>NC_060031.1:0-2400000 GCF_905333055.1 Maniola jurtina | reverse complement strand
GGAGGTTATGTATTCGATCCATTTGTATGCATGTATGTAAAGGTCAAAGTTGTTCATTCTTCCAGTTAACTATGTATGTTGTGGAACCAGCACTATAAAGATAATGCGCTATTGCAATTAGACCACACTAGATCAAAATGATAGGATTCAAAAACAATAATAAAGATACTATGTGGTTCGCAAACCACTATTTATACGAAACAATCCAAAAAATCCCAACTAAACAGAATGCACCCTTAGAAATCAGGGTGCATACCCCACTTTGCCCATAAGATATATGATTTTAATAATCGCCAAGATTACTCTAAGAAGGGACCGGTAGATTCTTTCGAGTGTCCCTTGGAGGCTGTCTTGAGAAATTGTCCCTAGCTATTTCATTTGTAGGACCCTCTTGATGCATGTATTCAACGAGCCCTCTCTGCTTGAAGAATTTCTTTTATTTGCCCGTTTGATCTGTTGTTCAATATAAAATATAAACAGAATTAAACGCAAGAACGATTTGTTAAGTACATCTGTACTGAATAGAGCTTTATAAAACATTGGGTATAAAATGATGTTCTTGTAGGTACTTAATTTGATATACACACTAGGTAGCGTTCGTGATTTCATCTATAGATACGTACGTCGCTTTAGATTTTTTAAACTTTTTACGAGATAAATAATAAATATGGTTCCGTACTACACTCGTATTTTTTTGACATTTTTCGTGATAAATCTGGAACTATTATGCATAAAAATAAATATCTGTTTTAGAATGTACAGGTAAAGCCCTTTTATATGGTACCCCACTGGGTATACTAATCTTACTAAGTTGAAAATACTAATTTTATTTATTCATGACCATATTTTAATTATGTTATGATTTTATTTTATTTATTTACGTATTAGCCCCCAAAATGTATAAACAAACATTAAATTATTAATTAGTATTCAAATGAGAACATGAGACAACTTTTCTCACAAATTAGTCGATACTAGAATTAATTTCTTAAACTGGACCCTTTCAAGTAAAGATTTTTATATAAACCTGTGAGGATGATATTGCCAATGTCGCAATTAAAATACCTTATGCCTACGTTGTGGTATTAGTTTACAAATTGCGAAAAACCAAATTAAATTTGAATTTCGCGGGCAGGCCCGTCGCTTCCACCTTAAAGGCGTTGGAGTATTCACCCGTTAGTGACATACAATTAACTTTAAAAAAAAATCCAACTAAACGTACAAGATAACGCTGAAATAACTCCGCATACAAGTATGTACCTACACAATTTGTGCCGCACAGGAAGGAATGATAGCGGGCGAATTTCAAGACGTCTCCGACGAGAATTTTCGTACTTTTTCATAAGAAAGGAAAATATTCTGAGTGACAGACGGCACGAGAGCACTGCAATCTGCGCCGAGATGAAACTCTCCCTGCCTTATGAGAGCCTAGGTACCTAGTCGTAATATGTGACTGGATGCTTTTGCTACTATGCCTAGTTTATATATCCTCGACGTTTGAAATACGAGTCGTTTAAAAATAATACACGGTACACCAAAGGTAACTTAGGCTCTTTACGATCCAAAGTTTTTCGACGCCGAAATTCGGATTTAGTCCAGAAATTATGGGGAACCCTTCATAAAAATAGTTCTGTGGTTATTTCGGATCGAGAATAGGGATAATAATTATTGTAATATTATTCAATAACTTTTTATCAGACATCAAAACGCTCGCTTAGTAAGGGAGCTTGTATGGAATTCACAGATGTGATGTCAAACAAATTTGATGTACATTTTTAGGTAAATCAGTAATTTAAAATGGGTGGCAACACTTTAATCTAGCATCGACTGTGGATTTTACGAATTTTGGAAGACACTCTATTTAATAATTACTAAGAAACAATTTATTTTTTCATAGGCATCATCTCCATTCTCGGATTCGGATCGAATGCAACGCGAAAAAAGCCATAATGTTAAGGATATGTTTCTAAGAAGACGAAATAACAAACAAAAATCAATTTGAAAAAAAAAAAAACTTAGAAAGTTGTGCCAAGTGTAAGGTTGGAAAATGATTTAAAATGATCAAAATTACACAAGAGATATAAAAATCTAACGCCTGTGTGGCAGGCGCATCAATTTCTCTTTAAAAAATGTCATCAGTAATTTGACATTTGAAAGAAGAATACAAATTATTGTTTAACGATACAAATGCTATACAAGGGAGGGTTAAATGTATAAAAGCAGCAAATGACTGACTGACATTGTTGTGAAAAAGTTAGGCATAGAAACTTGAGATTTTTAGAGGGATTTTCAGAAATTCAACTCGAGTAGAGCCGGGGCGGGCTATAGCCTTTCTTATAAATAACGGCACTTGGTGATAATAGAGCCATTAAACAAAATGCTATTAGCATCAGGCTGTTACCCGTTCCTCTCAAAGACTAATATCCTACGACATTTATTAAGAAACCACTGCAGCATGGCAACGTTGCACTAATAAAGACTTGTCACTCTGCGGTGCCCGGCGTCTTAGGCCTGGTCTAGACAAGGGTAAAGCTGTATCTATACGAGCGTAACTGGTCATACACAATCAAGTTGACCATCAAGTTTGAAGCGGCCTTGAAGCGGCGTCCAGTAAAATGACGGCCACACACCGTCAAGTGCGTATGCCACGATGCACACCAATCTATACACCGCCACCGTCAAGTTTATTGAATGTTGAATTCAAATTCAAATTCAAATTCAAATTATTTTTATTCAATTAAACTTTTACAAGTGCTTTTGAATCGTCAAAATAATCTACCACTGGTTCGGAATGCTGTTCCTACCGAGAAGAACCAGCAAGAAACTCGGCGGTTGCTCTTTTCAAATGTACAATTTACAATAATATGCCATACTGTATACAAGCAATTGCAGCGCCGTATATTGCTGGAGCGAATCAAATCCAAGCTTTTTTGTCATTTACATAATCTTCGATTGTATAATAAGCTTTTTCCAGGAGCATACTTTTAATAGATTTTTTAAACTTGTGTAAAGGCAAGTCTAAAATTGATTGTGGAATTTTATTATAAAATATTACACTCATTCCCACAAACGATTTTCCCACTTTCCTGAGGCGGAGCGTAGGATATGCGAGCCTATTACGGTTTCTAGTTTGCCGGTCGTGGAAATCACCGATTTTTTTGTAACTATGAATGTTTTGTCGTACAAAAATTATATTAGCGTAAATATATTGAGAAGCTACTGTAAGAATACCTATTTCCTTAAATTTCTCTCGTAGGGAATCGCGCGGTTTTAAATTATAGATTGCGCGTATTGCCCTTTTTTGTAATACGAAATTTTTTCCAATATCTGCCGCTTTACCCCATAGTAAGATTCCGTAAGACATAATACTGTGAAAATAGGCAAAATATACAATTTTTGCAGTTTCCACATCAGTTATCTGTCGAATCCTTCTAACAGCGTAAGCAGCAGAGCTGAGTTTACCAGCAAGTGTTGATATATGGGCGTTCCATTGAAGCTTTGCATCTAAAGTTATCCCTAGGAACACGGTAGTTTCTTCTACTTTCAACATATCATTATTTACCATTAAATTAAAATCATTTGCCGTCTTAGTATTGGGCAATGCGAATTCGACACACTTAGTTTTCTTTGCATTTAAAAGCAAATTATTAACAGTAAACCAATGAGTAACCTGCGATATGGTTCTGTTTACATCGTCAAAATTATTATAATTTCTATCGACTTTAAAAATCAAAGACGTATCATCAGCAAATAGTACAATATCGCAATCATTTTGGACGAAATATGGTAAATCGTTTATATATACCAAAAACATGAAGGGACCTAAGATAGAGCCTTGTGGAACACCCATTAGTGAGGCTGATCCGGATGACTTCACATCATTTACACATACAGTTTGTATACGATCACTGAGGTAGGACGCAATGAGACTAAGCGCAGAGTCTTTGATTCCATAGTGGTTCAATTTAGCCAAGAGAGTCTCATGCGCAACGCAATCGAATGCTTTAGACAAATCACAGAAAATTCCAATAGCATTCTGTGAGTTCTCCCATGCATCGAATATATGCTTTAAAAGCATTGCGCCCGCATCGATTGTTGATCGACCTTTAGTAAAACCATACTGCTCCGAATGAAGTAATTTATTCAGATTAAAGTGCTGGAGCAGTTGGTTGAGCATAATTTTTTCAAATATCTTGCTAAAAGTCGGTAAAATTGAAATTGGCCTGTAATTATTTGGGTCAGTTTTACTACCCGATTTAAAAAGAGGAATTAATTTACTGTATTTCATAAGATCTGGAAAGGATCCTGAATCTACGGACTCATTAAAGATTAGAGCAAGATATGGAGCAACAATATCAATAATATTGCTGATTACTTTTACTGAAATTCCCCATAGGTCTCCGGTTTATTTGTACTGTAGCGATTTGAATACTTTAACAATATCATATGGGGTAACGTGTTCAAATTTAAATAATACACTGCACTCAGAAACATTGCTCCTTAGAAGAGTGTAGGCTTCCGTTGGCGACGAGTTAAGGGAACTGGTAGTGGTAACTGGAATGTTTCGAAAAAAGTCCTCAAATACGTTTGCTATTTCTAAGTCGGAGTCAGTAATATGGTTGTTAATTTTAAGTTCCAATTTATTATTTTCCACTTTACGTTTCCCAGTTTCATCTGTGATGATATCCCAAGCTGCTTAGATTTTATTATCAGAATTAATAATTTTCTGTTTTATGTGAATTGACTTAGCTTGTATGCAAACATTTCTAAATAATTTTGAATAATTTCTTACATACTGAACAAATGTTGGAGTATAATTATATTGCTTTTCTGCATACAAGTCAAACAGCTTGTTCCTACTTTTATAAATGCCAGCAGTAGCCCACTCACTAAATTTAAGATTTTTAAACAATCTTTTTTCTATGACTTTAAAAATACAATTAAATTGGGAGTTTATACAGCTAAAAAAAGCTTTATAGAGTTCATCCGGACCACCCTGTGTAAGGTCAATTGTAGGTAAAGTAGATAAAATATTGAGTTTGAATTGCCTTACTTTTTTGGTGGTGACTGGCCTATACTTTATAACTTTTGTTATATTTTGTTGAGAGCTGGGAACAGATATCATTTGTCCACAGTGGTCGGATCTAAGAGTGGTGATAATGGATTTTTTAACAATTTTACAATCACCAAAAATGTTATCAATACAAGTAGCTGAAGTTGCAGTTACACGTGTGGGCTCAACAAAAATATTTTCTAAATTAAAACTTTTAAATAAGTTAAGTAATCTGTCTGTAAAGGAGGTGTGAAGTAAAATATCAATATTAAAGTCTCCACAAATCAATATTTTTTTTGATGACCTACATATCCGCCTCAGTGCCTCCTCCATGACATCCTCAAACAGAGAAAAGTCACCCGAAGGAGGTCGGTATGCGCAAACTATAATATATCGCTCCAGCTCAACACAGGACAGCTCAATAGTGCGTTCAACCGAAAGATTAAGAATGTCTTTTCGTTCCTTGTAATTAATGTTGTTGCGGGTTATTATCATAGATCCTCCGCGAATAGCCTTCTTTCTTGTGAACGCACTTGACAATGAATAATTTCCAAGATTGACAATTAATTGATAACTATTGAGCCAATGCTCAGTAAGGCATAGAATATCGATATCTAATTTTTTTATAAAAAGTTCAATTTCATATTCTTTTCCAGACAAGCCCTGTATATTTTGGTGTACAAGATTAATCATAGATTAATCATACGTTGCTTCATGTTCGCTCCTTTGACGGTAAACTTGATCGTGTATAGACACTTGTAACATCGCCAACGAAGATGCTACCTATCGACTATTTCATCTATCACTCCGAGAACTATAAAAAAATACTATGTCTGTAATGCAACCTTGAAGTAATTACCCATCCCAAAATCACCCAACACTCGTAAAGAAGCTTTCACTTCAAAACTTACACCCAATGTACCATAAATGCAATGCAACCGTGATGTGCTTTACATATAAGTACCTATCTAATTATAAAGTCTTACTATTAATTGATAAGTAAAGCCAGGCGAAGAGTTCGCGTTATGTTACGTGTTACATGTTACATTTCTACAGTCTGGACGCAGCCTTATGAGCGACGCCATTTTGAGACGCGATGTGTGATTAACGCGCGCAGTTAATTACGACTTCTAAGTTGACGTGAATTTTCGTAACATCTGCGCCTATCTGAGATTCTATCATTAATTAAACAAAATTCGGGTAAGCAGTTGTTACTTACAAATAATACCTAATCCTACTAATATTATAAATGTGAACGTGTGGATGTTTGTATGTTTGTTACTCAATCACGCAAAAACGGCAGCACGGATTTGGAAGAAATTTGGAATAAGATAGATTATGACCTGGATTAACACATAGGCTACTTTTAATCCCGGAAAATCAAAGAGTTCCCACGGGATTTTTAAAAACCTAATTACACGCGGACGAAGTCGCGGGCATCAGCTAGTATCTACATAAATCTACAGGCACAATAGGGACTGTAGTAATAAAATGATATGATGTTTTGTATAGCGGCAGTTTATGGAGCTAGATTTCCTTATTAAAGAGAGTAATTTTAAAAAATTATGAGATTTATTTATATCTAACATAATTAATTTAACGTCAAACTCACGCATCGAGGGTTCTGTAGTTTAGAAAGAAACACAAATAGTTACTTGCTTAGATTAATCTAAACTCTAAAGTATCAAAAACAAATAACTTTTATTTAGAATCGCATTCAGCCTTAGCCTACCTAGGCTGCTCGAGCTAAGGCTCCTCAAATGTATACAAATCTTTACATAGTAGGTCTACTATTTAGATAAAAATTTTTTTTTTTTTTAAGAATATTATAGCTATTTTAATCATAACTAACATTCCCCGTTCCCCTCCAACTAAGCGTAAAGCTTGTGCTAGGAGTGCGTACGACAATAGTGCAACGGGTGGGGTTTGAACCGCCGACTTTTCGGAATTCAGTCCACTCCTATAACCTTTGAGCTATTGAGGCTTCGTTTTAATAGAATTCCTTGAGAAGGGAGACGTATTTCAATAGGTCTTCACGAATGCCAGTTAATAAAGAAACATCTGCCGTCTTAATCCTCTTAAGAGATATCAGAAAAATGTTCATACAGTGGAAAATTTATCCCTGAAAAGTGACAGATGCAGAAATTTTTTATTATCTCACCGTCGCTCGTCGTTGCATAATCACTGAATATGAGTATAATTATAGTTATTCATATGCAGCATGATGCAAATTATATCTAGTCGAGGAGCTAATTTTAGAGTTCCGTACCTCAAAAGGAAAAAGGAACCCTATAGGATTACTTCGTCTGTCTGTCAAGAAACCTATAGGGTACTTCCCATTGACCTGAAATAACAGGTAGGTAGGTATTATGCACATGTAAGGGGAAAAATCCGAAAACCGTGAATTTGTGGTCCATCACAAAAAAAGTTAAAATGTGAACAAATTTAATATTTTCAATTTTCAAAATAAGGTAACTACACTAAGTGGTGTATCATATGAAAGAGCTTTACCTGTACAGTATGATGTTTATGAATAATAGTTTTTGATTTATCGTGCAAAATGTCGAAAAAAATATCAAGTACAGAACCCTCGGTGCATGAATCTGATTCGAACTTGGCCGGTTTTTTACTTATGGGTACCGGGCACTAGTGAACAGACGACATCTAACGAAAAGGAACCAAAAGATTAACTTGCTATAATCCGCCAACCAACGAAATCTGTATGGTGCAACATGCAGCATGCGACAGCGCATGCGACATGCGCAGCACCACACAAATCCCAACACCACTCGATGCGCGTTGGGATTTGTGTGGTGCTGCGTGGTGGTGGTGCATGTGGCTTGCTTGGTGGCTGGCTTTTCCTGCATGTTTATCAGTGGGAGGGCGGGCGGTGCATGTCGCATACTGCATGTTGCACCATACAGATTTCGTTGGTTGACGGATTATAGCAAATTAAGCTTTTGATTTCTTGTATATCATGGACTTAGCAAAATAACGCCTGCTTCTATAAGATATCTAACGAGTCACAGACAGCCGCCCGCTGGATTTAGGCAGCGCAAGACCCTAGCGTATGGATGTCCATACAAGAGACAATGTACCGCAGTGGACCGCTATCAGTTTATGATGTTGATGATATTCGTAATGTAGAAGAACCAAGCCATTTCCATCTCCAATACAAAAGAATACATCCGCCCTACACAAGGTCATCTCGCGAATCGATAAGCTTTCAGCTATAAGAAGCGTAGGTCGCGGTGTACGGGCGGTGAATATAAATGAACCGTGTGATAGGTATCTATGATTTATATGTATTCTCTTACTCGAGGCATTTCGTAGGCAGATACGAGTAGGTGCTCGCTACTTTAAGAGCCGTTTCATGATTTGCAGTCGAGAAGCGGTGGGGCAAGGCTCTTAAAGGTCTTCGCACACTGCTTCTAGTATTTCAAGTATTTCAAGTATTTAGTTGCTCGAAAACATGATAACTGATGAACAATGTCTTACCCTCTAATAGGCATGCAAATATTTATAGCACATGGTTAACTCAAAACTTATGCTAAAAGTAATAATATTACTTCTAATCCAAATCCGATCCGAAAAATATATATAAGCATGTGTGCCATTATTGGGTTTTAACATTTTTAGGGTCTCGTATCTCCAGAGAAAAAAGAAACCCCTATAGGATCACTTTGTTGTCTGTCTGTCTGACTGTCTGTCGTGTCTGTCATGACCCGTCAAGGGAATCAAAACCTATAGTGTAGTCCACACCGACGAAGTCGCGGGCGTAAGCAAGTATGACATGCTCGTAAGAAGGAAAACTGGCGGGGAATTCGGCGACAATGCAGGTCCACCAACATTTCATGTAATAGTAGTAGGAAGTTAATTTAGCATGGGACTGGGTGTAGCCCAAAGACAGCCGTGATTTATGCTGCTAAGGGCTAAATCTGTTTAAATGTAAAATGTGAAATTACGTCGCATGCAAATGCGTGGGACCCCTGCAGTTTTGTGGATTGGGGGTTGTTTGTTTACACTCCTTGTTATACGGAACCACTGTAGTGGCGATGGTAGAACCATACCACAGTTGCCGGTAAGACTAGTTCCATTAAATACTTTAACGACCCTCTCGTAATAAAGAAACATTTCTACACCTTTTTATTTGTCAAAAAAAAGTTTTTTTTTTTTTTTTTCTTTAAATCTGGCTTTACTCTGATTAGCCAATGTCAAGTTTGTAGTTATTTTCAAGTTATTGAATCTATACAAGTATCCAAAAAAAAGTTTCCCCCACATTTGTTCAAGGTCCATAGCATCTTAATTATAACACACAGATAATAATTAAAACGCATTTCCATACACAGATAATAATATATAAAACATTCAAGCGTTCCTTTTCACGTAGCTAATTGCGATCCATATTAGAGCAAACAGTCAAATGAAAGGACTACAAGGAGCCGTCTAGACAACTTTAAATTAACAACTGGTAAACTGAAGTTTCAGGTTACATGAACTCTATTTTTACAACCATAAGGGTGTGAATTATGAGTAAGTTTCAAATTGAGATGCATAGGTATGTTGGTGGAGAGATGTGACAAAGATGAGGGGACGCGTTCCGTTTAATTTTCATTGACAAGTGTTGCCATTCTAAGGACTGTTTATACTGTGATATTTATTATCTGCTGGTTTTGGTGATTCAATTTTGGAACGGGAGACTTTGCGTTTTAGTCTAATTGAAAATATAAGTTATTTTTAGGAGTAAATCAAAGCCCTCTGCCAGAATTTTTCTAATTTTTGAAAAATTATAAAGAAGAAAGGGCGACAAAGTTTTTTGTCGACTGAAAGTTTCTTTTTTTTTTTCTTTAAATCTGGCTTTCCTCTGATTAGCCAATGTCAAGTTTGTGATATTTTCAAGTTATTGAATTTATACAAGTATGGACTCCGTCTGCGCCGGTGCCCGCCGACATACGCGCGGCGCCCCTTTAGAGCGCTTCCCAGTCAGTTCCACCACCAAAAAACACCAACTAACACAAAAACCAGCCACTCTTAACAAAAAAAAACACTCCAAACAAGCACAGCACGCGCGCCAGCAAATGCCATCGCAGACGAAGTCCCTGAAAGTTTATTTTAAGGTCTTTTTGGTAAGAAAATCATTTCAAACCATTCTCTATCTATGGAAAGATAGCGTAAGCATCTACGAGTATATTACGTAAGCAACAATGTTTTCGAATTGAATTTCGAATGTTGTTGAAAACATTTTCTCATTGAATATCGAAAGTTTTTAAAAACATGTTTGTGATTGGGTGGAGACTCAAAACGCTTAACGCCAATTGAGATTTTTGGCTCTGTCATTTGTATGGGATTGCGTAACAGAGAGAGCGTTACACTAACTTCTTTCCGTGGATGGAGTATAGTTTAATATACCGAATTAAAAAACAAAAGCAGCAAAAAACCATCTGCACCAGCCATTGTTCCTTACACCGTCATTTCTACTAACATAGGCGCGGCTTGCGTTGCATCAAAGAATGTGCATGCTACGCGATATGACTGTGATGTATTGTTACAAGGGGTATAAGCTACAAATACTTAATGTGCGTGTAGCTTTATACTAGCAACAATCACACTAATATTATAAAGGAGAAAGTTTGTATGTGTGTGTGTGTGTGTGTGTATGTTTGTTACTCCTTCACGCAAAAACTACTGGACGGATTGGGCTGAAATTTAGAATGGAGATAGATTATACCCTGGATTAGCACATAGGCTACTTTTTATCCCTGAAAATCAAAGAGTTCCCACGGGAATTTTAAAAAAGCTACATCCACGCGAATGAAGTCGCGGGTATCAGCTAGTAGTAAAATATACTTAGAATTTTCCTATTCTGATGCTCATCTAAATAATATACAAGTGTAAATTAATTTATAACACCCACGATAAGTGAAGGTTACAGTAACTAGAAAAGAGCTGATAATTTTCAAACGGCTGAACCGATTTTCTTGGATTATAGCTAAGAACACTCTCGATCAAGCCACCTTTCAAAACTAAATTAAATTCGGTTCATTATTTTAAGAGTTACGATGCCACAGACAGATACACAAATACACACGTCACACTTATAACACCCCTCTTTTTGGGTTGGGGGTTAATAAAAGGAAAAGTTCACTGACTGACTGACTGATCTATCAACAAAGCCCAAACTACTACGGGACGAATCGGGCTGTGAGATGCAGTAGTATTATACCGTAGATATACACTAAAAAATAATTTTTAGAAATTCAACCCCTGGGGATAAAATAGGCTTTGAAGTTTTTGTAATTAATTGCCTTAAAGTCTAATGATTCTTCACATCGCAGTACGAAACGAGCTATTGTGAAAATGATGTACCTACTGTGTTCCTGTTCAAACTATAATTCCTATCACAGGTCATTTTATACCTGGTCATTCACTGGTAACTCTATTTTAGTACAATCTACAAAGCACCAAGACAAATCCACTAGCTAGAGCAACTCTTTTTAAGGCTCTCTCTGTTACGTATTTTTTTTTACATTATTGTATTAGTATTTCGACTTTGGTCAGACTGACTCAAACTTCTTTCCATTACTTTAATTATGTACTTACCTAATTATTTCTACAGACTTTTTGTTAGAGATATGGGAATTAAGCCAAAGCACGCTCTGTTGATCTCGGCTTTCTTAAACTCTGGTTAGGTACTTTTAAAGCTTTATTAAAACCGTGAGCTAAGTCAATGCAAGTAAGAATAATAACATTAGAGAAGTATTTAAAAGTTCCTTCAAGAAATCTTCAACATTTTGTTACTCGCACATAAAATGGTCGTAAAATTTGTACAGCTGTAGAATATAAATTGTCCAATAAAAGTACCTACACTAACTAAAAACAGACTTCCAAGTGGTTTCGATTATGGCGGAATAATGAGCAACTTAATAGTAAGAGCTTTAATGAGGACGAACGAACAAATGATTTTAAAAATAGACGCATTCGCCCCTTCGCGTGTAGTGCGTACAGGCAAAGAAAATATATTTTAACTAGCAGACTCAACCCGGCTATGCTCGTGTGGAATATTTGAAAATCGGTGAAGGGGTGATTTTTCAAAAAAATCTGAAACAAATTCGTTATTCTTGCAAGAAAGTCCAAATACCAATTTTCATGGAAATAACTTGAAAACTGATGAACTTTCGTTCACTCTGCTCCACCTTTGGGGAGAGTTTTCAAAAATCCTGCAACACGTACCTTTATGCTTTTATTTTTACCCGAAAGCTCCAAAAATCGTAAAACACGTAGGTATTTCTTCACTTCTAACCAGCAGCCTAAATACTACAATTTTTTACGGATATAACTTGAAAATGACTTTCATTTTCATCCCCTATTTAACTAATTTAGGGGGGGAATTTCCAAAATGCACTATCTCTGTGTATTTTGACTACGCTTTCACGCGGTTTTATATCGATAAAACGTTTCAAAAACTGCCAAAGCAATTCACAAACTCACCACGAAAATTTAAAGAAAATACAGGAGTCTTTTCCCAGTTGCCAATGCCGGGTGTGACATAACAGCCGCCTTCACTCGCGCACTCCAAGGCCGGGTCGTGTTACAGAAATAATTTCAGTTCAGACCGTAAAATAAAAACAAGGGGACGGAATGCTTAGTTTCGACTTACAGACAAAACAGACAATTATTTGGGGGGAGCTTTATTACTGGAGAGTGTCGGGTGGCTGTGACATCTTAATTTTATTTACTTAAATTAATTGGTTCTATAAAGTATAAGTTGGCTTGAAGGTATTTACAGTACGCGGCAGGATATATTGCACACCGAACTTTAGAAAGAGATTTCGGCTTTGCAGAGGCGACGTCGTCTCAGTCATACCTGTGTTACGTTTCGTCGGTCTCCACGACAGACAATGCTCTATCTATCTATCAATCTATCTATCAATTTATCTATCTATCTATCTATTTATCTATCTATCTATCTATCTAATTTAGAAGTTATAAATTCCTAAATTGCCCCTGATGGGAATCAAGCCGCAATCCTCCCACTTATATTTTAATTTGTAATAATATCATGTAACCATTTTATATTTAACATCTACAAATTCTATGTCATCTTGTAATGATATAATGTATAATTAGGTAATATTGTGTAGGTACACAAGTTAGGGGTTGTTACTTAGATCCTAACCCATTGTTTTTATATTTAGTATTTTTTAGTTACAAGCTGTTTTGTGTACCTTTTTAATAAAATAAGAACCCAACAGCACTCACCAAGCCGGGGCATGGCATGGACGTCGTGGAAGAAAACAAAATATATTGTATTTGTGGTAAGTATTTTGTAATTTTATTGATTTTCTGGATAAATTGAAATCATTAGAAACTTCAAAAATTCCTCAAGGAAATTGTAAAAGTTTGTGCCTTCTTTGAAATTTGAGTACTGTAAAGAGGTGCATAGCAAATTATAAGGGTGTAGTGATTTTCTTTACCACTAGAAGGTATTAAATTCCGTCACCCTATTCGCAAAGTTGCAGGGGTGAACAGAGGTATCGGGTGTCTTATTACATTTAAAGGTAACACCCGCTTAAACCATACGAATACAAAAGTAAAACAAGTGTAAATTAAAAAATTTTGACACCCCCGACAAGTGAAGGTTATAGTAACTAGAAAAGAGCTGATTACTTTCGGCTGAACTGATTTTCTTAGATTATAGCTTAGAACACTCTCGATCAAGCCACCTTTCAAACAAAAAAACTAAGTTAAAATCGGTTCATTAGTTTAGGAACTAGGATGCCACAGACAGATACACAGATACACAGTCAAACTTATAACACCCCTCTTTTTGGGTCGGGGGTTAATGAAAACTAAACATCAAAATAATGGATTTGAAATCTATATACTAATAAATAAAATTGGAGTGTCTGTCTCTAATTTCGAAATAACTACCGCATATTAAGGTCATATGGTTATTTGAACGATACTATAACTGAATCACACGTTTTTAAAATTTTTGTCTGTCTGTCTGTCTGTTTGAAAAGGCTAATCTTGGGAACGGCTGAACCGATTTTAACGGGATTTTCACAGACAAGTAGAGAATTGACCAGGGAGTAACATAGGCTACTTTTTTAACCGACTTTCAAAAAGGGAGTTGTGTTTTTCTACCTATGTACACCGAAATCTCCGAGATTTCTGAACCGATTTGCGTCATTTATTTTTTAAGCGATAGAGGAACTTTGCGACATTGTTTCATAAAAAATAAAAAAACCAATCCACGCGGGCGAAGCTGCGGGCATCAGCTAGTAAAAAAATAAAAATCCACTTATTATTATTACCGTTTTAATTGAGTCATGTATAAAAATAGTTACATTAAATTAATTATCCCAATACGTTTACATGATATGATGCACATTATAATTTTCAAGTACACTGAACTACATTAAATTATCTTGCATCATGTGATAACACATCTCTTTCACCACATTTCATCCCATTTTCAACTATATTCCTAAGTAATAGAATTTAATTTACATTGGAACTTATTTGTGTCGTAAATTAAAAATACAAATGTTTTGAACTCTATTTCCTTCGAAATAAAGTTGGCATTAGATTGAACGTTTTGAACGTGCTGTTTTTAGCATCGGTCGTTTATTATTTATAAGTTTTACGATGAAGAGGGGCACCCTGTAAATAGAAATTATGGATTAGATTGGAATCGAAAACTGAAGTTCACGGTTAAGATGCAGGGAAATGTATTTTCTTATAATAGGTACAAGATTAGATCGCATAGAACCGAAAGACGTTGGGGTCTGATGTTTGAATGACAACTGCGCACTAGAAAATGCAGCTTCAATAGACCCCGGACGTGTGGTACCTATTGTAATAATATTAGTTAGTGAACGGACGGTCTCAAGCAGGAAAGCCGAACTGCACCAAATAGAGCCAATAGTAGTAGATTACTGATTTGACTAGTAGTCATCATCCAGTATTGTATGAGCTTTACCCATTAGTTTTAATAAATAATGTATCTTCGTATCGTGCCAACATATATTTACTTACTAAAAAGTTTTGGTCACTTAACTGAAAATACCTTACGGTCGCTGGCATAGCCTTGAGTTCGTTACTCCGTATAAAATTAAATTCTCCATAATACGGAATCACTTAACTAAATAGATGTGAAAATAGGCGAAAAAATTCAATTTCCGAACTCCACGAGCCCCAGCAAATTGGGTCAGATGTATAACGGTCCCCGGACCGTAAATCCCAAAGTTCGAATTTCGAACAGTTACGGCCCATCGACCAATCGGAAGAACGCTTATCGCTATCCAATGACACCGGCCTGATTACCGGCACCGTAAATTTGAAAATGGAACCAAACTTCGTTAATTACCGTACTGAGAAATTGTTCCGATATCGCACGGCAGACGCACGAATGCGATTCCAAAATCGATAATAACAGACGATTAGAAATGATTAGGTATATCTAAGAGTAATTTATAATTTTATAATTGGAGAACACAAACAATTAGGAAGAAGAAATATTCCAAACCTATTATGATAATGATAGATATTACCTACCATTATAATCTCGGTCAAATGTGAGTCTGACTCGTACACGAAGGATTCCGTACCATCGTATAAGAAATAGCACTTTTTTTTTTTAAATTTTCCAACACCAATTTTCGACCAATTTGTATGATTTACTGTTATAGCGACAATAGTAATACACATTTTATGCCAACTCTCTACCTATTACAGTTTACGAGATACAGCTTGCTGACAGACAGACGGACGGACAAACGGACAACGAGTACGGAACTTTAAATTTAACAAGTGTAGATAAGAGACAAAACCTCCGATAACGTAATCATGCGCCATTTAAACCGATTGCGAGCCGATTTTACGGCGTATTAAATTAAAGTGAACACACTCGGTTATTCCGATCACGTATCGATATCGCACTTTATCGATACATTAACGCGAGGGATGTTATTAATGCTTGACATGTAATAAAGGTGTGTACATACTTATTACACAAGTGAACGAACACGTTTTTTTTAAGCTTTTCGCTCTATATAAATATTTTTTTAGGTTCTTTTTTCGATGAAAAGTTTGTGGTTACTTTCTTTCTGGCAAAACTTTTCTCGCGCCGGAAAAATACAGCGTTGAAAGACCCCACTAGAACTAGATGGACCGACGAGTGTTTTTGTTTGTTGTTTTGTCCTTCAATCATGCCGCAACGGAGCAACGGATCGTCGTGATTTTTAGCATGGATATAGTTAAAGACCAGCCCGGCTAGCATGGGCAGTAGATAAAAATTATAGCCCCCGATTATATCCTCTGATGTCATAGAAATCAGTGGATATAATCGGGGATATAATTTTTATCTACTGTCCATGCTAGCCGGGCTGGAGATTGACATAGGCTGCTTTTTATCCCGGAAAATTAAAAACCTCCACGTGTCTTTTAACACCTAAATCTACGAGAACAAAGTTGCGAGCATTAGCTAGTATAGAATACATAGGTATGACCCTAAAAAACCAAAAAACAACTATAATGCTGAAGATTTTTTGCTATTGTTTACTTGAAACAAATTTGAAATGACAATATAAGGGCAAATTCATGTTGCTTATCGTTGAACCATGAAGCATGAACACCAATCAAAATGGGTTTAGTGTCACTCACCCTGTGAACTGCACATCTGCGACGGTAGGAAAAGAGGAAAACAAATTCAATCCGTCAAAATATCTCCCCGGGCGAGATAAAACGATTATTGCGGTCTAAAAAACATTGATAGCAGGCGCACCTCTGTTTTTACACGCTTTTGTGTCTGTAGTAAGCTTTTTAGCCTATGGAAAATGAAAGATTTTGTTGATTTTTCAGTTCCACTGTTGACAGGCATAAGGCATAACTGAGTACTGGTAACTGGTTAATTTTCGTCAACATGTGACAACTATCACCCTTCTCGCACCGCTCCACTCTTGCAGCCCGGCTAGCATGGGCAGTAGATAAAAATTATTATATCCCCCGATTATATCCACTGATGTCATAGAAATCAGTGGATATAATCGGGGGATATAATTTATTTTTGCTAGCCGGGCTGGAGTCTACTCAGCTATACTATGCGCTATACAATTATATTATGTATTTTTTCAAATGGGACAGTATGGGTAAATCCAAAACCATAGGAGATACCGGGACTATCTTAGGAACCTTTTAGGTCTTTTTTTGTGAAAATAATTTTGGCATAGTTAATTTTTTGGTCAAGCGTGTATTTTTTTAGTGCCGATCGACTCAGTTTCATGTAAGGATCATTTCAGTGTATTGAAAGAAAAAATCGGGGCAGCAGAAGTTGGTTAAAAAGTAAATGTTTTTTCAATTTAAAACTTTAGCTTAAAGTAAGATTACTTTAAGCTAAACTTTTTAAGCCAATTTAGGCTAGATCGCAAATCAATTGAGTACCTTATAGGAACAAACAATTCACTGCCAAAAATGCTTCATCCTTTCCAATTCATATGACTAGTCAACCTATAGTTTTGAAAAAAAGCAAAGTTACGCGGTATGACGAAAATAGGCAATTCTCAGTGCGCTCACGTAGCGTGCGGTAGGCCCGGGTTCTATTCCCTGTTGGGCTATATTTCGTACCTCGCCTTATTTGTATGCGCCGCGTCACGATAAAAAATGATGCCGTTTGATGGCGAGTGTGATGTGTTGTTTAGTTTATGTGGCTTACAATGAAATTGACTGCAATAAGGCAAGGAAAATTTTGCACAGTTTCAAATTTTTGCACGGTCATTTTTTGAGAGAGCACTAAGTCTATTTCTTCTAGACAAGTGCGCTTTGAAGCCACACTTATATTTTTTTTATTTATTTTTTATTTTCATATACTAAAATTGAAATGCATTATCTGAATCTCTAAACAGAGATTTCTTCCAGCTTCCCGTTCAAGGTTGTGAATGTAGTTTCGACCGCCGAGAGTCAGCGATTACGCACCTATAGCGGTTTTGGACTATGTATGGAAAAGCAATAAATTGGTAACGATCGCTCACAGTCGGCACCTGACAATACGACGTTAGGTGTGAACTTTGGTTGAGTCGCAATGCAGTTTGCAGCGCTGTCGACGAGCGTTCTTAACACGTTGGCCAGTGTCAAAATTTGATAATTTACATGGGCACTAAAGGGCAAGTTACCTGGCAATCTCCCGCTGTGCAGCGTGCAGCTTGCCGGCGAGCCGCGCCGCGTCGGCCTCGGCAGCGCGAGCGCGCGCCTCCCAGTCGCCGCGCGCGCGACGCTCGCGCTCCGCATCGTTGCGCGCCGCACCCTCGCGCTGCAACAAACAGAGAACTTCATTGTTAACAGGTTACACACAAAACATGTGACAGCAGTGCGGTACAATAGATACGCGTCCAACGCGGGTGGGTATACACTATGTTTGCGTTCCAGCAGTGTTTCGGCGCGGAGCACAATACCAATCGCGAAATTCGACACTGTGTGTAGAGTTCGGCGCATAGCATGCAACGTTGCACGCTCTTGGAACGTGAGCGTACCCACTACTTATTCGAGCAGTTGCAGATGCGTAGAGCATAATAATTATTGAAACACGAACATAGTGGATACTTCCCTTATATACAAGGAACTGTATGAAGGCGTTCACACTGGAGTGCGACACTGCGTACGTGTCGTACTGTCGCGATTGCATGCCGTTGTCGTTGCTCTATGCAGCTTAACGTGCTCTATGTAATTTCTTGCATAAAAAAAATTCCTCTCGTTTATTGCGGAATTTTGCGTTTATCAAATTCAAAGTTTGACAACAAACTTCCAACAGTGAAATTCCGTTTTCCCTTTTCCCAGGTTCAAAGTTAACCACCCGATCCATCGTTGCAAATGGAAATTATGGAATACACCATCACCTAAATCAAGTACACTCTTAGCTTTATCCATGAACCTATTACCAAAGGCATTATTCATTTTTCTGAAAACCAAATCAAAAATAAACCAGTATCTTGAATAGCATGACGTTACACAATGCCCGAAGACCGCCATCTCCGGGCGCGCATCCGGGCAAAGCCGTATTTTATCATTTTATCAGCGGATCCGATAAAAATCCAATTTCGCCACGTCGCCCACTTGTGACGTCACACGTGACACCAACTGCCGGCGACGTCACAATTTGATGGTCGCATTCGAAAAGGAGTTTTTCTATTGGATCTTTTCCGACTTTACCATCGGTGATTGCATACCTAACGTAGTTTTTAAGTCAGTAGAATTTAGATGAATTTTTCCTCCTTTTAAGTTAACCTGGCATTTGATCGCTTAGTACGAAGATCGCGATAAAACAGCCATCTGTGTTGCATTTACTTCAAAAGAAGTGGTTCTCTATTCGATGCAAATTCTTTCAAATTCAAAACAGAGAAAACTCAATCATTGCCAGTGAGACTTTGCCAGTAAAATGAATCGGCATAGCTGAAACTTTCTACAACTGTAAATAAGCAAAACTTTCAAAACTGACATTATAGGCTATAGAATCTTGGAAACGTATTAACGCGGAGACTGGATACGCTGGCGACTCGGCAACGCGTAGCCAACTCGCCAGTATTTTGTATACAAGTAGGAAGTTATGCCTTTCTCCCTCGGGCTGAGATCTATAGAGCGCACTTTGACTTAGCTCAGACTTAAGACGCTGTCAAAACGAGATAGCGCTATACCGCTGGCATAAATCTGTCTCGTTTTTACTGCATGGAACTTAAGTCTAAGCAAAGTAAAAGTGCGCTCTATAGATCTCAGCCCGAGGGAGAAAGGCATAACTTCCTACTTGTATACAAAATACAAAACTCAGTGGCCAATTGATCGCCAGGATGGACTCCCGCATGTTGTATTTTTATGCTACTTATTAGGCAACCTCCTTTAGCTACGATAGGTAGCCAGAGGTAACCATGACTACGTAGCCCGTGACGTCACCATGGCGTCCTAGTGTGTTCTGGCTCATATTCAATTCTTCCTGTATCACTTACGGCACAGTTAACGGGTAGCCCTAAAGTAGCCCTTATTTTATTGATTTCACCAAATATTTGACATACAGGATCAAACCGAGAGTTCCCTCACACTAGTTCACTCTGCTTACGGTATCTAATGTCATAGTATAAATCTCAGGGTATTGTAACTTCTATGTAATAAGTTTCATACGGTGTTTAGCAGTAATTGCCATTAGAAGCACGAGTTAAACATAATTATCATTCGCGCTAATGTCCTCGATTAATGGGCGAAATAAGCGTTTACATTCGCTACGAGCCCTATCTCGAACTTACCTGCAGTTTACTTGGTTTAGCGAAGATTTTATCTTATATTGTGGTCTAAGTTATAAGCCGTAATCTTCAACAGATAGGTAAACGTCCATAACTGGGCCTTAGGTCTTTTATATGGACGCCACGCCACGCCACGCCTTTTATACGCCACGGTCTTGTGCTGCGTAAATCTCGGCTCCCTGTGACTTGTTTGATGTTATCTATCCCCCAAGTGGGGTGACTGTTAACGCTACTCTTACCGGTGTGAAGTCGCTATATCCCATTACCTTTGAACCCTAACGTCTGCCTCTTCAGTTTCATAACCCGTTGAGCTACGGATATCCTCTTTACTGAATTCATCACGTAGAGTCACTCCGAGCATAGCTCTATGCAAGTGCTTTCCATCACCAGTTTGAGCATTTTTATGAAGCCCAGAGTTAGCGACCACCTTCTCCGGTAACACGCACCGTTCAAAGACTTAAGCCTTCAGGCAACGAGGAATTTTGAACGAAAAGTCATACCGATATACTTTTCTTTTTCAAAAATCTCCTAAAAAATCGCTTATTCTTAGATTATCGGGTAGGTAATTTTCGGAATGATCTTGATTTTCTCCGCTACCGCTTATGAATTATAAACCGCCTACTTAAGTGGGAGCCTAGCTTAAAGTTTGATGAAGTTTTAATTGAAAATTAGTCTTGGCCGTATCTTGGGTTCAGTTCATTTGGCCCCAGTAGACCGGGAAATTAAATATTATTTTGGCCTCAACTTATTAAAAGGTAAGCAATTAAGGATGAAGATGAGACGGCGCTTTATTAAGAAAAGTTATTCTGCATTAATAACGCTAAACTTATTTCTTCTTAACTTAATTCTGTGGTAATGCGATGGGGTATAATAGTAAGTTTTGTCATTAAATTACAAATATTCTAACAAAAACATGAAACTCACGCGCCCTTTATTGAATGTCAATAGTTTAATTTTACAAGAACGCATTTCGCGACTTCATCTTGTATCTGCCGAACTCTATGATTTTCCGGGATAAAAAGTAGCCTCTGTCACACTCCAGTTCTTCAACTATATCCGTGAACAAAATCGCGCCGATACGTTGCTTCGTTTCAGCGTGATTGAAGAACAAACCAACAAACAAGCACACTTTGACATTTTTAATATGGGTAGTGATGTTACTCAAAAATACTAGTATAATAAACATAAATATTATATTCATATGTTACTTAATAATAGACTAGAATAAAATCCATCCATAATTGTAAAAGTACAACATGTCTCTAAAGTTAAATAATACTGTTGTACCGAACGTTTACTTAAAGGGGAGACTTAATAGAAATGTTTTTTGTAACGGAAGTCTAATGAAGCGCTCCGTCGAATATCACCCAATGTTTCACACCTGTCAAATTGTCAGATGTCAAGTTGACATTGACAGGGGGAACCCCATCGCGCCTTCTAAAGAGCGGTTCGTACTAGGTGGGCATAGCGTTTATAAAATTGATGCTGGCCACATCACACTAATATTATAAAGGCGAAAGTTTGTATGTGTGTGTGTGTGTGTGTGTGTGTGTGTATGTTTGTTACTCCTTCACGCAAAAACTACTGGACGGATTTGGCTGAAATTTAGAATGGAGATAGATTATACCCTGGATTAGCACATAGGCTACTTTTTATCCCGGAAAATCAAAGAGTTCCCACGGGATTTTTAAAAAACCTTCATCCACGCGAACGAAGTCGCGGGCATCAGCTAGTACCAATATAAAATTATACCTACTCGTAATAATGTATGCATTCTAATAAAGACATATTGCACTTTTTCCCACTGTAATTTTAAGGTATAATTTAAAGGACTCTAAAACTTATCAGTGTAAGTTTCGGTTATACACGTTACAAGTGTAAATTAAAAAATTTCAACACCCCCGACAAATCATTTTCAAATAAATAATTATGTATATCTAGGCAACGTCCATCTTGACAGCTTGACATTTGTCAATTGACACTTGAATATTATGAACCTAAGGGTTATCTAACCTTCTTTTCTACAAGAAAACTAGAAAATAGCTGATAACTTTTAAACGGCTGAAACAATTTTTTTGGATTATAGCTAAGAACACTCTCGATCAAGCCACCTTTCAAACAAAAAAAAGTAAATTAAAATCGGTTCATTCGTTTAGGCGCTACGATGCCACAGACAGATACACAGATACACAGACACACAGATACACACGTCAAACTTATAACACCCCTCTTTTTGGGTCGGGGGTTAAAAAATAACATAAAAATATTCCCAAAGTCCAGCGGCGTCATCCCGTTGATTGATTACCTCATCTCGTCGAAAAAAACGCTGTTTTAATAAACAAAACGATTTATAAAGTCAGAAATTATACTCCTCCTTTCATTCGAGATGATTTATTTTCTCTTATATTACAGTTAATGTTCTCACAAGTCTGTAGAAAATGAAATGAACTTGAATATAATGATAAACAAAATAAAAAATGCGATTCATTGTCTTTTTCAGAGAAACGGGAAACAATTCGCACGTTCTTTTTTTTTAGAGTTCCGTACATGAAGGGTGCCAATGGGACCCTATCCTTCATATCAAGATGCGAACCAAAGTAACCAACATAGTTGAACAAGTTGCAAAGCTAAAGTACCAATTAATATAATATAGCGCTTGGCTGCAGTCCAACCTGCAAGCAAGTGTTGATGCAGCCTAAAATGAAGCGCGCTTGTCTAGAAGTTGCCTATCCACTTTTGACTTGAAGGTACCGAACTTCGAAGGAACGTTGGGGTCCAAATCTCTCGAAAGGTGACTTCGGTCCGGAAAGCTCAGTATTGGCCATCGGTAGACCCAATAGAAAGAAACTATTCTAAAATATTTATTAGAAAATCGGTTGGCAACGAAACAAATTTTTCGACTCCAAAAAATCACAAAGTAGTTTTTCAATAAGTTTACTTTGAAGAGTTTTTTTTTAAATCATTTATTTACAGGCTTTTGCATTTCTGTAGAGTTTGTTTTTATAGAGTTCTTGAATCCGAAGTCACTCTCACTTCACAAAGCTCCTCGCCCCTTGTAAACTCTTAACCAAATACATTTTATTGACAGCCTCTCTTTAAGTCCTAGTTTGTTTAGGCGTTAGGTATTAAACGTCCCCCTCAAGGGGCAAAGTGAGAAAGCAAACACGAGTTGCCAAATATTGTAAATCTTGCTTAGAACGTGTGCACTCCGGATGCTCATGAATAAACTGTAAATGTCTGAGTAGCAATATTTGTTCTAATTGTTAAGTGAGACCTGAACTCTCTACCATATCACACAGAACTATAAAACTTCTGCGTACAAGATTGTGCGGGAGATGTGTCAGTGTGCTTGACCGCAGGAATCACATCACATCACACTATCACACTAATATTATAAAGGCGAAAGTTTGTGTATGTGTGTGTGTTTGTTTGTTACTCCTTCACGCAAAACTACTGAACGGATTTGGCTGAACTTTGGAATGGAGATAGGTAATATCCTGGATTAGCACATAGGTTACTTTTCATCCCGGAAAATCAAAGAGTTCCCACGGGATTTCGATAAACCTAAATCCACGCGGACGGAAGTCGTGGGCGTCAGCTAATAGGGAAATATTTCCTCCGAGACGACGTTGTAGTGTGAAGCATCTAAGAGAGGAGGCGTTGTAGTGCATCCAAGGGGAATGGCGCCTGACCATCCAGAGAAGCGGCGTGCTATGCTGTCTGCTGATGGAGTGTAGACTCAATTTATCTTTTTGACCGTTCGCCTGTGGGTTGCGGAGGAGAGTGATGTGGTGATAGCCACAAGATCATCATGACCTACCCATCACCGGCCCGCTACTGAACACGGGTCTCCTCTCAACAAAATATCCTTCCTCAGTATTCAACGACAAACAACAGCTAATCTAAAAAGAATCTCAATCAGGTTGATAGGGAATAGTTATAATAAAGTGCGTGCAAAATAAGCAGTCCAATTTCTATCAGAGGTACTTGCATCCGGAAATTGACATAGACAACTTTTTATCCCGGATAATCAAAGAGTTCCTACGGGATTTTTAAAAACCTAAATCCACGCACACGAAGTCGCAGGCATCATCTAGTACTGAAATATTTCTCTGGCGGGGCTCTACCCTAAAACATACTAAAATTAAGTTAAAAGCTAATACATCTTAAAACGCGCTATTCAATCCATCATTCCCCATACCGTGCAAGGGATATGATGACGTCACAGTCCAAACAATGACTCGCGATTGGCCGAAACGCTGGCACGTGACCGACACGCGCTATCTTTAGGCGCCAAATTAGATAGGGGTCCTTTATAACGGACAAAAAAGGGAAATTTACATAATGTGCGAATAAAATGCACATGTTAATTGTGTGTTATCAAAGGATTCGCGACTATTACATGACCAATTTGGCATTTGTATGTGACCTGCAGGCTTGATTGGGAAGTATTAGATGTAACTCGTGATCAGTGGCGTGCGCAGAGTTTAAAGCTAGCATTAAGGTATGAGCTTATTTTCTGGCAAGCCATAATGGAAAATAAGTGTTGATTTAGTACAACTAGGGTAGGCAGTACTTTTATGCCTCTGTGAGCTGCAGGCTACTGATTATTATTAAAAACTGGTCAAGTCGGACTCGCTCACCATCGTATAAGATACGTCACTGTGTACTACCTTTTTTTTTAATTTGCTTAGCGGCCATTTTGAAATTTACCGTCTTGGTTTTTTATTATTTGTTATAGTGAAAATTTAAACTTTTTACTTATTACGATTCCTGAGATGCAGTCCGCTGACAGACAAATGGACGGATGGACATTCTGACGGGCAACGGAGGATTAATAATAAGGTTCCATTAGCGCCCTTCGGTTACGGAACCCTAATGAATATCACTTACGAATCACGACAGTTTAAACTCCAAAGTAGGTGTTCATTTTGATGAATAAGACATTATTCATTGTCCTTCTTTCATTGTATGGAGGTATGTCAATAAACTTGGCCGATAAAAAATCCAATTTTGTCGACAAATTCTAATTATATTCACTATCTCCTTAATCCTCGCCCCCTGGTACTGAAAGCAAAAAAAGGTGAGTCATCTACACACCCCCCGTGGATCATACTTTGCATTATAACCCTGCTATACATATAATATACACACTTGGTGTTTAGACGCCAACATTGGAACATATTATTTGCCAAATAATTTGAAACAAATCTGTGACCAGACATTGGTTTCTAATTGGAATTTAATGAGCTGCTAAAGTCTTGCTTACAAAACAAAATTAGCTTTGTTAATTGACAAAATTAATTTTTGTGGTTACACAAAATCTATTGTCTTTCGTGAGATCAATAATCTCTACATTAGGTACTCAAGTACAGTATTATAGTGATTATTCAATGGTCGATTCAAGACTTCAAGATTAAATTAGGTTAGATAATATTAGCTAGTTTAAGTTTTATCTGGTTTTCAATATATGTCATAAAACTAGGACAAAACTTTATTAAAATTACATAAAGGCTATACAAGTCCTTAAAGGACTTAAATAACTCTAATAAAGCTCAAAAATATGCTTTTCGTACCAGTGCATTATGCGGTACCTACTAGTCAAGTTATATGGCCAATATTGCTACCAATCTTGGCCCCAACTTTCAACCCCAATGTGTATAACTCTGTAGCAAACAAATCCCTTATTCCCTTAAGGATTATTCTATAAATAATTCAATAAACAATTATGTACGTTACCAACAGATTTGAACTAGTACTCGGTCGTAATCTACTTATTGTAATTTAATAACGCCGGCATATCTATGGGCATTGAGTTTTGTGGTGAAGAGGGATTAGAAACCGTATAAGACAGTGAGAATCGAAGCGTTTATTTTAATACTGTAAGGTTATTTTTAAAAAGTTGATTTGAGTTGTCAAAAATAATATAAAATTATTAATTTAGCTGATGAAGGTAGTTTGGTAAAATCGATATTTGGCTCATTCGATGTCATACAATCTGTTACTAGGAGGCCAACAAGATTGAACTTGCATAAATACGGGTGTTTTGAAGGTTTTAGTTCGGTCTCCTTCTGAGATTCGGAGCGATATCGCATATTTTCGGTTTTTGTATTGTGAACTGAATAATTAGATGTTGTGATAGCAATCACGCTCTAATTAAATTATTTATTTTGGCATTAGTTTGTTTAGATTAAAACTCTCGGATAACCTTGCACATTAAACTTGTGTTTTTTTGTGTTGGTTTTGGAGAGGACATTCCAATAATTCGATAAAAATATTTAAATAATACCTGCTTTTCTGAGTGACGCCAATAATACCTACCAAGATTGTAATAAAATAATTTAAGCTTTCACCCCTGCCAATATCCAAACCTCAGCGACGATGGAGGGACTAGGCTTGGAGTTTATCTACGTGATCAAACCCGCAATGAAGAGATCCTTATAGAAGAACCAAACTAACCGACATAGCCCAACGGCTATGTCGGTACTAGCCTACTAGCTAGTATACTACGCGTAGGTATGTCACTACCCGTAGGTATGTGTGACACACACAAGCGTAGGAATTTGTCTTCACTTTTACAAAAGTGTAAATTTATAACACCCCCGACAAGTGAAGGTTACAGTAACCAGAAAAGATCTAATAACTTCCCAACGGCTGAACCGATTTCCTTCGATTATAACTAAGAACACTCTCGATCAAGCCACCTTTCAAACAAACAAACTAAATTAAAACCGGTTCATTCGTTTAGGCGCTACAATGCCACAGATACACACGTCAAACTTATAACACCCCTCTTTTTGGGTCGGGGGTTAAAAATCTTTGATTTGAATAAAATAAAACTCAACAAACACAATAATTTATTCATTTAACTAACACCGACCGGAATCCTCTTTAAGTTGAATAGTGAATACCAAAGGTTTTAGTGGAGAGGACAGGAAAAACACTATTTACTAAGATCCGCGAGGGCCATAATCCCTAGGGAGAGTGTACTGTCAGCAAAAAAATTGCGGCCGTAAATAATGGTTCACTTTTACGAGCCACATTTATTATGCCGGCGGTGTATATTGACTGGGAATCGTTATAATTTATGTATTCGTTTATGTCTGTCCAAAGTTTCTGGATCATGCTAGCTGGTAACTTATTAATCACTCCAGCAATGCGTGGAACTGCAATTAATTGATCATCGTTATCATGATCATTATCATATCGACCCATAGCCGCCAGCCCTCTGCTGGAGGAAAGTCAGAAGTTCAGACACAGGTCCAGAGCGGATTGGCAGACCTCTGCACACACTTTTATTAAGATAAATATGTAGATTTCACAAACATGCCGGTTCCAAATATTTTAATGATTTGTTTCTATTTCTATTTACAGCTGTCATAAAATAATAATTGATTAATAAAAAAATTAGTTGAATAATATAAAGCTATGTTATATATCCATAAATTCATCCATGTGATTAATATGAATGAAAAAGTTACCAGGAGCTAATTTGTTACTTCACAACAAATTATTATACTTAATTTTTTTTAATTTTTTAATTCAGGTATAAGTTATCCCTTGACTGCAATCTCACCTGGTGGTAAGTGATGATGCAGTCTAAGATGGAAGCGGGCTAACCTGGAAGGGATATAGCATACCCCTATGCACTATGCAATATGTTTACTAATGTGTGAATAAAAGAGATTTATGTTAATTTTAATAAGTAATAGCGACTACTATACTGAAATAGTATAGTAGTCGCACGTACCTTGTCGTACCTACCTAGCGACTCAGAGCGAAACATTTACTTTAAGTAAATTCGAAAACCATTTGGATCCGGAAAAAAGTAGGCTTTAATTAATATTTTATCCCAGACAGTCGTATTAAAATAAATCTCTGTCCGAACGGAATTTGTAAAATTCGGATGAAGCCTATACATCAGGGCGTAATGCCATAAATCCAGCGGGAGAACATGGAAACTGCATTATGCAAACGCCATAACCGCATACACCGCGTAATGCATGAACTTTCAGGATTCCTGTCACGTGCATAAGTAATAGTTATCCTATCCTATGCACCCACTATGCTACGTATGCTAATTTTGGTATGATCATGTTGTAATACTTGGTAAATATTTCAGGATAAACTACGCGTACATAGTTCGGAAAACCGCTGCGGTGCAACTTATGTATCAGTATTTTAACTCAAATTATTATGCTAAATTATTATTATTCATAGCTTTAGTTTTAAGTTTACGTAATTAATTATCACTACTATATCAACTTACAAATCTAAAAATTCTGACCAAAAGGTGTGCGTACCCTACTTTGAATAAATGATTTTGGTTTTTTTCTTTTTGAGTTATGTATCCGTATTTTGGAAAAAGAATATTACTATCCTTTTTAATTCCTTAATAAAGAGTAATTTATAGTCCTCTTACACGTCTTATGACACATACTTTTTAAATTGAAATTCGTCAATATGTCGGCAATAGTTATCCTATTCTATGCACCCACTATGCTACGTATGCTAATTTTGGTATGATCATGTTGTAATACTTGGTAAATATTTCAGGCTAAACTACGCGTACATAATTCGGAAAACCAATGCAATGCAACTTATGTATCAGTATTTTAACTCAAATTATTATGCTAAATTATTATTCATAGCTTTAGTTTTAAGTTTACGTAATGAATTATCACTACTATATCAATTTACAAATCTAACAATTCTGACCACAAGGCGTGCGTACCTACTTTGAATAAATGATTTTGGTTTTTTTTTTGAGATATGTATCCGTATTTTGGTAACAGAATATTACAATCCTTTTTAATTCCTTAATAAAGAGTTACTTATAGTCCGTCTTATGACACATACTTTTTAAATTGAAATTCGTCAATATGTCGGCAATAGTTATCCTATTCTATGCACCCACTATGCTACGTATGCTAATTTTGGTATGATCATGTTGTAATACTTGGTAAATATTTCAGGCTAAACTACGCACAGGTACATAGTTTGGTAAACCAATGCGGTGCAACTTATGTACCGGTATTTGCTTTGCTGCAGAATTAGAGTTACCATATTTCAGGAGTGCGCCCAGGAACTTTACCTTTACAGCTTAGTTTAGATGGGTGCCAACAAGACCTTTTGCACTTTAGAATACAGAGTTGCGAAAGGATCGCTTTATTTATGCAAGTTCTTTCCAATCCCCATGTTTTCTTGTATTTGGGTGCTTGTTATGCAAACAGGTATCCAGTACCGACAGGTCGGTGCGGACAAAATAGCCTTTTGTTATCTTATACCAATCAGCCAGTCAGGGCGTCCCCCTGCCCCAAACCCCGATTGCCATCTCAACCAGTCGCGAACTATACTTATCTTCACTTTCTGTGGGAGCTCATAAGGAGCCTCTATAGCTCAGTGGTATAGGAGCGGACTGAATTCCGAAAGGTCGGCGGTTCAAACCCCACCCGTTGCACTGTTGTCGTACCCACTCCTGGCACAAGCTTTACGCTTAATTGGAGGGCAAAGGGGAATATTAGTCATGATTAGCATGGCTAATATTCTTTTAAAAAAGGTAATAATAATATGGTAGTACCGATCCGCACTAACTTGTTGGTTCCATAAACCTGCTTCTTTACACAAGCACCCAATTACAAGAGAATACAACAGAGGAATTGGAAGCTTGCCTAAAGAATTTCGCGCCTCTGTGTCTCAGTAAGGTATTTATATTACAAAGAACACCCTTAGTTTAACAAAATATTAGAGCATGAAAATTGGATCTACATTTTCTGTTATCTCATTCCGTCCAATTAATTTTTCGTCTCGTTTTGCTGACGCTACCGTATCCAAACTGTGCTGGCTTAAAACCAAGCAAGTTTGGATAGTCGCACAGCGCACGGTCCACTGCGCGTTTTTAACGAGTGTACTCTGATCAACAGAGACAATACGAGCTATCTAATTAAACTGGCGAATAATGTTTTTCTTTATAAAATGTTCGCAAATAACGAAAATGTTTACTGTATTACGATTGTTATTTCGGAATTTTATTCGTGAATTTTTTGCATCTGTCTCGCGCTTTCAGCTTTTTTATTAATATTAAATATTTGATTTTCGTTAACTGTAGCTGAAGTGAATGTACCTATATCTAGCATGTTGTATAATATTATAAAGGAAACCTATAATATGGTGATAATACTATATAATGCCGATATTTAAGCAGAAGGCTGTTTTTGAAAAGTTTTAATGGTATCTAGTAAAATATGAGTATGTACCTATACCTATTCTTCATTGCACACAACAATTTCAAGATGCCCGCCATGTAAATTAAATAAAATTAAAAAGTATCTGAATCAATCTTGTATAATAGTACGGAACCCTTTATGTGCAAATCCGACTCGCACTTGACTGGTTTTTTAACCCCTGATCCAAAAAGAGGGGTGTTATAAGTTTGACATGTGTGTCTGTGTATTTGTGTATCTGTCTGTGGCATCGTAGCTCCTAAACTAATAAACCGATTTTAATTTAGTATTTTTTTTGTTTGAAAGGTGGCTTGATCGAGAGTGTTCTTAGCTATAATCCAAGAAAATCGATTCAGCCGTTTGAAAGTTATCAGCTCTTTTCTAGTTAAGTGTAACCTTCACTTGACGGGGGTGTTATAAATTTTTAATTTACACTTGTTAAGAATTGGGTCACTTTAACGCCAAGGATTTCATGTTATCGTGACTTTTTTCAAAAGAACGGCGTATTTAAAAAAATAAAACCGACTTCAAAAACCAAAAACACTAAAAAGTAGAAAATAATTTTTGTTTAGCTACACATGTAATGTACCTAGGTATGAAGTCGAGCGAGCATATTAAAACAAAATTAGAAATCCAAGAGTGAAGCTCGCCCGACTTCATACCTAGGTACATTACATGTGTAGCTAAACAAAAATTATTTTCTACTTTTTAGTGTTTTTGGTTTTTGAAGTCGGTTTTATTTTTCTTTTGAAAATTTTTTATTTCACAATTTTTAGTGGCCCCACTGTACTATAATATGCTATGCCCAGTTAAAACCCTACTGTTTACTAAGCTATTACACTGATCGCGAGCAATTTGCTCTTATCCATTGAGGAGTTCTGTTCTCCATCTCCGAAGATATTCATCAGATCTTCACCAAATTTATATGGGACCACCTGCACAGTATACCCTTTCAAACAAAAAAAATCTTCCAAATCGGTCCAGGGGTCTTTGAGTGATCGGGGAACATACATAAAAAAAAAAAAAAAAGATCCCCACGAATTGAGAACCTCCTCCTTTTTTGGAAGTCGGTTAAAAATCATTCGCCTCAACTCTTCCATCTCACGCATGACGTCAAACGCCAATAAATCTCGGCATAGGGCAATACAGATAATAAAACTGTCGCCGATGTATCTGCTTAATGTGCTGCTGAGAGATATATTATGCGTTCTGCATTTAATATTTTGTTATGGCAGAGATAACGGATTTTGTCGCCGTTTTTTTCTATTTTAATCTGCCTAAGAGCCGATTAAAAGAATATTAGCCATGTTAAATGACTAATATTCCCCTTTCCTCTCCAACTAAGCGTCAGGCTTGTGCTAGGAGTAGGTACGACAATAGTGCAACGGGCGGGGTTTGAACCGTCGACCTTTCGGTCACTAAATAATATTTAATCATTAATTTATTTTTTAATTTTCAATCACTAAATAATATTTAATCTATTTATATCTTCTATACTGATTACTGATACTATACAAAGGTAATGTTTGTAAGTTTGTAAGTAATCTCTGAAACCACTGAAATGATGTTGAATTTTTTTTAACACCAGTAGAAAGCTATATTATTCCTGAGTAACATAGGCTATATTTTATTTTCAAAAAGTTAGAGATCTAGTTAATTTTAGGTAGGTAAGTAACTCTTAATTTCAATTGGCCAGGTGCCTCTACCGTGGCTTATCCAGCGCTGACTAGCAGCCATCCTTACATCAGACTCTACATTCTGAACTGGTAGTAGAAATCCTAGGAAAAGAGAGATTTTTTAAAGAAATTGTAAAGTGGCTCACCAATACAGAAAAAATGCAATGCAGTTTTCAATTTTTATATAACAAGTAGCACTATTAAAAAGAAAAAGATATACAGACACTAGGAGTTTACAGAAAAACATCGAAATCGACGGCATTTTTAACCCCCGATCCAAAAAGAGGGGTTTTATAAGTTTGACGTGTGTATCTGTGTATCTATCCGTGGCATCGTAGCTCCTTAACTAATGAACCGATTTTAATTTAGTTTGTTTTTGTTTGAAAGTTGCCTTGGTCGAGAGTGTTCTTAGCTATAATCCAAGAAAATCGGTTCAGCCGTTTGAAAGTTATGAGCTCTTTTCTAGTTACTGTAACTTTCACTTGTCGGGGGTGTTAAGTATAAATTTTTAATTTACACTTGTCTAACTATACTACATCATGTATCAGGCTTTGGTACTCTATTAGTTGCGCGTATATGTATTTAATAGAGGATCAAATAATAATTCAACGCATAATAAACATTTCAATTGCTGTCAAGTATTGATTTCCACTGCCCGCGAGGCGTCAATGGTGTAAGGGTAAAGCTGAAAGCGGTTTAAATATAAAAGCATTCGTGCTTGTTCTATACTAAAATTTACAGAAGATAATGGGAAAAGAAAGAAAGCAAGAAAAAACATTTATTTTGTACATTTAACATTTTGAGCCTGAAGGATAAAATTGAACTTAGAAGCGATTTCTCCATTTTTATTGGTTGTGGTACAATGTGCAAGAACTTTAAAAAAGTTCAATTTGAGTGAGTGGCTTTTATCTGAATAAGTATATTGATATAAGACGATTTGATATAGAGAAAATATAGTTTGTGTTACTGGGCACAACCTTACATCGAACGAATCGATTGTCGTGCTGTCGTAACTTGTGGCAAGCGTCAAAGCTACCCCACAAAACAACGCAAGGGTGGATTTGCAGAATTAAATAAAAAACACACCTAGCTGGACACAGAAATGGCGTCGACTCTGTTTTCGGGACGTTTCCTAATGGTATTGTTATGAAAGCGTATTGTTATTGCGACACTTGCGGGGGAAGCGGCGACGTTTGATTCCATTACAATAGCCAAAAAAATAATGTCACTTTCCCTACTCATTTTCCTATTATTTCTGAAATAATATGATTGTCAACTTTCCATCACATTATTTTACCGTTTATGGAAATGAAATAAATGATGGTTTCTGCGATGGTCAAGCAAAATCAGTAAGTAATCGATTGAAAATACATTCATTATTTTCTTAAAAGCATTTTTTTTTACCTTTTGTGATCAAATATGCTGGGTAGTTGTTGTTGAATTTTTAAATTGTGACCTTCGCAACCTGAAATCTGTGTTTCTTAAGACATCTTGTGTATCTTCTATATAGTTACATGAATATGAAAAAGCCAAGATTATTATTTACAGTGACTTATCTAAGTATCTATAATTATATTTTATATTAAAAAGAGGTATAGTTTATAAGTTTGGGATGTTTATGATGTCTCCGAATCCACTGATCCGATTTCAAACATTCTTTCCCTCTTCGATAGCTAAATTGTTCCCGAATGCTACAAATAGTCAGCTTTTGTCCTTGACTTCGTTCGCGACTCATGTAGGTATAATATGAATCGCGAACGAAGACGCGAGCAAAAGCTGGTGTCATATATAAAAGGATAAACTGACTTACAAACTATAATACCAGCGCAAAGCTGAGGTCTAGAACTTTGAGATTTTGTACGTAAGTAGGTATTATCTATTTACGAAATAACTTCCAAAAGGATGTTTGGAAGTTCCATTCAAGCAAAACCGGGATGGCAACTAGTAGGTATATAAGTACTTAAACTTACAGTATTGGTATTAAATCTATCAAAGATAAATCAATATTTGATATTACTAAAAGCACCCTTCTACAAACTACAAATGCAATTCATTATACAATACATGATGCATGTGCTGCCCAAACTCAATAGAAGCGATTTTCGATCGCCAACGACCAATGTCCCTTCACTTGGTTTGCACATGACTTAAAAGCGAAATACCCCCATGTTTTATTTATAGTTTACATAAAATATGCTCTGTGAATTCAGCAAACGTTCATCGCAATAGCTGTAAGCTGAATTTACGATAGTGTCTCTGAAACTGTGTATTTTTGCGATTTTAGCCAATAGTTATGGGAAGGATTAAGATTAGGTACTCCATTGCATCGATATTTTTTTATAACAAGACTCATGTATTTTTATTTAGCAGCAGATAAAGGTATTGAATCTAAGCGCAACTAAATAATAGAGTATTCGCATCTCTTCCTACCAATGTAATAAGAAAAGGACAGACAAACCTAATTTGGAACCGTCAAACCTCGTGAATTTAGGTAGAGTGCTCTAAAATTTGAGTCTCTAAATTATAATATTTCCCTCCATTTTTAGTAATACTTAAAAAAATCCAAACATCTAAACTAAGCAGGTACCTACTTAGTCATGTCCAGACAAAATCTAACTATCAAATGTTAATCCAATTCCACTTAAATACTAATTTATTAGCGCATTGATCACAAAAGCCGCCAGGGTAGAAGGCGGGCGGTAATGCAATTAAATGCGTTTGACATTAGTAATCTGCGAGTGACATCCATGATAGTCCGTGACGTTTTATTGGACGCGGAATACTTTGATCTTGCCGCTTCGCGTGTGTTATCGCCAATTAGGTGCGCCCGTGTTGTTTAGGGCTGTCGATTTTGATGGGTATTAAATATTTACGTCCCTTTGTGAGAATGTGAAAAATATTAGATTTAGTGGGGAAAAATAACTGACAGTCGACGCACCCAGAAAAAACTAATATGAAAATGTTAATAAAGCATGTTCTATCTTAATAGGTTATACATTTAGACATTAATGGGACGTAAACCATCGATTTGAATACTACATACTCGTATTACTGATTACTGAAGTCCGATAACTTATTGGTAGCTACCGATTTGGTCAATGTCGATTAGCCAGAATTTTGACAGGCAAAAAAAAATATGGCTGCGGAGAATCTAGTTGTGTATCTGTAACCAAAATATGGTCACCCATCGAGTTCTAACACGGGTCACCATTACTTAACCTGTGCAATTATTTGATTCACAATTCTTACCAACAGCTTTAGTTCTAACTAGCTGTGCCCGCGACTTCGTTCGCGTGGAATAGTGACTTTTCGGGCAGCGTGATTCTTTAAATTGACATAACTTTTTTATTTATCAACCGATTGACATGAAATAAATACTAAATGTTAAGTGAAGCTTACTACAATATATTAGTGAAAAACGTATCTAAGTCGAATAAGCCGTTTCTGATATTAGCATGCACAAACACACAGACAAACAGACAAACAGACAAAAAAAAATTAATTACAATTTCGGGTTCGGCATCGATATAATAACAACCCCTGCTACTTTTTTATATATTTCCATTGTACAGACATCACTTTTCTACAATTTTATTATATGTATAGATTGCGTAAGCTCACAGCTGAGTTAGACAGCTGATGACAATCACAATCACCTCTGATTGGCTGACACTCTCTCACTTTGGCTAAAATGCACTGTTGCAGAAAGACCATATATTCAGCCTATCACAGCAATTGAGATAAGACAATAATTTCGTAATCTTCGTACTAAATGAGCTGATGAGCTGGCTACACTCACCAAAGAGACACTATTGCTTGTCACAAACTAATAAGATGCTTTAAATCGAGTCTAGGGGAGGTTGGGGCAACGGGACACAGTGATCGAGTAATCGAATATCTCGTATTGAAGCGGATATTGAATTTTCCCGCGCTCAATCCGGAAGTCGTGGCGGCTCCTTACGATTGGTCGACGTGACGGCGCCGGTCTTTTTATCGTGTTTGCGTTAGTGTAAACAAACTATATTTTCTTTAACTGCCTCGCTTAGATGTTATTTGCTGATGTATGGAGTGGTAAGTTATTTTCATAAATACCAGCTGCTCTTAACATGTTTGAAAGTTCGTGATTGGGTGTGATTTTTTTTTTTTCAATTTCAAGGAGTACGTAGGTATGTACTTACGTAATTGCAAATGAATTGTCAAGGACTTTAAATTAATATTATTGAAAATACTTCCATTAATTTGTAGCATAAGCATCACACATTGGCTTAAACAAATCCAATTCATTTTCTTTTTAATTTTGAAAGATTTTTTATAACTAGGTTATCTAGGGATTTTATAGTAAGAAATAAATAAAAGCTGTATATAACACTCATACCTCTAAACTACCGCCTATGTGAACACTTTTTACGAGTATTCCGACAGTTTTTTGTTCAATCTATGTTTCAAAAAAAAATTTAGTCTTAGTGAATTTTATAGTTTCCTACTAAATCTAATACCTACTTACTATGTGAACATCATTATACCCTACTAAGCAATCCTGATCCAACTGTACGTAGGTTGTATATTGTATAATGTATATCTTATTTTTTTAAATTGCCTCAACCTATCCACAATCGATGACTCAAATTTTAATTACATTTTATCTTAAAACAAAATTTAAATTAGAAACCTAAAAGTACAACCGACACGTGCCTGATCGATCGTGATAGTGATTATCTCGTGATACACGCAGTGATGAATGATCATTGTGACGACGCACAATTTACCGGAGTGATTGCTGATAGTGATTATGAATGATTGCGTAACGCGTGATAGGTAATGCGTTAGGGAGATGAGTAATATTCCCCTGTCCCCTCCAACTAAGCGTAAAGCATGTGCTAGGAGTAGGTACGACAATAGTGCAACGGGTTGGGTTTGACTCGCCGGCCTTTCGCAGTTCAGCCCACTCCTCAACCGTTGAGCTATCGAGGCTCTAATTACATTTTTTCTTTAACATAAAATTTAAATTAGAAACCTAGAAGTACAACCGACACGTGCCTGATCGATCGTGATAGTGATTATCTCGTGATACACGCAGTGATGAATGATCATTGTGACGACGCGCAATTTACCGGAGTGATTGCTGATAGTGATTATGAATGATTGCGTAACGCGTGATAGGTAATGCGTTAGGGAGATGAGTAATATTCCCCTTTCCCCTCCAACTAAGCGTAAAGCATGTGCTAGGAGTAGGTACGACAATAGTGCAACGGGTGGGGTTTGACTCGCCGACCTTTCGCAGTTCAGCCCACTCCTCAACCGTTGAGCTATCGAGGCTCTAATTACATTTTTTCTTTAACATAAAATTTAAATTAGAAACCTAAAAGTACAACCGACACGTGCCTGATCGATCGTGATAGTGATTATCTCGTGATACACGCAGTGATGAATGATCATTGTGACGACGCACAATTTACCGGAGTGATCGCTGATAGTGATTATGAATGATTGCGTAACGCGTGATAGGTAATGCGTTAGGGAGATGAATTCGTTATAAGATTATCGGTATTAGTTGCGGGGATGCCATATGAGCCAATTGCGAAGGGAAACAATACAAACTCTACTCTTATTCTAAAGGCTATTTTACGCCACAGAAGCAACATGCGACGATGCGGCATGCTTGAGAGTTTGTGTAGTGATGAAGACACTTCTGACTAGGGATGGCTACTAAAGGCTAAAAACTAAAGGCTATTTTACGTCGAAGAAACAAAATGCGTCAATGCAGCATGCAAATTTTGCACGCATCAGTTTATTTTGCGCTAATTAGAATATTGTTACGCGTCTACCAACGATTCTTGCTACTTTTAATTTTTAAGCATGCGATCTGTGGCATACCTAGCCACTGTGTTGCTCTGGCGTAAAACAGTCTTAAGATTTAGCTTGATAGTACCACCATAGGTTAACAATTAACATATCATACTGTATAAAGTGGGCTGACTAAATGATAAACAGTTCTATTTTCAAAATTAGCCTACTGTTGTTCCTACCACTGGTATATACTTTAGCTTGCTTAGTTGGATGGAAAGTTCGGCTATTAGACTGTTGAAACACGTAATATTCTTTTTTACCATAGTTTTATGTAAAAGATCTTTCTAAAGAGTTGCGATTTCACCCACGCTTTTTTCTTCTTCCAAAGAGCTAGTCATGAATTCTAAACATTTGTCAGGCACGAAGGTTTTGATGTTTAAAGACTTCACTTTTTACCTCCATTAAATCTTGCCCTTGTGGCTTTTGTAAATATTTTTTGTAGCGGACGAAAGAGCACAGGGTCACTTTTTAGGGTCTTACTAAAGCATAATGTGAGAGACAATAATTATACGTATCGGACTGAAATTTGGCATGCTTTTATAACGTAGATATCCGCTGAGAAATTGATTCTGAAAATTCAACGCTTAAGAGCTAGGCAGTAAATATTTAAAAGCCATTTCTTAGGAGGTTTGAACTTTGTATAGTCCACACAGACGAAGGTGCGGTTATAAGTTAGTACAGTCATATACACATGCACTATAGATTTTCATTCCATTTATAACTAGTCATTATGTTTACATGGTTAATTCTTAAAAGCTACACATGTCAACAAGATTACCGGGCACAATGTTACCAGCGCATCCTAACTGAGTTACGACGCTTAATGGGCAGGAGGGAAACAATTTGATCTGGAGATATAGTCTAAGAGATACATCTTAACCCTCATAAGATATTCTGGGTAAAACATACATACATAGCGTTTTCAGGTACCATATATTATATTTTCTTCGAAATCTTAATTACCCGAATTCCCTGGTTTGAAAACCTCCCTACCACAATAAATTGTGAGCGCTGTGATCTATAAGTGGGAGGTCTCAGGTTTGAACGGAACCCTAAAAACGATTGGAATAGACACGCGCAGTGAAATTCAGACAACAAAGAAAATATTTTAGTATGAAATACGATGTCCCCAATGTTACTTTTTATATATATTAATGTGCTTATGAATGATAATATCTTTACCAAAAGAAATTCCCCTGTCGCTAAAAATTGTGAAATAGGTACTTATTGATGACATCTAAACTGCCAAAAAATACCTCAGACCTAGGCGCATTTCGAACCCTCGTAACTTTAGTTTTAAGTTCATGTGATTAATTGTCACCATCATCATTATCTTACAATTTTAAAAGAATATTAGCCATTTTAATCATGACTAACATTCCCCTGTCCCGTTCAACAAAGCGTAAAGCTTGTACTAGGAGTGGGTACGACAATAGTGCAACGGATGGGGTTTGAACCGCCGACCTTTCGGATTTCAGTCCGCTCCTATAACCATTGCACCGAGGCTTCAAATTAAAATTGTATACAAGTTTGAATAAATCAAACCAAAATATGATATTTCAATCAACTTGGTCTTTATGCAGCATTTACAATGCGCATCACACTATCACACTAATATTATAAAGGAGAAAGTTTGTATGTGTGTGTTTGTGTGTGTATGTTTGTTACTCCTTCACGCAAAAACTACTGGACGGATTGGGCTGAAATTTAGTATGGAGATAGATTATACCCTGGATTCGCACATAGGCTACTTTTCCCACGGGAATTTTAAAAAACCTACATCCACGCGAACGAAGTCGCGGGCATCAGCTAGTATTATTATATAGTAAATAAACACAATATACTTGATATGCTTGAGATGAAATTCTATAAAGATTTTGTAATCTTGCCACTGTCTCTTTGCCTGCACTTATATTCTCGTTTTAAGTGCCGTCATAATTCTGGTACACGAAAGCGTCTACTGATTATCTTCATACAAGTATATCATAATAAAGAACCATAACATTATTTCAACATGGTTATGGTTATGGAGAACATGTGCCACCGATATAATGATTGATTGTAGTGGATCGTAGTGCAGCGAGGAAGTTTGAACAATGAAGTAATTTATCATAATTATGATGATAAAAAGTTGTATCCATTTTCAACGTTGTTCCATGTCTGAGTTCTTTGTTAAGCTTCCAATTAGGTACTACTTAGTACTCATATAATTTTTATATTATCTACTGATTGGTTTATTAATGAAATTAATTATTATGAGAGCCAAATAAAAATCTGATTTTTTTATTATTTTCATTGTATACTAGTCCGCACTTGAGTGAGACATAAATCTCTCATTGATTTTCTCTTCTGGCCCCTAAGTTTAAGTTTAATTTTGAAGAGACAATTTTTCGATTTCCCTTACCGGAAATTAATTCTAGTATCTCCTTGATTGGTACCGCAAAGCCAAACGTGATGAAATAAATCGAGATTCTTTCATGTTTAAAACTCCAATTATAGAGCGTAATAATTATGTCAAAACCTTCATCCCTTCTTCAAATGAAAAAGATAATTCTGTCCATAACATTGTCACAACCTCAAATATATCACCGCATAAGCAGTTTGGAGGCAAAAAATATTTTCCTCGACAAATAACATTGATTTACAAGCGTTTTCGCGACAAAAATAACGCGTATGTATCATGGCGGAAACTCTTGCGATAAAACTTGGATTTATATCTTCAAATGGATTTTTGAGACGTTAAGTGGATACGGTTTATATTAACGCAATCACGTACTAAGAAGCTAATAAATTATTTCCCAAACTGGTATAATCAGTTCCAAACAATTTAGTTATGAACTTAAAAAAACCTAAAAATATGGTAATGTTCATTATTAATAATGCCCATTATTGTATATTTATTGAAAAGACCAATAATTTTGTATAACAAATAAATATAGTAGTTTAAAAGCTAAGCCAAATAAAAATGTGCAGCGGAAGCATTAAAATGTAAATTTTGGAAAATTTATACTAACATGGTTGACACCGGAGACCCTGGTCTTGTTCAATTTAGATAAGTTGGTGCCCATCCGTAGCCATTAATGCCAGTCCTTTTCAACAACCTCTATCCAAATGAAGGCTTTTAGAACGTTCACATAGAGTCAAAAGTTACACAAATCTTACAAAAGTTTGATCAAATATTTGGCACATCTAAGGACACATTTGCTTGGACTGTTTCATTCACTATCACAGCATTGTCTTTCTTAAGATTAGAATGAACACAATTTTCAAAAAGTCACTTTGTTATTGTTCGTATGGAGTAGAGCTGAAAAAAAAGTTTCGGAATTTTAATCGAATCAAATACCTGACGATGAAGATAAATCTGATTATAATAATATAAACAAAATAAAATAATTGTATAAGTAAACAATATCCTAATAAACGTCAATACTTAAATATTGAAACCATCTAGGTAACTTGTGAGAAAACATCTCAATCTTTAAGTGCGGAAGTGTATTGTGCAATCAACAGCAGTAATGTCGTTAAATCGAGAACAGCAAATATGTTTATTCTACGTTTACGAAAGCGTCCCAAAAAGGGCAAAGCAGACGATCTTGCTTTCATTCAAGTCTGAGCCGCCTACGTAAACGTGGGCGAACAAGTACATGAATCAATGCAATTGTATCAATGAACGCTGTTTGACTTTCAAATGAACTACTCTAACCGTTTTAATATCTTTATCTCTACTTTGATTATCTATTTCGCTCATTTAATCTACTCTACTTGGACTGCAATCAACTACATAACTGTACCAACACTAGTCATTAGCTAGCCTTCCTTTGAATTAATATTTTATTATAGAAATTCCGTTTTTTACGAGAAAGTTATTATCATTTTATATTATTACAGTAAAATTAATACCTTCACGTACAGATTCGATATTATCTGGAGGATTTATGTTAACTTCTGCAATAAATAAGGAAGAAACATGAATTACACCCTAATTAAAATCACTATCTACAATCGATGGGGAGTCCAGTAAAACCAGTGAGTCATCAAGGTAACCGTTGCAGTGGTTAACATTCATAGCTGTTACGTTTGAATTCTTCGTGCAATCGATAAAATAGCTGACGAGGGTGCAACGGATTTTTGCAGTCTAGCGTTTAAAAATAAAATAAAAAGACTAATGTAAATTTTAAGCGGGAGTTTTGCTATCAGATTTTATTAGTAATCAATGATCTTTTTTAAATCTGCAATTGAGAATTGGTACTATTAGCAATTTTATTTTACAATAGCGTAACCTATTTTCTACTTAGAATTTGTATTTCGTTTTTAAATATTTTCTGAATTTAATGATTTCAATAATTGTGTAGTATTATGAATATTGTACCTATGTTACTTTGAGCAAATAAAATTGATTCTTAATCTCAGTACCTTTACAGTTTCAAACCACATTATTGTTCAAAAACAGGAGTTAAGTTAACATTATTGATGGAGCTAAAATAAGCAAAATACTAGAACGCTTTAGATTATTGTAACTACATCAAAAATTCAATCTCTATTAATTATACAAGCCACATGTAGCAGTGGAGTGAATCTTATTTATAATGCGGTGCACTGGATCGATACTGATAGTTTTAAATGCGTTAAGCGAAGGGTTGTGGACCCCACAAATACAAATACAACGATTGAAACGTAGATTAGTCACTTGTTACGAGCTTCATGTTTGAAAATGTTAAATTTTAAATAGAATCTCATTCATTGCTATAAACATTTACAAGAAACTAAATATTATGAATAAGGTTGCTGAATAATAAAAAATCAACGGAAAAGGATTTTTGGAAACCAATTGATGAACAAGATTGAGATTTATTATGTAATATCTTGGGCATTGTAGTTTTTGTTGCAATTGATATCTTTAGTGAAGCTCTAATTATTAAATTATTTATTTATTTTAAAAGCTCACTTTTGCAGCTTTTTAGCTTTAAACAAGTAAACCAATATTTTCTCACAAATTATATCTTTGTTTAGGTAAGTTAGCCATAGAAGCAAGTTATTGTAACCAATTATTACACTCTCCAATAGGTATAATAGTGGACAAAAGCAAATTGATTTATCTGTGTAGATAAAAACCGCAAGTCTGATCTATCTGTATAAAAGCAAATCAATATTTTCTTACGACTAATATCTCTGATATCTTTGTTCATTTGTTATCTATAGCAGCAAAATTTTAACCAATTCTGCAATAGTGGACAAAAGCAAATTGATTTATCTGTGCAATGACCGTAAGTCTGATCAAGTTTAATGTGTTCCCATTTAGCATTACGATCTCATTTGCCCAGCGGCCACATTGAATCAGTTTCACCCTGGATTTAATTATTCTACCAAACTCCCGATTTCCATTACCTACTCTATAAACGTACTAATTATCGTTTCAATTCATGCGGGACACATTCATACGTGGTCGAGACAGTGTAAATACAGACTAAAATTACTAAACTCGATTTTTCTAAATGAAAACGAAATTACAACGAAACCCAAAAAAGGAAATAAATACAAATACGGGTAAAGGAAAAGAAATTCACCTTGAAAAACTGATACAAAATAATTTTTATTCCTTATCGGTCCTTTTTCACGACGAAACACGTGATTTCTTTTTAATACAAAAAGCACGCAATATTATAAATCACCAAACATTCTTCGTACTCATTTTTGAAATATACATTATAAACACTTGGTTCTTTGACCTTTTCAGGATCGTCAAGGTCTTTCGTATCACTAATGGGGATTGTGCTGTAGTTTCATGTAATTGTATGATTGTTTATTAGCGTCCCACACACGATCGAGCCAGCACTGTTCCGTCCCACACCGACACGTCCGCTCCGCACGGATGCCGACCTCGCACTGGCTCCTCCAGCCCACTCTCACCCTTATTTTCGGCGCTCAGAGGGCGCAACTTATTTGGCCTCTTTGTTGTATCCCTAAGAGGGGTAAATTATTACGGTTTTGCGATAACATAATAGAACGGTGCACTAAATAATCGAAAGGATAACGCATTTTACTGACCGTTGAAATATTGAATTTTCCTTAAAAGCTCGTAATCGGTGGGCAAACCCGAAAGAAATAGTTGTTTAATTTTTGACAGTGATATAGGGCGTTGAGATAAAGAGGATAACGAGGTAAAAGGTAAACTTACCTGAAACTGGTAAAATATCTTCAGTGCTGCTCTACAACATCTTCAGTGCTTACATCTACTCGCCGTGTACAATTCAAAGTAGGTAACTACTATTAGAAAGGTATTTCTTTTTATGACGTTATTTTTTCTTTAGTTTTATTGCCTTATCTAAGTTTTGGAATTTTGAAATTCAAATTCAAATTCAAAATTCAAAATATTTTTATTCAATTAGACTTTTACAAGTTCTTTTGAATCGTCAAAAACATCTACCACTGGTTCGGAATGCCTTTCCTACCGAGAAGAACTATGAACTATAACAAGAAATATGTAACTATTTTGAAATTCATCTCTACATTATCTTCTCTAACTTCTAAAATAGATTTCGACGCGACTTTTGCCATAATTATAATTAGAACCTTTTACGATGAAAGTTACAAATTTGTTCCTAGCTTATCACGGCTCGTCCGTTTACTCGATTTGACAAAGTGTGGTACAAAACTAACTTGCATCCCGTGGATGTACATGTAAATACAGGCATTTTTTGTCTCGGAAAATCAGAGTTTTTTTGAACTGATATTTCAAGGGGCTTTTATATGTAACTTATATGCCAGCTCCATCGTTAGAAACTAAATTCAAATCAAACTAGTTAACCTAAAACTATTCCTACCAAACAATTTCTGAGAATCAGTTACAAATTCATGCACTTAAATTGCCGAAATGCTCAAAGGCTTGTTTGACATACATTTGAAACTTGAAAATACCAATATTCATTAGTAGTGAGACCAAAATATACGCAAACGAAGCATCGAGCATCATCTTGCATACGGTATTATATGTAAGTATAAAATTATTGTAAAGCTCACCCGTACTAAGCCGGGGCAAATCAACTGTCGTAAGTTGAACCAGTGGATCGATATCAATCAACTTAATAAGTATATGAAAAATCAGCTATAACAAAGTATCGTGTGACATTACAAAACTTTCATGAATGGACTTAATTACAACAAACAGCTGTGGACAAAATGCACCCAACGAAAATAGATCTAAGATAATTTTATTCCGAAGCTTTAACAAAGCTAATTACAATAAGAGCACACGAAAATATCTCTTGAGTTTAAGACGATAGGAAATATTTTAGATTAACACAAATTGTGTAAGAGTAGATGACATTAATGATTGGTGTACACCAAGCGTGGGACCACCGCGTCGTGCTTACATTTACACGAGGATTTGTTACATTTTGTCAAGAAACAAATTACTGTGACAAAAGATAATAACAGAATAACTTCGAATGTCATCTAAATATAAAAGAACAAGTGTAAATTAAAAATTTATAACACCCCCGACGATCCAAAGTATTTGAGTTTTCCAAAACATCATTTTCAAATAAATAATTATGTATTTAGGCAACGTCCATCTTGACAGCTTGACATTTGTCTATTGACATAATACATATTATGAACCTAACGGTTATCTAACCTTCTTTTCTACAAGAAAACTAGAAAAGAGCTGATAACCCTTAAACGGCTGAACCAATTTTTTTAGATTATAGCTAAGAACACTCTCGATCAAGCCACCTTTCAAACAAAAAAAACTAAATTAAAATCGGTTCATTCGTTTAGGCGCTACGATGCCACAGACAGATACACAGATACACAGATACACAGATACACAGATACACAGATACACAGATACACAGATACACAGATACACAGACACACAGATACACAGATACACACGTCAAACTTATAACACCCCTCTTTTTGGGTCGGGGGTTAAAAAGGTGACTGACTGACTGATTTATCAGCGCACAGCTCAAACTACTGGACGGATCGGCTCGAAATTGAGCATGCAGATATCGCAGATAACTTTTAAGTATGACGGGAACATCCTATAAGAAAGGATTCCGATCAGAAGATGCGTCCACCGCACCCTTATTTTCGGCGGTTTTCGTTTTAAATCTTACAAGACGTATTCTCATACTATCGTACTTTTTAATTTATACTTTTATACCATTTCAAAAACGTGGTATTAATAAAAATACTTAGGTACCTATATACTTTATCACACTAATATTATAAAGGCGAAAGTGTGTGTGTATGTGTGTGTGTGTACGTTTGTTACTCCTTCACGCAAAAACTACATGACGGATTTGACTGAAATTTGGAATGGAGATAGATAATATCCTGGATTAGCACTTAGGCTATTTTTCATCCCGGAAAATCAAAGAGTTCCCACGGGAATTCTAAGAACCTAAATCCACGCGGGCGGAGTCGCGGGCATCGGCTAGTTGTAATTAAAATAACATCTTTATATGTACTTTCTCTGTCAAGCAACTGCACTGAGGTTCCGCATACGTACCGCATACGGACTACGGTGATGGTTCCAGATCTGCATAAGAGTAGGTAACACCGTAATACGGTACGCGCCGTGTAGTCATCACCATGATTGACCCATCGCCGCACCGGCCTACTACTGAGCACGGGTCTCCTCTCAGAATGAAAAGGGTTTAAGCCTTAATCCACCACGCTGGTCAAGTGCGGATTGACAAACTTCACACACCATTGAGAACATTATGGAAAACTCCTCCTCACGATGTTTTCCTTTTAAGCTATGTAGCTGTAGCTATGTCCTTTGCACCATTTTGGTTGCCTGGAAGAGATCGCTAGGTGGCGATAAGTCCGCCAAATTGTACCTATATTTTGTTGTGCTTTGTATGTGTTTTTCTGTACTAATTTTGTGGTGTACAATAAAAGTACTTATATTCATTCATTCATTCATTCAAGCGACTTCAAAAATTAGAGGTGCGTACCCGGGATTGAATCCCTGAACTTCCGCATAGAAGCCAGGCGTTCTAACCCCTAGGCTATAACCGACCTTGTCCTAAAAATGTGAGTGAAGCCATTTTCCCCACTGACGAGTTCATACAGCCGTGTAGATCTAGTCAATTTAGGTATACATTTAGAGGCAGCATCCGTCAAGCATGCAAGATAAAACCCGGCCCGATCACCGGCCTCATTACGGAGGGCAGTAAACCCGGCGATCCATCAAACTGCCTGCCTTCCTGACGAAAAAACAGCCTGATTTCGTGAGCGCCTCGACGTGGAAGCTCGATTTGAATGAAGTGAGAGTAATGATATTGCTGTAGTAAGTAGTTTTCGGTAATGAGTTAATGACGTTATCACTCTTTAGTAATTTCCCTTTTTAACCCTCGACCCAAAAAGAGGGGTGGTATAAGTTTCACGTGTGTATCTGTGTCTGTCTGTGGCATCGCAGCTCCTAAACTAATGAACCGATTTTAATTTAGTTTTTTTTTTGTTTGAAAGGTGGCTTGATCGAGAGTGTTCTTAGCTATAATCCAAGAAAATCGGTTCAGCCGTTTGAAAGTTATCAGCTCTTTTCTAGTCACTGTAACCTTCACTTGTCGGGGGTGTTATAAATTTTTAATTTACACTTGTGATCAAAAGAGAAATCACGGTCGAACTCCGGCCCCATAAAGAGGTCGGTTTCTTTTGTAATAAAATAAAAGATAAAATAGTCGTTTCTTTCATTTTATTAGAACCACCAACACATGAAAGTCTTAAGTGCTAGGTCAATAATATAATTAATAAATAATATATAATTCCACTTACAGGCGGCTACCAATTTAGATGCTAAGAATTAAAAGAATATAAAATACATAAGAAACACCAAAGTAAGAAAAAAAAAGATTAAGAAAACACAACACATACAACCTTAAAATATAAATAATTAATGCCGAGATCCACTTGAGTGTCAAGTGGAGAAGTTTTTTTTAAATCAAATTTATTACAGAACAAATCCGCTATTACCGCTTACAAAACTGTTTTAGAGATAAATAAATACACGTTTTATTGTAAGCTTTTTAGTAACATACTGCAAGTATAATATTATATAAATAAAACTTCATTTTTTTGTTCAGTAATAAAGGGCTTTATTATTATTATTATTATAAAGACACGTTTCAATTTAACGACTAACAAGAGAAGACCCATGAAAACAAATAGGCAAATGTATATACGTATAGTAGGTATAGTAAGAAGTCGAACTCATTTCCTAAACTCTGATTACGGGCTGGCAGTTGATCCGCGCGATCGATCCGGCCCGGATGTTAGCGCGAAGATACTATCACCCGCAGCTGAAAGCGCTTAATACTTCATGACTTTTAGATCACCATATTAAATGATCCATTATCGTTGGGACGATGACATAAAAAAAGTGGCGGGACCAAACTGGATGCTCAAAGCCAAAGACAGAGCAAAATGGATTCTGGAGGAGTACTTGACCTGGAAAGGGTTCTTCATAAAAAATATTATAGTATCTACTAAATTAAAGATATTCAACTATTTATTTTAATCATCTATTATTTAAGTTATATTTAATTAATCCTTATTATAAAATTAGAAGAAATAAAAGGCTGTTTTATTTTATTTTTATTTTTTATTTTATTTATTTATTAAATGATCCTTTTACTTTTCGATATGCACAAAGTATCTAATAAAATTACTAAACAACAAAGCTAATGAATGAAATACTCGTGCATTACGCGCATTATCTTTTCGTAGCTGAAAGCGTTTACTTCATGACTTTAGATCACCATATAAATGATCTCTACACTTTTTAGGGTTCATCGGCCAAGACTGCCTCGCAAGGCTGCTTGGTCAGTCAGAACGCGGGTAGTGAGCATTCGGCTCGAGAGTTTGTTGGTCTTTAGAATCGAAGAAGGCTTCGGCCGTGGCTAGTGACCACCCTACCGACAAAGCCGTGCCGCCAAGCGTTTCGCATTCCGGTAGGATGCCGTGTAGAAACCAAAGGAGTATGGGTTAAATGTAAACTGCCATACCTTACCAGGTTAACCCGCTTCCATCTTAGACTGCATCATCACTTACCACCAGGTGAGATTGCACAAGAGCTAAAAAGAATGACAACAACAACTCAAGGATTGAACCCGTGAACTTTTGTTAACAAAACTACAACAAGATGCGCTAAACATCTCCACAAGGCCCTTCTAAAAGTACCTACATATTATATTCAAATAAAGTATATTTTACCTGTTTGTTTGTAAATATGTACGTAAACTTTCTAAGTAAGCGGTGCGTATCATGAAGAGGGCTCGATTTACACTGTCACTCGGAGGCTCGGAGCACATGTCACTCCTATTTCTCGACAGCTCTTCACGGGACTTGAAATTTTACACTAAAAGTGTTAACCCTACTTCGGCACAATCTTGTACTTTCGTGTACCTAAGCCTAAAAGCTTTTGAAGTTCTACTTAAAACGTTTTTACTTTTGAAAATATTATGATAAACCGCTTGATAATAACTATGTCTTTACTCAGTTATGGAGAAATAAGACCAGTGGTGGCCGTCTTAACAATAACAGCAGCTAAATAGGCCAGTCATTTAAGCTTAAATTAGGTAAGAATCTCGGAATTCGAGATACCCAGCTGTAAGTCTTTAAATAGTTGTATATTGACACCATCGATGTATTGACACCCTAAAAGTTGTCTCAAAACCTACATATGGTAGGGTGTACGCAACTATTAAATTTCAAGGTAAAGGTCACAAATATCGTTTTTTTGCGCTTATAATAAATACAAATAGCAAAAAACCCATAGGAAATGAGATATTTACAAAAAATACACAGATACAAGCTTCCTCCTTTATAATATTAGTGTGATTAGTGTGATATAACCATCATATAATAATACTATACCTACCGGTACTTGATATTAGTATACATATATCTATGAGTAGCTACAATACCATAGCACATCAAAGCAAAATGTATTCGAAGTGGTAGGGACTGTCAAGTTTCAAATATCTGTCCAAAGTGACGCGAGGTATTTATGCTAGCACGAGAAATTCTCTCAACTGCGAAAGGTGGGCGACAGCCTTGGAAAACCCTTGTTTTATACCAATTTCACTCTTATTACTTAGGTCACAAGAATTTTGTCATTTTGATGACATGACATATACTTCAAGGATTTGTTATGGGTATACATTTATTCCATGTTTGTGAAGTTATTATGATAAACATGATATTTACCTAAGAACATTATTAGGGTTCCGTTTTTAACCTTTGGGTACGGAACCCTAACAATGTGACTCTGTCTGTCTGTCTGTGTGTCACAGGTCTCTAGGTAGTAGACGAAATGAGTTATAGAAGGTACTTAGCTGTAAAATTGTAAGAATATACCTACGCTATACTTACTGTTACTTAAGAATCACGTCTAACTAATTTTATTTACTTACTTTGTTTCACTTACGCGAGGCACTTCCTCGTCAAAACGTGTTCCATTGAGTAAGGGAAGTTTGTTAGCTAATTTTAAGTGCTGAGATTGCACAAAGCTACGAATAGTAGAAAATGTAATTACGTCACACTAAAATTAATGTAATTTGCAGCGTTATGTTAACGTAATTGTCCCTCATAATGTGTTCCCATACCTATATTAGGCACCTACGTACATTTATTATCAATTTCCAGGGATAGCAAACTTTTCAAGATATTAAAAAACTTAAAAATGCATCAAAGGCTCACTAAAAAGAAGTAAAAATAAACAAAACCTAAATAATATAATCGCTACGTCTCCAGTCTAGACTAGGCACAGACTGGAATGTTAAACAAGGGTTCCGCATAGATTGAAAAACATCCCTATTATATATCTCCATTATGAGAGTAGACGGGCAACGGCCGCGGGGTCCATGATATTCTATACAAGAGTCGTACAACTATGAAATAGATAGGTACCTACTTGAAAACTGTACGCTTTGTTGAAGAAAATTGGGTTGGTAATATAACAGTATCAAAATCTACATGATATAACTAACTCTTTTTAATTTTTTTTACTTTTCATGACGACAATTTTGAAATTAGAATTTTTTATTCTAGCGACAATAGAAATACACATTCTGTGAAAATTTCAGCATTCTACCTACTATGGTTCACGAGAAACAGCCCGCTGACACACAGCCGGACGGTCGGAGTCTTAGTTCTGGTTGTTCCGTTCCCTTCCACCCACCCCTTTCTCCACCCATTGGGTAGGGACCCTAAAAATGGACTATTCTACAACTAATATTAAACATTGTACCTACTAGAACGCGATCGCCGCTAAACGAAAACCGGCAATAAAAGTTGTGTAAACAATATCAGCTTGTGTCTGGCTATCTGGAAGCCAGTAACCTAACGATTGTATCAAGTATGTAGGATAGGTAGGGACCTGTGTCTATGTCTAATATTTTTATTGAAAGCTCAATAGCAGGGAGCGAGGCAATTTACGTCGAGACACATACATCCCAATTCCACAGGTTCTTTGGTCTCATAATGGTACAATAGAGAAAGGAAGACACGTTTATTTTGGTATACGAAATACTCGAAGAGACGGATCATTTCACAAGTAACATGTAAAAATCTCGTGAATTTTTTTTCATATGAAGTAGGTACTCTTGGCACATTATTTAATGTAGCCTGTGAAAAATCATGAAGGAAAATCTCACAAAGTTTACCTTATGTCCCTTGTGTGGGTAAGTCTTTGACCCGAGCTAAGACGCTAGAGAGCACGGAAGCGCTCGCAATACTGCGTGGTACAAAGGGAAAATTAATAATAAATAATAACAAATGGCGAAACTGTGAAAATTTACTTTCCATGAAAACCATATATGAAATATCAGCGCTATTGATGTTGATTCTTAGTCAAATTAATATAGCAGACGATTTTAAGGGCGAACATTGAAAAATAACATTTCGTGTTTTTCACGAAAAGTGATTTTTCACCTGTGAAATCACTGTGAAGAAAAATAATAATTTCACCAAATGAAAATGATTTTCAAATAGCGATAATGCCCATCTCTAGTGGAGAAGACAATGAGTATACAACAAACTAGAGTCTATGTCGCCCGTCAAAATATCTAGCTTATTCTCAGTGGTTACTGTAATTCAAAACAAAAGGGATACCAAACGGTTCCCTGTAAACCCCTGCAAGATATAAAAACACCATAAAATTTCCATTACTACCCATCCGGGCAAGCAATGCCCGCTTGGCTCCTTGTCAAAGGTTAAAAATGTCTACATAAATTGTAAAAAACGTGCAAAAAATGGCATACTCAGTAAACAAAACGGTATTATTGATGGACGTAGTTTATGGGTGTTATTTTTTTTTTGGTTAACCGTCATCTCGGGGAACTTGGGGGACCAGCAAACGAATTGTATGAGGAGCATAATATTTTATACCAATTTTATACATTGTGTAGTTAAAGGCACAGACGCATTGGCAAGGCGCATAAAAGGCTTTTTCATTTTTATTATTAATTTATAATTAAAGGCACTGAGGCACCAAGTGAATTCGTATCTGTAGAAGAGCTACTTCAATCACAAGTGTAAATTAAAAATTTATAACACCCCCGACAAGTGAAGGTTACAGTAACTAGGAAATAGCTGATAACTTTCAAATGGCTGAACCGATTTTCTTGGATTATAGCTAAGAACACTCTCGATCAAGCCACCTTTCAAACAAAAAAAACTAAATTAAAATCGGTTCATTCGTTTAGGCGCTACGATGCCACAGACAGATACACCGATCCACACGTAAAACTTATAATACCCCTCTTTTTGGGTCGGGGGTTAAAAATGTGTTTTATCAAGCTGTCAAAATTAGATGTTTAATACTATCATCATGATCATCATAATCAACCAATCGTCGGCCCACTACTGAGTTTCGCATTTAGAATTATTCATGCGCAGCGATGACATGTCTAAATTACTACTGAAGCACAGTTCAAACGATAAGCCTCGATTAAGCATTATAATATTAGCTCTTGATCAATATCTCTGTCATAAAGAACGCACTTTAGTTAAAATCCAAACACGTCCTTTCAAAAAACCCATCACGAGTTATTGTTTCTTTTAATATTCGCAATATTAGTAGGGAAATTGGTTGCAATGAAAAAGCAATTTGGCGGGATCCCGATCAAATAAAAGCAGTCTTGCAGGCACTCATAGTAAAACTGAGTTTAATGTTCTCGCCATTAAACTGCCTCCCATAAAATACCACTTATTGTCCCATGAATATTTTATGGTGTTTTTTTTTCGTTAGGTACTTTCATGTAACGTGTTTGCGTGTCGCAGTTAGGTAAAATTTACCGAATAACTGGCACTATTGCATAATAACGTTGTCTTGTCTACAAAATTACCTAATACCTACCACAGGAAGATAGCTAAACTAACTATTAAATTGACATAGATTGAATTTTTTTGTAAGTAGGCACGTAGGTATTAACTTCATCCTCTACAGAACTAAGTACTACAGAACTAAGTACTCCAAAATATTGTTTTTGTATCTTAATCATATACCTAGTTTCCTTCTAAGTTATTTTAAGCCAATCGACTTAGTGACAATCGACAAAATGATTTTTCTTAATAAAAACGTTTTCAAACATGTTTTAATCGTGTTTTAAAAATTTCATTTTAGTTTAGTCTATCTTAAATCTACCTTAGACAAATCAATAAACCTAATCAATACTTTAAAGTCCACATAAGTTTAATTAATATTACTGTCTTTGTCTCTTGAATAAACTTTTATGTCTATTAATATGATTTACTTATTTAATAGCTCACTTACAAATATCTGTAAATCTTTACTGATCCATATACTGTAAATCTTTTGTGTAACTTTCAATTCTAAATCAAATAAGTTCACATCCACGCCATCTGAAAGCGGTTCCAAAACAACACAAAGGGACAGTCCCAAAACTTATTACTGAATTGAGAAGTGAGAACTAAACGCTTTGTTAGATGTCGGGTAAGTTGGCAGCATTGTCATAGTAACTGTGAACAATGTTGTTAAGAGTTATGCCGCTGCTCTTTAGATGTTACCATAGACCAAAATACTATATACTTACTGACATATTCATAGATTTATATCCCTAACTATCTATCCCTATCTATCCCTATTATGGTAACTGAACCTAACAAAACTGCAAGTTTAATCTACAGTCAAACCATTCACTAGTCACCAAGGTAAGTACTGCTGCCATAGTATACCCAAATTCCAAACAATCCCATATCTCTCGCCAGCTCCCAAATGAAATACACCTTTGACAACTATGCATGGCTCATTTGCTCAGTATTTCATTACTTTTGTCTGCTCCAAGACTAACTTGACAAAGGCCAAGTGACCCTAAACTTTACCGCGATATTTTAAACCCGTAACATTGCAATCTGAACCCTAAATCTAATGCAATAGATATTGATGAAGATGAAGATCTACGTTTGCAACACGAGCATGAGATTTACAAATTAAACACACCGGTTGAACATGCTAATTTAAATTTTAACGCTAATGAAATAATGGTTAGTGGGAATGTAAATTAAAAGTGAACGGATCTGCTTGATAGATAACAGGTATTTGTTGTAGATGTGACCGCTATTATGCAGCTGTTTAACTTGTGTTTAACGTTAAGCTGAGATTAATGGTTGTTGATTGTTGTTTCTAATATTTAGTTTTGAAATTTCGAAACGATTACGGTTAAATTATTATTATTGTAGGATTATCTGACTGATAAGCTACGATCGTTAATTTAGCAAATCGCTAAAATATCTGTTGAATAAACAGAATGAACGAGTCTATTAATGATTATTTATATTTTTAAACATTTTCCTTATTTGTGTGTCAATTCAAGAGTTTCAAGAGTTTATGTATCAATTTCTTTGGACGTCAATCGGATAATAATATAAGATTACCAACCTATGAGACATGAAAATTCATCAATTGACGTCTTTGATAGAAAACATTTGCCTTCCGTATCAAATCTACATAATGTTATCTGTATTAGAACGAAAACATACGAGACAACATTTTGTTTTTGGAATAACGAACAATAGACGAGAAAACAAAGCAAATTTATAATATTTTCGTGCAAGAAAATTTATTATTAAATGGTATTTTATCGCGATTTCCTCTAAAAACGTTCAATCCTGCTTTCAGAATTTCCGAAAAAAACCTAAAATACAAACGGCCGATGAACAATATTTTTCCGCTAACAGATGACGTATTCCCATACAACAAATCAGTACATAACGCCGAAGGTAATCATCTGGAAACTATTCCCTATTCAGAACCTGAAATTTTACACAAAAAACGGTCCAGGGAGGTGTCTCCACTCGTGTCCTCGATGACCAGTAAAGCAAAACCTATACACTGTCACAAATATGATACTACGGTTATGGAAATAAGGAAGAAACTCAAGGGTGGAAAGGTCACGATTAGCTGGTTTTGGGACAATTATGGCGTGTTCATTCAACCATTATTTCCGCGTGATTTGACGTGTCATTGCCATACCTTGGCAGGGCAGATAAAGTTGAAAACGAATCAAGTGTATAAAATCAAAAGTAGGCTTTCCGTTTCTATACTAATAAATAAAATTGGAGTGTCTGTCTGTAATTTCGAAATAACTACCTCATATTAAGTTCATATGGTTATTTGAACGATACCATAACTGAATCACACGTTTTTAAAATTTTTGTCTGTCTGTCTGTCTGTCTGTCTGTCTGTCTGTCTGTCTGTTTGAAAAGGCTAATCTTTGGAACGGCTGAACCGATTTTGACGGGACTTTCACAGGCAAGTAGAGGATTGACCAGGGCGTAAAATAGGCTACTTTTTTAACCGACTTTTAAAAAGGGAGTTGTGTTTTTCTACCTATGTACACCGAAATCTCCGAGATTTCTGAACCGATTTGCGTCATTTCTTTTTTAATCGATAGAGGAACTTTGCGACATTGTTTCATAAAAAATTTGGAGTCCAACTCCTCAATCCTGATGCTGCAGGGGATCTGACCAATCCACGCGGGCGAAGCTGCGGGCATCAGCTAGTTAATAATAAACTGTGTGCAACAAAAAAAAAACTTCAGAAAACCCAAAAATTGGCAAATATTTTCGGCAAAATTTGGCATTGAAGTCTACTTGCATTTTTTTAACATTGCATAATATATGTTCATGCATCTGATAAATGCAATGTTATTTGCATCTTTCTTATAAGTGTACATAATAATATTACTTAGATAGATAGATATTTTATACAACGCATGATGAAGATAACAATGTTTTTATTATCATATATGTAATTAGGAAATGTGGTAAAAATAAACAAATTAAACTTTAATACTTAACAAATACCAGTTTTTAGTTTGTTTGAAAAAATATAAATGCGGTTTAAGTGTATAAACAAAACTAAGAGCGGCATATATTTCAAACAGAAATATAAGGATGTGTGTAGACGACAGTTAAGATAAACTTAAATATGCTGCAGGCACAAAGACGAATGCCGAAGATTTCTTTAAAAATCCCTATGTGAGAGAAATACTACCTATCAAATCCTTGATCATTTTGGGATAAGCGCTTGTAATTTTTGATTTAAGGAGTAATATCTAGTGATAGCTTTGCGTAGAGGTCCTGTCTCAATGATCTAGTAAACTACCATACTTGTATATTTAACTATAGTATAAATATAAATATTTAACTTTAGTACTACGATCTGAGAAGAATATGCTTTGATATCACTTGGGACCCTAGAAGAGTTAAAGCTAACATTGCGCGTTAATATGACATAATATAACAATTAATAATAGACGTGTAATAGATTTTTATGAATTATTTTTATTGAGAATCAAACGCAAAATAACAAAATATATTCCGTGTGGTAACAAAAAAAAACTAATCTCAAAATGAAATAAATGTGATAAAAAAATATGCTTCACGTAATAGAGCTCTCGACAAAATTATCAGAGAGCTGTCGCTAAACGAAAATCTATACACGCACTTAGTTGATGTGATAAGAACATAAATCTGCCGGTTCTGCCACCTTCAGAAGTGCTGAATCACGTTAATAAATTTCAGGAAACCGAATGACACCCCTCTTTGACGCGTTCAACGGCGCAATAGAAATATTGAGGGGATCACGAATTTACGATAAGCCTATCCCCAGTCTTTTGGGCTGAATCGATTATATTGGACGTTTTACGTGTAAGCGAGATTTGTCGCCAATTGCCCTTTTACCTACGAAATTATTGATTTTGAATCTAATTCTGGGGCTCGATTACGGTAAAATGATAGCTCTGATCGGCCGTCACTCTCTCGCTGTTGTCTCGCTGTTGTGTACACTGCTAAAGTAAAAATACTATTAATTCTGTTAATCACACCAATTGAAATTGTAGGAATGATTGATGCAACATTTTCGTACTCGACCTGTTGGCTTTTGTCTTTGGAAAATGGTTCATTATATGGCATGACCGAGTGTAGGTATTTGTCACAACGTTGACTTAAGTCAGTGACAATAAGTTCAATCAAACTTTCTGGTTCTGAAGCTGGTTGCTTCAGCTCAGTGGTCTAGAGAACCTAACCAGTAGTAGTAGTCGATTAAGCACTAATATCACTAAGAAATAGAAAAACTTCAGTAAAAGCAAAGTTTTATCCATTTAGTTGTTCACAAAAAAAAAAAACATTAACAATTCCTTAATTCCAATGAAATTACAAAAATAATAGCGGTTTTTAATCAAACAAATTTTATTACTTACTAAGTATTAAATGTAGAATTATCATACTCACAAAATAATAAAAAAATTATATGCATTTCGTAGTACTCTAGACATAAGGTAAAAAAAAAAAATTCATTACCAAGAAAAATCTGCTACGAAAAGCAATTATTCAATTTAAAGTCTATTTATTTCACTTTCAAACACTTCTAGTGGATACTTCCAACAAACTATCTGCACTAACTGCATTAAGAAATTTATCACTAATACTAGAATTAATGTCAATGCACATTTTTTTTAATAAACTATTGAAGTTAAGAAGTACAATACGTCGTGACTTCTTATCTAAGTCTTTGACAACTGTTATGATATTCGATGCCACTGTTGTATCCATATCTCTAAGATTACTTCCGTCAATGATCATCAAAGTATCTAATCCGCCCTCAAAAGATGCTTTCACTATCACTCGTCTCGTATGATCTGCTGAACAATACGGCAAACTCTCTGGCAAAACAAGTACAGTCATAATTCCTTTATCTTCCCTTAAGATATTTACTTCTATAGTTGGTTTAGCAGTTGTGTACAGCAAAATAAAAGCATCAATCAAAATGCCTGCTACTATTCCATATTCTAGACCTTTGAAAAGACATACCAATATTGTAGCAATTAATATGAATAGTTCCTTTTTACTACTCGTCCATAGTCTTCTGATTATCATAAAGTCAACCATGTAAAACATAGCTGTTATTATCAAACCAGCTAGTGAAGCTTTTGGTATGTAGTAGAACACTGAAGTCAGTAAACTTAATGCCAAAATTATTAACAGTCCTGTGAAAATACCTCCAGCTTGAGTTTGTACTCCTGAAGCATAATTTAGAGCGGTACGTGTAAATGATCCTGTAACTGGCATGCCTCGTACAAATGATCCAAAAATGTTACATAGGCCAAGAGCAATCATTTCTTGAGTAGCATTTATTGGTACTCCTCCAGCAAAGGCTTTAGCAATGGCGATTAATTCTAAAATTGCAACCAGTGGTAGAATAATAGCTTCAGGTCCTAATGTTTTGGCCATGTCACTAAAACTATACGTTTCGTTCCCAACTGTTGTACTAAATGGCGGAAGTTGAAATTTTGGCAAGCCACTGCCGATATCTCCTATCAATAATACAGGCTCGGAATCAGTCACTTGTTTCAAAATGTAAGCAACGATGATACCAAAGATGACAACAACGGCGTTTCGACCAAGAGATATAAACCATCTAGTTTGCTTCACAAATCCATCCGTCCGTCCACAGCCTTCACCGAGGCGTTTTAGTAACAGCAAAATTATTATGGTAGTAAATCCTAACAACGTATCCCAGAGTTTAATGGTCAGGAAATTGTTAAAGAAATTATACATGGATTGAGCAAAATAGTTACCCCCTGATCCAGTAAGACCGAACAATCCTTTAAGCTGTGCTGCTGCTATTTGAAGAGCGGCTGCAGTAGTGAATCCACTGATTACAGGTTGTGATATGAACTCCACTAAAAATCCAAGGTTGAATATGCCCATGGCTAGTATAAGTATTCCTGAGAGAAATGACGCTAATACGGCAAAGTCTGCTGAGAGGCCAAATACGTATTTCGAGGTCATCGCTGCCATAATTGCCGTAGGTCCAACTGTTATATCTTTGCAGCTCCCAACGAACAAGTATACGAATCCTCCCATAAGGCCAGCATAAAGCCCATATTCAGGCGAAAGTCCGGCTACAATAGCGTAGGCTATACCTTGAGGTATAGCTGTCAATCCAACTGTAACTCCTGCTATTAAGTCTTGAATAAATAAAGTGCCGTTGTACTTTGGCAGCCATTCTATTATTGGAAATCTTTTCTTAGCTGATTTCACACTGCAAGCATTTTTAAAGGACTTTTTTATTTTTTGTCGAATGACTCGACCACTTTGTTTCGTGTTGTCCAATGTTGTCATAACACGTGCTATTAAGAAATTTGCAAAAAGAAACTGAGACGTATAATCTTTAACGCACGTATCAAAACATTATCAATGACGTTAGCTTAAAATTATCATTTGATAAAAATGAAGATTTATCTCGAATACATTTTAATAGCTTATCTACACGTGTTACCACTCCATACTTGAGTTGTATATTTCCTCAAAATCGTGTTTTCTTCTCTTGTATTATAATACCGTCACCTCATCAAAATAATGATTTTTATTGAATTTAAATTATACTTACTTTATAATATTAAATGTCACAATTTTAGTTATCATAATAAAACAGAATAAATGAAAACAAAATATGAAAATACAGATAATAATCTTTTCCTAGTTGATAAGATCGTCATCTTTTAACCATGTGATTTACTTGTTCACATGATGCGTTTTATCTTAACCCAACCTAAATCTATTTCAATAAAGTGTTTCTTCAAAGTAGCTTATTCCCGCGACTTCATCCGCGAACTTTCTTAAAGATCCTATATAGGAATTTTTGAAAAGCCTTTCATCTTGGAGATGAAGGTTATCTTAAGAGATAAGGCACACCCACGACACTCCATACAAACAAACTGTTTAATTATCCATTACTACTACCGGAACACCGGCCTGTCCGCATACAATTTGTGTGCGTCAGTAACCGTTTTGGCTGAGGGCTGAGCAAAGTTGGCAACATAAGGTTCTTCTTCGTGTTTATAGAAATAATCTACATTTAAAACCGCCTGTGTTTTAAAAACTTTATTTCATCGTAATATGTCATCGGTATGGTTAATGGTATAAGAGCACGTAAGGGACATTCATTCATTTTTACAAGTATAAATTAAAAATTGATAACATCCCCAACAAGTGAAGGTTACAGTAACTAGAAAAGAGCTGATAACTTTCAAACGGCTGAACCGATTTTCTTGGATCATAGCTAAGAACATTCTCGATCAAGCTTTAAAACAAAAAAAAATATTAAAATCGCTTCATTAGTTTGGGAGTTACGATGCCACAGACAGATACACACATCAAACTTATTGGGTCGGGAGTTATAAATGCATAATTATGAAATAGATACATATAAATAAATTTAAAAAAGCTGAGGAAATTGCGCGAGAAACTCTTTTTAATTCAGCACACATGTAGCAATATGTCTTGATAATATCGACGTTGGCTGTGTTTGTGTGATAGGGCAGTGGGTTCGACCCCGAACAGCGAAGATAAGGGTGATGAAGGAGCGCGTGGCCATGCATATGGCCCAGGCATTACAGACGACAACTTTACAATCACAGAAAATTTCGCTAAACTGAACCCTATTGCTTCAGCTTTAGAGACATTTCAATGGAATGAAAATCATGGTATGTTACGTAGCAAAGCCGGTATAAAAGACTTTTTAGTTGATAGGGTTTGAACAAAAACTACGGTTCTGTTTGGACATTGTTCGCAAAACACATACGTTGAGAAGTAATTAGGAGTCGAGGTGGTGTTTGTTGAAAATTTTGGATTTTCAGCGTAGCAGGTTTCATGCTTAGAGACCTCGCTATCATCAAAGCCGTTCTAAACTTATATTATGGATCCTGGATGCATAAGCGATAACTAATCTACACGAGGCTATGTTAGTAGGCTTTTAAACTTTTTATTGCAGTTTTATTGGAAGCTTCGATGGAAGTACTTGGATCTTGTACCCTACCACCGTACACCGCCATGATTTTTTCCTTTTCACAGATCATCCGTTTAACCGGTTTTGATAAAAGGTACCTACCGAGTTAGCTTACATCCCGGAGAAGGACGGACTACTTTTATCGTAAAAAATCAAAAAGTTTCCACGGTATGTTTAAAGACCCATCCATTGAATAGATTTTGACATTTGATACAGACATAGCCTGCATCCCGGAGACGGACACAGGCCACTTACAAAATATCAAAGAGTTTTCATTAAAATTTATAAAATCGTAAATCTACGTAGACGAAGTCGCGGATATCACCTAGTCACTACCTATATCATAAATACGAAAGTGCGTTTGTTCGTTGCGGTCTATTTGCTTATTGATTTGCTGGTTGGTTGGTTTGTCCTTCAGTCACGCCGCAACGGAACAACGGATCAGCGTGTTTTTTTACATGGATATAATTTAAAACTTGGGAAGTGAGATTAGGCTTCTTATCCCGGAAAGTCTTGGGCATCATCTAGTAAACAATTTTTTTTTCCTTTCCCCTCCAATTAAGCGTAAAGCTTGTGCTAGGAATAGGTACGATAATAGTGCATCAGGTGGGGTTTGAACCACCGACCTTTCAGAATTCAGTCCGCTCCTCAACCGTTGAACTATTGAGGCTCTGAAACTATTTTACATATTCAGTACAATATTGTCGGTGTTTAACCCTTTGACTGCAGGGGGCGTTGCTAAGACCGAGTTGCGTGAACTATTATCTTATTTGATATATAGAGGAATTAGAAACCATTCAGAATAAAGCCGTGCCTTGAATCCATCGCTGTTCAAATGTTGAGAGTTTTGGGACTAAATGGAGTGACAAATACCGGGGTAACGAGGTCTAATAGCAATTTCAGGCTTCAGACTATTGTTTGTATAATATCCATACCAATACTAATATTATAAATGCGAAAGTGTGTCTGTTTGTCTGCTAGTTTTTTACGGCACATTCGTTTAACCAGTCCTGACGTTTGGTACACAGTTAGCGTGCACCCCAGGGACGGACGTAGACTCTCAAAAAATCAAAGAGTGCCCAAAAAATTAATAAAAAAAAACAAAACGCTTGGACGAAATTGCTGGCATCACCTTCTCGGAACTAATTAATACTAATACACATAATATTTGGATGCAAAAATTGTTTTAAAGAATTAAAATATTTAAAGCGTTAATTTGACTCATTTAAATCGCTTGTCTTATTATTTATTGACAACTTATCAAGAATATATTATATGAATAACATACCTGAAAAAAATAAAAGTTCAGATTATTACAAGTTTAGTATTCTGAGATAAGATGCTTGCTTACACATAATATTATCAAAGAAGAGCTATAACTAAAGACTAGGCGATCTTGCATTTTATTTGTATGTTTATAAATAAAGGCTTATTTATAACTTTATATATAAAAAAAATTGTGTTAAAATTTGAGATATGTAGTATGTTCACTTAGTACTGAATCGACTGTTTATGTCATCCAGTAGCGACACTTTGCAGTTATCAAAACTCCTTTCCAAGGCCAATATTACAATACAGTTCTTTGAACGAGAAATGTCATATTTGCTTTTTAGTAAGTATCGCTACTGCATGGCATGAACAGTCGCTTCAGTACTGAGAAAGCTGTGTTAGTTTTTCCGTGTAATATTTACGTAAATCTCTATTAACTGTCATTATTACAGATTTTAATGAACTTAACTTAGGATGCCTAAAAATATTTCATGATATAACTTGACAAAAGTCGGAGCAGATAAGTTACATTGTAAAATAACCATAGAAAGAAAGAGAAAAACATGATTTATAAGACATTCGAATAGGTTGCAGGTACCTTACATAATACTATGTAGTAAGTATATATATTACTAGCCGATGCCCGCGACTTCGCCCGCGTGGATTTAGGTTTTTCAAAATCCCGTGGGAACTCTTGGATTTTCCGGGATAAAAAGTAGCCTATGTGCTAATCCAGGATATTATCTATCTCCATTCCCAGCCAAATCCGTCTAGTAGTTTTTGCGTGAAGGAGTAACAAACATACACACACACAAAAACTTTCGCCCTTATAATATTAGTGTGATTTTGCACTTACAAGTACAGTAATTTACTCATACGCTGTCAATACGAAATAGGCCGTAGCTCATACACGATTCATTAAGCCGTCTACGCCAGGCCCGGCCGTAATTCCTTCGGCAATAATAACCAGGGAATTAATACGGTGTTTGTTTCATAAGCTGTGTGCGGTGGGCCGAAAGCACCACGGTTATTGGAGAAGGGTTACATTTACACTGTTATTAATACGTACTCATACTAAATATGCAATTGATTTTAACGCATGGGATAATGGCGTTTTACCATGATAGTTTATAGGAAAAGCTAACGAGTTCGTCCGATTGTTTGACACGTCTAATTAATTTTCTCAGGCCGCGATTACACATGTAAGCTTTGCTCACGTAAGTAAATTTTTCAAATTACGAAAGTTGTAAGAATATACAATAAGCTAAATATAAGAGTGTTTACATTAGTAAATTTGTCGTAAGTTAATTACGCAAGCTGCTTGCGTGTGTAAAACTTACAAGTAACTTACACGCAGACCGGACACGCGCACCGAGGATTCCGTTGAAACTATGTATATAATATATATGTATTATTTATTTTAATTGTATGACCATTACAAAAACAATTAATCAGGGTGATAAAAAGCTGACAAATAGTTCGGCTGCCTCGGAGTCATCATCACTATCATGATCAACCTATTGATGGCTCACTAATGAGTACGGGTCTCTTCTCAGAACTTCTCAATTGGAATGCATAGTATACTTACCAAAATCGATTGGTGGTAAGGCTTTTGCAGGCTTTTACTTAAGTAGCCACATCCAAAATCTTATGGAAAGACGATGGGACCGTCTCAGATGGAAAACCCTAACTTGGAAGACGGCAATGTAATGCCCTAACTTAGAGGTATGGCAGTTAAACGACCCCACACTTTTTGCGATCTATTTTCCTTCTACAGTGCATTTTATCGGATCGCTAAATCGGTTATTTCAATTTTATAAATGAAGGAAAAGTGTGAATAAATAAAATTGTGGACACGTAATTCTGTATTTCTAACCGACAGGCTAATAGTAATTTTCATCGTTAAGTATAATTTGAAAAATATTGTGTATTTTATATTACAAAGTTTTATGCCATATTTAACCCCCTCAGAGATGGAATTTTCAAAAAACCTTTCTTAGTGAGTAGATCATTATAAAAGAAACCTAATGTCTTTCGAGTTTCAAAACCCAGCGGTTTACGCTGTGCATTGACAAAGCAGTCAGTGAGACATGACAATTTTTTTAGACAAAACCTAGCGGTTTACGCTGTGCGTTGACAGAGTAGACAGTCAGTTAGTCAGAAATGACAAGTCTTTTTATATCATTGTGGGTCTCATTCATCAACCGTTTAACTTTACGAGGCCATGGGAAAAATAAAACGGCATCAAATTCAATTCTACGTAATGCGTAATCAGAGATTTGATGCGCGCTGAGATCCGAGCCGGGCTTATCCGGGATACAGTCGTAAAGTGTATGAAGCGTCCCCGGGAGTTCCTGCTATCGCTGAACTTATTTGAGATAAAGAAATATTACATCTTGGTGGATCTCTTGACTTCAAGGATATGATTTCCTTATAAACTACCTAAACAAATATGCCGCATTCTTTTTTTTTCTCTTTATTGGAACACAAACAGCTTTTACATTTTTACTTATCTACTTATTTCTAGTTAGTACATATGCCTATTAAGTGTTCACTTATTTACATTATATCTATTGAATTTTGTCCGGGAGTTAGTTCGGTTGGTAATTTTACATTGCTATGAGTTAGTTCGTTATGAAGTGGTTACAAATAAAGTATATAATAATAGAAGTATAGAATTATTCTAATCATGCTTCTAGCTAGAACTTTCACTGATTTCCATTGCTGATGGCCAAACATTTCATATTTAGTTACAGTTACAGTATAAATGTACAAAGGCTCATCAGACATTACTTCAACATATTGTACCTACATTTTATTGAATAAATCAATCATTCATTGATTTATTTATTTTTTCCCAGGTTCGTTTTTAGTACTTTTTTATTGCATAAGTAATTTATAAGACCTTCGAATAGGTTGCAGGTACCTTACGTAATACGACGTAGTAAATATATCTATTACTAGCCGATGCCCGCGACTTCGCGCGAGTGGATTTAGGTTTTTAAAATCCCGTGGGAACTCTTTTATTTTCTGGGATAAAAAGTAGCCTATGTGCTAATCCAGGATACTATCTATCTCCATTCCGAATTTCAGCCAAATCCGTCCAGTGGTTTTTACGTGAAGGAGTAACAAACATACACACACACACATACCACACACACACACACACACATAAACTTTCGCTTTTATAATCTAGGGTGACTAGATAATGTCCGCTACAACAAAAGGCTACTAGCTATAAAAGTACACAATCTGTGAAAACTTCAATTACTACGGTTCATGAAATACAGCCTACTGACTGACTGACAGATGGACAGCGGAGGATTAGTAATAGGGTCCCGTTGGCACCCATCACGTACGGAACCCTGAAAAAGGATTTATTTACGGAGGAATTTCATTACGATATGGTTATTTCACGTCTCCGTCGCGACTCTAGCGTCGGTTTTGATTTGTGATTTGGACGCGGACCAACCTCGAGTGTGCTGGTACGGGACCATTCCGTTCATTGGTACTGGCGACAGGAAAATTAAATTCTAATTCAAAATATTTTTATTCAATTAGACTTTTACAAGTACTCCATACTGAAAATCAAATTTCTTAGGCTTAGAATATACAAAACTAGCTGATGCCCGTGTTTCGTTCCCGTGGTAGTATATAGGTTTTTAAAAATCCCGTGGGAACTGATTGATTTTCCAGGATAAAAAGTAGCCTATGTGTTAATCCAGGAACGAGACGCACGGAGTGCGTCAGGGCACGCAGTAAGTATATTTACACGATTACCTATCTCCATACCAAACAGCCAAATCCTTCCAGTAGTTTTGCATGAAAGAGTAACAAGCATCCATACATCCATCCATACATACAAACTTTCGCGTTTATAATATTAGTAGGATTGGCGAGTTAAATACTGTATGCGGATGGTATTTGACCCAGACGAAGTCGCGAAAGGCTGCCAGATCCATCGTAACTATTACGCAACGCAAAACTACTCTGTACACGACAGTCCTCGTAGTAGCCTTGACTTTGCCAAAAATCAACGTCTAGACGAAGCAAACGACCACTCGTGTATAACTTGTCAAAATTATTATATGGATGCAAGCTTTTTGGCCTTTAAAGGCCAGTAAATGCATGTATATTGTGCTTGCAAAGTTATGTGCATGTAGAGTTGAATTTTATGAGCTTGATTTATCAGAGGAGTTGAGAAAAATACTGCATGAAAATTTAAATCAAGTATGTAAGTACTCTTGCTCACTCTATAATAATAGGTATGAAGTTTTAAACAGCACGGGCGGGGGTCTCTCAAATTTTTAATCTAAGGCCATACTGATTCCTCCATTAGTGCAAAGGACCAAAATGTAGAAATATTTGATAACTTATTGATTTGTTTGGCTTCCCTGTACAATTACAATATAGTCCTCAAGAAAGCTCAGTCACTCGATGAAGAGAGCTATGTTTGGAGTTTTTCTACGTGATCAAATTAGAAATGAGGAGATCCAAACCAAGTCATCATTATTATCATCAACTCATCACTGGTCTTCTACTAAGTACGAATCTCTCACAATAAGAAGGGTTTAGGCCATTGTTCGCCACGCTGGTTAAGTACGGATTGGCAGACTTCACACATTTTTGAGAACATTATTAAAAACTCTCAGCCATGCAGGTTTCTTTATGACGCTTTAATTCACCGTTAAATTACTTACCTTTACCTGCTTATCATTATAGGTGCTAGTTTTTACAGTTTTATTAAAACAGTGCACAGTGAAACCAACTGTGGTTTTTGAGGCACTGAATTTAAAAATAATATCATGTAAGACATTCTACAGGATTATAATTAACCAAAAAAAATGGAAGTGATATTTAATTCCTTAAAATGCGCATAACTCCGAAAAGTTAGAGGTGAGGCGAAACCTAGTACAGTGAAATATTTTCCAGTTTAAGAAAACAAAGCGCTCACGGTCGTAACTGCCCCGTATCAGGCTCTCGAGGTAACGGGCCACTAAATCATACTCCCTCCGGTTTGCTGGTGGCAGATAAAAATGATAGAAACAGTGTGTAATCATTTTGTTTTCAGCAACGTTAGCGCAAGGTTTCAGTGAAACTTTCTTTATCGTGTCCAAAGGTGCGTTGAACGTCGCTATGTCTGGCGCAGTTATGACCGAAACTTTGAGCGAGATATGTAGTAGCGATGAGCGATTGTGGTATAAAAACAATCGAATTAATCGAACAATTGAACTATCGATTGTCTATTTTTAACCCCCGACCCAAAAAGATAGGTGTTATAAGTTTGACGTGTGTATTTGTGTGTCTGTCTGTGGCATCGTAGCTCCTAAACTAATGAACCGATTTTAATTTAGTTTTTTTTTTTGTTAGAAAGGTGGCTTGATCGAGTGTGCTTAGCTATAATTGAAGAAAATCGATTCTGCCGTTTGAAAGTTATCAGCTCTTTTTTGGTTTTCTTATAGAGATTTTTGTGTCGGGGGTTTTTAAATTTTGAGTTATCGATTGTTTTTGTGAAGACTAATAAATCGACAATCGATAGTTCAATTGTTCGATTAATTCGATGGTTTTTTTTTAACTCTATTCGTTAGGAATGCGAAGCGTACGGTCTGGAACGAAGAAATCTAAAATTTAAATCTCATCTAAACGCATAACAATTAATTGATTGTTTATCGATTGTTTATTTTCAATTATTGTTGACAGCAATCGAATAATTCGATTGTTTTTCGGATGAATCGCCTAGCGCTAGTATAAGGGCATGTAAATGGGAATGGGTTTGATTCCCGTCAGGGGCTATTTGGTCAAAATCGCAGACTTTACATTGTAGAGTCAATATGCGGATGCTCCTCTGTCGGAGTGAAACATGCGTAGAGTGTGTCTTTAGTATAGAGTGAGTGTGATGATTTATATTAAGTAGGATTCACCATCGCACCAATGAAACTGTAAATAGAGTAGGTATTGGTATATCGATTGGTAGTGCGAACATGGTGCAGTGCGGGCGATCTCGTAAATGTGGACAGAACAATGCGACGCCGGGCGGCGCGCTTGTATCTCACGTCCATCAATGTATCCGGAGCCGATGTGAGAATTAATGGAAAAGGCAGTTTTGTGAATTTACGTTTAATGTTTATATCATTTACATACAATAATACCATTACCAATTGGACTTGCTTTTACACAGGTTCAAAAAATCTATTAAAAATATGCTCCTGAGAAAAGCATATTATACTATCGAAGATTATGTAAATGTTGAAAAAGCGTGGATTAGACCTGCAATTCGCTCCAGCAATGCGCAGGACTTCAATTGCTTTTATACATGGTATAATTTTGTATATCGAATCTTTGAAAAGAGCAACCGCCGAGTTTCTTGCTGGTTCTTCTCGGTAGGAAGGGCATTCCGAACCAATGGTAGATGCTTTTGACGATTCAAAAGAACTTGTAAAAGTCTAATTGAATAAAAATATTTTGAATTTTGAATTTTTTTTGAATTTTGAAAAAAAAAAGCTTTATCCTATAGCTAAAGGATAAAGCTTTACAAAAATGTGCATGCTTCCTGATTTGGATTGGAAAGTTACTTTGGAAATTAGGTACCTGCCAACCATAAAAACATCTATACTAATATAATTAACTATTATAAAGAGAAAAGATCTGTTCGTTTGTTTGTAAGCGATAAATGGAAGATCAAACACCCGAGCAAAGCCGATCGAATCAGCTAGTCTTAAATATAATAAATAACATGGGGGCCTCTTTTGAAACACAATCTGTTAATTAAATAGAACAAGATAAAGTAGGTACGAAAAATGCGAAACCTTGCAAAGTCTTAGTAACATGGAATTGGATAAAATTGTCTATTAAAAAACCGATCCATTGCGAGTCAGACTCGCACTCCAATAGGTTCCGTACCATCGTAAAAGAAATAACACTTTTTTTGTTACGCAACCATAATTTTAGGGTAGGAAGACATATATCGAATACCAATGACAACTGTAAATTAAAAATTTATAACACCCCCGACAAGTGAAGGCATCTTGACAGCTTGACATAAATTTGTCAATTGACGACATAATATTAAGAACCTAACGGTTATCTAACCTTCTTTTCTACAAGAAAACTAGAAAAGAGCTGATAACTCTTAAACGGCTGAACCAATTTTTTTGGATTATAGCTAAGAACACTCTCGATCGAGCCACCTTTCAAACAAAAAAAAGTAAATTAAAATCGGTTCATTCGTTTAGGCGCTACGATGCCACAGACAGATACACAGATACACACGTCAAACTTATAACACCCCTCTTTTTGGGTCGGGGGTTAAAAGGAAACGAACTGTGGAAAATTGGCTGTCATTTAAAAATTAAAACACCATCGAATAGTCAACAACGTTCACACAAAGTTACCAACTGTCGACGAACACGAAGGGCGGACTCAGGTGTCATGAGAACATGAGAACAAAGCGACGCCGGGCTATGAGTTTGTATCTCATTTCATAGCCAGTGTTTCGAAATTGATGTACTAATGTTTGGAGACGTTAAATTCACATTTTTATGAAGTCTTATTTAGTTTGTAAAATAACTATTTATTGACAAAGAAATTAAATAAATAACAGACCACGTACTTGGCTAGACAGTGATTTCTGTAGTTTAATTTTATACAGGGCAAAGAGGGCGAAATAGAAAACGATTTTTCGTTTTTTATTTGTCAACAACTAATTAAAAGTCGATTGAAGAAGATCGGACGCGTCATACGACCTATATTAATAATAAATCTATCTTCTTAGCAACATTTTTATTGTAATTTTTAATAAAGATCATACAATTTTTGATAAATTAGAAGAATTTTTATTCTTGGCCACATTGCAATTGTTATTTTTCAATAAAAATCAAACAATTTTAGCCAAATAAGAACAATATATTCTTGGCAACCTATTGTTGTTTTGAACAAATTACGATCAAAAGACCATACCATTTTTTAACAAATTGAACAAAAACGTTACCAAGTCACTTATCGACAGATTATAGATAAGATTATTAATATCACCTGTGAGAAAAACGAAAGATGTCATCACAGGGTGGCACATCCGACACTACATCCAACACTACAGATGCTGCCGAATCAGCACTGAAAAATGCTTTGTGTGCGGCACTTATGGCTTATACTTAGGTAATGTGCGAACAGTTTTGTGTAAAGATGTTCTTACCAAGTATAATCTTATACACGATACATATATTTTCTTTGACCTTGAAGTAAAGTTGTTTATCCCCATCCTAAGACTAACTGGCGCCGATGTCACTTTATTTTGCCATTAGGAAAATTAATGGCGGCGCTTTTTCCTTTCTACTAATCGTTGTCGTATTCATTAGACCATTTAAAAAGTCTTGATTTATTTTAAGACTAAGTTTTAAGTTATACCTGATTTATTGAAGTTCTAAAACATTTTTAAACTCACCTATTTGTTTTTTTACAGATTCACTTTTTTCTCAGCTTAAGGTAACGAAGTGGAAACTGATCTTACAGACCAGAGAGAAATATTTCAGATTTTATAGGCTTTATACCCCTAATCGATTTTCTTTAACAGATAACTTATCGTTGACCCAAAACAAAGTTTTCCAACTATTACACTGACAAACGGCCTCGCCCACCAATTTAAAGGTGATCAGTAAACCGTGGAGCGGGCTATGATAGTAGTTTCCCAGAGGGACAAGATCCAAAATTAGGAGATTCGCAGGAGAACCAAGGTCTCTGACATAGCCTAAACCATTAGCAAGTAGAGGTAGCAAGTAGTGGTGGAGCCGAAAAGTCCTAGAGACGAGACCACGTATAAGCAAGCATAAGTAGTGACAGACGCTCTCCAGTACAATGGACCGACGAGGTAAAGAGGCTGTAGAGGAAGTAGCTGAATGAAGAAAACTGAGAACCGGGTATGATGGCACTCATCAGACTTGGGCGCGTTTGGAACCCTCGTATCTTTAGTTTTAAGTTTACGTAATTAATTATCACCAATATATCATCTTTCAAATCTAAAAAATCGGACAAACGAAAGGTGTACAATAGTACCTATTTTGAATAAATGATTTTGATTTCATTTGATTTGAAGCTTATGTCCAGCAGTGGAGTCCACAGTGTGATGATGATGATGAAGTTATTAAGACCAACCGTAGCTTAAGGGCGCGCTTACACAAAAATCAAAAAATTTAGGATTTCAAGCGCAAAATTTACCACAATTCGAAAATCTTTCACATAATTGAATTGAAAAGTCTTTCCTATGATGGTTAATTTGGAGCTCGAAAACTTGCATTTTTTGGTTTAAATGTAAGCGCGCCCTTAAAGCCCAATCAATCTTACTCACAGACCGCTGCCAATCAAGAACCCATACCCAAAGTTGGCTTCAACTTGGAAACAATGCATTTTCACTCATTAATTACGAGTAGGTATATTATTCCTCCAACTCATTCGCACATCATCCCTCGTCAAAAAGTAAACCTGCGTGAAACGGACTGCGTTTAAATGACGGGTGATTGACGGAGGTATGAGCATTGTTTACAAATTTTTGTAAATTTGTAAACAATGTAAAAGTTTGTAAATTAAAAATTTATAACACCCCCGACAAGTGAAGTTTACAGTAACCAGAAAAGAGCTGATAACTTTCAAACGGCTAAACCGATTTTCTTGGATTATAGCTAAGAACACTCTCGATCAAGTCACCTTTCAAACAAAAAAAAACTAAATTAAAATCGATTCATTAGTTTAGGAGCTACGATGCCATAGACAGGTACACAGATACACACGTCAAACTTATAACACCCTTCTTTTTGGGTCGGGGGTTAAAAATTTCATTAAAACCTACTACCAATACCCTGATCAGCATTTGTGCAGGACATCCGAAAAAAATTTTAACACCATTCATTTTAGGGTTCCGTAGTTCAAGATAGGAAGCGTAGCATAGTGGTCAAGACGTCAGCCTCAGTCCCAGTCGAGGATCCAGGGTTCGATTCCAGGCATGTATCTACTTTTATTTTCCCCACGATGTTTCCCTTCACCGTTGAAGCAAGTGATACTTAATTGCTCAAAATGCTCCGAAAAGGAGAGAGGAAAAAAAATTATTTGGAATAAACGGTCTAGTATATTGAACTAGTTTATGCCTGCGACTTCGTCCGCGTGGATTACATAAATTTCAAACCCATATTTTACCTCCTGATATTACATAAATCCTTTTGTAGCGGATATGTAAGTCATAACACGAGTAGCTATTTGCAGCTAACCGTCCAGTAGTTTGAACTGTGCGTTGACTAGCTGATGCCCACGACTTCGTCCGCGTGGATTTAGATTTTTCAAAATCCCGAAGGAACTGTCTGATTTTTCGAGATAAAAATTAGCCTATGTATTAATCCAGGGTATAATCTTGGGGTATAATCTATCTCCATTCCGAATTTCAGCCAAATACGTTCAGTAGTTTTTGCGTGAAAGAGTAACAAATATACACACATATATACACACAAACTCTCACCTTTATAATATTTTTTTTCCTCTCTCGTTAGGTTTACCCAATTATCCAATAATTAGCCAATGTCAAGTTTGTAGTTATTTGTAACAAGTTAGTTAAACTATACAAGTGTGGACCCCGTCTGTGCCGGCGCTCGCCGACATACGCACGGCACCCCCTTAGAGCGCTTTCCAATCAGTTTTAACAAAAAAAAAACACTCCAAAAAGGCAGAGCACGCCCGCCAGCTAACACCAACACAGACGAAGTCCTTTTATAATATTAGTGTGATTAGCAAGGTTGGCTAATCTGGCAAATATAGTGAAATACAGTGACACATAAACTAAAAGCCCCTGAAATATGCGGTAAGTATAAAAATAGTGTGGAAAGGAAAAACAATGCAAGTGCAAAGCCATAAAGCGCAGGTAAACCCATTATCAGCGCGCCACGTGTGCCGGAAGTGCTACCATTTTTCATCGCGCCGGATGTGACGTGCACATCGCTCTTATTCGCATTTATCTGTCTGCAGTATATGCATTTACTATCAGTTTTTATATTGAATGCGGTGTCGGTTCTAACCACTAAGCTATCAAACCTTTCAAAGGTTTGGCGACTTTCTGCATCGATTTAAGTCGTTACTTTTTTTGGAAGGAAGATCGGACCTACCTATTTCATAATAAACTTTTTCAATTTATATAATAAGCACTTGCATTCTCCGGAAGTCAATCTGGATCAATCTACTTACTATACAAGGGGGTGCAAAAAAAGCTGCGGCGTCATATTGGCGCCATAGGAGGACAAAAAATCGGTCGGTGATCTGAACAGTATTTTATAAATTACACGAATCATAAATATAAACTTTTACAATATTTCATAAATTACACGAATCATAAATATAAACTTTTACAATATTTCATAAATTACACGAATCATAAATATAAAGTTTATCTATATCTCATAAAAAAGAAAAAGCTGACTGACTGACTGATTTATCTAGCTCAAACTATTGGACAGATTGGGCTGTTGGCATGCAGGTAGGAAAAGGATTTTGGAAAATTAATTCCTTAAAGAATCTGGATACAAACATACATCCATATTTACATATAATACATACATACAAAGACTGCTAAAATCATAACCCTTCCTTTCGGCTTTGCCGTAGTCGGGTAAAAAGGTAATAAAACAGGTCATTAATAAAACTAAAGAAACTTCTTTTTTTCTTTATTGTTACAACTTTCTGGTATAAATAAATAAAAATAAAAAGTTACATAACTTTTTGGTCCTGACTTATGATAGTACTTAATGGATTCTGTCTTTTAGATGTCCGTGCCTGGGATGAAGCTTTCTATGCTACGTCAAAATCAGTTAAACGGATGGGCCGTGAAAAACTAGCAGATAGACAGACAGAAAAAACATACTTTGCCATTTATAATATTAGTATGGATTTTGTTTGTAACACTATTTTTTCAGCTTAGTTTTTAGGCGAAGGAAATGGAAAATTAAATCACATTTTCCGTGCGAAGTCTGATCCGGTCTCCAGCGCCGGTATAAATTTTGTATTCTGTCATCAGAAGATTATACCCGGGCATGTCGGTGGCGTTCGGGTATCAATAACTCATACATCCACTCCTTTAGATTAAACGAGGCGCCGATGGGGCGGAAGCGTGTTTATCGACTGTCGGTCGTGTTGTGTATAACCTCGCAAATATTGTGTAACATTGTCTTGTAGATGTTTTGCTGTTATTTAAAGCGTAAGTGGTTTGTTTTCAAGAGGCTCAATCGATAATGGTTTGATACTGTCAAACCCTCAATAGCTGAAGTGTTTGAAGCCTCAATAGCTCAACGGTTATAGGAGCGGACTGAAATCCGAAAGGTCGGCGGTTCAAACCCCACCCGTTGCACTATTGTCGTACCCACTCCTAGCACAAGCTTTACGCTTAGTTGGAGGGCAAAGGGGAATGTTATTCATGATTCACATGGCTAATATTCTTTTTAAAAAAACCTTTAAGAAGATTGCCATTTTGATTCGTGATGACTCTCTAACACAAAAATCCTGCCGGCAAGCTGACAAGCTTTTCGGAGCTATGTACGTTTATCTTAATATCACTCGTTTGACTGTGAAGGAAAACATCGTGAGGAAACCTGCGTGTCTAAGAGCTCTTTTTCTGACTATTAAAGGTGTGTGAAGACTGCCAATTCGGACTTGGCCAGCGTGGTTGACTATGGACAAATCTTTCTCATTCTGAGAGGAGATCCATGCTCAGTAGTGCGCTGGCGATGGGTTGACCATGATGATGATAGTAAAAGGGAGAAGGGAAAAATTGAATCCGGAAGGTCTATATCCTAGCGGTTCGAATTAGAAGTGAGTGAGGAAGGAAAATGCTTCGTACATGCCCATGGAAGTACGACTAGGTACTTACGAAGCCTCAGAATTCGAGTAGCAATTCCTCAAAACTATTGTATCAAAAACCTGTCCTTTTTCTATAAACATGCCACACACACCGAACGCGCCACGTATAAGCGTATAAGCGTACCACGCGAATAAGATCATTAAGGTGCTAAACAACTTACGGCATTTGACTGTACAGGTGTAGAATTGTAGACCATGACGATAGTAGAAAGGTAAGAGAGGTAAATACGTTCTACTAGGTCAAAAAGATCATGCACTATTTTCAAAATGCATGACGTAGAATACTTACTGATAGAAGGTATATACAAGGTTTATCTTCTAAATTGAGGCTAATAAACATTCATTAATTTTCCTTTTCAAGCTCAAAATTCCCTTTCAATGCACAGCTCAAACTCAAAAGCGAAACTACATATTAGGCACCCGACAATTATGCCGAATCCTTTCACAGCTTTCACATTTCTGAAAGGCCATTATAACCTAATTGTCCATTGAGTTGGCCTTTTAAGACGGCCACAGCCTGAAAGGGCGACAAAGGGACACATGCAGGCACGGTCGAGTCATTTGCATATGCATGCAATATGACGGTTGGCAATTTGTCCACGTTTTGCCGGATTATGCTAATGCGGGGTAAATTTTATTGAACATATTAATTAGGGAGGTCCTTTTCTCTTCCTAGGGAGTATTTTTCATATTAAGTCTATGAATTTTTATGAATATTCAATGGCTATTCACATCGGATTATAATAAAGACTTGCTAATGCTTTTTTTATCCAAAGTCTTCGAACAGTGCGTGTTGCTTGCAATAACATATGGATCCCAGACAGTATGGGCCTCAGAAGAAAACCCAGAATCGCTTAGGAGGCGATGGAGAGAGCTCTAGGTATATTGTATTCAAATCAAATCATAAGTAAGGAGAACCAGAGTAACTACTATACTGTTTGTTAAACTAGTATGACAATCACTCCTTAACAGAGCTCTCTCCGTCACTTACTCCATACAATCGTAGTTCCAATTTCATTTGAATATTAAGCAACCAAAGTCCATGAAATTTTGCAGACATATTTTAGAAACTAATATCTGTGCCTGTAGTATAATACTTTAGATTTTTCTAAAAATATGTAGTTTCAAAATTACAGGAGCTCGAAGATTTGTATGTGAATTTTTAAGACCGCGTAACATTGAAACCGAATATTTTAACAGAAATCTAGAAAACCACAGGCATAGATATTAGTTTCTAGAATATGTCTGCAAAATTTCATGGACTTTGGTTGCTTAATATTCAAATGAAATTGGAACTACGTTTGTATGGAACGAGGGACCCCTCTTAACCCATTCACTTGTTTAAAATTACAAGTACCCTAGTTTCTGAATAAGTAACGGGAAACAGAAGAAAAAGAAGTTCCGACGGGATAATGTGAAAACACTGTAAGAGTTAAATATGCTTTCAAAAGTTAAGCGTCGAACAAAAGTTGAACTTGGGAGGAAGCGGGTCAAAGAATACATAATAGATGCCTGGTCTGGAGTAACCGAGTGGAAGAGATATGGCGTTAAATGGCTTAAGCATGACTTATGGGATGTCGTCGACGCCTGGTTTAACTACATTGTCTAGCTTTTATCGCTCGTCTTAATCTCAGAGTTGGAAAAGGCGAACGTAAGTGGATGTAGTGTGTGGATTTAAATGAGTCGCCCTTAGTTCAGCGGGTTGCAAAGCTGAACAGGCAATTGGCAGAGCACGTAGTTCAAAAAACTGATGACGTCGGGTCCCAAGTTGCTGGAATGGAGACTTCGCACCAGAATGCGTTGGAAGGTCCCACCAAAGGTTGGAAGGTCCCACCAAAGGTTGGAAGGTCTGGTTATAGCCACCAGTCCGAAAAGGCGTGGATTCGGATCCCACCGCTGTCACCAAAAAAAAAAGGTATTATATACGGTGTTCCATTTTGTAGTATTTTAGATCTCGTTTAGTTTTATTGTTTCTTAAATTGTTTGTTTTAGGGGAAAGATGTTGTATACGTATGTAAGTAACTACTTAAAATATTGTATCCAAGGTAGAAAAACTTTATGAATAAAGCAGTCACTATCGAGCAGCTGGTCGTTTCACTATAACTAGTGACTAGGTGGACAAACGAGTCGCATCGAGCCGCTGGATTCAGGCGGACGCACGACCGTAGCGTGAGCGTCCTTACAAGAGACTCATATCCAGTGGTGGACATCTATCAGTCGATAGTGATGATGATGTGTATAACTAAGCAATTAAATGTCACTTGCTTTACCTTGAAGGAAAATATCGTGAGGAAACCTGGATGCCTGAGAGTTGCCTTTAATGTTCTAAAAGATGTGTGAAGTCTGCCAATCCGCACTTGGCCAGCGCAGCTGACTATGGCCTAAAGTCTAAGCCCTTCTCATTCTGAGAGGATACCCGTGCTCAGTAGTGGGCCGGCGATGGGTTGATCATGTTGATGATGGATGATCTCTGTTTTTTACAAAACTGTCTCATCATCGTTTCCCATATCGGTCGGACTTCAGGCGCATGGACTGTACTAATTTCAAACCACTAATTTAGCCTCTTAGGGGTTGAATTTACAAAAATCCTATCTTATCGGATGTCTAAGTCATAATAGCTATCTTTATGCTAAATTTCAGCCCAATCCATCCAATAGTTTGAGCTGTGTGTTGATATCTATCAGCTCATATCTATCTGATCATATATATCTGATCTCAGTCAGTCAGTCAAAACTAGAGGCCACTTGCACAGCAGGTACTAGTCAATGACCTCCTCAGGCATGTTCTAATGCTAGTCAATGACCTTTTCATAACAGACGCGTACTCTGGAGTCTAGATAAAATAAACCACACACTTGCGATTAATTGCAGAGTAGCCAGCGCAGTATAAATTTTCCCAGGCTCAGACGATCGCAGTCGATTCGTTCTTTGTTGCCGCTAGATTGCCTGGCGACTAACAAAAGGTATCCTTTGTGGTTAATATAGAGCTGTTCCAATGCTAACTTAAGTTATTGAACAATTTTTCTTATTAGAAACTAGATGATGCCCGCGTGGATTTAGTTTTTTTTTTAATTCCGTGGGAACTACTTGTTTTTCTGGGATAAAAAGTTGCCTATGTCAATTTTTTGGAACACAAGCTATCTCTGTACCATATAAATAGGTTAAACGCATAGAACTTTAAGAGTCCCGTGGAAACGTAGGTATGGGATGGGATATACGGGGGAAAAGTCCCCTGACTGTTATAAGCTATCTCTGTGCCAAATATCAAAATCGGTTAAACTGTTGGGCCGTGACAAGCTAGCAGACAGACAGACACACTTTCGCATTTATAATATCTATGGATTCATAACAATATAGCAAAAGACAGATTGCTGGACTAAAACATAAGTTCAGGTTGGTATAAAATTACCAAACTGGGTCACCAGAATAAGGCCAGCAGGACGCCAACCTGGCTGGCATTTTGTGAGCTAAACTTCCTAACTGTGATGCGTCATCCGTGTCGCTGACTGACTTTTAAAAGTTGCCCAAAGCATAACGAATAGCGGATAATAATAGAAAAGTTCATTCTATATATTCCAGCATTTGAAAAATAAGAGCTTTTATCTGCGGATTTGCAAACTTGTACCATTTACCATTAGGTAGGTACTATCGGTTTATTTTCATAGCTGGGGTCAAATCTAGCAATTTAAATTAACCCCCTTCCTGCTAACTGATTTTTTATTTGTTTTTATTTCAGTCTGATCAATATTCTAGAATGATAAGAATGGTGTGTTGATTGGTATTCAATTTTTTTTAGCTTTTGGTATAATGTTACCTGCATCAATTTATAACTGTTTTACCGAACTCTTTCTCGGCACAAAAAGTAGCCTATGTCCATTCGTAGGATGCAAGCTACTAGTCCCAAAAGTCAAAATCAGTATATCGGCCCCTGAAAAGGTAGCAGACAGACATACAGAGTACAGGCACACTTTCGACTGATGCATTTATGAATATTAATTATTAATGAATATTGTATGTATTATGTGTGGGTTTTTGACTCTACCTCAGGATTTATACTTCACTTATTAAATCTGACACAGATTAATATATGCAAAATACTACGGAAAAACAACTCAAAAGATCTAGTTAGGTATTTATAGTATGAAGCTAAAGCGTAATTGGATTGGAGTTTGAATCACCAACAGTAATTAAAGCGACATGTTTGATGAAAGATACGGCACTACATTTAAAATGTACCCCTCACTTACCACTTTACCAGTTACCTGTTCAGTACCCAATTGGGGGTAGACCGTACGATTTTTGATACACGTTGCACAGGGTAATTTACTGGTAGAGAAAATAAGTGCAATTGTTTTTTGTTTTTGTTTTGTTTTTTAAAAAGAATATTAGCCGTGCTAATCATGACTAATACTCTCCTTTCCCCTCCAATTAAGCGTAAAGCTTGTGCCAGGACTGGGTACGACAATAGTGCAACGGGTGGGGGTTTGAACCGCCGACCTATCGGAATTCAGTCCGCTCCTCAACCGTTGAGTTATCGAGGCTCTACGAATTAAGAATAATATATTCGGTTTGTTAATAAACAATGTCAGTTACTCGTGGAACATGGGGGTAGAGTGGGTAAACACTCGTTTGCTCAGGAAATAAATAAAATATATACCTAAGTTATTGTGATAATGTCTAACAGCTCTTTGCATTGCGTCTGTTTAATGCAAGAACTCACTAATTATTTTGAATAATTATTCAAAATCATCGTGGACAATTTACAACAACTATCGTCTTGACGATTGATTGACCAAAAAACATAGATAAGTTATAGTTACATCTGTATATTATTATCTTTCACGTCTCTTTCGACGTCCACTGTTGGACAAAGGCCTTCCCTAAAGAGCGCCACCACACCCGGTCACCTCCCTCATCTAGCCACTTCCCGCCAGCCGCTTTATATCGTCGGTCCATCGTGCTGGAGGGCGTCCCACACTACGCTTGCTTAAACGCGGTCTCCGCTCAAGGACTTTCCGGCTCCGACGGCCATCGCCTCTACTACACGCCAGGCATGGCCTGCCCACTGCCACTTCAGCTTGCTAATAAATTGGGCTATTTGATTTTATTTGCAATTAATTCTTCATTATTTGCAACTATAAGGTCTTCGCTGTAAACCGACGATTGATTACTCTGTGCATTGTACACGTAACTTCAATTTCCTCGCCGCGTCACATTACAAATGAATGCGTTACCCTTGGCGGGCGTTAATACGCGCACCTTGCTTTAATCGCGTTTCGGTTTGTTAATAAACAATGACGGGGACTCGTCAAACATGAGGTAGTGGGGGTAAACACTCATTTGCTCGAGCAAATAATTAATTAACAGTGAACAATTTTTCGTGAAAATCTAATTAAACAGCTTATAGATTTCGGTGTTCTGTCTTACTCGGCAGCAAGCACGAATTTTACACATACGGAAAATGTCTAATGGTTCCTTCTGGTTATCTGTGGGTCCGAATAAGAATCTCCATAGTCCACCATGTTGACCAAGTACAAACAAAGACAGACTTTGTACATTTTTTAGATCATTCTGGAAAACTCTAAGGCCTGCAGTTCTCCTCACATTGTTTTCTTTCATCGTCTTAAGCAAGTACTCCTGATCACACCTGCGCCTGATATCTCTCCGGTCGTGTTGTGTTGCCGTTCCATCAGACTAGACTAAGAAATTAGAGAGTAAGTACACTTTGATTTGTGCACTATAATATCTTACGCGTAAGTGTCATTGGGAGGGAACCTTATTTTAAGCAAAGGTAGGTAAAATTTATTTCGAACATGAAATTCAACAAAAGCTTATACAAAGATTGAAAGCGCTTGAAAGGTTAGAATATCACAGAGACGATAAAAGTTTCCTATTTGAATAGCAAATGTACACAAAGTCGTACACGTCTCAGACATTTGTCTTGTCTGTGGTTCGTAGTTCTGCTTTCAAGTTAAATATCACTACACGTTTGCTTTTGGAAAACTAAATCTATCTTTTTAAACTCACGAACGCTTCTTAAAGTTAAAACATTTATTTCGTTTTATTAAGGCGCTGTGCTAAGCTAAGTTCCCTTCTCTTCCGCACATTGTAACATTTTCAATGTGATGTGGAAGAATCAATCACTACACTTACACAAAAAAAAAAAAAACTTTTAACAAATGTGGCTCGGTCAAATCTTAAACAATAAGCATTTTGAACATATTTCTATAGGTATAAGGGTATAGTCTACCACGCTGGTCAAGTGCGGATTGACAGATTTCATACACCTTTGAGAACATAATGGAGAACTTTCAGGCATACAGGTTTCCTCACAATGTTTTCCCTTCACCTTTTCCCTTAAGAATAATATTAATAATATACCTGTTATAGTTTTTTAGGGTTCCGTACCTCAAAAAGAAAAACGGAAACCTTATAGGATCACTTTGTTGTCTATCTGTTTGTCTGTCCGTCGTGTCTGTCAAAAAACCTACGGGGTACTTCCCGTTGACCTAGAATCATGAATTTTAGTAGGTAGGTAGGTCTTATAGCACAAGCACAGGAATAAATCTGAAAACGAATTTGTGATTACATCAATAAAAAAAATTAAAATGTGTTTCAATTTTCAATATAAGATAACTATACCAAGTGGGGTATCATAATATGAAAGGGCTTTACCAGTACATTCTAAAACTGATTTTATTTATTTTTATACATAATAGTTTTTGATGTATCGTGCATAATGTTGAAAAAATACCCGAGTACGGAGTCTGACTCGCACTTGGCCGGTATTTTTCTTTTCGAGTCGTTATGAGTAAAACTATGATTCAGAGGCCCTTATATAAAGGGAAAATTGTTTTCCTTGATCTACGGCCCTTCCGCCTGTGATTCACGTTTATTGAGATGATTTTGCGGAGAAACGAGTCATAAGTAAGTATTCAAGATACCCACTAAGTATATTGTTAGTGTATTGCATAAAAATAAATAAAAATCTGTTTTAGAATGTACAGGTAAAGCCCTTTGATATTATGATACCACTTGGTATAGTATATACCTACCACTAGATTGAAAATACTCATTATTTATTTGTGCATGAACACATTTTTTTTTTGTAATGTAACCACAAATTCACGGTTTTCGGATTTTTTCCTTTACTTGTGCTATAAGACCTACCTACCTGCCTTTCATGATTCTAGGTCAACGGGAAGTACACTATAGGTTTTCTTGACAGACATGACATGCGGACAAGCGGACAGACGGATAGACAGACAGACAGATATCCAGACAAATAGACAGACAACAAAGTGATTTTATAAGGGTTCCGTTTTTCCTTTTGAGGTACGGAACCCTAAAAATAGATTAAATACATATTATAGTGTTAGTGTCAAAATACTCTATAACAATCAAGTATTAAACTCGTGGCAACCAGTCGGGAACTAGTTACCAACTAGACGCTAATGCACAAGTTGGGAGCTGTCGTCTAATCCGACGTCCGACAACTTTAAGCCTGCCTCGTATTGACACCAGCTGTTGTTTATTAGGATTTAGATTCTAATGCGTTCAAGGGAAGTTCCTTAGATTTCTGGAATTGTCATCTACTAGAAGGCTGATCGGAAGAGCGGTGATATTCTATTCAGAAGCTCCGACTTCGATCCCGAGCACCACACCTATAAGTTCTAACTTTTAGAGTTAAACGATTAAATATTTATCACTAGCTTTAAAGGCAAAAGAAAAGATCTTAATCGATTGCTGAATTTGACAAATAAAAGATAAGGCAATTAACTATGTCTATAAAGCACTGACACTTTGTTTTTAGGGTACCGTACCTCAAAAGGAAAAATGGAGCCCTTATAGGATCACTTTGGTGTCTGTCAGTCAAGAAAGCCTATAGGGTACTTCCCGTTGACCTAGGTTGGAGCACGCATGCCTAGAAGATGCCTATTCACTCTTGCTTTGAAGATATTTAGATTATATATGGCAGGAAACACGGACGCTGAAGAGGAATTGGACACCTTAACAGGTTCGTATCAGAAACGTTGAGCAAAAACATTTCGTGAGAGTAGATTGGATGTCGACCATATAGGAATGTCAACGTTCACGATTTCTCACTGCTTAGTAATAGAATAGTTCACTTCCCCAAGTAGTGAAATAACTTACTTTTTGGACAACGCTATCTCCTATAACTTGTACCACACGCCATCTCAACTACACATACGTATACTAACACAAAGTGTTCTTTTGCAGTAACGATCGTGTAATTAGCACTGAAATATGTAACCGTTGCGTTTCAAGCGTTGCTTTAACGTGTATAAGTGAGGTTTAAACGTGGGTTTAACTGTGTGTAAGGCAAGTTTTAACTGTATAAGTATAAAGCATGGTTTATCCCCTCGCACTACGTATTACATATACCCACTTTATATATTTGCTTTAAAGAATACCCGGCTGAGTTTGTTGTGGGCTCTCCTCAGACTTGGGCGCGTTTGGAACCCTCGTAGCTTTAGTTTTAAGTTACGTAAAAAAATTATCACCACTATATCGTACAAATTTAACAATTTCGACCATCAAAAGGAGTACAATTGTACCTACTTTGAATAAATGATTTTGACTTTGACTTTGTTTCATATTATTTAGATACCAAGACCCGTGATATTGTAATGTTAAGACGTCCGCCTCTGATTCTAAGTTGAGGATTCAATCCCGGGAAAGTACCTCGAACTGTTCGAAGTGCGTTTTAAGTAATTAAATATCACTTGTTTTAACCGTAAAGGAAAACATCGCGAGGAAACCTGCCTGCCTGAGATTTCTTCCTTTCTCAAAGTTGTGTTTCTCAACTTGGCCAGAGTATCGCCAAACCCTTCTCTTTCTTAGAGGAAACTCGTGTTCAGTAGTGAGCGAACGATAAATTGATCATGATGATGAAATCCTGGGTGGATAGATTTCAGTCAGTCTAACTTTTTTATGTATAGATTGTGAAGCAATTAAGCAAATAAATATCACTTGCTTTAACGGTAAGGGAAAACATCGTGAGGAAACCTGCATGCCTGAGAGTACTCCAAGTTCTCAAAGGTGATAAGTCTGCCAATCCGCATTGGGCCAGCGTGGTAGACAATGGCCTCAACCCTTCTCACTCTGAGAAGAGACCCGTGCTCAGTAGTGGACCGGCAATGGTTTGATCATGAGACTGTGATGCTTTTAATTTTGATTATGGCTATGTAGAGAACTTGTCCAATCAAAAAGTGGTTAAAATTTTAATTTCACGCCCAAAATGGCTGCTGCTTTCCCTCGCTTGTCATTTCAGGCGGAAGGGTCATTTGTAAAGCATTATTCGCACCTGGGCCTCGGCAGACCGCAAGCAAGGTGGACAATACAAATTAATTTAGGGATAACGGATCCCAAACGGGGCTTCTAAAATATACCAGGCAGATATGAAATGCTACAGCTGAGCATGATCATCATTAATTATCATTAATAAATCATTATCTTCTAAAAAAAAATCTTGCTGATTCTTCTCAGTAGAATCTTTCCGAACCGGCGGTAGAGTCTTGACATATCATAAGTGACACATGCTGTTCTATCACACTTCACAATAACATTATAAATTGTGTATGTTTGTTACTTTCTCACGCAAAAACAACGGATCCAGCTGAAATTTGGCACTTCGTATCTTTTTTACCCGATTGCGGCAAAGCCAAAAGGAAGGGTTATGATTTTAGCAGTCTATGTATGTATGTATGTACGTATGTACGTTTGTATCCAGATTCTGTGTGTTCCACCGTAGCGCCTAAACTACTGGGCCGATTTTGATGAATGAGATGTCAATCGATTCGTCGTAAAGGTCCGGGTGACATAGGCTATATTTTATATGAAAAAAATTGACCTAATGGATGGTATATGAAAAAAAGTGGGGCTCTCCAAAATTTTTTTTTGCTATTGTATCCGAGTAGGGTATCAAAATATGAAAGAAGAGAAAATGCTGAGTTCATAAATGTAAATGTACCTACTACAACATTAAAATATTCCAAGAGACAGAAAAACAATTTTACTATAATATTTCAGCGTTTATTAAGACGATCGCAGTCGGGTTTTAGTTTTCAACTTGATCTTGTTCTATTTGATATTACTAATTTTTGATACAAATAACTACAAGAAAACAAACCATCTTCTCGTAGAACCTTCGTAGAACATATTCCTCAAGAGTCATATTAGCTTATTTTTTTGCTGTGAGCGCAATATGAATTGAAAAGCCTGGGAATGCAGTACCTTAGCGGCCCGCGACCGCCTGCCCGCTTGATCGGTCAATGACCGGTCCTCAGATGTACCCGCGGTCTCACCGCGCGTCGCAGTGAGCTATGACAGCTATGATTTACAAAATACCCTCATTTCATATTTTTAACCCCCGACCCAAAAATAGGGGTGTTATAAGTTTGACGTGTGTATCTGTGTATCTGTGTATCTGTGTGTCTGTCTGTGGCATCGTAGCGCCTAAACGAATGAACCGATTTTAATTTACTTTTTTTTGTTTGAAAGGTGGCTTGATCGAGAGTGTTCTTAGCTATAATCCAAAAAAATTGGTTCAGCCGTTTAAAAGTTATCAGCTATTTTCTAGTTTTCTTGTAGAAAAGAAGGTTAGATAACCCTTAGGTTCATAATATTCAAGTGTCAATTGACAAATGTCAAGTTGTCAAGATGGACGTTGCCTAGATATACATAATTATTTATTTGAAAATGATTTGTCGGGGTGTTGAAAATTTTTAATTTACACTTGTTATAAATTAATTTATATCATACTGGATGAGGAATTAGCTCCGAGGCGATGGCGATGGGTCGGACATATTCTGCGAAGAGAGGAAAGAAACGCTGCTCAGTGACGTTTCAATGGCAGCGTGGCGGTCGAAGGAGACCTGGTCGAAGAGGAGGTCCATTGAAGCAGACCTAAAAAGAGTGGGACTCTCGTGGAACCATGTCAAAGCCAAAGCGACATGGAAAACAACTGCTGGAGCCCTACTTATTACTAGCCCTTTCTTCGTCCGGGTGGATTTAGGTTTCTGAAAATCTTGCGGGAACTCTTCGATTTTTCAGGATAAAACATAGCCTATGTTCGTCTCCGGGATGCAAGCTACGTACTTTCAGCTCTGTAATAGATAGATTTCATCAAAATCAGTTGAACAGATGGGCCTTTAATGATCTCGAGGGAACTGTTCGAGTTTCTGAGATAAATAGTCGCCGGGTGTCAGTCCCCATGTCGTATAAGCTAAATCAAAATCGGCGTGAAAAGCTAGAAGAGTTTCAGATAGAGAATCGAGGTGGGAGAGTCTTCATTACAATAAATGTAGAGATTAATTCTATACAAAACATAAAATAAATGATTTGCGTAAAAGATTAGACTGATAAAAGATCAAACATAATCTACGCACGACTAACTCGCGTCGTATTTATAATTTTCCTATTTTAACGTTAATTAATACGCGCGGCAGTCGACATCATAATGATGGCTTAGCGTTAGAGACAAAGCAAAGCCAACCCCCTTAATTACAGGAATATACAAGGGGGAATAGGAGATATTCCGCGTGTGACCTCAGCCTTTAAGAAGTGTAGGTATTCGTAGTGAACAATACAAACAAACAAACGAACCAAACAACAACAATCGTTTGTATGGAGCAAACGGTACCATACAAACGAAGTTTGTTTCCTATTTGAATTTTTCCATTCTATTCAATTCTATTAGCCTGTATGCGTCCACTGCTGGACATAGGCGTTTCCAAGCGCGCCACCACACACCTCCGCCTTCCTCTTCCACCCGCTCACTGCCACCTTCTTCAGGTCATCGGTCCAGCAGGTTGGAGGTCGTCCCACACTGCGCTTACCTATTTGAATATTAACACCCAAAATATCATCATATTATTTTAAAAATCATTTGCCCACAATCAAACCACATGCATTTTATTATACTATATATAGCTCGATTACCACTCACTCACTGACTCATTGACATAATTGTTCTCCTAGAAAGAGAAGGAAAATGATATAGTGATGTAGGGGAAATGTGTTCGAGTGGGGGAGTCGACTGGGGAAAAATTATGACATTTCGGAAAAACAAGATGGCGGCCGACGTGATTTTTGCAGCTCCTTTGTTTTTTAAGGGACTCCGTTCAAACTCGCAACTATTGAAGAATGTAGTAAATGATTATCAGAAAATGTGGAAAAAATTGGAAAAACAAGATGGCGGCCGAGCCGTAGCGTTTTCAAATTTTTGATTTTTCGACCCCGAACCGCGGCGCCACAGATCCAAGACGTGGTAGTCTAGGATAGTTATTTTTTCGTGTTTCGCACACGATTATCCTGTATTTTGACAGAACGGGAGTGGTTTTTAAAAATTCAAGATGGCGGCTGTCATGGCGGCCGTTTTGTTCGAGGTACGAAAAAACGCAATTTTAAAAGTTAAATATCTCAAAGTTGGCAACATCGGAGCGATTCGGCTTCTATGAAGCGGTTGTACGTATAGACTCGAGGTATAGATCGGTGGGAAAAAATTACCCCATTTTTAGGGAAATTTCAAGATTTTCGGGAAATTGTAAAAAATCGAAATATGCACTTTTAGCAAAATCCGAGTATGAGCGATTACGTGTTTTGCTCGTGCAAATGATATTTTGGTACTTTTGTCGCCGGGGACTGGCAACACTAGAATTTATCAAAGTAAAAGTGATTTTCGACATGATCTTTTTTAGGGGCGATCGGTTCGCCTGGGTGCGAGCGAGATGAGAGATTGAAACGTCATCGGGAGCGGTATATCCTGTAATTAATAGGAAAATTATGAAACCGTGTAAAATCTTTCTGTGAAAAGAGTTGGCGGCCATTTTGTATTTTTTTTAATTTTTCGAAATTTTGATCACGTTTTTGAGGCAGTTGGCAACATTTTGGAAAGTCAATATGTATGAATCGATTGTGTATCTCGGCTGGCAGTATGGAGATATGCAACCGGTGTTGCCACTTTTGGGGAGATTTTCGAGATTTTCAACTAAGAAACTCCTGTAAAATTTTGTATGAAAAATTTTTTTTCCACTGATGGTGTCGTATAGAGAACAAAAACTTAGTAAGCCAAAATTATGGAGAGAGCTGATGATTGAGGGTTTTGGAGACGGGTGGAGGGCCCGCTTAAGGTATTGAAGATAGGCGGGGGGTGCTCGAGCAAATGTCATTCATGACGTCATCCAATTGCCAAAAAGCTGAAAAAAAATTCAAAATGGCGAAGAAAAGATGGCCGCCATACAAATTTCGCCGGTGTCCAGCTCGGAGGGTATAAAAGATGGAAGTGAGGCTTCTTGGCAAGAGATGATCAGGATCCGAAGGTCTACTCGATGAATAGAAAAAAAATCCAAAATGGCGGATTTTTTTTTCCATACATTTTGTATGGCGAATATTGAATGCCTCATTCTCCTAGAAAGAGACAGAAAACGATACATTGATGTATGGGAGATATGTTCGGATGCGCGATATGAGTAGGGGAAAATTATGACATTTCAGAAAAACAAGATGGCGGCCTATATGATTTTTGCAACTCTTTTGTTTTCCAACCGATTTCGTTGAAACTCGCAATCTTTGAAGAATATAGTAAACGATTAATATAAAAAGTGGAAAATTTTGGAAAAACAAGATGGCCGCCGTACAAATTTCGTCGGTGTCTATCTCGGAGGCTATAAAAGATGGAAGAGTGGTTTCTTGGCAAAAGATGATCAGGGTCCGAAGGTCTACTCGGTGAAACAAACTCTGCATGCTCGCGGACCACTTTAGTGGTCCGCGCACCCACGCACCCTACTAAATTATTATCCTAATTTACAAAAAATAATATGGACATCGTTTTCAGGGTTTTCCAGGGTGCTGATTTTGATAATGACATTTATTTTCAAATCCAAGATGGCGGACTTACATTTTCTACAAAAAATAGAAATGCCTGTCATTTTATGGGGTTTTTAGGGGTGAATTATGTATCTTATTAAATCAATTTGGTTTTATATAATAAAGTTTACCTTACCACGTCACGTGAGCTGCTTTAGCAGCTCGCGCACCGAGCAAAAACTAGTTATACTATATATAGCTCGATTACCACTCACTCACTGACTGACTCATTGACATAATTGTTCTCCTAGAAAGAAACGGAAAATGATATAGTGATGAATGGGAGTTGTGTTCGGATGGGGGAGTCAACTGGGGAAAAATTATGACATTTCGGAAAAACAAGATGGCGGCCGATGTGATTTTTGCAGCTCCGTTGTTTTCCAACCGATTTCATCGAATTTTACAATCTTTAAAGAAAGTAGTAAACGGTTAATAGAAAATGTGAAAAAAATTGGAAAAACAAGATGGCGGCCGAACCGTAGCGTTTTGAAAATTTTGAATTTTCGACCCCGAACCGCGGCGCCACAGATCCGAAACGGGAAATTGATAATAATTATTTTTTTCTGGTTTCGTCTAGGATTATCCTGAATTTTGACAGAACGGGAGTAGTTTTTAAAAATTCAAGATGGCGGCTGTCATGGCGGCCATTATGTTAGAGGTACGAAAAATCGCAATTTTAAAAGTTAAATATCTCAAAGTTGGCGACATCGGAGCGATTCGGCTTCTATGAAGCGGTTGTACGTATAGACTCGAGGTATAGATCGGTGGGAAAAAATTACCCCATTTTTAGGGAAATTTCAAGATTTTCGGGAAATTGTAAAAAATCGAAATACGCACTTTTAGCAAAATCCGAGTATGAGTGATTACGTGTTTTGCTCGTACAAATGACATTTGGGTATTTTTGTCACCGGAGACTGGCAACACTGGAATTTATCAAAGTAAAAGTGATTTTCGACACGGTCTTTTTCACGGTATCCCCTTTCGCGTGGGTGCGAGCGAGAGGAAAGATTGAAACGTCATCGGGCGCGGTATATCCTGTAGTTAATAGGAAAATTATGAAACCGTGTAAAATCTTTCTGTGAAACGAGTTGGCGGCCATTTTGTATTTTTTTTTATTTTTCGAAATTTTGACCACGTTTTTGAGGCAGTTGGCAACATTTTGGAAAGTCGACATATATCAATCGATTGTGTGACTCAACCAACTGTATCGAAATATGAAAACAGTGTTGCCACATTTGGGGAGGTTTTCGAGATTTTCAACTAAGAAACTCCTGTAAAATTTTGTATGAAAATTTTTTTTTTCACTGATGGTGTCGTATAGAAAACAAAAACTTAGTAAGCCAAAATTATGGAGAGAGCTGATGATTGAGGGTTTCGGAGACGGGTGGAGGGCCCGCTTGAGGTATTGAAGATAGGTGGGGGGTGCTCGAGCAAATGTCATTCATGACGTCATCCAATTGCCAAAAAGCTGAAAAAAAATTCAAAATGGCGAAGAAAAGATGGCCGCCATACAAATTTCGCTGGTGTCCAGCTCGGAAGGTATAAAAGATGGAAGTGAGGTTTCTTGGCAAGAGATGATCAGAATCCGAAGGTCTACTCGATGAATAGAAAAAAAATCCAAAATGGCGGAACTTTTTTTTTCCATACATTTTATATGGCGAATATTGAATGCCTCATTCTCTTAGAAAGAGACAGAAAACGATACATTGATGTATGGGAGATATGTCCGGGTGCAAGATGGGAGTCGGGAAAAATTATGATATTTCAGAAAAACAAGATGGCGGCCGACGTGATTTTTGCAACTCTTTTGTTTTCCAAGCGATTTCGTTGAAACTCGCAATCTTTGAAGAATGTAGTAAACGATTAATAGAAAAAGTGGAAAATTTCGAAAAAACAAGATGGCCGCCGTACAAATTTCGTCGGTGTCTATCTCGGAGGCTATAATAGATGGAAGAGTGTTTTCTTGGCAAAAGATGATCAGGATGCAAAGGTCTACTCGGTGGAACAAACCCTGCATGCTCGCGGACCACTTTAGTGGTCCGCGCATCCACGCAACCTACTAAATTATTATCCTAATTTACAAAAAAATAATATGGATATCGTTTTCAGGGTTTTCCAGGGTGCTGATTTTGACAATGACATTTATTTTCAAATCCAAGATGGCGGACTTACATTTCCTACTAAAAATAGAAATGCCTGTCATTTTATGGGGTTTTTCGGGGTGAATTATGTATCTTAACAAATCAATTTGGTTTTATATAATAAAATTAACCTTACCACGTCACGTGAGCTGCTTTAGCAGCTCGCGCACCGAGCAAAAACTAGTTATTATACTATATATAGCTCGATTACCACTCACTCACTGACTCATTGACATAATTGTTCTCCTAGAAAGAGACGGAAAATGATATAGTGATGAATGGGAGTTGTGTTCGGATGGGGGAGTCAACTGGGGAAAAATTATGACATTTCGGAAAAACAAGATGGCTGCCGATGTGATTTTTGCAGCTCCGTTGTTTTCCAACCGATTTCATCGAATTTTACAATCTTTAAAGAAAGTAGTAAACGGTTAATAGAAAATGTGAAAAAAATTGGAAAAACAAGATGGCGGCCGAACCGTAGCGTTTTGAAAATTTTCAATTTTCGACCCCGAACCGCGGCGCCACAGATCCGAGACGGGATAGTCGAGAATAATTATTTTTTCACGTTTCGCCCACGATTATCCTGTATTTTGACAGAACGGGAGTGGTTTTTAAAAATTCAAGATGGCGGCTGTCATGGCGGCCGTTTTGTTCGAGGTATGAAAAAACGCAATTTTAAAAGTTAAATATCTCAAAGTTGGCAACATCGGAGCGATTCGGCTTCTATGAAGCGGTTGTACGTATAGGCTCGAGGTATAGATCGGTGGGAAAAAATTACCCCATTTTTAGGGAAATTTCAAGATTTTCGGGAAATTGTAAAAAATCGAAATACGCACTTTTAGCAAAATCCGAGTATGAGTGATTACGTGTTTTGCTCGTACAAATGACATTTGGGTATTTTTGTCGCCGGAGACTGGCAACACTGGAATTTATCAAAGAAAAAGTGATTTTCGACGTGGTCTTTTTCACGGAATCCCCTTTCGCGTGGGTGCGAGCGAGAGGAAAGATTGAAACGTCATCGGGCGCGGTATATCCTGTAGTTAATAGGAAAATTATGAAACCGTGTAAAATCTTTCTGTGAAACGAGTTGGCGGCCATTTTGTATTTTTTTTTAATTTTTCGAAATTTTGATCACGTTTTTGAGGCAGTTGGCAACATTTTGGAAAGTCAGTATGTATGAATCGATTGTGTATCTCGGCCGGCAGTATGGAGATATGCAACCGGTGTTGCCAGTTTTGGGGAGATTTTCGAGATTTTCAACTAAGAAACTCCTGTAAAATTTTGTATGAAAAATTTTTTTTTCACTGATGGTGTTATATAGAAAACAAAAACTTAGTAAGCCAAAATTATGGAGAAAGCTGATGATTGAGGATGTCGGAGACGGGTGAAGGGTCCGCTCAAGGTATTGAAGATAGGTGGGGGGTGCTCGACCAAATGTCATTCATGACGTCATCCAATTGCCAAAAAGCTGAAAAAAAATTCAAAATGGCGAAGAAAAGATGGCCGCCATACGAATTTCGCCGGCGTCCAGCTCGGAGGGTATAAAAGATGGAGGTGTGGTATCGTGGCAAAAGAGGATCAGGATCCAAAGGTCTACTCGATGAATAGAAAAAAAATTCAAAATGGCGGAATTTATTTTCCCATAGAAAATGTATGGCGAATATTGAATGTCTCATTCTCCTAGAAAGAGACGGAAAACGATACATTGATGTATGGGAGATATGTTCGGATGCGCGATATGAGTACGGAAAAATTATGACATTTCAGAAAAACAAGATGGCGGCCTATATGATTTTTGCAACTCTTTTGTTTTCCAACCGATTTCGTTGAAACTCGCAATCTTTGAAGAAAGTAGTAAATGATTAATAGAAAAAGTGGAAAATTTTGGAAAAACAAGATGGCCGCCGTACAAATTTCGTCGGTGTCTATCTCGGAGGCTATAAAAGATGGAAGAGTGGTTTCTTGGCAAAATATGATCAGGATCCGGAGGTCTACTCAGTGAAACAAACTCTACATGCTCGCGGACCACTTTAGTGGTCCGCGCACCCACGCACCCTACTTTATTAACCTCAACTACCCCGTTTTTACAAAAAATGATATGGATGTCGTTTTCAGAGTTTTCCGGTGTGCTGACTTTGATAACGACATTTATTTTGAAATCCAAGATGGCGGACATGCACTTTTTAAGAAAAAAATTGATATGGGTGTCGTTTTGTGGGTTTTTGTGGTGAATTGTGTATCTTTAATAAATAAATTTGGTTAAATATAATAAACTTAACATAACCACGTCACGTGAGCTGCTTTAGCAGCTCGCGCACCGAGCAAAAACTAGTTATTATACTATATATAGCTCAATTACCACTCACTCACTCACTCACTCATTGACATAATTGTTCTCCTAGAAAGAGACGGAAAATGATATAGTGATGTAGGGGAGATGTGTTCGGTTTCGGGAACCCTCTGGGGAAAAATTATGACATTTCAGAAAAACAAGATGGCGGCCGAGGTGATTTTTGCAGCTCCGTTGTTTTCCAACCGATTTCGTAGAATTTTGCAAACTTTCAAGAAATTGGTTAAAAATTAATAAAAAAAGTAGAAAAAATTGAAAAAACAAAATGGCGGCCGAGCCGTAGCGTTTTGAAAATTTTGAATTTTCGACCCCGAACCGCGGTGCCACAGATCCAAGACGGGGTAGTCGAGGATAACTATTTTTTCGTGTTTCGCCCACGATTATCCTGTATTTTGATAGAACGGGAGTGGTTTTAAAAATTTCAAGATGGCGGCTGTCATGGCGGCCGTTTTGTTCGAGGTACGAAAAAACGCAATTTTAAAAGTTAAATATCTCAAAGTTGGCAACATCGGAGCGATTCGGATTCTATGAAGCGGTTGTACGTATAGACTGGAGGTATAGATCGGTGTGAAAAAATTACCCCATTTTTAGGGAAATTTCAAGATTTTCGGGAAATTGTAAAAAATCGAAATACGTACTTTTAGCAAAATCCGAGTATGAGTGATTACGTGTTTTACTCGTACAAATGACATTTGGGTATTTTTGTCACCGGAGACTGGCAACACTGGAATTTATCAAAGTAAAAGTGATTTTCGATACGGTCTTTTTCACGGTATCCCCTTTCGTGTTGGTGCGAGCGAGAGGAAAGATTGAAACGTCATCGGGCGCGGTATATCCTGTAGTTAATAGGAAAATTATGAAACCGTGTAAAATCTTTCTGTGAAACGAGTTGGCGGCCATTTTGTATTTTTTTTTATTTTTCGAAATTTTGACCACGTTTTTGAGGCAGTTGGCAACATTTTGGAAAGTCAGTATGTATGAATCGATTGTGTATCTCGGCTTGCAGTATGGAGATATGCAACCGGTGTTGCCACTTTTGGGGAGATTTTCGAGATTTTCCCCAAAAACTCCTCCTGTAAAAATTTTGTATGAAAATTTTTTTTTTCACTGATGGTGTCAGATAGAAAACAAAAACTTAGTAAGCCAAAATTATGGAGAGAGCTGATGATTGAGGATATCGGAAACGGGTGAAGGGCCCGCTTAAGGTATTGAAGATAGGTGGGGGGTGCTCGAGCAAATGTCATTCATGACGTCATCCAATTGCCAAAAAGCTGGAAAAAAATTCAAAATGGCGAAGAAAAGATGGCCGCCATACAAATTTCGCCGGTGTCCAGCTCGGAGGGTATAAAAGATGGAAGTGTGGTTTTTTGGCAAGAGATGATCAAGGTCCAAAGGTCTACTCGATGAATAGAAAAAAAATTCAAAATGGCGGATTTTTTTTCCCCATAGAAAATGTATGGCGAATATTGAATGTCTCATTCTCCTAGAAAGAGACGGAAAACGATACGATAATGTAGGACAGATGTGTTTGGCTGGTGAAAGCAAGTAGGGAAAAATTATGACATTTCAGAAAAACAAGATGGCGACCGACGTGATTTTTGCAACTCTTTTGTTTTCCAACCGATTTCGTTGAAACTCACAATCTTTGAAGAAAGTAGTAAACGATTGATAGAAAAAGTGGAATTTTTTGGAAAAACAAGATGGCCGCCGTATAAATTTCGTCGGTGTCTATCTCGGAGGCTATAAAAGATGGAAGAGTGGTTTCTTGGCAAAAGATGATCAGGGTCCGAAGGTCTACTCGGTGAAACAAACTCTGCATGCTCGCGGACCACTTTAGTGGTCCGCGCACCCACGCACCCTACTAAATTACTATCCTAATTTACAAAAAAATAATATGGATATCGTTTTCAGGGTTTTCCAGGGTGCTGATTTTGATAATGACATTTATTTTCAAATCCAAGATGGCGGACTTACATTTTCTACAATAAATAGAAATGCCTGTCATTTTATGGGGTTTTTCGGGGTGAATTATGTATCTTAATAAATCAATTTGGTTTTATATAATAAAGTTAACCTTACCACGTCACGTGAGCTGCTTTAGCAGCTCGCGCACCGAGCAAAAACTAGTTATTATACTATATATAGCTCGATTACCACTCACTGACTCACTGACTCATTGACATAATTGTTCTCCTAGAAAGAGACGGAAAATGATATAGTGATGTAGGGGAGATGTGTTCGGATTCGGGAACCCTCTGGGGAAAAATTATGACATTTCAGAAAAACAAGATGGCGGCCGATGTGATTTTTGCAGCTCCTTTGTTTTTTAAGGGACTCCGTTCAAATTCGCAACTATTAAAGAATGTAGTAAACGGTTAACAAAAAATGTGGAAAAAATTGGAAAAACAAGATGGCGGCCGAGCCGTAGCGTTTTAAAATTTTTGATTTTTCGACCCCGAACCGCGGCGCCACAGATCCGAAACGGGGTAATCGAGGATAATTATTTTTTCTGGTTTCGCCCACGATTATCCTGTATTTTGACAGAACGGGAGTGGTTTTTAAAAATTCAAGATGGCGGCTGTCATGGAGGCCGTTTTGTTCGAGGTACGAAAAAACGCAATTTTAAAAGTTAAATATCTCAAAGTTGGCAACATCGGAGCGATTCGGTTTCTATGAAGCGATTGTACGTATAGACTCGGGGTATAGATTGGAGGAAAAAAATTACCCCACTTTTAGGGAAATTTCAAGATTTTCGGGAAATTGTAAAAAATCGAAATACGCACTTTTAGCAAAATCCGAGTATGAGCGATTACGTGTTTTGCTCGTACAAATGACATTTGGGTATTTTTGTTGCCGGAGACTGGCAACACTGGAATTTATCAAAGTAAAAGTGATTTTCGACACGGTCTTTTTCACGGTATCCCCTTTCGCGTGGGTGCGAGCGAGAGGAAAGATTGAAACGTCATCGGGCGCGGTATATCCTGTAGTTAATAGGAAAATTATGAAACCGTGTAAAATCTTTCTGTGAAACGAGTTGGCGACCATTTTGTATTTTTTTTTATTTTTCGAAATTTTGACCAAGTTTTTGAGGCAGTTGGCAACATTTTGGAAAGTCAGTATGTATGAATCGATTGTGTGACTCAACCAGCAGTATCGAAATATGTAAACAGTGTTGCCACATTTGGGGAGATTTTCGAGATTCTCCCCAAAAACTCCTCCTGTAAAATTTTGTATGAAATTTTTTTTTCCACTGATGGTTTCGTATAGAAAACAAAAAAAAATCGAGGAAAAATTTGGAAATAGCTGATGATCGAGGATGTCGGAGACGGGTGGAGGGTCCGCTCAAGGTATTGAAGATAGGTGGGGGGTGCTCGACCAAATGTCATTCATGACATCATCCAATTGCCAAAAAGCTGAAAAAAAATTCAAAATGGCGAAGAAAAGATGGCCGCCATACAAATTTCGCCGGTGTCCAGCTCGGAGGGTATAAAAGATGGAGGTGCGGTTTCTTGGCAAAAGGTGATCAGGATCCGAAGGTCTACTCGATGAATAGAAAAAAAATTCAAAATGGCGGAATTTTTTTTCCCATACATTTTGTATGGCGAATATTGAATGTCACATTCTCCTAGAAAGAGACGGAAAACGATACGATAATGTAGGGGAGATGTGTTCGGGTGGGGGAGGCGAGTAGGGAAAAATTATGACATATCAGAAAAACAAGATGGCGGCCTATATGATTTTTGTGACTCTTTTGTTTTCCAACCGATTTCGTTGAAACTCGCAATCTTTGAAGAACGTAGTAAACGATTAATAGAAAAAGTGGAAAATTTTGGAAAAACAAGATGGCCGCCGTACAAATTTCGTCGGTGTCTATCTCGGAGGCTATAAAAGATGGAAGAGTGGTTTCTTCGCAAAAGATGATCAGGGTCCGGAGGTCTACTCAATGGAACAAACTCTGCATGCTCGCGGACCACTTTAGTGGTCCGCGCACCCACGCACCCTACTTTATTAACCTCAACTACCCCGTTTTTATAAAAAATGATATGGATGTCGTTTTCAGAGTTTCCCAGGGTGCTGATTTTGATAACGACATTTATTTTGAAATCCAAGATGGCGGTCATGCATTTTTTAAGAAAAAAATCGATATGGGTGTCGTTTTATGGTGTTTTTGGGGTGAATTTTGAATCTTAATAAATAAATTCGTTTAAATACTTATTAACCTAATCACGTCACGCGAGCTGCTTTAGCAGCTCGCGCACCGAGCAAAACACTAGTTATTATACTATATATAGCTCGATTACCACTCACTCACTGACTGACTCATTGACATAATTGTTCTCCTAGAAAGAGAAGGAAAATGATATAGTAATGTAGGGGAGATGTGTTTGGGTGGGGGAGTCCTCTGGGGAAAAATTATGACATTTCAGAAAAACAAGATGGCGGCCGAGGAGATTTTTGCAGCTCCGTTGTTTTCCAACCGATTTCGTTGAATTTTGCAATCTTTGAAGAAAATAGTAAACGATTAATGGGAAATGTGGAAAAAATTGGAAAAACAAGATGGCGGCCGAGCCGTAGCGTTTTGAAAATTTCGATTTTTCGACCCCGAACCGCGGCGCCACAGATCCAAAACGGGAAATTGAAACTAATAATTTTTTTCTGGTTTTGTCTACGATTATCCTGAATTTTGACGGAATGGGAGTGGTTTTTAAAAATTCAAGATGGCGGCTGTTGTGGCGGCCATTATGTTAGAGGTACGAAAAAACGCAATTTTAAAAGTTAAATATCTCAAAGTTGGCAACATCGGAGCGATTCGGCTTCTATGAAGCGATTGTACGTATAGTTTCGAGGTATAGATTGAAGGAAAAAAATTACCCCATTTTTTGGGGAAATTTCAAGATTTTCGGGAAATTATAAAAAATCGAAATACGCACTTTTAGCAAAATTCGAGTATGAGCGATTACGTGTTTTGCTCGTGCAAATGACATTTAGGTATTTTCGTCGCCGAGGACTGGCAACACTGGAATTTATCGAAGCAAAAGTGATTTTCGACATTGTCTTTTTTCAGGGACGATCATTTCGCGTGGGTGCGAGCGAGATGAAAGATTGAAACGTCATCGGGAGCGGTATATCCTGTAGTTAATGGGAAAGTTGTACAACGATGTAATTTATTTCTGCAAAACGAGTTGGCGGCCATTTTGTAATTTTTTGAATTTTTCGAAATTTTGATCACGTTTTTGAGGCAGTTGGCAACATTTTGGAAAGTCAATATGTATGAATCGATTGTGTGACTCAGCTGGCAATATCGAAATATAGAAACAGTGTTGCCACTTTTGGGGAGATTTTCGAGATTTTCAACTAAGAAACTCCTGTAAAATTTTGTATGAAAAATTTTTTTTTCACTGATGCTGTCGTATAGAAAACAAAAACTTAGTAAGCCAAAATTATGGAGAGAGCTGATGATTGAGGGTTTCGGAGACGGGTGGAGGGCCCGCTTAAGGTATTGAAGATAGATGGGGGGTGCTCGAGCAAATGTCATTCATGACGTCATCCAATTGCCAAAAAGCTGAAAAAAAATTCAAAATGGCGAAGGAAAGATGGCCGCCATACAAATTTCGCCGGTGTCCAGCTCGGAGGGTATAAAAGATGGAAGTGAGGTTTCTTGGCAAGAGATGATCAGGATCCGAAGGTCTACTCGATGAATAGAAAAAAAATCCAAAATGGCGGAATTTTTTTTTCCATACATTTTGTATGGCGAATATTGAATTCCTCATTCTCCTAGAAAGAGACAGAAAACGATACATTGATGTATGGAAGATATGTTCGGATGCGCGATATGAGTAGGGAAAAATTATGACATTTCAGAAAAACAAGATGGCGGCCGACGTGATTTTTGCAACTCTTTTGTTTTCCAACCGATTTTGTTGAAACTCGCAATCTTTGAAGAATGTAGTAAACGATTATTAGAAAAAGTGGAAAATTTTGAAAAAACAAGATGGCCGCCGTACAAATTTCGTCGGTGTCTATCTCGGAGGCTATAAAAGATGGAAGAGTGGTTCCTTGGCAAAAGATGATCAGGGTCCGAAGGTCTATTCGGTGGAACAAACTCTGCATGCTCGCGGACCACTTTAGTGGTCCGCGCACCCACGCACCCTACTTTATTAACCTCAACTACCCAGTTTTTACAAAAAATGATATGGATGTCGTTTTCAGAGTTTTCCAGCGTGCTGATTATAATAATGACATTTATTTTGAAATCCAAGATGGCTTTCATATAGCTACACCCATATCAATTCTTTTTAAGAAAAAAATTGATATGGGTGTCGTTTTGTGGGTTTTTGTGGTAAATTGTGTATCTTTAATAAATAAATTTGGTTTGGTATAATAAAGTTAACCCAACCACGTCACGCGAGCTGCTTTAGCAGCTCGCGCACCGAGCAAAACACTAGTTATACTATATATAGCTCGATTACCACTCACTCACTGACTCATTGACATAATTGTTCTCCTAGAAAGAGAAGGAAAATGATATAGTGATGTAGGGGAAATGTGTTCGAGTGGGGGAGTCGACTGGGGAAAAATTATGACATTTCGGAAAAACAAGATGGCGGCCGACGTGATTTTTGCAGCTCCTTTGTTTTTTAAGGGACTCCGTTCAAACTCGCAACTATTGAAGAATGTAGTAAATGATTATCAGAAAATGTGGAAAAAATTGGAAAAACAAGATGGCGGCCGAGCCGTAGCGTTTTCAAATTTTTGATTTTTCGACCCCGAACCGCGGCGCCACAGATCCAAGACGTGGTAGTCTAGGATAGTTATTTTTTCGTGTTTCGCACACGATTATCCTGTATTTTGACAGAACGGGAGTGGTTTTTAAAAATTCAAGATGGCGGCTGTCATGGCGGCCGTTTTGTTCGAGGTACGAAAAAACGCAATTTTAAAAGTTAAATATCTCAAAGTTGGCAACATCGGAGCGATTCGGCTTCTATGAAGCGGTTGTACGTATAGACTCGAGGTATAGATCGGTGGGAAAAAATTACCCCATTTTTAGGGAAATTTCAAGATTTTCGGGAAATTGTAAAAAATCGAAATATGCACTTTTAGCAAAATCCGAGTATGAGCGATTACGTGTTTTGCTCGTGCAAATGATATTTTGGTACTTTTGTCGCCGGGGACTGGCAACACTAGAATTTATCAAAGTAAAAGTGATTTTCGACATGATCTTTTTTAGGGGCGATCGGTTCGCCTGGGTGCGAGCGAGATGAGAGATTGAAACGTCATCGGGAGCGGTATATCCTGTAATTAATAGGAAAATTATGAAACCGTGTAAAATCTTTCTGTGAAAAGAGTTGGCGGCCATTTTGTATTTTTTTTAATTTTTCGAAATTTTGATCACGTTTTTGAGGCAGTTGGCAACATTTTGGAAAGTCAATATGTATGAATCGATTGTGTATCTCGGCTGGCAGTATGGAGATATGCAACCGGTGTTGCCACTTTTGGGGAGATTTTCGAGATTTTCAACTAAGAAACTCCTGTAAAATTTTGTATGAAAAATTTTTTTTCCACTGATGGTGTCGTATAGAGAACAAAAACTTAGTAAGCCAAAATTATGGAGAGAGCTGATGATTGAGGGTTTTGGAGACGGGTGGAGGGCCCGCTTAAGGTATTGAAGATAGGCGGGGGGTGCTCGAGCAAATGTCATTCATGACGTCATCCAATTGCCAAAAAGCTGAAAAAAAATTCAAAATGGCGAAGAAAAGATGGCCGCCATACAAATTTCGCCGGTGTCCAGCTCGGAGGGTATAAAAGATGGAAGTGAGGCTTCTTGGCAAGAGATGATCAGGATCCGAAGGTCTACTCGATGAATAGAAAAAAAATCCAAAATGGCGGATTTTTTTTTCCATACATTTTGTATGGCGAATATTGAATGCCTCATTCTCCTAGAAAGAGACAGAAAACGATACATTGATGTATGGGAGATATGTTCGGATGCGCGATATGAGTAGGGGAAAATTATGACATTTCAGAAAAACAAGATGGCGGCCTATATGATTTTTGCAACTCTTTTGTTTTCCAACCGATTTCGTTGAAACTCGCAATCTTTGAAGAATATAGTAAACGATTAATATAAAAAGTGGAAAATTTTGGAAAAACAAGATGGCCGCCGTACAAATTTCGTCGGTGTCTATCTCGGAGGCTATAAAAGATGGAAGAGTGGTTTCTTGGCAAAAGATGATCAGGGTCCGAAGGTCTACTCGGTGAAACAAACTCTGCATGCTCGCGGACCACTTTAGTGGTCCGCGCACCCACGCACCCTACTAAATTATTATCCTAATTTACAAAAAATAATATGGACATCGTTTTCAGGGTTTTCCAGGGTGCTGATTTTGATAATGACATTTATTTTCAAATCCAAGATGGCGGACTTACATTTTCTACAAAAAATAGAAATGCCTGTCATTTTATGGGGTTTTTAGGGGTGAATTATGTATCTTATTAAATCAATTTGGTTTTATATAATAAAGTTTACCTTACCACGTCACGTGAGCTGCTTTAGCAGCTCGCGCACCGAGCAAAAACTAGTATATATATATAGCTCGATTACCACTGACTCACTCATTGACATAATTGTTCTCCTAGAAAGAGACGGAAAATGAAATAATGATGTAGGGGAATTGTGTTTGGATGCGGGATTCGACTGGGGAAAAATTATGACATTTCAAAAAAACAAGATGGCGGCCGTCGTGATTTTTGCAGCTCCTTTGTTTTTAAAGGGACTCCGTTCAAATTCGCAACTATTAAAGAATGTAGTAAACGGTTAACAGAAAATGTGGAAAAATTTGGAAAAACAAAATGGCGGCCGAGCCGTAGCGTTTCAAAATTTTTGTTTTTTCGATCCCGAACCGCGGCGCCACAGATCCAAGACGGGGTAGTCGAGGATAATTATTTTTTCGTGTTTCGCCCACGATTATCCTGTATTTTGACAGAATGGGAGTGGTTTTTAAAAATTCAAGATGGCGGCTGTCATGGCGGCCGTTAAGTTAGACGTACAAAAAATCGCAATTTTAAAATTCAAATATCTCAAAGTTGGCAACATTGACGCGATTCGGCTTCTATGAAGCGATTGTACGTATAGGCTTGAGGTATAGATTGGAGGAAAAAAATTACCCCATTTTTAGGGAAAATTCAAGATTTTCGGGAAATTGTAAAAAATCGAAATACGCACTTTTAGCAAAATCCCAGTATAAGCAATTATGTGTTTTGCTTGTACAAATGACATTTGGGTATTTTTGTTGCCGGAGACTGGCAACACTGGAATTTATTAAAGAAAAAGTGATTTTTCGACATGGTCTTTTTCACGGAATCCCCTTTCGCGTGGGTGCGAGCGAGAGGAGAGATTGAAACGTGGTCGGGAGCAGTATATCCTGTAGTTAATAGGAAAATTATGAAACCGTGTAAAATCTTTCTGTGAAACGAGTTGGCAGCCTTTTTGTATTTTTTTTAATTTTTCGAAAGTTTGATCACGTTTTTGATCCCAGTCGACGACGTCGCACCGTTTCGGTTTCTATGAAGCGATTGTGCGTATTGACTTGAGGTATAGATTGGTGAAAAAAAATACCCCATTTTTTGGGGAAATTTCAAGATTTTCGGGAAATTGTAAAAAAACGAAATACGGTCTTTTCGCAAAATACGAGCATGAGCGATTATGTCTTTTGCTCGTACAAATGACATTTGGGTATTTTTGGCGCTGGAGACTGGCAACACTGGAATTTATCAAAGAAAAAGTGATTTTCGATATGGTCTTTTTCACGGAATCCCCTTTCGCGTGGGTGCGAGCGAGAGGAGAGATTGAAACGTGGTCGGGAGCAGTATATCCTGTAGTTAATAGGAAAATTATGAAACCGTGTAAAATCTTTCTGTGAAACGAGTTGGCGGCCATTTTGTATTTTTTTTAATTTTTCGAAAGTTTGATCACGTTATTGATCCCAGTCGACGACGTCGCACCGTTTCGGTTTCTATGAATTGATTGTGCGTATAGACTTGAGGAATAGATTGGTAAAAAAAATACCCCATTTTTGGGGAAATTTCAAGATTTTCGGGAAATTGTAAAAAAACGAAATACGGACTTTTCACAAAATACGAGTATGAGCGATTATGTGTTTTGCTTGTACAAATGACATTTGGGTATTTTTGGCGCTGGAGACTGGCAACACTGGAATTTATCAAAGAAAAAGTGATTTTCGATATGGTCTTTTTCACGGAATCCCCTTTCGCGTGGGTGCGAGCGAGAGGAGAGATTGAAACGACATCGGAAGCGGTATATCCTGTTATTAATAGGAAAATTTTGAAACCGTTTAAAATCTTTCTGTGAAACGAGTTGGCGGCCATTTTGTATTTTTTTTAATTTTTCGAAAGTTTGATCAAGTTTTTGAGGCAGTTGGCAACATTTTGGAAAGTTGACATGTGAGGATCGATTGTGTGACTTGGTTGGCAATATCGAAATATTCAAACGGTGTTGCCACATTTGGGGAGATTTTCGAGATTTTCCCCAAAAACTCCTCCTGTAAAATTTTGTATGAAAATTTTTTTTTTCACTGATGGTTTCGTATAGAGAACAAAAAAAAAATCGAGGGAGTATTTGGAAAGAGCTGATAATTGAGGATGTCGGAGACGGGTGAAGGCCCCGCTTAAGGTATTGAAGATAGATAGGGGTGCTCGAGCAAATGTCATTCATGACGTCATCCAATTGCCAAAAAGCTGATAAAAAATTCAAATTGGCGAAGAAAAGATGGCCGCCATACAAATTTCGCCGGTGTCCAGCTCGGAGGGTATAAAAGATGGAAGTGTGGTTTCTTTACAAGAGATGTTCAGGGTCCGAAGGTCTACTCGATGAATAGAAAAAAAATTCAAAATGGCGGAATTTATTTTTACATACATTTTGTATGGCGAATATTGAATGTCTCATTCTCCTAGAAGGAGACGGATAACGATACAATAATGTACGGGAGATATGTTTTGGTGCGCGATATGAGTAGGGAAAAATTATGACATTTCAGAAAAACAAGATGGCGGCCTATATGATTTTTGCAACTCTTTTGTTTTCCAACCGATTTCGTTCAAACTCGCAATCTTTAAAGAATGTAGTAAACGATTAATAGAAAAAGTGGAAAATTTTGGAAAAACAAGATGGCCGCCGTACAAATTTCGTCGGTGTCTATCTCGGAGAATATAAAAGATGGAAGAGTGGTTTCTTGGCAAAAGATGATTAGGGTCCGAAGGTCTACTCGGTGGAACAAACTCTGCATGCTCGTGGACCACTTTAATGGTCCGCGCACCCACGCACCCTACTTAATAACCTCAACTACCCCGTTTTTACAAAAAATGATATGGATGTCGTTTTCAGAGTTTTCCAGGTTGCTGATTTTGATAACGACATTTATTTTGAAATCCAAGATGGTGGACATGCATTTTTTAAGAAAAAAATCGATATGGGTGTCGTTTTATTGTGTTTTCGCGGTTAATTTTGTATCTTAATAAATACTATCGTTTTAATACTTGTCAACCCAACCACGTCACGCGAGCTGCTTCAGCAGCTCGTGCACCGAGCAAAACACTAGTATATATACTATACTATACATATATAGCTCGATTACCACTCACTCACTCACTCATTGACATAATTGTTCTCCTAGAAGGAGACGGAAAATGATATAATGATGTAGGAGAGATGTGTTCGGATTCGGGAACCCTCTGGGGAAAAATTATGATATTTCGGAAAAACAAGATGGCGGCCGATGTGATTTTTGCAGCTCCTTTGTTTTTTAAGGGACTCCGTTCAAACTCGCAATTGTCAAAGAATGTAGTAAACGGTTAAGAGAAAATGTGAAAAAAAATGGAAAAACAAGATGGCAGCCGAGCCGTAGCGTTTTAAAATTTTTGATTTTTCGACCCCGAACCGCGGGGTTTCGATCCGATACGGGGTGATCGAGGATAATTATTTTTTTTTGGTTTCGCCCACGATTATCCTGTATTTTGACAGAACGGGAGTGGTTTTTAAAAATTCAAGATGGCGACTGTCATGGCGGCCGTTTTGTTCGAGGTACGAAAAAACGCAATTTCAAAAGTTAAATATCTCAAAGTTGACAACATCGGAGCGATTCGGCTTCTATCAAGCGATTGTACGTATAGGCTCGAGGTATAGATTGGAGGAAAAAAATTACACCATTTTTAGGGAAATTTCAAGATTTTCGGGAAATTGTAAAAAATCGAAATACGGACTTTTCGCAAAATCCGAGTATGAGCGATTATGTGTTTTGCTTGTACAAATGACATTTGGGTATTTTTGTCGCCGGAGACTGGCAACACTAGAATTTATCAAAGAAAAAGTGATTTTCAACGTGGTCTTTTTCACGGTATCCCCTTTCGCGTGGGTGCGAGCGAGAGGAAAGATTGAAACGTCATCGGGAGCGGTATATCCTGTAGTTAATAGGAAAATTATGAAACCGTGTAAAATCTTTCAGTGAAACGAGTTGGCGTCCATTTTGCATTTTTTTTTTTAATTTTTCGAAATTTTGATCACGTTTTTGAGGCAGTTGGCAACATTTTGGAAAGCCAATATGTATGAATCGATTGTGTATCTCGGCTGGCAGTATGGAGATATGCAATCGGGGTTGCCACTTTTGGGGAGATTTTCGAGATTTTCAACTAAGAAACTCCTGTAAAATTTTGTATGAAAAATTTTTTTTTCACTGATGGTGTCGTATAGAAAACAAAAAGTTAGTAAGCCAAAATTATGGAAAGAGCTGATGATTGAGGGTTTCGGAGACGGGTGGAGGGCCCGCTTAAGGTATTGAAGATAGGTGGGGGGTGCTCGAGCAAATGTCATTCATGACGTCATCCAATTGCCAAAAAGCTGAAAAAAAATTCAAAATGGCGAAGAAATGATGGCCGCCATACAAATTTCACCGGTGTCCAGCTCGGAGGGTATAAAAGATGGAAGTGTGGTTTCTAGGCAAAAGAGGATCAAGATTCGAAGGTCTACTCGATGAATAGAAAAAAAAATCAAAATGGCGGAATTTATTTTTTCATACATTTTGTATGACGAATATTGTATGCCTCATTCTCCTAGAAAGAGACAAGAAACGATACAATGATGTTCGGAAGATATGTTTGGGTGCGGGATGGGAGTCGGGAAAAATTATGACATTTCAGAAAAACAAGATGGCGGCCGACGTGATTTTTGCAACTCTTTTGTTTTCCAACCGATTTCGTTGAAACTCGCAATCTTTGAAGAATGTAGTAAACGATTAATAGAAAAAGTGGAAAATTTAAAAAAAACAAGATGGCCGCCGTACAAATTTCGTCGGTGTCTATCTCGGAGGCTATAAAAGATGGAAGAGTGGTTTCTTGGCAAAAGATGATCAGGGTCCGAAGGTCTACTCGGTGGAACAAACTCTGCATGCTCGCGGACCACTTTAGTGGTCCGCGCACCCACGCACCCTACTTTATTAACCTCAACTACCCCGTTTTTACAAAAAAATGATATGGATGTCGTTTTCAGAGTTTTCCAGGGTGATGGTTTTGATAACGACATTCATTTTCAAATCCAAGATGGCAAACATGCACTTCTTAAGAAAAAAATGTTATGGATGTCGTTTTGTGGGTTTAAATAAATTTGGTTAAATATAATAAAGTAAACATAACCACGTCACGCGAGCTGCTTTAGCAGCTCGCGCACCGAGCAAAACACTAGTTATATTATACTATATATAGCTCGATTACCACTCACTCACTCACTGACTCATTGACATAATTGTTCTCCTAGAAAGAGACGGATAATGATATAATGATGTAGGGGAAATGTGTTCGGGTGGGGGATTCGACTGGGGAAAAATTATGACATTTCGGAAAAACAAGATGGCGGCCGAGGTGATTTTTGCAGCTCCTTTGATTTTTAAGGGATTCCGTTGAATTTTGCAATATTTGAAGAAAATAGTAAACGATTAATGGGAAATGTCGAAAAAATTGAAAAAACAAGATGGCGGCCGAACCGTAGCGTTTTCAAAATTTTGATTTTTCGACCCCGAACCGCGGCGCCACAGATCCAAGACGGGGTAATCGAGGATAATTATTTTTTTTGGTTTCGCCCACGATTATCCTTAATTTTGACAGAACGGGAGTGGTTTTTAAAAATTCAAGATGGCGGCTGTCATGGCGGCCGTTTTGTTCGAGGTACGAAAAAACGCAATTTTAAAACTCGAATATCTCAAAGTTGGCAACATCGGAGCGATTCGGTTTCTATGAAGCGATTGTACGTATAGGCTTGAGGTATAGATTGGAGGAAAAAAATTACCCCATTTTTAGGGAAATTTCAAGATTTTCGGGAAATTGTAAAAAATCGAAATACGGACTTTTCGCAAAATCCGAGTATGAGCGATTATGTGTTTTGCTCGTACAAATGACATTTGGGTATTTTTGTCTCCGGAGACTGGCAACACTGGAATTTATCAAAGAAAAAGTGATTTTCGACGTGGTGTTTTTTCAGGGGCGATCGTTTCACGTGGGTGCGAGCGAGAGGAGAGATTGCAACGTCATCGGGAGCGGTATATCCTGTAGTTATTGGAAAAGTTGTACAACGATGTAATTTATTTCTGTAAAACGAGTTGGAATTTTTCGAAATTTTGATCACGTTTTTGAGGCAGTTGGCAACATTTTGGAAAGTCAATATGTATGAATCGATTGTGTATCTTGGCTGGCAGTATGGAGATATGCAACCGGTGTTGCCACTTTTGGGGAGATTTTCGAGATTCGAGACTAAGAAACTCCTGTAAAATTTTGTATGAAAATTTTTTTTTTCACTGATGGTATCGTATAGAAAACAAAAACTTAGTAAGCCAAAATTTTGGAGAGAGCTGATGATCGAGGATATCGGAGACGGGTGGAGGGCCCGCTTAAGGTATTGAAGATAGGTGGGGGGTGCTCGAGCAAATGTCATTCATGACGTCATCCAATTGCCAAAAAGCTGAAAAAAAATTCAAAATGGCGAAGAAAAGATGGCCGCCATACAAATTTCGCCGGCGTCCAGCTCGGAGGGTATAAAAGATGGAGGTGCGGTTTCTTGGCAAAAGAGGATCAGGATCCAAAGGTCTACTCGATGAATAGAAAAAAAATTCAAAATGGCGGAATTTATTTTGCCATACATTTTGTATGGCGAATATTGAATGTCTCATTCTCCTAGAAAGAGACAGAAAACGATACATTGATGTATTGGAGATATGTTTGGATGCGCGATATGAGTAGGGGAAAATTATGACATTTCAAAAAAACAAGATGGCGGCCTATATGATTTTTGCAACTCTTTTGTTTTCCAACCGATTTCGTTGAAACTCGCAATTTTTGAAGAATGTAGTAAACGATTAATAGAAAAAGTGGAAAATTTTGGAAAAACAAGATGGCCGCCGTACAAAATTCGTCGGTGTCTATCTCGGAGGCTATAAAAGATGGAAGAGGGGTTTCTTGGCAAAAGATGATCAGGGTCCGAAGGTCTACTCGGTGGAACAAACTCTGCATGCTCGCGGACCACTTTAGTGGTCCGCGCACCCACGCACCCTACTTTATTAACCTCAACCACCCCATTTTTACAAAAAATGATATGGATGTCGTTTTCAGAGTTTTCCAGGGCGCTGATTTTGATAACGACATTTATTTTGAAATCCAAGATGGCGGACATGCACTTTTTAAGAAAAAAATTGATATGGGTGTCGTTTTATGGGTTTTCGTGGTGAATATCTTAATAAATAAATTTGGTTCAGTATAATAAAGTAAACATAACCACGTCACGCGAGCTGCTTTAGCAGCTCGCGCACCGAGCAAAACACTAGTTATATTATACTATATATAGCTCGATTACCACTCACTCACTGACTCACTCATTGACATAATTGTTCTCCTAGAAAGAGAAGGAAAATGATATAGTGATGTAGGGGAGTTGTGTTCGGTTTCAGGAACCCTCTGGGGAAAAATTATGACATTTCGGAAAAACAAGATGGCGGCCGAATGGATTTTTGCAGCTCCGTTGTTTTTCAACCGATTTTGTTGAATTTTGCAAACTTTGAAGAAAATAGTAAATGGTTAAAAGAAAATGTGGAAAAAATTGGAAAAACAAAATGGCGGCCGAGCCGTAGCGTTTTAAAATTTTTGATTTTTCGACCCCGAACCGCGGCGCCACAGATCCGAGACGGGGTAATCGAGGATAATTATTTTTTTTGGTTTCGCCCACAATTATCCTGTATTTTGACAAAACGGGAGTGGTTTTTAAAAATTCAAGATGGCGGCTGTCATGGCGGCCGTTTTGTTCGAGGTACGAAAAAACGCAATTTTAAAATTCGAATATCTCAAAGTTGGCAACATCGGAGCGATTCGGCTTCTATGAAGCGATTGTACGTATAGACTCGGGGTATAGATCGGTGGGAAAAAATTACCCCACTTTTAGGGAAACTTCAAGATTTTCGGGAAATTGTAAAAAATAGAAATACGCACTTTTAGCAAAATCCGAGTATGAGTGATTACGTGTTTTGCTCGTACAAATGACATTTGGGTATTTTTGTCACCGGACACTGGCAACACTGGAATTTATCAAAGTAAAAGTGATTTTCGACACGGTCTTTTTCACGGTATCCCCTTTCGCGTGGGTGCGAGCGAGAGGAAAGATTGAAACGTCATCGGGCGCGGTATATCCTGTAGTTAATAGGAAAATTATGAAACCGTGTAAAATCTTTCTGTGAAACGAGTTGGCGGCCATTTTGTATTTTTTTTCATTTTTCGAAATTTTGATCACGTTTTTGAGGCAGTTGGCAACATTTTGGAAAGTCGATATGTATGAATCGATTGTGTGACTCAGCCGGCAATATCGAAATATAGAAACGGTGTTGCCACTATTGGGGAGATTTTCGAGATTTTCAACTAAGAAACTCCTGTAAAATTTTGTATGAAAAATTTTTTTTTCACTGATGGTGTCGTATAGAAAACAAAAAGTTAGTAAGCCAAAATTATGGAGAGAGCTGATGATTGAGGGTTTCGGAGACGGGTGGAAGGCCCGCTTAAGGTATTGAAGATAGGTTGGGGGTGCTCGAGCAAATGTCATTCATGACGTCATCCAATTGCCAAATAGCTGGAAAAAAATTCAAAATGGCGAAGAAAAGATGGCCGCCATACAAATTTCGCCGGTGTCCAGCTCGGAGGGTATAAAAGATGGAAGTGTGGTTTCTTGGCAAGAGATGATCAGGGTCCGACGGTCTACTCGATGAATAGAAAAAAAATTCAAAATGGCGGAATTTATTTTTACATACATTTTGTATGGCGAATATTGAATGTCTCATTCTCCTAGAAAGAGACGGATAACGATACGATAATGTAAGGGAGATATGTTTTGGTGCGCGATATGAGTAGGGAAAAATTATGACATTTCAGAAAAACAAGATGGCGGCCTATATGATTTTTGCAACTCTTTTGTTTTCCAACCGATTTCGTTGAAACTCGCAATCTTTAAAGAATGTAGTAAACGATTAATAGAAAAAATGGAAAATTTTGGAAAAACAAGATGGCCGCCGTACAAATTTCGTCGGTGTCTATCTCGGAGAATATAAAAGATGGAAGACTGGTTTCTTGGCAAAAGATGATTAGGGTCCGAAGGTCTACTCGGTGGAACAAATCCTGCATGCTCGCGGACCACTTTAGTGGTCCGCGCACCCACGCACCCTACTTTATTAACCTCAACTACCCCGTTTTTACAAAAAATGATATGGATGTCGTTTTCAGAGTTTTCCAGGTTGCTCATTTTGATAACGACATTTATTTTGAAATCCAAGATGGCGGACATGCAGTTTTTAAGAAAAAAATCGATATGGGTGTCGTTTTATTGTGTTTTCGCGGTTAATTTTGTATCTTAATAAATACTATCGTTTTAATACTTGTCAACCCAACCACATCACGCGAGCTGCTTTAGCAGCTCGTGCTCGACCAAATGTCATTCATGACATCATCCAATTGCCAAAAAGCTGAAAAAAAATTCAAAATGGCGAAGAAAAGATGGCCGCCATACAAATTTCGCCGGCGTCCAGCTCGGAGGGTATAAAAGATGGAGGTGCGGTTTCTTGGCAAAAGAGGATCAGGATCCAAAGGTCTACTCGATGAATAGAAAAAAAATTCAAAATGGCGGAATTTATTTTCCCATACATTTTGTATGGCGAATATTGAATGTCTCATTCTCCTAGAAAGAGACGGAAAACGATACGATAATGTAGGGGAGATGTGTTCGGGTGGCGGAGGCGAGTAGGGAATAATTATGACATTTCAGAAAAACAAGATGGCGACCGACGTGATTTTTGCAACTCTTTTGTTTTCCAACCGATTTCGTTGAAACTCGCAATCTTTAAAGAATGTAGCAAGCGATTAATAGAAAAAGTGGAAAATTTTGGAAAAACAAGATGGCCGCCGTACAAATTTCGTCGGTGTCTATCTCGGAGGCTATAAAAGATGGACGAGTGGTTTCTTGGCAAAAGATGATCAGGGTCCGAAGGTCTACTCGGTGGAACAAACTCTGCATGCTCACGGACCACTTTAGTGGTCCGCGCACCCACGCACCTTACTTTATTAACCTCAACTACCCCGTTTTTACAAAAAATGATATGGATGTCGTTTTCAGAGTTTTCCAGGGTGCTGATTTTGATAACGACATTTATTTTGAAATCCAAGATGGCAGACATGCATTTTTTAAGAAAAAATCGATATGGGTGTCGTTTTACGGGTTTTTCGGGGTGAATTGTGCATCTTAATAAATAAATTCAACCGAACCACGTCACGCGAGCTGCTTTAGCAGCTCGCGCACCGAGCGAAACACTAGTTATTATACTATATATAGCTCGATTACCACTCACTGACTCACTCACTCATTGACATAATTGTTCTCCTAGAAAGAGACGGAAAATGATATAGTGATGTAAGGGAGATGTGTTCGGATTCGGGAACCCTCTGGGGAAAAATTATGACATTTCGGAAAAACAAGATGGCGGCCGACGTGATTTTTGCAACTCTTTTGTTTTCCAACCGATTTCGTTGAAACTCGCAATCTTTGAAGAATGTAGTAAACGGTTAACAGAAAATGTGGAAAAAATTGGAAAAACAAGATGGCGGCCGAGTCGTAGCGTTTCAAAATTTTTGATTTTTCGACCCCGAACCGCGGCGCCACAGATCCGAAACGGGGTAATCGAGGATAATTATTTTTTTTGGTTTCGCCCACGATTATCCTGTATTTTGACAGAACGGGAGTAGTTTTTAAAAATTCAAGATGGCGGCTGTCGTGGCGGCCATTATGTTAGAGGTACGAAAAATCGCAATTTTCAAAGTTAAATATCTCAAAGTTGGCAACATCGGAGCGATTCGGCTTCTATGAAGCGATTGTACGTACAGGCTCGAGGTATAGTTTGCAGGAAAAAAATTACCCAATTTTTAGGGAAATTTCAAGATTTTCGGGAAATTGTAAAAAATCGAAATACGCACTTTTAGCAAAATCCGAGTATGAACGATTATGTGTTTCGCTCGTGCAAATGACATTTAGGTACTTTTGTTACCAGAGACTGGCAACACTGGAATTTATCAAAGTAAAAGTGATTTTCGACACGGTCTTTTTCACGGTATCCCCTTTCGCGTGGGTGCGAGCGAGAGGCAAGATTGAAACGTCATCGGGAGCTGTATATCCTGTAGTTAATAGGAAAATTATGAAACCGTGTAAAATCTTTCTGTGAAACGAGCTGGCGGCCATTTTGTATTTTTTTTAACTTTTCGAAATTTTGATCAAGTTTTCGAGGCAGTTGGCAACATTTTGGAAAGTCAATATGTATGAATCGATTGTGTATCTCGGCTGGCAGTATAGAGATATGCAACCGGTGTTGCCAGTTTTGGGGAGATTTTCGAGATTTTCAACTAAGAAACTCCTGTAAAATTTTGTATGAAAATTTTTTTTTTCACTGATGGTGTCGTATAGAAAACAAAAAGTTAGTAAGCCAAAATTATGGAGAGAGCTGATGATTGAGGGTTTCGGAGACGGGTGGAGGGCCCGCTTAAGGTATTGAAGATAGGCGGGGGGTGCTCGAGCAAATGTCATTCATGACGTCATCCAATTGCCAAAAAGCTGAAAAAAAATTCAAAATGGCGAAGAAAAGATGGCCGCCATACAAATTTCGCTGGTGTCCAGCTCGGAGGGTATAAAAGATGGAAGTGAGGTTTCTTGGCAAAAGAGGATCAGGATCCAAAGGTCTACTCGATGAATAGAAAAAAAATTCAAAATGGCGGAATTTATTTTTCCATACATTTTGTATGGCGAATATTTTATGTTTTATTCTCCTAGAAAGAAACAATAAACGATACGATGATGTTCGGGAGATATGTTCGGGTGCACGATATGAGTAGGGAAAGATTATGATATTTCAGAAAAACAAGATGGCGGCCGACGTGATTTTTGCAACTCTTTTGTTTTCCAACCGATTTCGTTGAAACTCGCAATCTTTGAAGAATGTAGTAAACGATTAATAGGAAAAGTGGAAAATTTTGGAAAAACAAGATGGCCGCCGTATAAATTTCGTCGATGTCTATCTCGGAGGCTATAAAAGATGGAAGAGTGGTTTCTTGGCAAAAGATGATCAGGGTCCGAAGGTCTACTCGGTGGAACAAACTCTGCATGCTCGCGGACCACTTTAGTGGTCCGCGCACCCACGCACCCTACTTTATTAACCTCAACTACCCCGTTTTTACAAAAAATGATATGGATGTCGTTTTCAGAGTTTTCCAGGGTGCTGATTTTGATAACGACATTTATTTTTAAATCCAAGATGGCGGACTTACATTTTCTACAAAAAATAGAAATGCCTGTCGTTTTATGGGGTTTTTCGGGGTGAATTATCTTAATAAATCAATTTGGTTTTATATAATAAAAGTTAACCTTACCACGTCACGTGAGCTGCTTTAGCAGCTCGCGCACCGAGCAAAACACTAGTTATACTATATATAGCTCGATTACCACTGACTCACTCACTCATTGACATAATTGTTCTCCTAGAAGGAGACGGAAAATGATATAGTGATGTAGGGGAGATGTGTTTGGATTCGGGAACCCTCTGGGGAAAAATTATGACATTTCGGAAAAACAAGATGGCGGCCGACGTGATTTTTGCAGCTCCGTTGTTTTTCAACCGATTTTGTTGAATTTTGTAAACTTTAAAGAAAGTAGTAAACGATTAATAGGAAATGTCGAAAAAATTGAAAAAACAAGATGGCGGCCGAACCGTAGCGTTTTCAAAATTTTGATTTTTCGACCCCGAACCGCGGCGCCACAGATCCGAAACGGGGTAATCGAGGATAATTATTTTTTCTGGTTTCGCCCACGATTATCCTGTATTTTGACAGAACGGGAGTGGTTTTTAAAAATTCAAGATGGCGGCTGTCATGGCGGCCGTTATGTTAGAGGTACGAAAAAACGCAATTTTAAAAGTTAAATATCCCAAAGTTGGCAACATCGGAGCGATTTAGCTTCTATCAAGCGATTGTACGTATAGGCTCGAAGTATAGATTGGAGGAAAAAAATTACCCCATTTTTAGGGAAATTTCAAGATTTTCGGAAAATTGTAAAAAATCGAAATACGCACTTTTAGCAAAATCCGAGTATGAGCGATTATGTGTTTTGCTCGTGCAAATGACATTTAGGTACTTTTGTTACCAGAGACTGGCAACACTGGAATTTATCAAAGTAAAAGTGATTTTCGACACGGTCTTTTTCACGGTATCCCCTTTCGCGTGGGTGCGAGCGAGAGGAAAGATTGAAACGTCATCGGGAGCGGTATATCCTGTAGTTAATAGGAAAATTATGAAACCGTGTAAAATCTTTCTGTGAAACGAGCTGGCGGCCATTTTGTATTTTTTTTAACTTTTCGAAATTTTGATCAAGTTTTTGAGGCAGTTGGCAACATTTTGGAAAGTCAATATGTATGAATCGATTGTGTATCTCGGCTGGCAGTATCGAAATATGTAAACAGTGTTGCCACATTTGGGGAGATTTTCGAGATTTTCCCCAAAAACTCCTCCTGTAAAATTTTGTATGAAATTTTTTTTTTTCACTGATGGTTTCGTATAGAAAACAAAAAAAAAATCGAGGAAAAATTTGGAAATAGCTGATGATCGAGGATGTCGGAGACGGGTGAAGGGTCCGCTCAAGGTATTGAAGATAGGTAGGGGGTGCTCGACCAAATGTCATTCATGACGTCATCCAATTGCCAAAAAGCTGAAAAAAAATTCAAAATGGCGAAGAAAAGATGGCCGCCATACAAATTTCGCCGGTGTCCAGCTCGGAGGGTATAAAAGATGGAGGTGCGGTTTCTTGGCAAAAGGTGATCAGGATCCGAAGGTCTACTCGATGAATAGAAAAAAAATTCAAAATGGCGGATTTTTTTTCCCATACATTTTGTATGGCGAATATTGAATGTCTCATTCTCCTAGAAAGAGACGGAAAACGATACGATAATGTAGGGGAGATGTGTTCGGGTGGGGGAGGCGAGTAGGGAAAAATTATGACATTTCAGAAAAACAAGATGGCGACCGACGTGATTTTTGCAACTCTTTTGTTTTCCAACCGATTTCGTTGAAACTCACAATCTTTGAAGAATGTAGTAAACGATTAATAGAAAACGTGGAAAATTTTGAAAAAACAAGATGGCCGCCGTACAAATTTCGTCGGTGTCTATCTCGGAGGCTATAAAAGATGGAAGAGTAGTTTCTTGGCAAAAGATGATCAGGGTCCGAAGGTCTACTCGGTGGAACAAACTCTGCATGCTCGCGGACCACTTTAGTGGTCCGTGCACCCACGCACCCTACTAAATTATTATCCTAATTTACAAAAAATATTATGGATATCGTTTTCAGGGTTTTCCAGGGTGCTGATTTTGAAAATGACATTTATTTTGAAATCCAAGATGGCGGACATGCATTTTTGAGAAAAAAATCGATATGGGTGTCGTTTTATGGTGTTTTCGCGGTGAATTTTGTATCTTAATAATTCGATTCGGTTTAATACAATAAAGCTTAATATTACCACGTCACGCGAGCTGCTTTAGCAGCTCGCGCACCGAGCAAAACACTAGTACTATATATAGCTCAATTACCACTGACTCACTCATTGACATAATTGTTCTCCTAGAAAGAGACGGAAAATGATATAATGATGTAGGGGAGTTGTGTTCGGTTTCGGGAACCTTCTGGGGAAAAATTATGACATTTCGGAAAAACAAGATGGCGGCCGACGTGATTTTTGCAGCTCCTTTGTTTTTTAAGGGACTCCATTCAAACTCGCAACTATTAAAAAATGTAGTAAACGGTTAACAGAAAATGTGGAAAAAATTGGAAAAACAAGATGGCGGCCGAGCCGTAGCGTTTTCAAAATTTTCATTTTTCGACCCCGAACCGCGGCGCCACAGATCCGTAACGGGGTAATCGAGGATAATTATTTTTCTTGGTTTCTCCCACGATTATCCTGTATTTTGACAGAACGGGAGTGGTTTTTAAAAATTCAAGATGGCGGCTGTCATGGCGGCCGTTTTGTTCGAGGTACGAAAAAACGCAATTTTAAAAGTTAAATATCTCAAAGTTGGCAACATCGGAGCGATTCGGCTTCTATGAAGCGGTTGTACGTATAGGCTCGAGGTATAGATCGGTGGGAAAAAATTACCCCATTTTTAGGGAAATTTCAAGATTTTCGGGAAATTGTAAAAAATCGAAATACGCACTTTTAGCAAAATCCGAGTATGAGTGATTACGTGTTTTGCTCGTACAAATGACATTTGGGTATTTTTTTTGCCGAAGACTGGCAACACTGGAATTTATCAAAGTAAAAGTGATTTTCGACACGGTCTTTTTCACGGTATCCCCTTTCGTGTGGGTGCGAGCGAGAGGAGAGATTGAAACGTCATCGGGCGCGGTATATCCTGTAGTTAATAGGAAAATTATGAAACCGTGTAAAATCTTTCTGTGAAACGAGTTGGCGGCCATTTTGTATTTTTTTTTATTTTTCGAAATTTTGACCACGTTTTTGAAGCAGTTGGCAACATTTTGGAAAGTCGACATGTATCAATCGATTGTGTGACTCAACCAGCAGTATCGAAATATGTAAACGGTGTTGCCACATTTGGGGAGTTTTTCGAAATTTTCCCCAAAAACTCCTCCTGTAAAATTTTGTATGAAATTTTTTTTTCCACTGATGGTTTCGTATAGAAAATAAAAAAAAAATCGAGGAAAAATTTTGAAATAGCTGATGATCGAGGATGTCGGAGACGGGTGAAGGGTCCGCTCAAGGTATTGAAGATAGGTGGGGGGTGCTCGACCAAATGTCATTCATGACATCATCCAATTGCCAAAAAGCTGAAAAAAAATTCAAAATGGCGAAGAAAAGATGGCCGCCATACAAATTTCGCCGGCGTCCAGCTCGGAGGGTATAAAAGATGGAGGTGCGGTTTCTTGGCAAAAGAGGATCAGGATCCAAAGGTCTACTCGATGAATAGAAAAAAAATTCAAAATGGCGGAATTTATTTTCCCATACATTTTGTATGGCGAATATTGAATGTCTCATTCTCGTAGAAAGAGAGAGAAAACGATACAATGATATTCGGGAGATATGTTTTGGTGCGCGATATGAGTAGGGAAAAATTATGACATTTCAGAAAAACAAAATGGCGGCCTATATGATTTTTGCAACTCTTTTGTTTTCCAACCGATTTCGTTCAAACTCGCAATCTTTGAAGAATGTAGTAAACGATTAATAGAAAAAGTGGAAAATTTTGGAAAAACAAGATGGCCGCCGTACAAATTTCGTCGGTGTCTATCTCGGAGAATATAAAAGATGGAAGAGTGGTTTCTTGGCAAAAGATGATTAGGGTCCGAAGGTCTACTCAGTGGAACAAACTCTGCATGCTCGCGGACCACTTTAGTGGTCCGCGCACCCACGCACCCTACTAAATTATTATCCTAATCTACAAAAAATAATATGGATGTCGTTTTCAGGGTTTTCCAGGGTGCTGATTTTGATAATGACATTTATTTTCAAATCCAAGATGGCGGACTTACATTTTCTACAAAAAATAGAAATGCCTGTCATTTTATGGGTTTTTTCGGGGTGAATAATGTATCTTAATAAATCAATTTGATTTTATATAATAAAGTTAACCTTACCACGTCACGCGAGCTGCTTTAGCAGCTCGCGCACCGAGCAAAAGCTAGTTATTATACTATATATAGCTCGATTACCACTCACTGACTCACTCATTGGCATAATTGTTCTCCTAGAAAGAGAAGGAAAATGATATAGTGATGTGGGGGAGTTGTGTTCGGTTTCGGAAACCCTCTGGGGAAAAATTATGACATTTCAGAAAAACAAGATGGCGGCCGACGTGATTTTTGCAGCTCCGTTGTTTTCCAACCGATTTTATTTAAACTCGCAACTATTTAGGAAAGTAGTAAACGGTTAATAGAAAAGGTAGAAAAAATTGGAAAAACAAAATGGCGGCTGAGCTGGAGAGTTTTCAAAATTTTCATTTTTCGATCCCTAACCGCGGCGCCACTGATCCTAGACGGAGAAGTCGAGGATAATTATTTTTTCGTGTTTCGCCCACGATTATCCTGTATTTTGACAAAACGGGAGCGGTTTTTAAAAATTCAAGATGGCGGCTGTCATGGCGGTCGTTTTGTTCGAGGTACGAAAAAACGCAATTTTAAAATTCGAATATGTCAAAGTTGGCAACATCGGAGCGGTTCGGCTTCTATGAAGCGATTGTACGTATGAACTTGAGGTATAGATTGGTGGGGAAAAATTACCCCATTTTTCGGGAAATTTCAAGATTTTTGCGAAAATGTAAAAAATCGAAATACGGACTTTTCACAAAATCCGAGTATTAGCGATTACGTGTTTTGCTCGTACAAATGACATTTGGGTATTTTTGTCGCCGGAGACTAGCAACACTGGAATTTATCAAAAAAAAAGTGATTTTCGACATTGTCTTTTTTCAGGGACGATCATTTCGCGTGGGTGCGAGCGAGAGGAGAGATTGAAACGTCATCGGGAGTGGTATATCCTGTAGTTAATAGGAAAGTTGTAAAATTATCTAATTTGCTTCTGCAAAAAGAGTTGGTGGCCATTTTGTATTTTCTTCAAATTTTCCGAAATTTTGATCACGTTTTTGAGGCAGTTGGCAACATTTTGGAAAGTCGACATGTATCAATCGATTGTGTGACTCAACCAGCAGTATCGAAATATGTAAACAGTGTTACCACATTTGGGGAGATTTTCGAGATTTTCCCCAAAAACTCCTCCTGTAAAATTTTGTATGAAATTTTTTTTTTTCACTGATGGTTTCGTATAGAAAACAAAAAAAAAATCGAGGAAAAATTTGGAAATAGCTGATGATCGAGGATGTCGGAGACGGGTGAAGGGTCCGCTCAAGGTATTGAAGATAGGTGGGGGGTGCTCGACCAAATGTCATTCATGACATCATCCAATTGCCAAAAAGCTGAAAAAAAATTCAAAATGGCGAAGAAAAGATGGCCGCCATACAAATTTCGCCGGCGTCCAGCTCGGAGGGTATAAAAGATGGAGGTGCGGTTTCGTGGCAAAAGAGGATCAGGATCCAAAGGTCTACTCGATGAATAAAAAATAATTCAAAATGGCGGAATTTATTTTCCCATACATTTTGTATGGCGAATATTGAATGTCTCATTCTCCTAAAAACAGACGGAAAACGATACAATAATGTAGGGGAGATGTGTTCGGGTGGGGGAGGCGAGTAGGGAAAAATTATGACATTTCAGAAAAACAAAATGGCGACCGACGTGATTTTTGCAACTCTTTTGTTTTCCAACCGATTTCGTTGAAACTCGCAACCTTTGAAGAAAGTAGTAAACGATTAATAAAAAAAGTGGAAAATTTTGGATAAACAAGATGGCCGCCGTACAAATTTCGTCGTTGTCTATCTCGGATGCTATAAAAGATGGAAGAGTGGTTTCTTGGCAAAAGATAATCAGGGTCCGAAGGTCTACTCGGTGGGACAAACTCTGCATGCTCGCGGACCACTTTAGTGGTCCGCGCACCCACGCACCCTACTTTATTAACCTCAACTACCCCGTTTTTACAAAAAATGATATGGATGTCGTTTTCAGAGTTTTCCAGGGTGCTCATTTTGATAACGACATTTATTTTGAAATCCAAGATGGCGGACATGCATTTTTTAAGAAAAAAATCGATATGGGTGTCTTTTTATGGTGAATTTCGGGGTGAATTGTGTATTTTAATAACTTGATTCGGTTGAATACAATAAAGCTAAACATTACCACGTCACGCGAGCTGCTTTAGCAGCTCGCGCACCGAGCAAAATACTAGTTATACTATATATAGCTCGATTACCACTCACTGACTCATTGACATAATTGTTCTCCTAGAAAGAGACGGAAAATGATATAATGATGTTGGGGAGATGTGTTTGGATGCGGGATTCGACTGGGGAAAAATTATGACATTTCAGAAAAACAAGATGGCGGCCATCGTGATTTTTGCAGCTCCTTTGTTTTTTAAGGGACTCCGTTCAAATTCGCAACTATTAAAGAATGTAGTAAACGGTTAACAAAAAATGTGGAAAAAATTGGAAAAACAAGATGGCGGCCGAGCCGTAGCGTTTTAAAATTTTTGATTTTTCGACCCCGAACCGCGGCGCCACAGATCCGAAACGGGGTAATCGAGGATAATTATTTTTTCTGGTTTCGCCCACGATTATCCTGTATTTTGACAGAACGGGAGTGGTTTTTAAAAATTCAAGATGGCGGCTGTCATGGAGGCCGTTTTGTTCGAGGTACGAAAAAACGCAATTTTAAAAGTTAAATATCTCAAAGTTGGCAACATCGGAGCGATTCGGTTTCTATGAAGCGATTGTACGTATAGACTCGGGGTATAGATTGGAGGAAAAAAATTACCCCACTTTTAGGGAAATTTCAAGATTTTCGGGAAATTGTAAAAAATCGAAATACGCACTTTTAGCAAAATCCGAGTATGAGCGATTACGTGTTTTGCTCGTACAAATGACATTTGGGTATTTTTGTTGCCGGAGACTGGCAACACTGGAATTTATCAAAGTAAAAGTGATTTTCGACACGGTCTTTTTCACGGTATCCCCTTTCGCGTGGGTGCGAGCGAGAGGAAAGATTGAAACGTCATCGGGCGCGGTATATCCTGTAGTTAATAGGAAAATTATGAAACCGTGTAAAATCTTTCTGTGAAACGAGTTGGCGACCATTTTGTATTTTTTTTTATTTTTCGAAATTTTGACCAAGTTTTTGAGGCAGTTGGCAACATTTTGGAAAGTCAGTATGTATGAATCGATTGTGTGACTCAACCAGCAGTATCGAAATATGTAAACAGTGTTGCCACATTTGGGGAGATTTTCGAGATTCTCCCCAAAAACTCCTCCTGTAAAATTTTGTATGAAATTTTTTTTTCCACTGATGGTTTCGTATAGAAAACAAAAAAAAAATCGAGGAAAAATTTGGAAATAGCTGATGATCGAGGATGTCGGAGACGGGTGGAGGGTCCGCTCAAGGTATTGAAGATAGGTGGGGGGTGCTCGACCAAATGTCATTCATGACATCATCCAATTGCCAAAAAGCTGAAAAAAAATTCAAAATGGCGAAGAAAAGATGGCCGCCATACAAATTTCGCCGGTGTCCAGCTCGGAGGGTATAAAAGATGGAGGTGCGGTTTCTTGGCAAAAGGTGATCAGGATCCGAAGGTCTACTCGATGAATAGAAAAAAAATTCAAAATGGCGGAATTTTTTTTCCCATACATTTTGTATGGCGAATATTGAATGTCACATTCTCCTAGAAAGAGACGGAAAACGATACGATAATGTAGGGGAGATGTGTTCGGGTGGGGGAGGCGAGTAGGGAAAAATTATGACATTTCAGAAAAACAAGATGGCGGCCTATATGATTTTTGTGACTCTTTTGTTTTCCAACCGATTTCGTTGAAACTCGCAATCTTTGAAGAACGTAGTAAACGATTAATAGAAAAAGTGGAAAATTTTGGAAAAACAAGATGGCCGCCGTACAAATTTCGTCGGTGTCTATCTCGGAGGCTATAAAAGATGGAAGAGTGGTTTCTTCGCAAAAGATGATCAGGGTCCGGAGGTCTACTCAATGGAACAAACTCTGCATGCTCGCGGACCACTTTAGTGGTCCGCGCACCCACGCACCCTACTTTATTAACCTCAACTACCCCGTTTTTATAAAAAATGATATGGATGTCGTTTTCAGAGTTTCCCAGGGTGCTGATTTTGATAACGACATTTATTTTGAAATCCAAGATGGCGGTCATGCATTTTTTAAGAAAAAAATCGATATGGGTGTCGTTTTATGGTGTTTTTGGGGTGAATTTTGAATCTTAATAAATAAATTCGTTTAAATACTTATTAACCTAATCACGTCACGCGAGCTGCTTTAGCAGCTCGCGCACCGAGCAAAACACTAGTATATATATATAGCTCGATTACCACTGACTCACTCATTGACATAATTGTTCTCCTAGAAAGAGACGGAAAATGAAATAATGATGTAGGGGAATTGTGTTTGGATGCGGGATTCGACTGGGGAAAAATTATGACATTTCAAAAAAACAAGATGGCGGCCGTCGTGATTTTTGCAGCTCCTTTGTTTTTAAAGGGACTCCGTTCAAATTCGCAACTATTAAAGAATGTAGTAAACGGTTAACAGAAAATGTGGAAAAATTTGGAAAAACAAAATGGCGGCCGAGCCGTAGCGTTTCAAAATTTTTGTTTTTTCGATCCCGAACCGCGGCGCCACAGATCCAAGACGGGGTAGTCGAGGATAATTATTTTTTCGTGTTTCGCCCACGATTATCCTGTATTTTGACAGAATGGGAGTGGTTTTTAAAAATTCAAGATGGCGGCTGTCATGGCGGCCGTTAAGTTAGACGTACAAAAAATCGCAATTTTAAAATTCAAATATCTCAAAGTTGGCAACATTGACGCGATTCGGCTTCTATGAAGCGATTGTACGTATAGGCTTGAGGTATAGATTGGAGGAAAAAAATTACCCCATTTTTAGGGAAAATTCAAGATTTTCGGGAAATTGTAAAAAATCGAAATACGCACTTTTAGCAAAATCCCAGTATAAGCAATTATGTGTTTTGCTTGTACAAATGACATTTGGGTATTTTTGTTGCCGGAGACTGGCAACACTGGAATTTATTAAAGAAAAAGTGATTTTTCGACATGGTCTTTTTCACGGAATCCCCTTTCGCGTGGGTGCGAGCGAGAGGAGAGATTGAAACGTGGTCGGGAGCAGTATATCCTGTAGTTAATAGGAAAATTATGAAACCGTGTAAAATCTTTCTGTGAAACGAGTTGGCAGCCTTTTTGTATTTTTTTTAATTTTTCGAAAGTTTGATCACGTTTTTGATCCCAGTCGACGACGTCGCACCGTTTCGGTTTCTATGAAGCGATTGTGCGTATTGACTTGAGGTATAGATTGGTGAAAAAAAATACCCCATTTTTTGGGGAAATTTCAAGATTTTCGGGAAATTGTAAAAAAACGAAATACGGTCTTTTCGCAAAATACGAGCATGAGCGATTATGTGTTTTGCTCGTACAAATGACATTTGGGTATTTTTGGCGCTGGAGACTGGCAACACTGGAATTTATCAAAGAAAAAGTGATTTTCGATATGGTCTTTTTCACGGAATCCCCTTTCGCGTGGGTGCGAGCGAGAGGAGAGATTGAAACGTGGTCGGGAGCAGTATATCCTGTAGTTAATAGGAAAATTATGAAACCGTGTAAAATCTTTCTGTGAAACGAGTTGGCGGCCATTTTGTATTTTTTTTAATTTTTCGAAAGTTTGATCACGTTATTGATCCCAGTCGACGACGTCGCACCGTTTCGGTTTCTATGAATTGATTGTGCGTATAGACTTGAGGAATAGATTGGTAAAAAAAATACCCCATTTTTGGGGAAATTTCAAGATTTTCGGGAAATTGTAAAAAAACGAAATACGGACTTTTCACAAAATACGAGTATGAGCGATTATGTGTTTTGCTTGTACAAATGACATTTGGGTATTTTTGGCGCTGGAGACTGGCAACACTGGAATTTATCAAAGAAAAAGTGATTTTCGATATGGTCTTTTTCACGGAATCCCCTTTCGCGTGGGTGCGAGCGAGAGGAGAGATTGAAACGACATCGGAAGCGGTATATCCTGTTATTAATAGGAAAATTTTGAAACCGTTTAAAATCTTTCTGTGAAACGAGTTGGCGGCCATTTTGTATTTTTTTTAATTTTTCGAAAGTTTGATCAAGTTTTTGAGGCAGTTGGCAACATTTTGGAAAGTTGACATGTGAGGATCGATTGTGTGACTTGGTTGGCAATATCGAAATATTCAAACGGTGTTGCCACATTTGGGGAGATTTTCGAGATTTTCCCCAAAAACTCCTCCTGTAAAATTTTGTATGAAAATTTTTTTTTTCACTGATGGTTTCGTATAGAGAACAAAAAAAAAATCGAGGGAGTATTTGGAAAGAGCTGATAATTGAGGATGTCGGAGACGGGTGAAGGCCCCGCTTAAGGTATTGAAGATAGATAGGGGTGCTCGAGCAAATGTCATTCATGACGTCATCCAATTGCCAAAAAGCTGATAAAAAATTCAAATTGGCGAAGAAAAGATGGCCGCCATACAAATTTCGCCGGTGTCCAGCTCGGAGGGTATAAAAGATGGAAGTGTGGTTTCTTTACAAGAGATGTTCAGGGTCCGAAGGTCTACTCGATGAATAGAAAAAAAATTCAAAATGGCGGAATTTATTTTTACATACATTTTGTATGGCGAATATTGAATGTCTCATTCTCCTAGAAGGAGACGGATAACGATACAATAATGTACGGGAGATATGTTTTGGTGCGCGATATGAGTAGGGAAAAATTATGACATTTCAGAAAAACAAGATGGCGGCCTATATGATTTTTGCAACTCTTTTGTTTTCCAACCGATTTCGTTCAAACTCGCAATCTTTAAAGAATGTAGTAAACGATTAATAGAAAAAGTGGAAAATTTTGGAAAAACAAGATGGCCGCCGTACAAATTTCGTCGGTGTCTATCTCGGAGAATATAAAAGATGGAAGAGTGGTTTCTTGGCAAAAGATGATTAGGGTCCGAAGGTCTACTCGGTGGAACAAACTCTGCATGCTCGTGGACCACTTTAATGGTCCGCGCACCCACGCACCCTACTTAATAACCTCAACTACCCCGTTTTTACAAAAAATGATATGGATGTCGTTTTCAGAGTTTTCCAGGTTGCTGATTTTGATAACGACATTTATTTTGAAATCCAAGATGGTGGACATGCATTTTTTAAGAAAAAAATCGATATGGGTGTCGTTTTATTGTGTTTTCGCGGTTAATTTTGTATCTTAATAAATACTATCGTTTTAATACTTGTCAACCCAACCACGTCACGCGAGCTGCTTCAGCAGCTCGCGCACCGAGCAAAACACTAGTATATATACTATACTATACATATATAGCTCGATTACCACTCACTCACTCACTCATTGACATAATTGTTCTCCTAGAAGGAGACGGAAAATGATATAATGATGTAGGAGAGATGTGTTCGGATTCGGGAACCCTCTGGGGAAAAATTATGATATTTCGGAAAAACAAGATGGCGGCCGATGTGATTTTTGCAGCTCCTTTGTTTTTTAAGGGACTCCGTTCAAACTCGCAATTGTCAAAGAATGTAGTAAACGGTTAAGAGAAAATGTGAAAAAAAATGGAAAAACAAGATGGCAGCCGAGCCGTAGCGTTTTAAAATTTTTGATTTTTCGACCCCGAACCGCGGGGTTTCGATCCGATACGGGGTGATCGAGGATAATTATTTTTTTTTGGTTTCGCCCACGATTATCCTGTATTTTGACAGAACGGGAGTGGTTTTTAAAAATTCAAGATGGCGACTGTCATGGCGGCCGTTTTGTTCGAGGTACGAAAAAACGCAATTTCAAAAGTTAAATATCTCAAAGTTGACAACATCGGAGCGATTCGGCTTCTATCAAGCGATTGTACGTATAGGCTCGAGGTATAGATTGGAGGAAAAAAATTACACCATTTTTAGGGAAATTTCAAGATTTTCGGGAAATTGTAAAAAATCGAAATACGGACTTTTCGCAAAATCCGAGTATGAGCGATTATGTGTTTTGCTTGTACAAATGACATTTGGGTATTTTTGTCGCCGGAGACTGGCAACACTAGAATTTATCAAAGAAAAAGTGATTTTCAACGTGGTCTTTTTCACGGTATCCCCTTTCGCGTGGGTGCGAGCGAGAGGAAAGATTGAAACGTCATCGGGAGCGGTATATCCTGTAGTTAATAGGAAAATTATGAAACCGTGTAAAATCTTTCAGTGAAACGAGTTGGCGTCCATTTTGCATTTTTTTTTTAATTTTTCGAAATTTTGATCACGTTTTTGAGGCAGTTGGCAACATTTTGGAAAGCCAATATGTATGAATCGATTGTGTATCTCGGCTGGCAGTATGGAGATATGCAATCGGGGTTGCCACTTTTGGGGAGATTTTCGAGATTTTCAACTAAGAAACTCCTGTAAAATTTTGTATGAAAAATTTTTTTTTCACTGATGGTGTCGTATAGAAAACAAAAAGTTAGTAAGCCAAAATTATGGAAAGAGCTGATGATTGAGGGTTTCGGAGACGGGTGGAGGGCCCGCTTAAGGTATTGAAGATAGGTGGGGGGTGCTCGAGCAAATGTCATTCATGACGTCATCCAATTGCCAAAAAGCTGAAAAAAAATTCAAAATGGCGAAGAAATGATGGCCGCCATACAAATTTCACCGGTGTCCAGCTCGGAGGGTATAAAAGATGGAAGTGTGGTTTCTAGGCAAAAGAGGATCAAGATTCGAAGGTCTACTCGATGAATAGAAAAAAAAATCAAAATGGCGGAATTTATTTTTTCATACATTTTGTATGACGAATATTGTATGCCTCATTCTCCTAGAAAGAGACAAGAAACGATACAATGATGTTCGGAAGATATGTTTGGGTGCGGGATGGGAGTCGGGAAAAATTATGACATTTCAGAAAAACAAGATGGCGGCCGACGTGATTTTTGCAACTCTTTTGTTTTCCAACCGATTTCGTTGAAACTCGCAATCTTTGAAGAATGTAGTAAACGATTAATAGAAAAAGTGGAAAATTTAAAAAAAACAAGATGGCCGCCGTACAAATTTCGTCGGTGTCTATCTCGGAGGCTATAAAAGATGGAAGAGTGGTTTCTTGGCAAAAGATGATCAGGGTCCGAAGGTCTACTCGGTGGAACAAACTCTGCATGCTCGCGGACCACTTTAGTGGTCCGCGCACCCACGCACCCTACTTTATTAACCTCAACTACCCCGTTTTTACAAAAAAATGATATGGATGTCGTTTTCAGAGTTTTCCAGGGTGATGGTTTTGATAACGACATTCATTTTCAAATCCAAGATGGCAAACATGCACTTCTTAAGAAAAAAATGTTATGGATGTCGTTTTGTGGGTTTAAATAAATTTGGTTAAATATAATAAAGTAAACATAACCACGTCACGCGAGCTGCTTTAGCAGCTCGCGCACCGAGCAAAACACTAGTTATATTATACTATATATAGCTCAATTACCACTGACTGACTCACTCATTGACATAATTGTTCTCCTAGAAAGAGAAGGAAAATGATATAGTGATGTAGGGGAGATGTGTTCGGATTCGAGAACCCTCTGGGGAAAAATTATGACTTTTCGGAAAAACAAGATGGCGGCCGACGTGATTTTTGCAGCTCCGTTGTTTTCCAACCGATTTCGTTGAATTTTGCAAACTTTCAAGAAATTGGTTAAAAATTAATAAAAAAAGTAGAAAAAATTGAAAAAACAAAATGGCGGCCGAGCCGTAGCGTTTTCAAAATTTTGATTTTTCGACCCCGAACCGCGGCGCCACAGATCCGAAACGGGGTAATCGAGGATAATTATTTTTTTTGATTTCGCCCACGATTATCCTGTATTTTGACAGAACGGGAGTGATTTTAAAAAATTCAAGATGGCGGCTGTCGTGGCGGCCGTTTTGTTAGAGGTACGAAAAAACGCAATTTTAAAAGTTAAATATCTGAAAGTTGGCAACATCGGAGCGATTCGGCTTCTATGTAGCGATTGTACGTATAGGCTCGAGGTATAGATTGGAGGAAAAAAATTACCCCATTTTTCGGGAAATTTCAAGATTTTCGGGAAACTGTAAAAAATCGAAATACGGACTTTTCGCAAAATCCGAGTATGAGCGATTACGTGTTTTGCTCGTACAAATGACATTTGGGTATTTTTGTCACCGGAGACTGGCAACACTGGAATTTATCAAAGTAAAAGTGATTTTCGACACGGTCTTTTTCACGGTATCCCCTTTCGCGTGGGTGCGAGCGAGAGGAAAGATTGAAACGTCATCGGGAGCGGTATATTCTGTAGTTAATAGGAAAATTATGAAACCGTGTAAAATCTTTCTGTGAAACGAGTTGGCGGCCATTTTGTATTTTTTTTAATTTTTCGAAATTTTGATCACGTTTTTGAGGCAGTTGGCAACATTTTGGAAAGTCAATATGTATGAATCGATTGTGTATCTCGGCTGGCAGTATGGAGATATGCAACCGGTGTTGCCACTTTTGGGGAGATTTTCGAGATTTTCAACTAAGAAACTCCTGTAAAATTTTGTATGAAAATTTTTTTTTTCACTGATGGTGTCGTATAGAAAACAAAAAGTTAGTAAGCCAAAATTATGGAGAGAGCTGATGATTGAGGGTTTCGGAGACGGGTGGAGGGCCCGCTTAAGGTATTGAAGATAGGTGGGGGGTGCTCGAGCAAATGTCATTCATGACGTCATCCAATTGCCAAAAAGCTGAAAAAAAATTCAAAATGGCGAAGAAAAGATGGCCGCCATACAAATTTCGCCGGTGTCCAGCTCGAAAGGTATAAAAGATGGAAGTGTGGTTTCTTGGCAAAAGAGAATCAAGATCCGAAGGTCTACTCGATGAATAGAAAAAAAAATCAAAATGGCGGAATTTATTTTTCCATACATTTTGTATGGCGATTATGAATGTCTCATTCTCCTAGAAAGAGACGGAAAACGATACATTGATGTTTGGGAGATATGTTCGGATGCGCGATATGAGTAGGGGAAAATTATGAAATTTCAGAAAAACAAGATGGCGACCGACGTGATTTTTGCAACTCTTTTGTTTTCCAACCGATTTCGTTGAAACTCGCAATCTTTGAAGAATGTACTAAACGATTAATAGAAAAAGTGGAAAATTTTGGAAAAACAAAATGGCCGCCGTACAAATTTCGTCGGTGTCTATCTCGGAGGCTATAAAAGATGGAAGAGTGGTTTCTTGGCAAAAGATGATCAGAGTCCGAAGGTCTACTCGGTGGAACAAACGCTGCATGCTCGCGGACCACTTTAGTGGTCCGCGCACCCACGCACCCTACTAACTTATTATCCTAATTTACAAAAAATAATATGGATATCGTTTTCAGGGTTTCCAGGGTGCTGATTTTGATAATGACATTAATTTTCAAATCCAAGATGGCGGACTTACATTTTCTACAAAAAATAGAAATGCCTGTCATTTTATGGGGTTTTTCGGGGTGAATTATCTTAATAAATCAATTTGGTTTTATATAATAAAAGTTAACCTTACCACGTCACGTGAGCTGCTTTAGCAGCTCGCGCACCGAGCAAAACACTAGTTATATTATACTATATATAGCTCGATTACCACTCACTCACTGACTCACTCATTGACATAATTGTTCTCCTAGAAAGAGAAGGAAAATGATATAGTGATGTAGGGGAGTTGTGTTCGGTTTCAGGAACCCTCTGGGGAAAAATTATGACATTTCGGAAAAACAAGATGGCGGCCGAATGGATTTTTGCAGCTCCGTTGTTTTTCAACCGATTTTGTTGAATTTTGCAAACTTTGAAGAAAATAGTAAATGGTTAAAAGAAAATGTGGAAAAAATTGGAAAAACAAAATGGCGGCCGAGCCGTAGCGTTTTAAAATTTTTGATTTTTCGACCCCGAACCGCGGCGCCACAGATCCGAGACGGGGTAATCGAGGATAATTATTTTTTTTGGTTTCGCCCACAATTATCCTGTATTTTGACAAAACGGGAGTGGTTTTTAAAAATTCAAGATGGCGGCTGTCATGGCGGCCGTTTTGTTCGAGGTACGAAAAAACGCAATTTTAAAATTCGAATATCTCAAAGTTGGCAACATCGGAGCGATTCGGCTTCTATGAAGCGATTGTACGTATAGACTCGGGGTATAGATCGGTGGGAAAAAATTACCCCACTTTTAGGGAAACTTCAAGATTTTCGGGAAATTGTAAAAAATAGAAATACGCACTTTTAGCAAAATCCGAGTATGAGTGATTACGTGTTTTGCTCGTACAAATGACATTTGGGTATTTTTGTCACCGGACACTGGCAACACTGGAATTTATCAAAGTAAAAGTGATTTTCGACACGGTCTTTTTCACGGTATCCCCTTTCGCGTGGGTGCGAGCGAGAGGAAAGATTGAAACGTCATCGGGCGCGGTATATCCTGTAGTTAATAGGAAAATTATGAAACCGTGTAAAATCTTTCTGTGAAACGAGTTGGCGGCCATTTTGTATTTTTTTTCATTTTTCGAAATTTTGATCACGTTTTTGAGGCAGTTGGCAACATTTTGGAAAGTCGATATGTATGAATCGATTGTGTGACTCAGCCGGCAATATCGAAATATAGAAACGGTGTTGCCACTATTGGGGAGATTTTCGAGATTTTCAACTAAGAAACTCCTGTAAAATTTTGTATGAAAAATTTTTTTTTCACTGATGGTGTCGTATAGAAAACAAAAAGTTAGTAAGCCAAAATTATGGAGAGAGCTGATGATTGAGGGTTTCGGAGACGGGTGGAAGGCCCGCTTAAGGTATTGAAGATAGGTTGGGGGTGCTCGAGCAAATGTCATTCATGACGTCATCCAATTGCCAAATAGCTGGAAAAAAATTCAAAATGGCGAAGAAAAGATGGCCGCCATACAAATTTCGCCGGTGTCCAGCTCGGAGGGTATAAAAGATGGAAGTGTGGTTTCTTGGCAAGAGATGATCAGGGTCCGACGGTCTACTCGATGAATAGAAAAAAAATTCAAAATGGCGGAATTTATTTTTACATACATTTTGTATGGCGAATATTGAATGTCTCATTCTCCTAGAAAGAGACGGATAACGATACGATAATGTAAGGGAGATATGTTTTGGTGCGCGATATGAGTAGGGAAAAATTATGACATTTCAGAAAAACAAGATGGCGGCCTATATGATTTTTGCAACTCTTTTGTTTTCCAACCGATTTCGTTGAAACTCGCAATCTTTAAAGAATGTAGTAAACGATTAATAGAAAAAATGGAAAATTTTGGAAAAACAAGATGGCCGCCGTACAAATTTCGTCGGTGTCTATCTCGGAGAATATAAAAGATGGAAGACTGGTTTCTTGGCAAAAGATGATTAGGGTCCGAAGGTCTACTCGGTGGAACAAATCCTGCATGCTCGCGGACCACTTTAGTGGTCCGCGCACCCACGCACCCTACTTTATTAACCTCAACTACCCCGTTTTTACAAAAAATGATATGGATGTCGTTTTCAGAGTTTTCCAGGTTGCTCATTTTGATAACGACATTTATTTTGAAATCCAAGATGGCGGACATGCAGTTTTTAAGAAAAAAATCGATATGGGTGTCGTTTTATTGTGTTTTCGCGGTTAATTTTGTATCTTAATAAATACTATCGTTTTAATACTTGTCAACCCAACCACATCACGCGAGCTGCTTTAGCAGCTCGTGCTCGACCAAATGTCATTCATGACATCATCCAATTGCCAAAAAGCTGAAAAAAAATTCAAAATGGCGAAGAAAAGATGGCCGCCATACAAATTTCGCCGGCGTCCAGCTCGGAGGGTATAAAAGATGGAGGTGCGGTTTCTTGGCAAAAGAGGATCAGGATCCAAAGGTCTACTCGATGAATAGAAAAAAAATTCAAAATGGCGGAATTTATTTTCCCATACATTTTGTATGGCGAATATTGAATGTCTCATTCTCCTAGAAAGAGACGGAAAACGATACGATAATGTAGGGGAGATGTGTTCGGGTGGCGGAGGCGAGTAGGGAATAATTATGACATTTCAGAAAAACAAGATGGCGACCGACGTGATTTTTGCAACTCTTTTGTTTTCCAACCGATTTCGTTGAAACTCGCAATCTTTAAAGAATGTAGCAAGCGATTAATAGAAAAAGTGGAAAATTTTGGAAAAACAAGATGGCCGCCGTACAAATTTCGTCGGTGTCTATCTCGGAGGCTATAAAAGATGGACGAGTGGTTTCTTGGCAAAAGATGATCAGGGTCCGAAGGTCTACTCGGTGGAACAAACTCTGCATGCTCACGGACCACTTTAGTGGTCCGCGCACCCACGCACCCTACTTTATTAACCTCAACTACCCCGTTTTTACAAAAAATGATATGGATGTCGTTTTCAGAGTTTTCCAGGGTGCTGATTTTGATAACGACATTTATTTTGAAATCCAAGATGGCAGACATGCATTTTTTAAGAAAAAATCGATATGGGTGTCGTTTTACGGGTTTTTCGGGGTGAATTGTGCATCTTAATAAATAAATTCAACCGAACCACGTCACGCGAGCTGCTTTAGCAGCTCGCGCACCGAGCGAAACACTAGTTATACTATATATAGCTCGATTACCACTCACTGACTCACTCATTGACATAATTGTTCTCCTAGAAAGAGAAGGAAAATGATATAGTGATGTGGGGGAGTTGTGTTCGGTTTCGGAAACCCTCTGGGGAAAAATTATGACATTTCAGAAAAACAAGATGGCGGCCGACGTGATTTTTGCAGCTCCGTTGTTTTCCAACCGATTTTATTTAAACTCGCAACTATTTAGGAAAGTAGTAAACGGTTAATAGAAAAGGTAGAAAAAATTGGAAAAACAAAATGGCGGCTGAGCTGGAGAGTTTTCAAAATTTTCATTTTTCGATCCCTAACCGCGGCGCCACTGATCCTAGACGGAGAAGTCGAGGATAATTATTTTTTCGTGTTTCGCCCACGATTATCCTGTATTTTGACAAAACGGGAGCGGTTTTTAAAAATTCAAGATGGCGGCTGTCATGGCGGTCGTTTTGTTCGAGGTACGAAAAAACGCAATTTTAAAATTCGAATATGTCAAAGTTGGCAACATCGGAGCGGTTCGGCTTCTATGAAGCGATTGTACGTATGAACTTGAGGTATAGATTGGTGGGGAAAAATTACCCCATTTTTCGGGAAATTTCAAGATTTTTGCGAAAATGTAAAAAATCGAAATACGGACTTTTCACAAAATCCGAGTATTAGCGATTACGTGTTTTGCTCGTACAAATGACATTTGGGTATTTTTGTCGCCGGAGACTAGCAACACTGGAATTTATCAAAAAAAAAGTGATTTTCGACATTGTCTTTTTTCAGGGACGATCATTTCGCGTGGGTGCGAGCGAGAGGAGAGATTGAAACGTCATCGGGAGTGGTATATCCTGTAGTTAATAGGAAAGTTGTAAAATTATCTAATTTGCTTCTGCAAAAAGAGTTGGTGGCCATTTTGTATTTTCTTCAAATTTTCCGAAATTTTGATCACGTTTTTGAGGCAGTTGGCAACATTTTGGAAAGTCGACATGTATCAATCGATTGTGTGACTCAACCAGCAGTATCGAAATATGTAAACAGTGTTACCACATTTGGGGAGATTTTCGAGATTTTCCCCAAAAACTCCTCCTGTAAAATTTTGTATGAAATTTTTTTTTTTCACTGATGGTTTCGTATAGAAAACAAAAAAAAAATCGAGGAAAAATTTGGAAATAGCTGATGATCGAGGATGTCGGAGACGGGTGAAGGGTCCGCTCAAGGTATTGAAGATAGGTGGGGGGTGCTCGACCAAATGTCATTCATGACATCATCCAATTGCCAAAAAGCTGAAAAAAAATTCAAAATGGCGAAGAAAAGATGGCCGCCATACAAATTTCGCCGGCGTCCAGCTCGGAGGGTATAAAAGATGGAGGTGCGGTTTCGTGGCAAAAGAGGATCAGGATCCAAAGGTCTACTCGATGAATAAAAAATAATTCAAAATGGCGGAATTTATTTTCCCATACATTTTGTATGGCGAATATTGAATGTCTCATTCTCCTAAAAACAGACGGAAAACGATACAATAATGTAGGGGAGATGTGTTCGGGTGGGGGAGGCGAGTAGGGAAAAATTATGACATTTCAGAAAAACAAAATGGCGACCGACGTGATTTTTGCAACTCTTTTGTTTTCCAACCGATTTCGTTGAAACTCGCAACCTTTGAAGAAAGTAGTAAACGATTAATAAAAAAAGTGGAAAATTTTGGATAAACAAGATGGCCGCCGTACAAATTTCGTCGTTGTCTATCTCGGATGCTATAAAAGATGGAAGAGTGGTTTCTTGGCAAAAGATAATCAGGGTCCGAAGGTCTACTCGGTGGGACAAACTCTGCATGCTCGCGGACCACTTTAGTGGTCCGCGCACCCACGCACCCTACTTTATTAACCTCAACTACCCCGTTTTTACAAAAAATGATATGGATGTCGTTTTCAGAGTTTTCCAGGGTGCTCATTTTGATAACGACATTTATTTTGAAATCCAAGATGGCGGACATGCATTTTTTAAGAAAAAAATCGATATGGGTGTCTTTTTATGGTGAATTTCGGGGTGAATTGTGTATTTTAATAACTTGATTCGGTTGAATACAATAAAGCTAAACATTACCACGTCACGCGAGCTGCTTTAGCAGCTCGCGCACCGAGCAAAATACTAGTTATACTATATATAGCTCGATTACCACTCACTGACTCATTGACATAATTGTTCTCCTAGAAAGAGACGGAAAATGATATAATGATGTTGGGGAGATGTGTTTGGATGCGGGATTCGACTGGGGAAAAATTATGACATTTCAGAAAAACAAGATGGCGGCCATCGTGATTTTTGCAGCTCCTTTGTTTTTTAAGGGACTCCGTTCAAACTCGCAACTATTAAAGAATGTAGTAAACAATTAACAGAAAATGTAGAAAAAATTGGAAAAACAAGATGGCGACCGAGCCGTAGTGTTTTGAAAATTTTGATTTTTCGACCCCGAACCGCAGTGCCACAGATCCGAAACGGGAAATTGAAACTAATAATTTTTTTCTGGTTTCGTCTACGATTATCCTGAATTTTGACGGAACGGGAGTGGTTTTAAAAAATTCAAGATGGCGGCTGTCGTGGCGGCCATTATGTTAGAGGTACCAAAAATCCCAATTTTAAAATTCGAATATCTCAAAGTTGGCAACATTGGAGCGGTTCGGCTTCTATGAAGCGATTGTACGCATGAACTTGAGGTATAGATTGGTGGGGAAAAATTACCCCATTTTTCGGGAAATTTCTAGATTTTTGCGAAAATGTAAAAAATCGAAATACAGACTTTTCGCAAAATCCGAGTATGAGCGATTATGTGTTTTGCTCGTACAAATGACATTTGGGTATTTTTGTCGCCGGAGACTGGCAACACTGGAATTTATCAAAAAAAAAGTGATTTTCGACATTGTCTTTTTTCAGGGACGATCATTTCGCGTGGGTGCGAGCGAGAGGAGAGATTGAAACGTCATCGGGAGCGGTATATCCTGTAGTTAATAGGAAAGTTGTAAAATTATCTAATTTGCTTCTGCAAAAAGAGTTGGTGGCCATTTTGTATTTTCTTCAAATTTTCCGAAATTTTGATCACGTTTTTGAGGCAGTTGGCAACATTTTGGAAAGTCGACATGTATCAATCGATTGTGTGACTCAACCAGCAGTATCGAAATATGTACACAGTGTTGCCACATTTGGGGAGATTTTCGAGATTTTCCCCAAAAACTCCTCCTGTAAAATTTTGTATGAATTTTTTTTTTTCACTGATGGTTTCGTATATAATAATAATAATAATAATAATAAAGCCTTTATTCCAATGTATTACAATTATCATTTTATACACAATCACACGAATTACAATTATTAGATTTTATTATGACAATTAGAGGCATCTAAGTATATTAAGATTTACAATTCCCAAAGTTAAGAAAAAATAAATATGAAATAATCACATCATCATACATTTAAAATATTGTGTACATGTCAAAAAATTATGTCAAAAAAATTAAAATAAAATAGTAAAGTTAGATAAAAGTTATTGATTATTCATTATTATTAGTCAGCCATTTAAATTGTAGTGTCTACCTAATTTAGTTAGTTAATTAATCATGTAAAATAATGTCAATAGTGTCACTGTTAGTTATTACATTGTATTATGTCATTGGAACGCCCATTTTTGGGCATAGGCCTCCTCCATCCCTTTCCATACGTCTCTATCTCTCGCCAGCCTGGTCCAGGTGTTTCCCGCCAACTCTGCAATGTCATCGTGCCAGCGACGGCGCGGCCGGCCTCTGGGTCGGCGCGCGTCACGTGGATACCAATGCAGAATTTTTTCCGTCCAACGTCCATCGGTTGCTCTTGCTATGTGTCCGGCCCAGCGCCATTTAAGGAGACATGCTAGTTTTGCCGCGTCAATAATTTTTGTTTTCTTTCTTATTAACTTATTCCTAATTTTGTCTTTTAGTTTTAGGCCTAGCATACTTCTTTCCATAGCTCTCTGAGTAACCTGTATTTTATGTATTATGTCCATAGTAATTGGCCATGTTTGGCAACCGTATAGAAGTGTTGGAGTTACAACAGAGTCTAGAGCTACCTTCTTCAGTTTCATGTCTAAGTGTGACTTGAAAATGTGTTTTAAGGACCAGTATGCCACCCATGCTTTCTTGATTCTCCTTTCCACTTCTTCAGCATAGTGCCCCGTAAAGGATATGGTTTGGCCTAAGTACACATATTCCTCAACATATGTTATATTTTTTTCTTGTATTTGCACTAAATGCTTATCTCCGTTTGTCATTACGCAAGTTTTTTCGGGGTTCATTTCTAAGCCACACTCTCTGCTATGGAAATCTAGAGTTTTTAACATATATAAAAGTTGTTCATAGTTTTCTGCAACAATAACTATGTCATCTGCGAAGCGAAGATGGTTTAAATTTTCTCCGTTTATATTTATCCCTAGGCCATTCCAATCCAATTTTCTAAAGATATGTTCTAAGAGAGCTGTGAAGAGATTTGGAGAGATCGGGTCTCCTTGTTTTACTCCGCGCTCTACATTGAAAACTCTACCTTTTTTCTCGAGTTTTATAAGACCTTTACTTTTTGAGTAAATTTCCTTAAGGACGTTTATGTATTTTGTAGGTATGTTCTGATCTCTCAGGGCAGCCCATAGAGCCTCGTAAAAAATTGAATCAAACGCCTTAGTGTAGTCCACAAACGCTACATACAAAGTTTTTCTATACTCTACATATTTCTCTATAACTTGTTTTAAAGTGAAAATATGATCTAAGGTAGAGTAATTGCTCCGGAAGCCTGCCTGTTCTCGTGGTTGTTGGAAGTCGAGCTCTCTTTTTAGTCTGCCGAGTATGACTTTAGTAAATATCTTGTAGGTTGCCTGCAGAAGACTGATTGGTCTATAGTTATTAATATCTTGGGGGTTTCCCTTTTTATAGAGTAGTCTTATAATGGAAGTTTCCCACTGCTCCGGTATTTTTTCTTGAAGCATGATGTTGTTAAAAAGTTTGGTTAAGGTTGGAGTAATAGGCTCTATCATAGTTTTAATAGTGTCGTTTGTTACTCCGTCTTCTCCAGGGCTTTTCATTGACTTCAGGGAACTGATAACCTGTCGGATTTCGCTTTCTAAAAAAGTAGGAATCTCTACCAAGTCAGGCTCTCTAAATGTAGAGTCTATTTTATATGACTCTGGTAGTTTATATAAGTTTTGATAGAATTCAGTAGCTGTTGTTAAAATTGAGTTTCTATTCGTAGTTGATGTGCCTTTTTTAGTTTTAAGTATTGGTATCCATTCTTTAGTGTTTTGTAAACGTTTATTTCCCCGTTTGACAGATCTACGTTTCTCTAACTCTTCTTGCAATATTTTTATTCTATAGTTTTGTCTATTTTGTTTTAAACGTTTCTTTATTTTCTTATATAAATGTTTTAGTTGTTTCTTTTCCGAAGCTGTTTTAAGTGATTTTTCTCTGAGCTTTGTTCTTTCTGATATCAATTTTCTTATATCCTCTGTTAGCATATGTTCGGTCCTATTTTCATTCTTTACTTTTGGTAGTTCATTGACACTTTCTTGGATTGTGCATATCAGATTTGTGTAAGTTTTTTGAATATCATTTGAGACTTCATTTGCCTTTGATAGCTCTATAAAAGTATTTTTTAGATGCTCGCATTCAATGGGTAGGTATCCGGATTGCTTTTTTCGAAACGCTTTTCTTGATTTTTGTATTTTTACATAAACGGAAAATGTTGCTCTAATCATTCTATGGTCAGTTGGATGTGAGATGGTTTCGTATAGAAAACAAAAAAAAAATCGAGGAAAAATTTGGAAATAGCTGATGATCGAGGATGTCGGAGACGGATGAAGGGTCCGCTCAAGGTATTGAAGATAGGTGGGGGGTGCTCGACCAAATGTCATTCATGACATCATCCAATTGCCAAAAAGCTGAAAAAAAATTCAAAATGGCGAAGAAAAGATGGCCGCCATACAAATTTCGCCGGCGTCCAGCTCGGAGGGTATAAAAGATGGAGGTGCGGTTTCTTGGCAAAAGAGGATCAGGATCCAAAGGTCTACTCGATGATTAGAAAAAAAATTCAAAATGGCGGAATTTATTTTTCCATACATTTTGTATGGCGATTATGAATGTCTCATTCTCCTAGAAAGAGACGGAAAACGATACATTGATGTATGGGAGATATGTTCGGATGCGCGATATGAGTAGGGGAAAATTATGAAATTTCAGAAAAACAAGATGGCGACCGACGTGATTTTTGCAACTCTTTTGTTTTCCAACCGATTTCGTTAAAACTCGCAATCTTTGAAGTATGTAGAAAACCATTAATAGAAAAAGTGGAAAATTTTGAAAAAACAATATGGCCGCCGTACAAATTTCGTCGGTGTCTATCTCGGAGGATATAAAAGATGGAAGAGTGGTTTCTTGGCAAAAGATGATCAGGGTCCGAAAGTCTACTCGGTGAAACAAACACTGCATGCTCGCGGACCACTTTAGTGGTCCGCGCACCCACGCACCCTACTAAATTATTATCCTAATTTACAAAAAATAATATGGATATCGTTTTCAGGGTTTCCAGGGTGCTGACTTTGATAATGACATTTATTTTCAAATCCAAGATGGCGGACTTACATTTTCTACAAAAAATAGAAATGCCTGTCATTTTATGGGGTTTTTCGGGGTGAATTATGTATCTTAATAAATCAATTTGGTTTTATATAATAAAGTTAACCTTACCACGTCACGTGAGCTGCTTTAGCAGCTCGCGCACCGAGCAAAAACTAGTTATTATACTATACATAGCTCGATTACCACTCACTCACTGACTGACTCATTGACATAATTGTTCTCCTAGAAAGAGACGGAAAATGATATAATGATGCTGGGGAGTTGTGTTCGGATTCGGGAGTCCTCTGGGGAAAAATTATGACATTTCAGAAAAACAAGATGGCGGCTGAGGTGATTTTTGCAGCTCTGTTGTTTTCCAACCGATTTCATTGAATTTTGCAATATTTGAAGAAAATAGTAAACGATTAATGGGAAATGTGGAAAAAATTGGAAAAACAAGATGGCGGCCGAGCCGTAGCGTTTTCAAAATTTTCATTTTTCGACCCCGAACCGCGGCGCCACAGATCCGAAACGGGGTAATCGAGGATAATTATTTTTCTTGGTTTCTCCCACGACTATCCTGTATTTTGACAGAACGGGAGTGGTTTTTAAAAATTCAAGATGGCGGCTGTCATGGCGGCCGTTTTGTTCGAGGTACGAAAAAACGCAATTTTAAAAGTTAAATATCTCAAAGTTGGCAACATCGGAGCGATTCTGCTTCCATAAAGCGGTTGTACGTATAGGCTCGAGGTATAGATCGGTGGGAAAAAATTACCCCATTTTTAGGGAAATTTCAAGATTTTCGGGAAATTGTAAAAAATCGAAATACGCACTTTTAGCAAAATCCGAGTATGAGTGATTACGTGTTTTGCTCGTACAAATGACATTTGGGTATTTTTGTCACCGGAGACTGGCAACACTGGAATTTATCAAAGTAAAAGTGATTTTCGACGTGGTCTTTTTTTAGGGGCGATCGTTTCGCGTGGGTGTGAGCGAGAGGAGAGATTGAAACGTCATCGGGCGCGGTATATCCTGTAGTTATTGGAAAAGTTGTACAACGATGTAATTTATTTCTGCAAAACGAGTTGGCGGCCATTTTGTAATTTTTTGAATTTTTCGAAATTTTGATCACGTTTTTGAGGCAGTTGGCAACATTTTGGAAAGTCAATATGTATGAATCGATTGTGTATCTCGGCTTGCAGTATGGAGATATGCAACCGGTGTTGCCACTTTTGGGGAGATTTTCGAGATTTTCAACTAAGAAACTCCTGTAAAATTTTGTATGAAAAATTTTTTTTTCACTGATGGTGTCGTATAGAAAACAAAAAGTTAGTAAGCCAAAATTATGGAGAGAGCTGATGATTGAGGGTTTCGGAGACGGGTGGAGGGTCCGCTCAAGGTATTGAAGATAGGTGGGGGGTGCTCGACCAAATGTCATTCATGACGTCATCCAATTGCCAAAAAGCTGAAAAAAAATTCAAAATGGCGAAGAAAAGATGGCCGCCATACAAATTTCGCCGGCGTCCAGCTCGGAGGGTATAAAAGATGGAGGTGCGGTTTTTTGGCAAAAGAGGATCAGGATCCAAAGGTCTAATCGATGAATAGAAAAAAAATCCAAAATGGCGGAATTTATTTTCCCATACATTTTGTATGGCGAATATTGAATGTCTCATTCTCCTAGAAAGAGACGGAAAACGATACGATAATGTAGGGGAGATGTGTTCGGGTGCGCGATATGAGTAGGGGAAAATTATGACATTTTAGAAAAACAAGATGGCGGCCTATATGATTTTTGCAACTCTTTTGTTTTCCAACCGATTTCGTTGAAACTCGCAATCTTTGAAGAATATAGTAAACGATTAATAGAAAAAGTGGAAAATTTTGGAAAAACAAGATGGCCGCCGTATAAATTTCGTCGGTGTATATCTCGGAGGCTATAAAAGATGGAAGAGTGGTTTCTTGGCAAAAGATGATCAGGATCTGAAGGTCTAATTGTGAAACAATCTCTGCATGCTCGCGGACCACTTTAGTGGTCCGCGCACCCACGCACCCTACTAAATTATTATCCTCAACTACTCTGTTTTTAAAAATAATAATATGAAGGTCGCTTTCAGGGTTTTCAAGGGTGCTGATTTTGATAATGACATTCATTTTCAAATCCAAGATGGCGTACTTACATTTTTTTAGAAAAAATAGAAATGGGTGTCATTTTATGGGGTTTTCGGGGTGAATTGTGTATCTTAATAAATAAATTTGGTTTAATATAATAAAGTTAACCTAACCACGTCACGCGAGCTGCTTTAGCAGCTCGCGCACCGAGCAAAACACTAGTTATTATACTATATATAGCTCGATTACCACTCACTGACTGACTGACTCATTGACATAATTGTTCTCCTAGAAAGAGACGGAAAATGATATAGTGATGTAGGGGAGTTGTGTTTGGATTCGGGAACCCTCTGGGGAAAAATTATGACATTTCAGAAAAACAAGATGGCGGCCGATGTGATTTTTGCACCTCCGTTGTTTTCCAACCGATTTCGTTGAATTTTGCAAACTTTGAAGAAAGTAGTAAACGGTTAATGGAAAATGTAGAAAAAATTGGAAAAACAAGATGGCGGCCGAGCCGCAGCGTTTTGAAAATTTTGATTTTTCGACCCCGAACCGCGGCGCCACAGATCCGAGACGGGGTAGTCGAGGATAATTATTTTTTCGTGTTTCGCCCACAATTATCCTGTATTTTGACAGAATGGGAGTGATTTTTAAAAATTCAAGATGGCGGCTGTCGTGGCGGCCGTTATGTTAGAGGTATGAAAAAACGCAATTTTAAAAGTTAAATATCTCAAAGTTGGCAACATCGGAGCGATTCGGCTTCTATCAAGCGATTGTACGTATAGGCTCGAGGTATAGATTGGAGGAAAAAAATTACCCCATTTTTTGGGGAAATTTCAAGATTTTCGGGAAATTGTAAAAAATCGAAATACGGGCTTTTTGAAAAATCCGAGTATGAGCGATTACGTGTTTTGCTTGTGCAAATGACATTTAGGTACTTTTGTTACCAAGGACTGGCAACACTAGAATTTATCAAAGTAAAAGTGATTTTCGACACGGTCTTTTTAAGGGGCGATCGGTTCGCCTGGGTGCAAGCGAGATGAGAGATTGAAACGTCATCGGGAGCGATATATCCTGTAGTTAATAGGAAAATTATGAGACCGTGTAAAATCTTTCTGTGAAACGAGTTGGCGGCCATTTTGTATTTTTTTTAATTTTTCGAAATTTTGATTGCGTTTTTGAGGCAGTTGGCAACATTTTGGAAAGTTAACATGTATGAATCGATTGTGTATCTCTGCTGGCAGTATGGAGATATGCAACCGGTGTTGCCACTTTTGGGGAGATTTTCGAGATTTTCAACTAAGAAACTCCTGTAAAATTTTGTATGAAAATTTTTTTTTTCACTGATGGTGTCATATAGAAAACAAAAAGTTAGTAAGCCAAAATTATGGAGAGAGCTGATGATTGAGGGTTTCGGAGACGGGTGGAGGGCCCGCTTAAGGTATTGAAGATAGGTGGGGGGTGCTCGAGCAAATGTCATTCATGACGTCATCCAATTGCCAAAAAGCTGAAAAAAAATTCAAAATGGCGAAGAAAAGATGGCCGCCATACAAATTTCGCCGGTGCCCAGCTCGGAGGGTATAAAAGATGGAGGTATGGTTTCTTGGCAAGAGATGATCAGGGTCCGAAGGTCTACTCGATGAACAGAAAAAAAATTCAAAATGGCGGAATTTATTTTCCCATACATTTTGTTTAGCGATTATGAATGTCTTATTCTCCTAGAAAGAGACGGAAAACGATACGATAATGTAGGGAAGATGTGTTCGGATGGGGGAGGCGAGTAGGAGAAAATTATGACATTTCAGAAAAACAAGATGGCGGCCTATATGATTTTTGCAACTCTATTGTTTTTCGACCGATTTCGTTGAAACTCGCAATCTTTGAAGAAAGTAGTAAACGATTAATGGAAATAGTGGAAAAATTTGGAAAAACAACATGGCCGCCGTACAAATTTCGTCGGTGTCTATCTCGGAGGCTATAAAAGATGGAAGAGTGGTTTCTTGGCAAAAGATGATCAGGGTCCGAAGGTCTACTCGGTGGAACAAACTCTGCATGCTCGCGGACCACTTTAGTGGTCCGCGCACCCACGCACCCTACTAAATTATTATCCTAATCTACAAAAAATAATATGGATGTCGTTTTCAGGGTTTTCCAGGGTGCTGATTTTGATAATGACATTTATTTTCAAATCCAAGATGGCGGACTTACATTTTCTACAAAAAAATAGAAATGCCTGTCATTTTATGGGTTTTTTCGGGGTGAATTATGTACCTTAATAAATCAATTTGGTTTTATATAATAAAGTTAACCTTACCACGTCACGCGAGCTGCTTTAGCAGCTCGCGCACCGAGCAAAAGCTAGTTATTATACTATATATAGCTCGATTACCACTCACTCACTGACTCATTGACATAATTGTTCTCCTAGAAAGAGAAGGAAAATGATATAATGATGTAGGGGAGTTGTGTTCGGGTGGGGGAATCGACTGGGGAAAAATTATGACATTTCGGAAAAACAAGATGGCGGCCGACGTGATTTTTGCAGCTCCGTTGTTTTCCAACCGATTTCGTCGAATTTTGGAAACTTTGAAGAAAGTAGTAAACGATTAATGGGAAATGTCGAAAAAATTGAAAAAACAAAATGGCGGCTGAGATGGAACGTTTTCAAAATTTTCATTTTTCGACCCCGAACCGCGGCGCCACAGATCCAAGACGGGGTAGTCGAGGATAACTATTTTTGCGTGTTTCGCCCACGATTATCCTGTATTTTGACAGAACGGGAGTGGTTATAAAAAATTCAAGATGGCGGCTGTCATGGCGGCCGTTTTGTTCGAGGTACGAAAAAACGCAATTTTAAAAGTTAAATATCTCAAAGTTGGCCACATCGGAGCGATTCGGCTTCTATGAAGCGATTGTACGTATAGTTTCGAGGTATAGATTGAAGGAAAAAAATTACCCCATTTTTTGGGGAAATTTCAAGATTTTCGGGAAATTATAAAAAATCGAAATACGCACTTTTAGCAAAATTCGAGTATGAGCGATTACGTGTTTTGCTCGTGCAAATGACATTTAGGTATTTTCGTCGCCGAGGACTGGCAACACTGGAATTTATCGAAGCAAAAGTGATTTTCGACATTGTCTTTTTTCAGGGACGATCATTTCGCGTGGGTGCGAGCGAGATGAAAGATTGAAACGATGACGGGAGCGGTATATCCTGTAGTTAATGGGAAAGTTGTACAACGATGTAATTTATTTCTGCAAAACGAGTTGGCGGCCATTTTGTAATTTTTTGAATTTTTCGAAATTTTGATCACGTTTTTGAGGCAGTTGGCAACATTTTGGAAAGTCAATATGTACGAATCGATTGTGTATCTCGGCTGGCAATATGGAGATATGCAACCAGTGTTGCCACTTTTGGGGAGATTTTCGAGATTTTCAACTAAGAAACTCCTGTAAAATTTTGTATGAAAATTTTGTTTTTCACTGATGGTGTTATATAGAAAACAAAAACTTAGTAAGCCAAAATTATGGAGAGAGCTGATAATTGAGGATATCGGAGACGGGTGAAGGGCCCGCTTAAGGTATTGAAGATAGGTGGGGGGTGCTCGAGCAAATGTCATTCACGACGTCATCCAATTGCCAAAAAGCTGAAAAAAAATTCAAAATGGCGAAGAAAAGATGGCCGCCATACAAATTTTGCTGGTGTCCAGCTCGGAGGGTATAAAAGATGGAAGTGTGGTTTCTTGGCAAGAGATGATCAGGGTCCGAAGGTCTACTCGATGAATAGAAAAAAAATTCAAAATGGCGGATTTTTTTTCCCCATAGAAAATGTATGGCGAATATTGAATGTCTCATTCTCCTAGAAAGAGACGGAAAACGATACGATAATGTAGGACAGATGTGTTTGGCTGGTGGAAGCAAGTAGGGAAAAATTATGACATTTCAGAAAAACAAGATGGCGACCGACGTGATTTTTGCAACTCTTTTGTTTTCCAACCGATTTCGTTGAAACTCACAATCTTTGAAGAAAGTAGTAAACGATTGATAGAAAAAGTGGAATTTTTTGGAAAAACAAAATGGCCGCCGTACAAATTTCGTCGGTGTCTATCTCGGAGGCTATAAAAGATGGAAGAGTGGTTTGATGGCAAAAGATGATCAGGATCCGAAGGTCTACTCGGTGAAACAAACTCTGCATGCTCGCGGACCACTTTAGTGGTCCGCGCACCCACGCACTCTACTAAATTATTATCCTAATTTACAAAAAATAATATGGATATCGTTTTCAGGGTTTTTCAGGGTGCTGATTTTGATAATGACATTTATTTTCAAATCCAAGATGGCGGACTTACATTTTCTACAAAAAATAGAAATGCCTGTCATTTTATGGGGTTTTTCGGGGTGAATTATGTATCTTAATAAATCAATTTGGTTTTATATAATAAAGTTTACCTTACCACGTCACGTGAGCTGCTTTAGCAGCTCGCGCACCGAGCAAAAACTAGTTATACTATATATAGCTCAATTACCACTCACTCACTGACTCATTGACATAATAATTGTTCTCCTAGAAAGAGACGGAAAATGATATAGTGATGAAGGGGAGTTGTGTTCGGATGGGAGATTCGACTGGGGAAAAATTATGACATTTCAGAAAAACAAGATGGCGGCCGACGTGATTTTTGCAGCTCCGTTGTTTTCCAACCGATTTTGTTTAAACTCGCAACTATTTAGGAAAGTAGCAAACGGTTAATAGAAAATGTGGAAAAAATTGGAAAAACAAGATGGCGGCCGAGCCGTAGCGTTTTCAAAATTTTCATTTTTCGACCCCGAACCGCGGCGCCACAGATCCGAAACGGGGTAATCGAGGATAATTATTTTTCTTGGTTTCTCCCACGATTATCCTGTATTTTGACAGAACGGGAGTGGTTTTTAAAAATTCAAGATGGCGGCTGTCATGGCGGCCGTTTTGTTCGAGGTACGAAAAAACGCAATTTTAATAGTTAAATATCTCAAAGTTGGCAACATCGGAGCGATTCAGTTTCTATGAAGCGATTATACGCATAGGCTTGAGGTATAGATTGGAGGAAAAAAATTACCCCATTTTTCGGGAAATTTCGAGATTTTCGGGAAACTGTAAAAAATCGAAATACGCACTTTTCGCAAAATCCCAGTATGAGCGATTATGTGTTTTACTTGTACAAATGACATTTCGGTATTTTTGTCGCCAGAGACTGGCAACACTGGAATTTATCAAAGAAAAGGTGATTTTCGACATGGTCTTTTTTAGGGGCGATCGGGTCGCCTGGGTGCAAGCGAGAGGAAAGATTGAAACGTCATCGGGAGCGGTATATCCTGTAGTTAATAGGAAAATTATGAAACCGTGTAAAATCTTTCTGTGAAACGAGTTGGTGGCCATTTTGTATTTTTTTTAATTTTTCGAAATTTTGATCACGTTTTTGAGGCAGTTGGCAACATTTTGGAAAGTCAATATGTATGACTCGATTGTGTATCTCGGCTGGCAGTATCGAGATATGCAACCGGTGTTGCCACTTTTGGGGAGATTTTCGAGATTTTCAACTAAGAAACTCCTGTAAAATTTTGTATGAAAAATTTTTTTTCCACTCATAGTGTCGTATAGAAAATAAAAACTTAGTAAGCCAAAATTATGGAGAGAGCTGATGATTGAGGATATCGGAGACGGGTGAAGGGCCCGCTTAAGGTATTGAAGATAGGTGGGGGGTGCTCGAGCAAATGTCATTCATGACGTCATCCAATTGCCAAAAAGCTGAAAAAAAATTCAAAATGGCGAAGAAAAGATGGCCGCCATACATATTTCGCCGGTGTCCAGCTCGGAGGGTATAAAAGATGGAAGTGAGGTTTCTTGGCAAGAGATGATTAGGATCCGAAGGTCTACTCGATGAATAGAAAAAAAATTCAAAATGGCGGAATTTATTTTTCCATACATTTTGTATGGCGATTATGAATGTCTCATTCTCCTAGAAAGAGACGGATAACGATACGATAATGTAGGGGAGATATGTTTTGGTGCGCGATATGAGTAGGGAAAAATTATGACATTTCAGAAAAACAAGATGGCGGCCTATATGATTTTTGCAACTCTTTTGTTTTCCAACCGATTTCGTTGAAACTCGCAATCTTTGAAGAATGTATTAAATAATTAATAGAAAAAGTGGAAAATTTTGGAAAAACAAGATGGCCGCCGTACAAATTTCGTCGGTGTCTATCTCGGAGGCTATAAAAGATGGAAGAGTGGTTTCTTGGCAAAAGATGATCAGGGTCCGAAGGTCTACTCGGTGGAACAAACTCTGCATGCTCGCGGACCACTTTAGTGGTCCGCGCACCCACGCACCCTACTTTATTAACCTCAATATATAGGTGTCGTTTTATGGGGTTTTCGGGGTAATTTGTGTATCTTAATAAAAAAAATCGGTTTAACACAACTCATAAACCTAACCACGTCACGAGAGCTGCTTTAGCAGCTCGCGCACCGAGCAAAACACTAGTTATTATACTATATATAGCTCGATTACCACTCACTGACTGACTCACTCATTGACATAATTGTTCTCCTAGAAAGAGACGGAAAATGTTATAATGATGTAGGGGAGTTATGTTCGATTTCGGGAACCCTCTGGGGAAAAATTATGACATTTCGGAAAAACAAGATGGCGGCCGAGGTGATTTTTGCAGCTCCGTTGTTTTTTAAGGGACTCCGTTCAAACTCGCAACTATTAAAGAATGTAGTAAACGATTAATGGGAAATGTCGAAAAAATTGAAAAAACAAGATGGCGGCCGAACCGTAGCGTTTTCAAAATTTTGATTTTTCGACCCCGAACCGCGGCGCCACAGATCCAAGACGGGGTAGTCGAGGATAATTATTTTTTCCTATTTCGCCCACGATTATCCTGTATTTTGACAGAAAGGGAGTGGTTTTTAAAAATTCAAGATGGCGACTGTCATGGCGGCCGTTTTGTTCGAGGTACGAAAAAACGCAATTTTAAAATTCGAATATCTCAAAGTTGGCAACATCGGCGCGGTTTGGCTTCTATGAAGCGATTGTACGTATGAACTTGAGATATAGATTGGTGGGGAAAAATTACCCCATTTTTAGGGAAATTTCAAGATTTTCGGGAAATTGTAAAAAATCGAAATACGGACTTTTAGCAAAACTCAAGTATGAGCGATTACGTGTTTTGCTCGTACAAATGACATTTGAGTATTTTCGTCGCCGAGGGCTGGCAACACTGGAATTTATCGAAGCAAAAGTGATTTTTGACACGGTCTTTTTCACGGTATCCCCTTTCGCGTGGGTGCGAGCGAGAGGAAAGATTGAAACGTCATCGGGCGCGGTATATCCTGTAGTTAATAGGAAAATTATGAAACCGTGTAAAATCTTTCTGTGAAACGAGTTGGCGGCCATTTTGTATTTTTTTTTATTTTTCGAAATTTTGACCACGTTTTTGAGGCAGTTGGCAACATTTTGGAAAGTCAGTATGTATGAATCGATTGTGTATCTCGGCTGGCAGTATGGAGATATGCAACCGGTGTTGCCACTTTTGGGGAGATTTTCGAGATTTTCAACTAAGAAACTCCTGTAAAATTTTGTATGAAAATTTTTTTTTTCACTGATGGTGTCGTATAGAAAACAAAAAGTTAGTAAGCCAAAATTATGGAGAGAGCTGATGATTGAGGGTTTCGGAGACGGGTGAAGGGTCCGCTCAAGGTATTGAAGATAGGTGGGGGGTGCTCGACCAAATGTCATTCATGACGTCATTCAATTGCCAAAAAGCTTAAAAAAAATTCAAAATGGCGAAGAAAAGATGGCCGCCATACAAATTTCGCCGGTGTCCAGCTCGGAGGATATAAAAGATGGAAGTGGGGTTTTTGGCAAAAGAGAATCAGGATCCGAAGGTCTACTCGATGAATAGAAAAAAAATTCAAAATGGCGGAATTAATTTTTCCATACATTTTGTATGGCGAATATTGAATGTCTCATTCTCCTAGAAAGAGACAGAAAACGATACAATAATGTAGGGAAAATATGTTCGGGTGGGAGAGGCGAGTAGGGAAAAATTATGACATTTCAGAAAAACAAGATGGCGGCCTATATGATTTTTGTGACTCTTTTGTTTTCCAACCGATTTCGTTGAAACTCGCAATCTTTGAAGAATGTAGTAAACGATTAATAGAAAAAGTGGAAAATTTTGGAAAAACAAGATGGCCGCCGTACAAATTTCGTCGGTGTCTATCTCGGAGGCTATAAAAGATGGAAGAGTAGTTTCTTGGCAAAAGATAATCAGAGTCCGAAGGTCTACTCGGTGGAACAAACTCTGCATGCTCGCGGACCACTTTAGTGGTCCGCGCACCCACGCACCCTACTAAATTATTATCCTAATTTACAAAAAAATAATATGGATATCATTTTCAGGGTTTTCCAGGGTGCTGATTTTGATAATGACATTTATTTTCAAATCCAACATGGCGGACTTACATTTTCTACAAAAAATAGAAATGCCTGTCATTTTATGGGGTTTTTCGGGGTGAATTATGTATCTTAATAAATCAATTTGGTTTTATATAATAAAGTTTACCTTACCACGTCACGTGAGCTGCTTTAGCAGCTCGCGCACCGAGCAAAAACTAGTTATTATACTATATATAGCTCAATTACCACTGACTGACTCACTGACTCATTGACATAATTGTTCTCCTAGAAGGAGACGGAAAATGATATAATGATGTGGGGGAGTTGTGTTCGGTTTCGGGAACCCTCTGGGGAAAAATTATGACATTTCGGAAAAACAAGATGGCGGCCGACGTGATTTTTGCAGCTCCGTTGTTTTCCAACCGATTTCGTTGAATTTTGCAATATTTGAAGAAAATAGTAAACGATTAATGGGAAATGTCGAAAAAATTGAAAAAACAAGATGGCGGCCGAACCGTAGTGTTTTCAAAATTTTGATTTTTCGATCCCTAACCGCGGCGCCACTGATCCAAGACGGAGAAGTCGAGGATAATTATTTTTTCGTGTTTCGCCCACAATTATCCTGTATTTTGACAAAACGGGAGTGGTTTTTAAAAATTCAAGATGGCGGCTGTCATGGCGGCCGTTAAGTTAGAGGTACGAAAAATCGCAATTTTAAAAGTTAAATATCTCAAAGCTGGCAACATCGGAGCGATTCGGCTTCTATGAAGCGGTTGTACGTATAGACTCGGGGTAAAGATCGAAGGGAAAAAATTACCCCACTTTTAGGGAAATTTCAAGATTTTCGGGAAATTGTAAAAAATAGAAATACGCACTTTTAGCAAAATCCGAGTATGAGTGATTATGTGTTTTGCTCGTACAAATGACATTTGGGTATTTTTGTCACCGGAGACTGGCAACACTGGAATTTATCAAAGTAAAAGTGATTTTCGACACGGTCTTTTTCACGGTATCCCCTTTCGCGTGGGTGCGAGCGAGAGGAAAGATTGAAACGTCATCCGGAGCGGTATATCCTGTAGTTAATAGGAAAATTATGAAACCGTGTAAAATCTTTCTGTGAAACGAGTTGGCGGCCATTTTGTATTTTTTTTAATTTTTCGAAATTTTGATCACGTTTTTGAGGCAGTTGGCAACATTTTGGAAAGTCAATATGTATGAACCGATTGTGTATCTCGGCTGGCAGTACGGAGATATGCAACCGGTGTTGCCACTTTTGGGGAGATTTTCGAGATTTTCAACTAAGAAACTCCTGTAAAATTTTGTATGAAAATTTTTTTTTCCACTCATGGTGTCGTATAGAAAACAAAAACTTAGTAAGCCAAAATTATGGAGAGAGCTGATGATTGAGGGTTTCGGAGACGGGTGGAGGGCCCGCTTAAGGTATTGAAGATAGGTGGGGGGTGCTCGAGCAAATGTCATTCATGACGTCACCCAATTGCCAAAAAGCTGGAAAAAAATTCAAAATAGCGAAGAAAAGATGGCCGCCATACAAATTTCACCGGTGTCCAGCTTGGAGGGTATAAAAGATAGAAGTGTGGTTTCCTGGCAAAAGAGAATCAGGATCTGAAGGTCTACTCGATGCATAGAAAAAAAATTCAAAATGGCGGAATTTATTTTTCCATACATTTTGTATGGCGATTATGAATGTCTCATTCTCCTAGAAAGAGACGGAAAACGATACATTGATGTATGGGAGATATGTTTGGATGCGCAATATGAGTAGGGGAAAATTATGACATTTCAGAAAAACAAGATGGCGGCCGACGTGATTTTTGCAACTCTTTTGTTTTCCAACCGATTTCGTTGAAACTCGCAATCTTTGAAGAATGTAGTATACGATTAATAGAAAAAGTGGAAAATTTTGGAAAAACAAGATGGCCGCCGTACAAATTTCGTCGGTGTCTATCTCGGAGGCTATAAAAGATGGAAGAGTGGTTTCTTGGCAAAAGATGATCAGGGTCCGAAGGTCTACTTGGTGGAACAAACTCTGCATGCTCGCGGACCACTTTAGTGGTCCGCGCACCCACGCACCCTACTTTATTAACCTCAACTACCCCGTTTTTACAAAAATTGATATGGATGTCGTTTTCAGAGTTTTCCAGGCTGCTGATTTTGATAACGACATTTATTTTGAAATCCAAAATGGCGGGCGTGCACTTTTTAAGAAAAAAATTGATATAGGTGTCGTTTTATGGGGTTTTCGGGGTAATTTGTGTATCGTATATAAAAAAAATCGGTTTAATACAACTCATAAACCTAACCACGTCACACGAGCTGCTTTAGCAGCTCGCGCACCGAGCAAAATACTAGTTTTAATATATTACTACAAAACCGCACGCCACAGACTAACAAAGCGGGTCAGAAACGTCAAATTAACTTAACCATAACGACCGCCGGGTTTCGTGTGCAATAGTATATTTCATTACAAGTGCGGAAAGGCTGTCATTGCAAAGAGTTCCGACAAATGTCTACCCGAGCCGAGGCGTAGCTGAAGGCGAGGGTTGACAGTCGGAACGAGTTGCAATGACGGTTCCGCACGTGTACTGAACGACTATTTTTAATACAGTTGCGAAAAAATGAAGCAATTTAATAAAATAATAAAAACACAATAAACTCAACTAAATTTAATTTAATTTAAAACAACTTTATTGTTAATAGATATAAAAAACTAGGTCGAAATTACTCATTTTAGGAAACCAACAACTAAACTCGCAAAGAAAATTTCTGAAAAATGGCGCCAACCGTAGAATATAAGCAGAGTTTTATTTTTCTTCACCCATTCTGGTAGGCAAAGGGAACTATGCCCATACAGCCAAGTCTTCAGTAGAAGTTTTTTATTGATATGAAATGAAAATGAAATTTAATGAGATGAAATGAAATGAAACCTAATCAAACTCATTCAATCAAATCTTTAAATTTGATATTGAAACAAATTAGTAGCTTCTTATTAGAAATACGCATTTGCATGAATCATAAAAACTTCTATGAATTTTTTTAGTAAAAACTTCATGGTTGGTTTTTCTTTTTAATATTTTGACAGTTGGGAAAGAAAAAGCACGAGTGCGGGAAAGGTAAAGAAAAAGCACGAGTATGTAATAGCCCACATCCCGAACGCTATACGTCCCTGCAATACGCCACTTTTTGAGCAACTGTATTAAAAAATTAATTCCAGATTTGGGCTAAATGACAAAATATATGTGCGTGTAAACCGGGCAATTTGTTTTGTTTTGTTTTGGACCCGTGACGGACGCTTCACCTGTGTTTTATATGAAAATTCATCATAGAGTAGACAGATGGAAGATGCGCCTTTTCTATCATCTTATTACAAAAAAATTCTATTCGGTATGTTCATTTGGTTTACCCAACTTTGGCTTTTTCTCCTGGAAACTAGCAGAGATCTGTTTAAAAAACATATTGCTGGGTTTAAAGTATTAAGATGCAGAGGCTCTTGGTCACTGACTCATTTAGTAGAACCCAGGTTTTGTATACCCAAGTGGTAAGAGATGAGGAATACGGAACGACTGAAATTGAGCAGCTGACGAAAACAAACAGTGACAACACAAAACAATCCTGGTCAAAATACTTTTTTGGCCCACTGAATACAAATCTGGCCTCATTTCCAAACAGAACGGCCAAAAAACTATATTGAAATAGAATGCAAATTTGAAAAAATTGAGTCCAAAATATGTGATTTTGGTCAAAAGTTTGAACAGTTACATTCAGCTTTTTGCTCCTCCTGTAAAATTTTACGCAATTAACTAAAACAAAATTTTATTAAAAGTATGAACTACATGAATAATTTTGTTGATCTTTGATGTGTTATAAATTAACGGACACAACAGTAGCAAAGGCGTGGTTGTGTAATGCGTGGATTTATACTTCAATTATACAACCTTTACTTAAAATGTACCTTTCCACACGAAGTTTATATTATTTGTCGGCGAGGAACATTAGTCAAGTATTAAAACATGCCTTACTAGCTTTTTCCTGAGACTTTGTCTGCGCAGATTTACTTACGTGTTGTGATCCTTTTGGAATTTTCCAAAATTCTTCATTGGTTCACCCCTCTTCAAGTCCACCAATTTACGTTGTTCGTTGTCTGTCTGTCAGTGAGTCATGATACATGTTTTACGTATACGTTTAAAAATAAAATACAGACACGCAAAGTAACTCAAAGAAAACTAGTAACCATATCCTCAAAAAATAATATGTGATCCCTCGCCTAATAAATAGTTTAGGTAATAGAACATGACATGTCGAAGTTAATTTTAAATAAAAATTTTAATCCTATTTTACTAACGAATTGTAACGATCCCCATTTTTTAAAATCAAATACAAGTTAATCTCGTAATATTACCTAGTACCCTTTTGTACCCTATCGTAGACGGAATGCCACAAATTATTTAAACCAGTGGTTTTTCACTGTGTCACAAGTGTAAATTAAAAGTTTATAACTCCCCCGACAAGTGAAGGTTACGGTAACTAGAAAAGAGCTGATAACTTTCAAACGGCTGAACCGATTTTCTTGGATTATAGCTAAGAACACTCTCGATCAAGCCACCTTTCAAACAAAAAAAACTAAATTAAAATCGGTTCATTAGTTTAGGAGCTACGATGCCACAGACAGATACACAGATACACACGTCAAACTTATAACATCCCTCTTTTTGGGTCGGGGCTTAAAAAGCAGACTTGCTAAACATTTCCTATTTTGATAATTTAAAAAGAAAGTATAGATATACCTTCCGTGGCTAACGGCACGTCGCGTCTGGAAGGTTCATAGAAAACACATAGAAATTCATAGAAATCAGTAGGTAGTGTCGCGGCGACACGTCGTCGTAATTGATATTGTGATGGTCTGTAATCGGTTTTGAAACAATTTTCAGCTACACCCCTCTGTTGTTGCACAGTCAATGGCGCCCTGCATTACTCTAAACAAACTTCCGAATGTTTTGATTTCAAATGATGGGACATGTCTAATATTTTGGTGAAACCCCTTTAATTACCAACTTATTGTCCATAGAAAAACAATTTTGAGCTTTAACTTCTAGTTATTAAGGCGTACAGAAATGCAAAGTGTACTTTGTATGGTAAAATATGCCATTAAAGGTATTCCGGAGTTGTTTAAATTGTAAAGTTCTTTGACGTCGCCTCGAGTGGAAATGTAAATGTTTATTAATTAATTATTTCTTAATTTTAATTATAATTGATATGTTTTTCCATTACTGTGTAAAGACTAAAGAGTTTAGGGAAAATATATTCATTAAGAGTTCTTAAATCACAGTAACAAAAATGAAATAATATTTAATAATGGATGGAAGCATTTTATCACTTTCCTGGATGACCGTTTTGCATATAATTTATGTATATCACATAACTCTGTCTTGTTTTAACTGAAATTTAAGGCGTAAGGCATACCGCCAGAGCTAGGAAGCGACGTTTTCACGAGCGACGCTATGAACTTTCTTTAGTTGGGTTTTCCATGACAAATAAGTTCATCTTCATTTACTTGTTTTTAACCCCCGACCCAAAAAGAGGGGTGTTATAAGTTTGACGTGTGTATCTGTATATCTGTGTATCTGTCTGTGGCATCGTAGCTCCTAAAGTAATGAACCGATTTTAATTTAGTTTTTTTGTTTGAAAGGTGGCTTGATCGAGAGTGTTCTTAGCTACAATCCAAGAAAATCGGTTTAGCCGTTTGAAAGTTATCAGCTCTTTTCTAGTTACACACCTTCACTTGTCGGGGGTGTTATAAATTTTTAATTTACACTTGTTATAGAGTGCTTTTCATAAACCTTAAACTCAATTAGTAGTCTACCCAAGAAAATAATAAGATGAGGATCAACATGAAAAAAAAGCAAAACTTAGTTTGTCAACAACATAATGCTTTCGCATGCATTTTAATTCAAGACAATGCACCAATTTGCATGGTGTTTGCGCCGCGCACGCCAGACAGCCCGGCTTTGTCGGCTTGTTTGTTTGCATATTTAATACTATTTAGTAATGCCATTTACTTTCTTTTGCAAAACGTCCAACGAGCACCCAACTTTGCTCGAACGTAAACTACATACTACTTATTTTGTCTACAATAAAAAGCACACTAATATGTATTACTAGCCGATGCCCGCGACTTCGCCCGCGTGGATTTAGGTTTTTTTGAAATCTCGTGGGAACTCTTTGATTTTCCGGGATAAAAAGTAGCCTATGTGCTAATCCAGGATATTATTTATCTCCATTCCAAATTTCAGCCAAATCCGTCCAGTAGTTTTTGCGTGAAGGAGTAACAAACATACACACACACACACACACACACACACACACACACACACACACACACACACACACACATACAAACTTTCGCCTTTATAATATTAGTGTGAAGTGTGATAAAGGCAAAAATGTATGTGTAATTATATATGTGTGTGTGTGTGTGTGTGTTGTTACTCTTTCACGCGAAAACTACTGAACGGATTTGGTTGAAATTTGGAATGGAATATCCTGGATAACACTTAGGCTACTTTTATCCCGGAAAATCATAGAGTTTCCACGTGATTTTGAAATCCAAAATCCACGCGAACGAATTGGCTATGTTCTATGTTGTAATATACCACTCACAGGGCTATATCTATTCTAGATCAATATTATTTACTTCTAGCTATATTGTCTTGGATATCGCAGCACTAATGAATGACGTGTTAATTACGCCTAATAACTAATTGTGCATGTACCTAAAACAATTAAATTTAGTCGCCACTAACCATGAACTGTAGTAGATACCTAGATGTGTTTCTTCAGCTTCAACAACAAGTGAACCTTATTGTCAATCACCAGGTTACGTTTAAGAGGACTCTCTCCGTCACTCGTTTCATACAAACGTAGTTCCAATTTTATTTGAATATTAAGCAACCAAAGTCCATGAAATTTTGCAGACATATTTTAGAAACTAATATCTATGTCTGTGGTTTTCCAGATTTCTGTTAAAATATTCGGTTTCAAAGTTACGCGGTCTTAAAAATTTATATATAAATCTTTGAGCCCCTGTAATTTTAAAACTACATATTTTTAGAAAAATCTAAAACACCACAGACACAGATATTAGTTTCTAGAATATGTCTGCAAAATTTCATGGACTTTGGTTGCTTAATATTCAAATAAAATTGGAACTACGATTGTATGAAACGAGTGACGGAGAGAGCCCTGTTAAAAACACCTTCATGCCCAAAATTTTCAACATTCAACAATTCAACATTTAAGGAATTCAACATTTTGAGCAAAAATAAAGCTTTGCTAGAAATAAATCGATGCGTTATTATTTCAAGCGTCACAAATATTAATACCTATTTGCTCTTTGCCCTGTCTCATAAAGATTCCTTCACATAAAACAACCTTCTCTGACGTATGTCCGGTAAGGAGCAATAATCACTATGAAAAATGCCCGCCATTATTATCCGGAAGTGAATATCGAGGGCCGAATATGGAATATCGTATATTATAACTATTATTTATATTATAAGTACATATACAAGCAACTTATGATTGCGGTGTGTAATAAATGATGTAAGGGCTTTTAGAAGTGGTCATAAGATAGTCCTATTCTCGGTGTCTATGCTTTTTAACCCCCAACCCAAGAAGAGGAGTGTTATAAGTTTGACGTGTGTATCTGTGTATCTGTCTGTGGCATCGTAGCTCCTAAACTAATGAACCGATTTTAATTTAGTTTTTTTTTGTTTGAAAGATAACTTGATCGAGAGTGTTCTTAGCTATAATCCAAGAAAATCGGCCCTTTTCTAGTTACTGTAACCTTCTCTTGTAGGGGGTGTTATAAATTTTTAATTTACACTTGTATCGATCAACGTTACAGAAATATAAAATATAAATATATGAAATATATATTTATATTTTATATTTCTGTATAATGTAATATTAAATATAAATACCTACTCGTATTTACATCTCTTTACACTTCCAGAGCTGTGATAGCCTAGTGGCTAAGTTGTCAACCTCCTATTTGGGGGATCTGTGGTTCGATTCCGGGCACGCACCTCTCTTTTTGTTTTATAACTTGCCTTAACGGTGCAGAAAAAAAAATATAGTGAGGAAATCCGCTAAAAGTTCTTCATGCTATTCTCAAAGGTTAGTGAAGTCTGCCAATCCGCACTTACCCAGCGTGGTAGACTATGATCAAACCCTACTCATTCTGAGAGGATGTGCTCAGTAGTGAGCCGGCGATTGGGTTGAAGATGATGAGCATGGCATTTTGTCAATTCAGGTTCACTCTTTGCTGCGATTTCTTTGAAAATCTCCATCGGAGGTGGTTAGCAGGAGATTCCTTCCAGCTCCAAACTCACGAACCCTCATATCCTATCCTCGTCCGTCAATCCACCGTCTTCTAGGTCATCATTATCTTCAATCATTGCTATTTGTAAACAAATCGATATCATAGGCGACGCAAGCTCACCTGATGGAAAGTCAATAGGTAGTGAAACAATGGGAAAACTGGTTATTACTAAAAAGAAACAGCCCCAATTTATATAATATTTAATTTTATTCAAAATGTTCTTATGAATATTTACTGCCACTTTTCCTTTACTGAATACCTACGACTTAGGAGCAGAAATAAACAACATTTATCAGCAGAGAACCCGCAGAAAGAATGCTCTTGCATATTTTATTCAGACGCTGCATTCAAACAACAGAGGTAAGGAATGCAAATTCTGAGCAGTAAGCACCCTTTCGTCTTTACTCCTACACGACTTTTTTTTTTTAATTTATAGACGAGCGCTTGGCTGAATTCAGCCAAGCTAAGATGGAGCGAGCTTGCCTAGAAGATGCTTATTCACTCTTGACTTGAAGGTACCCATATTGAAAGCCTGACTAAACCGATATGGCTATGGAATGGAGATGAGTTTATACCTTGAACTAACGCGGCATAGCCTACTTTTTCCTGGATAATCAAAATTCCCACGGAATTTTAAAAACCAGAATACAGGCGGATGAAGTCAGGGCCATAAAAAATATGTATTTCAGAATTTTTGGAAATTCCGCTCTTACACGGCGTTTCAAAAATTCTATTCCAGCGAAACCAGGGCGGATGTCGGTTAGCAGTTTTAAAAAAATCTCGCCACCCAAAAACTAGTTTTTAAATAAGTTTCGTAGAACGGCCGCGAACCAGGTGCGTCCACACGCTCACTTTATTGTTCTCTACCGCTTCAGGCTTTGATGTCACAAATAAGCGCTGAATTTTATTGTCCGTGGTTACTTTACAAAACATGGGATGTTGGGATGGAGGGATAACAGCGTGGCGGCTTGTTGTGAAATATTTTAAATAGGTGACGCAATCAACCCTTACCTAACCTAAAAGTAAAAAAAGAAAAATAAAACCGACTTCAAAAACGACAAACACTAAAAAGTAAAAAATAACTTTTGTTTAGCTACACGTGTAATGCACCTAGGTATGAAGTCGAGCGAGCATATTAAAACAAAATTAGAAATCCAAGAGTGAAGCTCGCCCGACTTCATACCTAGGTGCATTACACGTGTAGCTAAACAAAAGTTATTTTTTACTTTTTAGTGTTTGTCGTTTTTGAAGTCGGTTTTATTTTTCTTTTGAAAATTTTTTATTTCACAATTTTTAGTGGCCCCACTGTACTATAATATGCTGTGCCCAGTTAAAACCCTACTGTTTACTAAGCTATTACACTGATCGCGAGCAATTTGCTCCTATCCATTGAGGAGTTCTGTTCTCCATCTCCGAAGATATTCATCAGATCTTCACCAAATTTATATGGGACCACCTGCATAGTATACCCTTTCAAACAAAAAAAAAATTCCAAATCGGTCCAGGGGTCTTTGAGTAATCGGGGAACATACATAAAAAAAAAAAAAAAGATCCCGACGAATTGAGAACCTCCTCCTTTTTTGGAAGTCGGTTAAAAACCGGCCAAGTGCGAGTCAGACTCGCATTTGGGTATTTTTCCAACACGATAAATCAAAAACTATCACACTAATATTATAAAGGCGAAAGTTTGTATGTGTGTGTGTGTGTGTGTATGTTTGTTACTCCTTCACGCAAAAACAACTGGACGGATTTGGCTGAAATTCGGAACGGAGATAGATAATATCCTGGATTAGCACATAGACTACTTTTTATCCCGGAAAACCAAAGAGTTCCCACGGGATTTCGAATAACCTAAATCCACGCGGACGAAGTCGCAGGCGTCAGCTAGTTATACATAAAAATAAATAAAAATCTGTTTTAGAATATACAGGTAAAGCCCTTTCATATTATGATACCCCACTTGGTAAAAATATCTTACTTTGAAAATTGAAATTCGCGGTTTTCAGATTTATTCCTGTACTTGTGCTATAAGACCTACCTACCTGCCAAACTTCATGATTCTAGGTCAACGGGAAGTACCCTATAGGTTTCTTGACAGACACGACGGACAGACAGACAACGAGGGGTTCCGTTTTTCCTTTTGAGGTACGGAACCCTAAAAATAAAATAAATAATTAAAACTAAAATAAAATAAATTAAATCTAAAACCTCTTCGAGACCACTGTACCCAAGATACTGGCAGGATTGCCCCTTTGGATGGCCAAACTAATTCTTTGTCCAAGGTAGCTGCCAGCTCTTGGGTCCCGGTTGATTCGATTACCCTTACCGAAATTTCCTCAAAAAGAGCTCGAGTTCCGGGCCCCACGGCCCCAAGGTCTCCACTCCAAAAGGCACAAAATATCCTTACCTATATTTTTACCCGACTACGGCCAATCCAAAAGGAAGCTGTCTGCCACGCTGGCCCAGTGCCGATTGGCAGATTTCACACACTTTTCAGCACTTTGAGAATGGAGAAATTATGGAGAATTATGGAGATTAATGGCATTATAGAGAACTTCCACCGTTAAAGCAAGTTATAGGGTATTTTATTGCTCAAAAGGCATATTTTTTTTTTTATTATTATTCACTATAGGTAAGCGCTTGACCACAATCACACCTGATGGAAAGTGATGATGTGGTCTAAGATGGGACGCGTTTACCTAGAAGGTGCCTATTCACTCTTGTTTAACTCCGAAAAGAGATATAATTAATCTCAATTATAGAGACAAAGACTGTATTGAATTCCTTTGCAAATATATTATATCTAATATGTCGTCCGTATATTAAATAGCTCATTAAGCGTGCGAGGATCAATAATAATTACAAGGCGAGAGATGGAAACTGAAGATTCAAAATTACGAAGGAGAGACACTTCTTATATCTTACGCACGGGCCGTTTTTTAACGCTCCGTTTTGAAAACCGCAAGTAAGAAGGCAGGTTTTATCTCATGAAGTAAAAATAAAGAAGCAAAATAAGGGTAATCCTACTAAAATGGTAAAAGCGAAAAATTGATTGTTTGTTAGTTTTTCCATCAAACACGCTACGACCAAACAAAGGACCGACGTAATTTTTTTGCATGGCTATAATTTAAGACCTGGATTATGACATAAGCTATTCTCAATCCCAGGAAATCAAAAAGTTTCCACGAAAATTTATTTTTAAAACCTAAACGATAAATTATTATTTAATAACGATAAATGCATGTTAAATTTAGGGTGAAATTACACTTCCCCAGGGAAGACTCAAAAATTTGAAGTCAGTTTTTTGAAAATAATTTTTATTTAGTTTGTTGTGAAAATGTTAATACTGGATATTATGACTAAAAACGCGGCGTTTATTTCAGCACAAGTGCGTACACTAGGAAGGGCCAAGCGCATAAAGATCTTGTCTCAAACAGGGACGGGTCATCTCGCTTACTAATTGAATCTACCAAGTTTGATTAGGAAGGGATGTTAACGATTATTACTACGTTTGATTGCTTTAGTCAAATTGTTGCCGTACTAATGACCGAGTCAAATTAGGTTTCACTGAACTTTTGACTAATTTCACAATTTTTAACGAAATGAGGAGATCTGTTGAAGAACCAAAGTATATAGTTCAACGGAATGTTTGATTGAAATTGAATTCATAATCACCATTATGACCATCAAAAACTGTACAATGGTACCCAATTTGGATAAATGATTTGACTTTGACTTTGAAGTGGCAATAGGCGAGGCAAATAGTTTGAATAACCGATATACATTGATGTCTCATTGTGCTGGAATGGCGACCACGTACCGAAATGCGTAGACAGACCCCTCAGTGGACATCAAACGAGTCGAAAAGGCCGGTTGGATTCAAGAAATGCAAGACCATAGCGTGTAAAAGTGGGACACATATTATATGTCAAGCAATGCAATGGGCATCTCCATCTTTGATGACGACGACCATTTAAATAGCTATCAAGACTCAGTAATATAGGTCACTAATTAATTGTAATCTATTTTATTAAGAAGAAACATAACACTGTGCAGAAAAGTAAAATAATCACCAATGATTATAACGGTAAACATAACTTGAACGCGAAACATTCAATTAAACTGACACAGGTGTGACATTGCTGCAATCAAAACAAATCAGATAAATATTTAGGTGAGGAGCGACAATCTGGACATCGTCCAACTGCACTATTTCTAAACCTGCAAACAAAAACATACCTTACTCAACTAGCTTAAGGTGTAAACTTGCTTAAGCAGAAATGATCCGTCTTCTAATTTTTAAATCCAAACTTAACAATTTAAAATATGTCTTATAGTTTAAATTATAAAGCACAAATTACGTTACGAGATATACAAGTACTTATGTCAGTAAAATAACTTGCATAGCACAGTCCACTCATTTCAAATTGCGGATGACGATCTGAATTAAACCTAATGTCTTAAAGTTTTAAGTTCAAATTAAACTAAGTAGATGGTTGCAGTTAAGCCAGTGAGATAGTAAAGGCGAAAGTAAAGAGAGCCGCAAAACATCCGGCTCGAAGGACCATCTAATCGCATTCGTCACGCGGATTCCTGCGCACGCGCCGCCTTTGACGCATACCGCGGGTAATTAGAGAGAGGGATTGATTCATTTCAGGGCTGTCATTTGTACTATTTTAATCATGTTCGTATGACTTTTTCACAATTATAGTGTAAGACCTAATCCTAACGCAATCGTAGAAAAACGTACAATTATTTGATTATTTTCATTATCCTGTAAACATTTAAGAATGTAAAGGTAAATTATGATAAAAAAATTAAAAATAGTGCGTTTTTGTTGAAATCAATAGGTACTCGTATGTTTACCACACTCAAGCGCTGATTTCGAAAGGCTATTCAGTGAATTAACGTTATTTAGTGATTTGAATGGGACACTATTGGCAAGCAATTTAATGAAATCAACAGCGGAAACTCTACTGATCTGAGATAGTAATTTTAAAAGCCAGAGACATCACAGTCGAGATGGTTTGACTCGAGAATAAACAGTAACATACAACAGACAAAAAAAAGAAGAAAATAATGCCTTTAGCTTTGAGTAATACATAAGTATTTTCCATTTAAAAGATAGATTTTAAAAGTGTGGTCCATAGATACAATTTTTTCTCATTTCTGGGCGTACAACTTTTTTTTTTTTTAAAGAATACTAGCCATGCTAATCCTGACTAATACTCCCCTTTCCCCTCCAATTAAGCGTAAAGCTTGTGCCAGGAGTGGGTACGACAATAGTGCAACTGGTGGGGGTTTGAACCGCCGACCTATCGGAATTCAGTCCGTTTCTCAACCGTTGAGCTATTGAGGCTCACTTTTTAGGGTTGGTGTAGTACGATTGCTGCATTTCTTACCTGGCAGCCCTGTTTCATTTCCAGTGGTATTTGTCACGGATATTTGCTATATCAAAGGGTAATAATATCCGTGTTATTATGGAGCCGTCTTCCTTGTTCATGGTACTGAAAGAGTCTTTTAAAAGGCTATAAGTATATCTTCAAGACGTTGAATGATCATATTACATTCATCAGTGAGTGCATAAATAGACTGATATACTAACATTGTCGGCTTGCAAAGTTAAATGATTCAATACTAGTTTTTATTGCAGAGATGGTCTATATTAGTTTGAGTATTGCATTAATGTTGTGAATGATGATAACAAATTAATGAACTTTGGGTTCACCATCCAATTATAATATTACTAGAGGATGCCCGCGACTTCATCCTCGTGGATGTAGGCTTTTGAAGATCCCGTGGGAACTGTTTGGTTTTCCGGGATAAAAAGTTGTCTATGTCAATAACATGGACCGTGAAAAGGTAGCAGACAGACAGACAGACAGACTTTCGCATTTATAATATTAGTATAGTATGGATTATAACCTTTCTGCGTGAAATTTGAAAGACATTTTCAAAAATTCCGTGGAAACTCTTCGATTTTTCGGGATAGAAGTAGTCTATATCCGTTTTAGGATGCAAGCATCTCTGTACCCAGTAGATAATGCACGTAACTTTGCCCATGTGGACTTAGGTTTTTGACAATCCCGTGGGAACTCTTTGATTTTCAAGAACATAAAATAGCCCATGTTCTTTCGTGGAATGCAAGCTATCTCTGTAGCTTTCGTCAAAACTGGTTAAATGGATGGGCCATGAAAAGATAGCAGAGAGACAGTTGGGTATCCATTTGACTGCAATCACACCAAATGGATGCAGCCTAAGATAGAACGAGACTGGCTAGAAGGCGCCAATTCACTCATCCTTTGAAGGTCCCAATATTGTAACTGGTAGGGAAAACGTAAGCTGAAAGGGCATACAATATTCTACCAGTAGGTACGTATTGGAAACGAGGAAGCGCATAACTTCGTACGAGCCCGTGAAATTCTAAAAATCTAAACGAAAGCAAAATGAGACTGGAATTAAACCGTTTAGGAACTGTTAATGAGCTGGATTGCGACGCACATACTGGTCGTCCATTTTTCGCATTCCCACTTCACATTTTCTTATTGAAGGACAAAGTGCGTCTAGACGGAGGGAGATCGGAATCTTAATTAGTTTGAGAACACCTTAAATAATTATGTTGGGTATAAACACTTGGACAATGAATTATACGTAACTGTTGCGCTGGGAATTGCGAGACTTGATGTTTTCCTACGAGATTTGTTGAATAGTTTTATCTTAATCCATACTAATATTATAAATGCGAAAGTGTGTTGGTCTGTCTGTCTGTTTATCTGTCTGTCTGTCTGTTACCTTTTCACGACCCAACAGTGTAACCGATTCTGACGAAATTTGGTACAGGATTAGCTTATATCGCGAGGAAGGACATAGGCAACTTTTCATCCCGGAAAATCAAACAGTTCCGACGGGATCTATAAAAATCTAAATCCACGCGGTCGAAGTCGCGGGCACCCTCTACCTCAGATATAAGTTAGCCCTTGAATGCAATCTCACCTAGTGGTAAGTGATGATGCAGTCTAAGATGTAAGCAGGCTACCATGGAAGGGGTATGGCAGTTTTAATTACACCCATACTCCTTTGGTTTCTACACGGCATGGCTTTGCTGGTGGTAACTAGCCATGGTTGTAGCCTCCCACCAGACAAAATACTTCAGTCAGCCGATGCAGCGCTGGTTTTTAGGCATGACCCCTGTAATATCACGGTCTTCAATCACCCAATCTTTATTACGAGCGTGGACACAGAGAGAGGCTAGTATGTATATTGTATAGGTATAGTTGTTGAACCGTCTGTCACGAAGTATTTGCTCGGACCCTCAGGCGCAAACGTCTCAACAAACATTACTCAGACCTCAGCAGACCACCCGCAAACGGCAGACTATTTGAGTTTTGCTTTGCCTGTCCAGTCCAAACTGTTCTAAGATTGAGTGAATTAGGTAAACTACTTGCTCTGCGTGGTGAACTATAATTATTAGATTTTTAATTCAGTGTAATTCTGACAGTTGTCATTTTATATATTGGGTGGATTATATACTTCCTGAAGCTGTGATAGCCTAGTGGTTAGAATGTCCAAGTCCTAATCGGAAGTCGGGGGTTCGATCCCGGGCACGCACTTCTAACTTTTCAGTTATGTGCGTTTTAAGCAATTACTTGCTTTAACGGTGAAGGAAACCTGCATGCCTGAGAGTTCTCCATGTACCTACTCAAAGGTGTGTGAAGTCTGCCAACCCGCATTGGGCCAGCGAGGCAGACTAAAACTCTGAGAAGAGACCCGTTTTCATTAGTGGGCCGGCCGTTGGGTTGATCATCATGTACTACCACACTGAAAATTAATTTGTCTTCAAAATTTAAATATGGCTCATTATCATATTTTAATGGTCATCATAGGTGACCACTGACCATATATGGTTTTTGGTATGTTATCTATGGTGTTTTCAATAACTAAAATGGCAACGACACTCAGACGTATTGGAAGAAACCTATAAGGGTTCCTTGTTTACTCCGAAACCCTAAAAATACGGCTCAAAATCCGTATTCGGCTAATAACCGGAAGACGTAGACAAAACAATGAAAACGTTTCCAATCAATTTCACGCCGCAGCCAACTCTCATCGGGGTTTGATGAGCCAAGCGAGAGCGGAAGATAAAAAAAAACATTTCGTCCTGCTTCATTTTTTAACCGAATTCAAAAAAAGGAGGAGGTTCTCAATTTGACGGTATGTTTTTTTTTGTATGTTTGCTACGCGATTACTCCGTCAAATATGAACCGATTATAAAAACTCTATGAAAAAGTTTGCAAAAATGCAGGTGGGGTGATCAAAAAATAAAGAGCTGAATAAAAAAAGAAAAAAAATTAAAAAAAAAGTTTAAATATCTCAATACATTCGAATAAAAATATTGCCAAGTCCATCCGGCTAATTTGGCTAATCAACAGACAAAACAACTGACAGAACAAACTGGTTCCGACATCAATGAGACGTATGCGATACAATGAAAACGCATCCAATCAATTTTGCGCCACAGCCATCTCCCATCGGGTTTGATCAGCCAGACGAGTTGGCAGATAAAAACAATTCGCGATGTTTTAAATTTTTTATTGTTGCGGCTTATTTTCGATTCAACACTCTCTGTTGGAAACGTTACGTACAAATAAATATGAACTTTTCGTACCCATTTTTTTTTTGGGGAAACGTATGAAAAAATTAAAAATTTATTATGCTGTGAATTTTTTTGATCAATTTCTATTTTATTTTTTTGACATTTAATATGAGAACATTTTTGAATTCATTCATTTTTAACCCCCGACCCAAAAAGAGGGGTGTTATAAGTTTGACGTGTGTATCTGTGTATCTGTGTATCTGTCTGTGGCATCGTAGCGCCTAAACGAATGAACCGATTTTAATTTACTTTTTTTTGTTTGAAAGGTGGCTCGGTCGAGAGTGTTCTTAGCTATAATCCAAAAAAATTGGTTCAGCCGTTTAAGAGTTATCAGCTATTTTCTAGTTTTCTTGTAGAAAAGAAGGTTAGATAACCGTTAGGTTCTTAATATTATGTCAATTGACAAATTTATGTCAAGCTGTCAAGATGCCTTCACTTGTCGGGGGTGTTATAAATTTTTAATTTACACTTGTTCCTAATCAACTGCTGAATTTTTGACCTGCGATATTGGGTCCTTCTCGACTAAGAGAACGAGATTTCGACTGTTAGGTTTTTACAGTTTATTATCAAATGTTAGTGATAATAACCGAAATCGAAGACTGAACGTGTTTTCCAAAAAATAGAGGAAACGAAAGGAACCCAAAGAAAACTCCTACCATTATGTGATTAATGGAAAGGGGGCACGACTCTCAGCGATGAGAAATACAACACAGAGTGGTACTTCTACACTTTTATGCCTATTATTTAAAATAAAAAAATCATGATTTAAAAAGTCTTGTTTTCCCAAATATCTCTTAATAGACACCCCCACAAATTGCATTTTATACGATTTTGTCTATGATGCATTATGTAATTTCTTAAATAAACGTTACGTTTGGTAGCTCTATTCCTTTTGACACGATATTCTTTGACTTCCTACGCCATTAGATAGGTACGTACATACTAACCTCTCCCTTGGCCCCAGAGGTATTAATTAATAGAAGCCTAATATTGACAAGTGCAAAACGTTCAATGTAGAGCGCTGTGTTGATAGAAATGTAGTAGGTATTTAGTAGCTACCACAGGTTGCTAATAACAGAAATAACCCCAAATCATAGGTACTCACTTTATTCCATGTATAAAATGCTTGATAAACTTCAGTTTTATTTCTAAGCTTCTAACTATTAACTTGTTGAAAACATAACCACCTTTGAGTTTTGACATAACATCTATATACTAATAAATAAAATTGGAGTGTCTGTCTGTGATTTCGAAATAACTACCACATATTAAGGTCATATGGTTATTTGAACGATACCATAACTGAATCACACGTTTTTAAAATTTTTGTCTGTCTGTCTGTCTGTCTGTTTGAAAAGGCTAATCTTCGGAACGGCTGATCCGATTTTAACGGGATTTTCACATACAAGTAGAGGATTGACCAGGGTGTAACATAGGCTACTTTTTTAACCGACTTTCAAGAAGGGAGTTGTGTTTTTGTACCTATGTACACCGAAATCTCCGAGATTTCTGAACCGATTTGCGTCATTTCTTTTTTAATCGATAGAGGAACTTTGCGACATTGTTTCATAAAAAATTTGGATTCCAACTCCTCAATCCTGGTGCTGCAAGGGATCTGACCAATCCACGCGGGCGAAGCTGCGGGCATCAGCTAGTAACTAATAATAGATGCCAATCAATCAAAGCAAATCAATAACCTTCACCTTGCCCGCCATTTTTCACCTTTCTTTTCAAATTCCAGATTCAAAAAAAAAGACTCCTCTCTTAAGCAGGCCTTTTCCGATATATTTCTTTTTTTAATTAAGTGATGTACTATTACGTATTAGTATTCTAGCATTTTGATCTACTTCTAATATAAGACTTATTTAATTGCACATAATTTGACTATTCCTAAGTAACTCTCATAAAATAACATTTTTATTAAACCAAAAAATTTGCTTACCCTTAAATCTTTTACAGGTAGGTCTACTATCTACCAATTCGGTAAACAAGCCGGCAAGTAATTGTTTCAATTTAAAAGGAAATATTAAACAATGGGGCAAGGATTTATACCCCCTCTCTTTTCCCTACCCCTAAGTTCAGTAAACAAAGAATCAATCAAGCTCTCATACTTTGAAATATCTCTCGTGGAAAATCCTATACCTAATGCAAACAATTTTAATACAGATACTCAATCCCTTTCAAATCTTAGGATTAATAAATTGCTGAGGAAAATTAGTTGCATCGTGGTGAGTTTGATATTATAAGAAGGGAATTTTGGATCCATAGCTACCAATGGGCTATAGAACCATAATATTAAAAATCTAGAAGTAGGTACTATTTTCCCCCCCCCCCCCCCAAGGGTAAAATTATCAAAATTCCCTTCTTAGCGGATGTCTACGGCATATTAGCTATTTGCATGCCTCAGCCCGATCCGTCCATAGTTTGAGCTGCGAATTGATAGATCAGTCAGTCAGTCAGTCAACTTTTCCTGTTATATATTTAGATTATTAAATAATATAAATTTTTACCTTTATCAATTTGTTCTGTAGCTTGGTGACGGCCATGCGCTCGCGTTGCGTGCGCCTTTTCTCTTCCTCTAATTGATCTTCTAACTGCTTGATGCGCTTTTCTAGAAGTTCCTGTAACAAAAATGGTTAATTAGTTATGATTTATAGAAAAGAAGATGATTTTTCTCAAACGGTGCGTCTTTGGTAAGTCAGTTGTAGGTGATTATTGTTAAACTCTGACCCATTTTTAGGGGTCCATACCCAATAGGTGCCAACGGGTTCCTATTACTAAGCCTCCGCTGTCCGTCCGACCATCCATTCGTCCTTCCGTCCGTTCGTCCGTCTGTCCCTCTGTCTGTCAGCAGTCTGTCTTGTGAATCGTAATAGCTAGGGAGGTGAAATTTTCACAGATTGTGTATTTCTATTGCCGTTATAAGCACAAATGATTAAAAATTCAAAATAGCTGCCAAGTACCTAAATCAGAAGATAAATAAAACAGCTGTCATATTATGATATCATAATATGCAAATATAAAGAATCGTTATTGATTACGGAACCCTAAAATAACTAAGACTACGCAAAACACCCTAGTTAAACTATTAGAGGTTAAAAATTACCTAATATCCGAAACAGTCCGGGTAAAGGGAAGCATTTCCGGCGAATGACGCTGGATAAATGACGTCACATCCGGATTGCGCTGATCAAACAATTTCCCCGTTATGTAAACTTGGACAAGTTAAACGATGATTGTTTCAAGTTGAAGATTAATTTTCTTATTTATCGTATAATTAAAATGTTGACTCTTCAGAGAATGGATTATCTAAGGGTGAGAATTACTGAGTGCACTTTGACTTTGCTCATACTTAAGACACTGTTAGGCCTAATTCGCACGAGCGTTAAAAAAGCGTTGCGTTAAAACCCGGCGTTGCGCTGACAATACAAAGTGCGCGTTAAAAAAGCGTTGACGTGTGAACAGATACTTGGGAATGCATTTGTTATATTTTGAACGTGTTCTTAACGGACGTTAAAAAAGCTCTCGTGCGAATGAGGCCTTAATACGAGACAGCGTTATACCGCTGAAACAAATCTGTCTCGTTTTAACTGAAACTTAAACCTGAGGAAAGTCAAAGTGCGGTCTATACATCTCAGCCTTAGTGTATACCTGTATGTCTTTGATAATTATTTTTGGGGCTCCGTAGGTACTCGAAGGGTGGCAACGGGACTATTACTAAGCATCCACTGTCCCTCCATCCGTACCTACGTCTGTCTGTCTGTCAACGAGCTGTATTTCGTGAACCATGATAGGTAAAGTAAAAAGTGAATGTTGAAATTTTTTCTTTTACTTTCTTATAAGTAGATAGTTGGTATGCACCATTTACAGATTTTGGGAAATATTAATCCATGATCATTAAAACCGTATTATAAATCCCATAAATTTTAATATTAATGCGAAATCCCTATTACCATACAAACAATGCCATATAAATAATAATAATTGTTGGCCCTACTTCCTAACGACTCATTACCAAAGGGCGACGATTCCGAACCAACTGTCTCGAACAAAGGCTAGATTTTCCCTTAAATATCTTTAAATAAGAAAAATAAGGGATTTTGAACCTTATGACATTGTAATAAATATATGGAGGCTTGACTGTTTTGTATAATGTTTGGATGAAGACAAAAGAGAGACGCGATAAATATTAGACATAGAGTAATGAATTAAAATAGATGTCTAACTTGTATAAGACTAATCAAACAAAATAACCAGCCCAGAAAAAGTAGATTATTTAGTTATCGTCTTTATTTAAGTCAGTGGAATTGGCGTTTTGAAGCGATGATAGAGCCAACTGAAAGATTTGGTCTTTCATAAAAGCTTGTAAAGAAGACCTTCTGGAAATAAACACTATACAAATTTTATCACTGAGCAGGACTTCGGTGAGCTAACATATGAAAAAGTTTAGGTTTAGGATTCGGAAAAGTTGCCGTAACAGGTATCTACCGTTTGCCATTACAAAGCTGTAATTCTCTTCTTCTTCTTCTTCTGTACTCAGTGACAGTTCTATATATTATATTATCAGTAAAAGAATTTTCAAAATGTAATTAAATACATCCAAACTTACAATCTTTACCGCTTTACAATATTAGCTTAGATGATTTCGCTAAGTAAACAAAAGGCGGTATTCATTTCAGAGTACATCTAAATGAAAATCCAACTTTATGAAAATTTTATTCTTTGCTACGATTTTCCGCGACCTCCGGCGGCGCAGGACGCATGCGTCATAAATAATAGCTCCTCGGTGCAGAGGGGGTGAAATCTTTTGGAAATATCGCCAAATTAATGGCTATACTTATTGGAAATTGATATACGAGATATTCTCACTTCCCTTTGTCATATTTCAGAAGATTGCCTCCGAGCATACTCGTATAATATCGCGAAAAAATCCCCCATATTCTATTGTCATCTCACTTTTTTTACTTTTTTCGTATCTTTCTACCAATGACTTCTATGTATTAATTCTTCTTCTTGTTAATTGTTAATAGTTAGTTTTTTATTTTATAGATATAATATATAACACATGTTTATGTAACTAGCAATAAGAAAACAATAAAGCCTATTTATTATTATACTTTTTATCATACGACAAGACATGCACTTAGTATGGGAGCTTGTATTGTATGATACATAGATGTAACGTCTTATCTACAGGATTTGTAAAAAGTGTTTCCAATTTAAGCGGTCCAAAAAATAAAAACAAAAATAATAATTTGACTTTATATCAAATTAGTATGAATTTAACTTTACGTCCAAGTGTTAAGGTTTATAATAAACTGAAGTTGTTGAGATTATAAAACTTTTTTTCTATATTTTGTAGGTTGAAACATAATAATAATATATGTTTACAAACGTAATGTATGTATATAAATGAGTTTAATCGATATAATTTAGGGTAAGCAAACTTAACACTCAAGGGAAAAAATATCCCTTATACTAACGCTTATTGATATATTTATACAAACGCCCACTGTCGCCACTTCCACGCCTCGTAACAAGAACTTTATATCTTTGTGTTGTATCTGTCAGTCTGTCCATTTGTCTTCTTTCCTGGCGAAGGCTGCCTATTGTAGCTCCTTGGCAAATTGGCTACGGTTTCAATGTGTCAATTATAGCCTGGAAAACTGGGGTTCCCCTGTATACAGAGGATATTGCAGGGTTTCAGTTTCAGGAAATATTGTAAACTATAGAACTAAATATCTAACGTATGAGAACAATCTAATTGATAACAATAAATAATTCAAACTTCCAAGAATAGAATAGAATATTTTTTTACTCAAATAACCTTTAAAAAGTGCTTTTGAATCGTCAGAATAATTATCACTAGTTCGGAATGCCGTTCATAAACCATAAGTTTAAAGGTTGATGGTTCTACACTTCTACACTTCTACACTACACAGTACACACTTTCGCATTTGGAATTTTATTAGTTTGAATACAAGAAATTAAGTACCTACCTAAATAATACAGTATCAAACTAGTTAAAATGTCTCATCAAATCATTCAATATTAATAAGTTATACAAAACCGCATACTGCACCAACCGAAAACAAATTCTACAACACCCCAGTGAGTACCTATACAAGTTTGTTTAGACCTGACGATTTAGTGGCCTGTTCTTAGGGTAATCCCACTTTGCATGAATTACCTTTAATATTTAAAGAGCCTACGGACTAACTTATACTTACGTACATTCACAATACACACTCTTAAAGTGCCCAATATCATCTATGTACGAGTAGGTATTATGTACACTACAGCGTATATAAAATTATTACATTCTCATTAAAGGAAACCTCGTGGTACCTTACCAAAACTGGGTATAGAAACTACTTTTCAGTGGGTAACTACTATCAGAAATACCTAATTTATGTACGCTCGCCGTGCCTCCAATTTACATAATAGGCAAACCTACGTGACCAAAGTATCAAAGCATCCGTTAACTTAACAAGATAAATTTGAAAACTAAAACCCGACTGCGATCGTCTTAATAAACACTGAAATATTACAGTAAAATTGTTTTCTGTGGCTTGGTATGTTTTAATGTTTTATTACATTTATGTTTATAAACTCAGAATTTTCTCCTCTTTCATTTGAAATCCCACTCGATACAATAGCAAAAAAAATTTTAGGAGACCCCAACTTTTTTTGATGTAACATCTGTTAGCTCAATGTTTTTCGTATAAAATGTAGCCTATGTCACCCGGACCTTTACGATGAATCAATTGGCACCTCAGTCACCAAAACTGGTCGAGTAGTTTAGGCGCTACGGTGGAACACACAGAATCTGGATACAAACATACATACACACATACATACATACATACATAAACTACTAAAATCATAACCCTTCCTTTTGGCTTTGCCGCAGTCGGGTAAAAACACTCGTTGATAAACACCACCTTGATCCTAGACCTCGCGTTGTATTATTTTTTTAATAAAAGAATATTAGCCATTTTTAATCATGACTAAGATTCTCCTTTCCCCTCCAACTAAGCGTTAAGAGTGGGTACGACAATAGTGCAACGGGTGGGGATTGAGCCGCCAAACTTTCGGATTTCAGTCCGCTCCTATAACCGTTGAGCTATTGAGGCTTATTTCTATCAAGGTAACACAATTCATACCTAACCAAATTATATCATCTATATTTTATACAGACAGTAGCTACGTCCTCATAGATTATACATAGTCAAACAATCAAACATCTCAAACACTCGCTAATTACTTGCCGTGTACGAATTAAAAGCACTCGTCCCACATCACCGTCCCATGAATGCTTGACAATACCCCACGGTACCTGACCACACTCCTACAGCGAGCAAGATTAACCCGGACGAATTAAACTGAGGCCCGTGAAACCTTACTGAAACTGTGTGTGGAACAAGTCAAAAGCTTTAGCGGGTAAATATTATGTAGAAAAAAACCCCTATTAATTAACAGAAAAAACTCTACAACTAAACTCGATAACAACTCGATACAACTAAAATCGAATACCCATACTGCATAAAATATGCGGCCAATGTCCCATCACATCGATGATCGACCACACTCGAACAGCGAGCAAGATTAACCCGGACGAATTAACCTGAGGCCCGTGAAATTTTAAATAGGATAATTCTATTAAGACACTGCAACTTAACGCATTGAAAATCTGATAGAGAAACCTAATCCAAGTGAATATAGCTGGTCATAACCCAAACTACATATTAATACACGGTGCCAAAGAATCAAGACTAGCTGAATTAAACGCTCTCGTCCACAGTCCACACTGTGAACTCCACAGTCACTGCCTTGTTCCTAGGACCCAAGACATTGTTTTAATTTACCTTGTTAATGATTAAATTGAGCATACGAGTTTACGGCCATAATATTAGCCAAATAAAAAATAAACTATTACAATCATATTTTGGATCATATTGTATGGAGACTCTTCAGGAATCAAGTCAATAGGGACAAAAACCACGACAATCATCCGCTATGGCCTATAACTTAAACGTGCACAAATTCGAAGTCACCCTCTTTCATCCATCATTAGCGGACAAAGGCTAATCTAACGTGGAGAGCACTTCATCACCGGAGATCGGCACGATAATTAACGCGAGATTACAACTCTACGGAATACACCCACAGCTTGCCAATTATTTTGGTAAATCACACTAATATTATAAAGGAGAAAGTTTGTATGTGTGTGTGTGTGTGTGTGTGTGTGTGTGTGTGTGTGTGTGTGTGTGTGTGTGTGTGTGTATGTTTGTTACTCCTTCACGCAAAAACTACTGGACGGATTGGGCTGCTTAGAATGGAGATAGATTATACCCTGGATTAGCACATAGGCTACTTTTTATCCCGAAAAATCAAAGAGTTCCCACGGGAATTTTTAAAAAACCTACATCCACGCGAACGAAGTCGCGGGCTTCAGCTAGTATGAGAATACTAGCCGATACCCGCGACTTTGCCCGCGTGGATTTAGGTTTTTCGAAAACCCGTGGGAACTCTTAGATTTTCCGGGATAAAAAGTAGCCTATGTGCTAATCCAGGATATTATCTACTCCATTCCAAATTTCAGCCAAATCCGTCTAGTGGTTTTTGCGTGAAGGAGTAACAAACACACACACACACACACACACACACATACACACAAACTTTCGCCTTTATAATATTAGTGTGAAGTGTGATTATGAAGGCTTTTTAGCTCCAAAACATATTTTACTAGCTGATGCCCGCGACTTCGTTCCCGTGGATATAGGTTTATAAAAATCCCGTGGGAATCATTGATTTTCTGGGATATAAAGTAGTTATATTTGTTAATCCAGGCTATAATCTATCTCCGTTCCAAATTTCCGCCAAATCCGTCGAGTAGTTTTTGAGTGAAAGAGTAACAAACATCCATACATCCATCCATCCATGCATACAAACTTTCGCGTTTATAATATTAGTAGAATATTCGGTGAAGATTGCTCCAATCTTTGAACTTTACAAAAGGTAGATAGGTAATATATGTAATTCGATTATTATTCATTACCATGTGTAAAACCTAGTATTCAATTGTAAATTAATGAAAATTATTATTTGAAAACTGAAAACTTGCACAGAGTCAATGTAATTTCAAAAGCTTGTAGTAAAGTCAGAGGTTGTAGTAGCAGGGTTAACAAGTGGAAAGTTAACTCATAGTATATACTAGCGCGATTCCTTTAGTCAAAAACTTGTGATCCAGGCTCTGAACAGGATGTGAGTGTCTAAGTCTACAGACAAGACGTGTATTTGCCTACGAATAAAGCGTAAATTGCTATAAGATCAGCACATTTTAACAAGGTATCTAATATGCTTGGATAGGAGCGTAGTATGTGAACTAATTTATAACAATGTGCCATCTACAAAGTAGAGACTTAACATATGATCATAAGTGGCACATGCTATCCTACATGATTAAAATCAACAGGTCTGATTGCATTCCAGCGCTAAACTATAAAATAAAAAAACATTTCACTTAATTCCCAATAAAATTTAGATCACACATCAAGACTAATTAAATGCTAACAAAATGGATGTTGTCAAAGGTTGTCAACTAATAAAATCAGCAACTCTTTAACATGAGCATAAACTCCCAGATTAGAAAAGGATTAGAACTGAATTTTAAAGGTCATTCCAAAAATACTATTACTCTACAATCTACATAATTATTAGGCTAGGTTGTCACCGCTTATTCATCTGACCCTAATAAAATCCGACAATTTCACTTAGTAAATTTCAATGGCTAAAAAAACTTTTTTCCATTTATTTCTTTGTAAGCAGTTCCCTTTGTCCCTTATTTTCCATTTGGCCATTGGGCGTGTCAGGGTCTGATTGATGTGTTTCTGCAACCCTTTCGATGGCTCTTCGGGGCTGACTCGATTGTTGTTAATAGCAAAATAAGGTCTAAAGGGAAATAATGATACAAACATTTTACTTTAGTTTTGCCTTAGAGTTTAGGCTTTACACTAATGAAAGATCTGTCTTTTATCTAAACTAGTTTGGTCAGATTTGTTTGCTTGATCTAACACTAAAGAACCCACGTATTTAAAAAAAATCTATTTCGTGAAACTCTTTTTCATGCTTTTTAATCTGGAACTGCCAATTTCTAAGTTCTTATTGAAGGTTGTAGTTGAGCTTGTTATGCGTCAATATTGATAGAGTTATAATAAACTAATACAAGTCGCAATCAAAAAAAATTAGGCATACCTATCGCCGTGTCTTACTCCATTCCATCGTTTGCTACCGTGAGATTGAGATACATTCGCCGAAGACCCACCTGTGCTAAGACAAACGATGCTGTTCCAACCAGTGCTCTGAGCCTACAATGCATTATGACCCTTATTCATTTGTCATAAGATCTACTTGTAGGTACATAGTTTGCATGATCTTTTCGAGATTTCTTTTCTAGTGAGATAAATCGAGAGATTGTAGACCAAAAGTACCTACTTAGGTGCCAAGACAAAATATTTTCATAATTCCTCTTTAACCGATAATAATTTATGTTTGTTGGTGATGACTCTACCAACTATGTATTCTGAAAGATTTACAAATACTGCTATGCCAGTTTTGATGATTTTGGCGATCATCATTTCCCAAGAACTGTCTAAGAAATCTCAATCGAGGAGTTAAACACATTTTTCAAAACTCACGCTTTTCACGTTCTGAAAAATTCCTTTTTTTCAAAATTCAAATATACTTTTGGGTAGCGTTCATAGGTTTTTTGTACTTAATTTCAACCCTACAGCTCTTAAACAGTCTATTGTTACAAGTGTAAATTAAAAATTTATAACACCCCCGACAAGTGAAGGTTACAGTAACTAGAAAAGAGCTGATAACTTTCAAACGGCTGAACCGATTTTCTTGAATTATAGCTAAGAACACTCGATCCAGCCACCTTTCAAACAAAATATAAACTAAATTACAATGGGTTCATTAATTTAGGAGTTACGATGCTACAGACAGATACACAAATACACACGTCAAACTTATAACATCCCTCTTTTTGGGTCGGGGTTTAAAAATGGCTGTGACAGACAGAAAGATAGACTGGACAAAACTGAGTAGGTATAAGGTTTCTTTGTTTTACTAAGGATTATAGAAACAGAATAGTTACAACATTTTTCTTGAATTGTTCTAATAACTGTTACGAGGATGAAGCGACGGGCATTTGATACTAACCTAGTTAATACTATAATTGAGTACATGCCCTGTAGGCTATCTGTAAGGATACTTTAACAATTCCTTGTAGACCAAATTAAACCCTATGACATGAGAATTAAAACTCTTTTTCTCGTGGACTTGTCTGAGCTTGTTGTGAAGAATGTAGTGAGCTTGTTTAGTAGACATCAATTTAGTTATTATGAAAACAAGGTCAACGGCACATAAACATGTACTAGGGATTACAGACAAAAAGACAATTTGTAACCCCCGGCCCAAAAAGAGGGGTGTTATAAGTTTAACGTGTGTATCTGTCTGTAGCATCGTAGCTCCTAAACTAATGAACCAATTTGAATTTAGTTTTATTTGTTTGAAAGGTGGCTTGATTGATCGTGTTTTTAGCTATAATCCAAGAAAATCGGTTCAGCCGTTTGAAAGTTATCAGCTCTTTTCTAGTTACTGTAACCTTCACTTGTCGGGGGTTTTGTAAATTTTTAATTTACACTTGTGTTTTAAATTTTAGTTTACCTTTGCATAGTACGAATTCCTGTCATTCTTATATGCGTAGGTTGGTCTGTTAAACATGTCTCACACAATTAACATAATACCACTGTTTACACCAATTTCATATAAAAATATTATGTATTTAGGTACATATCACTTTACAAATCAAAATCGAAATAACTCATCATTTAAAATCGGAACAACTTGTAATGTTTTGAAACGACTATGAACGCACTGATATTCACTGATCACAATCAATTATAAAGCGATAACTTTGATAGGTTAGGCGATATCAAACGAATGGCAGGGAGCCCCTGGATTAAGGCGGCTCGTTTAACGGTTGACGATGATAAGGATGGTTGCGATGATGATAAAAACACTTCTTAGTAAAATTATTATAAGATTCTGTGTTTACACAGAGATTCAATAGAAAAGATCTAACTCCCTATTTCGGTTTTTACGACACTGAACTCCTCAAGCAAGCAAGCTATTGAAATAACTGATACAATCAATCGCTCCTCATAAAAAGTTTATTGAGTAGAACAATAATGCCATGAATATTTGTTGTTTAAACACTCCGCTCGCGACGTATCACAAAATGGACTGGATGTCTTTCGTCAATTAGAATGGACAGAGCAATTGAGAGATGTAAAAGTAACCATCAATAAAAAACTTATAGAAAGATTTTCAATATTCAAATCAATTTTTAACCCCTGACCCAAAAAGAGAGGTGTTATAAGTTTGACGCGTGTATCTGTGTATCTGTCTGTGGCATCGTAGTTCCTAAACTAATGAACCGATTTGTTTGAAGTTTTTTTGTTTGAAAGGTGGCTTGATCGAGAGTGTTCTTAGCTATAATCCAAGAAAATCGGTTCAGCTGTTTGAAAGTTATCAGCTCTTTTCTAGTTACTGTAACCTTCACTTGTTGGGGATGTTATTTTCTAATTTATAGCCCAGTCATTGTGTACGCACTATGAAGACGAAATCCCTCTCTAAAGGTCGATGTACAATATTCCTGCGGTATGTAACCCCGAAAAGTTAGAGGTGCATGCTCGGGATTGATCCCCGGACCCCAGACTTGGAGGCTGACATGTTAACCACTAAGCTATCACCGCTTTTAAAGATCACGATATAGCTCTATGTAATAGTAGTCTGTACGTATTTGAATTTACAAAATGTCTCGTTGAGGCACTCAAGCAATGAGTGGGCTATTGTACACTGTTCATATAACAACGATTTATTCATACTAAACATCGCTACCAATCGTAACTGAGCTTTTGAAATTAGGCCAAATTAATTGCCTTTTAATATGATATTTTTCTACCTATTTAGAACATCATCATCATCATCATTTTAACGATGGCAATGCACAACCCATTACTGAGCACCTGTCTCCTATTAGCATCTAGTAGAACCAAAAAGATTTAAGTGATTGTCCACCACGCTGACCAAATGCGAATTCACAGACTTTACAAACTAGTTCTCCTCTCCACTTTTAATATAGGTCTCTCTTACCTACCTTCATAGGTACCTTACACTCAAGGCTGAATAGGAAGCTATTATGTTTATTTTATATATCTTTTATATATTCTAGATAAGCAATAAGCATGCTCCATCTGCGTCATTAATTCCATCACCCAATGGTCTAATTGCAGCCAAGCGCTAGTCTATAAATTAAAAAAAAACTTTGAGGACTCTCAGACATACAGGTTTTCTCACGACGATGTCCTTCGCCGTTAGAGGATGACCACACCGAAAAGGAAGTGATTACTCTTCCCCACTCAACAAACCATTGTTTCCATATATTATGTAGGGAAGTACTAAGTAGTCATTCTTCTCCTTTTCTTGTTTGGTGGATTTTTGTAGTGCCAGCCCATCACAACGCACTTCGCCAGTATCGAGTAGCTTGGTGGATTATACCCAAGTTCCTAAATTCTAAAAAAAGCCATCCAATAATTTCTGTCAAAACAATACGTCTTTAATCCGTCAACCAAAAAGAACTCCCCCAAATTCCGAAAGCAAAATTAGGGTCCCATAAAAAGATGCACAGAGATTAAAAAGCGCATCAGAGATCCAATTACAGCGAGGTTTGTTACACCAGTGTTACACACAAACGGATTATCCACAAGGCGGGCATCAAAGGGATCCATTTGCGAAATTTGTTTTTCCATTACTCTGATTGGTTCTGGTGACTTTTGGATGCGACTGACGACTCTGCAATCCACATGTCTCTATTATAACCACCTTTGTAGAAATTGGAGTGGTTATCTTTGGAAACACGCGAAAGTTAGCGATTTTTACTGTTAACATTGTAATATGAAGATCGAATATTTATTATACGTACTAATATTATAATTAATTCAAAAGTGTGTCTGTCTGCTACCTTTTCACAGCCCCCTCGATTAACCGATTTTGGTGAATTTTGGTATGTACAGGTGGCTTGCATCCTGGAGACGGACACAGGCAATTATAAATCGTTTAATAAACCACTAACCGTCTATCTAGATCTAAATATAATAAAAGAAAAAGACTACTGACGTACTACTAAAGTACTGACTGACTGATCTAACAGCGTACAGCTCAAACTATGGGACGGAGCAGGCTGAAAGTTAACGTAGAATTTTATGACGTAGACATCCGCTACACAAGGATTTTCGAAAATCCAACTCCTAAGGAAGTAAAATAGTTTTGTTTTTTTTTACATTAAAATTAATTTAGCAGAGACGGTCGGTCTATATAAATTTGGAAAACTGGCGTATCTACATAAATTGTTCCAGAATATTTTCAATGATGCTTTGACTATCACGCAAAATGCAGTCCCATCAAAAATCAATTTTTCCAAAAAAAAAAATGCATAAATCAAGACTGATCGCCCGACGCGTGTCCTTTATTACACATTCCTTTACTGGTTGAACTAAAAACCCGGTTAAGTGCGAGTCGGACTGGCACACGAAGTGTTCCATACCATCGTACAAGGCTTATATTATACTACCTAATACCTTTATGTAGAACTCTGCAAGTTAATAACGGTCTGCGCCATCTATATGTGATTTAGTGAATTCAATTTTCCGTGAAAACGTTTTAATTTTTTTTTTTGTGTGTGTGATATAACCACAAATTCACGGTTTTCGGTTTTTTTCTTTTACTTGTGTTATAAGACCTACCTATCAGATAAATTTCATGATTCTAGGTCAACGGGAAGTACCCTATAGGTTTTCTTGACAGGCACGACAGACGGACAGACGGACAGACGACAGACAGACAACAAAGTGCTCCTACAAGGGTTCCGTTTTTCCTTTTAAGGTACGGAACCATAAAAACGCACGTTGGCCGCTGGCTGTTGGCCCGTAGCCAACGGACATAGTCGTATTAATTACTACTTCACCAGATGGCGCTGGGCAGGTGCCGTATATATCACAGGCTATCCAAACCGGCTTTGGGCTATGAATATGGACGTTGACGCGCAAAACCTAAATTGGTTTAGATTTTGCTCTGGAATTTGCACTCTCGGACGGTAATGGGTAGGTAGGTACGTGTAGTAAAGTGTTGGTTATTTTTACAGAGATCTCATGAAAATCATTGTAAAATTGTTGACCAAAAATAATTATAAAAATATTATTATTCTGCCCTGCTTAACTTAAAAGTTCCATCTGTAAAATGTTATATAAAATTGACAAGTGTAAATTAAAAATTTATAACACCCCCGACAAGTGAAGGTTACAGTAACTAGAAAAGAGCTGATAACTTTCAAACGGCTTAACCGATTTTCTTGGATTATAGCTAAGAACACTCTCGATCAAGCCACCTTTCAAACAAAAAAAAACTAAATTAAAATCGGTTCATTACTTTGGAGCTACGATGCCACAGACAGATACACAGGTACACACGTCAAACTTATAACACCCCTCTTTTTGGGTCGGGGTTAAAAATGGCAGGTAGAGTTGTTTTAGCGTATTTAGCTTATAACAGATATGGTTGAAATTGTTTTGTGTACCTAGGTATGGAAATGCACAGAATATGACTTTTTCGCTTCGAAGAAACCTAAGTAGTAGTATTAACATGATGCCAAACATGTAAAAAAAGTCTAAATCGTCATCCAAGAAGTCTAAATACCCAAATATGTCGCATCATAACCAATGATATTACAATTTATTATAACATCATTGATCATAACACCTTTTCGTGTACCAAAAGACGCCATCTCCACGGACGAGAGAAACAAGACAAGAGAAACTCATACTAGAACTACTCGTATCTCCATAAGACAATACAATGGCCGACGATAGCTATAGGGTCAGACTCAATTTGCTCGCCCGTGAAAATGGCGCCAAAGTGATACACTTTTAAACTTTCAAAACTCTAAGTATTTAAAAAATATATCACTTTTACTTTTTCGTGATACATTTTTGAAAACGAATTTTAAAAATGTATGACTTTTATCAGGTCCAGTATTTCCACAGCATCCCGAAGTTCAAACTTCCAAATCCAATTACTCATAACACCAGCCTCCCTAAGCAATTAACCACTCGCACCCAAATCGATATTTTAATCTGTATTCCGAACGAACAATGCACAAACATCAGCTGAGGCCATCTATTAAATGACAGTTATCTGCATGATTGATTGCGAGCGTATGGAAAAACGCGGAGATCAGTCAGGCAGTTTATATTGACTGGTTATTGCCCGCGACTTTGAGCTGGCCAAACACGGTCAAGTTTGCAGTGCATTTGAGGCAGGCGTCTAGTAATGATAACCATACACCGTCAAGTGTGCACACTGATATAGCTACTTATACACCGTCAAGTTTACAGAAGCATCCGATCCGAATCCGTCAAAATACGTTCCGAAGTCCTACCTACCTAGTCATAGAGAGCTTGACCATAATCACACCTGATGGAAAATGATGTCAAGTTTACAGAACGCCGTCATAGCCTTTAGTATGTATTGTTTTAAAAAGAAAAGGAAGAGGACTTTCTACAAAATCCACTGCGGTTATTGACAAGTGCGTTCGAAGTCTCACAAGAAGTGTTCCGTAACATCGTACAAGCAATAACACTTATGGTTTTTAATTTTTATGGCGACAATAGAAATACACATTCAATGAAAATTTCAATTCTGTAAGTACCTATTTACGGTTCACAGGATACAGCTCGCTGACAAACAGACACCTCCTTTTTGGAACCTGGTTAAAAAGAAACAACTTTTTAGGGGTCCGTACCCGGAGGATGCCAACGGAATCGAACCCCGGGCCTCCCGTCTAGGGCGACGTTTAAACCACTAGGGTATCAGCGCTTCGCAGTTACAATAATAGTTAATTCAAACGACGGGCCAGACTGTAAGGAAATGTATTCAAATTATAAGGTAAGGCACCCCCGAGACGAGATCGAAATCTCTAATAATGTAGTCCGCTAGACTAATCTTCATTTAGTGTCTGTAAATCCCCAAAGTGGAGTTAGTAATTACAAACCTATCTTGCTTGTTAAGAATTGCATTTTCATGAAAAAGATTTAAAAATCGGCTCAGTCCGAGTCGGAGTCACACACGAAGGGTTCCATACTTGGACGAATTAAACATTTCCATAAAGTTCCATAGCATTGTAAAAGATTATGTACCTACCTTCCTTTACGGTGCTTTAATTTTTTTTTTTAATTTATCGACTTTTCAGTTTTTGATAGTTATTATTAGAAGTTAGAGATAATAATAAATTGGGAGTGACAGCTTAATATGCTCTTCGAGACACGGAAGAAACAAAAAGGCCAAATCATTGATAAAAGAATTTTATCTATAAACCAAATGAGGAATTCCGAAGTCGGTCACCCATCCAGTTACCGACTTGGGACAGTGTTACTTTACATTCTAAAAGTTCATAATTCTTGACAGTAATTCGTGTTGTGAATTAAGTAAATCTCCTCAGTAAAAGTAATAAAATTTACTAAAACATTGGATTCCGTGGTTTACATAAAGCGCATAGTTGAAACGTTTGTCCGTAGCTGAAGTCTAGCTCTAGGGGGATTTGTTAAAAGTTTCGCAACTGTTCAGGGTACCTCAGTGGGTCGCTTTGGCAATCCGCCATTATGGAGCTGTAAAGAACACGATCTCTCCAGTCGGTGCTTAATCCAACTGTGGTATTTGAAAGTTATTCGAATCCTGATGTAGCTCCTTAAGGCCAATTCACACCAATTGCGTACACGTGACACGTGCGTAGTGCAATTTGTCATTATTATCATCATTATGCCATACCCATCGTTGGAGACCAGTCGTCGCATTTAACTAGTCGCAGGGAGTCAGTCACTGGATTCAGGCAGCGCAATACAGTGGCATGTGGAAATCCAAACTAAAGAGTCAGCTACTATGTCCAGCAGTGCACTTCTATCGATTGATAATGATACCATACCATCCACCATGCCTTTTACCATATTATCCATACCTTTTTTTTATCATTCAGATACAAGTTAGCCCTTGAATGCAATATCACCTGGGGGTAAGTGATGATACAGTCTAAGATGGAAGTGGGCTAACCTGCAAGGGATATGGCAGTTTTTATTACACCCATACCCCTTAAAATTCTAAACCCCTGCCGGGAATCGATCCCGGGACCTTCCACTAATAAGACCACAGCGTTTACCACTGCGCCAGGGAGGAGCGCCATCTGGTGGTAAGTGATGATGCAGTCGAAGATGGAAGCGGTACAAATTTACCATAGCTATCGCGAGCCTTTGAGTAACAGTAAAACTAAAAGTATGTAGCAATTAGCAACCATCATCTTAACCGGGCCATTACCCCTACATATAGGTACTCATACTGAATCTTCACGGTACATTACTGCATCAAACGCAGAGGGCACGTAACGTATGGGCCACTTTAGCTAATGCCCTCCTGAATGGCGGCAGATAGACAAGCAACAAATGGGGAGCAGTCATTACCAATGTTATGGTTATGCGTACCATTGTATTTTGGTACTAGGGTGTCGCATTTTCATGCACTCACTGCAATAGCAATTTTTCGTGTAGGTATATGACTTTTCATAAGTAATTTTGGTAGTTTTTTAACCCCCAACCCATAATAAGTTTGACGTGTGTATCTGTCTGTGGCATCGTAGCTCCTAAACTAATGAACCGATTTTAATTTAGTTTCTTTTGTTTGAAAGATGGCTTGATCGAGAGTGTTCTTAGCTATAATCCAAGAAAATCGGTTCAGCCGTTTGAAAGTTATCAGCTCTTTTCTAGTTACTGTAACCTTCATGTCGGGGGTGTTATAAATTTTTAATTTACACTTGTTCCTGAAGTTGTAAGCAGTATGAGCATGCTGTTTAGTAGCCATTTGATTCGACGCCTTGCGACGCTTCTAAAATCAAATTCAAAATCAAAATATTTTTATTCAATTAGACTTTTACAAGTACTTTTGAATCGTCAAAAGCACCACTGGTTCGGAATGCCTTTCCTACCGAGAAGAATCAGCAAGAAACTTGGCGGTTGCTCTTTTCAAAGATTTGTTATACAATATTATGTCATGTATAAAAGTCATTGAAGTCCCGCGTATTGTCTTCTGTATCCAAACCATCATCGTGGTAGGTATTTTCTTTCGTAATACATACCTACTTACGTAATGCAATACGTAATGCATACTTTGGTAACGTATCTCCTTATTTCTGGTCGGATCCGTAGAAAAACAAAACGAAGAGAGTGGAGGAGAGTTCAGTTAGTAGCAACTTAAACTCAGCTGTATATACCTACTTTGTTTCCCTCCTATGATTTCCTTCACCGTCATAAGCGACATATAGCTTAAATTAAGATTAATCATCACAAAATAATAATTTTATACGCTTACTAAGTATCAAGCTTTTATTTATAATTATAACAATTAACAATCACAATATAGCCTCAGTCACCAGTGCAATACACTTTTTTCACTATTCCTAACAGACAGATTTACCATACTGGTCTCATGGCTAACGCAAATTGAAGGCAAACTCACACATAGAAATTCCTGTTCTCTTCTATTCATTACTATAAGTATTAGAAACATAGCTATAACAATCGTCCAAACAACATAACAGTTGTCTTCCAAAGTAGTCACCATGTATGACACGATATTCATCATCTTTTTTTCGTAGGTCTGGTCTTATGAACTTTTGTGATCCCGTTTCTTTCCCTGAAACTTTCTAGTTCCTGTTGGAACTTTTGGAAATTTTGGGATTCTGCTTTATGAAACTTCTGACTCTTCTGACTTATGGAAACTTGAAACTTTTTAAAAATCGCACAACTTTGAACACTTAAGTTTCTGATCTTGTAAATTTACTTTTCTTTTCCATTTATTTAAATTTTTTACGGTTGTTTCATGTAGTTTTTAGATATTTTTTATCAATGAAAATTTTCTTTGCCCGTTTTAGTTTGACGTCTAACTGACAATGATTATGTTTGATGTTTAAATCACAGATATGAACATTGAACACATAATAGATTTATTACAAGTACTAGATGCTAAGTGCTAGATAAGATGTGCATACAAAAGACAGTTAGTTATAACTGAGCGTAGCGAGAATCCAAATTATTTTTAACCGACTTCGAAAAAGGAGGAGGTTCTGTATTCGATTGTATGTTTTTTATTTTTTTGTATGTTTGTTACGCGGTTACTCCTCCAAAAAATGTTAACATAGAACTACATTAACTCTTGTATACTTAATAATATATTAAGTAATAAATTCAATCATTTTTTACTTTTTAGAGAATTTTCAAATTGCTTCTGAAACAGGTCGGCAATCGCAGGTCCAGCGTACCTACTTGTATTAATAGAGATCAGTTATAGTAAATGGATTAATGTTTGACGAGACACAGATAACGTAAGATTAAGGACAATAAACCATAAACACTGATAAGATTAAGGGCAATAAACACTGAAAAAGTGAAATGGATCGTAATGGCCTAGATTTCAAAATAAGTTTGTATCTATACTAGATTTTCTGGTCGTCTTGGTACAGGGATAGTTTGCATCCTGGAGACAGACATAGGCTACATTTTATCCCAGAAAATTAAGATTTTTTAACAAATGTAAATTAAAAATATATAACACCCCCGACAAGTGAAGGTTACATACAGTAACTAGAAAAGAGCTGATAACTTTCAAACGGCTGAACCGATTTTCTTGGATTATAGCTAAGAACACTCTCGATCAAGCCACCTTTCAAACAAAAAAAAAACTAAATTAAAATCGGTTCATTAGTTTAGGCGCTACGGTGCCACAGACAGATACACAGATACACAGACACACAGATACACAGATACACACGTCAAACTTATAACACCCCTCTTTTTGGGTCGGGGGTTAAAAAGAAGTCGCGGACATCAGTTTTCAATTTAATAAAAGAACAAAAAGATTTTGATAAGAATTTATATTAAACTGCAGTCCTGAAGATAAAAAAATCATGTGAATATTAAAAGCATATCGCTCTTACATAGTCCTTAATATAAAAGACCTTACATATTAAGATGCCATGGCGACGTCGCTGGCTACCTACCGCAGGCGTAGCCAAATGAGGTTGCCAAACACAATTGCCAAATAAAGAAGCACAACAACACAACAGTAGCAAACACAAACAGGCGGGAGTCAGTCCTGACGATCAGTTGGTCACTGAGTGAGAAAGGCGTAACTTACTTGTATACAAAATACTGGCGACTATCAGGCCAGAGTATCCAGTCTCCACGTAGGGGCTAGTCGGCCATGGCTACGCTGTCAAATTGGCGACGTCGCCAGACCGTAGTGAAGTATGTTGAGAATATTTAAATGCAGCAGTAGTGAAAGATATTTATTAAGTTCCGGCTTATGATCTACAAACTTATAGACTAACAATATCAATAAAGAAATCATACATCCTAATGTCTTCATTGTATTGCTTAACTACCTAACTTTGTATAATTTTGCATCACCTTTCTCCGATTCGAAGTGCAGGAAACCTACTTTGATATAGTCATTGAAAAGTTGTATTTTCATGTTACAGCTAATATGAATATGCTACGTTAAAACTTACAATTCATACATGTTACTATAGTGAAATGAGTTAACTATCAATTTCAATACGAATTGTTTGGATACGCATCCAGCGACGTCGCCGTGGCGTCCTAGTGTGTTAGCGCTCTAAGCCAGATACGGGCGTGGCGTCTACATTTTGTCTACAATTTTCCAGCCATGTAAGAGTAAAATCACGTCCAAAGTGCACATACCATTAATATTAATATTGGAATTATGCTTGTAACAAGATAGGAAGATGGGAAGACGAGACGGCCGGATTGGGGAGCCATTTGCATTGCTTACATCCTCTATACCTAATGCTTGCACTGATCCCTTGGCGTTATTATTTCCTAGTAAAAGGCTTCATTCGCCTGAAGGAAAATAGGTATCCTGGGATATCCCTTTTCTAGATTATTTAACAAGTGTAAATTAAAAATTTATAACACCCCCGACAAGTGAAGGTTACAGTAATTAGAAAAGACCGAAAAGACCTGGTAACTTTCAAACGGCTGAACTGATTTTCTTGGACTATTCCGCGCCTACGATCTAAAGTATCTGAGTTTTCCAAAACATCATTTTCAAATTAATAATTATGTATTTAGGCAACGTCCATCTCGACAGCTTGACATTTGTCAATTGACATAATATTATGAACCTAACGGTTATCTTCTTTTCTTCCTTACCTTCTTTTCTACAAGAAAACTAGAAAAGAGCTGATAACTCTTAAACGGCTGAACCAATTTTTTTGGATTATAGCTAAGAACACTCTCGATCAAGCCACCTTTCAAACAAAAAAAAGTAAATTAAAATCGGTTCATTCGTTTAGGCGCTACGATGCCACAGACAGATACACAGATACACAGATACACAGATACACAGACACACAGATACACAGATACACACGTCAAACTTATAACACCCCTCTTTTTGGGTCGGGGGTTAAAAATACTTACCTCTTGCAAGATGAATCTGTTGTTACTGGAATTACCTACCTACTTAGTTGAGGTCTTTATAAAATTTCAACTTCAACGTACCTACTTGCCTTTGCGTGTACCTCTACAAAAAATACCCAAAAGTGCAAGGGATGGGTTCCATAATCCATACCATCATCTAACACTATGTACTTTTTAATTTACATAAAGGCCATTTTAAAGTCGCCATCTCGGTTTTTATTGTTTGTCGTAATAGCGGCAATAGAATACACACTCTATGAAAATTTCAACCTACTTATTTTATTCATGAGTTACAGCTGTCAGACAGACGGACGGATGGACTAACGAACGGGCAGTAGGGGCCCGTTGGCCAGTACGGTTCCCTAAAAACGAACGTTTACGATTACTGATAATACCTCCAGACAGAATTCTCTGGGCATTTACGCTCGGTGTAATTCAGTTTTAGGGGTACAATTAATTCATTTTACGTTCCATCTCCTTTGAATTTCCACAAGACGCCTAAGCAGAGATTTGCATTCATTTAAGAGGGCTCTCTCATTCATTTAAGAGGGAGAGAGAAATAAAAATAAAAAAGATTCCGACGAATTGAGAACCTCCTGCTTTATTGAAGTCGGTTAAAAGTCTATTTTCTCCAAAAAGTACTTGACTGAATCTCTACCAGACAGTTTCTATCAATAATAAATCCCCTTGTCACAAAGTATGACATAGTAATCTCATACACAATCTTCCAAAGACAACCTTGATAGAGGCTTTCGAAATCAATTTTGGTGCGACTAAATACGCATTAAGGTGCATAAGGGCAATCATGTCTAACCCTCGCTCAGATCTGGGGATATAAGAAAATATTGTAAAGGAACATATTTTTAACCCCCGACCCAAAAAGAGGGGTGTTATAAGTTTGACGTGTGTATCTGTGTATTTGTCTGTGGCATTGTAGCTCCTAAACTAATGAACTTGTTATTTTGCCATTCGAAAATATGTCGTAGAGATGATGTCTAATGATCCAATCACTCTTCAATTCAATTCAATTTTCTTTACTGCGAATTTGGGTAAACAGTACAGATGTTACAATTATAATAACACAAGTGTAAATTAAAAATTTATAACACCCCCGACAAGTGAAGGTTACAGTAACTAGAAAAGAGCTGATAACTTTCAAACGGCTAGACCGATTTTTTTGGATTATAGCTAAGAACACTTTCCATCAAGCCACTTTTCAAACAAACAAAAAACTAAATTATAATCGGTTCATTAGTTTAGGAGCTACGATGCCACAGACAGATACACAGATACAGACGTCAAACTTATAACACCCCTCTTTTTGGGTCGGGGGTTAAAAATAAGTTCCTTTACAATATTTTCTTATATCCCCAGATCTGAGCGAGGGTTAGACATAATTGCCCTTATGCACCTTAATGCGTATTTAGTCGCACCAAAATTGATTTCGAAAGCTTCTATCAAGATTGTCTTTGGAATATTGTGTATGAAATTACTATGACACACGTCAAACTTATAACGCTCCACTTTTTGGGTCGGGGGCTAAAAAGAGTACAGCCAAAACCTGCCTATTAGCATGCAATAATGCGATATAACAACTAGTATAATACATGGTTTGGTTAATATTAATCACTTGCTTAAAGTATATTCTGTAAAACAGGCCATCAAACTACTTACAAACATCATATTTGGTTGGATTGTATTTGCTTGTGCATGTACAGATTCAGATGCAAAGGTATTCCAAAACCTAGCCATAAAGAAGTAGAAAATTCAAATTCAAATTCAAAATATTTTTATTCAATTAGACTTTTCAAAGTTCTTTTGAATCGTCAAAAGCATCTACCACTGGTTCGGAATGCCTTTCCTACCGAGAAGAACCAGCGAGAAACTCGGCGGTTGCTCTTTAGTACGTTGATAGATCAGACAGTCAGTCAGATTTTCCTTTTATATACAAACTAGCATTAATCCCGCGCCTTCGTTCGCGTGGACTATACAAATTTCAAACCCCTATTTTACCCCCTTGCTTGCAGGTGTTGACTTTTCAAAAATCCTTTCTTACTTAAATCCTTGCATACGTCATAATAGCTATCTTCATGCCTAATTTCAGCCTGATCAGTCAGTTCAATCAATCAGCTTTTCCTTATTTAGATTTCGAAAAAGAATAAGTACGATTTTAATTTGTAGATAACTAAGATTTTTCACAATAACGATGGATACCAGTGGCTTTTATAAAAATTATAAAACCGCCGACTTTCGTGTTACATTATACGAGAGAAAGGTCCAAATATCTTGGACAAACAAATTGGAGAACTTTAGAACCTTTTTGACGAGGGATGACAAAACGAGGCGCATTTTATTGAAATTGATGCTACCCTTAACTTTTGAGGGCCAAGTAATTGTTTAAAAGTTCTCTCTTCATTTGAAAAAAGAATAAGAAACTTGATCTTGCGCTTTGTATCGGTAGAAAATTCTTTAATATCATTTTAGGGTTCCGTACCTCAAAAGGAAAAACGAAACCCTTATAAGATCACTTTGTTGTCTGCCTGTCTGTCTGTCTGTCTGCACGTCTGTCTGTTTGTTTGTTTGTCTGTCCGTCCGTCGTGTCTGTCAAGAAAACCTATAGGGTACTTCCCGTTGACCTAGAATCATGAAATCTGGCAGGTAGGTAGGTCTTATAGCACAAGTAAAGGAATAAATCCGAAAACCGGGAATTTGTGGTCACATCCATTAATTACTACCATTTTAATTTTTGCCCTCAAGTTAAATTGTAATTTTTTTTATAAGTATAGTAAGTACATATATGAATAGCGAGCAAATGAGCTGATGGGTGAACCTCAATGAATGACCTATGAACATTTGCAGCACCAGAGGAACCGCCAACGCGTTGCAGGCTTTTCAGGAATTTGCTGATCCATCCTTTGAATAACCCTATATTGAAATCCATAGGGAACACCGCGCAAAGGAATGTGTATTTTGAAAAGTGATAGGATGTTTGGTAGCTGAGCTTTTCCATAATAAGTATTATTATGAATACGAACTCTCTTCCTACGAACCCTAAATTATGACATATTGAGTTGGCTTTTGACAACTCAAAATTTCTCATTACAAAACTTTATCAACAAAAAAGACAAAATTCTCTCGATTTGTTTAGTCTAGAATCTAGATCTTAAAAACATTAAGCGCCACCTACCTTATCACCGTCGAACTTCTCCGGTTCGTCGCTACAAGCCCTCAGTTCGCGTCTCTCCTTGGAACCACGTCGCACCAACAGCGGGGTTTGCGGCGGCGACGCTAGCGCCACGCTGTTCCTAGCACTCCCAGGCGGCGACTTTATGAACTCAATCTTCCCACCCTCCATACAAATATTCGGGGTCAAGGGATACATTGGTGACATAGCTACGTTCGCGTTCGCCAAGTGATTGTACATCTGGTTGTCTTCTAGGGGAAGCGACTTTGGTTTGTTCTTCTTACGGTAGGTGGAATCGTAGGCTAGAACCTGTGCTTTCGGTTCGGGATGAACCTGCCGGACCTTTCCAGGAGGCCGGTCGGGCGGTTCTGGAGAGACGTTGCCATCTGTACCGGGGATTTCATTTCTTTCATTGTTTGATATTCTGAAACAAAACAAAAACATACATAAGATAATAAAGAATATGAGACATATAAATTAATTTTCCAAAAATAAAAAAGGATTTTTTAAAAGTCGTAAAAGTCATATTATTTTATCATAGTTTCGGAAAAATCAATGCAAGAAAAATTTTACATAGCGTAGTCATATAAAAATACTTCTAAAGTTGGAACTAGATGGCGCTGTTCGGTTAAAAATATTTCGTTTCAGTTTTTATTTTATAATTTACAAAATAAACTTTCAAAAATATACAAAAGTATTATTCCAAGCTTAAATATGTAAACTAATGCTATTGGCGTCGAAAATATTAAGATTTTTAAATATCTTAAAATAAAAAAAGTGAAAGTCCTAACTCATAGTATCAGAGTTTTTTGTTATTTGAGATATATAAGCAAGCTAGTCGGCTGTACAGTTGGAAGTGTATTCTTTAGTGTGATGCCACTACTGTTTAGATCACTAGCGCTAGTTAGAAGGTCTATAGCACGTGACGTCACGCGCTCGTATTTGGCGACGCTTCTTGTAACGTGCGCCGCGGACGCTCGCCCGCGCGGCTGCGACGCCTGGCGGCGCACTTTCCTTGGGCGGCCTCTAAACCTTACGCGGTTTTAGTTAACTCGTTAGCTTAGCTCCGGTTTAATATTCGAGCACTTCTATACCATGGCGGCGAGAACACCCTCGATTGCCAGTTTTTTGAACAAATGAGGAAAAATATCAGTTAGTTACATCTTTCCTTCAATAACTAATTTTTTTAACTCCCGACCCAAAAAGAGAGATGTTATAATTTTGACGTGTGTATCTGTCTGTGGCGTCGTAGCGCCTAAATGAATGAACTGATTTTAATTTAGTTTTTTTTTTTGTTTGAAAGCTGGTTTGATCTAGAGTGTTCTTAGCTATAATCCAAGAAAATCGGTTCAGCCGTTTGAAAGTTATCAGCTCTTTTCTAGTTACTGCAACCTTCACTTGTCAGGGGTGTGATAAATTTTTAATTTACACTTGTTTTGTCTTGTCATATGGCTCTGGTTTAATATTCGAGCACTTCTACTATGGCGGCTATATGGTAAATGGTTAAGATTCATTTAAAAGATAAAGTTGAAAACTAATACGCGACTGCGATCGTCTTGATAAACGCTGCAAAAATTGTTTTTCTGTCGCTTGGTACCTTTTATACCCTTGGACCTTTGCGACGAATCAATTGACACCTCATTCATTAAAATGGGCTCAGTAGTTTAGGGTCTACGGTGCAACACACAGAATCTGGGTACAAACATACATACATAGACTGCTAAAATCATAACTCTTCTCTTTGGCTTTGCCGCAGTCGGGTAAAAATTTTAGAAAAAAATATTTAGGTATAAGTCGATACTAAACTTGTTCTGAGATATAGAGTGTTACATAAATCATTACAAATAACAACAAATACCTATTCACACAAGTCAAATTATTATTAAAGGCAATTTATTTTACAACTGTCAGTGTTCATATCAAACATGATTGCTTTATTAAAACATACGTCTAAAGCACCACAAAAATATATCTTATTACCTAAGTAATAGAGACTTCAATCGTATGAATGGCGTTAATATAAGTAACCAATTTATATAATTGATTGCAATCGGTTCCATATACCTATACGAGTGGATATTAATATTGGAATTGCTTTATGAAGGGCGTAATGTCATTTAATGAAAGGAAAAAATAACAATTGCGAGTGGGACTGGCGCCTCGCATGCCTCGAATACCCAAAGGGTCAATATGCCAGTTTTCAACTAGGTAGATAAAGTTTTAAAGAATTCCTCTCATACCAAACCTAAAGAAAAACTTTCTTTTCCTGCAAGAAGTTGAAAAACTTGAAACTATCTTGTGCTAAATCGGTTGTAAGTCCACATCTTTTAGGTTGTAGGTAAGGTAAGGGTCAGTTCCTATCGGCCATTACAAGTACTGATATCAAAAATTATAGTGAGAGGTCTTGTTTTATGCAATTTCAGACCTCTGTGAAATGGTATAACGTAAAAAACTACTGCAGCGGTAACCATAGGACTAAGGAAACTTCATTTCCTTAGATCGATTAATTTAAAAAACTTACTCATTTCCTTAGATCGATTAATTTAAAAAGCTTACAGCTAACATGAGCAATTAGATTTAAATATTAATCCTACAGATTAAAGATTAACGTCATAGCCTTTAAGTCTTTGGCTCTTGGTACACTGTAATTAATGTTTATCCGTTTATACTGGAATACTCTTATTAAGCTGTTGAACAAGCTGTCCTAACATAACAGCACTTGACACTATAATCCATGTTTACATGTATTACTTAACTATCTATCTATCTATACCTATCTGACTGGCTGATCTATCAACGCACAGCCTACACCGCTGTGGTTAGAGACTTGATTGTTTAACCCCCGACCCAAAAAGAGGGGTGTTATAAGTTTGACGTGTGTATCTGTGTGTCTGTGTATCTGTGTATCTGTCTGTGGCACCGTAGCTCCTAAACTAATAAACCGATTTTAATTTAGTTTTTTTGTTTGAAAGGTGGCTTGATCGAGAATGTTCTTAGCTTAGTTGCGCAAAAAAGTGAGCCAGCCGATGAGGCTCTTAATCTCGGTGAAATGTCTCGTAAATATTTTTGAGCGCTAAGCCTCAGGCCCCAGGGTCTTCACGGCAAACGGAACAAAAATGTAAGTCTCGATAAGAGAGGCATACTCGCGCCGCTTGCCGTTTTCAGCCATTTCTGTTGCGGCTCCCGTTCTTGATGCTGTACCCCTGATATGACACGGGGCCAATGTGTCAACGTACGTTGTGTCCCACATTAGCGCCCGTCCGCGTTCCCATGGAACCAGCGTCAATCCATCAGGCCTCAGGTTTTTTGTGTCGTTAACGCTATTTGAAAATTCCACCCCTAAGGTAGTCAAAAAGGGGATGAAAGATTTTAAGAAAGTCAAGTATTTTTAAGTTATATCTATGAATATAGTATTTGGAGTTTAGGTTAAACATGTGGGATTAGAAATTCCCCCACCAAGGGGATTAAGTAGGAGATAACAGTTTGCACGAAAGTCCGTCATTTTTTCGAGTCATATCAATAATGTTAGTTATAAAAAATAAAAATGTATTTGGCTTTTCAGACAAAAATGAAGAGGTACCTAGTACCTACCTAGAACGGTCTACGTATTTCAGGATTTATGAAAATTTCAACCTCTCAACGATTCTCAGCAAAACCGGAACAGGTCAGCTCATTGTTTTACAAGACAGTGTAAACCTCTCGCACTGCCAAGGGTCACTGGTAGAGATCTCTTATAGAGATAAGTGCTTCCCTGTCCACTTTTTCTTTCTTTTTATTTATATTGTTACAACTTTCTGGTACAAATAAATAAATAAATAAAAATAAATAAATTAAAAATTTATAACGCCCCCGACAAGTAAAGGTTACAGTAACTAGAAAAGAGCTGATAACTTTCAAACGGCTGAACCGATTTTCTTGGATTATAGCTAAGAACACTCGATCAAGCCACCTTTTAAACAAAAAAAAAACTAAATTAAAATCGGTTCATTAGTTTAGGAGCTACGATGCCACAGACAGATACACAGATACACACGTCAAACTTATAACACCTCTCTTTTTGGGTCGGGGGTTAATAAAATTAATTCCTGATACGTTTTATGTAATAAAGGCGTGAAAAACCTTCTGTCGAGTAATAAAGTAGAGGCTTAATAACCAGGTTTTTTTAAATGTCACGAAAACAGTGGCAAGTGTTGACACAAGATAAGTTGGAAGTGAAACAACAGTAGCCTAGATAAACGAGTCAACCTGCCTTTCGGGCGCACCTGGATTACTCTTGTGGATTCAGGTGGCAGTTTTTAGGGTTCCGTATTTGTTTGTTGGTTTAAAAATTGTTCTGAAATAAAATGTGAGGAATTTTAGGCTCAAATTCGCGCTTGGGGGCTACCATTCGTTAACAATTATGAGGTAACTTTACAACTTCAGTCCCGTACCCGAAGGGTGCCAACTGCCAACGGAACCGTATTACTAAGCCTCCACCGTCCGACCATCCGTCCATTCGTTTGTCCGTCAGTCTGTCTGTCAGCTGGCTGTATCTTATGAACCGTAATAGGTAGAGAGTTTGTTTTCAGTATGTGTATTTGCCGCTATAACAACAAGTAATAAAAATTTTAAAATGACCGCTATAAAAAAACGGTCAAGTGCGAGTCAGACTCGCGCACCGAGGGTTCTGTACTCGGGTATTTTTCCGACATTTTGCGCGATAAATCAAAAACTATTATGCATAAAATAAATAAAAATCTGTTTTAGAATGTACAGATAAAGCCCTTTCATAATATGATACCCCACTTGGTATACACGAAGTTATCTTACTTTGAAAATTGAAACATATTTTAATTTTTTTTTTCGTGATGTTCTGTCTGTATATCCATCTGTCTGTCTGTCCGTCTGTCGTGTCACAAAAAAATAATGTAAATGACTTCTAACATATCATAACATAATCATAACATTCTAACATAAAAAACTCGCATTTTTTAATGTTTATGTCATTGTAAAATGTATCAATATTGTGGTTTGGTTCCTCGAGAGTATGGTAACTCAAAAGGAATTGCAATTTGAGACAGTTAGATATGAGTATAGACTACTTTAGGCACGGCAAGCCTTTCAACAAGTGCCGAATTCGAGCCGCTCCTCAATTTGGCTCTTTGATGTCCCTCCTGACTGCTTTATCTGTCACCCGTGTCACGCGGACACTGACAATGCGGACTTGCGAACAGAAATACGAAATACACGTTTTTTGACAGCTTTTGACGTCCTGTGGCGATAAGTGACCGATGATGACTTTTTATTTGAGACTGATTTTTAGCTGACAACGGCTGACTTCAGACAGATTGGAGGTGCCCAATTTTAAGACGACTAATTTTAAACTATGAAAAATTAAAAAGTAAGTATTTTTTTTCTCTATAAGAGCCTTAAAATTAAGACACGCTGATCACTGCATTAGTATGTTACTGTATTGCAGTGGTTAAGCGCCAAACAGATAACTAAATTACATGAGAAATAATTAGAACTAATGAATTGTTGATGTCTAGTTTGCTTTTTTTGCTGGCATTATCTGGGCCAATATCGACAAAGTTCTTATGTCCGATATCGGTACAAACTTTAAAACGATAAGTCTTACTTATCAGTTTTGTTGGAAAAATATAATTCATAGTTGAATATATTTTTTTCATTTTTGAGCTTTTGGAAGTTATATTTCGTCTGTATAAAAATAAAAGTTTTTTAATTATTATTCATTTAAAATCTTATCAAACAAAATACTATCTACATTCTGACATTTTAAAGTTATTGGAGAGTTTAAGAAAATAATTTTAAAAACCATTGTAATTTTTTAAAGAATATTTTTAACACAGGTTCAAACTTTTAGCGTTGGCAAACGACACGTCAAAAAGAAATAAAGTGATGTGAGGTGACGAAAATATTACCGCAAAAGCGTACACATTCTAACCGTTAAAAATATTTCAGACCAATTTAACACTTATTATTTAAGAGTTTGGGTTGAATTTGCCTTGTATTGATGATGGATTTATGGTTTTTTGGAGTGAGAATGGGTGCTTCCTTCCCGTTCCCAGGGACATATTTAGAAATGGACTAAATAGACTGACTGCAAACAAACGATGCTTGATGAGCTACTTCTTGTTATTTAAAAAAAAATTGTGTTGTTTTATTTTATTTTTTTGTATTTTAAATCGCTTAAAAAAAATTGTGTAAATTTTTTTGGGTCCTACCCTTAGGTCCTACCTTGGATACCTGTATGTATCTCAAAAGGTAAAAAGTAACCCTTTGACGATCGCTCATTCGCGTTGTATTAGGACGACGCCTTATAGAATCACTTCATTGTCTGTCAGTCTGTCTGCCTGTCTGTCAGTCAAGTCAAACCCCTTTTTTCCAGGTACCGTGGAGGTAAGTATCATGTTGAATTTAATATGATATCCTTAAGACTATGGTCCTTCAAAAAATCGAAATCAACGTAATCAAAAATTACGGCATAAATACAGCCATTTCTTTTGATACTCGCAAATAAATGAAAACCTAAGGGATACACCATTTATGTAGAAGAGGTACCTACTACCTGCTACCCGTTGTTATAGAATTAAAGGAGTAAAGACTCACAGTAGTACAAAAGTAAAGGAAAATATTCGAAAAATCGTTAATTTGTAGTTTGCGATTAAGTACAAACTTATTTTTACAATCGGAGATAATAAATTTAAGCAACAAAATAATTGCACGTATCCTTCTAAGGTACGGAACCCTCAGTGCACTAGTCCGACTCGCACTAGCTTTTTAATATTCTATAATGCACCGAAAATATTATTTACTTTCCATGTCGCGTCAAGTCGTATCGCAACCGTAGCTAATTATAAAAACAAAAGGCATCCTGTATAAATGAGTATACATTATACAGGATGAGCGCGCTGAGCCGGCGGATAGTAAGCACCCTTGAATGTGAACATTTTAAAGAGGGATGCGCAGACATGCACACCCTGTGTGCTTACTTTTTAATGTACAGGGGGTTACAAAGATGGAAGCTAGGAGCTGATGGCTTACTTTGACGAGGTGCTTGTTAATGTCGTTATCGATAAATGCAAATAGAACTTTGTAATGTCATGTCCCGTGACAATATGAGGCCACGTGATGAAGAAACACTTGTAGGAATTACACCATAAATTGACAATTATAGTACCTAACACTCTCCTGAAACTTACTCTACGAGTACAGCTGCAAGTTTCAGTAATGATGTAGGTTAATCACACTAATATTATAAAGGCGAAAGTTTGTGTATGTGCGTATGTTTTAACAAACATACACATTACACACACACACACACACACACACACACACACGTGCGTTTTTACGTGAAAGAGTAAAACTACACGGATTTGGCTGAAGTTTGGAATGGAGATAGATAATATCCTGGATTAGCACATAGACTACTTTTTATCCTGGAAATTCTAAGAGTTACCACGGGATTCCGAATAACCTAAATTCACGCGGACGAAGTCGCGGGCATCAGCTAGTAAATAATACATTCAGCCAATCAAGATCGTAATGCAAGGGACCACCATACTTAGGCTTTTTTTAAAGCACTATCTCAAACTCATCGACCAGCTCTTGGACCTTATGTTAGTAAGTTATACTATATTGAGTCTGGTTTGAGAGTAATGGAGTTTTATGAAGTCGTATGCATGATTATGTGATATGTACCTATACCTCCACTATTCAGTTTCATGAGGTTAAAATTCAGTCCGGCCTTTTCGCTTAGGTACATGGACAACAAGCAAAAAGTTGAAAAATATGGTTTTCAACATTTTTAGGATCGGGTAACCATACTAATATTTTAAATTCTTATTAATCTGTTGGAAATAAATCAATAAGCGAATGGATGTCTGTCTGTCTGTCTACCTGTTTGCCTGTCTGTTAGCTTTTCACGGCCCACCTGTTTAACGGATTTTGATGAAAGGTACAGATAAACTCATAGCTTGCATCGCTGAGACGGATGGAGTTTGACTACTTTTTCCCGGAAGAAATAAAAATATTTCGTCTGCATGGATTGCAGACGAATTTAGAGAAGAAGAATGGCGATAGCGTTGTGGTTAAGATGTCGACCTCTGATTAGAGGGTCGGGGATTCAATACCTCAGACTTCGTTTTTTAGAGACGTGCTTTAAAACGGCTTCACCATTTTACCACCGAACCGTAAGACGTCGGGCGAGTTTCCATCCTTATGTTATCGACATTCCATTTATACGCACGAAACGTTTTGCGTCTTCATTCCTCATACGCATGGCCAAAGGTTTGGAATACTCTTCCGCGATCTGTGTTTCCTACCAATTACAATCCGGGTATCTTTAAAACAAGAGTGAATAGGCTTCTAGGTAAACGCGTCCCATCTTAGACCACATCATCACTTTCCATCAGGTGTGATTGTGGTCAAGCGCTTGCCTATAGTGAATAAAAAAAAAACAAAAATATTCACAGTTTTTTGGAGCAGTCCACGTTTAAAACAGCCACAAGGCGGGGCTTAACCTACTTTGTAATTAAGTTTAAATAATAGGTCGCGATTAACGGTGTTCTACCGTGTTCATTTATGTACAAGTATTTATTATCTAAGTACGTATAATTAATTGCACTAATGTTTAATTATGGACACAACAGTACACCGCGCCTAATAAGGCAATTCCCTCCTTGCGTGCCAATGTGGCATATTTGTCTAACATACAAACACAATAACCTGGATGTTAGTGCTACACCATGACGGTAGAGTAGTTACATAGTGATCTTACTAAAACAACTCCATAGTTTGTATAGCTTTTTTGAAAGCCGATTTTGATGAATGAGTTGTCAATCGATTCGTCATTATGGTCCGGGTGACACAGGCTACATTTTATACGAAAAAATCGACCTGACGAATGTTACATCCAAAAAAAAATTTTTTGCTATTGTATCGAGTGTGATATCAAATAAAAGAGGAAAAAATTTTGAGTTCATAAATATAAATATAGTGCAATGTTAAAATACACTGAGCGACAGAAAAAAAAAATTATACTATAGTCGCTATCTATCGGCAGTTTGCAGGTAGTAGTTGGGTTTTAAAGCTGTTTTTAGAGAACTTTATCTTGTACTAGCTGACGCCCGCGACTTCGTCCGCGTGGATTTAAGTTTTTTGAAATCCCGTGGGAACTCTTTGATTTTCCGGGATAAAAAGTAGCCTATGTGCTAATCCAGGATACTATCTATCTCCATTCCGAATTTCAGCCAAATCCGTCCAGTGGTTTTTGCGTGAAGGAGTAACAAACATACACACACACCCACACACACATACAAACTTTCGCTTTTATAATATTAGTGGATTATTAAAAAATGTCTCCGTTTTTCGTTTAGATCCTTGCATTGTTTTGAACGACATCTCAGAATGACGATGACGAAGATTGTTACTAAGGGCTATTTGTTGTCGAATGAACAAAATCGAAATCTAATCCATACGCACAGACAAAATAATATTACTATACCCATAGATATCGCTGCACAAAAACCGTTACAAAGAAAATACAATAATTTTGTTCGAAGTAAATTGTTTAGTGATTTCAAAGCTAGAAATTAACTCTATCTCCATAATCCAATAGTGCCAATAAAAAGCCTAGCGAATTAAACCACGGTATAATCTCTTTACTACTTGATGACTCAGTCACACACAAGTGGTTAGTAACTGGTATGTTTTACTTGTAATAATGCCATGGACAGACAAAGCGAGGTGGAAACGCGTTTAGTTCGCAAAAGATTCTAATAAATACACTAAAGTCTAACAAAGGCATTTCAAGGATCTTATAGCCAGACTCAGTTACTAATCGGGATCAGTGGAGACCGTATCACGAAGGTCTAATAGATTATAGACATCCAAATACGGTTTTGCAAATGTTCGTGGATTTGCAGTTGGCACCCTACACAGGGTACTAACACACTCACAGCCAGACTGGTCTCAAATTCATAAGAAAACCAATAATATGTATAGTTAAAACAAACTATGCAATGATATGATGCACAGTCATATAAGAAGCACAGCAGCACAAAACGATTTTACTTTAAAATACATAAATAAACTTATCGAGAATTATTTTTAGCAAAATATTACCACTAAATTAATTTTTTACACTAGTTGGTAGCTGTTGTGAATCTCCTTTCCATCATACTTTACCTTATGTTTGAAATGATAAAATACTTTCTTTCTTCTTTGTCCCTTTGCTCCCAAGGAAGATCATATAAGACCTAGTACTATGACAAGACAAATCTTACATACAGTACGTCCACACGTTCAATATAACGTTCTGGCGTTATTATTAAGCGTTCTGTCGAATCACCGCCGCCGTCGCGCATATTGTCTATTGAGGCCTTTACAATGGAATCGGAAAATAAATAAAATCGACTGGTAGCCGGCGCCCGTGCGTAATTATGGAGATAACATCTCATTCTTACGACTGCAATGATATGATCGGCGTTTGTGATTAAAACAAATAAATACATTTTTAAATCCTTTACGGATTTAGGTAGGTTATACAGTGTGTCTTTTTTAACTGGGACAGTATAAACGGTCTTCTAAAGGTTCCTAAGACAGGTTCCTTGTATCTTCTATGGTTTTTGATTTCCCAATGAGACCTAGCTAAAAAAACACGCTGTATATAGTGTTAGAGTTAAAAATATAATGCTTCCACGGATGCCACGGATCTTTTTTTCCACGCACATGCAAACTGTGGAATCAACTCCTTTCTACGGTGTTTCCATTAGATTACAACATGGGGTTATTTAAGAGGCGGACCAACAAATTCCTGAAAGGCCGGCAACGCATTGGCGGTTCCTCTGGTCTGGTCTGGTGGGAGGCTTCGGCCGTGGCTAGTTACTACCCAACCGGCAAAGCTGTGCCGCCAAGCAATTTTGCGTTCGAGTATGATGAAGGGTAGAAACCGATCAGGGGTATAGGTTTAATGAAACTGCCATACCCCTTCCAAGTTAGACCGTTCTATCTTAGACTGTATCATCATTTACCATCAGGTGTGATCGCCGACAAGTGCTCGCGTGTTATACCTGTTGCGGCTATGTGTGATCAACTCAAGAGATCTGATCATATAGTTTCTTTAAAGGGTATTGCTAACCTGTGGTGCAGCAAGCATTGCGCAATACAACAGTACTACAGGTAGGTGCAGTAATAAGGTACATTCCTCTGGATTGTGCCAGACCCTAGTAACGAAACACCATTGTGGTGGTTTGATTGACGTCCATTTACCGCTGATTGCCGCTTGTATTGCCTTGTATTTGATATGACTCAACTGAAACTGTGTTTATTAGTTTTGATATTGGATTGTTGTCATTAACATTTTTTTTACATGTCCACATACCTAGTAAAAGGGTCAATTTATTTGGAAGGTAAGGTTTAATGAGGTTTGTTGAATCATTCAAATTCTCTTCGCAGTTCGCACGGCATAGTTAAGTTTCAAAGAATATATAGTACCTACACGATACGACAGGACGAGATGCAAGTTACGCGAGAGATATGAGTGGCAGCGGGCACGCCATGCTTCCCGTAAGAGCGATGACTGCTAGAGCCGTAGATGCATATGGCTCCAGAATGGAGGCCACGAACAAGTGAGCGTACCGTAGTGTGGGGCAATTGGGGCATCCTTCAGCAAAATGCAGAGTGGCAGGTAGTAGCTGGATAAAGAAGGCTGAAACCCTGGTGTTGAGGCACTCTTTGAGAAGAGGACGTCCCCAAGCTGCATTAAGATTTTGCGCCTTCTAAGAGGTCGTCAGTGTCACGTAATATCCCTGGTTAACATACTAGGAACATATTACCACGAAGGAAGTTATACTAGTCCCTTGCCTAATTTTAGCCGAACGAGATCTATGAATCACAAATCAACATCTAGGCTACCTATTTTAGGTTTATGGCTGCCCTAACCGTAGCGTAAGCTTTTGAAGTGCCAATAAAGACGACGTTTACGTCGTAAACCTTCGAAATAATACCACAATTATTGTTATAAAATAGCCATTTTATATTATTACTTTTATGTTCATTGCCCCTAATTGGTAGTGCGGGCAGGTGAGATTAGGTAGGTACCCCCCAACTGAAATGGCAATGGGTAGTTTGATAACACGATAGACGTTGGGGTGCCAAGGTGAAAGAATGACGATCTTGCACCGAAAAGCGTAGCCTTGGAAGACCACCTGCTAGGTGGAAAGGCTAGACAAGACGCAGGGCGCCTCTGGATTGAGACGAACGCAAGACCGTGACGTTTTGAGGTCCCACACAAGAGACCAGGTTACAAGGTTACAAGAGACCTTTGCCGAATCTAAGAGAGAACAAGAGTAAATTAAAAATTTATAACACCCCCGACAAGTGAAGGTTACAGTTACTAGAAAAGAGCTGATAACTTTCAAACGGCTGAACCGATTTTCTTTTATTATACTTAGCTAAGAACACTTTCGATCAAGCCACCTTTCAAACAAAAAAAAAAACTAAGCTAAAATCGGTTCATTAGTTTAGGAGCTACGATGCCACAGACAGAATAGACAGATACACAGATACACACATGAAACTTATAACACCCCTCTTTTTAGGTCGGGGGTTAAAAATAGACATTGGACGTCTATGTAACTCCTAGTGCACACTTGGCTAAATAGGTGTAAATATGCGTATTGTCACATTTCGCGTTATCTGCTCAAGCCTTGAACGAATCAACGTTTTGATGCTGTTAAATAAGCTGTGTAAATGATAGCAAAACGTAAATTATTTATAAAAGCGTATACAAGTATTTGATATAATAAATGGCATTAGCTCCTCTAATATTGCAGTTCTTTGTAGAGTCGATGACTCTTGTATTTACAGAATAATTTACCTACAATATGAAGGGATTCTTTATCTTTATTCTTTATCTTCTTTATCTATCGGTTGTTGATGATAGTGATGATGATAAATAGTGTTCAGGACTTCAGGCACAGAATATACAAGTGTAAATTAAAAATTTATAACACCCCCGACAAGTGAATGTTACATACAGTAACTAGAAAAGAGCTGATAACTTTCAAACGGCTGAACCGATTTTCTTGGATTATAGCTAAGAACACTCTCGATCAAGCCACCTTTCAAACAAAAAAAAAAAAACTAAGCTAAAATCGGTTCATTAGTTTAGGAGCTACGATGCCACAGACAGATACACAGATACACGCGTCAAATACACCCCTCTTTTTGGGTCGGGGGTTAAAAATAGGACTCCGTTCAGGTATGGATACAGTTTAATGTGCGGACTAATTTCAAAATGGGTTGTCGTTAGGGAGTTACAAGGATGTAGTTTTATTTCTCTCGGAGCTGTATAACATATTTCCATACCGAACTTGCCGCAAGTATTTAGTCGGAAGAGCGTGTAAGCCGACTGTAGAGCAAGTGGGGTGACCACAAATTGACCATCCATACTAATATTATAAATGCGAAAGTGTGTCTGTCTGTCTGCTACGTTTTCACGGCCCAACCGCTGAACCGATTTTAATGAAATTTGGTACAGACTTGGGATACATCCTGGGAAGGACATAGGCTACTTTTTATCCCGGAAAATCAGTTTTTTTAATCCCGTAGGAACTCTACGTGATTATATGCCGCGGGCATCCCTTAGTAACAAATAGAGTCGAAAATCGTGAAACGAATGTAAATAACTATACGACTCGACGCTGTCTGCAATGAGACCAATTTCATCAGTGTACCCATATTATGCGTAAGCGAGACGGAATTCATACTAGCCATACTAATATTATAAATGCGAAAGTGTGTCTGTCTGTCTGTCTGCTACGTTTTCACGGCTGAACCGCTGGACCAATTTTAATGAAAGGTACAGACTTAGCATACATTGCGGGGAAGGACATAGGCTACTTTTTATCCCGGAAAACCAAACAGTTCCCGCAGGATAGCATGCAATCTTTTATGCATTTATCGTTCAATTAAAACTTAAAATATAATAGTAAATTAAAAATTTATAACACCCCCGACAAGTGAAGGTTACAGTAACTAGAAAAGAGCTGATCGGTTCAGCCGTTTGAAAGTTCAAACGGCTGAACCGATTTTCTTGGGTCATAGCTAAGAACACTCTCGATCAAGCCACCTTTCAAACAAAAAAAAAAACTAAATTAAAATCGGTTCATTAGTTTAGGAGCTACGATACCACAGACTGATACACAGACACACAGATACACACGTCAAACTTATAACACCCCTCTTTTTGGGTCGGGAGTTAAAAATAAAAGTGTATGCACCCCGGCTTTGCAAGGCTGTTTTTTGTATGTAGTTAGCTATTATAGGTACTTGATCTAATCAAATGAGAATCTATATTACGAAAACAGACGAGAAATCGTTTCAGTAAAAAAACATGGTCACATTAATTTACGTACGTAATTGCTTGCAACATTACGCAGTTCAGTGCACTTCGCGCACCGAGGTGTGTGTTTGTGTTATTTTTATTGAGTTGTAAGAGCCGGCCGGTTGATATCTTACTACGGACGTTTATTATGTAATTACCGCTATATATAGATGGTAACGAGAGTTCAACTCATCTTAATCTTTATATGGGCGGGCGTGCTTTATTTGGGTGACTTATCCGAAATACGGGTGAAGGAACTGTTATCGATCAACTACAAGTTACAACGATATGATTGTTATCAATCTTTTCGTAGGTATTATGTAGATATTATGAAATAGTGGGAATGAGTCTTAGGAGTGTAATATTTTATATTATAATTGCACCGTCTACTGCCTTGCTTTTGCAGAAGTATATGAAATCTATTCTAAACTCAAACAAATGTTGTAGACACGTTAAAGTTCAAAGATTTACATACAAATCTTAGAGCCTAGCCGGTGTAGCCTTACTATAGGTACATAAACTTACACATTTTTACTGAAAAGCAAAACACAGACAAATATTTGTTTCTACGTGTCTACATTTCATTGTGTTGTAAAATTACTTCTCATAACATTGTTTTATTAACCCCCGACCCAAAAAGAGGGGTGTTATAAGTTTGACGTGTGTATCTGTGTATCTGTGTGTCTGTGTATCTGTGTATCTGTGTATCTGTCTGTGGCATCGTAGCGCCTAAACGAATGAACCGATTTTAATTTAGTTTTTTTTGTTTGAAAGGTGGCTTGATCGAGAGTGTTCTTAGCTATAATCCAAAAAAATTGGTTCAGCCGTTGAAGAGTTATCAGCTCTTTTCTAGTTTTCTTGTAGAAAAGAAGGTTAGATAACCGTTAGGTTCTTAATATTAAGTCAATTGACAAATGTCAAGCTGTCAAGATGGACGTTGCCTAGATATACATTATTATTTATTTGAAAATGATGTTTTGGAAAACTCCAAGTTTTTGAAAGTTATCAGCTCTTTTCTAGTTACTGTAACCTTCATTGGTCGGGGGTGTTGAAAATTTTTAATTTACACTTGTTATAACTTGTTAGTTTGAAATTATCTTGTGATGGGTGTCACGTCCTAAATCGCAAACTTCTGTCATCTAAGGCAGAGTGAGCTAGAGTGAGCCCTAATTCGCACGAGCGTTAAAAAAGCGTTGCGTTAAAACCCGGCGTTGCGCTGACAATACAAAGTGCATAGATATAAAAAGTGTATAGACAAGATACTTGGGAATGCATTTGTTCTATTTTGAACGTCCGTTAAAAAAGCTCTCGTGCGAATGAGGCCTGAGGGAACTCTCGGCTTGATCCTGAATCGACGATATGTCAAATATTAGGTTATCAAAGAAAAATCGGCGATTCAAAGGCAACCTAGCGTCAAAAGTAGAAACAGTTGACGTCTGCCAGTGACAAAGCCTCAACGTTTTGTTACGAGGTAACTACCTAACTGTAGTGAACTGTGCTTCTGACATCTAAGGTGTTTAATCGTCAGAATTTCACGCTTCTGTCACGTTCATGTCACGCCCTTGTCACGGTGTCGTCACGTTCGATCACCGCAGTAGTGGTACCGTGAGAATCGCAGCCTTCCATTTGTTCCATTCCTCGCTCGCTCCGAACCCAGATCGAAGACAAGATAAGAGCACTATTCAACTGTCAAGGTTTTGTATTGTTTGTTTATGAAACAGTTACAGTGACAGTGAAATGGGCTTCTTTATTTTGTTTATGGCAACATTCAAATTAAGAGATCGGATATCTTATTTACCGATTTTGAAATTGAGGATGTTATTTAATAAAGACCTTAATTCTAAAGTCTCTTTGTAGTTTGTCTGTTTGTTCCTTTTCCCAATCTATTTAACTGTTTTAGGCGAATTAATATACTTACTACAGAGATAGCTGGCCTCCCGGAGTGCTTTTTATCCAAAGGATGTTTTTTATTCCGGAAAATCAAAGAGTTTCCACCAATTTCACCTAGATCCACGCGGACGAAGCGAAGTCGCGGGCAATCCATACTAATATTATAAATGCGAAAGTGTGTCTGTCTGTCAGTCTGTCTGTCTGTCTGCTACGTTTTCACGGCCCAACCACTGAACCGATTTTAATGAAATTTGGTACAGACGTGGGATACGTCCCGGGGAAGGCCAAGACTACTTTTTATCCCGGAAAATCAAAGAGTTCCTACGGGATTTAAAAAAAATCGAAATCCACGCAGGCGAAGCCGCGGGCATCCCCTAGTATCTAATATACAATACTATTACATCTACTGGATACTAGTGTCTCGTAACATTACTATAGAACACTCCTTTTTATTGTAATTTCAAGTGGATCTCACTAAATAAGAAAGTAGAAAATGGTAAGTATGACTATAATATTATTTTAATTGAACTGTATACATATAATCATTTAATTTGTATTCAAAGAAAGCATTACAGTTACAATCATCCTAGATTTTTGTGTCATAGAACAACAAAAACAGATGTACCTATTCAATGCAAATCAGAGTTCTCACAATCAAAGATGCGGAACAAAAGAGCACGGTAATTCTATTAAGACACCCGACACGACGACGACCCGACACGTAGGGTTGCCTGCCTACACTTTATAATAAATTTTCATGTTTTGCTTAGTTATTACAAAAACAAATATAACATTGACGAACCTACAACCTCCTTATATTTGTTTGTTACAAAAAAATACAACATTGCAAAATCTTTAAGCCAAGAAAAAAGTACATACCAAGTTACGTAAGATGAACTCTAAGAAATCAATTAAGAAGTTCTACTTATAAGTTTTCTTTGTAAACTCAAAATACACATCCTTAATACATTTATTTATTCTGCACTCTTAATAAATAATAACGAACTAAATAGCGCAAAAAGTAATATAGTTTTAGTTAATAACTATTGAGATAGTTAATTACTTAAATTAAAATGGCCTTAATAGAAAATGTTTGCCGATTTGAAGGTTAGAAATGACAACCCTAGAAAAGTCCCTGACCTACACGTAACGCGAGTGCATGCCCTGTAAATTGCCACGCTGAGCTTGTCAATCGTCAAAGATTATAACAGCTCAATATATTGCTAGAGTTATAAGTTAAGATTGATTCCTCACTGTATTTGGTGGTCATCACGCAAAAAGCTTCTTTTAATTTCGGGTAGCTGATTCTTGTCGCCCATGTTAACTCTAAGTAAGGATGGAAGTTAAAAAAACCGGCCAAGTGCGAGTCAGACTCGCGCACTGAGGGTTCCGTACTCGGGTATTTTTTCCAACATTTTGCACGATAAATCAAAAACTATTATACTTAAAAATAAATAAAAATCTGTTTTAGAATGTACAGGTAAAGCCCTTTCATATGATACCCCACTTGGTATAGTTATCTTATTTTGAAAATTGAAACACATTTTAATTTTTTTTCAATGATGTAACCACAAGTTCACCGTTTTCAGATTTATTCCTGTACTTGTGCTATAAGACCTACCTACCTATGATTCTAGATCAACGGGAAGTACCCTATAGGTTTCTTGATAGACACGACGGACAGACAGACAGACAGACAACAAAGTGATCCAATAAGGGTTCCGTTTTACCTTTTGAGGTACAGAACCCAAAAAAAATCTGTGTGCCTCGCGCATTGCCATTTCGGATTCGCAATCCGTTGAGCTACGTCAGTTACTTTGGATCTTCTATATTTCCTCATTTCTGATTGGATCACGCAGAGAAGCTCCAATTATAACAACTATGAGAGCAATAAATTAACCCACACTCAGCTTATACTTTTCAATACACAATATTTCAAGTGTGTGTGAAATGTAAATTCGCCCAGTTGCCGGGTTGCCTCAATTACAAGTTTACAACAAACGCAAATGCACTTCTGTTTACCCGTCGACTCTGTGTGTGGAACTAATTCCGTTGCAAACCAAACACTTTCCAATCAGCGTTTCACAGACCGAATACGGAATCAAAACAGTTTATGCGTATTACGTGAAAATATCGTTTGGCAATACACAGGAGAGGATTTAGATGGGCTGAGCAAGTGAAACGCATTAAATCATTTTTTTTTTGTTTTTTTTTCTCTCTCGTCTGGCTTTACAAAGATTAGCCAATGTCAAGTTTGTAGTTATTTGTAACAAGTTAAACTATACAAGTATGGATCCCGTCTGTGCCGGCGCTCGCCGACACATGCACGGCACCCCCTTAGAGCCCTTTTCAGTCAGTTTTAACAAAAAAAAAACTCCAAAAAAGCAGAGCACGCCCGCCAGCTCTAACACCAACACAGGCGAAGTCCTAAATCATTTTTAAAATTACTTTCAAACTTTTACTCTAAACCTTTAACAAAAAACTTAGATTATTATAGGCAGTTTTTGAAGTCCTATGACCCCCTTTTGCTACATCATAAGACCTTGGAAATGGTTGTAAGGTATTCATCAAAACATAACTAAGAGCTGTCTCGAATAAACCCGCCTACAAGTCCATTTAAAACAAGAGATTATAATTTAACAATGCATTTTCTTCTCCAAAATTACTCAGTAAGTTGTGCAAAGACTGTTTCAGGTTTTCACTCTATCCAGTCATTTTTAAGCCTGTAGACATATATTTTGTTAGTTAGATGGATTTTCTGAAAAGCTGTTCGTAGTAGAGAAAACCTATAATATGAATTTGCGTAAAGATTTCTGACATAGTACCACTTGAGTAGATCTATACTAATAAATAAAATTGGAGTGTCTGTCTGTAATTTCGAAATAACTATCTCATATTAAGCTCATATGGTTATTTGAACGATACCATAACTGAATCACACGTTTTTAAAATTTTTGTCTGTCTGTCTGTCTGTCTGTCTGTCTGTCTGTCTGTCTGTCTGTCTGTCTGTCTGTTTGAAAAGGCTAATCTTTGGAACGGCTGAACCGATTTTGACGGGACTTTCACAGGCAAGTAGAGGATTGACCAGGGCGTAAAATAGGCTACTTTTTTAACCGACTTTTAAAAAGGGAGTTGTGTTTTTCTACCTATGTACACCGAAATCTCCGAGATTTCTGAACCGATTTGCGTCATTTCTTTTTTAATCGATAGAGGAACTTTGCGACATTGTTTCATAAAAAATTTGGAGTCCAACTCCTCAATCCTGATGCTGCAGGGGATCTGACCAATCCACGCGGGCGAAGCTGCGGGCATCAGCTAGTACTAAATACGCAACAATAGTAAATCTTAGTGGTTTTTGTGTCAAAAGCAGACTTGTAAAACATTCAATATTAGATAGTTAATTAAAAAAAAAGATATAGGTACCTGAACGAACGCGGCATTAGTCACATAGCCAACGCATGCTGTGCATTAGCCAGTAATTTAAAAAAATCATAGTCCTAGCAGTTTAAGCTACACTGATGTTTTAGATACATAAGTAATTTCTATTAACAAGTTACTACTAATCCTTCATGCAACGGTATGGTACAAAGTTAGTCGCTATTCTGGTCCCCTGACTCAACAATTGTTCTGCGAAACTTATAAATAGTTTCCCAGCTCGAGAGCTGATTGACTTGAAAATTGAAATGCACATTAGAAGTTAAGTACAAGTTTAAAAGTAATTTCTGTACTGTACTGATTACTCTTAAGAAGCGTAAACTACTAGGTATTTCGAGCAATTTTTTATCAGATTCTATTCTTTGTGAATTCGTAACTTATACGGACCCATTGAACTAATAATACTACGTAGGGACCACATATTAACTATGCAAGTACTGTTAATATGTGATTACAGTAAACTATATATGCTGTGTGTAACTGTGTGTAACTCTTCAAGGCACGGAGGAAATAAACCCAAGGGTCAATAAAATTATGGATCTCTATAGTCGGTCATCCATCACCCAAAAAACTTCTCGATTTTGCACAAAAATGGAAAATAGGTAGTCTTATCTGGAGAGGTTTTTAATTTTACATTTTTAATACATAAGTAATTGCTTATATTATACGGTTATCAACAATAAAATAATCTTAGCTCTTCAGATCTCGGTACATTAAATACAATACTGAAGTACTTTTATCTGGTACTTATACTCGGGTATAAAATATGGCCGCCCCGTAATGGCGTCTTATCACCAGGGTTAAACCGAGATATTGCAAATGGGCACGCTTTACAAGATGATCGTAAAACTACTAATATACGTTTAAGAACACTTCGCCACCATCGATTTATGGGCGTTTGTCCCAACTGATGGATTGCCATTTTCCACTTCTGGACATTGGCACAGAGTAAGGATATTACTTACTAGCCGATGCCCGCGACTTCGCCCGCGTGGATTTAGGTTTTTCTATATCCTGTGGGAACTCTTTGATTTTCCGGGATAAAAAGTAGCCTATGTGCTAATCCTGGATATTATCTATCTCCATTCCAAATTTCAGCCAAATCCGTTCAGTAGCTTTTGCGTGAAGGAGTAACAAACATACACACACACACACACACATACATACACACACACACATACAAACTTTCGCCTTTATAATATTAGTGTGATGTCCTTCCCATTCTCACCTATGGTGCTGAAACGTGGACTGACAGACGGCCTTGTCCACAAATACAAACTTGCTCAGCCAGCTATGGATAAGATCCGAAATGAGTAGATCTGCAGGAGAACTAACAAACTAGCAAACTGAAATGGCAGTGGGCAAGCCATGCCTGTCATAGAGGCGATGGCCGTTGGAACTGGAAAGTCCTTGAGTGGAGACCGCGTATAAGCGAGCGTAGTGTGGGATGCCCCCCAGCACGATGGACCGACGATGTAAAGGGGCTGGCGGGAAGTGGCTGGATGAGGAAGGCTGAGGACCGGGTGTGGTGGCGCTCTTTGGGGAAGGCCTATGTCCAACAGTGGACATCCACAGGCTAATGATTATGATGATGTATGATATTATAATATTACAGAGTTTCGACGAAGTCGTCTAGGCAGAGCAATCATGCGGTAATAATATTTTGTTATTTTATCGCCGTTGATTGTTATTATTCGTATCGCCGTTATTTTATTTTCCCATTGTTTATTCGCTAACGAGCTTCAAAAGGCGTTTCAAATCGAGCCACAATTTAAATAAAATAGTCGAATAACAAGTTAATTAACACGTGAAACGAAACAAAACACCTACAAAACACAAATACAGGTAGTTAAAGAGATAAACGCATTTTTCTGAGTTCATTCTCGTCTTCATTTATTTTTAGATGGGTTTGTTTTGTTTGTTTTGTAACTCGATCTTGTATTAAAAGTAACAATTTACGTACAGTAACTTTAACTAGAATTTTTATCTGTTGTTTAAAGTAGAGATGGGAGAAAAAATATTTTCACCAAATGAAAATGATTTAAAAGTACCAATAATCATTTTCATTTGATGAAATTATTTTCATCAAATGAAAAACCATCTGTGAAATAATATCAGCGCTTGATAATAAGTATGAATTAATTGAGGAAAATCTTCTTGATCATACAAATTCCCAGTTAAATTATTATTAATTTAGCACAAGTGCGACGGAAAATTATTTTTCATTTTAAAAACTTATGCCTAAGTGCGAAAATTGAAAAATAAGTTTCCGTGAAAATTGCGTGCGAAAACACTACGAACCAGGCCACTTCTTATCCCAAAAAATTAAAGATTTATCACGGGATTTTAATAACTTAAATACACCAGCTAAATCAGAAAAAAAACAGCCAAGGCTGTTTTTTTTTTCTGATTTCTCTTCGGACATTCTGATAATAGCTTACAGGTACAAGTGTAAATTAAAAATTTATAACACCCCCGACTAGTGAAGGTTACAGTAACTAGTAAAGAGCTGATAACTTTCAAACGGCTGAGCCGATTTTCTTGGATAATAGCTAAGAATATACTCTCGATCAATCACTTTCAAACTAAAAAAACTAAATTAAAATCGGTTCAATAGTTTAAGAGCTACGATGCCACAGACAGGTACATACGTCAAACTTATAACACCCCTCTTTTTGGGTCGGGGGTTAATAAGAAATTAAATACAAAATATCTTATCTGAGAATACCCATATTATAAATGCGAAAGTGTGTTAATTTTTGTAGGTTTTTTGATTTGTCATTCAATCACGCCGCAATAGACCTACGAATGGGCTTGATTTTTTTGCATGGAAGACCTGGAAAGCAACATAGGCAACTTTTTCGTAAAATCAAAGATTACTCACGGGATTTTTAAAAACTTAAAACAGTCAAAGAGGACAATCTGATACCTATCAGCCTATTGCAGCCATAAGAAATTAATCACGAAATATATCTGAGAATAATAAAATAAATATTTCATATCTCGAAATGTGTTAAAACCTGACTTGGCGTTCTTCTTACGTGCCGATACAGACGAATCTTCACGATGCAATCTCTTCCATGAAATACCATACAAATAAGTACGACGACGACGGCGATACAAAATTGACTTCCCATTAAAATATTTTATTGAAGGAAGTCGCGATTTTATCTCTCATTTGGCATTTTGGAGCGAAAAAGGAACGTGATTCGAGTTCGTGTTCAAAGTGAAACGTTGATTTCGATTGGAGTGGTGTTACTATGTTTAAATGTTTTGTAGGACACGAAGTTAGAAAACAAGGACAGAAATTTTAACAGGACACACTATGCATGAATGCGCTAGACTGCACTTATTTATGTTTAAATTTTTGCACTTAATCGTAAATAAAAAGAATAAAAAAATTGTATGTAATATCGAAATGTATGTAAATGTAAATAAATCTGAATCTGAGATTTGTTATAAAAGAAAATTTTTATTATTTATCCAAAAAACGCACGCAAATAGGTATAATCCACGCATAAAACCAAGCCAATTATGAGCGCTATTCACTCAAGTTGTACTTTTTTTTGTAGCAAAGTTTGGATATAGATATCTAGTCTCCAGTAGGTATGTTATTACATGATTCAAACTGAATTCTTATACCCTCGTACTCCTACTACCTATAAAGCTGACCATACACGATCAAGTTTATCGGTCAAGTCTACAGCAGACTTGAAGCGGCGTCCAGTAAACTTGACGGTGTATGGCTAAGTGTGCATAATGTCATGCATACGTTATGACGGTGTATGGCTTTCAGTTGACAGGACGCCGGTTCAAGTCTGCTGCAAACTTGACGGTAAACTTGATCATGTATGGCCAGCGTAAACGAATGCCAGACGTTAGACTAAATTATGTAACCGTATCTATAAACTATGCTCTGAGCCAGATTATTCTAAAGCTTATATGAATAATAGTGGGACATATTCCACTAAAATGATATATAGCTGGCATCCCTGAATTGGGGCCAACGAAAAAAAATTAGCACGACACGTTTTGAATTTATGGCTAGTATATATATTTTCTAATCTAACCGATTTTTTAAAATCCCAATGGATTGTTTTATTTCGAGAATCGTATATTGCAAGCAAATGAGTGGTTAGATTGTACAAATAGAACATAATACTTTTTTTCCTATATTATTTTCGTAATACTTTGGAGTTAGTTTAATGATTTTGGGTTTTTGATTAATATTTATTTGTTATTAGTTTAGGTAGGATTTATGCCCAGCAGTGGACGTCGATTACTTGACGACTATACCAGTAACTACAGTTACAGCAGGGAAGTACTGTTTATTTTTTGTACAATTAAGAATGGAACCATCTTTACGACTTCCCTGAAGATTTTATCCTTGACAAAAAGCATTGTTGAATAAAACATCTTTCATTCAATTTTAATTAACTGGCAACTTAAAGACTTAATCGCTAGTTAATATTAACATCGGTTAATATATCGTACCTACAGGCGCACCTGTCGGCAACAGAAGTGCAATAGTTCCAACGAAGAGTTGTAAAAACTGGAATCTAGAACTAGGGTTTCCAGATCCAAATACCTATGGAAAACAAGCATAGGTACCTACATATTATTTGGAATTATGTATTATCTGGAAAATCAGGGAAAATATCAAGAAAATCATTTACATATTTTGCAGATTATAATTTCAGAGAAAAGAAGAAATTAAGTAGCAGTAGCATAAAGATGAGTTTATATTAGAAGGTTTTTTTTGGAAAATCGAAAACTGTGCATAGTATCCAAGAATACTAACTAGGTATTACCGCACTTACGCCTGTAACCTAGTAGTATTATTTAGTACTATTATAATGAGTTCTGTGGTATTATGCAAAGTGCTGTCCTTGTCCCACTCAATTTACGTATAGTTCTATCCTTGTCAATAGTAGATGAATAAAGCCAACCTCCAATAGTAGAGATGTGCAAGAAGAAGGTAGCCCTATCAGCAACTGACTGCACTTATCCAACGTATGTTCAAAAACAAAAAATCTAGATCGAGCAATTGAAAAGCAGTAATGGACGTATAATTTTAAAATGGGAACGCTTATAAAAACACTCCGTTAGGCATGCGCTGGCGCACGAGTCTGTAACATCTGTTCCTGATTGGTCGGCTTTTTGTTCCATATTCGAAATAAATTGAAGGCTCTGATGCAGTATGTGTGCAATTATCGTGATGGGCAAACGTGTCTCTCACCTGCAGGCATTGTTGGATAATAGAGTTTTTATCGACATACCTGCAACCCCCATCCAACATTTCCATTTCCACACTACACGTCATTTATTATAAGGATAAACTGGCTGACTGAACTATCAATATATAGCTTAAACCAATGGATGAAGTATGCTCAAGGACATATCTAACCTCTTTATCACTGGGAAATACCTTATCCCGCTGAAAGACTAAAAAGATATCGAAAATAGATAAAATACTAGGGATCGGCATTATTGCTACCTAAAAAAAATTTGGAGAAATTCTTTTTCTCTACACAGTGAACTCACAAGTAATTTATTAAGGACTAGCTGATGCCCGCAGCTTCGCCCGCGTGGATTGGTCAGATCCCCTGCAGCATCAGGATTGAGGAATTGGACTCCAAATTTTTTATGAAACAATGTCGCAAAGTTCCTCTATCGATTAAAAAAGAAATGACGCAAATCGGTTCAGAAATCTCGGAGATTTCGGTGTACATAGGTAGAAAAACACAACTCCCTTTTTGAAAGTCGGTTAAAAAAGTAGCCTATTTTACGCCCTGGTCAATCCTCTACTTGCCTGTGAAAGTCCCGTCAAAATCGGTTCAGCCGTTCCAAAGATTAGCCTTTTCAAACAGACAGACAGACAGACAGACAGACAGACAGACAGACAGACAGACAAAAATTTTAAAAACGTGTGATTCAGTTATGGTATCGTTCAAATAACCATATGAGCTTAATATGAGGTAGTTATTTCGAAATTACAGACAGACACTCCAATTTTATTTATTAGTATAGATTAACTAGGTCAACAATAGCTCTAATATTTCACAGGTGGTTTTTTACGAAAGGTAAATTTTCGCTCTTGCAATAGTTTGCTACTGTTATTTTAACCAGATTTTTCTGTTTCTAACACAAAACGATGCGAGTGTTCTCGCTCACACACTCTTTAGCTTCTTAGCTCAAGTCCATGACCTTCGCGCACGAAATTTAAAAAATAAAGCGGCACTAATGTGATTTCTAACTTTTATGAGATTTTGATTCGTGATTTTTCATAAGCTACTTTAAGTAAGATAGCGCGTTACATTTTAAAAGGCTTTTTACGTGATTTTTCACACGCTACCTGTGAAATGGTATATCTCAATGAAATATATACACTTTAGTACCTACATTTTAAGTTTTCTTTTTGTAACCTGTCATTTGTGCTTTGTGGTGCCATAAAGTATGTATTGCATATACATACATACATAATTACATACTCTTATAAATTATATGCGAATGAAACCGCAGTTAACAGTTAGCTGGATAAAAGTGTCTCTTTGCAACATTGTAATAAGCAAATTCACTTCGACCCATTTTACAAATTGCTTGCAATCACATTTTTCATACATTGAAATGTTATTTCCCTACAACAAAGTATAGTACTTTTTATGTGAAACGTTCCTATTTAAAAAGTCGTTATTAATTTTTATAGTTCGTTTTCCATGTTTATGTGGTAATGAAGAATCGAAATGAATTCAAAAGAAATGTTTACGTGCCACTCTTATTTTTATAGCTAAAGAAGCATAGAGTTGTCTACCATAGAGATTTTAACCTTATCAACAACAACTCAGCACGGGTCTCCTCTCAAAATGAGAAGGGATTGGCATAGTCCACGATGCCAGCCCAGTTTATTTCACACAGCTATGAGAGCATCATGGAGAAATCTCAGGCATGCAAGTTTCTCATGATGTTTTCTTTCACCGCTAGAGCAGGTGATATTGAATTGTTTAAAACGCACATAATGATTTCATGCATCAGCAACTCAAACAAACTCAAAACTCAAACAAAATCAATCTGACAGCGTTGCAAAAGCAGCCAAAAGTCTTTGTCGCACTAATTGTGCTTGGGCTGCAGCGTCAAAAGCAAACTGTACAATAACGTAATTTATTTAAGCATCACTCAGAAAAATAAGTACCTACCTACTTAGGCTATGATTGAAATATTGGAATGCCCTCCCAAAACATGCGCAAGGAACACCGGTCTTACCGATATCACCTCTAGTTCTTGACACCTCACTGGCTACAGACATTTTATGTGTAAGCGAGAGTAAAGAGTTTCAGAAATCGCGAAAATAAAATTTCACCCATTTCGGGTGGACTGAATTATATTTTTTTATCGCTGCTTAATATTTTTATCGCTACCACTAACAAATTGTCTCTGAAGGCTCCGTGACATAATTTAAAAGCATTTACTTATTTTATAAAAGAAAACTTAAATGTATTATTGACTAGCAGATGCCCGCGACTTCGTTCGCGTGGATATAGGTTTTTTAAAGGAACGATTTTGTCCTTATTTTAAAGATGAATCGTACTTACTTTTGTCATGACAGTTGACACATTGACTCGTACTTTTGTCATGACAGTTGACACATCGAATCGTACTTTTGTCAGAACAGTTGACACATTGACTCGTACTTTTGTCATGACAGTTGACACATTGAATCGTTCTTTTGTCAGAATAGTTGACACATAGACTCGTACTTTTGTCATGACAGTTGACACATTGAATCATATATTTGTCAGAACAGTTGATGACAGTTGACCCATTGAATCGTACTTTTGTCATGACAGTTGACACATTGACTCGTACTTTTATCATGACAGCTGACATATTGAATCGTACTTTTGTCGTGACAGTTGACACAAAGTTAAAATGGTGCGTGAAAACTCATTTTGTACGGACTGTACATGTTTCATCAATGCAAACTCACGGATAGAAAGAATACAATACCGTTACCAAAATAAAAGATAATCGCAATTCGCACAAAACCAGGTCGCGGCAAAGTCTTTGATCATATACTGAGTAGGTAGGCGTATAACTGGTAGGTAGACGGAATGTCTCAGGTTTCGGAGCTCAGACGGACGGACGGACAGGCCGCACCTGCCTGGCACTTCCTGTTCGATGCTTTTTATTCCTATGGCATTTCCTGGATCTTCTGCTGGCCACAGAGTACAGGTGGTTCTTATTAAATTGACGACATGACCATTAAAGTTATGATGTCTGAATACAATAATAAATACGAGTAAACCTAAATTGCTTGACGATTTATAATCACTACTGAGTGAGGTCACCCACGACGACTTTTTGCAGCGATTTAGTAGCGCGTTTCAATAACACGCGTCTGCATTGGAGCAAAGAAAGAAAGAAAGAAAAAACGTTTATTTTGAAAGCTGTGCCACACATTACCAGTTATACCTACGGGTTAGGTTATCTAATACTTAGCATTAAAGTCAAAAGACCTCAAAGCGACAACTCGTTCGTAGGTTGAGCCTATTTTTCCCAAAAGAAAACACTTGTTTACACAAACAAGAAACATTTGAAATTATTATAAAGTGTGACATAACGTAGTTTATTTACGCACGAAGTTGCCTCATTTTCCCTAAATAGAGATGTTTCAAGGGCCATAACTTTAACTAAATTTGTTATTTTAAGGCATAGATAATGGAGAAATAAATCGATATCTGGCTTAGTTTTAGATTCAATACTACAAATAATAAAATAATAGACGTAATATGGGAGAATCGCGTAAGAAGGCCCACCTTAAATTGTAAAATACGCCAAAAAAAAAAAGGAATCAAATAGTATTTACTTTCATTACATTTCTTAAATTATTTCAAACTGAAATTGGTTATAAAAGGCGTGTTTGTGGAATTCAGCATGAAAGCTATTAACATGTCCTTCTCCATGACCTAGGCTACGTGCCAAATATCTCAGAGACACGCTAATTTATACTCGTTGCTAATGATACTATGATGAGGTGTTTTGTTTGTTTAGATTTTCAACCAATACTGGCTAAATATTAAAATCTAGAAACAATGAGAATGTAGTTATGCACCTACATTATTATATCTATAAGTATGTGTATTTATTTATTTATTAGGACACCAGAAAATTATAATATTAATACATTCTTAAATATACACACACACACATTATTAAATATATAACTTATTTACGAGTAGATTTGCTAATGTTAGTTTCTTTAAAATCTGGCTTGACCAAAACGCCAAAAAGTGATTTTTGGCGTGTTTAATAGAAAGTGGGTGTTTTGTTAGGTATTAGGTAGGTAGTAGGTGAAGCACGGGTTTCTTCTCAGAATGAGATGGGTTTAGGCCATAATCCACTTTAGTGAACAATATGAAGAACTCTCAGGCATGCAGGTTTCACCACGAGGTTTTCCTTCGCCGTTGAAGCAAGTGATATACTTTATTTTCTTAAAATGATAGTTGAAAAGTTAGATTTGCGAGCTCAGGATTGAACTCTGGAACTCTGAAGTCTTTGACCAATTACATCCCAATAATGTTTGGCTTACTTTTAAAAATCAGGTCGGTATGAAAATTATTTTGGCAAAGACTTTAAACCAAATTGTTTAAAAGTAATAAAAACAAAATTTTAGTGCTCCAACAAAAATATCACTTAAAAATATTTACAATAATGTCGCGAAGATCTCTTATCTTTTTAATAAATCCCAAGTTCTCTGTATCCGCACATTGGTCTGTGGTAAAAATCTTTTTATTGTTTGCGTGGTGAAATGACTTACGCCCGGCTTAACAACTTTCTTAATTCTATTCATAAAGTTTTTTAATCACTGCAAACGTAGGGCCACGGCTGTAACCGCTACCGCGCACCCACGGGCCATGACTGAGTGATGCAGCGAGCGGAGTAGGATACGGGAAACTTTATGGGGACGAGGATCTGCAATAGCAGCGGACATCACGGTGCCGCGGTGGTATAGCGAGCTTCATACCTTTTACACGACTTCCCAAAAAAGAAGTGTAGTGTTTTCAGGGTTCATGTATGTAAGCATGCCTGAACTTTGGATATATGGCGTATCGCTAGAATCAACCTGAGTGACACTGGCAATAATTGTTTTGAAAAATTCAGTATGACAGTAGTGTTTTTAATTTTTTAATTAGGTATTAATTACTTGTTTTTGTCGCTCCACACGCTACACCACGTTAAATGCAAAAGCAACGGCTCATAGCAGCAAAATAAACGGCCGTAGATGCACCCCATAGGCCATTCGATTGCAGCTACTATCACGTGATCGATGGCTTATTTTTAGCAGTTAAAGCAGCTGGTTTCAATCTATTTAGACTTCCACTAATACGCTCTGAGCTGTTTTAGCGCCCGAATGGATCTTTCATAGCGAACTTTTATACTGGCATAGGGGAGCTAGAGTTTCTTTTTTAATCATTATGATAATATATTCATGCTATGAGTATCGCCACAAACTATCGCTCAAGTGACAAGGTCGTGGCCCAATGGTAAGTTTTTGTTTGGCCCACACATCCGACCGGGTAAGCGACATTTCATTCCCACCGACTACTGAGACAATGTGGATAAAATACTTTTCAATGAAATGATTGACAGTTTTTGGATTAATACCAGTTTTTGTCATTTTATTGAGTTGGAACTTGGATGGACATCCTTTGGTTTTAGGGTTTTTAATGCAACTTTCAATGTAAAATAGCATAGGTAGAGATTTTACGTAAATTAACCATGTAAGAAGCTACCAAATGGTAAAACTATTATTTAAGGCTGTCTTTACTCAATAACAATTTGTAGTCTTTAATTTATTATTTATTAATTTTATTAATTAGTTTGCAAAAAATTAACGTAGTACCAAACGTTGATTCGCGTTATTCACGCATCACCCATTTCGCTCTTATATATTTTTTACCCATAAATTTTGATTGCAATTATAGCATGCTTTCAACTCTCAAGCTCGACCGTGGAGAGCACTCTTAAATTTAAGAGAATACCAGTCCAATGCTCGCGTGCATACGCAATTAATATGTTATTGTCATTTCCACGGTACGCGGGTTCGACCACCGGAATAATAACAAGTAACACGGGCTGCGAGGTTGTTTCCATGCTATATTTAGCTCGTCTCTAACGAACGAGTGCTTTTATTGCTGAGGTTTGCCTTATTTCCATGATAAAGGATGTGAGGAACTCTTGTTCATCATGTTACTGCTCACTACACTGAGAAATAAGACTAGGTACCTAGTTGGATTCGTGAAATAATTTTTTTTTCTCACTCGTCTGGCTTTACAAAGATTAGCCAATGTCAAGTTTGTAGTTATTTGTAACAAGTTAGTGGAAACTATACAAGTATGGACCCCGTCTGTGCCGGCGCTCGCCGACACACGCACGGCACCCCCTTAGAGCGCTTTTCAGTCAGTTTTAACAAAAAAAAAAACACTCCAAAAAAGCAGAGCACGCCCGCCAGCCAACACCAACACAGACGAAGTCAAACTAAAATAATATTATGTAAGTAAAATTACAAAAGTTCGACGACATCCCTGGCGCATTGTGGTCTTATAAAGTTGGAGGTCCCGGGTTAGGGCAGTTTGGAAATGTATATTTTCTAAATTGTATTTGGTCAGGTCTGATGAGAGGTTCCGGCTGTGGCTAGTTACCACCCTACCGGTGAAACCGTGCCGCCAAGCGATTTAGCGTTCCGGTACGATGTCGTGTAGAAACCGATCAGGGGTACGGGTTTAATGAAGCCGCCATACGCCTTCCATCTTAGATTGCAACATCACTTACCATCAGCTGAGATTGTAGTCAAGGGCTAACTTGTATCAGAATTTAAAAAAAAGTTCTGCTGTATTATTAGGTAGTGATTTTATTATTAGCAAAAGTTTAGTATTTAGTAAGTTTTACTTTTTGGATGACTGCCCAAAAAAATTAAGTGTAATGTTTTCAGGGTTCTTGTATGTTCGTATTGTTTATCCACCATAACTTCTAAATGCCTGAACAGATTTGGATGTAGGTACGTATGGAATATCGCAGTAGCGTCCAAATTGCAGATAGCCGAGAGTCCTAACAGTTGACAACCTCTGACCTAGAGACGGAACTCAAGAAGATGAAAGAAGAGATTTTCTTAGATTTCCTAGTCATAATACTTCCTTCATTCTTTAAGACTCCATTGCAAAATCGATAGAGAAAAGAAACCACCAATGGTTCAATTGTAACTGCCAATAATAAATACGTCGAAGAAATTGCATCAGTAGACTAAACAAGTCAATCGTCTGTCTGAATGTAGTGATACCATAGTAGTAGGAAGTACTAATAGTGATACATCCATCATTGCACAGCTAATGTAGCTTATATTTAGACTAGCAACCCGCCCCCGGCTTCGCACGGGTGCAATGTAGATACTAATGTTATCAGTGTGGTTGTTTTTTTATATTTCAAAAGAATAAGGTCGCATTTTCGATTAACAGGGATCTCTCCGTCACTCGCTTCATACAGTCGTAGTTCCAATTTCATTTGAATATTAAGCAATCAAAGTCCATGAAATTTTGCATACATATTCTAGAAACTAATATCTGTGTCTGTTAAAATATTCGGTTTCAAAGTTACGCAGTCTTAAAAAATTTCATACAAATCTTTGGGCCCCTGTAATTTTAAAACTATATATTTTTAGAAAAATCTAAAACACCAAAGACACAAATATTAGTTTCTAGAATATGTCTGCAAAATTTCATGGACTTTGGTTGCTTAATATTCAAATGAAATTGGAACTACGATTGTATGAAACGAGTGACGGAGAGAGCCCTGTTAATATGTATGTGAACCGCGTGATCAGGTTAAACAATTGTATTACTAGTAAATAGCAATTATATTAGAAGGTAGAACTGTTTTCAGTGGAAGGTAGATATTTTATAGATTTTATATTTAGGTTCGTTCTTCGACCCTTCTGGTTCTGACGTACCTGTAACAAATAAAAAACAACGTTAAATATGTAATTATAAGTACGTACTTACTGTTTTATTAAAGAGGAGAAGAGGGGGATGTTACACTATCAATACCGTATCTCTAGTCTTTACCGTACTTATCGATTCTGGGATCGCAGTATTTCAAGAATATCCGGTTAATTTACGATCCTGTCGATATCGCGTATCGCGTGATAATAACATCGTAAAACTGTGATAATACCTCGGCTGAAACTAGTAAAATACCATCTAAAATACTATCCATACTTCCATACTATTATTATATATGCGAAAGTGTGTCCGCCTGTCTGATAGCTTTTCACGGACCAACATGTTCAACCGATTCTGATGAAATTTGGTACGTCAGCTTGGGAATCAGCATCCCTGGGATGGACATAGGCTACTTTTTATCCCGGAAAATCAAAGAACTCCCACGGGGTTCCTGAAACCACATCCGCTTAACCGATTTATATGAAATTTGGTAGCGAGGTAGTTTGCGTCCCTGTTGACAGGCAACTCTTAATCCCGGAAAATCAAACAGTTCTTAGGAGAACCTGAGGGTATCAACTAGGTTTTAATCATTTCGGTTGAATAAGTATTGATAGAGCCTCTTTATCAAGCCGAGGACGGGTGGATCGGCCGATTTCTAAGTATAATTTCGAAAATAGGTTTGATGATTTAAAATGGCTTTATAATGACTTATGTACAGTGGACTTTAGATTAATCATCTGCTGGGTATGGACTTAAATAATAATAACAGACTTATCGATAATAATTAAATTAAATTAATAATGAAACTACCAAGTTTTTGCCTCGCACGCAAACAATAAATAAAGAAACAATAATTAAATTTACATCGCATCAAGTTGATAAATTGTTTAACCACTTAATCGAAGACAGGTTAAAAAGGCATTTTTTATTATGCTTGTTGAGCAGAAAAAGCCCTTTGTCTGGCTGTCTCATAAACTGCTATTCCACGAATAGGGTTGACAAAACTCCACAATATTTTAATAGCCTCAATAGCTCAACGGGTATAGGAGCGGACTGAAATCCGAAAGGTCGGCGGTTCAAACCCCACCTGTTGCACTATTGTCGTACCCACTCCTAGCACAAGCTTAACGCTTAGTTGGAGGGTAAAAGAGGAATGTTCGTCATGATTAAAAATGACTAATATTCTTATTTTAAATAAATAAAAAAATACTTCCAGTTACTTTCATAAAAAATATGAAGGTATCATAAAAGTGTATATGGAATTCATCGACGTGGTTATGGAGAGTGATAAAAGCTAGCAACATTTTAAATCGGAAAATCAAAGAGGTCCCAAGAGATTCATAAAATCTAAATCCACGCGGTTGACGTCACGGGCATTAGCTAGTTTGCTAATAAATAAACTGTCGACTCTGTATGGCCAGTATGATCAATTATGTACACAATCGCTTAGCTAAACTAAACTGATAGGTCTAAATCTGGTGCTATCTTCTTCTGCTGTGAGTAAAAAAGAGATAGCTAATAATACATTTAGATCTGTCATTTTAGTTCAATTTAGATTTTTTTTTACTACAGAATAAGGCATGTTGAAATTGCTTTATTTACTTAGGTTTACTTATTTACTAGATAAATTTTGATGGTGAGATTAGATTACAAAAATAATAATGTAAATATATAGATACGCAATAAAACTATATTGCAGATATTTTTGCCAAATAAGGTTATTTATATCTAACAGTAGGTACGTATTTGACACAATTTTTTATCATTTTTAGTCAGTTAAGGTTTTTGGCAACCCTAGATATGGGAATATGAGCGTACATCATTGTTAAGGTCATCACCCGATACGCGAGACCGCACGTGAGCCGTGCTTTTAGTATTTTCTTTTTTTTTCATTTGTTTGTAGTTTGTACCTTGTTTCGTAAGCAAGCCAAGCTATCTTTCTTAAACTTTGTTTTGTTGACCCTATCTTTGTATCTTTGCCGACTCCAGAAAACCAACGAACACTAGGGCGCAATCTTCACCTGCAGAGTGGAGTCTACAGAGTGTTTGATTATTGCCTTAGCATAGCTACAGGGCGCGAGACTTTCGTCTCTTTCGTGTTTTGTTTTAATTTTACTAATTTCAGTAGTTGAAGAAGGCCTATACCACAAGGCACGCTGAATTGAAGGATATTTTATAAGTATATATAAAAAAATCTTTTTAGATCTGTTTTATTTACACGCATAGCTTTTTCCTTATGGTTAAAAAAATAGATTTAAGCAAATTATGTAATTCATAGTTCGGAAATAAATGGCTGTTATTATAATTACTTATAAATCTAAGTTGTTATCAAAAAAGACTCGCCTCCACTCCACTCCATTATAGGGATGCGTCAAACTTTCAAAGGCTTTGATGATAAAAAATACGCAAAGAAACTGTGTTGTTAGATTATACCTACCTAGGCACCGAAAGAAAACGAAAATGAAATTCGGAAGGTCATTTTTTGGATGCCTTTCCGAGTAACCGCTATTTGATACTCGACATCTTTCCAAAGTCATTCATAGTGACCTTTGCATTAAGTTACATGTTAAGACTTTTTGGTTTTTGTCATATGGTACATGGAATGGTGCCATATGGTACATGAGAAAAAATCTAAGATACCCATACGAAACCCTGATAAAGTGATGTTTTTGTATATACCAGGTTTAACCACCCTGCCCGATCGCATTGACTGGTGATCTGTTTATCATAGTAAACCTATTTTTACTGCATATTTTTTCCTTTGTGCCTCCTTCAAGTTACTTGAAATTGGCGAAGTGCATGGCGCTTATGTGGCACTTGGAAAAGCCATAAATCAAGAAAACATTATTATGCAGACGATTAATATAATAATTATTTTTGCAAAAGTCATATAGTAAGTAGCCGAAATTATTAATAATCTATCTTTAATCCGTCGATAGTTAATTTAATCCCAAATCGTTTCAAAACGATAAGGCTGCCAATTGTACAATTTTTTTTTTTTAATGTTTATTGTATCGTTTCTCTTTTGGTGTACAATAAAGTCAAAACAAAGCATATTTCATTTTTTCATTTCAATTAAAAACAAGTTTGTTATTTGTCAAAAATCAATTTTTGTATTTGTATTTGTATTTATTTATTCTTCGATTTAGACTTATAAAAGCGCTTACGAAAGTCAGATCAGTACAGTACAATGATTAAATAAGTCTACAAAATACGTTGTAGGATCTAAATAAAGTTAATAGAGTTAAAGTTAAAAGTTAATGATTAAAACGGCTAATAAGTTACCTAAGCACCTTGTCATTAGTTGTGGTTATTTGCAATGTCATGGCTATTTTGACAAACAACAACCGTTGCTAGTAATTTATTGATAGTTTACAGATAAACTGATTGTTTTCCTCGGCCCATAGGCTCCAGGCTCTATTACATAAGCCTCTATTTGCACTGCGATAGGATTTTCGCAATAAAAGCTTAGATACCGTAAGCACCTGTACAAGTTCTACAGCTTAACCGATACCTCGAATTGCCTAATCTCAAATTCATAGGCACGACACAAACATTACAGCGGTGTCGGAGGGCATTTCGATGTCTAGTTGAATGTCTTACTTGGAATGATAAATTGTAGCGAGGGAGTCGTGCGTTTGGTTACGACGGTTTATTGCTTAATGATTAGGTTAAAAGGTAAAGTTTAAACATGTAGGCCGATTATTATCCATACTAATATTATAAACTAGAGGATGCTCGCGACTTCGTCCGCGTGGATGTAGGTTTTTGAAGATCCCGTGGGAACTGTTTGGTTTTCCGGGATAAAAAGTTGTCTATGTCAATAACATGGACGCAAGCTACCTCTGTACTAAACGTCAGAACCGGTTAAACTGTTGGGCCGTGAAAAAGTAGCAGACAGACAGACAGACACACTTTCGCATTTATAATATTAGTATGGATGTCTGTCTGTCTGATAGCTTTTCACGGTTCAATCGTCAAGCCAATTTTGAGGGAATTTGGTACAGACTACAGAGACAGTTTTCGCACCGGTGCTGAAAAATCAAAGTGTTCCTAAATCCCACGGGATTAAAGAAATCCTATATCCCACTTGGATGTAGTCGCAGGCATCATCTGCGAAAGTGACGTGTCTATCTTCGGCTAGCTTTTCACGGCCCATCCGTTCAACCGATTTTGGCGAAAGGGTACTGTAATAGCTCTTACGCCCCGGGGACGTATATTGACTACTTTTTGTCCTGGAAAATTAAAGAGTTCCCACGAAAAAAAAATACAGTATAGGCATAGTATAATTATGTATTAATTTCATATTTTTAACAGTTACAGTGTGATATAATTAAATTTATATTGCACTAACATTATCTATTAACCACATTATTTGTACTTATATTCTATCTTAACTTTTATACCTACTGTCCGAAACTTTTGGCTCCATGGAAGACCGGCGCTGTGCCTGCGATCCCGACACAGGTAGGCGCAGCAATTGCTGAGTGGAGTCCTTTTTCGTATCATACACCACGCATCTTATTTCGAGGAATTATTATGACTTTTTCTTTCTTTCTTATATCAGATAGCGCTCGTGGAGTCAAATCAATAGTGCTACCTCCCTCAGATCAATACTTCGTTTCGCTATAAGATAGAGAGAGACTATCTACCAAGTGTGATATTAATAGATTGTATGTATACCAACCACAATTTAATTTACGTACACATTTCCCACGCTATTTTGCACTCTTAGCACAAATTGTCAATTACTACAACTAGGCCAGCGATCTGATTGATCTATGCTATGTAGAATTTGCAAGAGCTAACTGTACTCTGTATCGGTGAATGCAATTCATTTTATGTTAAATCACTTTTAATCAAAATATCGTCTTAATTAAAACCTTTCCAGCTCTAGTACTCGACTCGCTAGATAAGGCAGATACGAACTACGATTTATGGTTAGACAAAATATTTAGATTTTTTTTTAATTTCAACTTTTTTTACCTGTTGCTATTTAAATTGCAACATCCTTAACGACAGTTACTTATTACTTATATTAGTAATTTATAAAGAATTACTTATATTAATATTCTAATGTAATCTAAACTTAACCTATTTTTTTTATTAAAAGTCCCCAGCTCACAGACAGAAGAAGACTTCAAGACAAAATATTTAGGTTGGTTCGAGTCGGGTGGCGCATCTTTGTGTTCCTGGTGCGTCTCAGATAGACAACCTCTTTTGTAGAGACTTTATTGGTCTCAGAAGAGAGTTCTCAACAGACACTGCCGAGATGTTTGGTCCTGTAGCCCAGCCACCACGTGATGCGTGGAACCCCGTGGGGCTTAGTCAGTAAGAGTTCGACGTAACCTTCATACCTCATCTGGCGCGGTGGTATCCATAAGGATTTCTCCACGAAAAATGGGCTCGACCAGTCATTCGAGAAGCTCTGATACATAGAGCTACTAGCTGATACCCGCGACTTCGTCCGCGTTCAAGGTTTTTTAAAATTCCCGTGGGAACTCTTTGATTTTCCGGGATAAAAAGTAGCCTATGTGCTAATCCAGGGTATAATCTATCTCCATTCTAAATTTCAGCCCAATCCGTCCAGTAGTTTTTGCGTGAAGGAGTAATCAACATACACACACACACACACATACAAACTTTCTCCTTTATAATATTAGTGTGATAGGTACATAACAGACTAGGCTCAACACTTAAGTACATAAAAAACGGTCAAGTGCGAGTCGCACTCGTACTCGAAGAGTTCTGTACCATCATACAAGAAGTTTTCAATTTTCACTCATTGTCATGACGGCCATTTTTAAATTTTTGTTATATGCTGTCATAGCGGCAATACAATTACATATTCTGTGAAAATTTCAACTCTCTACCTACTTATTACGGTTCAAGAGATACAGCCCGCTGACAGACAGACGGACGGACGGACGGACAGCGGAGTCTTAGTAATAGGGTCCCATTGGTCACCCTTCGGGTACGGATTCCCAGAAAAGTCTCTTTCCCATTGCATTTGAAGAACAGTCCTCAAGCGAATTTCAGTACCTAGGTAATTTCGCTTCTATTTCCCCATTGGCACAAATAACGGCGTCAATTACCACATCTGGGGCGCAGATCGGATTGATCGATGTGGTATTTGCGAACATTTCACTGCACGATCTCCGCAGAATGGTACCTAGTGCGCTAAATCGCGTTAAATCACACAGCTATTTGGGTCATTCGAGAAGCTCTGATAGTATAGAGCTATCTAATCATGATAGGTACGGTCGGCCTCAGAATTCGAGTAGCATATTTTTATTCAAATAAACTTTTACAAGTGCTTTTGTATAGTCAAAATAATTTACCACTGGTTCGGAATGCCGTTCCTACCGAGAAGAACCCGCAAGAAACTCGGCGACTATAAACACCCAACGAACACCTAACGCATATGAATATTATGATCATTAAGGTGCTAAGCTTACGGCCTTTAACTGTAGGTACATAACAAGTTCAACGCCTACATGAAAACCAGTCAAGTGCGATAGTTTTAATTTGGATGCATTTTGAAATTTTTATTATTAGTTGTTATAAAGGCAATTGAAATAAACGCTCTGTGAAATCTTCAACTCTATACTTAACTATTATTTCATCATAATTTCAGGTTCATAAAATACAGCCCGCTGACAGACAGACGTACGGACAGACGGATGGACAGACGGACGGAGAGCGGAGACTTAGTACCCGATGGCACCCTGCCTGCGGTTACGAAACCCTGAAAATGATATTTTATACAACCACGTTCGAAGCTTTGGATTCTAGCGGTTTACTTAGGCTGTGCGTTGATTAATCGCAGCCCGCTTCCATCACTTACCACCAGGTGAAATTGCAGGCAAGGGTTAACTTACAAGTTATGTTTTGTAAAAAAAAACAAAAAAGTATGTGATACATTAGATAGATTTTATTTATACCATGTAAAATATGATACACATTAGTCATTATGTAGGCATGTACTATTTATATTGTGATGTACATGCAACACCCATGTGAAAGGAATTACTCGAACGCGTTTCCCATGGATGCGCTCCCACGGGTGTTAACCTGACTCTAACATACAAATGTGATTTGCTGCATTATCGGTTTCATCAAGAGAAACTACTGTTACCTACATTCACACTTGGTATGTTATATGTAAGTACTTTTTATAGTTAGATACAAGGAAGTTAGATACAAAAAGAAAGATTTTAGAAGAAAGACTAAAGAGCAAACGCCGAGTTTCTTGCTGGTTCTTCACAAGGGCATTTCGAACTCAATTTCAACAATTCAGATACAATGCAATCTCGAAGAGAAAAGAGTTTTTCAATTATCCCACCCACTGGCACTAAGTAGGTGCTCCCATTAGATTACACAACATGGGGTTATTCAAGAGGCAGACCAACAAATCCGATGAAAAGCCGGCAACGCATTGTCGATTCCTTTGGTGCGTAAATGTTCATGGGCATCGGTCATCACTTAACATCAGGTGACCCGCATGCTCGTTTGCACGCTATTTTTATTTAAAAAAACACTTCTAACTACTCTGAGCTTTCTTATGAGACTCAGCGGGCGCGCGATGCAAAGATGTTTGATTATAGCACCTTATAAAAAACTGAATTTTCGAATGAAAATCAAAGAAATCTTGGTCCATTTTACTCTGACATTATTTTATTTGATGAGATATAAAATCTAAGGTAAGTAAGTACCTAGTTACTTTTGTTTTTCCTCACACTCACTAAGTACCTAGTTTTTCCGCCGCGCGTCGCTGCCGTTGTTTGTATCCAAGCTTTAATTAATTATTGTCACGTAACTTGATTAGCTGTGAGTCATCGGCGACAGGCTTCAAGGGTAATAAGAGCTGGTACAGGAAGAGTGGCGTGCCATATAGGGCGACCCGTGTGACGAGAATCGCTTCACTCTCGCGTAGGTCAGTGCAACGTTGTACAAGTACCAACAAAATACGTTCACTACCACTTTGCCATAATAAAGGCTGTTTTTTCATTTTAATAGAGACCAAACTTATTTTCCAACGCGCCATGGTTCTTACAAAAATCCTCAAGTAGTTACCAACAAAAATTGGCTTTGGGTCGACGTCCTACATCAAATACCAAACTTTCAGGTTTGCGAGGTTCTACGAGCTAGATACCTGTGACACGTGAATGGACAGATAGACGGACGGACAGATAGACAGACAGACAGCAGAGTGACATTAATAGGGCTCCGTTTTTACTCTTTGAGTGCGGAACCCTAAAAACCGACTCCCAAAACCACTGCAAAGTAAAAAAATTTTTTTTTGTTTTTACACGTGTATGTGTAAAGTCGGGTTTCACGCTTTGATTTCTAGTTTCTTTTATTATGCTCGACCTGAAAAACTAAGCAGAAAAGCTAGCAGACAGACTTACACACTCGCATGTATAATATTAGCATGGAGGTATAGATGCAATTATTAATCACTGTTTATTCCCGCCAACCTAAAAGAGGGGTGTTATAAGTTTGACGTGTGTATCTGTGTATCTGTCTGTGGCATCGTAGCTCCTAAACTAATGAACCGATTTTAATTTAGTTTTTTGTTTGAAAGGTGGTTTGATCTAGAGTGTTCTTAGCTATAATCCAAGAAAATCGGTTCAGCCGTTTGAAAGTTATCAGCTCTTTTAGTTACTGTAACCTTCACTTGTCGGGGGTGTTATAAATTTTTAATTTACACTTGTTATTATCAAACACTCAACTTACACTGATACTCTGTTGTTCTATTTAAGAACCCCATTATAAAATTAGCGTAAATACCTCATTGCGGAGGCAGACATGTACTTACTCATATGCAAATTATTCAAGTTAGTCGAGGTCGACGGTAAAGGAACTGTCGGAACTCAGAGCTGGTCGCATGGCGCCACCGGCGTTGATTGAAAATAATAAAAAATATGTACCGATGAGATTATTAATGTACCGAAACCGGAATATACGTACGAGACGGGTTAACTGTTGTGGCTACACGTCGCATGGATTGTGGACAGATGATATTGTATAACAAGTGTAACCTAAAAATTTATAACACCCCCGACAAGTGAAGGTTACACTAACTAGAAAACTGATAACTTTCAAACGGCTGAACCGATTTTCTTGGATTATAGCTAAGGACACTCTTGATCAAGCCACCTTTTAAACAAAAACAAACTAAATTAAAATCGGTTCATTCTTTTAGGAGCTACGATGGCACAGACAGATACACAGCTACACAGATACAGAGATACACAATACACAAATACACACGTCAAACTTATAACACCCCTCTTTTTGGGTCGAGGATTAAAAAACCGACCAAGAGCGAATTGCACACGAAGAGTTCCGTACCATCGTACAAGATATAATATTATGTTTTTGTTTTTTTTTTAATTTGCATGGCGTTCATTTTAGGATTCGCCATCTTGGTTTTTATTCATTGGTATTATAACGGTAATCGATATACACACTCTGCGAAAATTTCAACCCTCTACGTATCGTTCATGAGATACAGCCATTGTTATAGCAAACTGACAATTAGCTCATGATGCGAGTGAAAACCCCAACTCCAGGAGTTCTAAAGCGACGAGCAAATGGCTTCGCTTACGCGTTTCTCCAAAGTTTCTGCGATTTGTTTATCTTTTAAGCTAACTAAGAAAAACTGAAGTATACGTTTCAGCTCTATAATATGGTATCAGTCATCATAGGTAAGATTCACTCACCAAAGACTTTTGAATCTTTAAGTATCGGAAGAGTGAACTAGGTGAGGGAATTTTCAGTTTTTTTAAAGAATATTAGCCATGCTAATCATGATTAATACTCCCCTTTCCCCTTCAATTAAGCGTAAAGCTTGTGCCAGGAGTGGGTACGACAATAGTGCAACGGGCGGGATTTGAACCGCGGACCTTTCGCAATTCAGACCGTTCATCAACCGTTGAGCTATCGAGGCTCTAAGTTTGATCCTGAATCGACGATATGTCAAATATTAGGCCATGGGTGACGTGAAATCAAAGAAAAATAGGGTATTCAAACCTAGCGTCAAATGTAGAAAATATTGACGCGTGCCAGTGACGCCTCGACGTTTGATTACAAGTTTGTGGCATTGGAATACCGACGAATAAAAGGTGACAAGTGAAGTGGCTGTCACCAAATTGCCCATAAACGAACCCGTATAAGCGACTATAAATTACAAAAATCTATGTGATAAAATTAATGTACAGAAACCGGAATAGGTACACGAGACGGGTTAACTGTTGTGACAACGCGTCACACGGATCGTGGACAGGTTTGTTAATGCATGATTAGGTTCTTATCATTATGAGTTCATTAAGTGCTATTGAGTTGCTGTCAAGTCTTATTAATTTATAGTCTGTTACATTCAACGCATGATTGTGAAGATTTTACCGTTATTGAGATTTATACACATAAGTAATTTTAAAGTACCGGTTATTTGAATGGCATCATGCCGCTAGATGAATCTTGTAATTGTGCATGATAAAGTCAAGTGAAATTGCTGCTTATTACAAATAACTGACCAAAAACATTAATGCAATTTTTCAGGCTTCAATACAGATTTTGTTCTTTTTTTTCAATAATAAAATAGCGAGCAATTGAACAGGCGGGTCACATGATGTTAACTGATTACCGCAGCCCATGAACTGTTGTAGCTCCAGAGGTACCTTTGATGCGTTGTCGGCCTTTCAGGAATTTGTTGTTCTGCCCCTTGAATACGTTGTAATCTAGTGTACAGCATGCAGTTTCTTTATTCCAATACTTCAAAATGTCTAAACAGATTTGGATATAACATGAGCTATCGTTGGAATCCTTTCATCATCCCATATAATATAAGGCTATACTTTTTTGAAAAAATCATCCATATGGCAGGGTAGTTGTGGTTTTTGATCTCTAATTATTAGGTACTTGTTTAAAGTGGCTATGAAGCTAAACTGCTAACAGGGGATATAATATAACTATTTAAAAAAATCACTAAGAATCTATGGCAACATAGGAAGTTGAAATTAATAAAATCACTAAGAAATAATCTATGGCAACATAACTTATACATACATATGGAAACTTATTCATTAAAATATATAAAATAAATTAAATAACTGTTTTATCAAGCATTAGCTTTTGTCTCAACTTTATACGCATTACATACAGTATGTTAGTCTAAATTGTTTGATGGTTTAGTATGAGGCTTTTACATACAAAACAGAACAATAATTTAACATTTAAAGTAAGTAAAGTTAAGTTTAACTTAGTACATCTCTTAAACCATTTAAAGTTGCTTCCTATGTCTACTGCACAATGTCATTCGGTAAACCGTTGCGGTTAGCAGCAAAAACTTAGCTTTCTGAAGTATAAGATTGCTAAGCTACGAAGAAATTGGAAAATCTAGATTTCAAAGGCATTATGGCCACCCTTGCATGAGTCACACACCCCTAGCTAATTTGTTATTACCGGCGCCTGTCGCGAACATCCTGCGGGCACACCACCACGGTGAGATTGACGGGTTACATGCTCTACATCGACAGCCCGCAACGAATGTGCGACAGCGCAACAAGTGCGAAACCAGCAATGTACTACTTTGTAACACGATACTTTGACATGTTGAACTTAAACGTACAATGCGCCACGCGTTTTAGTAATTACTTTCATTGGATTTTGACCCTTATGCATATGACATAGTGGTTAAATTTCTATCATGGCAACTAGGATAGGTTGTACATACGTATTAAGCAGTAGTTAGCTCAGAGAAGGTCGCGGTCGAAGGCATTTTCAATGCATTATCGTTTCTTGATTTATTGTTGCTAAGCTTTTTTTTTGAACCAAGATAAATAGTGTAAGATTTATATAGGTGTTCGTAATAAAGAGTGGATTTAATACGGTTTTTTGCATGTTTTTTAGGCTCGCCGATTTTCACGCTCGGTTGAAAATAGCTTTGGATTGGAATACAATTTTATAAGTCGCGCATAAAATAAAAATCTACCGACTGTTCAGTGTTTTATACTTCTTAGCCGACTTCTAAAAAGCAGGTTCTCATTTTTTTTTTATTTAAGTAAACTTTTACCTAACTTTGGGTAGGCTCGACAATACAATGTTAAATGCTAAGAGAAGTAACGAACGAACGGACGGACGGACGGATAGACAGACAGACAGACAACAAAGTGATCCTATAAGGGTTCCGTTTTTCCTTTTGAGGTACTTACGCAACCCTAAAAAGTGCAGGTAGTCCACCGGCTCAAACATTTGTACCTAGTAGGTATGTACCTAATACTTATGTACCTACCCTCAGAATAAGTAGTGGCGCTTCCAAAATCAATGTACTTACCTGAGTAAATCTTTCAATTTTCTTGATCTTAACATTTCAATCAAAATTACAATTGCAAATCTCGAATACAGATTAAAATTATTAAAATTGTTAGCCTCGCAGTTCGTACCGGAAAATTGACGTGAAATTAAGGAATTGGCAACGATTAATACAAATTAATTAAAAACCTTTCAATACAATTCAATAAAAACCTTTAGAAGGGCATTCAAGGCGTAAAAAACGTGTTAAATTAAACCCTACGTGTTGGCGCCGATACACGTTCGAGGGAACTTATAAATTGCGTTTTAAATCGTAATTAAAATCCCAATTCGGTACCTTATGCGGAAGCTGATATTCTGTATTGTAAAGTGATTTTGGTTTTTCCGAAAAGGGCACTCCGCCGATGAATCTGTTTGGTATAATAAGGTATTTTGACCTCCTTCCTAATCATGTATATAATAATGAAAATGGGCGCAAACGCCATTTTGAATATATGTATTGTATATGAAAAACAATAATGTGACAAAACTTAAACTTATTCAAGAATCTGTTTTTAACGCAATTTGTCTCAATTTGTTACTTGTTTGTCATTTCTTGTCACCATTACTAACCTGCCTAAGAATAATAACTTTCATACCCAGAGCCGTAATTCGCACGAGCGTTAAAAAAGCGTTGACTTGTGAACAGATACTTGGAAATGTATTGTTCTATTTGAACGCTTTTTTAACGGACGTTAAAAAAGCTCTCGTGCGAATGAGGCCTAACAGCCTTCGGTAGGCTTTGTTTGTCTTGTCCAAAGTAAACCATTTGCCAACGTCGCTTCATAATACACATGTCAAGTTACAGAGGCATATTGAGGACCATTTCAAACTGTCAGCAATAAAGCCAACATAAACACAGTGTATGTTTTTAGCCTGTTACTGGTGTCTAGTACATAATAATTGTAAATAGCAAGGGTCCCTACAGGCACACAGGCACTAGGGATATCTACTCGTGTTCTACAGGGTCCCCGAATTTCAAAAGGAGGAGGTCCTCAATTTGACGACTATTTTTAAAATTTCGTACCTCAAAGGAAAAGAAGAACCTTTATAATACTCGTATGATCATTGCGTTATCCGTCTAATTGTTTGTCTGTCTGTCAAGACCACTTTTCATCAATCCATTTTATCATCAGATTATTATTTCAACCCATTGTACACAATCTCTAAAGTAATAAGTATAAACTATGTGATGCCCGCGGTTTTGCCCTCGTGGATTTAGGTTTTTTAAAATCCCGTGTGAACTGGTCAGTTTTCCGGGATAAAAAGTAGCCTATGTCCTACCCCGAGAGCCATCTCTGTACCAAAACTTCGTCAAAATCGGTTCAACGGATGAGCCGTGAAAAGGTAGCAGACAGACAAAAAAAAGACAGACTCACTTTCGCATCTATAATATTTGAAGTATGGATTGACAGGTCTAAATCTAGTGCTATACTTTTGCACAGGGAGCTTTATGAAAGGGATAGCAACACATTTGGACCTGTGATTTATTTCAGAGAATGTGTTAAACAGAATAAAACCACAACACATACAGACCTAATTTTAGCAGCCAGCGTCATACTCGTAGAACCCTGTTTGTGTTCGGAATAACTCATCTAGCGCCTATAAAGGTCGTTGGAACTGTTGGTCACAGTATTTAAGTATGTAAAACCTGACCTATGTACTTACATGTAAATAAATAATATCTGAGTTCGTTCTTAACCAAATGCCGTTATTTCGTAACTTTTCCTGTATAATAAATATTATGTTTACAAACATACAATGTGTCAAAGGTGTTTGACCCCTGCCGTTGTCCTTTCAAGTATTTAATTTCTTCGATCGAGAGATAACGTATCTCGATTGCGGAATTCGAACAAGTGTGTAGTAAGCTTAAGAAACGTTTCAAATTACGATTGCGTCAACAACCAATGTAATTAGAACCTTGCGTGTGCTGTACAGAATAGGGCTGTTTCTTTCCTAAAGTAAAATCATTGTTTTATTTTCAAATACAATCGTGTGTTTTACGAAAATAACTAGGTATAGCAAAAATGCAAAAGTGTCTGTTTGTCTTTTAACTTTTCACGGCTCAGCAACTAAACATATCTCGAGAAAGGCATCCCAGGCACTTACTAAAAAGATACGGTTCTTTTTGTCACGGAAAATCAAAAAGTTCCCACGGGAATTTCAAAAAACGGAATTCACGCAGATGAAGTTGCGAATATCAACTAGTTATATCACTATTACTTACAAAATTCGAAAATAAAATATGCTTAAAGAGATACTTTATACAAAAAGTTAATGAAAATGATCTTATCTCTAAAATAGCGATCTCTTCCAGGCAATTTTAGGGCAGAAGATTTTCAAAAGTAAGCGGAAGGAGAGTATTAATTAATAGTAAATAAATAAATAAGTATACCGATTTAAATAGTGGCAACCCTAGCGGTACAGTTCATTCAGAGCGGATCACATTACGTTGGATGAAATTCGAATAAAACACAAAATTACTAAACAAAGCTTGGATTTTTAAATATTAACACAACGGATACATAGGTTTTAGGTATAGTTATATACACACTTATATACCGTACCGGGTGTACCGCTATACTGTGTTTGAAGTTATTTGAGTATGACAACAGGGTTTTTGACATTAGTAATAGTTATTCTCGCAGAATAATTAGTGGTATAAAAGGGTCTGCTTTTACTTTAACAGAGACCCGAGGTTCTAATCCTGCCGGTTCCATAATTTTTTATATGTATTTAAAAAATATCTAAATAGTCTATAATATTAAATATATTAAATTATTATATATTAATATTAAATTTTGACCAAATTCCTGATTTTTCAAGTTTTTTGGAGACACGGGGTGTAACACCGCCGACTTCCCAATTCCAGGCTGCTACTGAGTATTTTGAGACAGAAAATCCCATTGAAAATGCAATATTTTTAACGGGGCTCGAACCCAAGATCATCAATAGATCAGGCATCAAGCTAGTCACTAGATCAACGAGGGAAGCATTTGAAGTAGCATAATTTTTTGAACGCTGTATTTGGAAAAGTTTCTGAAAGCCATTGAACGCTTCAAAGGAGCTAATAAAATAGGCGAACTAGAATAAGCGATATTTTGATCACACTAATATTATAAAGGCGAAAGTTTGTATGTGTGTGTGTGTGTGTATGTTTGTTACTCCTTCACGCAAAAACTACTGGACGGATTGGGCTGAAATTTAGAATGGAGATAGATTGTACTCTGGATTAGCACATAGGCTACTTTTTATCCCGGAAAATTAAAGAGTTCCCACAGGATTTAAAAAAAACTACATCTACGCGAACGAAGTCGCGGGCATCAGCCAGTTTTGAATATACGTCCTATGTTGGAAACGGTAGCACAAATTATCTTTCTGTGTCATGCAAACCTTTGTCAGCGTGGCACAGAACCATAACTTCCAAGCAACAAGGGCATAGGGAAGCTATTCAAACACAAACATGTACATTTTTATTCAAATAAGCCCAGTTTTCTACATATCTTCAGTGTCTCTACTCTCTACCTTTAGAAATAAATACTTACTAACTATAGTAGGCGACAGGTCGACATGGCAATCGGTTTGGGGACGCCCGGCCTCATACCCCCATTGGAGTTATTTTCAAATGGAGTCATAAGAAAATATGAACAACCAGGCCTAAATCAATTTGAGTTATCTTGCTTTAACGGTAAATGGAAATCATCGTGATGAAACCTGCATGCCTGAGAGTTATCCATAACTAGATGATGCCCGCGACTTCGCCCGCGTGGATTTAGGTTTTTGAAATCCCGTGGGAACTCTTTGATTTTCCGGGATAAAAAGTAACCTATGTGCTAATCCAGGATATTATCTATCTCCATTCCGAATTTCAGCCAAATCCGTCCAGTAGTTTTTGCGTGAAGGAGTAACAAACATACACACACACACACACACACACACACAAACTTTCGCCTTTATAATCCAAAGGTGTGAAGTCTGCCGATCCGCACTTGGCAAGCGTGGTAGACTACGGCCAAAACCCTTCTGACTCTGAGAGTAGACCCATGCTCTGTAGTGAACCGGCGATGGGTTAATCATGATGATGATGATGGCGATGATACCGGAATATCAAAGAGTTCTCACGGGATTTTTAACCCCCGACCCAAAAAGAGGGGTGTTATAAGTGTGATGTGTGTATCTGTGGCATCGTAGCTTCTAATCGAATGAACCGATTTCAGATTAGGTTTTTTGTTTGAAAGGTGGCTTGATCGAATGTGTTCTTAGCTATAATCGAAGAAAATCGGTTCAGCCGTTTGAAAGTTATCAGCTCTTTTCTAGTTTTCTTATAGAGGTTTTTGTGTCGGGGGTTCTTTAAATTTTGAGTTAATAAAACTTAACCTACGCGGCCAAAGTCGCGAGCATTTTGTAAACAAAACTAATCACAAGTTTTAACACTTTACCAAGTTCTACAAATATTTGCACCAATCAACCAAGGCATTCGCCAAGCATCTCCTATGAGATCAAAGAAGGGGCTAATAAATAGTGTGGTGAACGCTTCTATCGGTACAAGAATTTCCCATAATCAAGGCAGCACCATTAATCAGTACACTTCTGGTAGAAAAAGTGATATACGATCCACGCAACCTGAATACAAAAACCCAACTAACTTACTGTGTGATGGGAAATTAAATAGATATAATATTATGTTACTATAAAAGCTATTCGAGCCTACGGTATATCCCATTGATGTTCGAAGAACCAGGTATATCCTGAGATTTTCCAGTAAAACCTAGGATTTAGCAAGTCTTAGTAAAAGTCTAGGTAAAAGTTCGAACTGTTCTGGGATCATAGTTACTTTCGGACTTTTAAAGCAAACAAAAGTAATTATGTTTTCAAAACTCAACAAAATTTTGTAGAAACGTTCTAAAAATTAATATCAATGTCGGGTTTCTAGATTTCTGTAAAAACATGTATTAGTTTTAAAGTTACATGGGCTCAAAGATTTACATAAAAAACTTTTCATAGCGGATATTTACGTTATAATAGCTATCTGGATCCAAATTTCAGTCTGATCCGTCCAGTAGTTTGAACTATGCGTTAATAGTCAGTCAGTCACCTTTTCCTTTTTAACCCCCGACCCAAAAAGAGGGGTGTTATAAGTTTGACGTGTATATCTGTGTATATGTCTGTGACATCGTAGCTCTTAAACTAATGAACCGATTTTAATTTAGTTTTTTTTCTTTGAAAGGTGGCTTGATCGAAAGTGTTCTTAGCTATAATCCAAGAAAATCGGTTCAGCCGTTTGAAAGTTATCAGCTCTTTTCTAGTTACACTTGTATATATTTAGACTAGTTATATAGTTATCTTCTCGTAATATGACCTTATTGCAATGCAAGCGACGTCCAAAAGTGCATTGTGACGGGTCACGTAGGTGGCCATAATACGAGGTACCTCACATAAACGCCCATCATACTCATATAACTATATTATACACTTGCTTAGTAGCTATCATACCTGCGCATTATCTCACGCATCACGTTACTGTCATATAATATACAAAGTTTTATTTGACAAGCGGAAGCGATTTTTGTTCAGAGATTGCTGGTTTGCAACTACATAAATGGGACTAGGTCTAAATACACTCGTACGCTTTGAACTTACGTTAGACGCATGCGCTAAGTAACCAGAACTATGTCTGTGTACATGTCTCATGTTGGCTGGCAATAGCGTATGCATCAAAACCTGTGGTGCACACAATAACGCACGACTCTCTTGCATCCTCTGCTTCGTTTGTGACGCACACGCAACAACCTACACTTCGTAGATGCTTGCGCTATTGTATGCATTGCTTTGGCAGCTTTCATGCCACATACCTTTATGCAATTTGAAAGCGCACTTGTGTACTTACACCAAATAGCCAATAATAATATAATCAGCCGGCTTGCAGTAACTACCACGACATACTTACAATTTAATCTTGGGACACGTTTTGAAGAGAATTTTTTTAATAAATTGTAAATTTGAAATTTACGTTGGTAAATATATTTTAAAAAACATAATTCTTTGTTTTAATATCGTTTTGTATTTTCAAGCTTTTACGCCAAGAAGAACGGACGTTAATTTCACTGAAAATAAATTTTAGACTTTTCTATTCTAAAGATCACCCAAAAGTTTACAACGTAGGAAGGGAATTGGTAGGAAACTATCTTCGGATCGTACGTATTGAATTTCTTGCAGCTCACTTTTTTCAGTTTTTTTTTTTTTTTACTTTTCAAACGCTCTCGCTTATATCCTAAGCCGCAAATAAACAAGACTTTCTCATGAAACATCACGTATCTAACATAAGCAGTTTCTTTTGCTGAGATGTGAAACGCAATGATTCCTCGCATTTCAAAGATATTTTAACGTTGGATCAGTGACAGATGGGATATAGCGATTTATCATGTAGTATATAAAAAGAAGACATCTGGCTCATTTTTTGAAGTGTCAACAGATGCCAATCAAAATCAAAAACTTGGCCTATTAGTACATGTGGACAGTCGGAGATCATTTAAGTAACAAAATAATTACACGTACCCTTCCAAGGTACGGAAACCTCAGCGCGCGGATCCGAGTCACAACTGACTTTTTTTCTTTTTAACCCCCGACCCAACAAGAGGGGTGTTATAAGTTTGACGTGTGTATCTGTGTATCTGTCTGTGGCATCGTAGCTCCTAAACGAATGAACCGATTTTAATTTAGTTTTTTTTTTGTTTGAAAGGTGGCTTAATCGAGAGTGTTCTTAGCTATAATCGAAGAAAATCAGTTCAACCGTTTGAAAGTTATCAGCTCTTTTCTGGTTTTCTTATAGAGGTTTTTGTGCCGGGGGTTTTTTATATTTTGAGTTATTCATCCTTTCAAAAATCGCTCTATGCTTCAGGTAAAGCTCTCGACCGTTCGTCTCGTTTAGCCGCAGCGACAAAAAGTAGTCTAAAGTAAAAGGGAAGGCTACTGCGTAATACAAAGAGCCTGTTCAGTGTAAGTACATCCTCGTTAGATCAGCGTCTTTGATTGGACTCTATGCAGACAAAGAGGCACTGCCTCTGTACCTACATTAAACCTACTCACGTATTATAAACTTTAAAGTCATCTCTTACTTAATGCCCAGCGACTTCGTCCCGTGGGAACTCTTTGATTATCCAGGATAAAAAATAAACTATGTCTCTCAAGAATCCTGCCGTAATTTTCGGCAATTCTTTGAAATTACTTGAAAATCAGGATTCCAGAGGCTTTAAACCCCCTAGTCTTCACTCCAGAACGCATATGCCCCAGTCATGGCCATCGGTTCTACCACAGACATGTCCTACCTACTGTGTCTTTAACTAGCTTATCCTTAAAATCCTTAAAAGCTCTCAATGCCATTACACGCTGTGCGTTTGTCCAGGCCTTTAGCCAATTTTAACGAGCGTTTCGAACTTCAGTTTACAATCAAGCATTTACGGGCTATTGAAAAGCGTAATGGTACAGTACTAAAGTGTCCGAAAGAAGGCATTCCTTGAGTTGAGACAGGCATCTTTTATAGCAACTTCTAATAAAACTTTTATCGTGTCTTATAAATCCCTTGAAACTTTGATGTGATGGTAAAGTAGTAAATACCTACTGCTGCATACGTATAGGACAGTGAGGGTTTGTATAGACTATAGTCGGTCTACATTTTTGGGCTGCAAACCAAATAACTGCAAAATTGCAATTCCGATGTGGTTTTAACAGGGCTCTCTCCGTCACTTACTCCATACAATCGTAGTTCCAATTTAATTTGAATACTAAGCAACCAAAGTCCATTAAATTTTTCAGACATATTCTAGAAACTAATATCTGTGCCTGTGGTGTTTTAGATTTTTCTAAAAATATGTAGTTTCAAAATTACAGGGGCTCAAAGATTTGTATGTGAATTTTTAAGACCGCGTAACTTTGAAACCGAATATTTTAACAGAATCTGGAAAACCTAGCCTCAATAGCTCAACGGTTATAGGAGCGAACTGAAAACCGAAAGGTTGCAGGTTCAAACCCCACCCGTTGCACTATTGTCGTACCTACTCCTAGCACAAGCTTAACGCTTAGTTGGAGGGGAAAGAGGAATGTTAGTCATGATTTAAAAAAAAAATGACTAATATTCTTTTAAAAAAAAAAATCTGGAAAACCACAGGCATAGATATTAGTTTCTAGAATATGTGTGCTAAATTTCATGGACTTTGGTTGCTTAATATTCAAATGAAATTGGAACTACGATTGTATGGAGCGAGTGACGGAGAAACCCCTCTTAATACAGATGCCATGACTATGAGTACCTTGTCATTATCATTGTCAACCGATAGACGTACATAGCTGGACATAAGTCTCCTGTAGCAGTGGACGTATACCAATTCATAATGATGTTGATGATGTTGGGGTGAAGGGTCATGACCCTCAACAATGAGAGAGGCAATTCAAACACGTTGACCCAGGAAACCAGCGCGGTGTGGCTGAAACTCAACACTCGCCGTTAGAAGTGTTACGCGCTAATGATTTACAACTGTATTAACATGCCGTGGATGTCGCCTCGGCAGCCTGACGGCCCGTGCGCCTTCCGTTATATTGTATGTAAGCATACCTAATGTTATGTAAGACCTAATCGCACCTAGCATGCATCTCTTATCTCTCTCGTTTGACCCTGAGGCCATGGAGTTTTAGTGCTAAAAAAAATTACGAGATAGCCTCATCGGATGACAGAAGGGCTGTTAGCGCTGGCTGTGAATATATGGACTAACTTGAGATTTGAAACGAGACAGCTAGCATTCATTTTACATAAACGCTGAAATTCTTCGGCGACGCTCGAATTCTATTAAAGTTGGTGTGATCTGAAATCTTATGCTAAGCAAACAGTCCATCTGTTTGAGAGCTACAGACAGACACACAGACACAAACCCTTTTGATTTCGATCGGTTTCGCCAAAGATCCTCCTGGTATAGAACCTGCAGTTTCATTTCCAAGATTTTGCATGAGATGAGATCGCAATCAAGCTCAAACTTGTCAAACATAAAAAATGTCCATTCCACACGACCATACATCATACATGTCATAGAAAATTACCATAATAATACACGGTCCGCAATACTTCAACTTTAACAGGGCTCTCTCCGTCACTCGTTTCATACAATCGTAGTTCCAATTTCATTTGAATATTAAGCAACCAAAGTCCATGAAATTTTGCAGACACATTCTAGAAACTAATATCTGTGTCTGTGGTGTTTTAGATTTTTCTAAAAATATGTAGTTTTAAAATTACAGGGGCTCAAAGATTTGTATGAAAATTTTTAAGAGCGCGTAACTTTGAAACCGAATATTTTAACAGAAATCTGGAAAACCACAGACATAGATATTAGTTTCTAGAATATGTTTGCAAAATTTCATGGACTTTGGTTGCTTAATATTCAAATGAAATTGGAACTACGATTGTATGAAACGAGTGACGGAGAGAGCCCTCTTAACGCACCAAGTTTCCCATTATAGAGTCCGTTATATCATTTAAAACAAAACCTAAGAAACGACTGCCATCCCAGAGCCTAGATGCAGGCATTATGAAACGCATTACCGATTCGCCTCACTCCGTACGAAGGCTAGGTGTACACGATGGGCAAATTATGCTTGATAAATTTTAAATTAAGTATATTAACCTACGTTGCGTTTTTAGAAATGCGTTGAAACTACACTTTGTCTGTCCTACTTACGGTCAAAGCCTATTACTCAAATATCTAATTAACAAGGCTAGGTGGAAACTAATGCTTGAATTTTTTTTTAATATTTGGTCGTGGACACGACAGACAGATAGATAGACAGACAACGAAGTGATCCTATAAGGAACGGAACCCTTAAAATGATAATTTTGTGCATCAATTTAATGCCACTCGATATATTATTATTAATATTTATGTCAAAGCCACAGCGTCTCAGGGTTCATAGTAGCCACAATATTTTCTTACCTTCTGTAGTGTATTGCGAAAAAAAAAAAACAGCCTTATACTATGGCGTAAACCTAGCGCACACGGGTTCTTACTATATAAGATAGCGCACACTAGGCCTCAAATCTGATATTTGATTGATTCCACTTACAAACACTTCTTGCGACACCGAGCGATAAAGCCTTCCAGATAATAATAGTCCAAATTAAATATTCAATACTTATGATAAGGATTTCTCTGTTTACTTTTGTTTCCCTTATTTTGTAAACAACAGTCACTTTTTGTCACTTTTTGTTTTTTTTTTGTTTTGTATAAACCACATTATATTATTAGTTGTTTATATTTTTAATTACTGTACAGTCCTTTGTTAATATTAGGTTAAGAAGTTTATTCACATTATATCGCCCTAGTTCTATTGTTAAGCTGTGGATAGTGTAGTTGATTACATATTTACTAATATTGAACGATAGATTTAAGTTATAGCTTTAATATATAATATGTAATTGTTTATTGTCCCAAATAAATAAAAATTAAAAATTAAAAATTAAATTGATTTACTGCTAATGGAATTAGGAACGAATATGGAATTGAGCCTTTAGAGTTTAGACTTTAGACTACGAGTATGACATACCTACCTATAGGCTATATCTGACATTCACGGCCTCTTACTCTGTAACTCAAAATTTAAAAAACCCCCGACACAAAAACCTCTATAAGAAAACTAGAAAAGAGCTGATAACTTTCAAACGGCTGAACCGATTTTCTTCCATTATAACCAAGAACACTCTCGATCAAGCCACCTTCAAACACAAAAACTAAATTCAAATCGGTTTCTTCGTTTAGAAGCTACGATGTCACAGACAGATACACAGATACACACGTCAAACTTATAACACCCCTCTTTTTGGGTCGAGGGTTAATAAAATAGTGTACACTAGGCCTGAATCCTATTTTTTGATTGATTCTCCTATAAATACTCCGTGAGACACCTCGCGATAGAGCCTTCCAGATAATAGTAATTGCCTTTATAGTCCAAATTGATTTACTGCTAATGGAATTAGGTACGAGTATGAACGCAGGGGGCTATAAATTACCCTACAAACTTCTCTTTAACTTCAAACAGTTTAATAAATTCACTAACTGGATTCAATGAGAACAAAACACTCTCGTCTGCTCTGTTTTGTTTTCATTTGATACAATTTCAACCATATCACACTAATATTATAAAGGCGAAAGTTTGTATGTGTGTGTGTGTGTGTGTGTGTGTATGTTTGTTACTCCTTCACGCATAAACTACTGGACGGATTTGGCTGAAATTCGGAATGGAGATAGATAATATCCTGAATTAGCACATAGGCTACTTTTTATCCCGGAAAACCAAAGAGTTCCTACGGGATTTCGAAAAACCTAAATCCACGCGGACGAAGTCGCGGGCGTCAGCTAGTGTTAAAGTAAATAAAGATAAGTTTCAGTTGTTATCATAATATATATCATCCTAGTTTACGACCTAGGTCTTAAGGACAGAAACTTCATTAAGTACAAGCCTTCAGATCCAAGGATGCAGTCTTCATTAACGTTTGGTATTCAAATCAAAGAGTTTTATCCAACTGTATTCCGCTTTTGCTAGGGGAAAAATAATGAGACGAGCTGACGCATCCTTTGACTGTATTTTTAACCGACTTTAAAGAACCAGTCAAGTCCTAGTAGGACTCGCACACAAAGTCCATACAATCGTACAACACAATAGGGTATTTTACTCTTTTTTGAAAAGTGTCTCAATTTAATCCTAAAGTGATAATTTACCACTAGAATTTTTTTTTAAATTTTATTCAATCGATAAGTACCAAAAAAATGCATTTAAATTTTGCATTTTAAATTTTCGCGCGCAAGTTGACCAAAACGGTAGCTATGCTACATAGGCGCCATGTTATGACGTCATCGGGATAGTAAACTAAACTCACAGAGTAGGCAGGAACTAGAGATCACAAAGTGGCACAGAGTAACTTTGTCTATAAACTAGATAGTAAGCTCACTAAGTATAAGTACCTCCTAGAGATGACAGATTGACACAGTAATTTTGTCTCTATACTAGATTGTAGTCTGTGATAATAATAATTCTAAAGTAAACAACAACAAGCTGACGCGGTGATAAATTATTAAAATAATACGATTTAAAATGAGTTATTTATCCATATCATTGGTGTTTCATTTTACGCATACAGTATAGAAAATTGTCTATGGTTCCCTTGTTTCCCATACATTAGGCATATCGTTCCATAACACGCTTGTTGATGAAAAATAAATGACTAATGTAAAGAAAAAAAACCATGTGCCTCACGCAAAGATGAAAAGTATTTTTAGATTGGGGAGCCTAAACTATTTAATCCCTGCATCAGTAATCCCAAATTCGTGCAGTTCGATTCTTAGGCCTTTTGTACTGTGGTCATGCAATTAGAAAGGGAAGGATTTACTGACATGATGACGTAGTAATATGGCGGGTACATAGGCGGCTAGCGGTTCGCATAATTGTTGCACAGATAAAAAAAAGTGAAAATTTCGAATTAAAATATAAAATTTATTTTATAATATTGTGAACTGATACTTACACTGCCCGTTTTCTTATTGCCTAAACTATCGTAAATAAATATTTTTAGATCATTTCTCACTAGGTGTAAAATACCCTATTACATAACACTATGTGAGTACCTACTTATAATTTTTTAATTGGCTTTGCGACCATTTTGAAATTCGCCATCTTGATTTTTTATTATTTGCTGTTATAGCGGCAATAGAAATACACACTCTGTGAAAATTTCAACTCTCTATCTGTTACGGTTTATAAGATACAGCCCGCTGACAGACAGACGGACGCGCGACTGACAGACGGACGGACAGCGAAGGCTTAGTTATAGGGTCTCATTGCTGGCACCCTTCAGCTAAGAAAATCTAAAAGTACCTACACAGTGCAGGGGTATCTACCCTTATGAATAAAAGGCTTTCTTTCACTTTGATTCGTGGAATAAAAAAAAAACCTACCCATCCTATTTGACTGATTCATCAACATAATGTATGAGAAAAAAAAATTCAAAAGAAAAATAAAACCGACTTCAAAAACGACGTGTTTGTGGTTTTTAAAGTCGGTTTTATTTTTCTTTTGAATTTTTTTTATTTCACAATTTTTAGTGGCCCCACTGTACTATAATATGCTATGCCCAGTTAAACTCCTACTGTTTTCTAAGCTATTACACTGATCGCGAGCAATTTGCTCTTATCCATTGAGGAGTTCTGTTCTCCATCTCCGAAGATATTCACCAGATCTTCACCAAATTTATATGGGACCACCTGCACAGTATACCCTTTCAGACGAAAAAAAAAATTCCAAAACGGTCTTTGAGTAATCGGTGCACATACATTAAAAAAAAAGATTCCGACGAATTGAGAACCTCCTCCTTTTTGGAAGTCTGTTAAAAATCGCAGAACATCAATTAATTAGTGCCACTATTCACAGCCTCTATACCAGATTTTCGCAAAATAGGATGCTCCAATTGCAACATTGTAGCAAAAAGCTGAACAATATTAGTTGTATCGAGCCATTCATAAGCCCACGTGCACACTACAGTATAACAATACAGCTTCCCTCTATAATCTCAGACCACCCCAGTATGAACACCACTTCATGGATATTTTGTAGGCAAGCCCTATTGTATAGATTCTTTTGTCTGGAATCATCGGGGATAGATATCGATTAAGAGGATACTTGTCAACAAGCCCCCGTCGATTTCCTACGTATGATATTATTGTTCTTATCTCTATCTGCCCTGGTTCGTGCATTCTCGGTTCCTAGATCGGTACATTTGTGATATCCAATTCAAATTGCTGTGATTGGTTGAATTTACCATGTTCTTGCTGCGACAGTGAGTTTGAGCCACTAGCGGAACAATGTTAGCCGGTCAGAAATGATTGCAATTAGTCAACCTGTTTGACGTCCGTGTTCTGTTTTCGATTACAAAAAAGCAAAAATTGTTGTTGCAATCATCAATTTTAGCAAATAGTGAAAGAGAGTCGGCCAATCAGAGGTCACAACTACCGCCACACTTTCTGTCAAACTTTGGCAGTAGGCCTGCCGAGTAATGAAAACAAATTTTTCATTCTGTCTAGGTGTAGGGTAGGTGTAGGGTTGCCACCTGCCTCTTTTAGATTTACAGGCTACCACCATCAAAAATACGGGGTTTAGATTTGTTTACGGGAGACATTGTTTCTTATATATTGTTGTATTATTGTATTGTTTATTATTGTATTTGAAGAAATAGGCGGTGGTTCTCTCTGAAAGCTTATTTAGATATTTCAGTTTATTTGTATGTTTTGTATTTTTTCTCTGTATGTTGCCGGGTCTTGATCGGTGAACTGTGTTTGCAATGTGGTTTTAAATAAAAGATTATTTATTTATTTCAATAGCTTTTAAAAACTCTTCATTTTGTAAAACAAAATGCATGTTAACTTAAAATTACATTTAACTTGTAATTCCACCTTCAAAGTATCAATACCATGGCCGTAGCCAGGAATTGATTTCGGGAGAGGTTTTATCAGGGCCGGAACTGAATCCTGTCATGAGGAAAAATACGTTCGCTCAACTTTATGGGCTAATTACCTGGTTAGTTGAATTTCGCCTTTCAATTGGATAGTGGAATAAAATACAACAATGAAAAAGCGCAGCGCAGTGAGCGTAAGTGTTTTTGGTTCAATACAGAAAAAAATAAGTGAAAGGGAAACGAGTTTAGCCATAGCAAGATACTTCTTTACCAAAATTTTGATACTTACTATTCAGAGGTAACTTGCACCCCAGAAACGAACATAAGCTTTTTATCCCGGAAAATCCCCCACGGAATTTTTAAAAACCTAAATTCATGCAGACGAAATTGCGGGGCATACACCAAGTAATACAAATTCAAAACGCGAGTGAAGCGAGCGCGAAATGTTTGATATATTTCCAAAAAAAAATGGTAAGCAAATGCAAGAAATAGTGTAAGTATTATTTTAGGTTTAGGTTTTTGACGGTCTCCCAGACGCAGTGGCCATTTCTAAATTTCTGGTCTGGTGGGAGGCTTGGGTCATGGCTAGTTATATGGTTAGTATGGCCCTACCGGCCAAGAAATGAGACTGCACTATTACCACTAGGAGAGATTAAAGTCAAGGGCTAACTTGTATAAAAAAAGGCTTAGATCCTAAAACCAACCTCCGCCTCTTTGGCTACGGCCATGATCAAAATCGAGTGGGTTTCGGCTACGCAGGTATTATTCTACGCATTGTCGCACAAGGAAAATATGTATTCTTTCTACTGGACATAACGTCAGCGTTTGGTTTCGCAAGCCAGCCCGGCTGAATTTGTAAAAAACCGGCCAAGTGCGAGTCAGACTCACGCACCGAGGGTTCCGTATTCGGGTATTTTTTTTCGACATTTTACACAAGAAATCAAAACTGTTATGCATTAAAAAAAATATGCATAAAAATAAATAAAAATCTGTCTTAGAATGTACTGGTAAAGTCCTTTCATATTTAATTTCATACTTAATTGACCCACTTGATTTAATATTTAGTTACTTTGAAAATTGAAAATACTAATATTTGTTCATGAACACATGACAGACGAAGAGACGGACAGACGGACAGATGGACAGACAGACAGACGGACAGACGGAAAGACAGACAGACGGACAGACAGACAGACAGCGAATTGATCCTATTTCCTTTTTGCTTTTGAGGTACGGAACCCTAAAAATATTTAGTTTTATTTGCCTCATATTTTATTTTCATAATTACGGGTTTCTGTATCCTGAAATACCAACCAGTAACCAGTAAAATACGGGGCCTCTGGCAACCCTACTCGGAAATCACTGTCACATTCAAGTTAATGTCAAATATTTTGTTTTCGATTACAGAAAGCTGCATCAATCATTATTAAAATATTTTATTTGTTGTGATTGGCTGAATTTTTGAGTTTCAGCCAATAAACAGACTGTTTGCCAATTAAACGTCATAACAATATAAATGCCAGAAAGTTTAACCAAATAAAACAAACTTAATGAGAACTTAGTGAGAATGCAAACGGCACACAATTTATAATACATATTATGTTAGTCGTATATAATAGATATTATAGTAGTCGTTCACTTTGGTAATAGTCAGATTGTCATCAGTAAAATTGATATTGGTTGATGTATCGTAAATTAGGTATTGTTTCGGTGACAAATATTTTTATAATCTATTTATCTTTGAACAGAATGGAATAGAATGAAATGGAATGGAATACAATGATTAATTTTTATTCCTGTAAACTTTTAGGTAAACTTCAAAGTGTTTTTGAATGGTCAGAAAAATTTACCACTGGTTCGGAATGCCGTTCCTACGTTTCTAGGGTTTCGTACCTCAAAACGAAAAACAGAACTCTTATAGGATCACTTTGTTGTCTATCTCTCTGTCTGTCGAGTGTGTCAAGAAAACCTCTAGGGTACTTCCCGTTGACTCAAAACCATGAAATTTGGCAGGTAACCTAACTGCGTAATTTTGGCTAGTTTTTTTAATCGATAAAGAAAGTTTGCGACATTGTTCAATAAAAAATTTGGATTCCAACTCTTCAATCCTGATGTTGCAGGGGACCTGACTACTAAAGCTAATGGGATTTAAAAAGTGTTGATTATTAATTGATATTGAAGGTATCTATACCAAGTAAATACTTTGTCGTTGACCTCAACCCTGATGCTGTAAGAAATTGCATTCCTAAATCCTGGTGATCCCTCGGGATTTGAAAAGGATCATCCGTTTAAATGTTCTTACGTGATACAGAAACAAGTTGCATCCCGGGGACGGGCTATTACGGAGAGGCAACTTTTGTTCTGGGAAATGAAAGGATCGGGATTTTCAAAAACCTAAATCCACGCGAGCAAAGCTGTGGGCATTAGCTAGTTGTAAATATATTTAAAAGCTACTATAAGATAATAAATAAGGTACTTATTTCCTTATATTTTTATTGTATGGCAGCGCGCGGTTTTAAATTATAAATTGCACGTCCTGTTCTGTAATACATTTTTTTCTCAATATCTATCGCTTTATCTCATAGCAAGAGTCCGTAAGACATAATACAGTGAATATAGGCAAAATATACAATTTTTGCAGTTTCCACGTCAGTACCTGTCGAATTTTTCTAACAGTGTAAGCAGCAGAGTTGAGTTTACCATCAAGTGTTGATATGTGGGTGTTCCATAGAAGCTTTGCATCTAACGTTATACCGAGAAACACGGGGTTCTCCTTTATTTTCAACATATGATTATTAATCAATGAATTTATGACATTTAAGGTCCTGGTATTGGGCAGTGTGAATTGAACACACTTAGATTTCTTTGCATTTGGAATTGATTTGGAAGTAAATTGTTAGCAATAAATCAGAGAGTGACCTGTGATATGGCATTACATATAGTATACATTGTCAAAAATTATAATATTAAAGCTGTGCGTATTGCGTGAGGAATTGCGTATTGCGTGAGGAATAGGTGCAACTTGCAGGGTTTGATGCATGCGCTATTGCCAGCAAACATGAGACATATTTTTATCTACAGGCAACGTCTGAGTAGGTAACGCATACGTCTAACGCAAGTTGAAATGTACCAGTGTATTTAGTTAGACCTATCGACAAGTTTAGAGTCGGGTGTAGTTTAAATGTGGCCCGTGTGTTTAGACCAGTTTAGACTGTCAGTTCCGCCCCCCGTCACCGTCGGGGGTTGGTCGTCCCCCGCACCTCACCACCCCTCTTGCAGAAATCGAGACAGCACGAAATTTTCAAGATTTCTGGGTGTAATTTCTGGTTTTCGTAGTTCCAACATAATTATAACAATATAAAATATATAACGATAATTTTTTACTGCATGATATTCATTAAATTTTCTAGGTCTGTGGTTTTTCCAAATTTCATTAAATTGCTTCGTTGTCTAGAAAAACGAGCACAAAGTTGGGCCTTTTTTTAAAGAAAAATACAAATCTTTGAACCCCTGTAATTTTAAAACTACATATTTTTAGAAAAATCTAAAACACCACAGACACAGATATTAGTTTCTAGACTATGTCTGCAAAATTTCATGGACTTTGGTTGCTTAATATTCAAATGAAATGGGAACTACGATTGTATGGAGTAAGTGACGGAGAGAGCTCTGTTAAGGGAACTGATATAATGCAATTGGTGCAGGATGCAGTAGGAATATGCCTGTAAGTGACAAGGGTGATTCCAAAATATCCTTGTCCCTCAATGGTCTTTTTTTGGTACTCAATAATCAGCTGCATTCAAAGCCACACATATACAAGTGTAAATTAAAAATTTATAATACCCCCGACAAGTGAAGGTTACAGTAAATAGAAAAGAGCTGATAACTTTCAAACGGCTGAACCGATTTTCTTGGGTTATAGCTAAGAACACTTCAAGCCGATCAAGCCACCTTTCAAACAAAAAAAAAACTAAATTAAAATCGGTTCATTAGTTTAGGAGCTAAGATCCCACAGACAGATGTGTATCTGTTGTATATCTGTCTGTGGGACATATTATATCAGTCAATTAGGTTTGACGACCTGATTGAGTGATATAATATCAACGCAATCTCTGAGGTTTAACACAATAAGAAAGGATTTTAGGAAATACCACCCCTATAGGGATTAAAATTTGGGGTGAATATTTGTACAAAAGTCCATCATTTTTGAAATTATATCTGCGATAATTTATATTTGAGCTTTCAATTAAAAAATAAAAAATGCGAGTTTCAGAATTTTTAGAAATTCCATACATCCATTCCATCCTTGAGACTTGAGAGGGTCAAACAAGAGGTTTGTATGAAAGTCCGTCATTTTTAGAGACATTATATCCATGAAAATTGGTTTTTGAGCTCTTTGAGTTTCCTTATAAAGTCATAAAACACAATACCCCTCTGTACTCCTGTTTACTCAACATACGCTTCCATTAAGGTCCCATACAGATTACGCTCCATCATTAAAAAAATTCTTACATAGAATATTCACCCCTACGACAAAGTTATACAAGCTAATATTCCTTGCACATTTTTTATGTTGCGTGGTGCATGGTGTAGAATTTTATAGGTGATATTATATGGTGACATTAGTGTTATCTGTCACTACGATTCCTGTTTCTCACTTTACAGGTCGTTGAACTATTATATAGGGCGATAAAAAAGTCATAGGAACATCTTTCAGACGATCCAAATTCATAAATCTAATGTCTACTACGCACGAGACGGTCATTCCATACAGTATAATAATATTAAATTTTATTTATTTTTCCGGGATAGAAAGTAGCATATGGCCGTCCCTGGGATGCAAGTTTCTTATCTCTGTGTCAAATGCGATGCGAAATAGATGATAGCCGCGACTTCATCCATGTGGACTTTGGTTTTTCAGCACAAAAAGTACCTAACCATGTTAGTCCCTGGGATGTATGTTTTCTCTGTACCTTTTGTCAAAATCGGTTAAACGGATGGGCTGTGAAAAGCTAGCAGACAGACAGATTCATTTTCGCATATTTTATGATATAGGTATGGGTTAAAGTTCCTCGCTGCGCTGAATTCGTGTTTGTCCAGAAAATACTGAGCGGATTTTCATACGACTTTCACCAATAGAGAAAAGCATTATCTAAGAAGGTATCTTCTTCAACTTTGTTAGCTTATTTATCCAGTGTTGGGCATATGCCTTCTCACATGCACGCCATTCTTATCGGTGTCGGGCGAGCCTCCTCCAAGTTATCTCCGCAATACCGTATAATTTATCATTTTGAGAAAATAAGCTACCGGTGTAATGGTCAATTAAATCGCAAAAAAACGTCGTCCTGTATGAGAGCTCCTGTGGCATTCACTGCTAAGTTAAATGTATCTACATGAAAAAAAAAATACAAAGAAGAAGAAAGCAAGAAAATCAGGGGGCACGGCAGTGCCCCCGCCAAGACGAGCCAAACGGCGGCCGGGGCGCTACGTACCTTTTTCTCGAAGTGTTTCGCCGTATTTTCGACCCGTCATAACTTCGGTCTGGATGACGCTAGAAAGCTGAAATTTTCAGTATAAGGTGTCCTTAACAAATTTACCAAATATACTAAGTATCAAATATCTAGCTTTTATGGTTACAGATTTATTGATACCTAAAATACGCCGTTTTCGTCCCTCACTGATGATCATCACAATTCATAGTCTGTAATTCTAGGGTACTTCCCGAAGTCCTAGAAAGCTGAAATTTGGTACGTAGAATAGAATATGCATACAAACTACAGGAAAATTGAGAAATTGGAATTGCCCCCCCTCTACGCCTCTTATGAGAAAAGCAAATCTGTAAATTCTGTCGCTAGAATGCTGATATTTTCAGGATAAGATGTCCTTGGCAGATTTATTAAACGCATTGAGTATCAATTGTCTAGCTTTTATAGTTTCAGATTTATTGACAGTCAAAACTTCTAGTCTGTAATTCTAGGGTACTTCCCGAAGTCCTAGAAGACTGAAATTTGGTATGTAGACTAGAAATTGCATACAAACTACAGGAAAATTGAGAAATTGGAATTGCCCCCCCTCTACGCCTCTTATGAGAAAAGCAAATCTGTAAATTCTGTCGCTAGAATGCTGATATTTTCAGGATAAGATGTCCTTGGCAGATTTATTAAACGCATTGAGTATCGATTATCTAGCTTTTATAGTTTCAGATTTATTGACAGTCAAAACTTCTAGTCTGTAATTCTAGGGTACTTCCCGAAGTCCTAGAAGACCGAAATTTGGTATGTAGACTAGAAATTGTATACAAACTACAGGAAAATTGAGAAATTGGAATTGCCCCCCCTCTACGCCTCTTATGAGAAAAGCAAATCTGTAAATTCTGTCGCTAGAATGCTGATATTTTCAGGATAAGATGTCCTTGGCAGATTTATTAAACGCACTGAGTATCAATTGTCTAGCTTTTATAGTTTCAGATTTATCGACATTCAAAACCTCTAGTCACAAATTCTAGGGTACTTTCTGAAGTCCTAGAAGACTGAAATTTGGCATTAAGTAGGAATTTCAAGAATTATGAACAACAGATAAATTAAGAAATCGGGTCCCCCTTCATCCTCTCGTATATGAGATGCATATCTGTAAAATCTGTTGCTCGAATTCTAAAGTTTTCAGGATAAGATGTCCGTGGCAGATTTATCAAACGTACCAAGTATCTGTGTTTCCTGAAGTCCTAAAAGACTGAAATTTGGTATATCTGCTTCAAAATTGAGTTGTAAGATTCCACCCGAACAAACATATTTACATACGAGTACATTGCAAGTTGAATAAAAGCTTTTAAAAAAAGAGGTAACGATAGAGAGTGGGCCATGAAAATGATGTACCTACAAAAAATAGATCCAAAAAAATCTAGGGCACCTGCCAAAAAGAAATGAAATCCCACCAAAAACATTTCATGTAAAAAGGTAGGCCAAGACTCACAAGTTCATAATGTTTTCACTGTTAAAAAGTTATGAGATCTCTAATAGAGCCAAGCCCCTAGCTGAGCTTAGATTTGTGCTGGCCATGGGACCTATCCGAAGTCCAAAGTAATATAGCTCTTAAATGTTCTTGACTGTATCACATTTATAACAATAAATAACAAATCCCTCTACTTACAAGCTCTGATTCTACAAACCCTATATCTTGGTAAAAAAAAGTACGGCTTGGCCGTTTACAGTTCGTGGATTTTTTATCTGAAATGACATTTAAGCCCGGAATAATTCTGCGACCATCACGAAGTACAATACAAATTAGTAATTGTCGAACAAACTATTCCTTAAGAGGAAAACCTATGCGAATGACATTGACGATTTCCCCTTCAAACTAGCAATTTCGACATGTCATGACCCTCTATTGACAATTAATCAAGCAGACATTTCAATCTGCGAAATTTACGCGGACTTTTAGTATTTTGACGTAGGAGGGTAAAAGATCCAGTAAATGAATGACTACCCTGACTTTGACCTAAAATTAAGATATATGAGAATCGTTCTATATATAATTTTTATATTTTTTTTTATCTGTGTCTATACACAGTAGGTATACACTCTTAAATTATTTAAATATCAAAAACGCAAAAAAATGCGTGGTATTAATTATTATAAATTATTTTATTTAACAAAAGGATAAATTGCCAGTAAATGAACTGGGAATTTCAGTGAATGAACAAACTCTATCTAGTGCATAAACTCTCGATTCCTATTAATAAATTCTTAAGTATATTTTCGGCTTGGAATTTAAAAAAAATGTCAGATTTTCAGTTTTTGACTTATTGTATATTTTTTTCTACATTTTGCGCGATAAATCAAAAACTCTTTTACATAATAATAATAAATAAAACCTGTTTTAGAATGTATAATAGAGCCCTTTCATATGATATTATCCCCTTTGGTATAGTTATCTTAGTTTGAAAGTCACCTAAATTTTCTGGAAAACAGTCCAAATGACTAAAGAGAAAATGAAACTTAACGCTCTTGTTGCATCCAAGTCGCTGGAAGTGCAACATCAGCTACTGAATGTGTTAAGAGTAGTGAGAATAATATACCGTAACACAAGTGTCTGATGTTATCAGATTTGTTCCTTTGAGCCACATGTTCTGATGCTTTTTAGACAATCTAAGATCTCTCATTAAGTGATCCAAATAATTTTGATTGAATGGTCTAAGTTGAGATGTAAAAAAGTCACTACATCGTCACTACCTTCTGAAAGTTCTTGAAATGGTAGATTAGAGGTACTGGGTTGGGGCTGAGGTACAGATTTATCACCAGAAGTCAGAATCGTTCAAATTGTAGACTGCAAGTTACAATAGAGCCGCTTGGAACAATTTTTTTTGCTGTTTCTTCTGGTAATATTCACAACGCAGAAATAATAATCATCATGGTGTTTAGATGGTTCGCGCCAAATTATAAAATTTTTTTTTAGTAAAAGTAGTTAACTATTCTTATTTGCTCATAAACGCAACGAGGAAATACAGCTTCCACATATAAAAATTGGAGTCCAGGCCTTGCTGTTAGCTGCTAATGGGTTCTCAAAGTAGCCCGAGTATGCTTGTTTTACTGGGCACAAAAGGAAAGAATGAAAGGAGCTTACCCAGTACATCTTAAAAGATCCGTTATAGATACATGCATCCTGCCATGCCTTACCTATGCCAGCCAAACATGGGTCCAGACAAAGAATATAAAAAGAAATAGTGACTTGCTAAAGGGCGATGGCAAGGTGCATAAATTAAGCAAAAAATATTCAAAGTGAGAATTGAAGACATAAGAAAAAAGACAAAGCCTACAGACACCTTGAGACATGCCCTAAAACTGAAATGCAAATGGTCATATTGTATCGATTTTTACAGATGAAAGAAGAACAGGTAGGTAGACCGAAGACGCGTTGGTCTAATGCTATTGTGCAAATCGCGAGAGAAAATTAGCTTGATAGTACCAAAGACAGAGAGAAATGGGGATACCCAAGAGGGATCCATATCCAAGAAAGAAGAATACCAGAATAAATATAAAAAAAATTCAAAAGAAAAATAAAACCGACTTCAAAATCACAAACACTAAAAAGTAAAAAATAATTTAAGTTATTGTGGTTTTTGAAGTCGGTTTTATTTTTCTTTTGAAAATTTTTTATTTCAAAATTTTTAGTGGCCCCACTGTACTATAATAATGTGCCATGCCCAGCTAAAACCCTACTGTTTACTAAGCAATTACACTGATCGCGAGCAATTTGCTCTTATCCATTGAGGAGTTCTGTTCTCCATGTCAGAAAATATTCATCAGAACTTCATCAAATTTATATGGGACCACCTGCAAAGTATACCTAGCTTTTCAAAAAAAAAATCCAAATCGGTCCAGGCGTCTTTGAGCAATCGGTGAACATACATTAAAAAAAAAATTGAATTTGCTCTTATCCATTGAGGAGTTCTGTTCTCCATCTTCAAAGATATTCATCAGATCTTTACCTTTATATGGGACCACTTGCAAAGTATACCCTATCAAACAAAAAAAAATCCAAATCGGTCCAGGCGTCTTTGAGTAATCGGGGAACATACATAAAAAAAAAGATACCGACGAATTCAGAACCTCTTCCTTTTTTTAAAGTCGGTTAAAAATATACTAAGATTTACTAACATGGTGTTATACCACAGAGTAGCAAACAGAGGCAAAATTTATAACTATTTTGGTAGGGTTGGCACTGGAGGATACAATTTAATTAACAATAGTTATTTGTTCAACAAGATGGTAAAGTTTGTTTTTGTTGTGATTGCCTAGTTTAAATATCGATCTTTAAATATCGATCGATAGATCTAAATATCGATTTTGAACGAAATCAGTCAATTTAGAAAGAATTATAAATGGTGCCAACTTTTTTAAATTTTGGTTACAGTTTCCTATTTTGTGATCCCAGGGAGCTCTAAATATCGATTTTGAACGAAATCGGTCAATTAACAAAGAATTTCAAAATGGCGTCGACTTTTTTAAATTTTGGTAACAGTTTCTTATTTCGTGATCCCAGGGAGCTCTAAATATCGATTTTGAACGAAATCGGTCAATTAACAAAGAATTTCAAAATGGCGTCAACTTTTTTAAATTTTGGTAACAGTTTCTTATTTCGTGATCCCAGGGAGCTCTAAATATCGATTTTGAACGAAATCGGTCAATTAACAAAGAATTTCAAAATGGCGTCGACTTTTTTAAATTTTGGTAACAGTTTCTTATTTTGTGATCCCAGGGAGCTCTAAATATCGATTTTGAACGAAATCGGTCAATTAACAAAGGATTTCAAAATGGCGTCGATTTTTTTAAATTTGGTAACAATATCCTGTTTTGTGATCCTAGGGATCCTCAGATATTGATTTTGAACAAAATCTATGACAGTTCAAGAAAATAGATTTTAAACACTATTTAAATTATTATCATTAACATTAAATTAAATGAAAACACGACGCGCGACGTGTACTGCAGCCCCTGAGCTTGAGCACAGGCCGAGCCGGTATAAACCGATTTCTCTCCGTACGCGACGTAGCGCCTGTGCTCACGCACACACGCGCCTCAAGCTTGTAGTAGTGTACCTATCGTAGCGCGCTTGTATGAAGCTTTGACTCTGTTCGCTACTCATGTGGTTATACAACGCAATACCACACTAACAAACACTCGTACAAACATACAGACAAGTATATACTCACACACACTCACACACACACATGGACGCACGCACACGCACTTTTGAACGGTTTGAACGGAACACGGTTTTGAAATTGAAATTGAAAAAAGTGTAAGAATTTGTAAGAAAATATTTAAAAAAGGTATATCAGCCGGTTTTTTATTCCAGCTCTTAATACATGTAATAACGTCCAATCTGTTCATTTACTTGAGCCTTTACCCTAGTACCTAATTATATCGACCGCCCCATATCAAAACAAAGTAAATGTCATTTTTCCGAAAATCGTTTTATGTCATAAGCCTAACTTTCATAGTATGTCCCGTTGTATTGTAAGGACACCCACATTAAAGTAAAATTAAAAGCTAGTAAGTCGCTTTGACCATTTTAAAACATAGTAAGTCTATGAACTGGCTAGGTTTTTTATAGATTAATGCGCCTTACTAAGTTTTTCAAAGGAATTAGATTAAATAAAATAAATATCACCCATTATCTAAATACCATGTCAAAACAGTAAATACTTAATGATGCATTAAAACTTAAAAGTAAGATAGGAAAAGTCAATGACCTCTACATGTCAACTGTTAAATATGGTTTGCAAGGGAAATACTTTGCATACTTACATAATGTTTTTAGGGTTGCATATCTCAAAAAGAAACACGGGACCCTTATAGGATCACTTTGTTGTCTGTCTTTCTGTCCGTCTGTCCGTCTGTCGTGTCTGTCAAGAAAACCGATAGGGTATTTCCCGTTAACCTAGAATTATGGGCAGGTAGATAGGTCTCAACTCTCATAGCCCAAGTAAAGGAATAAATCCGAGAACAAATTTCGTGATACTAGATCAACGGGAAGTACTGTATAGGTTTTCTTGACGGACGGACGGACAAATGGACAGACAACAAAGTGATCCTTTAAGAGCTCCGTTTTTCATTTTGAGGTACGGAACCCTAAAAAAGAAAGTGATGCACATCTAATGAATAAATGTGTAGGCCAGTCTTCACACTAAAATATTTAAACCCCTTTAATTTAAAAACTGTCATAGCCTAGTGGTTAGAACGTCCGCCTCCTAATCGAAGGTCGGGGGTTCGATCCTGGAATCACGCACTACTAACTTTTCAGTTATGTGCGTTTTAAGCAATTTAATATTGTATATCAAATCTTTGAAAAGAGCAACCGCCGAGTTTCTTGTTGAAGACTACGGCCTAAACTTCTCTTGAATTTAAACCACTTACTAGGTTTTGATCTGAGAAAGAAATTTGACATTAATTGACAAAATTGAGAGACCTAAGCTTGTATAAGAACACAGAAGTGTCATAATTCGTGTTCACTTTGCCTAACGTCTCTCGGAGAGCAGAGAGAGATTTAAACTGTTTCTTATAATCATTGGCCATATTTCAAATGCGAAAGTGTGTTTGTTGGTTTAATATTCAATCACGCTGCAACGGAGCAACCAGTCGACGTGGTTTTTTGCATGGATACATTTAAAGACCTTGAGAGTGACATCTCTCTCCGCATCGTATTCTTTATTGCTGAGGGTTGTGACCTCTTTCCATTATTCCTACATCTAATGGTAGGTTTTCTTGGGATGCGATGAGTTCAAAGAGCCTACGGAACTCGACTAGAAAAACGAGATTTTGACTCTTAGGTTTAACGGTTATGAATTAGTTATTATTATCAGTGATAAAATTGATTAGGGCTGCCAGGTAAAATGACATTTATCTCGGAAAATCAAAGAGTTTCCACGAGATTTTTTTTCGTTACTAAGTTTTCGCTACTAAGTACATATATTATGAAGAGGAAAGGTTTGTTTGTTTGTTATCGATAAACTCTGAAACTACTGAACTACTTGCACTAAAGACATAATCATCAACATCAACCGACAGACGTCCACAGTGAACATAGGTCTTTAATAGGGTCTTCCACATGCTACGGGTTTGCGCCGCCTGAATCTTTGCGCTTGCGCTTGACGACAATCATGCTTTAAAGAAAGCAATGATGAGATCCAAGTTGGAGCACGCTTACCTGGAAGATGCCTATTCACTCTTGGCTTGCAGGTATCTATGGTATATATGGCAGGAAACACGGCCGCAGAAATGGCGTTCCAACCTTTAGGCTCTCCCCATTGCCCGCAGCATGAATCTGAGCTTCCTTATGATGGTTATATTATGTACATATAATATCTCATAAGAAATCTCTAACACACAATCCAGCTAAGTAGGTCCAATTTCAAAAAAAGCTAGCTAGCCGACAAATCTAACTCAGTTAGGCAGCCTTCGGGAACCTTCGAGATGTCTCTCGTCCAAAATTCCTCAATGCTTGAAGACCAGTCTTTGAATAGTGCATGATGTCAGTGATGAAAAATGGATCCGAAATATAGGTCTTTTTTTGTACACAGGAAATGCCTGACGCATACCCCTCCGTCATGTGGGACTTACACCAAACTTGCACTACTACGAAATCCATTTCGGAACACGGCGCCCGAAACGAGGCGCGCTATCTCCTAAAAAACATAGGTATAATACCTATTTAGAACACTTACTATCTGTCATCATAATCTATGACAACCTCCGAGTATTTACCTGGTAAAACCGTAACTTTCGAATAAATTTTAGTATATAAGCAGGCTTCATTTAGAAATGAAAAAATCCCTATTTTATTTTTCAACGATTATAAACACAACTTTCATTCAAAAATAATAAGCTTAAATTCATTTTAAATAATATTTTGCGACGAAATGACGCGCACAGTCCTTCCGCCATGACAGTCCAGTGGACACTGAATTCCATAGAGCGCCTGCAAGAAAATAAATAGCACAGGAAGTTTTTTGGTTAGTTTTAGATTATTTAAGAAACGAAAAACATTTAGTATAAAACTAACAGTTAAAATTGATTGCTAAACCTAAACATATCATTTTCTGGAGGTTGGCTTCAAAGTATCAAGATGTTAAAGAAAACTTTTACAGAACAAGTTGCGAACAGCAATGTTTTCAACTTGGTTTTTTTTTTATTGGGATAATGTATACTAAATAAAAAGAGGCCCTTATAATCTTCACAGACTGAAGTTTTTAATTGCATGTATTTAGTAGCTGTTAATGCTTTAGAAAAATAAACAATTTACTTCAAAGTACAGCATTTTTGCGATTTGTCAAGTAGTAATTACCTTAAGGCCTTAAAATATGTAATGTCATGTAATAGTTTTACGAACATTAAACGGCCAAGCCGTCCTTTTTTTACCAAGATGTAGGGTTTGTAGAATCAGAGCTTGTAAGTAGAGTGATTTGTTATTTATTGTTATAAATGTGATACAGTCAAGAACATTTAAGAGCTATATTACTTTGGACTTTGGATAGGTCCCATGGCCAGCACAAATCTAAGCTCAGCTAGGGGCTTGGCTCTATTAGAGATCTCATAACTTTTTAACAGTGAAAACATTATGAACTTGTGAGTCTTGGCCTACCTTTTTACATGAAATGTTTTTGGTGGGATTAGTTTATTCATCTAGTGTGCGCATCAACAAGTATAGACAAGCTTAGGTTAGTAATGGGTTAGTACTAGATTTTAATAAGTACTTAATAATAACTAATTCTTGCACCCACATGGCACAAGATGAAAAGGCCCCGTGCTGCAGGTTTTAAAACAAAACCTGAGCGCTGGTATTCTGCCGGGACCAGGAGGAGTGACGCGCAGGAGTTCAAAAATTAAGAGTAAGATAAATAAGATATGTATACAATATACATATTATGTAGTGGAATAGTAGGTAGGTACTTACTTCTCAAGCTACCCGTGCGAAGTCGGGACGGGTTGCTACCTAGTAAATGATAAAATCTAAATGCAATTCCGCAGTCCTTGCATATAAATAGCAGCAAGAGAAGTGCAACGATAAACCATTCACTCATTCAATCGAATGAACCGTTATATATAATTATGCCAACATTTTCTACTGACCCGAGAGCTGAAGAACAACTATGTGGGGGTGCTTGAGAAAAGCTTTCGGAAAACTGGTAGAAAAAATACTTACTTATAATAGAAAACACACTGCCATCCCAAAAAAAGAAAAAAATATTTTAAAAAAACATTTGAAAATGGCGCCATTAATTACTTAACAATAACAGCGCTTGGCTGCAATCAGACTCACTGGCAAGTAATGATGCAGCCTAAGATGGATCGCGCTTGTCTAGAAAATGCCTATTCACTCTTGACCAGCTTTTCCACTCTTTTTCAGCTCCAGAGATGGTTCAACATCTCTGGAGCTGAAAAATAGTTCGAACTTCAAGCCCTAGTAAGGATTCTAACGATACCCGATACATCCAAATATATTCAGGCATTTTAGAGGTAATGGTGGTATAAAGATACTCACATACATACACCCTATGCATACACCCTGAAAACACTAGGTGCACTAGGGTTACACGGGCAAGACGTACTATTAAAGATTGATAATGATTATTATTATACCCAAATAGCTTTTAGGTCACAGACACAATATTGGTCTTAGTATTTTCTAGTTTTATGTTTAGTTGATAATTTGTATAAATTGTATTTTTATTTTTTTTATTTTTTTTGTGATTTTGTAGAGCTGAACAAACTTTTACATATTTATTTATTTACTTATTTAAATAAATACATATAATAATAACAACTAGGTTTTATCAAGCACTTGTTCTAAATTACCCATCAGCTCTCAGATACCATTCCCGCAGCAACAGCAATTACACACCTATAGCATATCCCGGAAAATAACAGAAATAGAGCATTTAATTTTAAACCTTGCTTTGATTAATTTAGGGTATATTTTGGCATGTGCAATAAATATTTACTATCAACTAACTGGTGAACACCCACGCGTGCTCTCAATGGGCTGTCGCAATCACACTGCATGTATGATGCTTGACAGATTTTGATACTTGAACAACTAATCTGATTTTGTTAGCCAAGTTTTCATTTTCTGAATTTGAAGTCCGTCGTCATCCACTAGCAATGAAACTTGCGAAGTCCACTGTGCAATGTCAATGTCTGAAAGTTTTGATTGCTAAAACTAAACTAATTTTGATTTTCTGAAGTGGCGTACTAGTGACTTGCCAGAGCTAAATCCTGCATATTTAATTGCCAGTAGACATTTTCATCAAAACAACAACATAAGTTTAGAGTAATATCCTATCTAGACTTACGATTAATTTGTACTAGATGATGCCCCTAACTTCGTCCACGTGGAAATGGATTTTTTTATCCCCAGGGAAATCTTTAATTTTCCGATATAAGAAGTAGCCAACGTCTAAGAGATGAAAGCTATTTTTGTGCCAAAATTCATCAAAATCAGTTAAAATTATGGGCCGTGAAAGGTAACACATAGACAGACAGACAAGCTTTCGCATTAATAACATTGTATTTTGAAAACATTAAGTAGGTTCAATTCCAAATTAGATCAAAATTGATCGAAATACCAACTGGCCCGAATTTCCTTTATTTTTATTAATATTTTCTAGATTTCTTATTTATTAGTTGAAAACATTGCTATCAAAATACAATAGAAAGTTGTACTTACTCGAGCAATAAGTACGTAATTCGATAAAAATAACTTTATACAACTTCATGCGGGCTTTGCCATGAATTACAAAAGATAGACTTGGTTCATTGTTTTGGTTACAAATATCTTTTGTGGGTAACCTTAAAACCCACCCGCATGTAATTCTTTTATCAAAATACCGATTGTAATTAAAAACATATTTCCGGTTACATGGTTCCTTATGAGTGATAAGAGTTCTGCGAAATGTCTAACCATTTATATTTATGTAACTAGGTTAACAAATACACCTTTTAGAATTCTTACAGGCTAGGCAGGAAACTTTTATGTATGTTTGCGACACTGTAGCTTTAAATTAAATGGAATATTGTTACCTTGTCTTGTAAGCATTTGTCTTAAAATACTTTGAAAGTCAATATATTATATTATTTTCTGTAAATTCATTTTGTTTACTGAAAATGTCAAACCAGCTTTTTAATATAATGTGGATTTAAAAAAGGCTACTATTCTTTGTCGGTTCCCTGCACAGTTGACAATTAGCGTATGGCTGTTAAAAACATATCTTATTCTGAGGAAACGAAGTCAATTTATTCCAGACAGTAGATAATATTATATGTATGTAGTTAATAAATTCTTTAGCTACATACTTAAGCAAATCATCTACGTTCAATTATCGCAGGTCAATAAGGGTCAACCGTCAATCGTCGTACGTCACATTATAACATGTATGTGCATATTGATTGGTAATGAACTGTAAACAGGATAGATTACTCATGTCATGACACTTGCGTTACCTATCATTGTCACAGATGTTGCATTTACATCAACATTTATAAAATTAGCACAAAAATAATCTATTTATTACCTAAATTGCTGAATCAATGTTGGTGAAATTTGACATATAGTTATAGAGTCGCAAGAAATAGACTTTCATAACACTTCAAAGGAACCATCTTAAAACAAAAATTATTTCATTCGATCAAAGAACAGTTCTTTAATAGCTAAATAAACTTTAACTGACAAGTAAATTTGTTTGGTTTGGTTTCGTATTTTGATAAATTTCCAACACAAAAACTGTCAAAATGACATTATCCCTCAGATGAAGTTTATTTACGGATTAAAATTCATTTTTTTTTTTTTTTTTTTTCTCTCTCGTCTGGCTTTTACAATGATTAGCCAATGTCAAGTTTGTAGTTATTTGTTACAAGTTAGCTAAATTATACAAGTATGGACCCCATCTGTGCCGGCGCTCGCCGACATACGCACGGCACCCCCTTAGAGCGCTTTCCAGTCAGTTTTAACAAAAAAAAACACTCCAAAAAGTCACAACACGCGCGCCAGCAAACGCCACCACAGACGAAGTCCTAAAATTCATTTTGTGACTTAAATTGTGAAAAGCATCAATATGCATAAAGCGCGCTACAACTCTCGCGCCACACAGTCTAGAAGTATCGCTTGCTTAATACATGAAGCGTAGGTGTTGGTACGAAACGTTTGGTATTACGATCTTATCCGTGTAGCAAGTTTATTCAGACTCCTTTATCATCAACATAGTATTACGTTTAAAAGTTCGCAAATATCAAGAATATTTGAGCGTAGTATAACTCGTGTTTATTTTTTATAAATCACTTTTTTTACTAGTTTATTCACAACTGCGTTCACGCTGAATGTACCTAGATGTATTTTATATGCAAAAATATAAACCTCGTGAAATAGTCTGAATAGTTCAAATAATACCAACATTGTCTTGCGACTTAGACCAGGTAGATTTCAGGTTTTCTAGAATCCCCGGTGGTATTTCTCAAAATTTTTAGGGCGAGTCTAATATCTAAATAGTTCCACTACCTATTTATATCGTACCTATAACATCGCAATCTAATATATTATTAGGGTTCCGTACCTCAAAAGGAAAAACGGAACCCATAAAGGATGACTTTGTTGTCTGTCTGTCTGTCGTGTCTGTCAAGAAACCTATACTTATAGGGTACTTCCCGTTGACCTAGAATCATGAAATTCGGCAGATAGGTAGGTCTTATAGTACAAGTAAAGGAATAAATCCGAAAACCGTGAATTCGTGGTTACAAAATGTAAAAAAAAAATTTAAATGTGTTAAATTTTCAAAGTAAGATAACTATACCAAGTGGGGTATCATATGAAAGGGCTGTGCCTGTACATTCTAAAACAGATTTTATTTTTATTTTTAAGCATAATAGTTTTCGATTTATCGTGCAAAATGTTGGAAAAATACCCGAGTACGGAACCCTCAGTGCGCGAGTCTGACTCGCACTTGGCCGGTTTTTATTTTTATTCTTGAATCCAGTGGTTTGAACTGTATACTCGTCGAAAGGAGAACCTCCTTCTTCTGAAATCGGTTAAAAAGAGAAATGTGCAAAACGAATAAGTAACTTACTGTTTACCCAAGTAATTAAGCGTGATGACTGTGTAATTCGCAAAATACTGGTTTCAAGTTAAATGTGGTTTTAACTCATTTTCACTTTCGCATTGTCTTGCTTAGTGTAGGTGTACGCCGACTGTTCAGAATGTGGGCTCTTGATTAACTTTCTAATGTTATGACATCTCTCTTTCAGCGTTGTTTTATTATAACCCGACTACGGCAAAGCCGTTATGAAGGGAGGAAGGGTTATGATTTTAGCGGTCTATGTATGTTTGTATCAATCAGATTGTGTGTGTTCCACCGTAGCGCCTAAATTACTGGGCCGATTTTGATGCATGAGGTGTCAAATGTCAATCAATTCGTGTAGGTATAAATACACTGACAGTTTGTTTTCAGAATGTGGGCTTTCTAATTTATGACATCTCTGTCTCAGCGTTGTTTTTAAGGTTCCGTAACCGAAAGTTGCTAAAGGAACCCTATTACGAAGTCCGCTCTCCGTCCATCTGTCCATCTGCCTGTCTTTCAGCAGGCTGTATCTCATGAATCGTGATAGAAAGAGTTTTAAAATTTTCACAGAGTGTGAATTTCTATTGCCGCCATAATAATAAACAATAAAAAAACCAAGATGGCGAATTCCAAAACGGTTCTGTTCGGGTACGGAACCCTAAAAACGAAGTCTCAATATGATTTGAACAGTTGGAACAATTCAGTTTTCAGTAAAGCAATTTTTGTGTTACCGCTATTGGATCGGTAGGATTCAATTTCCCAGCCATCAGAATCCAATCTAAAAACCTGCAAGACTGTGCCCGACGCCGACGTCAAATATGATTTTAGGTCGTTCCGATTTGATTGGTCTGCTGCAAGCTACGTACAAAACTGAATTTGGTTCGGAGCTACTTTGTATATTATGTAATTAGATAGCTACTTACTACTAACTATCTAACACTAGCTTCTCCTTTCAGCAAAGGTTGCCTGGTAGAGATTGCTCCAAGCAATAAGGCCGCCTTTGCACACAATTTTTTTTCTGTTTTCTTCTTTCTGTGTTGTGTTCCTTTACATGTGTTTTTGTGTGCAATAAAGTGTTCTATCTATCTATCTACTTAGTTACTAAGTTTTGTATACTTTTGTCTTCTCAAGGTAGTTTTTGCAATATCTTGAGGTGTATCCACACTTCCGACGAATCCACACGAACCGTACTTACTTATAACGCACAGTGCGCATCGAACATCTATGGATGCGTGAGTGTCTCTGTGCGCACGTGAATGTTGCAAATGCTTATATTATCATGTTTATAGTCACTCCCAAAAACTCACGAACATTTGCACGCTATGACTTGTACAACTACTTACATACACGCGAACCACTCGCAAACCTCTCGTGAATACGTCCATATTATGTTCTTTTGATACGCGTTGTGTGCACAATTCACGTGCGTTCATTGGTGTGGATTAGCCTTTACAGTGACGGCTAGTGCAATGCGCGAGATTTACTCTGGAATTCATTGTCGAGAGTTGAACAGTTTGTCAAAATTCATCATTCAGCATTCGCATAGGGGTTGAATGTTGAATCAACCTTCTTTGCCATTCATAAACAATCGCTTGAGATTCGCCCAGCTGAATAGAGTTTCACACAATACTGCCTATTATATTTAACGTGTTGTCTCTTTCGCGCATAGTAACAACGTTGTTTTATGTCCTTGTATCGCGCAATTGTATACAAAGTCTCACGCGTCGCAATCGCTCACCCCAAATGCATTTTGTATAAAAACAATTTTTTTATACAAAACAGTGCGCAGGTGCGACATACCGCATCCATGTCCATCTAATCACCGAATTGGGTTAACGCTGCTTACCCAGTACAATCGTTTGATAACTCTTTATTAACCATCCGTCATATTATCCGCAATAGGTACCTGTGGACAATAAAAAAACAATTATTATTTATTATCGAATTATTGTAATGTACAACATACTAATGTCGCTTCAGGCGTGTGAGAGAGACCGCTATGGTGTATTTCTCTTGTATTTCCATAACATGCGTTCATCAGCCGCCGTGCACGGCAGAATCACGCCGGGCACGGCCTGTGGCGTTTGCAAGGCTAAGATCTATCGACCATACTTTAACTTTACTCAGACTTGCAATTAAAACGAGACAGATTTATACCAGTAGGTAACATAACGCTGTCTCGTTTTAACAGGGTCTTAAGTCTGAGCAAAGTCAAAGTACGCTGTATAGATTTCAGCCTAAGTGTAATATAGTAGAACACGGCCATCTTGTGTTAAGGACCTTAATGACGTGTTTGGCCGCGGCTGAACCCGGCAGCATGTGTGGATTCACCATAATGTTTCACGAAGTTTGCAAAGTGACGCGAGTGTAGAGCGGGCATATTATTAGTACGCGTGGGTGTGTCAATGTGTGGGTTGTTTAGATCTTTAGATGTATGTAGTATTATGTTACGGTCGAACTTTTATAGGCATTTCGAACAATGCCACTAGGTCACACGCGCAATAAAAATTAAATTAATCTTTATCGCCAAGGCCAAAGGCGGAATTCTAGTGATTTATGCCCAATTCAGTCTTATTGGGCGACCAATTTATTGTTTTATTTTTATTATACTGTTGCTCGGCGTCAGATTTTTGAAATAAAAAGTTATTAGATTTATTTTGGTCTGGAGGGCCCATTGGCCCATTTACTGTCGAATTTAATAATAATAATTAATCAAAGTATCTGTTATCTGTCGATAAGTAACTTACTAACATTGTCATTTGTCACAAATTGAAAGTATGGTAATTTTTGATGAATAAGATTAGGTACCACTGGTTATTGTTAATGGCTTAGACATATTTGAAGAAAAATCACTAACAAAATGATAAATTTAAAAAAAAGCACAGTCAAACACAATAGTTTATTAACTTAGACGTTAGAACATAATGTATTTGACCTGCAGCTCACTCCAGCAATGCGCGGGACTTCAATTACTTTTATACACGGCATACCTAATATTATTGTATGTAATTTTTTGGAAAGAGCAACCACCGAGATTCTTGCTGGTTCTTCTCGGTAGGAAAGGCATTCCGAACTCGTGATAGATGCACTTGACGATTCAAAAGTTTAATTGAATAAAAATATTTTGAATTTTGAATTTTTTTTGAACTCGTGTGTTAATACCCTTAATGGCTTACTTGAGTGACAGTGGCCCCGCGACATACTATTGAATATTGTTTGAACAGCGATAAGGGCGTAATTATAATTAAGTGTATGCAAATAATATGTACCTACTTTTAGTTTAAATGTCATCGTACGAGAGAAAGTGGGACAATGTTTACTGTGGGACTAGAATGATATCAGTTTCATAGTAAATACAGTAATCAATTGACTGTTAGGCACAATACATACCGGTAGAGTGGAAAACTTGACCTGACCTGGAACAAATCACAAATTCCTAGACTCTGAATTTCCCCTAGGTGTGTCCTTAACTTTAGTGAAACAGATATTTTCACACCATCTTGTGTTAATTATCATCATTATCATCTCAATCAAATTGTGGAACCAACTCCCTTCGGCGGTGATCCCACTGGATTTAACATTCAAGGGGAGCATCAACAAATTCCTGAAAAGCCGGCAACGCATTGGCGGTTCCTTTGGTGCTGCAAATGGTCATGAGTGGAGTAATCACTTTACGTGAGGTGACCCGCCTGCTTGTTCGATCGCTAGATATATTACAAAAATATTCATCATCTCAACTACGAAATAATTAACAAACATGTAAAGCCTTGCCTCCACTAGCGCCTATTACCGTACCGTGAATTTGATCGGCGAACAAATATTATGTCATTCAAACTCCCAGACTAGTCATACTTTTGTTTCGCAGCGTTCATGGGATGTTGTCACATAAGTAAAGATTCCTGTCACAGCGCGTGTGAAGAAAGGGTGTCAATAGGAGAGATTTCTTATCGTCTCATCTGTTCATTTACAAAGTTAACATACAATCAATCAACCATCCATAATTTTGTATCGCGGCGCTCGTGGGCTTTCGCGAGTGAAGAACGGGCTTTAGTAAGAGAGATTTTGGGCTTTCGCGAGTGAAGAGCGAGCTATTGTAAGAGCAATTTCCTATCATCTCTGTTCAAGTACGAAATTAACAAACATGAAACAATCATTGGCCTTGATCTTGCGCAGCACAAGTGCAGTCGTAATCACATTCGTAATGGCTATAAATCAGCTACGTATCTCTGTTTACGTCCGACGATGTCTTGAAGCAGATAAATCGGTCATTATAAATACTATTTTAATTATACACGCGAATTGATAAGTGCGCATTTATCTGAAGAAAGAAAGAAAAACAAGTGCGTGTCAAAAGTCAGGACACGCATCCAAACTTAGCTCAAAACTTTGACGGTTATTATGTAGGAGTTTTTAACTCCCGACCCAAAAAAGGGGTGTTATGAGTTTGACGTGTGTATCTGTGTATCTATGTATCTGTGTATCTGTCTGTGGATCGCAGCTCCTAAAGTAATGAACCGATTTTAATTTAGTTTTTTTTGTTTGAAGAGTGGCTTGAGTGTTCTTAGCTATAATCCAAGAAAATCGGTTCAGCCGTTTGAAAGTTATCAGCTCTTTTCTAGAAAAGGTGAAGGTTACAATAACTAGTTATTGTAATCTTCACTTGTCGGGGGTGTTATAAATTATTAATTTACACTTGTTCTTCAAAAAACTATCTAAGGACCCTCAACCCTCATGTTAGTTTTAAAATACATATTTAACAAGGTATCACTCGAGGGGGTGAAGTAATGTTCATTGACTCACGCTTTTCATTTTCGAGAGGTAAGTACCTACCTACCTACAAGTACTTATCCTGAAGTTTTTTTTTCGAATATTTCCTATCACGGTCTCTGTTTCCATTTGACTAGGCGCCGCACCATATTATTTACTCTACAAGTGTAGTACATAATGACGTAACCTATGTGTATTACACCCACATTAAGAGGGCTCTCTCCGTCACTCGTTTCATACAATCGTAGTTCCAATTTCATTTGAATATTAAGCAACCAAAGTCCGTGAAATGCAGACATATTCTAGAAACTAATATCTATGTCTGTGGTTTTCCAGATTTCTGTTAAAATATTCGGTTTCAAAGTTATGCGGTCTTAAAAAATTTCATACAAATCTTTGAGCCCCTGTAATTTTAAAACTACTTACATATTTTTAGAAAAATCTAAAACACCACAGACACAAATATTAGTTTCTAGAATATGTCTGCTTTGACTTTGGTTGCTTAGTATTTAAATGAAATTGGATCTACGATTGTATGAAACGAGTGACGGACAGAGCCCTGTTAAGTGTGTCTTTCTACCTAAAAGAACCACTATATCCTTACACTCAAAACATTACTCATGTAATCGGTGTTATGTGTATGTCTCCAGCATTAAACTGGCACGTTACTTCTGAAAATATTCTATTTTCGTCAATATTTGCATGAAAATGTCGAATATTTCCAATCACGGTCCCTGTTTCCATTCGACTAGGCGCCGCGCCATATTTGCTCTACAAAGAGCGGTACATAATGACGTAACACGACAAACACTCGTCTGCTCTCTGATGTTCTGTTTATCGCCAGTAAATCACCTTGTGTAGGTATCCAATGGTATTTTAGGATGACGGGTGCGCGGTTCCTTTGTTGTAAGCGTTACGGCTTATTCTCGTAATATGTCGCTACTATACACACAAGAATCAATAAATAGTTTAAAACAATGCAATAATATACATTTTTCTCCGATTCATATTTCACGCTTTAAAATTATTGCACCATAATAAAATGAACCATTAAAATTGTTTTTTTATATTCTTTGCCTCTAGTAAAGACGACGAATTCATTGATCCAGCTATAATATCTAACTAGGTAACGCCCACGACTTTTTTCGCGCGGGTTTAAGTTTTCAAAATCCCATAGGAACTCTTTTATTTTCCGGGATAAAAAGTAGCCTATGTGTGAATTTAGGGTATAACTACCTCCATTCTGAATTTTAGCCAAATGCGTGCAGTAATTTTTGCGTGAAAGAGTAACAATCATACACACATACATACACACAAACTTTCGCCTTTATAATAATAGTATAATGTCCAGCAGATTTACATTAGATATACCTATCGCTCTTAGGAAGCCAGTGCCCCCAAATAAAGCAAATCACAATCATGTACGTTTTGGTAGTTCAATGGGAACAGACCAAAATGTTTGCATCCACGTGCCGTTTCGTTCTTTAATAATATAATATAATATAATAATATTTCTCCTTTATAATATTAGTGTGATGTTTATTTACGTTTTCATGACTTCATGTAATGTAGTCTAATTAGAACTGAGAAGGACTAAAGGCAAAGTCACGAACGGTTGCTAAAACGTTTAATTAGTGTTGCAATGCCAAAGTTAACGAGCTAGTAGACCAATCGTGATCGATTTCCCGTTTCTATCCGATCACGGCGGAGCCGAAGCACGGTCTTAGAATGGCTCAGGAATGGCCTGAGCACAGGTCTCCTTTCTGAAGGAGAAGAGTTTAGCCATAAAACCAGTATGTGTGTGCCAGAGCATCCGCCGAGTTTCTTGCTAGTTCTTCCAAACCAAAGCGACCATGATTATTTATCTTGGATGAATTATTATCATTCATGCATTTCAAGGTCTGAAAGCGATTCCCGTTGTCATTCACAATTACGCCGGCCTAGGGCACCGGGCGTATGTAAACGAGGTTAATATCTAGGCTAGATTATGTCCAACGTCCATTGCTTCACATCGGCTCGTTAGGTAATCGTCATCTCCATATACCTAGTTGATCACCATCAGTGTTTACTAATATAACCAATACGAAGGTGTTTATGCGAGAGCATCCGCCGAGTTTCTTGCTAGTTCTTCTCCCAAACAGACCATCATTATTCATTCATACATTTCAAGATCTGAAGGCGATTCCAGTTGTCATTCACAATTGCGCCGACCTAGCGCACCGGGCGTATGTAAACGAGGTTAATATCTAGGCTAGATTATGTCCAACGTCCATTGCTTCACATCGGCTCGTTAGGTAATCGTCATCTCCATATACCTAGTTGATCACTATCAGTATTTATATTTACTAATATAACCAATACGAAGGTGTCTATGCGAGAGCATCCGCCGAGTTCCTTGCTAGTTCTTCTCCCAAACAGACGATCATTATTCATTCATACATTTCAAGGTTTGATTTGAAGGCGATTACCGTTGTCATTCACAATTGCGCCGGCCTAGCGCACCGGGCGTATGTAAACGAGGTTAATATCTAGGCTAGATTATGTCCAACGTCCATTGCTTCACATCGGCTCGTTAGGTAATCGTCCTCTTGAAATACTCGATCGCCATCAGTATTCACACTAGAAAATAACGCTCAGAACTTGATAACTGCCAAATACCCATATTAACATTACTAGCCATTGCCCGCGACTTCGTCCACGTGGACTAAATAAAATTCAAACCCCTTTTTTACCCCATAGAGAATGAATTTTCAAAAATCCTTTCGTAGTAGATGTTTACGTCATAATAGCTCAGCCCGATCCGTCTAGTAGTTTGAGCTGTGTGTTGATATATCAGTCAGTCAGTTTGTATGTCTGTTGCCTTTTTTTATTTGGCAAAAAAGACCATACTTTTGACAACTATCAACTTATCCACAAAAGTACAGTTAAGACAGATTATATTATTATATATATCGCAAGTGTTGCGAATCAGCTTGGCTACCAATAGGTAAGTGCATCGCGTTTTAGCACGATTTTACCTAGAACTTAGTCCAAACTGGCATAAGGTCAACGGGAAGTACCCTATAGGTTTTCTTGACAGACACGACGGACGGACGGACAGACAGACAACAAAGTGATCCTATAGGGGTTCCGTTTTTCCTTTTGAGGAACGGAGCCCTAAAAATTATAAAACTGAAATGAAATGTTTTAACAGATAAATATCAAGTCGTTAAAATTAAGAATACTTTACAAAATGGTTATAAAATAAATTGTTTTTAGTGACAAAATGATACTTATAGCTTTAAAATATTGAGATATTTATTTTACTGCTGCAGGATACTAAAAACAGTATTTATTACTGATATCAGTCGTAATTTGCAAACATAATTTATTTATTCAGCTTTACTTTCTTCAGTTTGGCTTTAAATGGAGTAGTACTAACAGGTACTTTAACGAAATAATATGGATTTTACGGCCGATAAATTTATATTTATTTAATCAATCTATGCGGCTGAAAAGGCTAAAGTTTGCAAATACAGGGGTCTAGGCTCCGAATATGATTTTGTCCCATTCGGTGTCGAGACCCTTGGTCCGTGGGGTCCTAGCGCTATAAGCCTTTTTAGGGACATTTCAAAAAGGTTAGTCGACATCACAGGAGACCGAAGAGCTGGCAGCTACCTCGGACAAAGAATTAGTCTAGCCATCCAAAGGCGGAACGCTGCCAGTATCTTCGGAACCTTGCCTAAAGGGACTTCTTTTAATAATTTATTTTAGTTATTATATTATATTTTTTAAGGTTATTAGTTTTAGGTTCTCTGTTTTAATAATTTAGATTTTAGTTTTTAATTGAATTTAATTATTCTTAATGTGTGTTTAGAAATAACTTAATGTTTATATCTATGAGTAATATTATGTCAGTAAGTTACAAACAGACCATAATAATTGTTAAGGCATTTAACTACTTACATTTTTAGGGTTCCGTATCCAAAGGCTTAAAAACGGAGCCCTATTAATGTCACTCTGCTGTCTGTCTATGTGTCTGTCCGTGTGTCACAGGTCTCTAGCTAGTAGACTAAATGAGGTACAAATCTGAAATTTTGGTATTTGGTGGAGAACGGTGATCCAAAACCAAACATTGAATTAAAAATTCAATTATTAAAATATTATTCCCATATTACATGAAAATGGAGCCGAATAAAAAAAAAATATTTCTTACCCTATCATATCAAAATCTCTGTACCTACGAAATTTTGAGACAGAGGGTTTGCCATAAAAGGTTAACAAACGGACATACATACTTTATAATAGAAATATAATAGTGCGGGTGTCAGATACGGCGTCTAACGGATATTGTCACGCTCGAGATAAAACAAACTACGTGTGAAACGCTTATCTGGACCAACCACCCACGTATTTAATAGAATCTATCTGAGCACTTAGCACGGACAGAAATCGTTCCAGTAAATGATAAATTATATTATTATTATGCAAGCATACTGATACATTAGCATTTGAGAGCACTATTTTAAAAGCGTCCTCCATTTTTAATCTTTCGGGGTTTTTAATGAACACAATAGGATATTGGAACAGTCAAATACATAACGCTCGACAGTGTAACAATTTTATTTAATTCATTTATACTTATCTATTTTTCAAATTCAAATTCAAATTCAAAATGTTTTTATTCAATTAGACTTTTACAAGTTCTTTCGAATCGTCAAAAGCATCTACCACTGGTTCGGAATGCCTTTCCTACCGAGAAGAACCAGCAAGAAACTCGGCGGTTGCTCTTTTCAAAGATTTGATATACAATATTATGCCATGTATAAAAGCAATTGAAGTCCTGGAAATTATTGTACTAGTACTAGTATTGAAACTTAAATGATTCTTACGTACTTCTATCACTAACTTATCCTCTAATCTCTGTTCTATGCGTAATCTGTCGATAAATTACTTAGCGACGTGTTAATTGTCAAAAAGATCATACAATTTTGACAAGTAACAATGTTGCTATGTAACCTATCGACGGATTATAGATAAGATTAATTAATTTATTTATAGTTTCAGCCGTTAACAAAATTGTTATTTAAAAAAAAAGACTGGATACAACTTTTGACAAATAGGTACTTAATAACGTTGCTAGGAAACTTATCGAGAGATTACAGATAGGATTGAGTTTAATCTCGGCTTCAAAGACTTCAAAATTCTATAAAATTCAAAATATATTCAGCATGAGCAACGTGAATATAGAAAATGTAACCAGTTGATAAAAATATTCACTGTTTCTCCTAAATATCTTTATGGCCGCGATCAAAATATCTCAGACGATCCATCCAATATGTTAAGCATATTTGATATTTTTAATCACTGTATACCTAACTACTTGTACATATATCTACACCACGCGTAGCATGCATTTTATTTAGAAGTAAATATCCATTTACATAGACCTCCCCTGCCCTTCTCAATAAAGCTTAAAATAGGCCATCGCAGGGAAACAGGGTGAAAATGAAGGGTCTTCATAAATTTGACAGCGGCTCTCAAGTTTTACATCAGCTTGGCGCATTTCCAAAATGGCGGACGAACGCCATAATATTATTGTAATCTTTATTAATATAATATTACGTTCTGCGAACGGGATTATTATTAGGAATGTATTTAAGACTGTTTTACGATGTTTTGGGTTTAATTTACATTCATAAAATCGGTCCTCAATTAAGTATTGATTGGAGTAGTTTGCCATTTTGAGTCCCAACCAATTAGGTAGGTACCTACTTGGTTATTTTAGCCCGGCAAAACTGAATCGAAAGTTTGCTAATTGGTTTGGTTTGTATTTTGCTTGAAGTATAGCAAGTATTTCTCTTTTGTGTTCTCTCAGTTTACTAAGAACGTAGATAAGAATATTTTGCTGGAACTTCTCGATAGGAAAGGCATTCTGAAATCCAAACTAGGGGTAGATAGATGCATTTGACGATTCAAAAGTTCTTGTAAAAGATTAGTTAAAATAAATAAAAAGAACCGGCCAAGTGCGAGTCGGACTCGCGCACCGAGCGAGGGTTCTGTACTCGGGTATTTTTTTGACATTTTGTACGATAAATCAAGAACTAGTATGCATAAAAATAAATAAAAATCTGTTTTAGATTGTATGGGTAAAGCGCTTTCATATTATGATACCCCACTTGTATAGTTATCTAACTTTGAAAATTGAAACACATTTTAATTTTTTTTAATTATGTAAACACAAATTCACGGTTTTCAGATTTATTCCTTTACTTGTGCTATAGGACCTACCTACCTGCTAAATTTCATGATTCTAGGTTAACGGGAAGTACCCTATAGACTTTCTTGACAGACACGACGGACGGACGGACGGACGGACAGACAGACAGAAAGACAGACAGACAACAAAGTGATCATATAAGACTTCGTCCACTTCGTCTGTATCATTTCATCCACCGTTATAATGGTGGTCTACGTTAAAGAAATAAAGGATTTCTAGGCCGCTCCATCTTGAAATTTGGCCTATAATACTATCAGTCAGTCAGTCCTTTTATATTTAGAAGAAATTTATATGACAAACTGAACAGAAAGCCACTTCGTTACTTTGTTGCAGACGATTTGAAAGGCGCGAAATCTTTATTTTGTACAGTTATCATACAAAATAAAACGTCGACAATTTTTCGCAGCAATGCCAGTCAACTGGACTAAATTACTGCGGCAGTACCTTCTCACTTTGTTAACAGGGCTCTCTCCGTCACTCGCTTCATACAAACGTAGTTCCAATTTCATTTGAATATTAAGCAACCAAAGTCCATGAAATTTTGCAGACATATTCTAGAAACTAATATCTGTGTCTGTGGTTTTCCAGATTTCTGTTAAAATATTCGGTTTCAAAGTTACGCGGTCTTAAAAATTTACATACAAATCTTTGAGCCCCTGTAATTTTAAAACTACATATTTTTAGAAAAATCTAAAACACCACAGGCACAGATATTAGTTTCTTGAATATGTCTGCAAAATTTCATGGACTTGGGTTGCTTAATATTCAAATGAAATTGGAACTACGATTGTATGAAGCGAGTGACGGAGAGAGCCCTGTTAACATCCAATACCGTGAAACAAATAACTGTAAACGGTATTAAAATAAGAAAAAAATCGCTTTCACACTCACAGCTCTATAAAATAATGCACAAACAAACCGAATATGATCCACTTTGCTGGGCTAACTTTATTCATCACAATTTTATTATGAGCATAATATACTAACTACATAAGTTTTGAGCTACTTTTCTCAAATCAAGGTATTGCTCTTACTATTGGTATCCGTCCATGTAGCTGCGTACAAAACCGATACGACTACTAGGTACTAGCCGATGCCCGCGACTTCGCCCGCGTGGATTTCGGTTTTTCGAAATCCCGTGGAAACTCTTTGATTATCCGGGATAAAAAGTAGCCTATGTGCTAATCCAGGATATTATCTATCTTCATTCTAAATTTCAGCGAAATCCGTCCAGTAGTTTTTGCGTGAAGGAGTAACAAACATACACACGTACACACACACACACACACACACACACACACACACACACACACACACACACACGCACACACACACACACACACACACACACACACACACACACAAAACGCGCACACACACACTCACACACACACACATACAAACTTTCGCCTTTATAATATTAGTGTGAAGTGTGATAGTGTGATTCATGATGTAAAGGTGCGGAGGACGATGAGTCTATATTATGCACTATATCTATGCCTTTGGGAAAGCAAATACCTAACTCTATATTTAGAGCTTATTGCTCCACCTTTTATTTTACGTGCAGCGGAGTCACTACGCAAAATGCACACAGTGCATGCAATATTATGATGCCTTTAGCTTTCGAGCTTCGATGGAGGTGCCCCGCTTCTGTAGCGCATCGAAGTACTAAATACCTAGCAATTGCTCAATAATAGCATGCGTTCGTTCTACTAATTAGCATGTGTATCTATAGACCTACTAACTAACTAGATGATGCCGTTACTCATGTGGATTTAGGTTTTTCAATACCCCGTAGTCTTTGATTTCCGGGATAAAAAGTAGCCTATGTTTTATACCAGGGTATGATCTATCTCCATTCCCAAATCCGCTAGGTAGTTTTTGCATGAAAAAGTAACAAACACACTCACACACACTAACAAACAAATTTTCGCCTTTATAATTTATTAGTGTGATGCGATACTATGCGTATAGTTATTTTCAGGGATGTTCGCTAACGCTAGAATAGGTATACTTCTTCTTTGCAGACATGCGCAAATGATTGCACTTTCCTGTTACACTTGAACTTGACCAAGAACAGATCGACTTCATGTCTAATAAAAATTACAAAACTAACAAAAGAAATGTAGAGCCATCTTTTTTTTAGTCTTCAAAATCGACGAAGATATTCATGATGGGTAATACTGCAATGGCAAATTTAAAAACATTTATAAAGCATATTAACAAATAATAAATAACTGATTTATTGATGAACACTTTGTACACATCACATTTTGATGAATGCCTTATCTTAAAAGGTGTTCACAAAAAACCTTTTGAATACAAGTTGTACCTATCGATATAATAAGTTAATGACAGGAGCAAAAAATCCGCCATTCATATTGGCACCACGGTCCCCGACTAACCTACATTCGTACTACGGTCAAAGTTTAAATGGAAAAGGAAATTTGGACTCTATCGTAAAGTGGTAGAGATAGAATTCAAGAAACTGCATAAATGATTGTAGCCCGTATTTCTGAATATGCGAAAACGAGTAGAAAAAATGCCAATGATTCATCACGCGTTTTAGCACTAATGGATCTTGGAAGTGGATATGAAATTACCTTTCGGGTCAACAGTTTTTCCAAATGGGTTCAAAGATTTTGGTGGGCCAGAACTTATTTTAGCCAACGTAGCAAACGGTATTGAATGAAAAGATGTCTGTCAATTGTCAGTGGGCCGCTGAAAGAAGTGAAAGCAAAACTATGAAAATAAAGAGTGTTTTTTTTTGGATTTGAAATTAACAGCAGTATCAAAAGTTACACAATTTGTAAACGATAATTAAAACCATTAACATTAGTTTAATTTTACATCTATCGGCAAAATCTATTAAAGTTAACATGTTGGTGACGCGACCATGAGGTTTTTACATTTTTACCCATCCCATAATCTCCTAACGCGTCTAAAAAAGTTCTCAGTTCAAGTAACAAATTTTAAAATCTGCAAACAGTACACAGCGGGTCACATTGTGAAGCAACTATGAAAGCAGACCATCGAGGAGCTAAAATAAGTACCTATTTGGAAACCATTGCAAAAATTCTGAAGTAGTAAAATAAGTGAATGAATGAAATAGAGGTATCCTTTAAAAACTTCGTTAACATACAATAGACAGATTTAAAGCATATGTAAGAAGAAGAAAATCTTTATAAAACATTATCTAATGCCCGTAACATTGTTCATTTTGATTCGGGGTCGAAGTTTCTCAAAATCTTTAAAGGAGGTCGTTATAAAGGAAAAATTATAAAGGAAATGTACATGAAAAATCAGGAGTTTCTAGCCCCAGTAATTTAAGCAGAATGTTGAAATATCAATCAGCCAATATGTTCAATTTTATTGCACATACAATATCTAAACTAAAACGACAGGGATAAATATACTATTGGTAATTCTTTCAGAATACACCCTGTGAAGAAGGCTAGATTTACACCTGTCAAGTGTCAATTAAGTTTAGTTTAGAGATTGTGTACAAGAGAATTAGCCACATAGATAAACAATACTGCATTACATTCAAAAAGATGGTAAGTACTAGTCATAGAAAATTATTGCAAGTCTTCGTTGATATTTCACAATATTGGCGAAGACTTGCGACTTTCTTATCACTATAAAGTGAGTTCTAATTAACTGGAATGAATGATCTGTTCTTATAGAATGTAAACTTTCAATGATTTAAACAATCGAAAGCAATAGAAAGCTATCGAGAAACTGCGCATTGTTCGATCATTCGACAAAAAACATCGCCACATCTAGTAAGATTAAAAATGTGAATAAAATCAATACTACGAGTTAATATACATTTCTGATAAAACGTTATATGAAACGGAGCGTTGATAATGATTTGCTCACCTAGCAACACTTACAGATTTAATAAAGGAACTTATTGATCTGAAGTCATTCAACAACCCTAAAATAAATTAACTTTTACCAACGGATCAACGACCCAATCTGTTCTGAGCGATCTCTTGCCAATAACTCAAGGTCGTTCAAGACCGACTTAGTGTCTTAAACAAAATATTGAGAAAAAGCTTAGATGAAGATAATATAGCTACTTCAATATCTTTAAAAGAAATCACCCTAATTCGCTCCCCAGCGCTTTCTATACAATCGTAGTTTGGTTCTCATTTCGATTTTGAATGATACTCAGTGAACGCATACCTGCCCAGCTAGCATGGGCAGTAGATAAAAATGATATCCCCCGATTATATCCACTGATGTCATAGAAATCAGTGGATATAATCGGGAATATAATTTTTATCTACTGCCCATGCTAGCCGGGCTGGGTGGTGATTCTCTTACTCAGTGTCTAACACTGAATGATAGTCACCGAGCCCATTTGACATTGGTCGATTCTACATTGCTGCTTAATAGAGTGATATTGAAATAATTTTTCGTAGAAAACCTTCAATGGATAACAAATTTTAGAAAAAACTAGGCATCTGGGTCTGTAGTTTTACAGATTTCTGTTGAAAAGTGTAATTTTAAAGTTACACTGGCTTAAAGATTTGCATTCAAACCTTTGAACTGGTGCAACTTAGAAACTTTTCAGTTTTGGGTCTCAGCCAACTTATATGTAATTTCATAACGAGCTATGTCCCATTTATGCTTAATTTTTAAATCCTGAGATGCAGCATAATATAATAAAGAAGATGATATTAAAATTCTTTGCCTTAATATTTTTGTTTTATACTCGGAACAGTGGGCTAACGGAACTTAATTAATTTAGCGAGATCTTAACAAGTTTGTGTTGTAAAATTCGAAAACGCAAGTAAATGGGTCATGAGGACACGGGCATTATACTAAATGCGATTTATAAAGTTAATAAAGTTAACAGATTTGAGAGATGTAGCCATAATGTAGTTTTGCAAGTTTTGTTTTATGATGAAATTTTTGGATGCTCACAATATGTACAAAGAAGTCAAATTAAAACTCTTCATTAGACTAAACTATGAAGACACTTAGTTCATGATATACGAGTAGCTAGGTATGTACGAGATCGGCTTTGAAATAGGCTGTAGAGTATTGTTTGAATTTATTTTTTCTTCCTCTTTTTTATATTTAAGTATATTTTGTAGTTTCAAACTAAACCACGTTGCATACATATTTTTAAAAATTTCGAGACATTTGAATGAAAGCTGTATTGATTTTGTAAATTACATTCTAACGGCTGTTTCTATCTGTAAAATCTGTCGATAAATTACTTGGCAACATTGTAATTTTATCTAAAAAGGCCATACAATTTTAACAAATAACAACGTAGCTAAGTTACTTATCCACAAATTTTAGATAGGATTGATTTTATTTGGGCCGTAAATGAATAAGCTGGATAAAACAATCGAAAATTAATAAAATGCAACTTTTATTTAAACAATAAACAATAGACAAAAGATTACATTGAATCCATACAGCGTTATGGTTCCATACAATTAAGGATTCACGTCATACATTACTGGAAGAGCATCGACCTTTTGAATGGATTTTTTGTTGAACTTAATGTCTGAAGAAAGCATAATGAGAGCTTTCAAAGAGAATGATATACGCAATGAGACGGATCTTATCAGATCCATTCTCGAAAGTGAAGAAAGGAATAGGTATTTTACAAGAGAAAAAGAGAGCCAAAGGTAGATAGAGTTCATGGGAGTAAATTATTGTCAACTAGCTGATGCCCGCGACTTCGTTCGCGTGGATGTAGTTTTTTAAAAATCCTGTGTGAACTTTTTGATTTTCCGGGATAAAAAGTAGCCTATGTGCTAATCCAGAGTATAATATATCTCTATTCTAAATTTCAGCCCAATCCGTCCAGTAGTTTTTGCGTGAAGGAGTAACAAACATACACACACACACACACACACACACACATACAAACTTTCTCCTTTATAATATTAGTGTGACTAAACATAATGATGAATTATTATAGGCGTCTAAACTTCGTCGTCGTAAATTAGGTTTTATAAAAATCCCGTGGGAAAACTTAGATTATCTGAGATTAAAAGTATTATTTATCGAGTATTATTATATCAAACACATTTTAATTTGTTTTAATTTTCATGAGTACATTTCATGAATGGGTACATAGTAAATGTGCGGTCAGTTTTATCTTAGCCTTAAGAGGAAAACCAATGCGAATGACATAGACGATTTCACCTTCAAACTAGCAATTTTGACATGTCATGACCCTCTATTGACAATTAATCAAGCAGACATTTCAATCTGCGAAATTTACGCGGACTTTTAGTATTTTGACGTAGGAGGGTAAACGATCCAGTAAATGAACAAATAAGGACTACCCTGACATTGACCTAAAATTAAGGTATATGAGAATCGTTCTATATATAATTTTTATATTTTGTGTGTCTGTACACAGTAGGTATACACTCTTAAATTATTTAAATATCAAAAAATCAAATAAAATGCGTGGTATTAATTATTATAACTTATTTTATTTAACAAAAGGATAAATTGCCAGTAAATGAACTGGGAATTTCAGTGAATGAACGAACTCTATCTAGTGCATAAACTCTCGATTCCTATTAATAAATAAATTCTTAAATATATTTTCGGCTTGGAATTCAAAAAAAATTGTCAGATTTTCACAGTTTTTGACTTATTGTATATTTTTTTCTACATTTTGCGCGATAAATCAAAAACTATTTTACATAATAATAATAAATAAAACCTGTTTTAGAATGTATAATAGAGCCCTTTCTGTATAATAGAGAAAAACTTAATGCCCATGTTGCACCCAAGTCGCTGGAAGTTCAACATCAGCTGCTGAATGTTTTGAGAGTAGTGAGAACAATATACCGTAACACATGTTATCAGATTTGTTCCTTTGAGCCGAGAAGCCACATGTTCTGATGCTTTTTAGACAATCTAAGATCTCTCATTAAGTGGTCCAAATCATTTTGATTGAATAGTCTAAGTTGAGATGTAAAAGTCACTACATCGTCACTACCTTCTGAAAGTTCTTGAAGTAGATTGGAGGTACTGGGTTGGGGCTGAGGTACAGATTTATCACCAGAAGTCAGAATCGTTCTAATTGTAGACTGCAAGTTACAATAGAGTCGCTTGGAACAATTTTTTTGCTGTTTCTTCTGGTTATATTCACAATGCAGAAATAATAATCATCATGGTGTTTAGATGGTTCGCGCCAAATTATAATACTTTTTTTAGTAAAAGTAGGGTCTATTCTTATTTGCTCATAAACGCAATGAGGAAATACAGCTTTCACATATAAAAATTTGGAGTCCAGGCCTTGCTGTTAGCTGCTAATGGGTTCTCAATGAGCCCGAGTATGCTTGTTTTACAAAGTTAGACACACTTGCACGACATTCTTTAATACGTACTCGCCACCAAATGGTACAAAAATGATTGGAATAACTTGCAGATGTTCTTCTTGATGTTAACACCTCGATAAATTTTGGAAATTACTTGTGTGATCTTAATAAAGTGTGAACATACAAAGTGTGAGTATAGTGCAAAATATGGGGGTACCTACCTGTATCTCAAAAACTAGAGCTGCTGTGTAAAAAATTAAAGTAGATCTGAAATCAGCGACGTCAAATTAGTAAGAAACAGTTTCAAAACCTAATAAAACAAAAAAGTTGAATTTTGTATGCCAGTGAAATGATTCGGAATCGGAAGCCACTTTATATATCGCGAAATTTGGAAATGTGGTCAAATTTTCGAAATCCATATTTATCAATGAAAAGCGACATAATTTTGTAAGTAGTACTTACTTACTTCAGTTTACTATTTTCGAACAGTTTCGCAGAGGTACCTACAACAATCGGCCTCATTCAATCAGCCGCCATATTTATAGTAACAGGCAAATAAATACAATTAAGTATTGGAACTACAATACCTATGCTCCTAAATGTATCTTAAAAAACAAGTCTCATTCAGCGTTACAAGTGCAGAAGAGGAAGTAGACAGACGGATTAACATCAGTTCGAACAAGTACTGGGCACAAAAGGAAAGAATGAAAGGAGCTTACCCAGTACATCTTAAAAGATCCGTTACAGATACATGCATCCTGCCATGCCTCACCTATGCCAGCCAAACATGGGTCCAGACAAAGAATATAAAAAGAATAATAGTGACTTGCTAAAGGGCGATGGCAAGGAGCATAACTTAAGGAAAAAATATTCAAAGTGAGAATTGAAGACATAAGAAAAAAGACAAAGCCTACAGACACCTTGAGACATGCCCTAAAATTGAAATGCAAATGGTCATATTGTATCGATTTTTACAGATGAAAGAAGGACAGGAAAAATCTCCCCTTGGCCAGGTCCAGCAGGCAAAAGAAAAATAGGTAGACCGAAGACGCGTTGGTCTAATGCTATTGTGCAAATCGCGAGAGAAAATTAGCTTGATAGTACCAAAGACAGAGAGAAATGGGGATACCCAAGAGGGATCCTTATCCAAGAAAGAAGAATACCAGAATAAATATTTTAAAAAAAATCTAAAGAAAAATTAAACCGACTTCAAAAACCACAAACACTAAAAAGTAAAAATAATTTTAGTGATTGTGGTTTTTGAAGTCGGTTTTATTTTTCTTTTGAAAATTTTTTATTTCACAATTTTTAGTGGCCCCACTGTACTATAATATGCCATACCCAGTTAAAACCCTACTGTTTACTAAGATTAATATCTTAGTAAACAGTAGGGTTAGGGTACACTGATCGCGAGCAATTTGCTCTTATCCATTGAGGAGTTCCGTTCTCCATCTCGGAAGATATTCATCAGATCTTCATCAAATTTATATGGGACCACCTGCGAAGTATACCCTATCAAACAAAAAAAAAATCCAAATCGGTCCAGGCGTCTTTGAGTAATCGGGGAACATACGTTAAAAAAAAAAGATACCGAAGAATTCAGAACCTCTTCCTTTTTTTGAAGTCGGTTAAAAATATTTTTTAAATTTTGGTAACAGTTTCCTTTTTTGTGATGCCAGGGAGCTCTAAATATCGATTTTGAACGAAATCGGTCAATTAACAAAGAATTTCAAAATGGCGTCGACTTTTTTAAAGGTAACAGTTTCCTGTTTTGTGATGCCAGGGAGCTCTAAATATCGATTTTGAACGAAATCGGTCAATTAACAAAGAATTTCAAAATGGCGTCGAATTTTTTAAATTTTGGTAACAGTTTCTTATTTTGTGATCCCAGGGAGCTCTAAATATCGATTTTGAACGAAATCGGTCAATTAACAAAGAATTACAAAATGGTGCCAACTGTTTTAAGTTTTGGTAACAATTTCCTGTTTTGTGATCCTAGGGATCCTCAGATATTGATATTGAACAAAATCTATGACAGTTCAAGAAAATAGATTTTAAACACTATTTAAATTATTATCATTAACATTAAATTAAATGAAAACACGACGCGCGACGTGTACTGCAGCCCCTGAGCTTGAGCACAGGCCGAGCCGGTATAAACCGATTTCTCTCCGTACGCGACGTAGCGCCTGTGCTCACGCACACACGCGCCTCAAGCTTGTAGTAGTGTACCTATCGTAGCGCGCTTGTATGAAGCTTTGACTCTGTTCGCTACTCATGTGGTTATACAACGCAATACCACACTCACAAACACTCGTACAAACATACAGACAAGTATATACTCACACACACTCACACACACACACATGGACGCACACGCACTTTTGAACGGTTTGAACGGAACACGGTTTTGAAATTGAAATTGAAAAAAGTGTAAGAATTTGTAAGAAAATATTTAAAAAAGGTATATCAGCCGGTTTTTTATTCCAGCTCTTAATACATGTAAAAACGTCCAATCTGTTCATTTACTTGAGCCTTTACCCTAGTACCTAATTATATCGACCGCCCCATATCAAAACAAAGTAAATGTAATTTTTCCGAAAATCGTTTTATGTCATAAGCCTAACTTTCATAGTATGTCCCGTTGTATTGTAAGGACACCCACATTAAAGTAAAATTAAAAGCTAGTAAGTCGCTTTGACCATTTTAAAACATAGTAAGTCTATGAACTCGCTAGGTTTTTTATAGATTAATGCGCCTTACTAAGTTTTTCAAAGGAATTAGATTAAATAAAATAAATATCACCCATTATCTAAATACCATGTCAAAACAGTAAATACTTAATAATGCATTAAAACTTAAAAGTAAGATAGGAAAAGTCAAAAGGAGTTCTGACCTCTACATGTCAACTGTTAAATATGGTTTGCAAGGGAAATACTTTGCATACTTACATAATGTTTTTAGGGTTCCATATCTCAAAAGGAAACACGGGACCCTTACAGGATCACTTTGTTGTCTGTCTTTCTGTCCGTCTGTCCGTCTGTCGTGTCTGTCAAGAAAACCGATAGGGTATTTCCCGTTAACCTAGAATTATGGGCAGGTAGATAGGTCTCAACTCTCATAGCCCAAGTAAAGGAATAAATCCGAGAACAAATTTCGTGATTCTAGATCAACGGGAAGTACTGTATAGGTTTTCTTGACGGACGGACGGACAAATGGACAGACAACAAAGTGATCCTTTAAGAGCTCCGTTTTTCATTTTGAGGTACGGAACCCTAAAAAAGAAAATGATGCACATGTTATGAATAAATGTGTAGGCCAGTCTTCACACTAAAATATTTAAACCCCTTTAATTTAAAAACTGTCATAGCCTAGTGGTTAGAACGTCCGCCTCCTAATCGAAGGTCGGGGCTTCGATCCTGGAATCACGCACTACTAACTTTTCAGTTATGTGCGTTTTAAGCAATTTAATATCACTTGCTTTAACGGCGAAGGAAAACATCGTGAGGAAACCTGCATACCTGCAAGTTTTCCATGTTCTCAAAGGTGTGTTCCTAAACTTCTCTTGAATTTAAACCACTTACTAGGTTTTGATCTGAGAAAGAAATTTGACATTAATTGACAAAATTGAGAGACCTAAGCTTGTATAAGAACACAGAAGTGTCATAATTCGTGTTCACTTTGCCTAACGTCTCTCAGAGAGCAGAGAGAGATTTAAACTGTTTCTTATAATCATTGGCCATATTTCAAATGCGAAAGTGTGTTTGTTGGTTTAATATTCAATCACGCTGCAACGGAGCAACCAGTCGACGTGGTTTTTTGCATGGATACATTTAAAGACCTTGAGAGTGACATCTCTCTCCGCATCGTATTCTTTATTGCTGAGGGTTGTGACCTCTTTCCATTATTCCTACATCTAATGGTAGGTTTTCTTGGGATGCGGTGAGTTCAAAGAGCCTACGGAACTCGACTAGAAAAACGAGATTTTGACTCTTAGGTTTAACGGTTATGAATTAGTTATTATTATCAGTGATAAAATTGATTAGGGCTGCCAGGTAAAATGACATTTATCTCGGAAAATCAAAGAGTTTCCACGAGATTTTTTCCAAGTTTGCGCTACTAAGTACATATTATGAAGAGGAAAGGTTTGTTTGTTTGTTATCGATAAACTCTGAAACTACTGAACTACTTGCACTAAAGACATAATCATCAACATCAACCGACAGACGTCCACAGTGAACATAAGTCTTTAATAGGGTCTTCCACATGCTACGGGTTTGCGCCGCCTGAATCTTTGCGCTTGCGCTTGACGACAATCATGCTTTAAAGAAAGCAATGATGAGGTCCAAGTTGGAGCACGCTTACCTAGAAGATGCCTATTCACTCTTGGCTTGCAGGTATCTAAGGTATATATGGCAGGAAACACGGCCGCCGAAATGGCGTTCCAACCTTTAGGCTCTCCCCATTGCCCGCAGCATGAATCTGAGCTTTCTTATGATGGTTATATTATTATGTACATATAATATCTCATAAGAAATCTCTAACACACAATCCAGCTAAGTAGGTCCAATTTCAAAAAAAGCTAGCTAGCCGACAAATCTAACTCAGTTAGGCAGCCTTCGGGAACCTTCGAGATGTCTCTCGTCCAAAATTCCTCAATGCTTGAAGACCAGTCTTTGAATAGTGCATGATGTCAGTGATGAAAAATGGATCCGAAATATAGGTCTTTTTTGTACACAGGAAATGCCTGACGCATACCCCTCCGTCATGTGGGGCTTGCACCAAACTTGCACTACTACGAAATCCATTTCGGAACACGGCACCCGGAACGAGGCGCGCTATCTCCTAAAAAACATAGGTATAATACCTATTTAGAACACTTACTATCTGTCATCATAATCTATGACAACCTCCGAGTATTTACCTGGTAAAACCGTGACTTTAGAATAAATTTTAGTATATAAGGAGGCTTAATTTAGAAATGAAAAAATCCCTATTTTATTTTTCAACGATTATAAACACAACTTTCATTCAAAAATAATAAGCTTAAATTCATTTTAAATAATATTTTGCGACGAAATGACGCGCGCAGTCCGCCCGTCATGACAGTCCAGTGGACACTGAATTCCATAGAGCGCCTGCAAGAAAATAAATAGCACAGGAAGTTTTTTGGTTAGTTTTAGATTATTTAAGAAATGAAAAACATTTAGTATAAAACTAACAGTTCGAATTGATTGCTAAACCTAAACATATCATTTTCTGGAGGTTGGCTTCAAAGTATCAAGATGTTAAAGAAAATTTTTACAGAACAAGTTGCGAACAGCAATGTTTTCAACTTGTTTTTTTTTTTTATTGGGATAATGTATACTAAATTAAAAGAGGCCCTTATAATCTTCACAAACTGAAGTTTTTAATTGCATGTATTTAATAGCTGTTAATGCTTTAGAAAAATAAACAATTTACTTCAAAGTACAGCGTTTTTGCGATTTGTCAAATAGCCATAGTCTTAATAGTATTGACTTCCCTGCAAAGAACAATGTAACCTACAGCGTTCGTCAATATTTCGTCAACTACGTCAGAATTCAATAATTAAGTCTTAGTACCAGTTTTCAGATCGCGATAACGTTGATAGATTTCGTGTCGTGATATTATAAGAATTCAGTAATCAAGTCTTAGTATCAGTTTCCAGCTCGCGATAACGGTGATAGATTTCGTGTCGTAACATTATAACATCAAAGTGAAATGATCCCATAAACCATCGAATAAAAGGGTTTAGTTAAAGTAAAAGTGCGAAAAGTAAAAGAGCGATACTGACTGAATCTTTGCCTTTAAAATAAGGGGCATTATTTATTTATTTATTTAATTAAAACGGACCTTTTAAGTCCAATTACACTAATTAAATTAAGTTACACAATAAAAATAAATTTGTCAAAGTAATTAGAATTTGTAAGTTACACAATAAAGTCAATAATAATCAAATATGTCAACTACAAATTATCATAAAAGTGCAGGATCTGACCTATGAGGTCAGCCCATTTGTCAGCAAATATGTCACAGCGAGGGGACTCCTTCAGCAGCGCGTTCAGCGCTGCCAAAGTGCGCGGTATGGGAGACCTGGCGCGCGCTACCGTGCGACTAAACGGACTCACGAAAAACTTGCGGCGGCGGCGGAGGTAGCTATAATCAGTGGGTGCGTAAACGGAGCAGAGCTTGTTGTGCAGCTCAGAGCAGTCAATCACACTCCTAAGAATCTTGCAAATTGTACCAATTTGATCGCACTCTCGTCGGGTTTTAAGTGAGTTGAAACCCAAGTGCCCTTGGAGAAATTTTGTGGGGTACATAAATGGGTAATACCCGTACAATCTCTTAAGGCTTTTTGGACCTTTTCAAGAAGCAAGATGTAAGTGCTTTCGTATGGATTCCAAATACAGGCGCTGGTTTCTAGCTTGGCACGAACCAAAGCATCAAATACTAGTATTATGTCCATTCTACCTTATCGATATATTGTATTCATAGTCGAAATCTATGAACGTTGTCGTGATGAGCAAACTCTTACTAAAGGAACGGAACAATATTGTGCCAAAACTTTGAATCATGAAGGATTGAAGTAGGGATCGTGAATGAATATTTACACAGTTGGATGAGAGCCAAGGTAGACTGCATTGCATATTTACGACTAGTGAATATCCGCGATTTTGCCCGCGTAACAGATAAGTTATTGCTGAATCTCTTTTTTAACCCCCGACCCAAAAAGAGGGGTGTTATAAGTTTGACGTGTGTATCTGTGTATCTGTGTATCTGTGTGTCTGTGTGTCTGTGTATCTGTGTATCTGTGTATCTGTGTATCTGTGTATCTGTCTGTGGCATCGTAGCGCCTAAACGAATGAACCGATTTTAATTTAGTTTTTTTTGTTTGAAAGGTGGCTTGATCGAGAGTGTTCTTAGCTATAACCCAAAAAATTGGTGCAGCCGTTTAAGAGTTATCAGCTCTTTTCTAGTTTTCTTGTAGAAAAGAAGGTTACATAACCGTTAGGTTCTTAATATTATGTCAATTGACAAATGTCAAGCTGTCAAGATGGACGTTGCCTTGATACATAATTATTTATTTGAAAATGATGTTTTGGAAAACTCTGATACTTTGGATCGTAGGCGCGGAATAGTCCAAGAAAATCGGTTCAGCCGTTTGAAAGTTATCAGGTCTTTTCGGTCTTTTCTAGTTACTGTAACTTCACTTGTCGGGGGTGTTATAAATTTTTAATTTACACTTGTTATGAAAATACCTACTGAAAATCAGATTAGTAACACCAACAAAGACACAGAACATAATATTACGTCAAACTTAGATATTTTAAGAGGAGTTTATTCGTAGTGCGCTCCAAACAAATGTAGATTGGCTCTAATTAATCACACTAATATAGTAAAGGCGAAAGTTTGTGTATATGTATGTGTGTATGTTTATTACTCTTATAAAAACTACTGTATGATTGAGCTGAGATTTTGAATGGATGTAGATTATACCATGGATTAAACACATAGGCCACTTTTTATCCTGGAAAATCAAAGAGTTCCATGGGATTTTTAAAAACCTATATCCACGCGAACGAAGTCGCGGGCATCAGCTAGTTAACCAATGAACCTCAATGAAATTTTGTAGATACGTTCTAGGAACTAATACCTAGACCTGTGGTTCGCCAGATTTCCGTTACAAAAGATTTACACACAAATCTTTAAAACCCTTGTAACTTTATAACTAGATATTTTTACGGAAATCTGGACACAGATATTAGGTTCTAGGACGTGTCTACAAAATTTTATTGAGTTTGGGGTCCCAAAATGCTAGAGTGGGGACCTGCACCAAAAAACGCAACGTTGTGAGAACCTCCACTACAAATAAATGGACTGGATGGACGATCTCAAACAAGTAGCGTGGAATCGCTGACACAAGCAACGCAAACCGTCTTCTTTGGAGAATGGAGAACCTTTTAAGTTGCAAACCTTCGTCCAGAATAAACAAAGTTATTTTTGCAGGTGACTTGCTTCTTACCCTATAGGGACGAACTGCACATCGTCTTGGTCATTAATTCGTGACTTCGCAAGTTATTAGATCTTCATTCTGCGGTAATCACAATAATTCATTCTAGCTTTAATACACATCATAAAATTTCTTAATTTGTGACCTTCAGTCACAAATAGCAAGTTATGAAACACAAAAAACAAATAACTTGTATGATGAGCTGCTTGCTTCATCCTCAACAGCACCAGTGTTGACAATTGACCTGACCTGTGACAGCCCTTGTGCTGCTAATAATAAGCCACATTCAGAAACTATCCATTTAAATAGTCACAAAAAAATTAAAAAATACATTAAAATTGGTAAATTAATTAAAAAAACGAAAAAATTAATAAAATTTCAGAAATTATGTAATAAAAACATTAGGCTTAGAAAAGAACGTTCAGATTTATTAAATAAGCTCAATACATATTGTTCCTCACTGCAAGAGATGAGAGTTCAATATGAAACTGACGTTCGGAGTCTTAATGAGGAGATTCTAAAACTGGAAAACTCCTTGAAAACAGTTACTTCCCAGTACGAGCTGTCACAGAAACAGGTCGGTGAGCATATACTGGCCGCTGATGAGCTGTTAGCCTTAAGTAATTATAATATAGATCGTCTTGACTCCCTGATTCATAGATGTGAGTGCTCAAATAAGGTTCCGGACGAAATGCCAGTGGACAGTCAGTGTATAGGACAACAAAAAGGCTGTGAAAACAATGGTTCCTCGTTACATTGCCCTCAGCGGAAAACATTTGTTGTTTCAGATGGATTGGGAAAAGACTTTGGTCATTTAATAAGTAATAAATTACATCAAACAGTGATCAACATATGTAACCCAGGGGCACCATATGAATATATAATTGAAAATGTAAAAGGCTGCTGTTTAGATAAATATAGTACAGTTGTCTTGTTGATAGGTGACAGCATGCAAATAACAAAAAAACAAATTTTGAGAAGTTTTGCATACCTATTGGACCTACAAGAAAATACGGGTTGTAAATTCATATTGTGCACTTTTCCTTACTCTTGCACTTTAACCCCAGCACAAAATAGGTATGTCTATAAACTCAACATGCTTATTAATAATTTAAGTTTTGGCCATAGGGATTATATTCACATAATAGACACGAATAATTTTATAAAAAAATTTTCACTGACAAAGGATACAATGTACTTGCCCCTTAGTTATAAGAAACAAATAGCTACCTTGGTAGCTTGTAATATACAAGACACAGCTATTTTTAGCTTGAGTTCTTTTGAAAACGGTACATGTTGTACTAATAATATAGACCTAATTAGTAATACTACTAATTCCAGTTTTTTTACGTTGGATACAAACTATTATAATAGTTTGGATACAAATAGTTGCATGGACACTACTGTAAACAGTAATAAGATTTTAAACTAAGTAGTGCGACAACAGATAAGCTATGTAAAATCAATCTTGTACACCAAAATATTCAGGGCTTATCTGGCAAAGAACATGAGATAGAACTATTTATTAAAAAATTTGATATTGACATCTTATGCCTCACTGAGCATTGGCTCAATAGTTATCAATTAATAGTAAATTTAAAACATTATCAATTGTCAAGTGCGTTCTCTAGAAAGAAAGCTATACGCGGAGGGTCTTTAATATTAACCCGCAACAATATCAATTATAAAGAACGGAAAGACATTGTTAATCTTTCATTGGAACGCACTATTGAGCTGTCCTGTGTTGAGCTGGAGCGCTATATTGTCGTCTGCGTGTACCGACCCCCCTCAGGTGACTTTGTTCTGTTTGAGGACGTTATGGAAGAGGCCTTGAGGCGGATATGTAGGTCATCAAAAAAGATATTAGTTTGTGGAGACTTCAATATTGATATTTTGCTTCACACTTCTTTTACTGACAGATTACTCAATTTATTTAAAAGCTTTAATTTACAGAAAATTTTCAATGAACCAACACGGATAACTGCAAATTCAGCCACTTGTATAGATAACATTTTCTGTGACTGTAAGATTGTCGCAAAATCGATCATGACGAATCTAAGATCCGATCACTGTGGACAAATGATATCTGTTCCCAGTGATAATCAAGACATAACAAAGTTAATAAAGTATAGGCCAGTAACCACTAAAAAGGTAAAGCAGTTCAAACTAAAGGTTTTAACTGCTTTACCTAAACTTGACTTTACTCAGGGTGGTCCGGATGAACACTATAATGCTTTTTTTGATCTCATAAACTCTCAGTTTAATTCTACCTTTAAAATTGTAGAAAAAAAACTGTTTAAAAATCTTAAATTTAGTGACTGGGCTACTGTTGGCATCTATAAAAGTAGAAATAAGTTGTTCGACTTGTATGCAGAAAAACAATATAACTACACTCCCACATTTGTTGAATATGTAAAAAATTATTCAAAATTATTCAAAAAGGTTTGCATACAAGCAAAGTCACTCTGCATAAAGCAAAAAATTATTAATTCTGATAATAAAATTAAAGCAGCTTGGGATATCATCACGGATGAAACTGGGAAACAAAAAGTGCATAACAATAAATTGGAGCTAAAAATTAATAACCGTATTATTGACTCCAATATTGAAATTGCAAATACATTTGAGAATTTTTTCCAGAACATTCCAGTCATCACTACTAGTTCCCTTAGCTCTTCACCAACAGAAGCCTATGATCTTCTCAGGGCCAATGTCACTGAATGCGGTGTGTTGTTTAGGTTTGAATACGTTACTCCATATGACATTGTTAAAGTGTTCAAATCTTTACAAAGCAAAAAAACCGGAGATCTGTGGGGAATATCAGTAAAAATAATTAACAATATTATTGATATTATTGCGCCATATCTAGCCTTAATTTTTAATGAGTCTGTGGATACAGGCGCTTTTCCAGATCTCATGAAATGTAGTAAATTGATACCTCTTTTTAAATCGGGTAGCAAAAGTGACCCAAACAATTACAGGCCAATTTCAATTTTGCCAACACTGAGCAAGATATTTGAGAAAATCATGCTCAACCAACTGCTTCAGCATTTCAATTTAAATAAGCTACTCCATTCTGAACAGTATGGCTTCACTAAAGGTCGATCAACAACCGACGCGGCCGCAATGCTGTTAAAGCATATATTCAATGCGTGGGAGGGGTCACAGAATGCCATTGGTATTTTCTGTGATTTATCCAAGGCATTTGATTGCGTTGAGCACGAGACTCTTTTAGTTAAATTGAGCCACTATGGAATCAAAGACACTGCGCTTGGTCTCATTGCGTCCTATCTTAGTGATCGTATTCAAACAGTATGTGTGAATGATGTGAAGTCATCCGGATCAGCCTCACTAATGGGTGTTCCTCAAGGCTCTATTCTAGGTCCTTTCATGTTCTTAGTATACATAAACGATTTACCATATGTAGTCCAAAATATTTGCGATATCGTACTATTTGCTGACGATACGTCTTTGATTTTTAAAGTCGATAGAAATAAGGACAATTTTGACGATATAAATGGTGCCATATCTCAGGTAACTCACTGGTTTACTGTAAATAATCTACTTTTAAATGCAAAAAAAACTAAGTGTATTGAATTCGCACTGCCCAATACCAAGAACACAAGTAACATTAATTTAATGATAAATAATGATATTTTGAAAATGGAAGAGACTACTACATTTTTGGGGATAACCTTAGATGCGAAGCTGCAATGGGGCACCCATATATCAACTCTTGCTGGCAAACTAAGCTCTGCTGCTTACGCGGTTAGAAAGATTCGACAATTAACTGACGTGGAGACCGCAAAGATAGTATATTTTGCTTATTTTCATAGTATTATGTCTTATGGAATCTTAATATGGGGTAGAGCGGCAGATATTGGGAGAATTTTTGTATTACAGAAAAGGGCAATACGCGCAATTTATAACTTAAAACCACGCGATTCACTTCGAGAAAAATTTAAGGAAATAGGTATCCTTACCGTAGCCTCTCAATATATTTACAACAACATAATTTTTGTAAGACAAAATATTCTTAGTTACAAGAGGGTTGGCGATCTACACAACAGGCTGACTAGACACCGTAACAGGCTTGCGACTCCTACGCTCCGTCTCAGGAAGGTCCAAAAGTCATTTGTGGGAATGGGTATAATCTTCTATAACAAAATTCCTCAGTCAATTTTGGACTTGCCTTTACACAGGTTCAAAAAATCTATTAAAAATATGCTCCTGAGAAAAGCATATTATACTATCGAAGATTATGTAAATGATAAAAAAGCGTGGATTTGAACTTCGATTCGCTCCAGCAATGCGCAGGACTTCAATTGCTTTTATACATGGCATAATATTGTATATCAAATCTTTGAAAAGAGCAACCGCCGAGTTTCTTGCTGGTTCTTCTCGGTAGGAAAGGCATTCCGAACCAGTGGTAGATGCTTTTGACGATTCGAAAGAACTTGTAAAAGTCTAATTGAATAAAAACATTTTGAATTTGAATTTGAATTTGAATTTATTTGAGAAGTTCTTACGGAACTCTAAACAGATGTCTAGGTATTATTCTTTAGGTGCCTCAGGTTTTTTTTTTTTTTTTTTATTTATTATCAAAACAAAATTCATTCAAATAAAAGCTTAAACTAAACACACCGAAAAAACCACAGAGGTTTGTCCTCGGTGCCTAGCTGCAACGAAGGTAGGTACCTATTAACTAATTGAAGAAATAATCTACAGTAGGTATATAACGCGAAGAATCATGTAAGTAAGGTTTTATATTATGTGTAACCATTATGTAATCAGGACTCGCGTAATGTTTTTATAATGCTGTTTAAGAGCATTCGAAGCACTTGAGCAATCACACTAAGTGTTCTTCACATGTCGTATATAATTCTAGGTACATGGTCGCATAGGCATAACCTTTTTCGTCATAGGTAGCTAACAGGGTTACAACTTACAGATATGTCTGAAAGATTCCACTTATAGTTCCATCTGTAAGACACTTCAAATAATGTTTTATTTCAGACTGAAAGGCCATAAAATTATTGTTAATACGGCATTTCGTGAACAAGTCATTTCCTTATGATTCCATAAATACATTTATGGTACCCATAAATGTATTCAGCATCCCTGATTTATTTGAAAATAATATCAAACTTGGCCTAATAACACGAAATAACGAATAAAGAATGACCTTTATCAAAAATCTGGATGGATCCACTTCTTGAATCCTTCTATGGGCCCTAAGGAACTTACCAAAGAAAACCTCTGGTTCACAAAACGCCGTATTTTGCATTTTTTTCTATGGGACTATTCCGTTTATTTGCTCTTTGCTATTTACAAGGTCTCTGATATAAAAGATCATTAACACTTAATAGACAAGTTGTTTCCAATGTGACCCCGAGTTAGGTCGGCCCACGCACCAATTGTAGGACACATAATTTATCAGTAGGGCTGCCATTTTAATCAGATTGATTCTAATAAAAATACGAGTAGTATAAAATATGCTCCTGGCTGTACCATCACTCACGATAATTTAAACGCTGAAATAACCGACCGTTACGGCGTGGAATGGCAAAATAAACTAATTGATTCTCTACACGACTGTCCAAAAAGGGAGTGTAATGCTTTCAAGATTCATGTATAAATGTATATGAGTTTCTTTATTCCACCATAGCTTGTTAACTCTTGAACAGATTTGGATGTATAGGATGTCGTTAGAATCCTTACATTGTCCCGAGTGACACTGGCTATAATTTTTTGCAATAGGACTCACGCTTATTGACATTAGATAGTAGAAACAGAAATCATCCAACAGCAACTGTACAAAATAACTCAACAATTGAACTGTGCGCGAATGCGGTAACGAAAACACAATAAATAATAAACAAGGGATGAAAACATATAAGTAACTAATTTTACCGTAAGAAAGCACGCGACACGGTCGATACTCGATAAAAACTTGTTATATCTCATTATGTATGGAAAAACATGAAGGAACTTAGGAAAAACAGGCACTATGCTCCTCTTATCGCCACAAGAAAAAGTTAAGCGGCAGATGACAGATACAAATAGTACAGTTTATTTACCCGGCAAGTTTCTTGCTGGTTATTCTTGGTAGGAAGCTTCTTAGGGCAATCCGAACCAGTAGTAGATTCTCTTGACGATTCAGAAGAACTTGTAAAGGCTTAATTGAATAAAAATCTGTTTATTTCTATTACCTAATCAGTCTTCAGTGAGTCAGTAATTGATGGCACTTAAAACTTATGTTTTATCTGGAAATATAATGTATGTAGCTATTGAAGAATACACTGTAGAATTGTTGCGTGTCCAAATCATTGAATTGAATTATGGAAATCAAATCATTGCGGATTAAATCTAAAATAACTCATCATTTTATCTTAAATAGAACTTGAGGTTAGAATCAAACGAATGATTTGAAAATTGTTAGGTAAACATAATTATTACGTATTTCTTGAAAAATAAGTCTTTTGCGGATTTCGCATTTTAAAAAAAAGTATCGAATTCAAAGTGATGTCGTTCACTCTGGTAATGATTTCTGTAAATCCTGACAGCTTAAATTTTGAAAAGTGGGAGACGATCAGACGGGCTCTAAATATCAAAGCTAAGTAGGTACCGGTTAGATTCCGACCATAAACTAAATCCTGAAATGGCTGTGTTAAAAGGATTCAGCATTCATTTAGACGAAACTTTGTTTCTTGATTTAAAATATGAAATGAAGCGTGTGAAAATATACTTAGATCATAGACCACCCAAAGACGGACTGTATCAATATTTTGATATACCGTTATCGAGATAATTCACGTCATCTTATCGGTCAATCACATAGTCCAACTTGCTTTCGCAATCACAATATTATTATAGTCAATCACTCTTACACGTTTGTCGAAGGTTCTACAAAAAATTATTGAAGGTCACACAGTAATTATAGTTACTTAATTGGTTGCAATTAGCTTTGATAGTAAAATCAAGGAAACGCGCAGTAAATTTTTTTTTTGTAGAAAAACTGTTTTTCCTTGATTTAGGAGACAAAACCATTTAAACGACCCATTTGATATATTTGATATAATTAAAAGATTTGGAAGCAAATGAGCACAAACCAAATACTAAGGTGCCACTACATAAAATTACACATGAAAATTTGGATAAAATTAAAATAAAGATGTAGTAACTAGAGACAACCCTAGAATTCTAAATAGGTAAGTACATATTCAGTAAACAACATCTCAAAATGTGTCATTTATATGCCGTAGAATTTAAAATTAAAAACCTTATCCATTGTGATGAAGTTTTGGTAATGAATCTCTCCTCATTGAAGCAATCCATATATTCGGAGATTTCCTCTTTCCTCCCAGATAGTGTGAGCACCATCACAAGATATCCTCTCATGACTGAGGATCATGAGAGCGATGCCCTGGCAAGGCAACCTTTTGCAGTAAATAATGGCCTTCCATCGGGTCCTGTTTTTAGCCATTTTGTACAGTATTGTAAAGTTCAGCGTACCAGTTTCCTTCAGTTGGTCTGAGTTGACTGACCACCGGATTTTTCTCGTGGTCTCTTGCCTCCTTTGTTCCAAAACATTAAAATAAGCTAGTGACTAGTGGGCAGTTTTTCTTTTTATATTTTCCATTGCAGAAATTGAAAACATTTAAATTCTGACCATTTTCTGTTGTATTGTTACTCTATTTGCAATACGTTTGGGAGATATCTGATAAGGGTAAGGAGATACCGCGTTGTCTACCATCTTCATCCAAAATATGGCAACCTCATTCACACGCCTTCGTCGGATTATCTGACAGCGATGCCCAACATCATGGTGCACCTGTTAGAGAACTGACGAGCCACTAGCGACCGAGCAATGGTGGGATATCCAATTACCCTGTTGGACAAACAACTAAAGAGGCTTCAGAGTCCTTGGGGACTAAATAAACCCAAAATAGCTGGCGCAAAAGGCAATTTAAAACCACTGCCTTAATTTCCTAAGAAAATCATCAATGGCACATTAGAACTGGAAACATAAAATCGACCTTAGAGCCTGACAGGTTGATAGTTTTCTGGACTCATGAGAGATTAGCGCTGTGTGATGTGTCCTTACTCCTAACAGATACAGCATTATTCTGAGTGAAGACAATTTGAGTATCATATCTCAAGTAGTTGTTTACTTAGTTATATTTTAAAAGAGCACCTGTTTTATATAATATTGATTTTACCGCTAACGTTTCTTTCTGATGGAAAAGGATAGTTGCCCAGGCAGATTTCATTTGGGTCTATTGCTATAGAAGTATGATGTTAATGATCAAAACTAAAAATAATAACCCAAGAGGTTTAATCTAAGTAAACGTAGTGAAAGATCAGACACATGATTCGAAATTGATGCTTTTAATTTTAAAGCAGTAAAATCATCTAAAGTTACACTGTCCATTTGGAGTCCACAAATAAGGAAACTGGAGCGAAGAAAAATATCGTAAATCACCAACTCGGAAGTGACTTAATTTAGTATCAACTAACAGCGTAATAGGTCAACGTAATAAAAATCTGCATTCTGTAATCGAAACGAATAAACACAAAGAAAACCATGTTCCTTACCACACCCGTCATTTCCTACAAGCGGTCATTTCGCATTTATTATTCCGTATCGATATCTCAAATCAATAGTTAGCATTGTTCCAATAACTAGGGCACTCGTACCTTTTATTCCACCTCTTGATGAACACGCCGAACATGTTGATAAACTAATCCAATATTCAGTTATTCACATCACTACCACTCAAATCACAAACACAATAGTTAAGGTTACCACTGAAAACGAAAATAGCAACGGGAATGCGTTTTCGAAAAATAAAACTCTCCTATGAATCGAGCACGTCCAAAACGGTTCTAATTTTAATCACCCCATCACTGTTTACAAACAACCGATAAGATTCGTGACCGGAACACCTAGGGTTGTGGAACGTGTGGATTGATTGGATGATAACGATTTATCGAATGTTTTTAATTCGCATGACATTGGTGAACGTCAAAAGCTGAAACGTGTTGATAAAGTTGGCACACGAGCTCCGCACGCGACGGATGCAAGGCGACTGACTGGCTCAGGCCTCAGTTCACTTGCAGCATGCAGCTGGTATACCCCAGTGGCTTTGTATTAATAAATTTTAGTTGTCAACCGCTTACGAAGCTAGTTTAGGCTGAATGGAACGGCATCGCGTTCTTTGATTTGTTGCGGGGCATTTATTACGCCATGCGAACAGTTTATCATGTTTTAATCGTTGGATTTATTAGCGATTTCGACAATGGCTTCAGATCATGTTGAGAATGCCCAGAAATAAAAGCAAAAAAAGCATGAATGTTATCAGTAAATCACAGTCGTAACATATACATAGTATTTACAAACATAAGAAGGCATCACAGAGGCATATCAAGAAAAGGCAAGTAGTATTTAAAAACGATGAGATATATCTAAGCAAAATAAAATAAATATAGATGTAAAATATACAATAGTAACGAGCAACTGGACCAAGTCATGATAGAGTCATTTACACGAGAAGGCATCACAGAGGTATATCAAGAAAAGGTAAGTAGTATTTAAAAACGATGAGATATCTAAGCAAAATAAAATCTAATATGGATGTAAAATATGCAATAGTAATGAGCAACTGGACCAAGTCATGATAGAGTACTTTATAAACATGCCTAGAAAGCCTAAATATAAAGAAGAATAATAGGGATATACTCGTAGTTGTAAGAAAAATCGATGTCTTGTAAGAAAGTGATGAACTGGGTGACCCAATTTCGAGGATGGCTCCACGGGAATATCTACACGAATTACGTTTCCACCGCATTTTCTCGGTTTTTTCAAGCTCAATACTTTCACGGCCCGAAGCCATTTTTGTAATAGAGGAAAAACTGGAAGCTATAGGAACAATTCAAATCAAGAAACAATACAAGAGCCATTGTGTATTTCGCACAATAGAAACCGAATGGTACAATGGTATAGGCAAATGAATATTTTATTGAAATATAACTAGAACTACATACCTACTTGTAATTAGTGTACACTTGAAACACAAACTTGAAATATTCAAGTAATATTTTTCATAAGACATTCATGTATCTCTAATTTTTACTCTCTCATTCATCTCTTCATGATATTTTCAAATTAAAATGCACTTAAAACTATACTTTTAGTTAGTATCATCAATAAATAAGTATAATCTATGACTTTCTATTGCATTTATTTATTTTTACTCCCATGCGAAATACGGAAAGTTTTGATAACTCATTGATATTTATGTTAATTTTATTATTATTAGTACTTGCATGATGTCAAAGTGTTAACCACTTTACACATAGGTCAAAATAACGACACATCTTTGTTTTCCCTTCACTTCGCACCTTACCGTATCGCAATGTTTGTAAGATGGCAAAATAGAAACTCTATCATAACTGGTTTACATTTTTGCAATAGCATTTCAGTCTAGTGATCAATCTTATAACTCTTTATTCATATTAGAATCCATCAAATGGATTATAATATGAATAAAGAGTTATAGAAAAATTGACATTTTTAATTGACTTTCATAGAAATAATTTAACCATCAGTTAATGAAATTGAAGATATTGTAAATAGTGAAACAATTAGGTACATCTTAGTTGATTTTTTTGGTGGAAATGGCAGCTTAATTACTTTTTTGTACTATTTAAGTAGTCATCAGTAAATTCAACCTGAAAGTTCTGAAAACCTAAATCAATCCAGTCCGAACTCTAATCTCGATTCCGGGTCCGTCAACCTTTGTCGGATCCGGTAAATACGAAAAAAGTGCAAAAAAATATGCGTTTTTGTTCAAAAATGTTCAGTGTGTGTGAGATTAGCTGCTTAATTCTTCAATGCACCCCAGTACCTACCCATTCAGCCAAATCTCCCCGTTGACGTCATTCGCATGTTCAATATTTTCTCTCTCTCGTCTGGCTCACTGATTAGCCAATGTCAAGTTTGTAGTTATTTACAAGTTAGGGAAACTATATGTATAAGTATGGACTTCGTCTGTGCCGGCGCCCGCCGACATACGCGCGGCGCCCCTCTAGAGCGCTTCCCAGTCAGTTCCACCACCAATAAACACCAGAACACAAAAACCGGCCACTTCTAAACAAAAAAAACACTCCAAAAAGTCACAACACGCGCGCCAGCAAACGCCACCACAGACGAAGTCATGTTCAATATTGCTTTCGCTGCTTGCGGTTCATCTAGTATGCAACCACCTTTAAACCCCATCTTGAGAAAACTCTTCTATCAGCGTTTATTACGAAGGTTACCGTTATTCTAAAGACAAACTTGAAAAGCTGATATTAAAAAAGTGTTCAAACGGTCTCTGAAACTGGGTCGCGGCGTGGCCACCCCTCTTGGGAAATGTCAAGAGTGCTAGGGTTGGCACGTGTACCTTTTTATCTATGATTTATAATTCATGGTCTAATTTCATGTTATAATTACGGGTATAATCAAGATATAACAGTTTTTGTTTTATTCACACAGTTTATGTTATACCTAACTAAATATTTATTATTATTATTTTCTGATATTATTATTTTTCTATTCTTATGTATTTGTGATAGGTATTTGAAGACATTTTGTTATTTCTATTTCATGTGTTTCTATTTTATAGTAACCTGAATTAAATAAATAAAATAAAAAGTAGAGCATCGTACTGTAACACTTGTATCCTGGTCTTGTATTATTTCTGATCAATGAATTTTAGATCTTGTTTGAGAACTCTACCAAGACAATGAAGTCACATTTGCTGGATATTTTGACAACTTTAGATAACATTTTTATCATAGTACTTAATTTGATAATATTATAATGTTTAGATTTTTTAACTTAACGTGAAATACAAAACGTTAAATTGTTCGATTTCCATATGCCTAAGTAATGCCTAAAATGTATCTACTAAGAAATCATATTATAAATGCGAAACGTTTGTTGGTTTCTCCTTCAATCACGCTTCAACGAATGGACGTGATTTTGCATGGATATTGGATAGAGTTAACAGCTGGAAAGTGACATAGACAATTTTTTATCCTAAAGATTCAAAAAGTTCCAACAGGATTTTTAAAAGTATAAATCCACGCGGACAAAGTTACCTAGTAACATAAATCCAAATTCCACACAAAAACTATTTTATTTTTTAGCTTCATTAGTCAATATGAACACGGAGGCAACCCTAGATAGAATTTTGGAGTGGTTTCGCTTGGCTATTACGTTAATGCAGCCCCTGAAGGAAAGTCTCAGACGCTGCAGCCTGCATTTTCCGCAGAACATTAATATAACCTTATTAAATTCATAACTTGCTCACAACAATGTATAGAGCATGATTACTTTGGAAAGTAAGCTCATTTGTTATTCGAAGCCTAAAGCCTAGGGATGGGCCTTACCTAATTTTATCGTTGCTTATTTTATAACTCCCGACCCAAAAAGAGGGGTGTTATAAGTTTGACGAGTGTATCTGTGTTTAACCCCCGACCCAAAAAGAAGGGTGTTAAAAGTTTGACGTGTGTATCTGTGTATCTTTCTGTGGCTACATCGTAGCTCCTAAACTAATAAACCAATTTTAATTTAGTTTTTTGTTTGAAAGGTGGCTTGATTGAAAGTGTTCTTAGCTACAATCCAAGAAAATCGGTTCAGCCGTTTGAAAGTTATCAGCTCTTTTCTAGTAAACCCCCGACCCAAAAAGAGGGGTGTTTTCACATAGTGAAAAATCGACAGACGTTGGGGTCGCAAGAAGGGGATGTAAGATAACTTTACCAAGTGGGGTACCTATCATAATATGAAAGGGCTTTACCTACCTGTACCTGTGTGTGTTTATGCTAATATGTTACTACATACTAGGTGATGCCCGCGACTCTGTATTACTCGTATATACAAGCTGCTTAAGAGGGCTCTCTCCGTCACTCGTTTCATACAATCGTAGTTCCAATTTCATTTGAATACTAAGCAACCATAGTCCATGAAATTTTGCAGACATATTCTAGAAACTAATACCTATGTCTGTGGTTTTCCAGATTTCTGTTAAAATATTCGGTTTCAAAGTTACGCGGTCTTAAAAATTTTCATACAAATCTTTGAGCCCCTGTAATTTTAAAACTACATATTTTTAGAAAAATCTAAAACACCACAGACACAGATATTAGTTTCTAGAATATGTCTGCAAAATATCATGGACTTTGGTTGCTTAATAATCAAATGAAATTGGAACTACGATTGTATTAAACGAGTGACGGAGAGAGCCCTGTTAAATAGTGTCTTTTCGTTTAATAGTCACGAGGAAGGCTTTGGCCGGTTCCAATTAGCCGCGCTGCTTTGTACTTTCATACAAATTCATGACAGCGCTGCCGTCGCAAGGCATGACGCGCGGCACTACATAGTGCATGGTGGCTAATTTGAATGCACCCATAATGAATCTAAAAAAGTCCGTCAATTTACTTGGACTTCCATCCAGTAATAATATGCCGCGTGGAAAGTCATTAAGGATAGGGATTCACACTCGCGCAAAAGATTTCCGCATGCAATGTATTTAAATGATGTAGGTAACATAAATTAATTATTTATTAAAACATGAGGGGCAAACGCTGAAGAGAATTTTCACACAAGTAAAGCCTATTAAACAAGCGTGTGATTTTCAGCTATCATTCGCAACAAGTCGAGATGGCAATCGCCCGCGCTCGCCCGCACCGGGTTACCACGGGGGCTGTGCGGGTGCGGGGCGTCTCCACCCCGTCACTTACTATACATAGGATTTTTTTGGGACTATTTCGTGGTTATTGCCATGAAAACTTCTTTAGGAATTTGGGATGGGTTGGATGATGGGATTTAAAGTTCATTCTCTTCCAGCCCAGAATGTTGAATGCCTATTCTAATAATGTTGAATTTGCAAAATGCGAAATTTTTGAAAGGTATGTGCCTATTTATGAAATTATGAGTACCAAACATGATATAATACGTCCCGACACAATAAAGCACAGTTCAATGCACCGCTTGTGTACAATATGGGTAAATAATAAATGCAATGCAAACATGCAAGATTACGTAAAGGACTATGCACACTTGTATAGAAATGGTTGTAGCTTAGAATCAGACTTTTATTGAAGCGATCTGCTTCAAGAACCGACCTCATCAACTCATAGATGTCAGCTGGGCATAGGTCTCTTGTAGGGACTTTTACACGCCACGGTCTTGCCGTCTGAGTCGAGTGGCTCCCATTGACTCGTTTGATGTCGTCTGACCACCTAGTGGGGGTCTTCAATCGCTGCGCTACCCCCCGACCGTAGACTCCACCGTCTAATATGATTTTTAGGAGCATATTTTAGTAGTCTTTTTAACTTGTGTACAGGTTAAAAGATTGAAATTAGACTCCAGAATTTAAGTGGAAATGACTGCTTACGAAAATTAAATCAATATCGATTTCATAAGCATCGATACCAATTCGATATTTGAAAATCTTGGATTTCATGTCGTGCCTGTGAAGTGGCCCTTACCTGTAATCATTCTCAATTGCAATAAACGAGGCCTCGTGACCGGCCGAGCGTCGAACCTGCGACCGTCACGCCACGGGTTGAGTCTAGCCTGGGTTAATACTACTCTATTTGTTTATACCCTAGGGCTGACAGCTTGATGCTCCACAAAATCATACAGTTGAAAGCTTGTAAACAATATTATATTCATCATCATCACCATATTCACGATCAACCTACTTTACTACCTACTAAACTTTCTTCTTCTTCTTATTTTGTATAATGGCTTTTAGTAGTGCTACTAAACTTTAATAATATCATTGTACCTAAATCCTCTGTATTAGCCATTTATTATCGTTTATACTGTGTCTTTTAGTTGTTAATTAAAAAAAATTGTATAAAAGTTGGTTAGTCAAATAAAATAAAAATAAATAAAAGCCCCATCGCCGGCCCACTACTGAGCACGGATTTCCTCTAAAAAGAAAAACGCTGGCCCAGTACAGATTGGCAGACTTTACATGCCTTTGAGAGCATTATAGAGAACTCTCAGGCATGCAGGTTTCCTCTTAACTTAACTCCAAAAAGACAGACCATCAGGATTGAGTCTAGCCTAGGTATAATTGCGGTACAATGCTATGTACGCCATTTGCTATGTACGCTAGGCACTCTAGGGCTGACAGATTGATGCTTCTAAAATCATAGGCTTGAATGTAGAGATGGATCATACTTATTCGTATTCAATTCGTAAAAATACGGTTCGAAGTGGCCGTCATACAAAATGTAGGTATTTACACTTGTGCACTCTTTTGATTCATGTTTATACGAATCCGCCAAAATACGAATTTAATGAGTGCACAAGCGCACGTAAATTCTGTAAGAGGTCCACTTTGAGTCGTATTTTTACGAAAACGAATCGAATACGAACAAGTAGGTAATTATTTTTTTATATTCAGTTACAAACTTTTAGAATAAGTACACAAACGCGCATAGCATGCAAATAAAGTTTTTTTACATGAGGTAACACTTGCTACGTTACTCAAATAAAAAAAAAAAATATTAGTTGTGTTTCTACGCGTAATATTATGTTGACATCATCGGGCGAGCGTCGCGCGTCGTTTTCCGGTTTATTTTTTATGAAAGTAAAGATAGTGAATTATAACACATATCTAAAATTTGTTCTGTATATCGTGAGCATCGGTGGTTCAGTGGTAGAATGCTCGCCTGCCACGCGGGCGGCCCGGGTTCGATTCCCGGCCGATGCAAATCAATTTTAACTTTTTTAGCGATATAAAGGAAAAACCAAGGAAATGGCACGGCAAATCAATGAAAATGCCTATCTATCTACATTCTATTTATAATAAATATTGCAATTATTTTTTTTGGAAGAAAATTAGCCATTTTAATCATGGCTAACATTCGCCTTCCCCCTCCAACTAAGCGTAAAGCTTGTGCTAGGAGTGGGTACGACCATAGTGCAACGGGTGGGATTTGAACCGCCGACCTTTCGGATTTCAGTCCGCTCCTATAACCGTTGAGCTATTGAGGCTTAATATTTAGCACAGTTGTGCACACGATCGCCGGGATAAAATTAAAATAGCATGCAACATCATTGGGGTCACTACTCACTACTCACCAGTCAAAGCTACCAGTTAAAATAAACTAACCCACTTATTGCCTATTCATATCTCTTCAAAATGACATAATGAATAACAGGACTTTTTTTAAACATAAAAATATCATACGAATATTATAATATCAGTAAAATATACATAACAAATTGGACAGATTGATACTAGATAATGCCCGCGACTTTTGGATGTGGATTTTATTTATTTTTATCCCGTGGGAACTCTTTCATTTTCGGGATGAAAATAAAATATGCCCGTCTCCTGAATACAAGCTTTCCCTGTACTAAATACTTGATGCTCGCGCCTTCGTCCACATGGATTTAGGTTTTTAAACATCCCGCGGGAACTCTTTGATTTTCCGGGACAAAAGTATAGCCATGTTCGTCGAATGTAAGGTAGTTCTGTACCAAATACTAAAATCAGTTGAACGAATGGGTTGTGAAAAGCTAGCAGACAGACAGACAGACACACTTTCGTATTTATAATATGCAATATGGAAGTAAAACCCCGTTCACACGGCACACGTTTTGCAGGATAAATTAATATCTTACCGAATACGCAGTGGCGTACATTGAGTAGGTTAGAGAACCTGCAATTCGCTCCAGCAATGCGCGGGACTTCAATTGCTTTTATACATGGCATAATATTGTATATTAAATCTTTGAAAAGAGCAACCACCGAGTTTCTTGCTGGTTCTTCTCGGTAGTAAAGGCATTCCGAACCAGTGGTAGATGCTTTTGACGATTCAAAAGAACTTGTAAAAGTCTAATTGAATAAAAATATTTTGAATTTTGAATTTTGAACCATTCAAACGTTATTTGTACTTACTGCAAAAAAAACGTAAAAAGTAATAGGTTATACTTATAATTGTGTGAAAGGTCATGTACTCAGTGTATGCGCCACTACGTATTTGGTAAGATATCCTGCAAAAACGTGATGGGGCCAAAAATATATTTTCTGTCACTGAATTTTGATTTGGTATGCTCTAGAAGACCCAACTTAGGACCTAACTACATAATTGTAGCAAGAAAATGATATTTAAGATTGTTCCTGTAGGAACGTCTCATCTATTAGAAAAAGGACTACGTCTACGGACTCTTGGTTGATGATATCGTAGTTAGAACTAAACGAATCTTTTGACATTCTCAATAATATCCGATATGGTCTAGTGGCTAGGATACCTGGCTCTCACCCAGGAGGCTCGGGTTCGATTCCCGGTATCGGAATACTTTTTTTACTTTTTTTTAAATAAAATTGTTTTTTTTTTTTACCAATGTTTACGTAACTTTACTAAAGAAATTGCTGTACTTTGAAAGTTTAAAAAAAAGAAACCCGTGTTTCTAGTTTCTTGTGTGTTCAGTTTAATACTGCTATTACTGCTACTACTACTAATACTGCTATTGAAATAAGAATTCGCTCCTAAGTGCGATCTTTTGGATGCTTTTGGATTCGGGTGGAAAAATATTCCAAAAGTTTAACTCGATTGTTTGACTGGTTATAATACAAAGCTGAACCAAAAACAAACTCAGTAAATCAAAAAAAAATATTAAGACTGTACACATACATTCTTATACCTATTATATGCCAATATGGCTCCAGTAGTATGATCATTCCCCGACAAAGTAATTTAATAAACACGTAACCAAAACCCACACCGTTACTGATGTTGAGATAGGTCAGTTACCATGTTACTGCCTTGTTGCTAACGTTGCCACGCTTCCTGCAGTGCAGCGATGAGAAGCGAGCCGTGGTAACAGTACCGACTCAACCGAGACTGCACTTGCATGGATAGCTACCTCCCTGTCTTGCTTTCCATACGTTCGATGAATAATAAATTGTAACCATATTATAAAAATTAAGATAGATACAGATGAATTCTTTGTGATGATGTTGACTATGAGTTCTTTGAGTTAAACGACGACTAGCATGCTTCAAAATATGGAACCGTTACCATGAGTCTCTAGAAATTAGAAGTCATTGATTATAATAATAGGACAACGCTGTAGGTATACCAAGTCAAAACCTATCTAGTGCATGCCTATTTTTGGGTAAGGTCTGACGAAATCACAAACACAATCTTTATGATAAATTATTACACTTTTATTTCATATTTAAATTTATTAACTTTTACATTTGTGTCAAATAAATGTTGTTCCTCTTACGTTAGTATATTTTTGAATGTCGTCGTTTTAAAACCACTCTTACAGGTAACCTCTCCACGTTTATTAGCCACTCCCCTTTTTATCTTATCGTTATCGGCCAATCCAAATTGTACAATGAATAAACTTAGTGACTAATATACAAATCATCAAGCTCGTTTCACAAATCATCTAAGTAATAAAGATGTTTTCATCTTATATATTGATTACAAATATTATCCTTTATTATGCTACAATTCATCAACTAAAAACTATAAGAATTTTATATACAGTACGTTTATCGATCAGATGTTGAACAACTTCAGCCAATCAATGACGCCTTCTAATATGATGTTATGATTTGAGTGGCGCCAACTATGTTTTATAGATAATTAATATGGGCCAAGCTTACAGCTCGGCCATCCTGTTTTAAGCGAGTCTCATCGCTTTTAAAAAAAAATTAAAACTTAAGTAACATGTAAACTTCACAACCAAAATGACAAAGACTTAGTTCAACAAAACAAAAAAAAAATTAAGATAGTAATTAATTAAATTAATATTCTTGCTAACTTAACTAGAAGGAATATACAGTTTTATTGATACATTGGTATTGATTATGATTGCAACTTAATTTTAGAGCACTCGCAGCACCCCTTTCCATCCGATATAATTAGAAAATAGCAGATAAACTCAATTCAATTCCAAACTATTTACCCTCGCAACTTTACCTGCCAGTCTACAGTAGCACTCAAATTTAGCCTTTAATCTAAAATTCATTTTTCTGTTCTCTTCCGCTAATATTAAAATAAAAAGATGCAGACACTCTAAATTTATAAATAATTTTTCAAAAATCATAAAGATATCAAAAATTGCGAGACCAGTAGCAACTAAAGGAGGCCTCAATTTAATCAAAGAAGGTAGGTATATGCATAAAGTCCGAAGCATCAATTATAACTCACAAGCCAATATTTTACAGGAACACTCAATAGAGATTTGGGGATGAGCATGTAAAACTAATTACTAAAAACTACTTTAAAGGGTTTCAAGTATCTCAAAATAAATTGTTAAAAGTTCTGTTCCAACTAGACTCTCCTTCCCACTAAAGAATTATATAAGAAAACTGATGAACTATATTATATAAGTCAATTATACAAATTCAAAATATGTCTATTTGTTAGGAAAATACTATTAAAGTCCGTACATACACGCATCACTTTAAAGCTAAATCTCATAAATATGGTACACAAAACGAACATACCTATTATGCTACAATTACATAAAGCTAGGACTAATTATGGTATGTAAACTACCTAGCTCTACTACATAATGTACTTGCCGAAACTCATACTGGAGGAAAAAATCTTTTACAAAGTTTAAAGTTTAATCAAACAGTGTCAAACACCATAGATATCTTAGCTAGATGTAGGTATAGTTTGTTAACGAATATAACGTGTTTTGACTTTTTATATTATTGTATAGTCACCATACCTTTAAAGATTATGTTTTCTTCTATATTTATATTTAGAATCGGGAGCGATTCTTAATATGAATATGTGTAAGTGAACTTCTTGTCCTTTTGATAAAATAAACTCTCTAAACTTAAAGTTAATCGCCGCCAGTTCTCGATTTAAATCACAAAACATTTTCATACACTTTCAACGCAATAGTTTTACGCACATATTTTCTTCTTCCCTTCTTATTGGAAAATCGCGGATTCCGAGCCTTGGCGCGTCTCTCTTCTACCGGGATACATATGTGATTGTCCTTATTTCCCTCCAGATCCAAATTTTTAATGACCCTTATCCTAGGGTTCTTTCCCTCCAGATCCAAATTTTTAATGACCCTTATCCTAGGGTCTACCTCCTTCCTCCTATAGGACTTTTTGTCCATAGCCCGTAACCTCGGGGCTTTCCTTCCTTGGGACTTTGTGTCCCTGACCCATACCTAGTTTTGGGTCTTTCTTTTCCTCATTTATTCATTTCCAACATCCTTGGATCCTGCAAACATAAAACACTTTGAGTAGACCGTTCATTTAATTTTGTTTCATAAGCATCCATCATAATACAATCCGACCTAAGAGAAGTAATTTTACTTGGTAACCTAGAAAACCTATTATCATTATTATAATTTAGTTTTCTCCAGTTCCGTACCCCTCGAAGGGTGCCTACGAGACCCTATTTTCTAAACCTCTGCTCTCCGTCCGTCTGTCCGTCTGCACGTGCGTCACGGCCTGAACCGTGAACGGCGTATCGTGAACCGTGATAGTTAGAGAGTTGAAAGGAACGTGATTACGGATGTATGAAAATCCTATGCCTGGTTGCTTCCAATTCAAACTTTTTCTTTTAATGCAGATTACGCTTCCCATATTTCTTACAATTACCTATTGTTTTTTTTTTTTTTTTTTTCCTAGCAAAATCCACATTCTGAAGTACTAATGGACAATGTTAAACAAACGCCAGGGTACAGTAGTTGCGTCACTTGTGCCTCTTAACCATATAATATCTACATGCAAAAAGAATCTTTGATTTATAATTTCACATGATACTTATATATTTTATTTTAGCCATAATATGCACCATATGGCGTACTTTGTCGTTTCGAGTAACATAAGCAGAACTACCAAATTCGACCCTGGGAACGACACAGTCGCGACTCGCCGCCGAATGATACCTATTAGTTTATCATTAATTCCTTTTCATAGAGAAAAGCGATATCAACATAATAGCAGGAAAAAAAATGAAATAAATATTCCGTTCGATACATCTCTATTCTCTACGACATCAAGATCTCTATCACAAGCTGATCGATCATAAAGATTAGAAGAAAGTAGGTACCTTATACATTATTTTATATGTTAACCGTAATGACCCGCATCTGTTCGATTTTCCTTTATTCGTTTCGTAAAAGATTCGTCCTCGTACGTCCATCATCATCATCATCGTCATCTACATCGTCATCATCATAAGGTCACTGTTGAACATAAACCTTCCCTAGTAAGCACCACACGTACTGTCCTCAGCCTTCCTCATTCAACCCCTGGTTCCTATTGATACAAACCACTAAACCCCCCCCCCCATCAAATGTGTACCTATCTACATCCATCCATCATACCCAAATGCCGTGCTGGTTGATGTGATGAGCGACAAAGTGTTAACCTCTTCAATACCTCATGGAACTGTAGGAATAGCCATGGAAGACCTCCAAACCGAACGTTGATATTTTGTGTAAGTGGTCCCACGAGTCAAAAAAAAATATTCTTGTCCATAAAGGAACAAGCCACGATATAGATTCTTCTATCGGAACTTAAATATTCCAATCACTGCATGTATTCCAACTAATCAGTTTGCTACTGTATATTTGAAGTTGATAATAAATAAAAATGTTAGCTTAATTAAATTCCTATGATAATTCGATTTTTGGTGCATCAACCAGCTTCACCTATTATGTAAAATTAAATATATATATTTTTTTTAAATTACCGGCTGTACATTTTAAACTAACCTAATCAAAATATACTTTCTTACTAATAACTTAATCTTAAAAATTTTCCAGAGGATCCTTCCGCCTCAAATTAACTCAATGATAAAAATGAACAGGAAACTTTAAATGTTGTAAAATCCAGCCAATGCTTCGTACCTTGCCTTATTAATCCAATAGGTACTTCTTTGGATTTTGTCAAAACAAAATACTTTTACTTGTTGAGTGTATAATAAATAAATAATGTAATAAATCAATTAACTGTTAAAGCTAATAACTTTTACAGAAAGCGAACCTCATGATATCTCTTATGAGTTTTAAGCGTAAAATTACCACGCCGAAAACAAAACATGAGCTGACAGTATTCTTATTTGATATACATAATCCAGTAATACTATATCTATCTACATAATTCGTAAATATGTATGTATAGTTTGTAAGTTACTATTTCACTTTATGCTGTTTCAATGCTTTATTTTTATCTTTGTCTCATTTTTTTAGTTTAGCCTCATTCTATTTTTAAACTTACTATTTCGCTATAATATTTACAAGTAACCTCATCGAAGACTACACGGTCTTCTGATAACCCAACAAGCATTTATCCAACAGCTATCGCTTTCACCCGAACGGAGGTTCCCTGAAATATACTGAGATAACAATACCTAGTTGACACATGGATGTACAAGAGCGGCAACAAGCTATGACCCCCTCTAGTCATAACTATATCTTTATGATTGTAACATTTCAAACAGTGAAAGTATGTATAAACGATTTCGTCCATTGGACATGCGCTCTAAAGAATGTTAATATAATTATCAGCAACTAAAAGCTTGAAGAAACTAATAGGTACAACTTGTCTTTGAAGTATGAAAATATGCACATTTATCAAGTATACCAGTTCATCAAACATTAAAGTACGCATTTATAAAATGATAACTCACTTATTAATCAAGATAACTACCTGTTTATCAAACCTACCCTACCAAATATAAATAACTACTCACCAAATGTAATACTTTATAACTTAAGTAAAAATATGAAACAAATGTGCATCAACCACATACATACACTCTTCAAATTCATCCATTTATCAAAATGTTATATAATATAACCATTCACCAAATCCATTATATACTTTGTTCATTAAATAGCTTAGTCAAACTTTACTCCACTTGCCACGATTGCAAATTTTCCAAAATAGTCAGCCGCAAACATTGCAGCTCATCTCACTTGATAATGCATCCCTCCCTCAGAAAAACAGGCATTAGGAATGTCTTTCCAAGACGCGCGAGAGACAGCCACCGTGGCTTTTCGCGAGATTTAATCCAAATTGAACTAATGCCTAAATAAATGTTTTAATTAGAGGGCGATTGCTTTTGCAACCTCTAACCGTCCAATCAAACACCGAAAGTATTCAATAATCCGAGACGTAAATAAAAAACCCGTCAGAACACCGTATTTATAAAAACAGAGACAAGAAAAAGATTCCTCCTCGCAATGAGATCGCGTGACATCCAACAAGTGAATTATCGACTTTATTACACAACTTATCCTCAACATGTTTTACATCATTTCCTACAATTGAAATCTTTCTATTTTAAATACCCTAACTACAACTTCATAATCCAACCAAAAATCACACTAGATTTATCCCTCGGTCCCACATCTTTAATGCTTTTTTTTTCTGTTTCGGTAACTAAAACAAAAAAAATATATATATACTCATGTTATAAAACGTTGTCAAAGCTTTCCTGAACGCGCTAAATAAGCAAAAACATAAAATCAGGCGAAATGCCAGACCAGCCGAAAAACCTTCAATGCTTAATCAGCCTAAAAAAAAAATTATGATCACTATTCATATTATCATGAGATACTACCGGCGCTCCTAAGCGAAATTTATAAGGCACCGCATTTCGATTTTATCAAACAGACTGATCAATTTCGAGAGCACAACAAACGTGGTTTCCTGAGAGTTTCGTTAACTAAATGCATATCGAAACTGAACTATCGCGAAGCGAGTCAAGCGAGCGTGAAAATTTTTTTAAATATATTTCTGGGATAATGTCATGCCACAAACGCGAGCGTAGTGCAAAGATATTTGCCTAAAATTTCTTTCGTACAACAAAGAAAATAGTATTTTGGTAGTAGGTACTTATAATCGCGCCCTGCCCTAAGGGCAGTACTGTAGGTATATTACCATTAAAAAAAAACTTACTCTAATTTTAATAGAACATTTGCCAGGAATTTAACCCGCCAAGCGATGTTAATCCAATAAAAACAAAATCATATTGCATTTAAATGCGGCAGTACACAGTTAATTGCGTGAATACAGGTAAACAAAAAAAAAACCCCGCTGCCCATATACTATACCTACCTGCTACTCGTAGTACTCAAATTATTGTGCCAGTATTAAAAGTAAATTAGCTGTTATCTAGCGTGGTAGACTACGGCCTAAACCCTTCTCATTCTGTGAGGAGACACTTGTTGCTCAGTAGTGGGCCGGCCATGGGTTGTTCATGGTGAGCTGTTATCAGCAAAGTTATGTTTGAAACTCAAACATTACGCGTTTCAAGTGGTAAAAATAGATAAATGAAAACATTTCTCCTCACTTTTGTAAAAAAAAAAACACTTATTTATGCACCCCGTATTTTAAAACTATCTGACTACCTACCTACCATAATTTTAAATTTAGTTAAAGAATAACCAGATAAGATAAACCTACTTTTACACCCATTTTAGGATTTATATTTCTCAAAATGCTCAATTTATTAACCCTGGTCACTATTACTTTATTACAACGGATCACCTTCATTTTTATCAATTAACATTTTATATCCCCAATCACTTAGTAACCATTACAAGTAGAGACGGATTATTTCACTGGCAGGCGTAAAACGAAAAGCTATTTCATGTAACTTTTTCTACCTTATCCCAAAGCGGTTTACAAAAAATAATAATTTCACAAAACAACATTCAAGATGCCCAATGAGTGCTGTGTGATAATATCGCGTCACTGTGTGCTAGAAAAAGGAAAACATCTATCTATACAATGAGTGCAGCAAACGATTGAACCTAAATCCAGAACCTACCTTCCGTAAAACAAAACCACTATGTGAAAATAAATCCCTATCGTAACTCTTAACCAAACTAATTCGGCACACGATTACAAGTGTGAAGATTGAAATACCACGTTCCGTGAGATATTCACCTGTGAAATCATTTAATGAGAAATAAAACCCCGGCAGGACATAGTAGATACATCCTGAAAACTATTTAAAAGTAACAATAACGCCCATCATTAAGTAAACCACACTTTTTATATTGTTTAACACTATGTTCACTATCTATTCCATTGTACCCACGATACAGGATAACCTAGTGCGGGTACCACCACACAGACACAGGAAAATTGTACAAGACTGTATTTTGTAAATAAACATTTTTCATTTTTCATTGTAAAATAAGCCTTCTAAATACCTCAATGTTATTTAAACCACAATTTGAAGGTCGATCGCATTTGTATAACCAATATACAAGATGAATTATAAACATGTGGGTAATTCTAGGTATCATAACGTTATATAATTTCCATTCCAACTCGGAGCAAAGCTTTCTAACAAAATGATAACTAAATGTAGAACAAACAAAACGAAAACCCACACAAATAAAAAAAAAATTACCATTAATAGGTATCAATAAAAATAAAATCATGGAAAGATCCTACCCGTTTATCCAGAAATCCTTTGATGCCATGACTAGGTACTTTGATATATTGAGGCCCAAATATTGGCCTTGTGCTCCAAAATGTCTGTGGTCTACTAGACCTCCACTTCTTTCTCGTTCCTCTGTATATTTCCACTTGTTTCTCTGAGTCGTGAGCGTGACAAGAAAATATTATATTTTCTTGATATCCCACTTCTGACCTTTTGGGTAAGGTCTGACGAAATCACAAACACAATCTTTATGATAAATTATTACACTTTTATTTCATATTTAAATTTATTAACTTTTACATTTGTGTCAAATAAATGTTGTTCCTCTTACGTTAGTATATTTTTGAATGTCGTCGTTTTAAAACCACTCTTACAGGTAACCTCTCCACGTTTATTAGCCACTCCCCTTTTTATCTTATCGTTATCGGCCAATCCAAATTGTACAATGAATAAACTTAGTGACTAATATACAAATCATCAAGCTCGTTTCACAAATCATCTAAGTAATAAAGATGTTTTCATCTTATATATTGATTACAAATATTATCCTTTATTATGCTACAATTCATCAACTAAAAACTATAAGAATTTTATATACAGTACGTTTATCGATCAGATGTTGAACAACTTCAGCCAATCAATGACGCCTTCTAATATGATGTTATGATTTGAGTGGCGCCAACTATGTTTTATAGATAATTAATATGGGCCAAGCTTACACTATGAGTTCCCGATAATCTTCTCCAAGGATCAGTGTGAAGTCTACCAATGTACTAACGTGGTGGACTTCAGCCAAAACCCTTCCAATACCAGTGTCAATAGTGGGCTGGCGATGCACGATGGGTTGAGATGGTGAGTTGATAATGGTGACTAGTTGGTGTACATAAAATGAGAAATTGACCGATTATCCTAATATCCACGTGAAAATTAAACCTCAAGATCTAGAGACGTTAGATTTACCATGTCGGTTTAATTTAACCCACAATGAGGAAAAATATTGAACGGAATTTCAAAAAAAATGTAAAACCCATGAAGTGGCATATATTATTATTAGCTAGTAATTCATTATTGTTCAAGTAAAACGTAATCATGGAGTAGTGGTGCTTAGTGAGCCTGAGGTATCGTTATAGTTATCAAAGCAACAAAGTCGAAGCTATTTCAAGAATCCAAGCCGTGACTACCGTAATATTAGGCTATTTAAAGTTGATTAGTTGAAAATCAAATGTATCGAGTCATTCCGAGCATTATGGCTGTTATAAGGCATGAGCTGGTGGATTTTTCAATTATGTAAATAATATAAATAATCTGAAAAGGACAACATTAGTAGTCTTAAAATTACTAGAAATCAATATGGAGAATATAATATTATATCATATCTTTTTTACTCGTACATAGTTTCTACATGGAATTACCACGGGACGCTTTTGATTCAATTGGTGGTAGAGTGGGAACTATAGCCATTGCCGAAGCCATTCCTTATGTTCACAACACCTAAAACTAATACATCTTTAAAATTAATTCTTTTTTTTGGTTTGGGGAGGAAAAAATACTCATGGACGCCTCACAAGCTACGACCTCAGACATGCCCCTGCTATTTGGTATCATCCAATAGCCTACACCTTCCCTTCCTACTTCCTTCCCTTTTTCACTCTTCAGGTTTCACTTTTACATTTTATCTGAAAGATGGTTGTCCTTATCTTATTTCTGCCTGTCCCATTCATCATTCACTTTTCTTCTCATTAAGCACTCAACATATTTTTAGCGCATTCATTCCACTGTAGTTTGCACTGGACTTAGAGCATACGAGAAAATACAACACGTTAACAAAGCATTTTGGTAATTATATACCGTAACAGATACAGTTGTAACTAAAATTATTGGCATTTTGACAGTACCTTCTCGTATTAATTGAAAAGGCTAACTTCTGAAATGTACTCTTATTTCACACATCACCGTTTCTACGTCACAGAGAATAATTAAAGTCCGGTTTGCGCCTTAAACTGGCGATCTTTCAACCAAATCGACAAGATGAACTGTCGTGTCCCTTAAAAAGTCACCAGCTCTTACACTATTCCCTGTCCCACGCACATAAACCACTCAAAACGAATGCTGACGTAACGTTGGCTGAGAGACAAAATCACAAACTCGATAAAACCGTGGCCCGCCTTGAACTTTGCTTTTTGAGTGTTTACTTAAGCAATCAATATAATGTTGAAGGCCTCTAATCAAGTATTATTTGCTAATTCAATATACAAACCTCAACACTATGGACACGGAGTAGCTACATAAATACCTATCGCAAGTCCAGGCGTACTTGAAAGAGCCTTTGAACCAAACACCTCTGCCTATACTATCAGTGAAAATATAAACCGACAAACGAACATGCAAATCTCGTTTTATCACAATTTTTTTTCTCATGCTTGATTTGCGATTAGTCGACAAACTTTTAAGCAGATTATTTTCTAGGATAGTAATATGACTTTTTTAGAGTCATAGGGATCACTGACCAGTGTCTTTATTTCTTAGGATCTGCACCTCATCGGGTGACAGGCTATTAACCAGTATGTATGTATACTATATCGATCGATATTTAAAAGAAAAAATCGTTCCGAAGCGAGCGACGTCAATTAGGTAAGTATGTATAACTTAATTGAATATTATCATATATTAGTAATAAAAAAAAGATAAGCGTGTATAATAAAGAAATTGATGGCAACACACAAATCTACGACATTATAATATTGTAATAGACGAAAACAATTTTAATAACCGTGTCCCTTGGCTCAAACAAGGGAACTTAGACGATGCATGATTATTCCCAAAAAGAAAAAATCTAATCAGACAAGCGAAGATAGAGCTCGCCTTTTGACAAAGGTGTTCCGTACATATCTCATTAAAAAAATCACTGTTGTAAAGTAATCTCGAAAAGTAAGTTTGCATAAGGGTACTTTAATGATTATTCTGGCAGAGTATTTTTTTTATTTATGTCAGATTCCGGGTGAATAATATTAATTGTTTTAAGTGTTTTGATTTATTCTAACGTCCTACATCTCATTTTATAGGAATATGTCCGTTTGTCACGTTGGGAAATTGTATGGGACTAAAGATTTGCACTATAAACTAGGTGAAATAAAAAATCCATAGTTTAATCTTAGATAGTAATAAATAATTAACCGCCTGCTTACTCTACTTATTATAAAATTAAAAAATATCCAAAATATCCAAATTTTCAATATTTTTTTTATCTTTGCATGATGGCACGCACGAACACGAATTTCGACACTTTGGTAACTAGTGGTTTTTTATAATGTGATACGGAACTCTAGAAAATAGAAGGGTGGCCACACAGCGTGAATCCCTACAAGCCCCAAGGTTCAGAACCTCACAAATAGAGGGCCAATTGCCAATTAAAATCACGGTAGGTGGCCCGCCAGAGGGCAGCAGTAGTAATGAAATAGTTCGCCTCTGCATATGGGGGACAGCTTAGTCTAAGTGTTCATTATGAAATGGGAGTTAAGACCGCCTAAAGGTACAGAAGTAGGCCCTTTTGCTATTGTTTATTACGTTATTATACGTAGGTAATAGGTATCTACTTAATACGTGCATATCCTATGATATTGTAACGAGACAAGGTTAGCTAGGCTTGGACACGGCTTGGACCTCGTTTACACGGTATTTGTACCTCGCGTTTTTGCAGGAAAACCTTACCGAATGCGTAGTGGCGCATACATTAAGTTGGTATGTACTTATAAATTCTATAATAGAACCACTCACACTTTGTTTGCACTGCAAAAGAAACGTAAGTATACATTTTTAACCGTGTAAACGGTTCTATACAATTGATTGCGTCAATACGTATTTGGTAAGATTTATCCTGCAAACAAACGTGCGGTGTTAATGCCTTGTGAAGGGGGTCCTATTTTTTCCCCCCTTTTTATAATATACGTATAGTAGGTAACTAAAAGAATTTTTCAAATTGAGGTTTTGAATCCCGATGCGGGATAGCGCGAGTGACGTGCGGGTGTGCGGCGCGTCCCCCCGCCTCATACCCCGATTGCCATCTCGACCTGTCACGTACTATACCATAGAGATACCTACTTATACCTACTACGTCTATAGGCAACATGGTTGCGCAATACAAACAAGACGCTGACTGACACTAGAAAAACTTGTCTTCCATGTTGTAATGGTCTATTGTCCTTTCCGCATGCCTTGTAGGGTGTAAAAACTTATACACCGGCGGAGAATTAATGAGGAAATACCTTAGGTAGCTGCCCTTTGTTTTATACCTACCTGTAGGATTGCCAGATGCCCCGTATTTTATGGGTCACCCCGTATTTCAGGGTATGATAGTAAAGAAACCCGTACTCATCATCACAAATCATAAATCCTTTATTTTGCCAGAAAACATGTACCTAACAAGCAGGTGTAAACAATTTTAAAGGTATTTTGTATCAATGTGAAATTTCATTTTATTTCAATTGGCCATTTCTGCCATGCAAAATTATTCTTATTAAGTTTCATTTCATTAGAAATATATTAAATTATAATTATTCAATGAAATTACAGTAAAATAAAGGTCCCGTATTTTTAAAAAAATTCAGCCGAGTTGTACCTACTAAAATTATTTTAGTAAAATCCTAAAATGGCATGCAGAGTTTAGACATTTTATGACCATACTAGCCTTGCTCATTGAAATAAAACAAGTAATCTAACTACCTAGATTATTGATAAACACTGATAACAACAGATACTAGACATTCACGTGTGACTGGTTCCCTGATAGGACTGATAAGACAGCAACCGATAAATAAGCCGGAGTTTTTTAACCCATTTAAAAGATTATAGTGAGTCAATCAGGAAATTCCCATTTATACACGACTGCCCAAAAAACGAGTGTAATGATTTATGGGTTCATATTATATGTAATATTATGTAGCTATCTGAGTTTCTTCATTCCACCATAACTTCTAATGACTAAACAGATTCGGATATAATATAGGGCATCATTAGAATCCTTGGAGCATCCCAATTGCTTACTTACTTACTTACTTTTACTTTACTATTACTTAGCCATAAATAATTTATATATTAAAAAAACAATATGGCGGCTGTATGGCGCCATTTTTAATTGTTTTTTGATTTTTAGTTAAAAACTCAATTTATTACAAAATTTGCGAAGACGTGTGAAAATGTAAATTCAAATGTTTTGTACATTTGAATTTACATTTTCACATTGTTTACATTGTTTATGAAATGTTTTGATAGTTTACGGCTAGCCTCAAATTTTAATATTCATTCCTTTGTTTCACGGCATTCATTCACTCATTGTTTGGGTTTTTCGTGTCGCAAATCTTCCGCGCATTGTTTTGTTTTGAGGTTAAGCAATGAACGATCAATGAAACAATCACTCTGCACTTTCTCATCGATTGATACCTTATCTATGCCTATAGTTGTATTCTATTTTTAACCCCCGACCCAAACAGAGGGGTGTTATAAGTTTGACGTGTGTATCTGTGTATCAGTCTGTGGCATCGTAGCTCCTAAACTAATGAACCGATTTTAATTTAGATTTTTTATTTGAAAGGTGGCTTGATCGAGTGTTCTTAGCTATAATCGAAGAAAATCGGCTCAGCCGTTTAAAAGTTATCAGCTCTTTTCTAGTTACTGTAACCTTCACTTGTCGGAGGTGTTATAAATTTTAATTTACATTTGTTCTTTAACTGACTTAAAAGTTAAGCAAGTAGCTTCTCGCTGAAATGCGGAGACGCTCTACATCCGGCACATAGGACCTTGTCGGACTGACAATGAAATCATGATACGTGTGAAAAACCTAACTCCAGAAAGTCTAAAGCGCCGGGCAAATTCCTTCGCTTACGCGTCTCTCCGAAAAGATTTCTACGATTTGGTTATCAATAATTGTGAGCTAAGGAAGATTTTAACGACTACAAAGATGGTAACTTTAATACCAGAAAAAAATTTAGGGCATTTCTAGCTCATACCTTTCGTATGTCGTACGTCTGAGCCAGTGCACAGTGTAACTGTACATTTTTACTGGAAAAATCACAGACTCAGATATTCGTTTCTAAAACGTCTCTACAAAATTTTCAAAATAAATGTTTTCTCTAACTACGGTAAAGGAAAATATCGTAAACCTGCATGCCTTCATAATATTAAGTATCTCAAAAATGTGTGAAGTCTGCCAATCCGCACTTAGCCAGTGGTGGTGGACTATGGCCTAAGCTCTTCTACTTCTGAGTGGAGCCCCGTGCTCAGTAGTGGCCCAACAATGGGTGCAAGATGATAATAGCCATCCGGATACCGGAATATAATCTAGTTTAATTCGTTTAATTCCGATTTTCTTTATAATTTTCAGTTCTCACGCGACCATTTAAGAATTACCTCTAAAAAAACCTAGCTCACCTAGTAATCCGCCGCCCCCCCCTCCCCCAAATAGCGGACACGCATAAAACCTGTATTAATTAATAGCTGGCATCAATACAAACAAGTATGAGATATAATGAGAGACAAAACTTCCAAAGGGTCACGTTTCCGCGATATATTATAAGCTTTACAAAATATTAATAACTAGAGGATGCCCGCGACTTCGTCCGCGTGGATTTAGGTTTATGCCTATGTCAATTACAGGGACGCAAGCTACCTCGGTATCAAATTTCATACAAATCGGTTAAGCGGATGGGTTTTTAGGAATCCCGTGGGAACTCTTTAATTTTCCTCGATAAAAAGTAGCCATGTCCGATCCCGGGATATAAGCTAATCCTGTCAGAATCGTTTAAACTGTTGGGCCGTGAAAAGGTAACAGACAGACAAACAGACAGACAGACAGACACACTTTCGCATTTATAGTATTAGTATGGATATGGATTAAAATAGTTTTGCCCTAGTTTTGCTCTTGACTTTTATTCAGTCTTTATTTTAACAAAACAGTCAAAACACGTGCGTATATCATACCTGTATTCAACTGAAGTAAGACATACGATCTCGATGTTATTGTTACAAAGCAATGAGCATCAGCATTTTTCGAAATCGGATCACAGTAGCTGATTCAACTGTAAGGTAGCAGGAATATTGATAAGTAGGTATGTTATAATCTAACGACCTGCTTATAATATACCGTTTAGATTTTGCTATAAGCGAATTCTCGCAATACGAGAAATGTAAGATTCGATTTCCGGTTGCGTCAATTTGATAAACGTATATGGGTTTATTACTTGTAATATTATTAATACGAAAGTGGGTCTGTCTGTCTGTCTGGCTGCTACGTTGTCACGGCCTAACCACTGAACCGATTTTAATGAAATTTGATACGGACTTGGGATACATCCCGGGGAAGGACATAAGCTACCTTTTATCCGGGAAAATCAAAGAGTTCTCACGGGATTCTTAAAGGCTACTTAGACACATAGGCTACTTTTTATCCCGGAAAATTAAATGGTTCTGGGTAATAAACGGGGTTTTTAAAAAACCACGCGAATGAAGTCGCGGGCATCAGCTAGTTACAATATAAGTAGGTACATACTAGGAATGGAATATGGATATATACTCGTAATGGACCCGTGACAGAAGGCAGCTACATATTTTAGAAGCAGGTGTGGACGCATATGGCACACTAACACATCTACCTATTTGTACCTGTTCTTTAGTGTAACCTGATCACAATAATTTCTACACAGTTATGGGAGTGATACAATGTTGTATTATTAAATAGTTCTTTGACGAAAAATTGCAGAATAAGTAGACGTAAAAATTATCCATGAAAATATCAGCTCAACCACGATTGCCCGAGAAATCGTTCACGTAACCTACATGGCGATTTTTAGGGTTCCATATCCAAAGGGTCAAACGGAGCTCTATTAATTTCACTCTGCTGTCTGTCTATCTGTTTCTGTCTGTCTGTCTGTCCGCGTATCACAGGTCTCGTAGACGAAATGAGTTAGAAAGCTGAAATTCAGGTTGTTTTGCAATTGTGCGTTGTAAGATCTACTCTACATCTCTTGAGGATGCTCCAGTGTCGGGGCGAAACGTGCGTCGAGTGGTTTAGGGATTTGTATGGTGCTGCATGGTGGTGGTGCGTATTGCTTGCTTGGTGGCTGGCTTTTCCTGCATGTGTAGCAGTGGGAGGGCGGGCGGTGCATATCGCATGCTGCATGTTGCACCATACAGATTTGTCTGTTTCAGCGGACTATAGCAAATTAAGCTTTTGGTTGCTTGTGTATCATGAATTCCAACATACAAAGTACCTATACCTATTACCACATCGATGCTATTACCTTTTTGGGCGCGCAATCGACATCAAACTGCTGAGCAGTTCGGCGAAACATAAACTGCAATGTATTTGTTAGTGCATAATATAATAAATAAATAAAGAAACCACCAAAGCCAAGTGGTGATGTTTGTTTAATACAGATCGAATATTTAGACAAACAAGTTCGATTCTACCGACATAGATAGATGGAGCAGGCATAGATAGATAGAGCAGGTGGTGACAGCTACAAAATGTTCTATACGTTCTATAGCAGCCATAGAAACAGCTGTTACACGCTAAGCAGGTGATTGCAGACCTTTAGCCTAACTGCTTGCCTATTTTAAACACTTGGTAGGGTGGCCGCTCATTGGCGCCTATTTTAAACACTCGTTAGGGTGGCCGCCCGTTAGCCTGATACTATCGCTTGAACGAAGCAACGATTGTTTGAAATACTTTGCTGTTGCTATAGTATTTGCACATTTCTTCTTCTTCTTCTTCTAGTGCCATCTCCTACTAGAAGTTGCCAACATCATTAAGGCTAACTGGATTTTGTTCGCCGCTGCCCTAAACAGTGACCTTGTACTCATGTTGAACCACTGGCGAATGTTCTGAAGTCAGGATGTCCGTCTATTTGCATATTAAATAAAAAAAATATAATAAAAAAGTAGAATTTTAAGTAGCTGTAAGATCTGCTCCCGTACATAGCCCAAATTCCATAGAAGCCGTACAAAACGATTTGCTTCCTCATTTCTAATTCAAACCGCTAAAATATGGAATGCTCTTTGCTTCAGTTTTGCTCCTCCACTGTTAATATACCCGTAGATACTTTCTAATCAAGAGTAAATAGGAGAAATTTTCTAGACAAGTGTGGAGCACCCTAAGCTGCACCATCACTTGCCAGTATGTTTGATTGCAGCCAAACGGTATTCTATAATAATTTTTTAAAGAAACTTAGGCTATTAATTAGTTATTTTATGTAGTCTATGTTACCAACCAGTTGCATACAGGAAACAGCTGTTCAACAATTTAAACATGTCGTTATTAGTACCTTTGGAATGTAGTTGTTCGAATGTTAGTCGCCAATGTGCGGCCAGCCTTACTAATCCCAAAACACCTGCCTATTAATGGGCACAAGAATAATAGTTGCTAATCTAAATTAGGTATAGTGACATCTCGAATTAACTTCTTAGAAATATTTTCATACAAGGCTATAATATTGGGGCTATAATCTTTTTGGGGGAAAATCTTCTTAAGATACCTGACGTCTTGGGAAAGACGGTCATGTTACATCTTAGTGCATATTGAGAGGCTCCTGGATATCCAAGAATTTTAAGCAATTAAAATCATATGATGAAGGAAAGTCTAAGTTCTTGAAACCTTTTCTTTTAGCGGACTGAATCCCGACTCCCCATAGGAGATCGAGGTCTTAACCACTCAGCTATCACCGCTTTATTAAGTTAAATACATACTTACGAGTACTTTACACTACGTAGGTAATGTTTTAAGCACATTCTTATCTACCAATTAAATACAAAAAAAATCTACCAAAAATTGTAGAGTTCGAAACATTACAATTTTTGGAGATGTTTAGCTAAGCCAAAGCCGAAAAATCGTAGCCTTACCTTTTAGGCTTCCACTTCTTCATCAAAACTCCAAACATATCGACGATATTACGAAACCGAGATCCCAAAACAAACAGAGACCACTTCACAGAAACACCCACTCACAAAGCAATACCTAGTTTACTAACACCAAATACCTAAACATTTAGTTCACTGACTCCTACTAATACAGATCACAATAACTAATTGCACCTTTATCTCTTAAACTATATATTAAACTCTTTAGGTCAAACCAAAATACCCTTGTTCCTAGTGACCCAGAGAAAACCCTCCTACATCGATGTTATCATAATCGATAACTTTGTAAGACTCCGCTCAATGTCCATTTAAACGTCGCATTAAATGTCCATAATATAACAATCCACTCTTAATTAATCATACAATTAATAATAATTAATTTGTAATCGATCGATTGTTCGTAATCGATTTACAAATGCATTAGAATCGTTTACTGTAGCACATACGCTCTATTTCAGCGTCGCGAGCGGACTGATTCAAAATTCGAATCGAGTCGAATGGATCGAGCTAAAATCGAGGGTTTTCTCCGAGTTCTGCACCTAATCGGTAGATTTGTTGGTGGATGAGTTGGGTCTTGGTCTTCAGGTGCTCGGAAACGGATGCGGCAGTCCGTCAGCTGTTCGTTTGGCGCCATTTTGAGTCAGCGCCTCCTATAGGTGACCTTCAAAAGCTTTTGAATGCCCGGGAAATGGAAAATTGCAATGTTTTTTTGACTGACGTCCTTATGTAGAGTTGTTTGCATAGCCGCAAGAGCCGCAAGAACCGCAAGAATGCGACAGTATAGTATATTTCATTACAAGTGCGGAAAGGCTGTCATTGCAAAGAGTTCCGACAAATGTCTACCCGAGCCGAGGCGTAGCTGAAGGCGAGGGTTGACAGTCGGAACGAGTTGCAATGACGGTTCCGCACGTGTACTGAACGACTATTTTTAATACAGTTGCGAAAAAATGAAGCAATTTAATAAAATAATAAAAACACAATAAACTCAACTAACTTAATTTAATTTAATTTAAAACAACTTTATTGTTAATAGATATAAAAAACTAGGGTCGAAATTACTCATTTTAGGCAACCAACAACTAAACTCGCAAAGAAAATTTCTGAAAAATGGCGCCAACCGTAGAATATAAGCAGAGTTTTTTTTTCTTCACCCATTCTGGTAGGCAAAGGGCCCATACAGCCAAGTCTTCAGTAGAAGTTTTTTATTGATATGAAATGAAAATGAAATTTAATGAGATGAAATGAAATGAAACCTAACCAAACTCATTCAATCAAATCATTAAATCTGATATTGAAACAAATTAGTAGCTTCTTATTAGAAATACGTATTTGCATGAATCATAAAAACTTCTATGAATTTTTTTAGTAAAAACTTCATGGTTGGTTTTTCTTTTTAATATTTTGACAGTTGGAAAAGAAAAAGCACGAGTGCGGGAAAGGTAAAGAAAAAGCACGAGTATGTAATAGCCCACATCCCGAACGCTATACGTCCCTGCAATACGCCACTTTTTGAGCAACTGTATTAAAAATACATTTTCAGTACGCAAAATGGAAAAATAGGTACTCATTCTAAATAGATTTTTCACCGTTATCTAAATAATATTCTAAGTCCTGACTCAACAACGCGCAACGCCCAGCCCAAACCTTTAGACCTAGAAAGTTGAAATTTTGCACAAAGGTTCTCTTTATAATGTAGACAAGGAATAAGGCTGAATTTTCAGAAATTCCTACGGGATAGGGAATAAAGGGGATTTATATTTAGCTGCGTGCAGTTGCTAATACACCTACTCGTAAGTGAAAATATGTGACAATTTTTCTTATAGGTAGAGTTACGTTACTAGGTATGTAGTTATTCTTCTTTGAAAGAAAAGTATTAAACATCTACATCTACATCTAGATGTTACATATTACTTACTATAGTGGTACTTCAGTTTATAAATACACTAGCGCCCCGCCCCGGCTTCGCACGGGTAGCTTATTACAATTTTCGTAAAGATCTCTAATTCTTTTAAAATAAAATATAGCCTATATTACTCAGGGATATTGTAGCTTTCTACCGGTGAAAGAATTTTCAAAATCGGTTGAGTAGTTCCAGAGATTACCTCTGACAAACAAACTTACAAACTTTACCTCTTTATAATATTAGTATCGATAAGTACCTACAACAGTTATACCAAAAAACTATAATTTATAGTAAATTCCAACGAATTATAATAAAATTTTCATTATTAAAATACTCTGGGCCGCATAACTGCTTAGGTGCTGAATTAATTTGTAATAAAATTTTAATAAACCGCAGCCGTCCTTAATAGCCAGTCATTGGCACTAGAACATAGGATATTGACTCAAATAGATATCGCTCAGTTGCTAATAATCTAGAAATAAAAATTTTTCAAAAGAAAAATAAAACCGACTTCAAAACCACAAACACTAAAAAGTAAAAAATAACTTTTGTTTAGCTACACTTGTAATGTGCCTAGGTATGAAGTCGAGCGAGCATATTGAAACAAAATTAGAAATCCAAGAGTGAAGCTCGCCCGACTTCATACCTAGGCACATTACAAGTGTAGCTAAACAAAAGTTATTTTTTACTTTTTAGTGTTTGTGGTTTTGAAGTCGGTTTTATTTTTCTTTTGAAAAATTTTTATTTCACAATTTTTAGTGGCCCCACTGTACTATAATATGCTATGCCCAGTTAAAACCCTACTGTTTACTAAGCTATTACACTGATCGCGAGCTATTTGCTCCTATCCATTGAGGAGTTCTGTTCTCCATCTCCGAAGATATTCATCAGATCTTCACCAAATTTATATGGGACCACCTGCACAGTATACCCTTTCAAACAAAAAAAAAAATTCCAAATCGGTCTAGGGGTCTTTGAGTAATCGGGGAACATACATAAAAAATAAAAAAAAATAAAAAAATAAGATTCCGACGAATTGAGAACCTCCTCCTTTTTTGGAAGTCGGTTAAAAAACAGTTGTCTGTAAAGTCGGTTTACTGACGATAGTTGAACGTGACAACGCTCTCGCTTGCACTTCAAGCCTTACATGGAACGCCTCAGAGCGAGGTAACGCCGCATGAGTCATGTTTTTTCGTGCGTGCAGCCGGCTCTATCGAATTCTTGCTGGTTCTCTATCTTGCTGGTTCTTCTCGGTAGGAACAGCATTCCGAACCAGTGGTAGATTATTTTGACGATTCAAAAGCACTTGTAAAAGTTTAATTGAATAAAAAAAATAACTTGAATTTGAATTTGAATTTAATAACTATAAGACGTTGTCACGTCAAAAATATGAACATGAGTACCTAATAGCTTGAGACAAGGGAAAATCCTTTATAATAAGCAGGGAGCCCTGATAATAAGAAAATTAAAAAGTCCTGATAACATCGGAGACTATCAAACAGTTTTTTTATTCGTATACTTAATTAAACACTGTGATAGCCTAGTGGTTAAGACGTCGTTCCTATTCCGGGGGTTGGGAGTTCGATCCCGGGCAAGCACCCGGAACCTTTCGACCTTTCGTAGCTATACGCGGTAGGTATTACTTGCTTTACCGGTAAAGAAAATGTCGTGAGGGAACCAGCCTGAGAATTTGCCATAATGGTCTCAAAGAGTGTGATGTCAGCCAACCCACACTTGGCCAGCATGGTAGACAGCACTATGCTAAATTCAAATTCAAATTATTTTTATTCAATTAAACTTTCACAAGTGCTTTTGAATGGTCCAAATAATCTACCACTGGTTCGGAATGCTGTTCCTACCGAGAAGAACCAGCAAGAAACTCGGCGGTTGCTCTTTTCAAATGTACAATTTACAATAATATGCCATACTGTATACAAGCAATTGCAGCGCCGTGTATTGCTGGAGCGCATCAAATCCAACCTTTTTTGTCATTTACATAATCTTCGATTGTATAATAAGCTTTTTTTAGGAGCATACTTTTAATAGATTTTTTAAACTTGTATTGTGTAAATTTTTTTGTTTTGTGTTTGTGTGTAAATGCTTGTGTAAACCCTTCACATTCTGAGAGGAGACCCGTGTTCGGTCGTACCTTCGACGATGGGCTGATGAAGATGGTGATGAAGGAAATATGGATAACTAGCTGACGCACGCGACTTAGTCTGCGTGGAATTAGGGTTTTCAAAATCCCGTGGGAACTTTTGATTTTCCGGGATAAAAAGTAGCCTATGTGTTGTATGTGTATAATTTATCTCCATTTCGAATTTCAGCCAAATTCGTTCTCTAGTTTTAGCGCAATAGATTAACAAACATACACACACGCTCACAACTTTCGCATTTATATTATTATCAGTGTGATGTATCTATGGTATTTTAAATAAGGTACCTACACACAATGCAAGTAGCTAAGCACAGAAAGCTAGGAATTTCAACGTATTTACACAGATGTCATATCTTTTTGATAGATCAACGTAGCTATGCGAGAACAAACGCCTACAGAAAATAATGTGACCAGTAGGAACAATGGCCAGTAGATATCTTTTGTTGGCACAAATGCATTTAAAAGATCCTTCACACTAGTGTTTATTCGAACGCATACGCTTGCTCATCGAAGGTATGACGACGCGGCGACACTTGCGCCAATTATTCCATTCTTTAGTTATATCTCCTCAGGAGGACAGATAAAAATATAAAGTTTGATTTACTCCTCTTTTTTGTTAACGCGGGAAATATTCTTATATCTTAAGATCTCTTTGAGGAGAGATCAATTCAACGGTTCAACCGATTTTGATAAATGACACGTCATTAGATTCGTCTTGATGGCCCTGGATGTCCCTGGCAAACAAAATGCCAAAAATGCTGTTTAATGCGGACTGAAAAAAGTGCATTGCAGTGCAAATTGCAATTGGTGTATTTTTTTTACGTTTTAGATTACTTGTTAGCAGATTGAGAAATTATTATTTTTAATTTCAGTAGAAATGGGTCACCTTATAATACTCGTTATTAGGCATGCAAAATTATTTAAATGTTTATAATTTAAAAATTCATCTATGGTATAAAAACACCTTTCCGTAAGCAATCTTGATTTAATCAAGTTATATCGTGTCAATATTGCCACCGACAAAATAAATTTCGACGTCGAAACTTTACTGTTGATTATGCTAAGTAAACGAAAATTATTACGAAAATGAAAGAATTAAAAAGGCTAGGAAAGTGATTATTTTGTGCTAAGTTGTAGACATTCAAATAATAAGTGGTTTTTATGACGCTGCAATAGCCAACTTATACCTGAGCCTACGCTGGAGAAACGCTTGTGTGAAAGGTGTCTTAGAATATTTAGACTGTTTCAATACAGAGGTCGTTTACTTTTGTACTATTTAAAAAATTCCATTATTTATAAATTAGTTACCTAGCAGATTATTTTAAACACTTGTGGGTATCTTGGATATTAAAAAAAAAAAATTGCATCGGCCGGGAATCGAACCCGGGCCGCCCGCGTGGCAGGCGAGCATTCTACCACTGAACCACCGATGCTTATGTACTTATAATACAAATATAGAACCAAATTCCAAAGCAAACTACATTCTATTAGAAAATGCAGAGTAGGTATACGGTAGAGTTGTTTACACATATACATACAGACAAACATTCGCCTTATAATATTAACAGGGCTCTCTCCGTCACTTACTCCATACAGTCGTAGTCCCGATTTCATTTGAATATTAAGCAACCAAAGTCCATGAAATTTTGCAGACATATTCTAGAAACTAATATCTGTGCCTGTGGTGTTTTAGATTTTTCTAAAAATATGTAGTTTTAAAATTACAGGGGCTCAAAGATTTGTATGTGAATTTATAAGACCGGGTTACTTTGAAACCGAATATTTTAACGGAAATCTGGAAAACCACAGGCATATTAGTTCCCGGAACGTTTCTACAAAATTCCATTGAGTAAGATTGGTTAGTATTCAAATGAGAGACGAACTACCTTTTTATGGAGCGAGTGACGGAGAGAACCCTCATCACAACATTTTATTTTCGCACAATTAATAATTTGGATACAAACTACAAAGATAAAGGATTGGTCTCCGGTGCGTTTGGATAGTATGGATTAATTTTCCACCCTCCCTGCCAGGGTCGGCCATTAACCCTGACCTTGACTTGCTGATATAAAGGGTTGCCTTGATAACAACGTTAGCTTGGGCCCAGCGAGTAACAAAGCCAGCTTTCGTTTGATATTGTAATGAGAATTACTGCTTCATACATTTGGGAATACAGAATATAATATCAACTTCATGATTACTTTTGGTAGTACTTACTGACGGAAAATCTAATCACAATATCTCTCTAGTCTCTACTCTTCTATAATCTCTCTAAATCTCTATCTCCCTGTGCGTAGTATTCTTCATCACTGAGGGTATTGACTCCTTACATTAATCACGTCATATTTGTAGAATAGCTTAGATAAAAGTAGCCTATGTGTTAATCCAGGGTATAATCTATTTTCACTATAAACAGCCAAATCCGTCCACTAGTTTTTGCGTGAAATGGTAACAAACATACACACACACCTTTAGTGTGATTAATGTGATACCGTGAAGTGTGATGTGACAGTAACGCTTAAATTATTTCTCGGTTTTTTTTGAAGAATATTAGCCGAGTTTATTATGCTGACTTATATTCCCCTTTCCTCTACAATTAAGCGTTTAAAGCTTGTGCTAGGAGTAGGTACGACAATAGTGCAACGGGTGGGGTTTGAAACGGCAACCTTTCGGTTTTCAGTCCGCTCCTTTACCGTTGAGCTATCGAGGCAATATTTACAGTAATATGTTGTAACTTGTACCACCGTAGCTCCGTAACTCAGGTATTAGGTAAATGTTGTAACATTTGTAACCAAACCTTTGCCACGGCATTTGCGGCTTTTCGCAACACGTTTCCTTGTAAGTTGTACAAAACGATTTATTATCAATTTGTACACTTTCTATAAACTCCTAATTAATTATTACGCAGGCTACACGCTTCTTGCCAATTTGGAAACTGCATTGCGCCTGAAGCTCTAGGCAGACTTAATCACGACTTAACACTTTATTTATTTACTAGCTGTGCCCGCGACTTCGTTCGCGTGGAATAGTGACTTTTTGGGCATCATATACTCTGTACGTAAAAAATGTTCGCCGTGATTCTTTAAATTGACATAACTTTTTTATTTATGAACCGATTGACATGAAATAAACACTAAATGTTAAGTGAAGCTTACTACAATATATTAGTGAAAACAGTATCTAAATCGAATAAGCCGTTTCTGATATTAGCGTGCACAAACACACAGACAAACAGACAAAAAAATAATAATTACAATTTCGGGTTCGACATCGATATAATAACAACCCCTGCTACTTTTTTTTATATATTTCCTTTGTACAGACACCACTTTTCTACAGTTTTATTATATGTATAGATAAATTTTTTACTAGATGATGCCCGCAGCTTCGCCCGCGTGGATTGGGCAGATCCCCTGCAGCATCAGGATTGAGGAGTTGAAATCCAAATTGTTTAAGGAACAATGTCGCTAAGTTCCTCTATCGATTAAAAAAAAATTACGCAAATTAGGTCAGAAATCTCGGAGATATCAGTGTACATAGGTAGAAAAATAATTATAATAATAAGTTTCTTTATTAGGGTAAAAACCCAAAAAAAATATACAAAAATGAAATAATATTATATAATAATACATAATAATATTAATAAGTATAATAAAAAAAAAAAATTATATTATTATTAATATTATATAATAATAACAATAATATATTATTTAAATTAAATTCAAAATAGCACACTGGAGGTGAGCAATTTTGATCTAAAACACAACTCCTCGATTTTTTAAAGTCGGTTAAAAAGTAGCGTATGTTACTCCTTGGTTAATCTTCTACTTGTCTGTTGAGGTACGGAACTCTAAAAAATGAAAATTAGCAGTACCTATCAGTGTGGCGCCAGAGATCTCGTAAACACTAACATTACTGTAAGCCTAGAGTCTAGACTCAACCGTGAACTAAATGTTCGTCAGACCACTATGATGTATGAACGGTATGTGCACACGTCACGCTTTCATAACTATAACATAATGAAACTACTGCATATATGGTAGGTGTCTCGTCATGATATTGATATATACGAGATAAGTAATTCTTTAATAAGTATATACCTACGGCTATCACATACAGACCTGGTTTCTCCTTAATTTTTCTACAATCATACCGCGTGGCATCACCAAGGTCTGTACCTGTGCGTAAAAATTCCACGGTCACGTTCAAAGCGATTTGCCTCCTCGTTTCTAACTCAAACCGCTAGGACATAGGACACACTTCCGGTACCAGTTTCCGCTTCAATTTTAACTGTCCAGAAATAAAATTTCATACTTACTTACTTTTCTGGACAGAGCTGTTGTAATATTGTCCGGGAACTTTCGAACCAATCTACTTACAGGTTATGAAATGTGCAAATTTCTTAAAAATTTTTAGAAAAAGTATTTTAAATTCCTATAGAAAATAGAGTTAACATTGCAAATAGGTATACAAAAAATTTTACTTTATGCTCTTCATAACTATGATCTATAAGAATCCCAACACAATCCTCAATCCGATAATATTGATAAATCGATACTATCGATACTATCTCGATCGATTTATCGATAATTGACAGAATAATGGTAAACCCTAAGATCTATTTATCTGTTTGCCTCTAACTACGGGTAATGACTATAAATCTGTGGCACTATCTCTCCTTAGAACATTGACGGTAGTAAATTGTAATCCTTTAATGATGTCCGTGCAACGACGTCTATGTACTACGCACTAGATGCGACAACTTGAAACGCGCAAGCGTTGATTCTTCTTGTTTAAGATTGCTGCTTTGATCTACAGACAAGTTTTCATTGTAAGCAGAAAAATCATTGTAGATCGATATCAATAATCATAATAGTATTTATAGTTCAAAAATCATAAAATAAAGTCCAGTAAAAAGGATGCTGCATCGACCGGGAATCGAACCCGGGCCGCCCACGTGGCAGGCGAGCATTCTACCACTGAACCATCGATGCTATTAATTATAATAACAAATTTAAACTACTATTATTGTTGCAAAAGTATTCAGAACAGAAATAGTTTTAAAATTTAAATGCTAATTATCTTTAAATATGTTTAGTAAACAATTCAACATTCTAGTAAAATTAATTGCAAATTCTAAAGAAACTGTATATTTAATAAAATATTTTCGTTATTATGAACGCCATCTGTTAGAAACTTACAGAACTTCAACGTTACCTTTTAGCGTAGGACTCCTTTATGAAAACCTTCTTGTAATGTTGCTTGGCATAATTTTTGCAAAGCTACATAGATGGCGCTGAAGTTTAAAATTAAAGAATTAGAAATTTTCTGGCGTAATATTATAAAATCTAGTTTAGAAAAAATTACAAATTCTACAAAAAATTAAAGTATTCGATTTTTTACATAAATAATGAATTTTTTGATAACATTGTGATTTGTGTCCCAAAAGCTGATCCACGCGTCTGGTGACTCAAGAGCTGCTGGCGCTTATTTAGTTCAACCGACAACGACCAAGCCTGGCTAATCAGCGAGTTCATTTGGTGACCATTTAAACGGTGTATGATGTATATCCAAAGGTATTATATACCTATGTACTAATATTATAAAATGCGGATTTGTTATGTCTGTCTGTTTGTCTGCTACGCTTTCACGGCCCAATCGCTAAACCGATTGTAATGAAAGGTACAAAGTTAGCTTACATGCATCCCGGGGACGAACATAGGCTACTTTTTATCCCGGAAAATCATACCACGCGGACGGAGTCTAGTTTTATCTATCATCATGGGGCATCATCTAGTTTTCAGATAAATAATTATAGTGTACCTCTCATTATTTATGTGAGAAAATACACGGGCTGAAGAGTATTTATAGGTCCATTAGGTCCGAAATGAAAATCTACTCCTTTTTGAAAGTCGAAGTTCGGAAAATAGCTCTAAATCCAATAAAACAATTTTAATTTAGTCTCATTTACTTAACTTAAATTACGATTCCTACAAAAACATGCTTTACTTAAATAAATAACTTAAAAGCTATTATTTTCATTTTGTCAGCCATCTTTGTTCTTTGAGATCCTTATCGAAGTCTTACTCAGACAAAAGTCCAATTTTGTTCTCTGGAGATATGTTGGATGAATCTTAAAACTACCTTTGAAATGCCTTAATCTTTCAAAATTTTGAAGAGGTACTATGTCTATGACGTCACGCTTTACTTTGTACTCAATTTTAGATTTTTTTACAACAATATTAAAAAAATTAAATTAAGTCTTGGATTCTTAAAGCCTTTTTTATTCGAAAGTTAAGTGGTAAGATTTTTTTTTTTGTACCTACCTACATGAAAATTAAGAATAATGTTTTCGAGAACATTTTCATCGTTACAGCAAAAAGATGTACTTAACCGAACGATTTTTTTCTGAAATCATTTTTTTTAAACTAAACCACTTGGCACTTCAAAGATTATGTTGATGTCATACTTTGAGCGGTTTCGGAGACGCTTTGTTTTGCGGCGCTTGCGGCGGCGGCGGTGGGGAATCTGCTTGCGGTTTGCATTTCTTTGCCATAACCACACCTATTACTGCTAGTGCCACCTGAAATAACACATTTTGACATTTAAGACTCCAATCCAATCCACCAGCCTTTATGCGTCCACTGCTGGACATAGGCCTTTCCAAGAGCGCGCCACCAAACACGGTCATCCGCCTTCCTCACCCATCCGCTCCCAGCTACCTTTTTCAGGTCATCGGTCCAGCGGGCAGGAGGTCGTCCCACCAAATCCGCCCAGTAGTTTTTGCGTGAAAGAGTCTCAAACATACACACATACACACAAACTTTTGCCTTTATAATATTAGTGAGATTGCGTGCAATAGTCACGCCAAGCACAGTCTGCGTCGTATCTCAGTACAGTTCCATAATGGATTCCCTGCATCCTATATTATAGTACCTACTCTACCTATTGTTTCGTGCCTTGCAGGACCTTCTCTCCCTCAAAAACGCATGGAAGAATGGGATTTACCACCGAATTTCCAACTCCAATCACGCATTTGGTTGGTAACATGGATCAATCATACCCCATAGGTACTAAGATTAAGAGGGGTCTCTCCGTCACTCGCTCCATACAAACGTAGTTCCGATTTCAATTGAATATTAAGCAACCAAAGTCCATGAAATTTTGCAGACATATTTTTGAAACTAATATCTATGCCTGTGGTTTTCCAGATTTCGGTTAAAATATTCGGTTTCAAGTTACGCGGTCTTAAAAGTTCACATACAAATCTTTGAGCCCCTGTAATTTTAAAACTACATATTTTTAGAAAAATCTATAACACCACAGACACAGATATTAGTTTCTAGAATATGTCTGCAAAATTTCATAGAACTTGGTTGCTTAATATTCAAATGAAATTGGAACTACGATTGTGGAGTAAGTGACGGAGAGAGCCCTGTTAAGACCTCTACTCACCATAAATATAATGAGACCAATAGTAACTCCGAGCACAGTCTGCGCAGTATCCCGGTACAGTTGAATGACGGATTCCCTGCACCCCACATCGTAGTACTCCTTCTTAGCCTTGCAGGACTCCCTCTCCCTCTCTTGCACGAGGCTAGAGCGGTCGGGGTCGTATGTTGGGCAGCAGGAGATGGGCACGTCAGGGGAGAAGAAATCTGGGACGTTCAAGCTACGATAGTCATCTGGACCGTATACTCCACAGCAAGTTAACTGGAAGGAGTTAGAAATCATTTTTTTTATTTAAAAAAACTCGAGCCATTCGGGGTTCTCAGGCTGAGATCTATTAAAACGCATTTTACTTTACTCAGCTCATTCTAGATACAGTTTAAAGGATATCTTCTTGTATCTATTGTTATATCCACAGATCAGGGTTTTCCCTTAACTGTAGTCATATCGCTGGCAAAAATCTATCTCGTTTATCATACTTTCTCTTTGCTCAGATTTAAGTTTAATTTAAATAACTAAAACTTAAGTCTGAGCAAAGACAAAGTATGTTCTCTAGATCTCAGCGTAAACTGTGATCAAATGGGAGCGTAGGTACTTTGAGTTTGCATGGTAAAGTCCATGCAAATTCAAAAAGTAGAGTTAAAACGAGGTAGATTTATGTGTGAGACGTTACATTATTGTCTCGTTTAATATTTTGAGTTACAAAGTTGCCTTTGTAGTTAGTTGGCAACATACCTACTTATCAGTACTTAGCAAGAACCGAAGTACTTAACATTATGCTGTTTAATTTTTTACAGCTTGACATCCCTGGAGTCCCCCTGCGTTAGCCCGAAGAAGTATAACATAGCATTCAACTGAATGGCGATCTCCAACAGTACAGCTTGAATGATGTCATTAGTTGGCAACATCCCTCTTAGTTGCGAAATGGACTGTCTTTGGAAAATGGATGGACATTGGGCAAGCGTAGTACTTACATCATGCTGTATATTGTTCCACAGCTTGACATGCCTTGGGGAGTCCCCTCGAGCTAATGCGAAGGAGTCTGACAGAGCTCGGCTCAGATTAACTTCGTCTTCGTCATTCAACTGAGTGGCGATCCCCAATAGTACAGCTTGAATGATCGCCAGTATGAGCAATACTCCTGAAGCCTGAAAAAAAAAGAAATGAGATTGGTATTAAATTGTATTAGTTCTCTCTACATTATATTTTTGGAAATTGACACCACATACTCGTAATTCAAAAATTACACAAAAATTGCGTAGTTAGTTTTCCGATTAAACCAAATCTCTGTGAAATATCTAAAGCAGTTTTCGGATATTTTTTATTTAGAAAATTGTTGGATACAATTTCCTAATCCTCAAAAATCTTTTGAGGACTTTAGCTCCAATAATCACTTATTTTCAAATAAAAAAGTTTCAAATTAAGTAGCAAAAATTTGTACTTAGGAGTTTTATAATCAGTTCTGAAATCTTCAGATTTTATAACAAGTTTGATAAATTTACAAGCGGCAGTCTAGTCCACAAAGTGGTTAATGGTGGTGGTAGGTGGTAAGCAACACGCCACAGCTCGCGTGATTTGCCAGTACCTAGGTACCCCATAACCGTTGTTTAACTGAACTTGAATACATTAATTCTCAAGGTGAAGTGTTAAGTGTTATTTACCCTCTTTTTACTTGGAAATTTTGAGATAAGGGAGGAATAAAACCAGAGGTTTAATTCGATAAATAAAAAAAACGTGGTAGGTAACAGAACTAAAATTAAAACTAATAAAACTGCTGTTGACTAGCCAAGTTCTTTCTATGTATAATTATTTCTCAAAGAATTGGGTGAAATGACTTATGGGATGGCAAAATAAAGTCAGTCATTTTTACCCGACTGCGGCAAAGCCAAAAGGAAGGGTTACGATTTTAGCAATCTATGTATGTATGTATGTGGGTATATATGTACGTGTGTGATTATGTATGTTTGCGTCCAGATTCTGTGGGTTCCACCGTAGCGCCTAAACTACTGGGGCGATTTTGATGAATGAGGTGTCAATCGATTCCTCGTAAAGGTCCGGGTGACATAAAGGCTACACTTTATACGAAAAAAATTGATTTGTTTTCAAATTTATTTATTTATTTATTTTTATTTATTATTTTAAGGTATGCCCACAGCATGTTCACAAAACACTTAAAAATACAATAGTATAGTCTTATTCAGTGTGACACACCACTTACGGGCACACACAACTCATGCAGGTAACACAATGTAATATACATGACCGATCGCATAATATTAGTACATAATAAATTTGGAAAAATTATATAGCTCCGAAGTATAATAAAACAAAAACAAGATAATATTAACAAATATTACCTAAAAATAATGACTGAATATACTTATACTGATCTCTACTTATCTTGATGATCAATCTGATGCTGGAAGGTTGATATGGATTAATAAAAGATCACTTACTAGCATAAGCCTGTGTGTCTTATTCGTCATCACAGCGACTATAGAGTAGATAGATATAGAAAGTGTGATGGCCGCCGTGATGGCTATGATGATCATCGCCACCCTCCGGCCCGACTGCTCATCCGTGAAGATCTTTATCGCTATCGCCGTGGTTACTGACACTGCGATTAAAGCTATTGATTTCACCTGCAAAAGGATTTTATCAATATAATACGGAACCCTAAAAACCGGCCAAGTGCGAGTCAGATTCCCACACAAAGGGTTTTGTGCCATCGTACAAGATTTTTTTTGTAATGTCACAACAAATTCATAGTTTTCGGTTTTTTTCCTTTACTTGTGCTATTCGACAAATTTGGTCAACGGAAAGTACCCTTCAGGTTTTGATTCCCCCGATGGGTCTTGATAGATAGACAGACAACATAGTAATCCTATAAGGGTTCCTTTTTTTTCTGAGATGTGGAGCCCCAAAAATAGTCCTTGATTTATCATCATCTCAACAAAACAATCAATTAAACACAGATCTCTTCTTAAGGGGCATGAGACCGGCCTGCCCACGAAATTCAAATTTAATTTGGTTTTTCGCAATTTGTAAACTAATACGACAACGTAGGCTTATGGTTATTTTATTTGCGACAATGGCAATATCATCCTCACAGGTTTATATAAAAATCCATTACTTGAAAAGGTCCAGTTTAAGAAATAAATTAAAGTATCCACTAATCTCACAAATTAGTCGATACTTTAATTTTTTTCTTAAACAAATTAAAGTATTAAAAAGTAAAGTAGAAATAAATTAAAGTATCCACTAATCTCACAAATTAGTCGATACTTTAATTTATTTCTTAAACTGGACCTTTTCAAGTAATGACTTTTATATAAACCCGTGAGGATGATATTGCCATTGTCGCAAATAAAATAACCATAAGCCTACGTTGTCGTATTAGTTTACAAATTGCGAAAAACCAAATTAAATTTGAATTTCGCGGGCAGGCCGGTCTCATGACCCTTAAGAAGGGATTCCGCCATAGTCCAGTACGCAGGCCAATTGCGTATTAGCAGGCTTCACACACCTGACCATTATAGAGAACTGTCAGGCATGCAGAATACTTCACAATTATTTTCTTCGCCTTTAAAGCAAGTGATATATTTATGTAATTGATTAATGGTTTCTTTGCGTAATGTTTCCCATTACTGAGGGTCGTGATCCCTTCCATCAGAGATCTTTTTGTGAACGATGTCGCGCCGTGTGCCTCTTAGCGACATGCAGGACTTCGTGGAATTTGCGGTCGAAATGGTGCGGCTATGATTCGACCAACGCATCAGGCTACGTCCCCGACTTCCCTTTCTTTACAATTAGTAATCACAATCTTTCAAGAGTGTACCTCAAATCTTGGACTCAGCATGAGCTAATTCTAGTACTACTATAGAATTCCAGAATTTACTCACGATATTAATAGTTGCTAACACCAAGAAGACTATTTTGAGAGTTAAATGGCATTTTTTCCCCTTTTTCTTAACTTCTGGATCTTCCGTATGTGTCGGAGGTATTCCAAACAGCTTGCCGAGCCCCTCAGCTTGGGTCTGCGACGTTTTGGGTTGGGGGTCTAAGACCTGCCCCTTTTCTGTACAAATAGAATCAAAATTTCAAACAAGTTTGCTCAAAGTCCACCGACTGAACGCATACTAAGGCAACCCCTTAAAAAAAATTTAAAAAATCATGAAGGACAACAGTTAACCAGATTTTTCTGGTTAGGCTTCGGCCGTGGCTAGTTACCACCCTACCGGCAAAGCCGTGCCTCCAAGCGATTTGGCGTTGCGGTACGATGCCGTGTAGAAACCAATAGAATATGAGTTTAATGAAAGCTGCCATAGCCATTCCAGGTTAGCCCGCTTCCATCTTATACTGCATCATCACTTACCACCAGGTGAGATTGCAGTCAAAAGCACGTTTCCAATAATAAGACTACTGCGCTTGCCACAGCGTCAGGGAGGTCGTCCATCGGTTTTTCGAACTATGTGCCATTGCCACTTTAGCTTCGTTTATGGAGTAACTCCACCATAAAATACGTCTTTGAAGTTTATAAAAAAGGAACATACCTGGAGGCGTCACCGCGTTCCCCATGTCTGCAGGCCAATACGCTGGGACTGCGCACGCGTCATCTGGCCCTGTATTTATATGGAGAATATACTATACAGCATGCTCATACAATGGTCATGGCCATGGACCACTGCTTGACTGAATATAATGGGCTATGAAGTTATTCATGTGGTCTGCGTTACAATCGCATCGGAATTTTATGTTGATATCGAAGTACTTCAGAAGGTAATTCCTACTATTGTGATAATAATATGATAGACTAGCTTATGCCCGCTACTTCGTCCACGTAGACCACAAGATTTCAAACCCCTATTTACCCTCTTGGGGGCAGAATTTAAAAAAATCCTATCTTAGCGAATGTCCACATCATAATAGCTGCTCGCATGCCCGCATGGATTTCAGCCCGAATCCGTCCAGTAGTTTGATTTAACTTGAACTAAGAACTAGGTACATCTTAACTAGATGTAAGGAGATTATAATATAGACGATTACGTAAATTAAGTTAAATGCAGATTATGATTAAAAAGCATTTTCAAAAGAAAATTTTAATATACATTATCAGCTGTTTATCAGATAAATCTCAATTTGTATAGTGATTAAAGAAATGCAATAACAGGCATCCCGTGTCAACGATTACCTACTTAGATCTTGTGTAACATACTTACCTAAGTATATTTTTGCGTATCGAAGCACTTGTAACTTGACATTGGGCTTTATATTAGTGAACGATAATAATGTTTACTGATAATGAAACGAAATGAAACGAACAAAACGAAATGAAAAGTATTTATTTAGTATAAATGTATTTATTTCATACATAAATTAAATAAATTTTAATTTCTACCTACCTAATTGTTACCTACTTGACATTAGGCTATAAGAACTAGTGAACGATAATAATGTTCATAGATAATGAAACGAAATGAAATGTATTTATTTAGTATAAATGTATTTATTTCATACATAAATTAAATAAATTTTAATTTCTACCTACCTAATTGTTACCTATTTGACATTAGGCTATAAGAACTAGTGAACGATAATAATGTTCATTGATAATGAAACGAAATGAAATGTATTTATTTAGTAGAAATGTATTTATTTCATACTTGAATTAAATAAATTTTAACTTCTACCTACCTAATTGTTACTTGACATTGGGCTATAAGAACTAGTGAACAATGATAGTGTTCATTGATTTATGAATCGAAATAAAATGAATGAAATGTGTTTATTTTACACATTTCATTTCTTACTCTTCCATCTTTATAATAACAACTTAAGTATCGCAAAACACAATAATAAAATTAATCACTTACCATATGAATCGCATGGCAGAAGCAAGTGTAAATTAAAAAGAACACCCCCGAGAAGTGAAGGTTACAATAACTAGAAAAGAGCTGATAACTTTCAAACAGCTGAACAGATTTTGTTGGATTATAGCTAAGAACACTCTCGATCAAGCCACCTTTCAAACAAAAAAAACTAAATTAAAATCGGTTCATTAGTTTAGGAGCTACGATGCCACAGACAGATACACAGATACACACGTCAAACTTATAACACCCCTCTTTTTGGGTCGGGGGTTAAAAACTAGCACTGTAAATAAAGTCTCCTAGGAACATCAAAGAAAACTTTAACTAGCCCGAGTAGGTAATGAAAAAAAAAACCATAATTTTTACTTACTGTGTGAATTATAAATCACTGTTCTATTATTTTCTATGCTATGTTCAAAATGTTCTCGCATTTTTAAATTTTCGAATGTTTCTTAATTATTCACTGACTACAAAAAATCACAAACATTTCTTCAAATTTGAACATTTTTTAAACACTTCTAGCACGCGTGTTCTACATTTAAGGGGTTTTTGAGATGTGCAACTCCCAATAATATGTGATAATACTATGTTCTTTAACGATTCACAACAATAGGTATGCGTTCAAGATATATTAACACTTCTAATGTATGTTTTGCGTCAATGTGTACGCTAAATAATAAGATAACTCATATTATTATGTAACAATGGCGGATTTATAGCAATATAATAAAAAATACTTAGATTTCGCGAGTTTATTTTGTGAGCGGTTATCATCTGTTTATTTTTTAAATAAACAAATTTTGGCATCGTGACGTGGTATGTTATAAAAGCCTATTTTTATGAAAAATATCGGGTATTTTTAAGTAGGTAGGTACCTGTCACATATTTTTTTCCTACAGATTTTCCTTGTTAGCCTTTTCAACTTACTTTTTAAGCTTCCGTATCAATGCAATTGGACTTTATTACTAAGCCTCCGTTGTCCATACGTCCGTCCGTCAGCGGGCTGTTATCTCGTAAACGAAATTAGATAGAGTATAGAGAGGTAGAGTAAATTTTCATAAAGTATTTAGAGTGGCAACTGAAATTGGTTGCCACTCTAACAACAAATAATAAAAATTTCAAAATGGCCACCATACAAATTAAAAAAATAAGTAAATAATAACCTTTCGTGTGCGAGTCTGACTCGCACTGACTATGTTTACGGATGAAGGAAAGTTGTTCTTATTTTTTATCCTTTGAATTTTCTTTACAGGTTGTTAAAAGTAGGTACATTATACATATAAATTATTAAAGATACCTATTATTAGGTCTATACAAGCATTGGGAAGATTAATTTGTATCCTACATTTCCCATCTACACAAATAAATCAAGTTGTAAGGTCAACAAAAAAATGTTCGTAATATAATAGTTTTTTAAGAATCAGGCAATAGCTGGCTAATGAAACGAGTAAGCCAACCTAGTTAAGTTAACCAACCCTTATTTTATTTTATTTTTGTACCAAATTAGTAATAGAAAAAACATATTTCTAAATAAAATTATAAAAAACATGTGTAATAAAACTTTTTTTGCAGACCGTAGAATATGCTTGTAAAGGCTCACATTGGTTAACACCACTCATCGGCGTTGCCATGGCGATGGTACCACAAACACTACGCACAATTGGAAGGTACCAACTACCACATTACCTCCACCCTCAAGGCCTTTGTCCAAGGACGCGAAATTTGCGATTACCTAGATACCTATTCTGGAAGCACTAAAGAGCTATTTCAATATAATTGGAAGGTCGATAATCGATATAGAATTTCGGGAATTAGAATTCCTTAAACAAATAAATAATAAGCTAACCTTTCGGCAAAGACTAGAATTAATAAGAAATATGAGAGGGACATGGCTAACTCCCGGGAGATATTAAATCGATAACTCAATAAGACCATTTCACTACACAAATCTAGTGATTTCATAGAATACTGAGCATAGTTTATGAAATGTAACGACGCGACGGCCCGAACTAATAGTTTAAGGTAAGTATTGGGTAATAAAAGGAAAACTAAGTAAATTAGTATCTGTCCCACGGGAAAATGTCTTACACGCGAGTCCTTCATGAAGGTAGGATATAATATACTTATCTTCAATGTAGGACGTAGGACGCTAAAATAGCGCATTATATTAATTCACCAAAACAAACATTAATTTCCCTAAATCTGGATCACCTTCATTGACACGGTTTACTTTAATTCTTTATTCAGACATCCATCTAAAGAACTTTTTATAACCTCTTTTGGTAAGCCTATAAAAGGCTATAATAAAATCCATAAACGCTCAATTCGGTAACAGTACAAGTAGGTACCTTTAGAATAGGACCGGCTGATTCTGTAGGATTTTTGGTTGGTATTTAGAAACTAACAAGAAAATCTTACACAGTAAGATCCTCAAGGAACAGACAAATCACCCACTAAGTATATTTAAACGTGGGGTTTATTCCAGGGGCGGAGCAACAAATCCTGAAAATCAGACAAAGCTTTGGTAGTTCCTCTGGTGCTACGTTTGCTCGTTTGCTCAAAATATTGTAAAAATCCATTTCTTTCAAGTTGTTATTTGGAAAGTAGTCTCGAAGGCTTTATGTAATAAATTATCACTTGAGACATTATATTGTTTTCAAGACAAGATTGCTCTTTAGTATTAAAAGGCTATGCTTGTTTCTCTATGTGATCAAATCAGAAGTGAAGAAATTCGTAGAAGAACTGAACTAACCAACGTAGCGAAGCTGACGTGGCAATGGGCGGGGCATATAGCTCGAAGAACCGATGGAAATTTAGACCTCAAGGTAAGAAAACATTACAAAGAATTAGAAATTAAGATCGCAAAGTACACTCTGGTATAGCGTAGAAGAACATAAAATAGGGAAAATGCAGAGTCGAACAAATTACATTTAAATCTCTTCTTTTTAACCCCCGACCCAAAAAGAGGGGAGTTATAAGTTTGACGTGTGTATCTGTGTATCTGTGTGACTGTATATCTGTGTATCTGTGTATCTGTCTGTGGCATCGTAGCGCCTAAACGAATGAATCGATTTTAATTTAGTTTTTTTTGTTTGAAAGGTGGCTTGATCGAGAGTGTTCTTAGCTATTATAATCCAAAAAAATTGGTTCAGCCGTTTAAAAGTTATCAGCTCTTTTCTAGTTTTCTTGTAGAAAAGAAGGTCAGATAACCCTTAGGTTCATAATATTATGTCAATTGACAAATGTCAAGCTGTCAAGATGGACGTTGCCTACATAAATAATTATTTATTTGAAAATGATGTTTTGGAAAACTCAGATACTTTGGATCGTAGGCGCGGAATAGTCCAAGAAAATCGGTTCAGCCGTTTGAAAGTTATGAGCTCTTTTCTAGTTACTGTAACCTTCACTTGTCGGGGGTGTTATAAATTTTTAATTTACACTTGTTTTCTCTCTCGTCTGACTTTACAAAGATTAGCCAATGTCAAGTTTGTAGTCATTTGTAACAAGTTAGGAAAACTATACAAGTATGGACCCCGTCTGTGCCGGCGCTCGCCGACACCGCACGGCACCCCCTTAGAGCGCTTTCCAGTCAGTTTTAACAAAAAAAAAAAAACACTCCAAAAAGGCAGAGCACGCCCGCCAGCTAACACCAACACAGACGAAGTCCTATTTAAATCTTTGTATGTTATTTTTAATCTATAATCATAATTACATATACACTGTTGCTAGGTTCACAATATACCTTGTAATATTTCACCATGACTATTTTATTAATCGGCATAACAAGGTACGTACAACGAAATTTCATAGTTATTTTAATAAATCATCGAACGTAGATCGAAGAAAGTGTTAAGGCAGTGAGCTGTTGACCTCAGGGTGAGAGGACTCTACAGTGGTTACAATCCGTTGCCATGGCGATTTGTCGTAGTACTTTAGGGTTTCCAAACGTCCCGAGAAATGCGGGACGTCCCGATTATGAAGATAATTAGATTCTACTAAGATTTGAAAATATTACAATAAAACTTAAAGCTAGCCTTATCTAATTACTATACAAATCATGCCCGCGTCAAATGGTGCCATGAATACTGGTATCATTTCCACGTGGGACAGCCAGGTTGATCCGTTGCGCAAAAGATGAGTCAGCCCTAAGATTTTGATTATTATTATACCATTATATTACAACTAGCCGATGCCCGCGACTTCGTCCGCGTGGATTCAAGTTTTTCGAAATCCCGTGGGAACTCTTTGATTTTCCGGGATAAAAAGTAGCCTATGTGCTAATCCAGGATATTATCTATCTCCATTCTAAATCTCAGCCAAATCCGTTCAGTAGTTTTTGCGTGAAGGAGTAACAAACATACACACACACACACACACACACACACACATACAAACTTTCGCCTTTATAATATTAGTGTGATTTATCAAACGATAGAGATAGCTTAAGTTAGCCATTGACTCGCGTGTGTTTGTTTGTTGGTTTGCCTTTCACTCAAGTCATTGCATGGATATTACTAATTAAAAACCTGGAATGCGACACAGTCTATTATTATCTCGTAAAATCAAAGAGTTTCCATAATTTTTTTTTAAACCTTTATCCACGCGGATGAAGTTGCGAGCATCATCTAGTACTCACCTCATAAAATTATTCTTCATTAGAAAGTTGTCACTGTACAGTACTTAATTTATTTTGTCGTTTATAAGTTTTTCTTTATATTTGTGGTCAATAAAATTAATTGATTTATATTATTTCCTACCCCTATCCTACCTAATATCTATGTTTATAATATAAATGTTTAAAATATAATTTGTTTAAATATATTTTGTCTTAAGTTAGGGTTAGGGTAGCCAATCATCCCGGAAAACTTAGGACGTCCCGATTTCGTAAGTCACAAAAAATTAATCAAAAAAAATGAGAAATAAACCTAGCTCAGCAGGAATGAAATGAAATGAAATCAAATCAAAATAAAATGAAAATTTATTTATCAAATTTAAGTAGGTACATGCGTTTCGTGGAGTCCGTGGAGTTCGTGGAGTCGTGAATATTAGTGGTTTCTTCGCTTATGATAAGAAATGTAATTACTTTCATGAAAATTCTTAAATTAATTCTGTTTTTGTGTTTTGGGAAGGTGTTACCGGATTTCATGATTTTAGGGTTTAAGGATTTATTAAAGAGTATTTTGTGGCCTTGGGATATTACCATACCATATCGGAGTTCGTTGGTTTATGCCTTATGGTAAGCGCACGTTATTATACCACGCGGTGCAAACTTCGCATTTCTTCGTGGAATATTCAGCACTGATCTGTAATGTGCGCTATGAACTAAATTTTTCCATTTAAAATAAAAAAAATTACTGACTGACATAATATCAACGCACAGTTTTGTAAACCTTTGGGTAGATTATAATTTCAACATAAGATATATAGATATATTTTCTTTGTAACGTAGAGCCCCATAGAAAAAGGATTATGATAAATTCCGCCCGACATTCAAGCGCAGCGGGGCGGGCCAGCTACTCATTATATAAATTCAATATTTAAGTAAGTAATGAGTAGAGTTTGATCATATTATTATAGCTATAATAAGTTAACTCAGTGCCTGGTAAAACCAACTGTGGTTTTTGTGGCGCTGAATGTAACAAAAACTCTCTGTATATTTTTTAAATTTAATAAATATAAATTAAAAAATTAATAAATATAAATTAAAAAATATTTTTTTTTTTTAACATAAGTAAGTAATTGATAAATAATTTTACTAATTGCTAATGCTGTGTGATCTCCGATATTTGCCTATAACTACCCAAACGGAAAAGATTATAAAACAAACTTTTCAATTTTTATACCATAGTAATTTTTCGGTCATAGCTCGGAAAAGGTTAAAGTTTTCTAAACATAATAATGAATTTCCATTAACGCCTCAATAATTTGTAATACCGATAACTTAAGATCAGTAACCTATTGCTTGTTTCGGTACCAATTAATCTGATCCCTATCACTACTTTACGACAGTACAATTAGAGGTCAAAGTAATTTTGGGGGTGATTTCAGTGCGTGGTCTTACCCTCTCACGCGATACTAAAGCTCTAAACTACTAAATACCGAAGTAGCCGACAGCCGACAATATGCGGACAACTAGCCGACAAATAACTACATAGACGCGTGGCTGAAACCGCCATAAGTTCTTGAGTCGGTAGAGCGCGCGAACGCGTTTAAAAAAATAACGTTCGAATTTCAAATCGTGTTTTCATTTGTTTTAAATTATAATCTGTTGAGTGGTACGTGATTTAAACTTCGAAGATGGAGAGCTGCGGGATGAATTGCATAAAATACCTTCTGGTTGTTTTTAACGGTTTGTTTATGGTGAGTGTTTTGTCTCTGTTTTCTTTAATCTAATGTTGACATTGCTGTCTCTTTTCAGTGGAGATTTCAGTAGTATTTTCGTGGTTGTTATTTTCGTCCCGTTGTGAAAAGCGTGCCCTAGTCACTGAAGAAAATAATCGTACCTACTGCCCTAGTGCTCGGCTTATTTATATTTCACGGCCGGCTGCGAATTTTATTCCGTTTGTATTAATTAAATATATTATTTTGTAATAAAAATGTGAGTAGCTAACAATAAAATCAGACTTGGACAGCAGAAATATTAGAAATAATGTAACGAATAGTTAGGACTTGAAAATGAACAAAATAATACTAATAAACATTAAACAGCAGGCTTTATTTAACAATCGTTCGATTTTTGAATCGTGATCAGATTTTGTTCATACTAAATTAGGTACCTACTTAAAGTTAGTAATGATATGTCATTCTTATTCTTTTTACTAGCATTACGGCTCTGAGTTCTAGCCCTTTTTTGAGTCCATTACTTTTGAATAATATAATTTATATAGACTAAAAATATTAATACAGGGACATGCTGCTAAGATAGAGCAAAAAATAAATTAATCTTACCGAATTCATTAGTTGCGGTAAATACTATCACCATTTTGATTAACTTTATATCACATTATCACCGGGAAATTGTATTTAATAGTTTTCTGTTACATTTCTACGCAAAATATCTACTTATATTTAATACGACCTCTGTCTGATTTACTCTACTAGTAATAAAACCATATCGGAACGATACAGATCGAGGCCTCCATAATAAAAGTAGATTGCCTTAGAGAATACTGGCTTAGGAACATCAGGAACTAAATAAGTCATAACACTATTATATTTACTTTACTATACTTTACATCTACCAAAACAATACCTTCATAAGATATCGTGTTATGTTTTTTTTCCTTTTTTGTTTATAATTTTTAACTGCTGCTTTTTTTTACAATAATATGTATACTTTACTATCTGCTTATTGTCCTGCTCCTATACACTTTCTCTATGTTATGAAACTATGTATGTAATAAGTAGTTTCTATGTAATGACTGTTTTTGTCAAAATAAATATTTAAAAAAAACTACTAGGTACATACTAGTCTTTGGTCTGGTGGGAGGCTTCGGCCGTGGCTAGTTACCACCCTACTGGCAAAGCCGTGCCGCCAAGCGATTTAGCTTTCCGGCACGATTCCGTGAACCAAAGGGATATGGGTTTAATGAAAACTGCCATACCCCACTTCCATGTTAGCCCGCTTCCATCTTTGACTGCATCATCACTTACCACCAGGTGAGATTGCAGTCAAGGGCTAACTTGTATCTGAATAACAAAAACTTTATCTATACATACTTTGTAGCTGTATCAATGTTATTTTAGGCATTCATTAGGGTGCATCATCATCATCATCAGTCCATGGCTGGCTCACTACTGAGCATGGGTCTCCTTTCAGAATGAGAAGGGTTTGGCCATAGTCTACCACGCTGGTCAAGTGCGGATTTGCAGACTTTACACACATTTGAGAGTTTGAAAAACCCTCCAGGCATGTAGGTTTCTTCACGATAATTTCCTTCCGACCGAGAGAGAGGTCTAATAAAAATGGTTTATGAGTTTCGCACGTTCGTAATGGCTCAACTATTCGGTCTACGGAGCCCTAAAAAGAGGCCAGTTTTGTGTTTTGTGCAGAGGATCGGCGAATCGTCACGGAAATCGGTTGGACATCCTTGAGACACGTCTACGTGGACATGATTTACATAATCAGCTTGTTAGTAAACATTAAATATAACAAAATATATGGCAGAGATTCCGACACTAATAATTTTAGGCTTATTTCGTGATTTAACGACATAATATTGTAATATCGATAAATAATTTAAAGAAATATTTTTATATTTTGATAAGACTTACACAGTTAAATAATTATTTTAAATATTAGTCTAGTCGATATTGTTGTTTCTTATAGCTTCTTATGTTGGTTTAACTTTTTTCATAAGTTTATTCTATTGTTACCACACTAGAACAACGGCTTTTAAATGGTTAAATAGATCTTCCGGTCATTAAGCTGATCAAGTAATTCACATCTTGCAAATAACTTGAAAATGATTCATGCTAACTTTACTATTAAAGTAATGGGTGTGTTAAACAATTTCAATGTTATATTATTCATAGATGTGTTTATTTGCGCATCGATGATCTCAGATTGATGTAAATCTCATCTTTCCTTTATCTATGACTAGCTGATGCCCGCGACTTCGTTCGCGTGGATATAGGTTTTTTAAAAATCCCGTAGGAACTCATTGATTTTCCGGGATAAAAAGTAGCCTATGTGGTAATCCAGGGTATAATCTATCTCTATTCCAAATTTTAGCCCAATCCGTCCAATAGTAGTTTTTGCGTGAAAGGGTAACAAACATACCTACACACATACATACACACAAACTTTCTTTATAATACTAGTGTGATCTAAAAAGTCGTGTTCATTTGTTTTTTGTGCGCATGTACACGATTTGCACACGCGTAATTAATCAAATTTGAAAGATTTGCATATGGGCTATTAATCAAATTAATATGAAAGATTTGCACATGCACAATTAATCAAATTATTAAAATTTGAACGATTTTCATATGCGCTACTAATCGAATTAACATGAGTACTTATATAATTTGTTTATTTATTCATATTGACAAATCATAATCAACTTATAACTTGCTACGTCAACCACAATTATAGGCTGATTTCTTTCTTTATTCTTTTTAACACGTTTTTAGGGTTCTAAAATAAATCTAAAAACCGCGAATTTGTGGTCACATCATTAAAAAAAAATATGTTTCAATTTTCAAAGTAAGAGAACTATACCAAGTGGGGTATCATATGAAAGGGACCTGTACATTCTAAAACAGATTTTTATTTATTTTTATGCATAATAGTTTTTGATTTATCGTGCAAAATGTTGGAAAAAATACCCAAGTACGGAACCCACAGTGCGCGAGTCTGATTCGCACTTGGCCGGTTTTTAACTTTAACTTTACTATTAAACTATAGGTATGTCGAACAATTTCAATGTTATATTATTCATAGCTGTGTGTTTGCTTGCGCATCGATGACGTCAGATTGATGTAAATAAGTTAAATGAGTAAATGATTTGTTTTTTTATTAATATTGACTAAATCATCCACTGTAATTTGCTACTTACTCCAACCGCAATGAGCCGCAATGAGTCTTTATTTTTTATTTATTTTACTAGGACAGCGAAAAGTATAATAGTTAAGGAAAACATTGTGAGGAAACCTTCTTACATGAGAGTTAAGACACTGGGATCTTGGACTATATCCATCCATACTTACTTATACTTATCCATACTAATATTATAAAATAAAGTGTGTCTGTCTGTCTGCTACCTTTTACGGCCCAACAGTGTAATCGATTCTGACGAAAGGTACAGAGTTAGCTTATATCCTGGGGATGGACATATTATAGGCTAGGCATAGACAAATCAAAGAGTTCCCACGGGATTCCTAAAGATCCATCCTCTTATTCGACTGGTATGTAATTTGTTACCCAGGTAGCTTGCAACCCTGTAATTGACATAGACAATTTTTGATCCCGGAAAATTAAACCGTTCCTACGGGATCCTTAAAAACCTACATCCGCGCGGACGAAGTCGCGAGCATTCTCTAGTAATGAATAATTCTATTCACCTGCAGAGTACCGAATGCTGTAATACGGCCTATCCTTAATCAAAGGAACTCGGACACGTTCACGCTTATTCAATAGTATGCGTCATTCTCTACAATGGGTGACGTAGGTACACGTGGTTTCAGTGATTAGTGATTACCTACTGATGAATAAACTAATGTTGCTTATTATTACTTACATAGATATTTACCCCATCCAATACAAATGACAGGCACGCAAGATCCCAGGGGTGCCTTGATGGTATTTCCGATATAACTGTAAAATTCACGGGAAAAATATTTTGCGCTCGCTTCGCCCGCGCTTCATAGTAGTTCGTTTCGCACATAATCAGCAAAATTAAAAATCTGGAACCCTTCGCTCGTGATAGGATTTGCTATATAGATGCTGATTTCCTATATCTACGCTCTCACAATGAGTTGACCTAAGTTTATAAGCAAGAAGGACAAACCAACCAACAAACATACCTACCTTCACATTTATAATATTAGTAGTGATAAATTAATATACTATGGATGTGACATAACTCAATGGGTATGTATACCCCAAGGTTACAGGCTACTCGGATTTAACAGAGCTTTTCGTCGTCAGATCGAAATAGGACAGCAATTAGTTGATTAAAACAAGTTTAAATTTATTTATAACACCCCCGACAAGTGAAGGTTACAGTAACTAGAAAAGTGCTGATAACTTTCAAACGGCTGAACCGATTTTCTTGGATTATAAAATAAATTATAACGAAAAAACTAAATTAAAATCGGTTCATTAGTTTAGGAGCTACGATGCCACAGACAGATACACAGATACGCACGTCAAACTTATAACACCCCTCTTTTTGGGTCGGGGATTAATAAACTTGAATAGTAATACCCACTAAATGTAGTAGGTAACATAAGCTACTTAGTGCAAAATTCGTGCAAGAAATAAATAAAGCATCAAGGTGTGGACCACGATTGGGTCACGCGATAGCACAATCATGGCTAATTTATTCAAAAGCCCATGTTCAAGTTCCCGGCAATGAAAAATAAATCCACCCAAATACACTTTTAGATACCACAGTATCGTTAGCAATAATTAATTATAGCAAGTGTAAATTAAAAATTTATAACACCCCCGACAAGTGAAGATTATAGTAACTAGAAAAAAGCTGATAACTTTCAAACGGCTAAACCGATTTTCTTGGATTATAGCTAAGAACACTCTCGATCAAGCCACCTTTCAAACAAAAAAACTAAATTAAAATCTGTTCATTAGTTTAGGAGCTACGATGCCACAGACAGATACACAGATACACAGATACACCGATACACAGATACACCGATACACAGATACACCGATACACAGATACACACGTCAAACTTATAACACCCCTTTTTTTGGTCGGGGGTTAAAAAGTAAGCACTTAAGTGGCCAGAAAAGACAAAAATTAGGGTGCTCATCCGAATCCGTGAAAATACGTTCCGAAGTAGTCATAGAACTATGTGTATGGTAGCTTACGCACTAGATCCGACTTCCTAATGTGCCTGGGACAAATATTTTATTTATTTGAGCCTACAAACACTAGCACGCAGTGCTTAAAGATAATCCTACTAATATAATAAATACTAGCCGATGCCCGTGACTTCGCTCGCGTGGATTTAGGTTTTTTGAAATCCCGTGGGAACTCTTTGATTTTCCGGGATAAAAAGTAACCTATGTGCTAATCCAGGATATTATCTATCTCCTTTCCAAATTTCAGCCAAATCCGTCCAGCAGTTTTTGCATGAAGGAGTAACAAATATACACACACACACACACACACACACACACACACACACACACACACACACATACAAACTTTCGCCTTTATAATATTAAATAGTGTGATGAAAATGTGGATGTTTGGATGTTTGTTACTCAATCACGCAAAAACGACTGGACGGAACTGGCTGAAATTTGGAATGGAGATAGATTATACCCTGGATTACCACATTTTGGCTACTTTTTATCCCGGAAAATCAAAGAGTTCCCGCGGGATTTTGAAAAATGTAAATCCACGCAGACGTAGTCGCGGGCATCAGCTAGTAAAAAATAAAATGATTTTCTGGTAAGACTTATATGCTAGAGCCGTCGAAGGGACACGCCGCGTAGGTATATTTCACGGGTTACATAACCAAGTGAGCTCGGCCCGATTTCACTATATAAGGCTTCCTCTCTCATTAGTAGGTATACCTCGTCCACGGCGTTGTTCATCTTATAGAAGTCACGCACATCTTAAAAAAAAGAGCCAGCTGCGTGTTAGAACAGAACACGCATCGAGGTAGGGTTCCATAGGCATGTCTATAAAAACCACCTTACCACAAATCAAAAAGAACTATAAGTTGTTGACACAACCATAAATAACATTTTTTAATCTAAGACAATAACAAGTGTAAATTAAAAATTTATAACACCCCAGACAAGTGAACGTTACAGTAACTAGAAAAGAGCTGATAACTTTCAAACGGCTGAACCGATTTTCTTGAATTATAGCTAAGAACACTCTCGATCAAGCCACCTTTCAAACAAAAACAACTAAATTAAAATCGGTTCATTAGTTTAGGAGCTACGATCCCACAGACAGATACACAGATACACCGATACACAGATACACACGTCAAACTTATAACACCCCTCTTTTTGGGTCGGGGGTTAAAAAAATAAAGCCATGAATTTGTGGCTACATCACAAAAAAATATTAGAATGTGTTCACGGAAAACAGGTTAGTTTACTAAATCACATTAACACAGTGGTATGTAAATGGTACGGAACTCTTCGCGCGCGAGCCTGACTCGCACTTGACCGGTATTTTTTCTCTGTACATTATTTAACATGTACAGTTTGCTACTACAAATTATCTTGGGCGACTATAGTTTGTTCGTTATTGTTAGTCAATAAAGAGCAACTGCCGAGTTTCTTGCTGGATCTTTGTGGCGTCGTGTCGTGCTACGACGCGGTGTCGTGCCGTGCTACGGTGCAGCAGCGTACGCGGCGCTTATATTCACTGCAATATCAGAACTTTGTGAAATCCGCCAGAGTGAACTAAAATGATGGAACACTTGGTTTGGTCTTGAATCGGTAGGTAATTATGTCAAATAATAGGTTATGGTGACGTAAAATCAAAGAAAAATAGGTTTACTTCAGGTTTACCTGCGTCAAATGTGCAGTTAACATTTGACGCCTGCCAGTGACGTCGAAGCCTCGACGCGTTGTCAGAACTTTCCCAACTGACGTCAACAGTGACTCCGCAACGAGCAATCCAAATCCTCATTATCAAGCAATTCTTTCATATTGCTTTTGTCATGGCTAGGCAAATGAACAGGCTTAGGTAAATAGGTTTATTATTAATTCTAGACCTAGCCGATACAAAGGATATTGTTACGAGCACAATGTGTTTTGTTTCTGGCTAGACTAAACGGCGCGTGAAGGTTGATCCATTTTTTATCACAATACTGGTTAAAGTTATAAGTATTTGTTAGGGTTGACATGCTACCCGATTAGGTACAGAAAACAAAAAGAAATTTTGTTACTTTAGAGTCTTGCCTACATTAGGTATTTTCACTTTCGTAACTCCCAAGCTAGTAGATCCATACGAATGCCAAAGTGTGTCCATCTGTCCACATTTCTGTCTGATAACTTTTCACGACCCACCCTTAAGACATACGCTTTTGTCCTGGAAAATCGTTCCCATAGGATTTTTGAAAAACCACAGCGAAAAAGTCCTCTTTCGTGCAGAGAAAGTGCTTTTGTCCCAGAAAATCAAAGAGTTCCGGCGAGATTTTCAAAAACCGAAACTTACGCGGACGAAGTTGTGGGGTATCATCTAGTATGTAACCACAAATAGACATTTGGCTTGTAAATATAGATATTAAAACGAGCAAAGTTTTCTCGTCCGAGGTTCTATTTATCGTATGTTTCTGTACTACTATGTTTCTGTATATGATCACGTACTTACGTCATGGCCCTATACCGGACATAATATCTCAGGGGAACAAAACCATATCCAAACCTTTCTTTAACAACAGCGGAAGCTCTATTACTAAGTCTGGGATCCGACGCACACCTACGGAGTGGAGTGGAGTGGCTAGTAAGTTATTTTTGCTAATAACTTACTAAGATACAAAAACACGGAGGAGATTCAATAGGCACACTTAGTTTGAATTGCTATCAAAAAAGACGCTGTGACTCAGACTCTCAGAATAAAAAAAACTCAGGCGCTTTTAAAATCAATAGTTAAGACTCCATTCTGCAGGTGAGCGCTAACACATCTTACTTGTTGAATAAACATGTCTGACACTTCACCGAATTCTAAATTCTTAAGAGGGCTCTCTCCGTCACTCGCTTCTACTCGCTTCATACAATCGTAGTTCCAATTTCATTTGAATATTAAGCAACCAAAGTCCATGAAATTTTGCAGACATATTCTAGAAACTAATATCTATGTCTGTGGTTTTCCAGATTTCTATTAAAATATTCGGTTTCAAAGTTACGCGGTCTTAAAAATTTACATACAAATCTTTGAGCCCCTGTAATTTTAAAACTACATATTTTTAGAAAAATCTAAAACACCACAGACACAGATATTAGTTTCTAGAATATGTCTGCAAAATTTCATGGACTTTGGTTGCTTAATATTCAAATGAAATTGGAACTACGATTGTATGAAGCGAGTGGAAGCAAGTGACGGAGAGAGCCCTGTTAAGTAAAAAAAATATTGAACACATTATTAGACATTCCAAACATTGATTCTTCAACAATGCGGAAGTAGTTTAAAGTCTTGGTAATTTATTTAGTCAACCTTTGGCAACCTCTTGGTATTGAATTTCTCAATATTTGAACCATAGTGAAAAAAACTGCTTAAAACTGTGGTTAGATGGTAATTCGATAGTGTAAGGAAAGATTGTATCTAGGTTTTTTGTTTATTTTTTTTTAAATCTACAATCATCATATTATATTAATCTTTGTACACAATAATTATGTGTGATAGGTAACTGAGTAGTGAGTACAGGTATAGCTTGTCTATTTTGAAATGATGCGCCCCAATACCGCAAATCAACAAAATTATGTAGTGGGGCGCGTCATTTCAGCTTAGACAAGCTATACCATAATATTAAAAATCTCGTAAAAAGCCTTTTATAATATGTACCTAACACTTACTACTTGCTAGTTTGTTGTATATTGAAAATAGATCCCAATTCTAACGGTCAAGTGTTCTGGATTTTAAGAGTCGTTCGATCAGTTTAATTTATCTCTTTACACAAGCTTGCATAGGTCTCTTTTCTCTACACAAACACAAAATAGTCTCCTTAACTCTAACTCAGAACTAGAGATCATAAGTAGCCTCGGAGCCTCTTGTCTGGGATAAGAACTTTCATTCAAAGAATAAAAACTGTAAATCAGTACAGAACCCTCGCAACGAAAAGGTAACTTACCCTTGACTGTCTCTATTTATATTTATTCATACATATTCATGACATAGGCGCCTTTACTATGCCCAGTGACTCATCTATAAGCCATAAAAATTAAAAAGACTTCGTCACTATTCATCAATCATGCATGGCTAATCTCTTCAATTGTGTCGTGTGAAAGGAATTGTATGATGAAATGAAATAACATTGAATATGCGAGGTTGTAAAAACTGCCGCGTGGGCGTAGCTTTTACACTATAACTAGCGACCCGCCCCGGTTTCGCATGGATGCAATGTAGATAGATAAGTACTTATGTGGTGTAAGTATGGAGTGATTCTTTGCCTATTTCAAAAGAATAATACAGCATTTTCGATGAAAGCTTTCAGTCGGCTCGATTTCTTCTGACATTTTTAACAATTAATTATCGTAATAATCGTCATATTGTAACAATTTAAAAATCTTACAACCTTATCTAATTAATATACAAATCATGGCCGCGTGGAATGGTGCCAAGAAAGAAAGAAATAAATAATAAATTAATTAATTTAAAAAAAAGTTTATCAACATTCATTTTGCCTTTGGCCGGAAACTGTACTGTAATGATTACCCATAACATCGATAAATATAATAAGTCTATGATCCCTAAGTATCTACATAATCTTAAATACGACGGTACGGAACCCTTTTTGTGCGAGTGTTGACCAGTTGTGTTTGTTATTAGGAGGCTTACTACAGCGCATTCACCTATTAAGCCCCGAAAACTCATTTATAACCTGAAGGTATCCATTAAAAGCGGTGGAATTTTCCGGAAACACAAATCGAACTTCCACATTTGACTGATAGCTAGTAGTTACAACTTACATCAATTATTTACCTGTCCTGCCCTACATGGTACCTCCTCGTACATTCACTATACGACGTAGAAGGTGTTGTACCCAATTTGTTGATGGTTAATCGATGACCTGGTTAGCGTAGTAAAACCTTATAGAGTTTTTGTTTAGGTGAATCCACATCGTTATTATTTTACGATAGATTTGTGCATACTGATAAGCTTAGCGATGGCTGTTGGAGCCTTGTTGGGTAGGTATTCTGGGGAAGTACAAGTAATTACCTAGATTTTAATCTTATATATAAAAATCAATGTTTGTATGTTTGTGTTCTATAGGCGGCTAAACCGCTGATCAGATTGTTATGAAACTTTGGTAGGGTGTTCTGAGGGCGCCCGAGATGGTTCCTGCATAAAAAATTGGTTGTCTGTAAAGTCGGTTTACTGACGATAGTTGAACGTGACAACAAAGGCCGATTGTGCTTCTTTGTCGCTCGATCCGCGCTCTCGCTTGCACTTCAAGCCTTACATGGAACGCCTCAGAGCGAGGTAACGCCGCATGAGTCATGTTTTTTCGTGCGTGCAGCCGGCTCTATCGAATTATAAGACGTTGTCACGTCAAAAATACTATATACATATATATGAATAAAAAAAACATGTTTGTTTACGGCATTGCAACGCATGCCGGGTACAGCTAGTTTTATAACAACTATCATTCAAAACATAGTAATCAATCCACTGACTGAAAATAATATACGCTTGCCTAAGAAAATATAGGTAGAGATAATTTGCTTTTGTGACCAGTGAGACTAGGATGGACATCGAAAGGGGTTTTCACGGTTTTCACATATTTATTAAAGGACACTGTACTTAGGAAGCGTATAAATTCATCAAGAATGTTTACTTATTTTAGTATAGTTATTGTAGTCCCAAATAATTTAAAAAGAAAATAGATTATACTAGCTGACGCCCGCGACTTCGTCCGCGTGGATTTAGGTTTTTCGAAATCCCGTGGGAACTCTTTGGTTTTCCGGGATAAAAAGTAGCCTATGTGCTAAGCCAGGATATTATCTATCTCCATTCTGAATTTCAGCCAAATCCGTCCAGTAGTTTTTGCGTGAAGGAGTAACAAACATACACACACACACACACACACACACACATACAAACTTTCGCCTTTATAATATTAGTGTGATAGTGTGATTACATTAGTTTTCACTAATAACTACCTGACAATTTAGTGATAACAGGGTCAGGGAAGTAGAGTAGGTCAAATCAAATATTGATCGCACAGAAAATTACATACATTTTAATGAGCTTTAGGTCTTTTTTGTCTAAAAATAAACTAGGTGGCTGCTTATTAGAAGTAATTACCGTCCCACTAATGAATAAGGTCTGCTCTGATTAGCTGCTCTGCATATTTCTATGGTACTCGTTAGTATTAACAAAGTATTGTATAAATAAAAGGTGTGATAGCCTATTTATTAGAACGTCCGCCTCCTAATCGGATGTCGGGGGTTCAAACCCGGGCACGCACCACTAACTTTTCAGTTATGTGCGTTTTAAGCAATTAAATATTACTTGCTTCAACGGTGAAGGAAAACATCGTGAGGAAACCTGCATGCCTGAGAGTTCTCCATGTTCTCAAAGATGTGTGAAGTCTATCAATCCGCACTGGGCCAGCGTGGCAGACTATGGCCTAAACCCTTCTCATTCTGAAAGGAGACCCGTACTCAGTAGTGGGGCGGAAATGGGTTGATCATGATGATTGTATAAATAGATAAAATGACCCAACGCCTATAATTATTACGTGTCAGAGGTTGACAACAGCCATATTACTACTCCTAGTGAGGTGCTAAAAACTTTCGCGGTCATTATAATAAAAACCAGCCGATGGCGAGTCAAACTCGCGCATTGAGGGTTCCGTACTCGGGTATTTTTTTTTAGGTCAACGGGAAGTACCCTATAGGTTTCTTGACGGACACGACGGACGGACGGACGGACGATCGGACTGACGGCCGGACGGATAGACGGACAGACAGACAGACAACAAAATAATCCTATTAGGGTTCCGTTTTTCCTTTTGAGGTACGGAACCCTAATAACGTTGCTAAGTATATAGTTGCTGAATCTGATGTCTTCCCTGGCAAGTGGGAGGTCCTGGGTTCGATTCTAAACTGATCCGAGCGATTGTCATCGAGATTGTCTTATGCAATTAACCCTTGTCCGTGAATTTCTGAATGGACTTAATAGGACGCTTGCTCGTGTCTTTTAGTAAATTGACTAATTGACGCAATTCAAGTCTAAAGTGGGATTGATTTCATGGAATGATGATCGCAAAGGATGATAGTAACTAGTAGAAGCATTCGTTGTCACGTTAGGTTATACCTTGCCACTAATTGACCTACAGCCAATTACTACAATTGGCATGCAGATGTATAAAATGCATCCATTTTGTTTCAAAACAAGGAAAATATAGCCCACAATAATTACAAAGTCCATGTGTAAATTTTTTATTCTCGTCTAAGCGTATCATGGCCTTTTCACAAAATGCTCTTTGTCATAATGTCCTTTTATTATTTATCAGAATTTGCTTTCTTCTCTCATAAAGTCCTTTTCTCAAAAGGTTCTTTTGAAAATGTATTTTTTTAACCCCCGACCCAAAAAGAGGGGTGTTATAAGTTTGACGTGCGTATCTGTGTATCTGTCTGTGGCATCGTAGCTCCTAAACGAATCGATTTTAATTTAGTTTTTTTGATCGAGAGTGTTCTTAGCTATAATCGAACAAAATCGGTTCAGCCGTTTGAAAGTTATTAGCTCTTTTCTAGTTTTCTTATAGAGGTTTTTTTGTCGGAGGTTTTTAAATTTTGAGTTATTAGTCAGTCTGCTCAAAAAGCTCATCAAGCTCGCTTACAGCCAATGACAGACATTTTATTAAGTTTGGTTTTGAGGATCACAATGACTCACATAATTTAAGAAGTACATATTATGTTTTTGGAGTTAATGCTGATTCAGAAATTTAGGTATTAAGTAAAGTTGTTTTTATTAATAACATAATCAGGAGATTCCAAAAAATTATTGTAAAAAATTAAGTGGTTAAATTTGCACTCAAATTTTTAAACACCCAGAGAATTTAACAAAAGTTTAACGTATATTATTGAGCGTTGATTTCTTCACAAAGGGATCATAATAATCTGCCATACCAAAAAAGCTACATCTGCTTTAAAAAATTCTTTCCACTAAGCTGTATCAAAAGCTCTAATTTAACGGTGCATATTTATTTCCGCTTATTCACCATTATTACATCATTTGTGGAAGCCATTTTTAACTTTTAACCACTGCTTCTAATACGCGGAACAATTTATGCCGTCCCATATCACACGTTTGAGGCATAGACAAAAGAAAATTAAAGACGGCAACGACCGAGACTGATCCGGGAGCCGGCACTTTATATTTAGGACCGTATCACGTGTTGCAGAAGTATAGGGATAGGTTTGAATAATAGACACTTTCCAATTTCACTTCACTGTATTTTTGAGAATAGTTTTCGCTTACAATTATTATTTCTCAATACCCGTCTTTATTCGATTCCTTCGCTATTTATATCAGTTTGACAGATATATTTTTAAGGTAAGTAGGTACTAGTTTTCAGAAAGCTATTTGACAAATTACCACAGAGGTAAAACCATGGTGATGTAATAGACAATTAACGTAACAATTATATCAGCTAAATGTAAAATACGACACAATATGTATTGATCTAAATAGTTAATAACTAAATGTGATTTATAATCCATTCCCGCCAATTATTTATAAATAATAATAATTAATCTGATATAGGTCTAGATGTCTATGACTCATGATATAAGGCAGCATCTTGAGGTAGTTGTTAACACACGATATAGTGTATCGGAATTTAGTGGCTATAGGTATTACACGTGACAACTTTGATATGATTTTTCTTACACAATCATAAACAAGGTATTTTTAATTCTTAATCTTAAAACTACACCCAGAGTGACCTATGAACCTACAATATTAGGTCTTTTGCTTTTAGGTGATGCTTTTATGCAAGAAATCCTATTAAAATTGGTTGAGGGATCCAGCAGTTTTTAACACACAAATAATTTCTACCCTTAACACTTCAGAACGTCTCAATTTCTTCAGGAGTAAAAAATCTCGGACTGCCCGCACGGCAGCTACTTTGTGACTAGATAAACAAAGGACCAGCAGATAAATACAACCAGTTCGAAGAATCTGATCTTTCTACCAAATCAACGCTTGCTCGAAAACGCGGAATGCTAGTGCGTGTAACTCACAACTAACACTTATGAATATACGGTCGCGAGGACTTCGTCTACTTTATCCTTTAGTCTGTGGCTTATGGGGCAATAAAGTTCAGCACGCCATCAGCTGTCGTTGGAAGTAGGTCGCAGGAAATGAGGTCAGCGTGAAGGATGAACTATATCCCCACATACCGCCATCAAGTTACGAAGATTCATAAACAAATGCTAAATAGCCATAGATTTGATCAAAGTCAATGTAAATAGCCACGAAAAAGCTTATTTCCAAGACTATATCTTATGAAGTCGGGTAAAAGTGACATAATAATTAATTAGATAAATTACATTCACATACATAAAGCTCTTTTTGAGATAAATCCGAGGTCTTAACAGGGCTCTCTCCGTCACTCGTTTCATACCATTTCATACAATCGTAGTTCCAATTTCATTTGAATATTAAGCAACCAAAGTCCATGAAATTTTGCAGACATATTCTAGAAACTAATATCTGTGTCTGTGGTGTTTTAGATTTTTCTAAAAATATGTATTTTTAAAGTTACAGAGGCTCAAAATTTGTATGTAAATTTTTAAGACCGCGTAACTTTGAAACCGAATATTTTAACAGAAATCTGGAAAACCACAGACATGGATATTAGTTTCTAGAATATGTCTGCAAAATTTCATGGACTTTGGTTGCTTAATATTCAAATGAAATTTTAACTACGTTTGTATGAAGCGAGTGACGGAGAGACCCCTCTTAAGATTTCTAATAATTAAAAAAATAATTATATCATCCACCATGGTAATTTTAAAGTTGATTTATACGTAATTTTTCAACCTACAGTTCATAAACACATTGTCGTAATAGCCTTCGCAACTACATGTAACACTCACATGTGAATGCATCAATGGATTAACCAATATGTAAGTAGGTACGAGTATATCGGTGATCGGATGCGAACGCGTTGGCGCATAACATGATTGTGGGCTTTGAACTGCAAACTTTGGTGCTCCAAGGTCTTTTAAAAGGTGTTTCAACTTTAAAGATATGCCTACACTTGAAATTATGCTTGTAGCAACATTAGTATGTGCCAGGCCCGCAACGCATCGGCGGTACCTCTGGTGCTGCAAAAGTGCAAATGTTCATGGGCGGCGGTAATCACTTAACATCAGGTGACCGGTGACCCGTCTGCTCATTTGCTTACTATCGTCTGTCGTGTCCGTCTAGAAAACCTATAGGGTACTTCCCGTCAACCTAGAATCATGAAATATTGCAGGTAGGTAGATCTTATAAGCACAAGTAAAGGGTAATATCACAAAAAAAATTTAAATGTGTTCATGAATCTATACTAATAAATAAAATTGGAGTGTCTGTCTGTAATTTCGAAATAACTACCTCATATTAAGCTCATATGGTTATTTGAACGATACCAACACTGAATCACACATTTTTAAAATTTTTGTCTGTCTGTCTGTCTGTCTGTCTGTCTGTCTGTTTGAAAAGGCTAATCTTCGGAACGGCTGGACCGATTTTGACGGGGTTTTCACAGACAAGTAGAGAATTGACCAGGGAGTAACATAGGCTACTTTTTTAACCGACTTTCAAAAAGGGAGTTGTGTTTTCCTACCTATGTACACCGAAATCTCCGAGATTTCTGAACCAATTTGCGTCATTTCTTTTTTAATCGATAGAGGAACTTCGCGACATTGTTTCATAAAAAATTTGGAGTCCAACTCCTCAATCCTGATGCTGCAGGGGATCTGACCAATCCACGCGGGCGAAGCTGCGGGCATCAGCTAGTAAATAATATAATTAGTATGTTCAATTCTTAATGCAAGATAACTATACTAAGTTGGACATCATATGAAAGGGCTTTACCTGTATATTCTAAAACAGATTTTGATTTGTCGAGCATAATGTCAAATAAAATAACCGAGTACGGAACCTTCGGTGCGCGAGTCTGACTCGCACATGGCTGTTTTTTTTTTTTTTTAAAGGAACTATATACAATTTATGTCTAGCCCAAGTAATTCGTAACACTTGTCCACATGTTTACTGGTTCAATTAATACTGTTCGTCCTTGAGCGGCCGCTTCGTAACAATTGGTAACAGGCGTTCATTTAGGCTCGTCACTATTGCATTGTTGGTAACATCCACACTGATGAGTTAAGAGGAGTCTCTCCGTCACTCGCTTCATACAAACGTAGTTCCAATTTCATTTAAATATTAAGCAACCAAAGTCCATGAAATTTTGCAGACATATTCTAGAAACTAATATCTATGTCTGTGGTTTTCCAGATTTCTCTTAAAATATTCGGTTTCAAAGTTACGCGGTCTTAAAAATTTACATACAAATCTTCGAGCCCCTGTAATTTTAAAACTACATATTTTTAGAAAAATCTAAAATACCACAGACACAGATATTAGTTTCTAGAATATGTCTGCAAAATTTTATGGACTTTGGTTGCTTAATATTCAAATGAAATTGGAAATACGATTGTATGAAGCGAGTGACGGAGAGAGCCCTGTTAACATTGATGCTTTTAAATACATTAACAACAATGGAAAGTTTAAAAAACCCTGACGAAGATTCTGAAAACGGTTTTCAAAAGACAGCGGTGTGCAAAATCAAAGGATTTATTCAAAATGGGCACCATAATCCACTGTACACTTTTTGATTGCCAATTATTGAATTTGTAACATAGTTATATAATGGTTATAACTAATTACGTATCTAACACTACTTGGTTGATGAAGCTTGGTTTTGAATGACCTATTTAGTGATATGCCACTATTAAGTTTTGGTTCCGTGACGGCTATAATATTAATACTGCCCTATGACACTACCATCTTTACCATCTCTATCTTGTGAACAAATGCATTCGTCTCAAAATTTTTACTTGGTACTGGACTCTTCTTTACTGTAACTCTACTAACTCTAACTCTGTGGTAAGCAGTAAAATGTACTTAATAGAAGCATAAATGCACTGCTCACCTACCTTAGTTGAAATAACTCGATACTTCTTTTTCTATTGCGTCCTGAAAATATACTAAACTAAACCCTGGCTTAGAACCTTGTGCACGCCACTGGTAGTCAAACAGTTTTTAACTTCTGTTAGATTGTATGTATTTAAGCATATAGGTATACTATCTACTCTTTGTTAAGTATAAGAAAGTATCAAAATAAAGACCCTGACCATTTTCTTGCTTATATTCATAAATTGATTCGTACTAAAAGCAATATCGTGTTGCCTTTACAAGTACAAGGGCTTAGATTTAGTATAACTCATGTACATAAGGCACGCAATGGAAAAAGCTTAAACCATTTGTCACAAACAAAAGTATGTCGACTTAGCTTTGTGTTTTTTAAGGCATTTAATTATGTTAAAAGCTTTTATTATACAAACAAGTACCAATTGTAGTAGGGTTCCGTGCATGAAAATATTACATTGGAACCATGAAGCACAAATATATTTTTTAAGTTTGTCAGACTACCAATCGTTTTTGTTTGACAGCAGAAATTAATGTTATTGATCAATCATTGATCAATCGTATCTGTAATCCGTCGTTAATTGCCAAAAAAAATATTTTTTTGACAAATGCCATCATGAGTAGCAGTTTAAACTCTAAAGAAAAATATCTCTATGTGTTTATAGTAAACCAATCTTGACGATTTTTTTTTAAAGAATATTAGTCATTTTAATCATGACTAACATTCCCCTTTCCCATTCAACTAAGCGTTAAGTGGGTACGACAATAGTGCAACGGGTGGGGTTTGAACTGTCGACCTTTCGGATTTCAGCCGCTCCTATAACCGTTGAGCTATTGAAGCACAAAGGTAGCTCACATCCTGGAAATTTACTGCAAAATTAAAGATATCCTACATGATTAAAAAAATTAAATCCAGGTGGACGAAGTCGTGGGCTAGTAAAAACAAATTGTTTATTTGCCACAATTAGTCATAATTTTATTCTATTGTTCCAGATCTTCGGCATAGTGATCATAGCAGCAGCATGCGTGGACCTGGGCATGATCAAGGGGTTTGCTGGCATGGAGACAACGGGGCATGAGACTGACATCGTCCTCATTGTGGTTGGCGTGCTGATCCTTCTTGTTGCTGCCTTCGGATGCTTCGGCGCTTGGAAGGAGAGCCCGAAACTGCTTTACATCGTGAGTTCCATACATTTGACCATCATTATCATAATTAGCCCGTGAATATAGTCCGTCCCTAGTTAGTGCCCCCATGCCCTGTCCTCAGCCTTTCTCATCCAACCGCTTCCCAAAATAGTCTATGAGGCTCTACCATTTTATTTGTCCACAATTTTGATCAACTCTATATTCGGGGAAACCCGGTCACCAGGTGACGTCACATAGTCATAGTACAATTTTTTTATTTTTAAGAATATTAGCAAATCTAAATAATATTAGCTAATCGTGACTTATACTCCCCTTTTCAATTAAGCGTTAAGCTTGTGCCAGGAGTGGGTACGACAATAGTGCAACGGGTGGGGTTTGAACCGCCGACCTTTCGGAATTCAGTTCGCTCCTCAACCGTTGAGCTATCGAGGCTCTGATTTGTCTACTTACTATAATTGAAGAGATTATTTTGGCTGACGCAAACTTTTCAACATTTACAGATTGCTCCTCAAAATCAGACTAATTTTTAACATACCTGTAGGTATTTATTGTCTCATTGTTCATACATTCTAGTGCTTCTGGGAGGAATCTTTTCAGAGATAAATTGACCTTGTCTACGTCATTTCAATGTTTATACCTTTTTAGTTTTAAATTATTGGTTTTGAATGAAATTGTCCCCTTGCAGTTCGCCGGTTGTCTCATCTTAATCATTCTACTGGAGCTTTCTGTGGGCATCGCCGCAGCAGCTTTACGGCCACAACTCGAAGGCACCATGAAGACCCAGCTCCGAGCATCTTTCATCAAGAACAAGTCAAGCCGTGAGGAGGACTCCACTTACAAGGAGTTCTGGGATAACATCCAAACCAAAGTAAGTGTAATCATTAATATTAATTAGTCCCCTAACTGCTTGATTGCTAGAAAAAAATATTATTGATTTTTAGTAATTTAAAATGTGATAGATCATCATGCTTACCATGGACTGAACTGATCAGTCTTTTATGCGCTTATTGCTATATTTCATTTTAATCTCCAGTTTTCACATTTGAGTATTGTAATTTGATCAAGTATTCTTCTAGTTTCATCTTATCAGAAATTGGCAATCATTAAAGCTAACTAGATTTTATTCATTGCTACCCTAACAGTAACCTAGTACCTACTCATGATGAACCACTATTTCTATGGCGAAGGTTCTATAAGTATACTGTTTTAATTATTTTTTTATACCTTGCCCGTGGATTTACACATACATACATTTTTTTCCTTAGTTGGAATGCTGTGGTGTGACCGGCCCTGACAACTACATCGCTTCCGAGCCTCGCCTCAACCCCGCCTACAGCTGCTGCCCTCCCGACGACTCAGATCACTCCATGGAAACCAAGCGCTCTGACTGCATCTCCCTCACCAAGTATTACCAAGAAGGTTGCGAGGATAAAGTACTCGGCACAGTTCATAGTGCTGGCATGACTATTATTGTCTGTGGCATCCTCTTCTGCTTTTTGGAGGTAAGTTTCTCCTGTAATGGTGATGGTCAATTATCTTTCTCACTAAATACTACCAGGAAAATTGTGAGGATAAGGTACTCAGCAGTGGCGTGCATAGGGTTTAAAGTCAAGATAAGCATTAAGGTATGAAATTATTTTCTGGCGGGTCATATTGGAAAATAAGTATTGATTTATTACAACTAGGGTAGGCAGTACTTTTATACCTCTATGAGCTGCACGCTACTGGTACTCAGTATAGTTTACAGAGCCGGCATGATGATTATCGTCTATGGCAACCTGTTCTGATCTTCGAATATCTTTGGTTGCCGGGCAATCGATCTGACCGGATCTCTCACTAAATATTAATAAGAAGGTTGCGAGAATAAAGTGCTCAGTGCAGATCACAGTGCTGGCATGGTCGTTATTGTCTATGGCATCCTCTTCTGCTTTTAGAGGTAACGTCTGCTTGTATCCAAATACTGTAAAGGTCTTCCGGAGGTTGTCACGACTCAAACACATATGTAATGAAGATATTTTATGACATGATGAAGACGTATTAACCGAAAATAATCGTTTTCAGGTTGCTGGCATCGTTCTTGCTCTGTGGTTGGCCCATACCATCAAAACACAGGACAAGGGAAGAGAAACTGCTTAATCTGAAAAAGCGCTTTAAAAAGTTAATAAAAAACCGCTACAGTACTACCATTTTTATAAGTTATAATGATATACCTGCGCAGAAGTAGTCGATTTTTAGTCTTATTTTTAAATGTCACGAAAATATCTCAGCCAATCATAGCGCGCGTCCGTTCGCTATTGGTTGTTGCCTACGCGCCATGTTTTGTACGCGTGAAACATGAACGAGATGGCACAAGTCTCTATTGTTCTTGCGTTTAAAATCTTAATGTCAAGCAATAAGGTCTATATTTTATTGAGTCTACATTCGTTTTTAGCCGATACAACTTATAAGAGTGGTAGTAATGTACTATATTATTAAGGAGCACCGTTTTAAGAGATTTATTTTTACACAAAACTGTAAATTGAACGGTACCTACCTTCTACGTAAAATATACTTAGTATCAATAGATTTGTAGTTATTATTATTTATTTTAGAATAGAAGTAGTTGTTGTTGAACTAAGTGATTACTACTCAATAAGTTTATTATCATGAAATTGCAATAATGTATTTAAATATAAATAGGTGTTTTAGTTAAAATCAACCTGTGAGTTAATAATTATGACTTTTTTCTTAAATATTTGATTTTTTCAGTACCCAGCTAGTTTTTATATAACATCCTTATTGTAAACATTTGCTGTGTCTATTATCTGTTTTAGATAAAACTAGTAGTCCCGACGGTGTATCTAAGTTATTTGTTTTGCATCATTAATAGATTGTTATTATTTTTTTCCTAAGTCATTAATAAAATTATTGTAATAGGATCTTGGATTATAGTGATAATTCAATGATGTGGTATAGCGGTAGTTAATGGGGCTAGAATTTATTATTAAAAAAAAATTAAAAATTTAGATTTTCCGAAGTATTTAACATAATATATTATCTAGAAGTTGAAGTAAATTTTTTTTACAAAAAAATAGAGTAGTTTCTGCGGGAAAATATTTTTATGTTAAAAAAGTTAGAAAATCTAATTTTTTTTAAACCATTTTCTTTAATAATGAATTCTAGCCACAAACTACCGTTATATCATATCATTTTATTATTACAATCCAAGACCCTATTGTATCAAATACTAACGTAAATAAAGCCATCTTTTTATAAAACTTTTATGTAATAATAAATATTACTTAAGTGATTTCAAAAAAAGATCACATAATATGGCCTTTATATAATATTTGTATTTTTCTAAGTCCCTGCCGAAATAATTCATTTAATGAATAATTTTTGCAAGTATTTTTCGACATTTACCTACCTAGTTAAGGTAAGGGATGTCGCACTGAATTTGTTATGGGTGCTAAACTAATTTAGTTGTTTACATATTTTTACGTTAAATATTTCAGTCTTTATATTTTTATTATGTATTTGCAAATTCTAGTTAGGTACCAATATTTTTAAAGTATGACGTAAACTAGTATCTCTAGTGGTTAAAGTTTTTTTTTTTTTTCTTTTTTTTGCATTTTAATTTAATGCAACTAAAGTTGAGAACCTGGTGAACAAAACGGTGTAATTACACTTTAGGTGTATACTTGTATACTCATTTTTTTTTTAATTTGGTCCACTGAATAAAAACTGACTTCATATAGGTACTTAGCGGCTGAATACATTCTTTAACTCATTTTCAAGCAAAACGGCATAAAATGTCCAAAAAAACGGCATAAAATGTCCAAAGTTCATGATTTCGATGAAAACGATACACTTAATTACAGAAAATTCAACAATTTTTATACAATTTCCTGCTCCTTATGTAAAATTCGATTTCATAGATTTACACCATTTTTAAACTATCTTGAGTGAGTGGTATCCATTATAAATACAGTAAATTACAGCCAGCACCAGCTATTTACACCGTTTTGCTTGCCAACTCCTCAGTTTTTCAGCACGTAAGGAAAAGAAAAAGCGTTTTTATCTAGAACCTTGTAAAACAAAGACAATTCATGTCCTGTGTACCTACCTATTAAGTTGATTGCATTTTGGAACTATACTGACGATGTTAAAAAGGAAATTAGAATTAAGTTAACATAAAATAAGTGTGTGTGCTAAGCATTTACTAGTCAAATAAGCAACCAAAACTACGTACGAAAGTTTATGATTAAGTTTAATGTACAAATTATTAGATATTCTTCTTTCTTTTTATAATATTTTCTAGCCCATATATCTAGCAAACAATTTCGTATTTATTTTTTAAAGTATTCTGTAACAAAAGAATTATGTAAAACTCTAAGGTGGTTGCGAACTTTTTAAATATCCTGTAAAGTAAGTGCATAACATAAGTAATTGCAGTCACATTACTAGTGCAAGACAAACCCAAGCTCTTTATCATTTATATGTAATCTTCGATTGTTTTAATGCTTTTTGTATGACCATAAAATTATTTTCTTAAGTTCTTTAATAAGTTAATTTATCGTAACCCATTCCTTCCTAACTAAGATCCAGTCACATAACAGGTGATTAAAATTACGTTACAACTAGTTACTAACCTTGACCACCATTTCGGATATTTTTACCTTTTATTTACGATCGATATACGAATAATATTCATATTTTCATTAAGGTTAAAGGTAACAGGTCCAAAATTTAACAAAATATCCTGACATGTGCAAACCATTTTGGCTTTATTGACGGTCAAAATTTAACGCTAACCGTAACGAAATTTTAACCGCCTGTCATGTAATGTAAGAATTAATGTAATGTAAGAATTTAGACTTACGTAAATCATATTTATTTATTTTTACGTAAAGTAAGTGTATATTTAGGGTATTCACCACGTAACTACGGTTTAACCTGTACATCCGGTTAAAAAGTTTAACGTATATAAGTAAAACTTCCTTTTGTTTTTAAGATTTTTATTAGTGTGTAATACAAAAATGTTGATATAAGTGTCTTCTTTAATAAAATATCAGTGTTTGAACTCATATGACTTTGACTTATTTTACTGATGCAGTGCGTAAAGAGCCTACAACCTTATATAAATTACATAACAAAAAAAAAGGACTTAAACGACTACAATGAAAGTTAATGAAAAAAAAATCGAAATATTATTATTTATTGAGAATGTTTAATAAGTAAGTTTACACAAAAATATTACTTACTATTTAATTTACACACATGTTTGTGTCAACTACTTTTTATCACAGTTCTACTTCAAGTTATAGGATTATGACCCAGTAGATAATTAGGTACCTAGGTGCCCATTTTATTAAAATATTCAAAACAATTACAGTGATGCTTGACTATTGTTATTGTTAATAAGGGCCGATTTTTCAATCGCCAAAAAAACTTTCGTAGAGCACTCCAATCAAACAAAACAAGGGCTCAAAAATCTTTGAGACTTTATAACTTTAAAAGTAATTCTAAATAACTGCACATTTTTATTTGGCAAACCACACACACACAGGTATTTATTCTGAGAATGTGTCTAAAAAAATTTCATTGAGTTTGACTACCTAATATTCAAATGTGAACCAAAGCACGTTTTTATGTAGAGCTTTGCAGAGCGTACTAGGGAAACTCCTCTTAGCTGAGACTTCAGGGCGCTAAGAATACAATGTAAATAGAAAAAAAAAATAAAAAAAAATTGACCTTTTGACAGTTTTTGTAATCGTCAGTTAAACTTTATTTGGCGATTGAAAAGCCGGCCCGGTACTTATTCCATTATTCCTCTTCATTTTCATCCGATATTCACATTTGTGCTTAAGCTGTGTTCTGATAATAAGAATAGAATTTCTTACTTTAATAGTTTATTCATAAGTAGCTTAAGAATTAGGCCCAAAATATTATTGGTTACCTACAAGTAAGTTCTAAATACACAAAAAAAGGTCTTATTCTAATGAGTAAGTACAGTAAATAGATTCTTAATCTTTCAAGAATACTTTTCCGTGACATGAACACAATAGGTGAATATTTAAACATTGAAAATACCATTTATAAACTTCGCCAACATCAATCTAAGGTTAACAATTACATACATCATAAAATAATATTTATTACTTAATAAGTATATTTTAAAATTCCAGAATAGAAGCTATCGTGGGTTGTACCCATAATTATTTAGTATAACTACCTGTAAAATTGTAACAGGAAAACGGCATAGCTAATGTTTGTGTCAGTTTTTAACTCGTTCGTAATCCGTAGTCAATATATATTACTTAATATAGTCGTTATAAGATATGCAATAGATTCCCCATTCTTCGCCAGGTCGGCGGCTGTAACGGTGCCCTATCCCAACCTCTGTCGGATGAGGCTAGGGCACTGTTACGGCTGTACAAGAAGGCCTTACGCAAATAAGTTGTTAAGTATATAATATGGCCTTACGGAGTGGCATTTTCCAAATGGAAAAAACTCCCAAAAATCAAGATTTAAAAAAAAATCGTTATAGGGACAGGAGAAATTTAAAAAAAACTTAGGTTTCGAAGTGCGCCTGCAAGTTCTGTTGCAACTTCCGGCGTTCGTTCCTCACGGTCCTTGCCATCCACAGCGCTAGAATGATGCAGATGATCTGAAATCGTACGACAATTTTTTTTTTTTTATTCACTATAGGTAAGCGCTTGATCACAATCACACCTGATGGAAAGTGATGATGTGGTCTAAGATGGGACGCGTTTACTTAGAAGGTGCCTATTCACTCTTGTTCTAGTTTCTCGTTTATTTCTTATTAGTAGTAGTAGTAGTTGTTATTTCTAGTTTTTAGGTTTATTCTCTTAGATTAAGGATTGGAGACTAATCCCATCTAAGTTTGTTCTATACATCGATGGTTCTAGATGATGCCCGCGAGATTTCGTCCGCGAGGATATACATATATACTCGTAGGTTTTTCAAAATCCCATGAGAACTCTTTGATTTTCTGGAATAAAAAGCCTATGTAGGTACGTCTCCGGGATGGAAGCTAGTTCTGTATCAAACATGAAAATCTGGTTAACGTATGAGCCGTTATGGATCCCGTAGGAAGCTTTTGATTTTTCGGGATAAAAAATTCACTTTCCATGAAAAATCTCTTGTGAAACTAATTGATCATGATCGTGTCCTAGTTAAATTAACGTAGCAAACGATTGCAAGTGCGTACATTGAAAATTAAAAAAATAAAATCGAATGAGAATGTTCACAAGTACCTACCAATAGTACCCATCTGTTAATCTACCTATTCTAAAATCCACCTTACCTCAAGCAAAGTAAAAAGTACGCCAGTCGATATGAAAATGTTCCCCTTGAGTGCTTTCTTCTGCCTCAGTATCTCTTCGCAGCCCCTCATGTAGTAGGACTTGTTGTTAAGACAGGTGGAGTGGAAGTGGCGTCGCGCATCCCCCTCGCGCAGGGGGTGTGCGCGTGCGCAGCATGACGCGGGGATCTCGCGCTGCAGGATGGCGTAGTCTTGAGGACCGTCTACGCCACAGCATTGGTTCTGTGAGAAGGTTCTTATTAAGTACTAGATGATGCCTGCGACTTCGTCCACGTGGATTTAGGGTTTTTAAAAATCCCGTTGGAACCCTAACTTTCCGGGATAAAAAGTTGCCTATGTCCGTCCCCGAGATGTTAAACTAACTGTGTACCCATCAAAATTAGTTAAACTGTTGAGTCGTGAAAACCAATAGACAGACAGATAGACTATATCATTTATATCACCGATATAAAACCTAAGTTAAAAGTTGAAAGTCAAATACGTTCCCTGCTGCTGCCTGCAGTCGGCTAAGAACTTGTACCTTAGACCCACTATGCTTAGTCGACTAGTCGCCCGGCAATTCGGTCGACGGCGACCGTTAGAATCTATGATTTATATATCTGTAAGTTATATTATAAGTATTACAAGTAGTAGTAAGTACGAACGCAGTCGCCGCAACTTTGCGCGCATACACACAGCGTCTTCCATATAAATTACAGATTTTTAACCGACTTCCAAAAAAGGAGGAGGTTCTCAATCCGTCGGGATCTTTTTTTTTTTTATGTATGTTCCCCGATTACTCAAAGACCCCTGGACCGATTTGGAAATTTTTTTTTTTGTTTGAAAGGGTATACTGTGCAGGTGGTCCCATATAAATTTGGTGAAGATCTGATGAATATCTTCGGAGATGGAGAACAGAACTCCTCAATGGATAAGAGCAAATTGCTCGCGATCACTGTAATAGCTTAGTAAACAGTAGGGTTTTAACTGGGCATAGCATATTATAGTACAGTGGGGCCACTAAAAATTGTGAAATAAAAAATTTTCAAAAGAAAAATAAAACCGACTTCAAAAACCAAAAACACTAAAAAGTAGAAAATAATTTTTGTTTAGCTACACATGTAATGTACCTAGGTCTGAAGTCGGGCGAGCTTCACTCTTGGATTTCTAATTTTGTTTTAATATGCTCGCTCGACTTCATACCTAGGTACATTACATGTGTAGCTAAACAAAAATTATTTTCTACTTTTTAGTGTTTTTGGTTTTTGAAGTCGGTTTTATTTTTCTTTTGAAAATTTTAACGATCGCCGTCGACCGAGTTGCCGGGCGACTAGTCGACCGAGCGTAATGTGTCTTAACCCTGCTTTAAAAATCAGCTTAATAGGCATTTATTCAAAAGTATTTCCTCCCTTACCTCAGATTGCAAATCATCCCAGTACACGGTTTGGTTCGGACCCTCATCGTCAACCGTGGAATTCCTGTAGAACTCCACTCTGAGCTCACTAGAACCGCCGACCCAGGCGCTGAGCACCGCCCCACCAACACCCACCACTACTTCTATGGATACCAGGAATATCAGGAAACAGGCGTGCTGAAAGAAAGTTCAAAAAAGTCCGGTCAAGTGCAAGTTGGACTCCCATACGAAAGGTTCTATGCCATCGAATAAGATAATGTACTTTGAAACTTTTTTACATCTTTATTATTTGATGTTATAGTGGCAATAGAAATACACATTATGTGAAAATTTCAACTCTCTACCTATTGCGGTTCACGAGATACAGCCCGCTGACAGTCAAATAGACAGATGGACGGACAGCGGAGGCTTAATATTAGGGTCCCGTTGGCAGTTAGCATCCTTCGGGTACGGAACTCAAAAAAGTCAAATAAAAACGGGTTTTCATAAACGAAATTTTACAAACGTAATAATCATCACCACCATTTCAATCAACAAGTGTAAATTAAAAATTTATAACACCCCCGACAAGTGAAGGTTACAGTAACTAGAAAAGAGCTGATAACTTTCAAACGGCTAAACCGATTTTCTTGGGTTATAGCTAAGAACACTCTCGATTAAGCCACCTTTCAAACAAAAAAAACTAAATTAAAATCGGTTCATTAGTTTAGGCGCTACGGTGCCACAGACAGATACACAGATACACAGACACACAGATACACAGATACACACGTCAAACTTATAACACCCCTCTTTTTGGGTCGGGGGTTAAAAAGAATACAGTCGTAAATGACTTTGACTAAAGACTTAAAAGTGGAACAAAGTGTTAGCACCCGAGCAATCAATAAGGGCGAAAGGGCCACAATTTCTTGCATATTTTATAAGCAATGGACACTCGATTAATATTGATTTTCATGCCACATGATGTTCTCTTTGTTTAGAAATGTCGGTTACTGCGGAATATTATAGACCATCACAAACTTTGCCGTACTTACTGACTAACTGAAAACGTTTCCTTGCGTTTGAAAATTGCTCGTCGCGATTTAACTAGATAGATTTTTGTTCCTTTGAAAAGAGTAGAGTGGAAACAAATAAAAAATGTCGTTCCTAGAGTTAGCTCTAGGTACAACATTAATTTAATTAATTACGGATTTTTGTTCGACCTTAGGGTCGATTCCGGAAAACTTAATAATATGGTATTCTTGTTGCCAACAATGCATTGTATCCAATAGCGAGCAAATATCAGCCAATCATAATGTGACCCTCACACTGTAGCTATCATTTTCCCGTAATCGAGGGGCTGATTGCTGTTTTACTTACCACATAGAGAATCTTGACGTGCTCCCTCAAAGCGCCGATGCAACCCAGTATAGCTGTCAATACCAGGCCAAGAGCGAGGGTAATGAGGAAAGCCAGCACTCCTCGGGACAGAGCTGACTGCTGCTCAGGCCTGGACTTGCGCTCGCGCATGTTGATAACACAGATCGCCATGAGGACTAGGCCAAATAACTGTGTGGGAAAAGTAATCTTTTAATGCCCTAACAAAATGGAATAATAAAACATGGGGATGGTTAAGTTCGGGTTCCCACATTCATGTAAAAAGACTCCAGGCCTTGTACCAGTGCAGTAGACTAACTGATCGATAAATTGTTTGTCGGTCTGCTAGCTTTTCATGGCCCTATCCGTTGAACCGAATTCAACGAAATATACTTTTCGACTCGGAATTGCTCCCACAGGATTTTTATCAGATCTTATTCTACGCAGATCTTTGATGACGCAGATGAAGTTCGGGCATGATCTGTATTTGGTACAGACAGACAGAGTACAGTACAGATTTGTAACATCCTGTTTACGAATATTAGCTACTTTTAAGCGAAAAATTCTTTTGAGATTTTTAAAAAACCTAAATCTACGGACGAAGTTGCGAGCAATATGGTATGGTAGTGATATATTATGCTTGTATTTTCATTAATGCCGGAGGAATCTTCAGTATTTTTAACCCCCGAGCCAAAAAGAGGGGTGTTATAAGTTTGACGTGTGTATCTGTCTGTGGCATCGTAGCTCCTAAACTAATGAACCGATTTTAATTTAGATTTTTTTTTGAAAGGCGGCTTGATCGAATGTTCGAGTTATAATCCGAGAAAATCGGTTCAGCCGTTTGAAAGTAATTATCAGCTCTTTTCTAGTTACTGTAACCTTCACTTGTCGGGGGTGTTATAAATTTTTAATTTACACTTCTATACACTTCGTATATCATTTAGTATACGTAAGTACCTACAAAACACGCGTAACAATAGACCGGTTAAAAGCTGTAAGCTGCTTAATTAAAAAAATGTGCAAATTAAAATATAAAGCTCGTGATTACAGACCATAAAAATTAAAAAGGGTCGCTCGATAAACTCACAATGAAAACGATGTTGAACAGAGCCAGAAAGAACTTCATACAACGAATGCTTCTAGGCTTCATGGTACTGAACGCGTATTTCCAAACTTTGGTGTGATTATTATCTTTCAATTGACTGAGACTCTTGGTTCTCTCGTTGTTAGCTGAAATTCAGATGTAGGTAAACTGTAATTTTTTTTTTCTTTTTCATTGAAATGTTACAATAACACTTAAAGATAGATAGATATAAATTATACTGTACAAATCATGCGCGCGATGAATGGTGCCAAGTGGTGACTGCATTTCCGAGCTGGACAGCTAGGCTGACTCTTTGCGCGAAAAAACTGTAAGCCCCTAAATGTGGATTCTAAGCAACACTAAAATTGACAGTTATGCCAGATTCGCTAGAATAGTTTAGACACTATTGATAAAAATTGAGGGACATTAGTCATTATAGGATCTTATATGTAGAGTTGACATAAAGGATGTGCGTAGAAGAGCAATTAGCTGAAGAATGCGTAGAAGAGCAATTAGCTGAAGAATGAAGTTAAAAGAACGATTGAAATTGCTTCACATCTTTCGCCTAGGTAAACTGATAATGGCCCTTCTCCGTACTGTTGTTGTCACAACTCCATATCATATAAGGTCTTGTCTATCGGAAAACTAATCTTCATGGGCGTTTCGGAGGTATACGCTTGTTGGGTCCGGTGCAAGAGAAGTTTCGGTAAGTAGAACTTAGAAGAAGTTTTGCTACTTGGTGTTTGGGTCCACAGCTGGCACAAGTAGTGTCTATCCACTGTGGTGGATAGGTATAAACTATTGAAAACCAAGTTAAGCAAACCTTAACAAGAAGAATCCTCTGACCGATTTTCTCACCTTCCAAACTTCCCGTGGTTCCCCAGGGACTAAGGTGCTCTATCTGTTAGTCTTTTTTTTTCAGTTGTGGTTTTTGACTGACAGGTTGTTTATTTATTTAAACTAGTTGACTAAATTCTTCATAAAGAGGGCTCTCTCCGTCACTCGTTTCATACAATCGTAGTTCCAATTTCATTTGAATATTAAGCAACAAAAGTCCATGAAATATTGCAGACATATTCTAGAAACTAATATCTGTGTCTGTGGTTTTCCAGATTTCTGTTAAAATATTCGGTTTCAAAGTTACGCGGTCTAAAAAAATTTCATACAAATCTTAGAGCCCGTGTAATTTTAAAACTACATATTTTTAGAAAAATCTAAAATACCACAGACACAGATATTAGTTTCTAGAATATGTCTGCAAAATTTCATGGACTTTGGTTGGTTAATATTCAAATGAAATTGGAACTACGATTGTATGAAACGAGTGACGGAGAGGGCCCTGTTAATAGATGTTTCTTATCTCTAAGATGACAACCTCTCTTGGTTAGTCAATACGAATTGAGGAGCATAAAGAAGGGGATCTTGGTTGTGGCTAGTTACCAACCATCCGGTAAAAATGTGCCGCCAAACGATTCAGCGATCTGATTAAAGGGGTTTAAATAAACGGCCATACCCCTTCCAGACCGCTTCCAATTGCATCGTCACTACCATCAGGTGAGATCGTAGTCAAGAGAGAACTTGTAGTTTCAAAAAAAAGTTATTAATAAAGTGGCACCACTCACGCTAGTATAAACTGCGAAGCCACGATGACCACTGAAGAGATGTCCGGTGGCGGTGACGTGGGGACGTAGAGTGAGGAGGGGTGGTATCGATCATTGCATTCACCCGGTGGTCAAAACTGACCGTTAGAGTGATAAGCGGAGCGTGCTTTATTGTTTTTGTTTGGCTTTTAAGTTCTTACCACGATAACCACTGGATAATTATATTATGTCCGCTAACAATGATTTGGGGTTCGTTTCATTCATTGCATTCACCTTGTTGTACCTGACTGAGAATTTATAAGCTGAGCGTGCTTTTAAATTCTTACCACGATGTTTTTGTTTATTTTTTAAGTCCTTACCACGATGATCGCTGGAAAGATGACCGCTAACGGTGACGTGAAGACGTAGAATGAGGGGGGTGGTATCGATCATTGCATTTACCCGGTGGTCATTACTGACCGCGATGGAGTGATAATAAGCGGAGTTATTGTTTTTATTTAGCTTTTAAGTTCTTACCACGATGATCGCTGGAAAGATGACCGCTAACGGTGAAGTGAAGACTTAGAATGAGGAGGGTGGTATCGATCATTGCATTTACTCGGAGGTCATTACTGACCGCGATGGAGTGATAATAAGCGGAGTTATTGTTTTTATTTAGCTTTTAAGTTCTTACCACGATGATCGCTGTAGAGGTGACCGCTGGTGGTGACGTGCGGACACAGAATGAGATGGGGTGGTATCGATCATTGCATTCACTCGATGGTTATTACTGACAGATGGAGTAATAAGCGGAGCGTGCTTTATTGTTTTTGTGCAGCTTTTAAATTCTTACCACGAAATTTTTGTTTATTTTTTAAGTTCTTACCACAATGATCGCTGCAGAGGTGACCGCTGGTGGTGACGTGGGGGCACAGAATGAGGGGGGCGGTATCGATCATTGCATTCACCCGGTGGTCATTACTGACCGCGATGGAGTGATAAGCGGAGCGTGCTTTATTGTTTTTGTTTAGCTTTTAAATCGCGGGGTATAGTCGTTTAGTCATGGGTAATTTTTGCTTCCTGTTGGAAATGTAAATTACTCGTAAAATATTATATCAGACCTAGCGTTTATCAGACTCTAATTTAGGCGACTTCTGTATAAGGAATTAGCTTTTCCGCTTTTGGATGGTTATTAAATCCATTGAATTAAATAATATGGTTATTGCCTTTAGCCTGTGTTTCATATTTTCAGCTAGACAATATTTTGTTTAATCCTTCTGAACTGGAGTTTCTGTCTTGTTAAATTCCTGTTTTTGATGTGTATAATAAATGCATACAGACCTACCGCAATCATCTATTTCTTTGGAGCAACAAGAAAATGTAGAGCATGGGAAAACATATGTCTATTCCCATCCATTGTGACATACCTACCTTCTTTGTTTCGATACATATATTAAACGACTATTGATTTTATTGGATGAAGTTTTGTTTCGTAATCGTTCGTAACATAGAATGCCTACCTAGGTAAGTATATCACAAATGTAGGTATCTTACATTCATGTTACTCCTTGGCTAATCCTCTACTTGTCAGTGAAAGACTCGTCAAAATAGGTCTAGTCGTTCCGAAGATTAGCCCGTTTACACAGACAGACAGACAAAAAATTTAAAAACGTGTGATTCAGGGTATCGTTCAAATAACCATACGTGCTTAATATGAGGTAGTCATTTCGAAATTACAGACAGACACTCCAATTTTATTTATTAGTAGGTATAGATTAGTATAGATAAAATTGTATTTTAACATTGTACTATAGTAAGTATTTATATTTATTTATGAAAACTCAGAATTTGATATCCCACTCGATACAATAGAAAAAAAAAATTGTGGAGACCCCCACACTTTCGGATGTGACATCCGTCAGATCGATTAAAAATGAGACTACATCATCATTTATCCTCAGGTGAAATCTTTCAAAGGTCTAAACTTTCAGAGGCAGTTTGATTTACAATAAAAAACAGCAGTGTTTATACTATAACTAAATATAATTAACTAATTACTATTATAAATATTGCAATTTTTTACTAAAGCAAATATTTAGCAATTTTCTGACTTGTGCAGTTAGGTAAATTAATAAAATAATTTTCTCTAATATCTCGTCGATTTCTTATATTCTAATATTTCATTTCTGGCGTTTTTGGCCACCCATAGCGCCAGAAGCATCCCAGCTGCCTGAAATTAATACAAAAAATACAAGTGTAAATTAATTTATAACACCACCGACAAGTGAAGGTTACAGTAACTAGAAAAGAGCTGCTAACTTTCAAACGGCTGAACCGATTTTCTTGGATTATAGCTTAGAACACTCTCGATCAAGCCACCTTTCAAACAAAAAAACTAAATTTAAATCGGTTCATTAGTTTAGAAGCTACGATGCCACAGACAGATACACAGATACACACGTCAAACTTATAACACCCCTCTTTTTGTCGGGGGTTAAAAATATTAACTAGATGCTGAACTAGATTTAAAATTTTAAAAATCCCGTGGAAATTCTCTGATTTTCCGGGATAAAAAGTAGCCTATGTCCGTGTTCAGGATAAAAGTTATCTCTGCACCAAATATCCAGTATCCGCAACTTTGTATACAAGAATTAAGGTTTTTTAAAATCTCGTATGAACTTTTCGATTTTCTGGGACAAAAGGTAGCCTTTGTCCGTCTCCGGGATGTAAGTTAACTCAGTGCCTTCGTCAAAATCGACTTAACGGATTGGCCGTGATATATTTTATAATAGGTATTATATAAAGTATGGATGATAAATAAAATTACTAAATAATCAATAACTTACTTTTTTTTATTACTCACTAGGATAATATTTCAAGAATGATACCTCAAACCAGAAGCAGGTTACGGCAACCCCAATAAGCCAATCGGCATCGGATTTCAGCAATCGCAGAATTTGGTCTTCACACCCCACATTGTAGTAGCCAATGGCTCTAAAAATAAACAATTTACATATTTTTTATTCAATATCTCCTTTCAAAATGTTAGGGCAATGTCCACCACGCTGGCCAAGTGCAGATAGACAGACTTCAGAGAACATTATGGAAAACTCTATCCTCAAGATGTTTTCCTTCGCCGTCAAAGCAAAAAGTTTTTAATTTGTTTAATGCACATAATTCCAAAAAGTTAGAGTTGCGTGCCCGGGATCTAACCCCCGACCTTCCAAATAGGAGAAACTAGGCTATCCATTCCATCAGCCTGTATGCGTCCACTGCTGGACATAGGTCTTTCCAAGAGCGCGCCACCAAACACGGTCCTCCGCCTTCCTCATCCACCTCCCCGCCACCTTCTTCAGTTCCAGCGGGCTGGAGGTCGTCCCACACTACACTTACTGGTACGCGGTCTCCACTCCAGAACACGTCTGCCCCATCGGCCGCCGGTTCTACGAGAGACATGACCTGCCCATTGCCACAGGCTATCACGGCTCTGATATCATACTTACTGTATGCAAAACTGGTACAGCTGCTGTTTAGCATAAGCATTCTTAGCGCGGTGAGCTCTCGGACAGCAGGACACGCTGATTTTCTTCTGCACTGCCATGTAGTCTTCAGGGCCATTGAGACCGCAGCATTCGTACTGTGAATTAAGCTATTAGTGTGTCTACTACATCCTGGCATATTCATGGATCCTGATGCATTTGACAGTGAGCAATTGTGTTCGAGTTTTAAAATTTTTAGGTATGCTGTGCAAACCAATCAAAGGAGTGCTGGATACAAGCAATATACCGCGTTTGTGGAAGCCCCTACAAGAGAGCTTTATCCATCCTGTAGACATGCGACGTGTAATCACGATAGAATCAGCTTACAAAAACCATGTCATCATGATAGAATCAGCTTGCCTTTGCCGGGAATCGAACCCGGGACCTACCACTTAAAGACCACAGCGCTCGCCGCTGTATCAGTGGGTCGTCGTCTTTGATGTGGTGAAAAAATCCTCTCATAAGCTATCTATACTTCCAACACAAGGATATATATCTCAAAGATTTACTTGTACAGTTAAATTGAGATCTGGCTTTTTTTGACGTGACAACGTCTTATAATTCGATAGAGCCGGCTGCACGCACGAAAAAACATGACTCATGCGGCGTTACCTCGCTCTGAGGCGTTCCATGTAAGGCTTGAAGTGCAAGCGAGAGCGCGGAACGAGCGACAAAGAAGCACAATCGGCCTTTGTTGTCACGTTCAACTATCGTCAGTAAACCGACTTTACAGACAACCAATTTTTTTATTCAGATACAAGTTACTTGACTGCAATCTCACCTGGGGGTAAGTGATGATGCAGTCTAAAGTGGAAGCGGACTAGCCTGGAAGTGTGAAAACATACATTCGGTACTAACAGTTGTCTGCAGACTGTCCCACACATCAGTATGGGCATGGGCATCCAAGTCCGTGGTATTGCGGAAGAAGTCCTCTCGCAGCCACTCCGACAGCGTGAACTCAAGGCCGTAGCGCTGCACGGACACGTAGATCGCGATCAACGTCTCCAGCACCACCATTATCATCAGGAAACCGATGTACTGGAAAAATGAGAGGAATCACACTAATATTATAAAGGCGAAAGTTTGTATGTGTGTGTGTGTGTGTGTGTGTGTGTGTGTGTGTGTGTGTATGTTTGTTACTCCTTCACGCAAAAACTACTGAACGGATTTGGCTGAAATTTAGAATGGAGATAATATCCTGGATTAGCACATAGGCTACTTTTTATCCCGGAAAATCAAAGAGTTCCCACGGGATTTCAAAAAACCTAAATCTACGCGGGCGAAGTCGCGGGCATCGGCTAGTACTCTTATAAATAACAATTTGTATTTGAAGATTCAAAGGCGAAGAACAATTGATTGTTTGGAAAAATTGGTAACTTTCTTGGATTTTATTATTGCTCAAATTATTATTTGATTTTATAAAGATGCAGATAGATACTCGAAGGGCATATTTCACAGTTTTCGTGAAAAAAAGTTGAATGCATAAAAGTTTGTCAAGAAAGCTCAGACGTAGTAAATCCAAACTAACTAAGTCCCTTTCTAACTGCTATAATAGATCTTTTTAGTTCAGGTACCGCAGCATCTTTTGGGCTAGGTTTTTTTACCCAGAGCTTTATGTGTTTCCCTGAACGGATGTCACATTTATGTACGTATAAGGGCAAGGCCTCTGCCTCTTGATAAGGTTTGTATACTAAACCAATTCATCTACTTATCATGTTAAGTATCTTAACGGTTCTTTTGATAGCGCAAACGGAGCCAAAAGCAGCGATGGCTACCAGCATCAAGCAAAAGGATGTCACCCAAGCTTGACCATTGATTTCTCCTGCCCATATTTAAAAACTATAGCGCAAATTCATTTACCATGTAAAGAATCTTGACATTTCCCTTGACAGCGCCAACGGAGCCGAAAGCAGCGACGGCTACCAGCATCAAGCAAGCCGACATGATGATGACGTCACCCACGCTCGTGCCCATCGACTTCTCCTGCCCATATTGCTGCAGAGTGTTGATGTCTACCACCGCGAACACTAGGGCGCAAATCGCTGTGAGCTGAAACGGTTTAAAATAGTTTTTTACAAAAGCCTCAATAACCCAAAGGAATATTACTCATGGTTGTCAAGGCCATTTTTTTTTTTTTAAATAGTTAAGTACCTACTCACAATGCAACATCCGTTGAGCACGAGGAGCAGGATTTTGGCGCATCCTTTACCAATTTCAGAAAAATCAACTATCATTATTACAATTTATTTATAACCCTTTAGGTAAATAAAGATTCGAAACACTCTCCCCAGGGTCGGCCATGTGACTAAACCTCATATTCGATTTCTATGGTAAAAAGAACGCTATATTCGGTACACCACATGAGTTAACTTAAATAGGAAAATATTAGCATGCCATATAAGCCTTTATTGTTATAATACTTTCGAACTAAGTTTCCACAATCAGTATAAACCGATAATGTACCGCAGGTAATGTACACTTGAGACAATTCACATAATATGATTAATATTTTCTACCTATGGCGACACTCAAGATCGACTCTAAGTTTCCTCAATTTTGAAAATGATGTTCTAAGCTGTCTTTAAATTAAAAAAAATACAAAAGTGTAACTGTTTGTTTGTCTGTCTGACTGCTAGCTTTTCACGATCCATCCGTTCAAACAGATTTTGACGAAAGGTAGGTACAGACTACATAGATAATTTGCATCCTGAGAAATGACATAGTAGGCTACTTTTGGTACCGGAAAATCAAAGAGTTCCCACGGATTTTTAAAATCTAAATCCACATTGCGAATATCGTACTGCCTCTGTCGATAGGTACCTATAGTGCGCGACAGGTTGAGATGGCTACCGGGGTAGGGACACCCCGCACACCCTCACAGCTCCCGCGCTGACCCACTGCGAGCGAGTGCGGGTGAGTGCGGGTGAGTGCGGGTGAGTGCGGGTGAGTGCGGGTGAGTGCGAGTGAGTGCGGGTGAGTGCGGGGGTGCGGGACGTCCCCCATCTCATACCCCAATTGCCATCTCAACCTGTCGCGTACTGTACTTGCAAATGCCTTGAAGCACCTACCTATAATGGGAGAGGTCACACGGATCAATATACAAGCTACCTAGCTTTTGCATGTATTAACAATTTAATAAAACATCAGTTTATTGATTGCATATTATGTTTAATTTTTAATATAATTTTTAACATAAGTACCTATCAGTAATGTTTACTAAATTGTACTTACAATTACATAATGCATAACATTAAAAACATCTTTATTGATTTTATACATGAAATAAGAATAAATAAATAGTAGTCGGTACATACTTTAACACTTTACAATATGCGAGTAAGTAGATAAGTAACAAGCAAGGACGGGTAATTTTACTAATTTTTAATGTTATCAAAGTTACTAAGTTACCTTTAGTAACGTTAATAATACCTGTAAGTAATATCAATAGTAATATTCAACGTATTCAACCGTACATTTTCAGTATTCAACATTATATTTTCTATATAAGAGCTATAAGAGATAAATAACTATAGCTATCGTTATTCTTATTGTTACAAAAACACGCTTTCGTTAATACTTTATATCATGAACTGTCATCGAAAGTGTATTCTACGCATGTTTATGGATAAGCCCACTTTATAATTTACTTAGGACTTAGGAGTCCTAAAGGCATTTGATAATACATATACCTAATATCTAAATATTATAATAATACATTTAATAACATAATTAAATAATACCTTTCTCATAATCGAATAAACAGAAAACACTGGCTTAAATGACTAAAGTTAAACTAGATAGTAGGTAAATGTCTGTAGAAACATAAATTACCTATTGAAGTTTTAATTAAGAGAAGTTACTGTAGTAACTTTTAAGAGAAATTGAAGTTACTGCAGTATTATTTAAGAGCTACAATATTATTTTATGAAAAGCACATAGGTAGCATGATAGAATACAAAAATAATATAATCACTACGTTTATAACCGAATACAGAAACAAAATATCCCAAGCGTAGTGTTTTGAGTTGACATTAATTTGAATTGTCAAAAGCCAGATATTAATATCTACTATTAGATGCCCTTAAACGCATTAAGAGATGTCTCTGCATTCGACCGATAGAAGCATAGATTAGTAGAGTAACATTTAAGATAAACTTAAGTTACAGTAGGTAGTAATATTTAAGGGAAACTCAAGTTACTGTAGTAACATTTAAAAGAAACTTAAATTACTATGATAACATTTCAGAGAAACTTAAGTTACTGTAGTAACATAGTAGTAACAGAAAGAACTACAAACATGATAGAGGTAATCCAGTATTTGCTAGAAGAGGCAGCGTTCCGGTCCCAGCCATATACAGGACTCCTGAAAAGAAATTTTTAAATCAGGCTAGTATCAAACCTTCCGCACCGCTCCACTCCCAGGAACCTACTCATTTACACTATGCCTGTAGTTAAGCGCGCGTCCCATACTCTTTTAAACGTTCTTCGATAAGAAGGCAGTCTTAGGAGCAATTCCATATCAGGCGCTTAAAGTTACGTTACTTTGAACATCGATAAAAGCAAAATAAGTTGCACTTGTCAGGGCATGTTAGCTTTGGACGGAAATTTCACCTTTGATCTTAATTATGGAGGTATGAAATATGAATATTGATTTGTGCAACCCATTTCACTTTTATTGGTCGAGTTAAACATTAGTCAAGTAGTCAAAGCTTATCGGCAACAGTAATATAACTTTTAACCGCCGATTTAAACAGTAATCAATTAATCAAAGTTTATCGGCAACCGTAATATAAATTTTAACCGCCTGATATGCAGCTGGCCCTAAGTAAGAATGCACGGTGGAAGTATGTAAATAACCGGCGGTCAATTAGCCGCCACGATGTATCTGTTAAATAAGGCAAGGGCACACGGGCGGTTAAATGAACGACGCGCGGTCTTAAAGCCACCTAGATTTATGATTGAGGAGTTGACGAACAAAACGGTGTAATTTCACAAAGAAAAATTTTACGGGAGGAGCAAAAATTTGAATGAAAGCTTTAAAAGCTTTACTGTAATTATGCCGTTTTGATCGAAACCACAAACAGCAACTTCAAACAAACTTGAAACAGCTTCAAGTTTGTATTTAGTGTTCAGAATCATAGGCTTTGGATTCAAGACTGTTTGGTTTTCAGTGAGCCAGAAGATGTTCGATTGAAAAAAAATTGAAGAATTCGATTGAAGAATTTTGATCAGAAGTGTAATTACACCGTTTTGTTTATCACCGCTCTTCTATTTATCTACGCCTGACTTTCCGTCCGTGTTCCGTATGTGCGCGCACAGATACATTGCTGTATGATGAATCAACACACCTATTTGACCGCACCGGTCATTTAGCCTAAGATGGAGCGCGCTTGTCTAGAAGATGCCTATATTCACTCTTGACTTGAAGGTACTCATATTAAAATTAGGGAAAAACTGATGCTTGAAGGGCGTTCCATAACATAGCGGTTCGAATTAAAAATGAGAAGTAATAGTAGAGTTTGTACGTATCCGTGGAATTTTGACGACGTACCTACGGGTGCAGGGCAGATCTTGGCGATGCCCTGTGGAACTACAGTAAAAAGGTGAAGAAGGACCCAATAAATCATTACTCGCCAGCGAGCAAGAGATGCCAGGTTCGATTTCCGATTGGATTATTTAGGTTGTACAGTAGGTACTAGGTACATAATTACAAACTATCATATTCCTACCAACTTGAAGCGTTCCTGTTTACTTATATTACCAGCAGGTGAGAAAATCCTGCCTTAGAAAATTAAAAAAAGGCACTTTTAGGTTGGCCTGAAAACTCGTTAGGCAAAAGTTTTATCTTCGGGCTAAGCAGCATCTCTGAGCATTGCTTAGACCAATCGTGATTTCGGCATTTATTTGGACTATATAATACATAAAAAAATTGTTGTGGTCTTTATATTTTAGCTTCTTCGTTCAAAATGTATACAACCTAAGTACCTAACCTAAGTAAGTAAGAACACCTAAATGTGGTTATTATAAGAACACAGGGTTCAATATTTCCAAACGACATTTGCTTCTAATAAAAAACTACTGGATAAGTAGGTTTTTTATTGTGTGCTCTGCATATTTGATGAGGTTTATATATGGCTGAGTGATTCAAACGTTATTTTAATAGCAGGTATACCTACTTATCATAAAATTTATTTTACCTAATGCTACTAGTTTCGCTATCTAGCCTAGCTTTTCTGGTATCGTTTCGAGAATGTATGAATTTCTAAGCTTATCTGGGTACCTACCCCATTTCTCATGTTATAATATGATTTCTCTAACACGCTTTATAGATAAACCTGCTCAACTCAGTCCATAATTAATCAATTGAAATCAGAGGGAAAAGAGAAAAACAAACAAGTGTAATAAAAAAACTTTATCCAATTATAGTAAAAAAAAATAGCTGCTTTATTGACGACCTGTTTTATTACTTAAAAAGTAATGCGACACCAAAAATGATAATATTTTTGGTGTAAGTATATACTATATACCTATTATTCATAAAATTAGATCACAATGAGTCGAAACCAAGATCTTCAAACTATCTTAAAGAGCAATGAAACAAGTCTTAAAATATTAAAAACACTTCTGAATTCAATGGGATTGAATTCAGAAGTGTTATTAAAATATCTTCAAAGTTCAAATACGTGATTTACGACCGAATACTGAAACGGTATTTAATATTAGAGTGTGCCTCAAAATCGACGGTATTTTGCCCAAAGTTAAAGACAACCAAAAAAGTGATTTAAAATTTTAGTGTGCGTTTCAGTTTTCGGGAGTTACGGTAGGTCTTCACGAGGGTACATGTTTGACTTTACAAGCTGATTCAAATGAATGGAACATCTAGCATTGCTATGCTCTATAAGGTCGAAAAGGGAATCCAAAAAGTAACTCTACTTCTCATTATAAACAACTTTTAATATGGGACTAAATCTTAAATCATGACAGAATCAACTGTTTAACAAAAATGTCAATAATTCACTCGACAAATGTGTCCAAACGAACAGAAGGTTTAAGGCCTAAACAAAAATTGATTGTTTTGGTGAGTATTTTCAGGTTAGATACCCGTTTCCGAGTTATTTTGTACATGAATCTTGTTCGTCGAGCATGCATCCGCGTGGAGATCTATTTTTAAAGTTAACAAATAGGGAATTACTGGATGCCAATAACACCGCATGCGACGCGGCCTCCAGCGTTGCCAGTCTTCCTCGAATCGGGGTGGTCTGATCTTCCAAAGTCGTCAGCCATTGCGTGGAGGACGACAGCTCTGCCGAGGATGCTGTGGGGACCGTATAGAGCGATCACTTTGTCGTAGAAGTCAATATGACTCAGGCTATCATTGTCGAACTCAATGTTGCCAAGATCTCCAACGTGGCGCTCTGCATCTTCGGGATGGCCGTGTAATTTCTGCGTTAAGAGAAATGATAAGGATTTATTAGCTTATAACTTTTAAGGTGTTACGTACGTACTGGCATTATGGAGTAAATCGGATGGACAAGACTTTTTTTCATTTATAGACAAGTGCATTCTGGCAAGTAATAAAACAGCAAAAGGTGGAATGCTCTTGCCTAGAAGATGCCTATTCACTCTTGATTTGATGACAATTTTGGTAACCAAATTAAACTCATGAGATCTTGAAAAAATAGGATTGTGACAAAAATTTTCAAATAATTTGCCCTGAGTTGATCTACTTAATTAAGTAGACGTACAAAACAATCCCAAGTTCTCCGATTGTGCTGAGATTTTACGCTTTCTTTCCTTCCTTGATAAATAATACGAATGATTAGATCTTAAGCGAAATAAATGTAAGTGGCGATCGTTGTGATACATATAGTTAAAAGATATATCAATTTACGTTTTCAGGGTTGAAATGCGCTCCAGTAGAGAGGCACCCTCCAGTGATATCTCCACTCTCATGGACATGGAATCCGTATAGTCCCTTTGGCATGCCGTAGATGTGTCCAAGGATGTGGACCGTATCACCCTCTTGCGTAAAGGTCACATTGCCGTGGATGTCGTGGCCATCTGGGCTGGCCAGGCGAGCTACTGCGCGTAGAGTTGCTCCCTCCTTGCTTGTACTTGCTATGTGGGAATGGTCCTGAAGACATTGAAATGTTTTAAACTCAATAAGTATAAAAATTTACACAAATTTTCTCGATTTTATGTTACTGGTTGGTTATGTTACGTTCAAAAGATAACGTCAATGATAGCGGTATACAAATATTATTTAACGTTATACACGTATTTTTATCGTTACTTAATAATAAAATGCGCGTCATGTAAAGATGATGCTTTATACATGGCTAGAGATAGATGTATAATCACTGGTATAAGTATTGTTACTTTTACCGGTATTAATAATGGTATTGGTTTTTAGATCATTTTAATGGGTGTATCCGGGTATCGTTATTATTATCGTTTGTATACAGTAGAAACCTGCAGGACTGGTTATATTTTCTCTACTCTTCTGCTAAGACATTCCGTTGTGTTTATTAGCGAGTCTTTAAAATTCTTTAAAAACATTAAGTATCACCTATTACAAATCTTTATGACAAGTTTTGAAGGATTTTGAAAAGATACTACTAAGTACTAACGTGGTATCAATTTTATAACTATCGATGTAATATAAATAAAGGAGCTGGCGAACAAAACGGTGTAATTACACTTTTGATCAAAATAGTTTTTTTATCCAGACATTTTTGGTCCTCTGAATATCAAAATCTGAACTCATATCAAAGCAAAACGGCCTAAAAATGTGCTAAAATTGAGTTAAAAGTTCGTGATTTTGATCAAAACGGTATAATTACAAAATGGTTTCAGAATTTTTCGTTTAGTTTATTGTTCCATCTATAAAATTCTATTACGTGCAAATACACCATTTTGTTCGCCTCAATTATTATCATAACAAAATTATACTTACATGGCCGCCATGGCCGGCAACGAGCAGCGCCGCTGACGCCAAGAATAATAGCTGATACATCATCTTTTTTTTTTCTATCTGTAAAAAAGTAATCAGTCCAAATGAAACATGAATATTGAATATAGATCACGTCATTCCTATCTCGTTTTCTACATCCCTGTATAGTTTGCATGAGATTAGACTTGGTAAAATGGGAACAATTCATAAAAGAAATCAGGACGTTCTCCAACTAAAGACGTTTTTAACATGCTGTTAGCACTATCATATTATTTCATTATTCGTTATGTTCCAAACAAAGGTAGTGTGGGTCTCATTTGAATAGGTACTTAACTACTAACCAATCAAACTCAATGAATTTTTTTTTCTTTTTCGTCTGGCTTTACAAAGATTAGCCAATGTCAAGTTTGTAGTTATTTGTATATAACAAGTTAGTTAAACTATACAAGTATGGACCCCGTCTGTGCCTGACATACGCACGGCACCCCTTTAGAGCGCTTTCCAGTCAGTTTTAACAAAAAAAAAACACTGCATAAAGGCAGAGCACGCTCGCCAGCTAACACCAACACAGACGAAGTCCCAATGAAATTTTGTAGATAAGTTCTATTAATCTATTTATTTATGTCTGTGGTTTTCCAGATTTCTGTTACGACACGGTCTCACGATTTTTCAAGTTTAAAACTATGTAGTTATGTTTACAGAAATCTGGCAAATCATAGGCAAAGGTATTAGTTTTTTAAATGAATGTATCTAAAAAAATTACATCGAGTTTGATTAGTTAATATTCAAATGAGAACCATCCAAACTACGTTTGTATGGACCACTCTTAATATTTAGTTAACTCGTAAGCACCGTGGCTTCGTTAGCCAAAACAGAGTTGTAATTAAAAAATATATGTAAAGTAATAAAGAATCTGACAACAAGCAAAGATTTTCTGAGCTTTGACTAAGTATCTAAATAATTGTTCCTTGATAATCTCGGATTAAGATAAATAATACATGCCACACTCGGTTAATTTAGTACACATCGCATGTAACTAAATAGGTATGATTACCAATTAGCCAGTCAATAGGTGTAGTACATTAATTATTAACGTTTATTGTTTACGCTGCAAATCTTGTTGAACAGACAATGACTATTTATCTCACCTACCTAGTTAAGTAACTAATCATGCAAGAAGTCTCTTGTAAATTGCGATAGGTCTTAGGTAACTAAGGCAACCTACAGGTACAAGTAAGTATCTGGACCAGGGCAGGTATCCCTTGTTAAAATATTCATTTTTGTAAGTAAATCCACTTTAATATGCCTACCCACTTCATAAACATATTTCTCAATTGATATGCTAATATTTTACGGTTGTAATTAATAATAATTAATTAATCAATTAAGTTAAATTAATTAATAAGGTTAATTAGCAATGTTAGTTATTTGTCAAAAAAGACCATACCTTATTGAAAAATAACTAAGTTTCTGAGTAACTCATTGACAGATTACAAATAGAATAGGTTCGTATATTAGGAGGTTTAGTAGATAATAATAATTCAATGGTTAGAATGCAAAATGTGAGTAGGTTGCTTTATTTTACTACCGTCATAAATCTCAATAAAAAGTAAATGGGCAATATAGTACTCATATACGGTCTACTTATGACTAAGGAACAGTCAACACTGACACCTGATTTTAATTTAATACCTCTTATGGGGATTAAATTATTCGTGCTATAAATTATAATAAGGAAATAGTAATTTACCTATCACATTGTTAGCAACAACATTCTTTAAATTGCAATTGAGACATATTTTTCTTATTATGATCAGTTACTTTAAATGTGGAATAAAAATATTCGAAGGCTATATTTTTACAAAATACGTAGATACCTAACATAATGTTAATATTGACTTTTATGTTGAGAATTACATTGTAACTAGCCATTCTTGTTTCAAGTTACTTTTGCTTTAAATAAGGAAAAATGCAATAATAATAATTTGACTGCGTGACTGATTATATTCACGGTCAAGATAATTGTACAATATGGGTATTGGGTAGGTACCTATGTAAATACGCTCTAATTTTGCAACAGGTAGGTAAGTATGTCTACAATTACAAGTACGTAATTAAATCATGAAGATTATAATATTATTATTGTAAAGGTGAGTGACCGCTATAATGAAATAATACGACCTTTCCAGTGCAACCAGTGTGTACTCTGTGACCTTTTAAACCAATCAAACTCAATGAAATGGAGATACGTTCTAGAAGTACCTTTAAAGTACTTAAATCTTTACATAAATCTTTGAGTACGTGTAAGTAAATTACACGTACTCAAAGATTTATGTAAATGTTTGTGCTCGATTAACAGTACTTATAGTTAATCTATCTTTAATCTGTGGATATGTTACATAGCAACATTGTTATCTGTCCAAAATGTATAGTATTTTTTGACCAAAAACAATATGCCTATTGCTAAAAACTTACCTATCGACAAATTACAGTTAGTTACTTAGATTTATTTATTCATTCCGACCGTAAAACTGCACATTTTTACAGAAATCTGCAGGTCTTTCTCGCAAATTTGTCCATAAATTATTAGCCTATACTTAGCACTAGGAGATAATATAATAGATAGATAAAGCTATCTCTATCAGTGAAAGAATTTTCCGAATCGGGTCATGAGTCTCGGAGATTACCACTTAGTTAATCTAAATTTTTATTGAATTGAAACTTTGTACAGTTGTTATTGACACTTCCATGAAGGTTTCTGACACTATTACCTCATAATAAGTACAGTAGGAACATCAATGTACGAGTCATTCAAACAAAGAGGCATTACAGCCTTTAATAGCAACGCATTGTACCTACCTAGTGAGTGATAAAATCTCGTACCTATCTGTGCCTATACGATACAAGCACATGAGTAGATTACAAGTACGGTATACTTAATATCTCCGGAAAATGAATTGAGCGTGACTAACTGCGTAGCCTTGTGCATACATAAGTCTACTTATAGCAACAAACTTATTAGGACCTTCAATTACCTTGTTTACAAGTTTTTTTTAAAATAAATATTTCCATTAGTAATTTAAATTAAAATGATCTTATAAACCGGATGAGAAAGAGACAAAGCATAATATTGATAAATTATTCAGGATGTGTGATAAATTGAATATGAACTTGAAAAGAGCAACCGCCGAGTTTCTTGCTGGTTCTTCTCGGTAGGGACGGCATTCCGAACCAGTGGTAAATTTTTTTGACGATTCAAAAGCACTTGTAAAAGTTTAATTGAATAAAAACATTTTGAATTTTGATGAATAAATTGGCTGACGAACAAAACGGTGTAAGTACACTTCAGTTCAAAATACTTTTTCCGGATGTTCTTGTACAAATCTGAACTTATTTTCAAGCAAAACGGCCTAAAACTGTGTTGAAATCGAGTTCTAAGTTCATGATTTCCATCATTGAATAAAAAGTACATGAATTACTCATTTTCAAGCAAAACGGCCTAAACTCTGCTAAACTTTTAATGAGTCATTCAAAATCATAGACATACTCTTCAATTTTATTGTATTTGTACCTTTAAAACAATGTAATGTAATGACCTAATCATTCACTTATTAGATTCTACGTGGTTGCTACTGTGAAATCGTAGTCATCGAAAAAAAATATACGTAGAGAACTCACCACCACCTTCAACAATATAAACCCGAGTAAGATTTGATAGGCATTGCACTGAGTTTATATTGCATCAACTGTTACACTTAGATAAGCCATACTTACTTAATAAGAATGTAAGATGTATGTTATCACCCCCATAAAAAATTTAGAGATTTCTTTTATTTAACAGGGCTCTCTCCGTCACTCGTTTCCACTCGTTTCATACAATCGTAGTTCCAATTTCATTTGAATATTAAGCAACCAAAGTCCATGAAATTTTGCTGACATATTCTAGAAACTAATATCTGTGTCTGTGATGTTTTAGATTTTTCTAAAAATATGTAGTTTTAAAATTACAGGGGCTCCAAGATTTGTATGAAAATTTTAAGACCGCGTAACTTTGAAACCGAATATTTTAACAGAAATCTGGAAAACCACAGACATGATATTAGTTTCTAGAATATGTCTGCAAAATTTCATGGACTTAGGTTGCTTAATATTCAAATGAAATTGGAACTACGATTGTATGAAACGAGTGAAAACGAGTGACGGAGAGAGCCCTCTTAACAACAATTCAGGACATTCGTTTAGTGACGGCGAGCCTTTACCGTAAATATTGTGCTTAGCTGTTGACCTATTTTATTCAAATTTTCTTATTTTTACAGATAATTAAATTTCCTGAGTTTGCACATTCGTAAATCATGACCTAGGTACCTTCGTAGAGTATTATTGCATTTTTATGGTCAATCAGTAACAACTGCATCTTTCAGATATTTACTAGTTCATCTATGTTACCTATTCAATTACACTTCACACTAATATTATAAAGGCGAAAGTTTGTGTGTATGTGTGTGTGTGTGTATGTGTGTGTGTACGTGTGTATGTTTGTTACTCCTTCACGCAAAATCTACTAACGGATTGGGATGAAATTTAGAATGGAGATAGATTATACCCTGAATTAGCTCATAGTCTCCTTTTTTCCGGAAAATCAAAGAGTTCCCACGGGATTTTTAAAAACCTACGTCCACGCGAACGAAGTCGCGGGCATCAGCTAGTAAAATATTATTACGTAGGTAGCCAACATTTACACTTGGCCATTATCGTTGGACAATAGATGAGAATAATGTATTAGATGGATTTTAGTTTTTAAATTGCCGTGGAAATTCTTTGGTTTTCCGGAATGAAATGTGCCTACGTCCGTCTAGGGTTGCAAGCTTCGGATATGCCTTGAAAAAGTACCACACACACACAGATAGACAGTTTCGCATTTATTGTATTAGTATGGACAAAAAGTGAATATGGTGATAACGTGCAAAATATTTTCCTGGACACGTGATACTCAAATTAATTAATTTCATGAGAATTTTCCTTGAACAAAATTGACAGAGATCAAGATCTTATCGATTGTTTTTAACATCACAAAGGTAATCAGTAATCACAGTGTGATTGAAAGTCATTGTTCATATGCATACATAGGTACCTATAACGTACCTGTTGTTTTTGTTTACTTCTTTACCAAGTACGAATATATCTTACTGATAACTGAGTTTGACCCTATCTCAGTTGCAGAAATGTTTTCAGTTAAAGCTCAAGTAAACAAATTTTATTTAAGAAAATCACCAAAAGATAGAGCGCACCTAGAAAGTTAATCACTCAGTCAATACGAAATAGTTAAACAATGATTAATCAAAGATTAGTGTTCAAATTCATCAAATTTAATTTAGTACAATAGTTTTGTTTGTTTATTTACTTTAACACTGAAACAACATCGATGTGAAACAACAATTTGAACATCATTCAAATCCTAATAATATTATTGACGTGACAACGTCTTATAATTCGATAGAGCCGGCTGCACGCACGAAAAAACATGACTCATGCGGCGTTACCTCGCTCTGAGGCGTTCCATGTAAGGCTTGAAGTGCAAGCGAGAGCGCGGCCTTTGTTGTCACGTTCAACTATCGTCAGTAAACCGACTTTACAGACAACCAATTTTTTTTAATCGCGAAAGTGTGTTTGTTTGTTGGTTTGTCCTTCAATCACGCCGAAACGGAGCAACGACGTGATTCTTGCATGGACAATGGATATATAAATAAAGTCTTTGAGAGTACCTACCTAACATACCCTTCTGTTTATCCCAGATTTAAAGATTCAAGTGATATTAAAAGAGTTCTCACGGGACAAAGACCTATAAATCACGGGATTTTAAAAATCTAAATCTACACGTACGAAGTTGCTGGGGGTACCTAACTTACTTAGGTACCTATCAACAATTTCAAACTGAATAAAAATTACTATTTTAGCATCATCTTAGCATAAAAAAAGCAAATAAGCCGGAACAAAGGCTATTTTTAACCGACTTCCAAAAAAGGAGGAGGTTCTCAATTCGTCGGAATCTTTTTTTTTTTTTTTTTTTTTTTTTATTTTTTTTTTATATTTTTTATGTATGTTCCCCGATTACTCAAAAACCCCTGGACCGATTTGGAAAATTTTTTTTTTGTTTGAAAGGGTATACTGTGCAGGTGGTCCCATATAAATTTGGTGAAGATCTGATGAATATCTTCGGAGATGGAGAACAGAACTCCTCAATGGATAGGAGCAAATTGCTCGCGATCAGTGTAATAGCTTAGTAAACAGTAGGGTTTTAACTGGGCACAGGGTACAGTGGGGCCACTAAAAATTGTGAAATAAAAAATTTTCAAAAGAAAAATAAAACCGACTTCAAAAACGACAAACACTAAAAAGTAAAAAATAACTTTTGTTTAGCTACACGTGTAATGTACCTAGGTATGAAGTCGGGCGAGCTTCACTCTTGGATTTCTAATTTTGTTTTAATATGCTCGCTCGACTTCATACCTAGGTACATTACACGTGTAGCTAAACAAAAGTTATTTTTTACTTTTTAGTGTTTGTCGTTTTTGAAGTCGGTTTTATTTTTCTTTTGAAAATTTTTTTAGTAGGTAAACTTATATACTTTAGTTCATTAACATCAGGCAAACTTTTTGCATGATTTTTTTCAAATAAAATGTATCTAAATTCAAATTCAAATTCAATGATTTATTCAATAAAATGTAGGTACAATATGTTGGAATAATGTCTGATGAGCCTTATACATTTTACCACTATAACTGGTGTTTGAATATTATCTTAAATTCAATTAAATAAGTAGGTACTTAATTAAGGCATCAGCCTAACACTGTACCGCCACGGCCTAACTTACAAAGCAGTTTTTTTTTTAGTTCACTTATGTATTAAACCTGGGCATCTTTTCTTGCCTCACAAATCCTTTCACACGGAAATACCTACTTAATTTTATTATGACACCGAGTTAACTTAACGACAGGTTTAGTTCACATACCTGTCTACCTAAATACCGGGCATTTTCTTGCGTGAACTTGGCCTAATATTAAGGTAGTAAGTATATGACACAGGACAAAAGTTCACATAAATACCGGACAAATTTTCGTGATAAATGAATAAATGCAAACTATCACTTTTACTAAGTAGGTAGGTAGATATATAATGAAAGACGTTAGATACTCAAAGATATCTGATGCTTGTATCTATGCTTGTATCAACACAATTTTCGGAAGATTGACTGAAGTTATCAAAGTAATCTATAGGATAAAACAATATAATCTTTATCTCAGTACAAGAATACGACTTACCTTCGCGGGGTCCGGTCTTAATGTGTCTCAATGAAATCTAAAGGCATACTCATTTATTGCAAGTAACTGACCAGCATAACCTGATCTATTTTGCTCCAGCGCACAACAGACGCAGAATGTGATTCAAGACCTCGGGGCTAGTTGTGGGGGTCATAGTATTATGGTTTTACGGACCGGTTTAACAGATCCATACAACTAAGTGGCAAAAAGTTCGTGCAATAGGGATGTGCGATGCTCGATAGCGCAGTTAAGTGCGGATGTCCGCAACAGAATACATCCTGGTGATTTTGGTAACTTTCCAGTTCCTATTGTATTATAAAACTGGCGACCGCCCGCGTCTTAGCTCTCGTGAGAAATCTAAAAAAATCTTATTCTTTGTCTATCTACAGTAGGTATAAAAGTAACCTGTGTGCAAAATTTAAGCTTTCTAAGTTAAATGGTTTGGGCTAGACGTTAATAAGTCAGATGAGTGTGTCAGGACTTATCTTTTTATTGTATGATAAACTAAAATAATTAAAAGTACAACGTCAGGTGTACTAAATATCTCGCACTCAAATTCTTACATGAAATCATTTTGGTAAATAATTTTTATCAAAACTAAGATTTCAGATAAGAAAATATCTTGTTAGAGTTAAATATAATGTATCTAGTAATTAGTGAATGACGCACTGGATCATCCAAAAGAGAGATCTGTTCCAATTGGTTACATTTTGAATTAGATCACGTTTTTTACTACCGTAAATATTGTGGCGATCTCCACATTAGATAAAGATACCTATTCGAACTCGTTCGGATGACTCTACTCGCTGCGATGAAGCAACTTACACTGGAGACTAGATGTAGCCATAGTATTTTCAGTCTCCCTTCTCTCCCCATAAATTACTTATGTTATGAGTCAAATAAATAATCGATAAAAAATCCGCATCAAATATATCATTCCGCACAAAATTACCTACTCAATTCGATAAATAGGTAGGTAATTTATTATCGATGCATGCACATTGCACATCCCTAGAGCAATCGAAGACATACCTAATGCGATATAGTTTATTGCTTATGTAAATATGTGATAAATATAAATAAATAGAGAACAACATTCGAGAGATCGAAACGAAATGAAGAGTGAATCCAAACCCGTTTGGAACCAAGTGTAGTAAATTGTTGCACAATGAAATGTAACATCAATTATTTCCATACAACGATTTGCAAGTACTTTACTTATTGACACATGGAACATTATGTAAAGATAGCACTATTATTAGACCTGTCAAATGTCAATTTCGTTACACCTACTTCTCGTATACCTATCGAAGCGTCATCTTCTAAGAATCACTTTAGTTCTGGTATCAAGGGGAAAATCTAACAAAACAAACCTAATTAGTAAGTAGCTAGTAGCTAGGTAGGAATGCCTGGCTTATATTTTTATTAATTATCTCTAATCATTGATATATAATGTATTTAATTTGGTTTTTTGTCTAGGTAATGCACCCAATATCTACTCGAAATACATATCTATGCTAGAAAGGAAAAATAATAATAATTACAGTAATTCTGAAAAATAGCGTAAAAACCTTGCAGGAAAAGGTTATTTTTTTAGATAATTATTAGTACATCGAGGATATAAATACAGAAGAAAATCAGGAGTGCCAGTGTATCTGAAATACCGTGATAAGACACTCCTTTCGGTCGGTTTCTGTCATATTTTCGCGTGGGTCCCTTAATTTTGAAGATCGTGGCTACATCGAGATATCACCTTCTTCACGTTGCGCCATTTTTCCCTGTTAGAGGTCGTACGGAAGGCATTGCAGGCTGTGTCGACCGCTTCTCTTATCTGGTCGGACCAACATCTCGGGCAGCGTACGCGGTATCTCCTTCCGGCTTCCTCCGATCTTGCCAGTGACCAAGAATTCCTCTATGCTACTCCCGTTTTACCCATCAACGTGATCGAAGTAATCGAGCATCCACCGCAGACAGATGTATGATAGCCGCATCGTTATTTTCAATGTATTTAAGATCGGGTCGTTGGTCTTATGCTCCGTCCAAGAAATATATAAACAGTTGAAAAGATCTACCGCCGAGTCCCTTGCTGGTTCTTCTCGGTAGGAACGGCATTGCGAATCAGTGGTAAATTATTTGACGATTCAAAAGCACTTGTAAAAGTCTACTTGAATAAAAATCTACTTATTCTATTCTATTTCTATTCTATTGAGCATCCGTCTCCAGCACCCCCACATTTCGAATGCATCAATCCTTTTCACATCATACTCATGTGTGGTGTAAGATAGTCTACGAGTAAACCTCAACCAAAGAAGACGTGTTTTCCTTTCAATACTCCCCACTCTCTCTGACACTCTTCAATAATATCGTCTCTAATTAAACCTTGTATTTGTTTCTTTATTTGGTTGAGAGTCATCTGGAAATACTTCACTAATACTGTCTAATTGTTTTTCTGTGCCTTTGTTTTTATTATCATCAGTAATTTTGCTAACTTCATTTGAAGAGGTAAAACTATTGACTGGTGTTGTATCTTCATCATTCGATTCCAGAATGTTATCATCATAATCATTTAATTTGCCCCATGTTTCACGTAATCTTTTTAGATTTAGTAGGTCCTTTAGATAGAGATGAGGAAGGAAATGTCTACATACTCACACTCCAGTGTGAACTAAGTAAATTTGTAGAAGCTTATCCTATTAGAAATAAGGAAACGAAAACTGTAGCTAGAGCATTTGTAAATAACTTTATCTTAAGATTTGGAATCCCAAATTGCCTGGTAAGTGACAGGGGATCCGAATTTTTATCTTCAACGATGACGGAGGTATGTAAATTATTAGAAATTGAAAAACTAAATTCAACTGCTTACCACCACCAAAGTATAGGTTCATTAGAAAATACACATAAACACCTAGGTGCATTTCTGAGGATAATGTGTGATAAACAACCCGAAACTTGGAGTTATTGGCTACCCTTTTGGTGTTTTTCATATAACAATACCGTTCATACATCGACCAAATATGCCCCATATGAATTAGTATTTGGTAAAAGTTGTCGAATACCAAGTAGATTAAGTAGTGATGTAGAACCATTATATAATGTAGATAACTATAGTTTAGAATTAAGATATAGAATGCAAGTAGCGCAAAAGGACGCTCGTGAAAATTTAATACAATCAAAACTAGATAGGAAATGTAAGTACGATAAAAAAGTGAATACAGTGACATATAAAAAAGACGATAAAGTGCTAGTGAAAAATGAGTGCGGTGGAAAACTTGACTGTTTATTTGAGGGCCCTTATACAGTGATAAATGACGTCGGACCAAACGTAATAATTCTTAAAGATAACAAAAGTGAAGTAGTACATAAGAATAGAACTAAGCTTTTTGTTCCTAGTTTATAAGGTATAGAACCACCTGCGAGTGGAAGTAAAAAAAAAAAAAAAAAAAATGTAAATTATTTACGTTACATTTTTCTTTTTTTCTCCTGCCCCGGTGGTGTGGTGTAAGATAGTCTACGAGTAAACCTCAACCAAAGAAGACGTGTTTTCCTTTCAATACTCCCCGATCCCCGCACACCTCACATGCACCAGGTAGGTACCCATAAATACGAAAGCGTGTTTGTTGGTTATTGCAAGGATATACCTACTTAGTTAAAGTCGAGTGTGAAATAAGCTACTTTACCCTGGAAAAAGAAAGAGTTCCCACAGAATTTTTAAAAATATAAATCCATGCGAGCGAAGTCTCGGGCATTAGCTAGTTGGTAAGAATATAAGCAAGACCGATAGGTGTCGATAGCAAGGTGAGCATCCTCATCAAAACCAGAAATTGTAATTGCATTGCAATTGGTACGACAGTCGCTAGCAAAACTGAAAAAAAACGGACAAGTGCGAGTCGAACTCGCACACGATGGGGTCCGTACCATCGTACAAGATAGTCTATAAATTATCTAGATATATAGGTATCTACTTTTTAATTTGCATGAAGTTTGCCATCTTGGTTTTTTACTATTTGTTGTTATGGCGGTTTTAGAAAAACTCTCTAGTTTCTACCTACTACAGATCATGAGATACAACCCGCTGACAGACCAACAGATAGACAGACGTAGGGACAGAGGAGGCTTAGTAATAGAATCCCGTCTGTAGGGGTGACAGAACTCTAAAAAGCAATTATTATTGCAAGTAAAAGCCATTAGCAGTGTTTTGAAAAATGTATCAATATATCAATATAGCTCGAACGCCTTGATCTAATTAAACTCAATATCGAAACGACAAACAAGTTTTCAAAGCCCGACTGGCCTAAGGTAATGGTAGTACATACTACCTTATACCCGCGACTTCGTTAATTTGTAATACTAGAGGCCTTCCACGTCTCATTCTATATTTACTATATGCCCCACGTCTCATACCTATATTTCCTATAGGTAGATGTATTTTTTACATTTTACATTTATTTTACATTTTCCTTTAATTTTCAATTATAACCTTCCTGTTTATTTTAATTAAACGGAGCTTAAATGTACACGCTCTAAGTATTTGATAGAGAACCTATTTAAGATAAGTGTCTTGTTTAGCTTAGAGTTTACTTTACTGTTCCAACCTACGCTTTCCATTTATTTATTCACCCTAATATAGCTACCCTTCGTGCATACAGTATATAGTATAATGTAACTCCGAGTATACAATATACGTCCAAGGGTGACTGTTTTAGGGTGGATAAATAGAATAATGAAAAACGATATACCAACGCCTGTGGAAAATTCTATTGCAATCTCACAGGAAAAGCTATAAAGTAAATCGCGCTTGTAATTCAAAGAGAAGTTTCCCTTTCAGCTAAGTATCTAGAAACGATTAGATATAATATTTTCTGCTCCAATTAGGTATATTATCTTAAAACAAGTAGGCAAGTATCTATTTAGAAAATGTAAACAGACTTACATAGTTATAATTTTCCGAAGACGTAAACAAAGTTATCACGTCGCACTAAGTAATCACAACTATTACTTAACCTTGCACCTCACAGTCACTAAACAAAATATTATTTGTAGCCTAAGTATTATTAAAATATGGTTACATCAAAAACCACATCGGTCGCGAAAGAGCAAGCCCGCTCGCGCGTAACTGACTCACTGACTGTCAGTAGTGTGAACACTGAATTGTGAAACCGTTGATAAGAAGAAGCCTTCAACATCGGGACAGATAGCTGCGAGAAAGTAGCGCGAGTTGCGACGCGAAACTCGAAAGGTTATACTGTACTTAACTACCTAGGTATAGCAATATGTACGTACTACATGTAGCGTAGTACATGTTCCTACGTAGTATTTTGTACATATGAGTACAACGGCGTAGACCTTGACTACGCCTTAATGTTTTTTTAACCCCCGACCCAAAAAGAGGGGTGTTATAAGTTTGATGTGTGTATCTGTGTATCAGTCTGTGGCATCGTAGCTCCTAAACGAATGAACCGATTTTAATTTAGTTTTTTTGTTTGAAAGGTGGCTTGATCGAGAGTGTTCTTAGCTATAATCGAAGAAAATCGGTTCAGCCGTTTGAAAATTATCAGCTCTTTTCTGGTTTTCTTATAGATGTTTTTGCGTCGGGGGGTTTTTAAATTTTTAGTTATAAGTTATTTAGTATAGGTAGTTAAAACTAGCGTAAAATAAAACGCTTTCATAAACCTGAAGATATTTTACTAAAGTATAATATAAAGTTCTATGAAAATAATTAAATAATAACTCTGTACAACGATTGTTAAAAAGTACATTTAAATAGGTAACAAACCTCTTGTAAAAGAAGCAATCATTATTCGGCCACCAAAAAGACTTTAAAATATGTGGCAGACAAATTTATTGGGAATCTCTAAATGTCGAAATCTATACTAATAAATAAAATTGGAGTGTCTGTCTGTAATTTCGAAATAACTACCTCATATTAAGCTCAAATGGTTATTTGAACGATACCAACACTGAATCACACGTTTTAAAAATTTTTGTCTGTCTGTCTGTCTGTCTGTCTGTCTGTCTGTCTGTCTGTCTGTTTGAAAAGGCTAATCTTCGGAATGGCTGGACCGATTTTGACGGGGTTTTCACAGACAAGTAGAGGATTGATCAGGGAGTAAAATAGGCTACTTTTTTAACCGACTTTCAAAAAGGGAGTTGTGTTTTTCTTCCTATGTACACCGAAATCTCCGAGATTTCTGAACCGATTTGCGTAATTTTTTTTTTAATCGATAGAGGAACTTTGTGACAACTTTCCCACGGGATTTCAGACCCTAAATCCACGCGGGCGAAGCTGCGGGCATCAGCTATCGAAAATAAGACCAAGCAGATACCTGCAACGTACCAACAACGGATAATGCAAATTGTGGTACCCTAGGCTGAAACTGAAGTTGTGTGGTCAAAATTCAAACAAAGGAAGGTTGTTTTCACAATATAATTTGTGCAATATTTTCTTCTCATATAGTTCATCCTCTACAGGTAACCATGTTCTATCGGTTGACGATGAAGATGTTGATGATGAGGCGCTTGGTTCTTTGGCTCATAGGCACGCCTTAATGGAAGTTCTGCGGTATCTAGCTACTGCAAGTCCGTGGTTCTCCCTCTCTCCCTCTTTCCTGTTCTCCTACTGTTCTCTTCCTTTTTCTCTATTTAGCCTGGTTCTGGTGAATTCGGTGCAGACTGAGAGACTGTCGGTGGAACCGGGGCAGGTTCGCCCTGGAGCTGAGAGAGGGCGCAACGGACGGCCGACAACATCTCTGGTGTGGACTTCCTCCCTCGCGGCGCGTGCGGTCGATGTGGCCGGGACATCCTCTCTGCTGTCGCCGTTGCTTCTATGAACAAGGAGATGTAACGAATTTATACCCATTTTCTAAATATAAAATAGAAAAGTCTTGAGTCTCTATCTGACTTCAAGGCCCAGCCCAACCCTTTCTGTACACAGAGGTTCCCTTTATAATTTGAAAACAACGTAAAAGGGTGGATTTTCCCACGGAATAAGAAATAAAGAGGACTTAGGGTCGGACTTCCTTGTCAGTTCGTGGTAACAATTTGTAACGTCGTATGGACCGCGGCGCCTCTTACTCACATCAGTAAGAAGCTATTTGTTTACGTTTTCTTAAGATTTCTTCTAGATAAGGAAAAACGGGATTATAGATAGGTATAGCTGCTTTAGAATCATGTAAAGTGGTTCTATCCGGATCCCTACCAACTTGGTAGAGATAGAACCACTCTAATACCAATTTCTAATAGCACATACGCCTAAAAATTAAATTGCTAAACTATAACGTTAGGGGCATGGTTAGGATCTGTAGAGTTGTTACTCGAGATATACCGTTATTCTTAGGGGTTTTCGATATTCATCAACATACGGTTAACTTTCTGTACGCAACATCATCCATCATCTCGTAGCACTTGCAGAAGTAGCGTGGAATGTTCGACATGCCACAGCACAGCGCTCCCCACAAATGCTAGTTGATCGCTGCTCTAGACCAATTTGTACTAAAGTGGATGTATAGAGAAATACGAATAACTCTCGGCCGGTCTTTGCCTAAAATATCGTTCATCTTCCCGCAGTACTTGCAAAAGTAGTGAAATGGCCGGCATGATATTAGACAGCGCCACAACCCCTGTTCATCTTACTCCCCGCTCAATGACATGGACTAAATATTAAAAGACATGCGGTTAACTCTCGGTCGGTCTCTATCCGCAGCATCATCCATCTTTTCGCAACAAGTGCAGAAGTAGCACGGAATACTCGGCATGCTAATACGCAGCGCCATCCCTGTGCACCTGACTCCCCGCTCTAGACCACGCTCTATTTATAATAATGACATGATAAGACTAAATATTAAAAGACATACGGTTAACTCTTGGTCGGTCTCTATCCGCAGCGTCGTCCATCTTCTCACAGCATGTGCAGAAGTAGCATGGAATGCTCGGCATGCTAATACACAGGGCCACAACCCCTGTTCATCTTAACCCCCGCTCTAGACCACGCTCTATTTATAATAATGACATGATAAGACTAAATATTAAAAGACATACGGTTAACTCTCGGTCGGTCTCTATCCGCAGGATCATCCATCTTTTCGCAGCAAGTGCAGAAGTAGCATGGAATGCCCGGCATGCTAATACACAGCGCCACAACCCCTGTTCATCTTAATCCCCGCTCTAGACCACGCTCTATTTATAATAATGACATGATAAGACTAAATATTAAAAGACATACGGTTAACTCTCGGTCGGTCTCTATCCGCAGCGTCGTCCATCTTCTCACAGCACGTGCAGAAGTAGCACGGAATGCTCGGCATGCTAATACACAGCGCCACAACCCCTGTGTACCTTTCTCCCCGCTCTAGACCACGCTCTATTTATAATAATGACATGATAGGACTGAATATTATGATGCATACGGTTAACTCTCGGTCGGTCTCTATCCGCAGCGTCGTCCATCTTCTCACAACATGTGCAGAAGTAGCATGGAATGCTCGGCATGCTAATACACAGGGCCACAACCCCTGTTCATCTTAACCCCCGCTCTAGACCACGCTCTATTTATAATAATGACATGATAAGACTAAATATTAAAAGACATACGGTTAACTCTCGGTCGGTCTCTATCCGCAGGATCATCCATCTTTTCGCAGCAAGTGCAGAAGTAGCATGGAATGCCCGGCATGCTAATACACAGCGCCACAACCCCTGTTCATCTTAACCCCCGCTCTAGACCACGCTCTATTTATAATAATGACATGATAAGACTAAATATTAAAAGACATACGGTTAACTCTCGGTCGGTCTCTATCCGCAGCGTCGTCCATCTTCTCACAGCACGTGCAGAAGTAGCACGGAATGTTCGGCATGCTAATACACAGCGCCACAACCGCTGTGTACCTTTCTCCCCGCTCTAGACCACGCTCTATTTATAATAATGACATGATAGGACTGAATATTATGATGCATACGGTTAACTCTCGGTCGGTCTCTGTCCGCAGCGTCGTCCATCTTCTCACAGCACGTGCAGAAGTAGCATGGAAAGCCCGGCATGCCACAGCACAGCGCCCCCCACAACCACTTGTTGATTGTACTCCCCGCTCTGGACCAAACCGTCGGCCTATCCTCATGGTTGTATACGAAGTCGCGATTCATTACTTTGCAACTGTAGCTAAAACCATTTTTGACATGTAGGTACTGAAACCATGAAACTTTTCATAACAAAAGTTCTATCTTGAAGTGGTTTTTATTTTAGTCGCAAGCCATTGTGTTTGAAATAGTTATTGTTGTAGGAACACGTACGTTGAAAAGAGTTTAAGAACAGAAGATTGCTTAGTTTAATTTTATAAATTGTTTTTATATTTTACCAATTTGACAGACACTACACAATTTTGACGTCGGATGACATTTTAAGATGTCAATACGTACGATGGCAGTATTATGTTTAATATTTTTGATGAGTAGGAAGGTTTTAATTTTTAGCTTTGGTATAAGTTTTTAATAGCCTGGAAAACCTACAGGATAAGAAGTCCGCCTCCTATCCGGGAGGTGAGGCTTTCAATCCCGGGCACGCCTCTCTCATCCGGTTAACCTATGCATTTTAAGCAATTAAATAGCACTGCTATAACGGTGAAAGAAAATATCGTGAGGAAACAAGGAGGAAACCTGATTGCCTGAGAGTTCTCGTAGTGTTCTCAAATAGTGCATAATGTTCTCTATAATGTTGGCAAAGTCTGCCAATCCGCCCTTGGTCAAAGACACGTTAAAATTGTGACTTAGACTATACATAGATAGATCTTTCGAAATTCTAGTAGTACCTATTTAATACCCGCGTAAAACTTTATATTTGAGTACCTTTTATTAGTGCCTATCAAGTAGGGACAAGAAATAAAATTAACAGAGATTAATTGCAAAGCTATTATTTGCCGTGTTAAGAGCTAAAGCACCTGCACGAAATAACTGCCAACTTCCACTTCGACTATAGCGTATCTAAACGACAACCCTGGGCCACGACCTAGTTAAATACAACGACGCGGCCGGCAATCCAACACGACCGGAGAGCGATCAGGCGCCGGGCTGACGAATTTACGCGCTCTCCGAGGCATGAGATACTACTACAAGCAATTTCGGACCTACTGCTAAAGAATTGCGTGACAGAAAAACGCAACAACTTTTTTTTGACTGACCAGGAACGCGAACCCGGTATTCGCAGCTGAATATATTTACTATATTAAGGCATTTTTAGGGTTCCGTAAACCGTATCTCAAAAGGAAAAACGGAACCCTTATAGGATCACTTTGTTTTCTGTCTGTCTGTCTATCCGTCTGTCGTGTCTGTCAAGAAAACTTATAGGGTACTTCCCGTTGACCTAGAATCATGTTTGGCAGGTAGGTAGGTAGAGTCTTATTACTGGCCAATACTTTTAAAAATTAAAATGCATTGTTGTAGCGAGAATATCATAAATTCAGCCAAAAACAACAATGAGATTTCGATGTAGCGTTTCCATAATCGACGGTTAGGGCAACGTCGCTTAGCGCACCGCTTAGCTTGTTACATCGCGATAAGCCGTGGCCCTGGATTACGTAACGCCTCTCAATCAAGAACCTTGGCAACTCACGAAGACCTAATGACAACCATCCTCACGGATTCATTACACGAACTGAGAAAAAAAAGCTTAAACCACCTCTAGTCTAAATAACAACTCATTGTTCACTAAACCTTTGATAAGACAACGCGTATAACAAAAAAGTTACTTTGTACGTAATCGTCCAGTAGAATTTTTTAAACTCGATTTTTTTATCATTCGGATAGTCAAAATTTGGTTAAAAAACACTGTGCTTTCTCATAATTTTTTACGTATTTAACGTACCCATTGATTCAGACTTATTATAGCGACGTTAAATTTATTCTTACGAACTCAAACGACTTTTTATAGCATAAGCAAGTAAAGTCTCTGTATATTTTAAATGTAAATAATAATAAAGAAATAAAATAAATAATAAATAAGCGTTACTTTTTCATACATCTAACCACAATTAACTATTTTCAGTTGTTTTTAATATATTTCAGGATTCGCGATCATCTGTACTGCAACCATAGTGTAATTTTTTTTTTTACAGTTAAAAGCTCCAATTCGCGAATTATATATTCAATTTTCCAAGATTTTACACGTTTTATATACGTTTCAAAACTATCCAAATTTTCTATTATCCGAATGATTTACGACAACAATTAGTTATTAAATCTAATTAAGTTTACATTATTTACAATTTAGAACTGTTTTAAGTAACTGAAAAAGTTAAACAATGAATTTACGGCTGCACATATTTTTCGGCCAATTCGTTTGGTTAATATCGGTATTGAATGGTAAAAGCTTGCAAGGCATACCCGGGTATGGCAGGAATCTGGTGATAAAAGCGATACCGGCCGTCGAAGACTACCAGAGTGCTCTTTATGAAGTGTTTATGGAGCCATATTTATATGTAAGTACCTATTTACCTAACAAGTGTAAATTAAAAATTTATAACACCCCCGACAAGTGAAGGTTACAGTAACTAGAAAAGAGCTGATAACTTTCAAACGGCTGAACCGATTTTCTTGGATTATAGCTAAGAACACTCTCGATCAAGCCACCTTTCAAACAAAAAAATTAAATTAAAATCGGTTAATTAGTTTAGGAGCCGCGATGCCACAGACAGATACACAGATACACACGTCAAACTTGTAACACTCCTTTTTTGGGTCGGGGGTAAAAAGTAATAGGTAGGTACCTACTCTTTCAAATAATCACAAAGTTATAAAAATGTATCCGGATTGTTTCAGGAACTCGGCTCAGGCTATCCCGTGGGGGATCGATCACAAAAGCAAATAGAATTGGCCGAGGTAAGTTGTACTTATTTCTTGATGTCAAGGGTATCATCAAATCTCGTACTTCTTGCTTAACAAGTATGAAGATTGCGAAAAACTACCGATATCTCTAATGATATATTATCAGTATCTAATTACCAAGTTATGTAGGCTCAGGTAAACCAAGAATATGAAAAATATTAAAAATACGAATGCGTCATCCAGATAGAGGTCAACAGTTCTGAGTTCAGCTGATGGTTCAGAGTTCTGCGTTCCGCGTTCATCCCTATCCATATGGATTATGTTACCATAACACAACACCAAAACAGAACCGACACCTTAGTTTTGGGTAAGGTCTGACGAAATCACAAACACAATCTTTATGATAAATTATTATACTTTTATTTCATATTTAAATTTATTAACTTTTACATTTGTGTCAAATAAATGTTGTTCCTCTTACGTTAGTATATTTCCGAATGTCGTCGTTTTAAAACCACTCTTACAGGTAACCTCTCCACGTTTATTAGCCACTCCCCTTTTTATCTTATCGTTATCGGCCAATCCAAATTGTACAATGAATAAACTTAGTGACTAATATACAAATCATCAAGCTCGTTTAACAAATCATCTAAGTAATAAAGATGTTTTCATCTTATATATTGATTACAAATATTATCCTTTATTATGCTACAATTCATCAACTAAAAACTATAAGAATTTTATATACAGTACGTTTATCGATCAGATGTTGAACAACTTCAGCCAATCAATGACGCCTTCTAATATGATGTTATGATTTGTTATGATTTGAGTGGCGCCAACTATCTAATCAGTAACTTCTATACGTTTATAGATAATTAAGATGGGCCAAGCTTACAGCTCGGCCATCCTGTTTTAAGCGAGTCTCATCGCTTTTAAAAAAAAAAATTAAAACTTAAGTAACATGTAAACTTCACAACCAAAATGACAAAGACTTAGTTCAACAAAACAAAAAAAAATTAAGATAGTAATTAATTAAATTAATATTCTTGCTAACCTTAACTAGAAGGAATATACAGTTTTATTGATACATTGGTATTGATTATGATTGCAACTTAATTTTAGAGCACTCGCAGCAACCCTTTCCATCCGATATAATTAGAAAATAGCAGATAAACTCAATTCAATTCCAAACTATTTACCCTCGCAACTTTACCTGCCAGTCTACAGTAGCACTCAAATTTAGCCTTTAATCTAAAATTCATTTTTCTGTTCTCTTCCGCTAATATTAAAATAAAAAGATGCAGACACTCTAAATTTATAAATAATTTTTCAAAAATCATAAAGATATCAAAAATTGCGAGACCAGTAGCAACTAAAGGAGGCCTCCATTTAATCAAAGAAGGTAGGTACATGCATAAAGTCCGAAGTATCAATTATAACTCACAAGCCAATATTTTACAGGAACACTCAATAGAGATTTGGGGATGAGCATGTAAAACTAATTACTAAAAACTACTTTAAAGGGTTTCAAGTATCTCAAAATAAATTGTTAAAAGTTCTGTTCCAACTAGACTCTCCTTCCCACTAAAGAATTATATAAGAAAACTGATGAATTATATTATATAAGTCAATTATACAAATTCAAAATATGTCTATTTGTTAGGAAAATACTATTAAAGTCCGTACATACACGCATCACTTTAAAGCTAAATCTCATAAATATGGTACACAAAACGAACATACCTATTATGCTACAATTACATAAAGCTAGGACTAATTATGGTATGTAAACTACCTAGCTCTACTACATAATGTACTTGCCGAAACTCATACTGGAGGAAAAATCTTTTACAAAGTTTAAAGTTTAATCAAACAGTGTCAAACACCATAGATATCTTAGCTAGATGTAGGTATAGTTTGTTAACGAATATAACGTGTTTTGACTTTTTATATTATTGTATAGTCACCATACCTTTAAAGATTATGTTTGCTTCTATATTTATATTTAGAATCGGGAGCGATTCTTAATATGAATATGTGTAAGTGAACTTCTTGTCCTTTTGATAAAATAAACTCTCTAAACTTAAAGTTAATCGCCGCCAGTTCTCGATTTAAATCACAAAACATTTTCATACACTTTCAACGCAATAGTTTTACGCACATATTTTCTTCTTCCCTTCTTATTGGAAAATCGCGGATTCCGAGCCTTGGCGCGTCTCTCTTCTACCGGGATACATATATGATTGTCCTTATTTCCCTCCAGATCCAAATTTTTAATGACCCTTATCCTAGGGTCTTTTCCCTCCAGATCCAAATTTTTAATGACCCTTATCCTAGGGTCCACCTCCTTCCTCCTATAGGACTTTTTGTCCATAGCCCGTAACCTCGGGGCTTTTCCATCCTTTCCTTCCTTGGGACTTTGTGTCCCTGACCCATACCTAGTTTTGGGTCATCCTTTCCCTCATTTGTTCATTTCCAACATCCTTGGATCCTGCAAACATAAAACACTTTGAGTAGACCGTTCATTTAATTTTGTTTCATAAGCATCCATCATAATACAATCCGACCTAAGAGAAGTAATTTTACTTGGTAACCTAGAAAACCTATTATCATTATTATAATTTAGTTTTCTCCAGTTCCGTACCCCTCGAAGGGTGCCTACGAGACCCTATTTTCTAAACCTCTGCTCTCCGTCCGTCTGTCCGTCTGCACGTGCGTCACGGCCCGAACCGCGAACGGCGTATCGTGAACCGTGATAGATAGAGAGTTGAAAGGAACGTGATTACGGATGTATGAAAATCCTATGCCTGGTTGCTTCCAATTCAAACTTTTTCTTTTAATGCAGATTACGCTTCCCATATTTCTTACAATTACCTATTGTTTTTTTTTCTAGCAAAATCCACATTCTGAAGTACTAATGGACAATGTTAAACAAACGCCAGGGTACAGTAGTTGCGTCACTTGTGCCTCTTAACCATATAATATCTACATGCAAAAAGAATCTTTGATTTATAATTTCACATGATACTTATATATTTTATTTTAGCCATAATATGCACCATATGGCGTACTTTGTCGTTTCGAGTAACATAAGCAGAACTACCAAATTCGACCCTGGGAACGACACAGTCGCGACTCGCCGCCGAATGATACCTATTAGTTTATCATTAATTCCTTTTCATAGAGAAAAGCGATATCAACATAATAGCAGGAAAAAAATGAAATAAATATTCCGTTCGATACATCTCTATTCTCTACGACATCAAAATCTCTATCACGAGCTGATCGATCATAAAGATTAGAAGAAAGTAGGTACCTTATACATTATTTTATATGTTAACCGTAATGACCCGCATCTGTTCGATTTCCCTTTATTCGTTTCGTAAAAGATTCATCCTCGTACGTCCATCATCATCATCATCGTCATCTACATCGTCATCATCATAAGGTCACTGTTGAACATAAACCTTCCCTAGTAAGCACCACACGTACTGTCCTCAGCCTTCCTCATTCAACCCCTGGTTCCTATTGATACAAACCACTAAACCCCCCCCCCATCAAATGTGTACCTATCTACATCCATCCATCATACCCAAATGCCGTGCTGGTTGATGTGATGAGCGACAAAGTGTTAACCTCTTCAATACGTCATGGAACTGTAGGAATAGCCATGGAAGACCTCCAAACCGAACGTTGATATTTTGTGTAAGTGGTCCCACGAGTCAAAAAAAAAATATTCTTGTCCATAAAGGAACAAGCCACGATATAGATTCTTCTATCGGAACTTAAATATTCCAATCACTGCATGTATTCCAACTAATCAGTTTGCTACTGTATATTTGAAGTTGATAATAAATAAAAATGTTAGCTTAATTAAATTCCTATGATAATTCGATTTTTGGTGCATCAACCAGCTTCACCTATTATGTAAAATTAAATATATATATTTTTTTTTTAAATTACCGGCTGTACATTTTAAACTAACCTAAGCAAAATATACTTTCTTACTAATAACTTAATCTTAAAAATTTTCAAGAGGATCCTTCCGCCTCAAATTAACTCAATGATAAAAATGAACAGGAAACTTTAAATGTTGTAAAATCCAGCCAATGCTTCGTACCTTGCCTTATTAATCCAATAGGTACTTCTTTGGATTTTGTCAAAACAAAATACTTTTACTTGTTGAGTGTATAATAAATAAATAATGTAATAAATCAATTAACTGTTAAAGCTAATAACTTTTACAGAAAGCGAACCTCATGATATCTCTTATGAGTTTTAAGCGTAAAATTACCACGCCGAAAACAAAACATGAGCTGACAGTATTCTTATTTGATATACGTAATCCAGTAATACTATATCTATCTACATAATTCGTAAATATGTATGTATAGTTTGTAAGTTACTATTTCACTTTATGCTGTTTCAATGCTTTAAGTTATTATTTTTATCTTTGTCTCATTTTTTTAGTTTAGCCTCATTCTATTTTTAAACTTACTATTTCGCTATAATATTTACAAGTAACCTCATCGAAGACTACACGGTCTTCTGATAACCCAACAAGCATTTATCCAACAGCTATCGCTTTCACCCGAACGGAGGTTCCCTGAAATATACTGAGATAACAATACCTAGTTGACACATGGATGTACAAGAGCGGCAACAAGCTATGACCCCCTCTAGTCATAACTATATCTTTATGATTGTAACATTTCAAACAGTGAAAGTATGTATAAACGATTTCGTCCATAGGACATGCGCTCTAAAGAATGTTAATATAATTATCAGCAACTAAAAGCTTGAAGAAACTAATAGGTACAACTTGTCTTTGAAGTATGAAAATATGCACATTTATCAAGTATACCAGTCCATCAAACATTAAAGTACGCATTTATAAAATGATAACTCACTTATTAATCAAGATAACTACCTGTTTATCAAACCTACCCTACCAAATATAAATAACTACTCACCAAATGTAATACTTTATAACTTAAGTAAAAATATGAAACAAATGTGCATCAACCACATACATACACTCTTCAAATTCATCCATTTATCAAAATGTTATATAACATAACCATTCACCAAATCCATTATATACTTAGTTCATTAAATCGTTTAGTCAAACTTTACTCCACTTGCCACGATTGCAAATTTTCCAAAATAATCAGCCGCAAACATTGCAGCTCATCTCACTTGATAATGCATCCCTCCCTCAGAAAAACAGGCATTAGGAATGTCTTTCCAAGACGCGCGAGAGACAGCCACCGTGGCTTTTCGCGAGATTTAATCCAAATTGAACTAATGCCTAAATAAATGATTTAATTAGAGGGCGATTGCTTTTGCAACCTCTAACCGTCCAATCAAACACCGAAAGTATTCAATAATCCGAGACGTAAATAAAAACCCGTCAGAACACCGTATTTATAAAAACAGAGACAAGAAAAAGATTCCTCCTCGCAATAGATCGCGTGACATCCAACAAGTGAATTATCGACTTTATTACACAACTTATCCTCAACATGTTTTACATCATTTCCTACAATTGAAATCTTTCTATTTTAAATACCCTAACTACAACTTCATAATCCAACCAAAAATCAAACTAGATTTATCCCTCGGTCCCACATCTTTAATGCTTTTTTTTTTCTGTTTGGGTAACTAAAACAAAAAAAAATATATACTCATGTTATAAAACGTTGTCAAAGCTTTCCTGAACGCGCTAAATAAGCAAAAACATAAAATCAGGCGAAATGCCAGACCAGCCGAAAACCCTTCAATGCTTAATCATCCTAAAAAAAAAATTATGATCAATATTCATATTATTATCATGAGATACTACCGGCGCTCCTAAGCGAAATTTATAAGGCACCGCATTTCGATTTTATCAAATAGACTGATCAATTTCGAGAGCACAACAAACGTGGTTTCCTGAGAGTTTTGTTAACTAAATGCATATCGAAACTGAACTATCGCGAAGCGAGTCAAGCGAGCGTGAATTTTTTTTTAAATATATTTCTGGGATAATGTCATGCCACAAACGCGAGCGTAGTGCAAAGATATTTGCCTAAAATTTCTTGCGTACAACAAAGAAAATAGTATTTTGGTAGTAGGTACTTATTATCGCGCCCTGCCCTAAGGGCAGTACTGTAGGTATATTACCATTAAAAAAAAACTTACTCTAATTTTAATAGAACATTTGCCAGGAATTTAACCCGCCAAGCGATGTTATTCCAATAAAAACAAAATCATATTGCATTTAAATGCGGCAGTACACAGTTAATTGCGTGAATACAGGTAAAAAAAAAACCCCGCTGCCCATATACTATACCTACCTACTACTCGTAGTACTCAAATTATTGTGCCAGTATTAAAAGTAAATTAGCTGTTATCTAGCGTGGTAGACTACGGCCTAAACCCTTCTCATTCTGTGAGGAGACACTTGTTGCTCAGTAGTGGGCCGGCCATGGGTTGTTCATGGTGAGCTGTTATCAGCAAAGTTATGTTTGAAACTCAAACATTACGCGTTTCAAGTGGTAAAAATAGATAAATGAAAACATTTCTCCTCACTTTTGTAAAAAAAAACACTTATTTATGCACCCCGTATTTAAAACTATCTGACTACCTACCTACCATAATTTTAAATTTAGTTAAAGAATAACCAGATAAGATAAACCTACTTTTACACCCATTTTAGGATTTATATTTCTCAAAATGCTCAATTTATTAACCCTGGTCACTATTACTTTATTACAACGGATCACCTTCATTTTTATCAATTAACATTTTATATCCCCAATCACTCAGTAACCATTACAAGTAGAGGCGGATTATTTCACTGGCAAACCCAAAGCGGTTTACAAAAAATAATAATTTCACAAAACAACATTCAAGATGCCCAATGAGTGCTGTGTGATAATATCGCGTCACTGTGTGCTAGAAAAAGGAAAACATCTATCTATACAATGAATGCAGCAAACGATTGAACCTAAATCCAGAAATTCACCTTCCGTAAAACAAAACCACTAGGTATGTGAAAATAAATCCCTATCGTAACTCTTAACCAAACTAATTCGGCACACGATTACAAGTGTGAAGATTGAAATACCACGTTCCGTGAGATATTCACCTGTGAAATCATTTAATGAGAAATAAAACCCCGGCAGGACATAGTAGATACATCCTGAAAACTATTTAAAAGTAACAATAACGCCCATCATTAAGTAAACCACACTTTTTATATTGTTTAACACTATGTTCACTATCTATTCCATTGTACCCACGATACGGGATAACCTAGTGCGGGTACCACCAGAAACAGGAAAATTGTACAAGACTGTATTTTGTAAATAAACATTTTTCATTTTTCATTGTAAAATAAGCCTTCTAAATACCTCAATGTTATTTAAACCACAATTTGAAGGTCGATCGCATTTGTATAACCAATATACAAGATGAATTATAAACATGTGGGTAATTCTAGGTATCATAACGTTATATAATTTCCATTCCAACTCGGAGCAAAGCTTTTTAACAAAATGATAACTAAATGTAGAACAAACAAAACGAAAACCCACACAAATAAAAATAAAAAAAAAATTACCATTAATAGCTATCAATAAAAATAAAATCATGGAAAGATCCTACCCGTTTATCCAGAAATCCTTTGATGCCATGACTAGGTACTTTGATATATTGAGGCCCAAATATTGGCCTTGTGCTCCAAAATGTCTGTGGTCTACTAGACCTCCACTTCTTTCTCGTTCCTCTGTATATTTCCACTTGTTTCTCTGAGTCGTGAGCGTGACAAGAAAATATTATATTTTCTTGATGTCCCTCTTCTGACCTTTTGGGTAAGGTCTGACGAAATCACAAACACAATCTTTATGATAAATTATTATACTTTTATTTCATATTTAAATTTATTAACTTTTACATTTGTGTCAAATAAATGTTGTTCCTCTTACGTTAGTATATTTCCGAATGTCGTCGTTTTAAAACCACTCTTACAGGTAACCTCTCCACGTTTATTAGCCACTCCCCTTTTTATCTTATCGTTATCGGCCAATCCAAATTGTACAATGAATAAACTTAGTGACTAATATACAAATCATCAAGCTCGTTTAACAAATCATCTAAGTAATAAAGATGTTTTCATCTTATATATTGATTACAAATATTATCCTTTATTATGCTACAATTCATCAACTAAAAACTATAAGAATTTTATATACAGTACGTTTATCGATCAGATGTTGAACAACTTCAGCCAATCAATGACGCCTTCTAATATGATGTTATGATTTGTTATGATTTGAGTGGCGCCAACTATCTAATCAGTAACTTCTATACGTTTATAGATAATTAAGATGGGCCAAGCTTACATTAGTTAATCAACCATAACAAAAAAAAACAAACGTGACCAGTTAACAATATAACGATGGGTATAAAAATTGGATATTTATATCCTCAATGCCATTCGGAAAATCACGAAAAATCTTCCAAAAATGAAGGTCATATTCCATAAAATAATATTAAAAAGCATGTAGGTTGGTATACCTATTACCTGGCTAATTGCATTAATTTACTAGGAAACGGTTAAGTAATTATCTTATATCTATCAATTTGCATAATTTTGAGTTGTGTGTAGGCATCTATATTTTATGGTAACTTTTATACACTTTTCAGGATTCCGTAACCGAAGTGTGCCAACGAAACTCTATGACTACATAAAGCCTCCGCTGTTTTTCCGTCTGTCCGTCAACGGACTGTATCTCATGAACCTTAATAGGTAGAGAGTCGAAGTTTTCATAGAGTGTGTATTTCTATTGCCGCCAAATAAAAATTTCATTATGGCCGAAAGTGAAAATCTAGATAAAAAAGTAGGTTCATAATCTTGTATAATGGTACGGAATCCTTAGTGTGCGAGCCCTATTCGCACTTGACCGGGGTTTTTTTAATTGAAGATTTTGTTGCTTTAGATATTTAATATCAAATGCTCACTAAGACAGTCAATCTTGATAGACTAGTAAATAGATGTGTTACTGTTAGGACCCAGGGGTGTATTTACCCTCGGGGCAAAAGGGTCCAAGGAAGGTCATTCTATTCTACCGAGTAGGTAGGTATGACAGTTTTACTTGACGATTCAAAAGTAGGTAGGTACTTGTAAAACCTTATTTAAGGCCCGGGCGGCGTAGCCTCCCACCCAGACCCGAGACAATTTAAAAACTATATAAACTAAATAGTATGCCCGCGGCTTCGCCCGTGTGGATTTCGGTTTTTTTTTATCCCGTAGGAACTTTTAGATTTTCCTGGATTAAAAGTAGCCTATGTCCTTCTCCGGGATGTATCCCAATCAGTACCAAACATTAAAATCGGTTCAGCGGTTGGGCTGTGAAAACGTAGCAGACAGGCAGGTCCTCAAAAAATGGTTCATAAGTTTGCGTTTAATCTTTGACCTACAGAGTAACAGTCGAAACCTCTGGATTTCAAACTTGGAAGGCTTCCTTACCTCAAATAGGATTTAGAACCTAATTAACAGGAAACTTATTATTTAATTACGTTAATTATGAACTAAGCTAGACGTTAGTGCAGACTAATCGGATTTTAGGAAATCACGACAAAACGGGAGGTTAATTTACGTCGTTAGAAAAGATAGGTTGTACATTTATTGACAAGTGTGTTGACTGAAAAATTTACACTAGGTAAGACGAAGTCCATGAGGAGATTTCCTCATGGACTTCGTCTGTGTTGGTGTTAGCTGGCGGGCGTGCTTTGCCTTTTTGGAGTGTTTTTTTTTTTGTTAAAACTGGCTGGAAAGCGCACTAAGGGGGTGCCGTGCGTATGTCGGCGAGCGCTGGCACAGACGGGGTCCATACTTGTGTAGTTTAACTAACTTGTTACAAATAACTACAAACTTAACATTGGCTAATCTCTGTAAAGCCAGACGAGAGAAAAAAAAATCTCCTCATTGATAAAATACCTACTCTACCTATTTCAACTTTCATGCCGCGTAGGTACCTACCTAATTACTTTGTTAGGGATGACTCAGTGGGGATGACGTGAAATAAGGTCAAGGTTTAACTTAATGCTGGCTTTAAGTATACCAAGTATACCTACCATCCATTTTGCATGAGCCTGGATAATGCGACAAGTAAACATTGAAAACACTACACAATACAGATTGAATCTAACCTCAAGCCATCATTATGACTTAGGTACCTACGTACTTGACGGCGTGTGCATACTGCATAACACTAAAACGAGATGGTATCTATAAATAATTCAATAACACACCCTTTACTATGAAGAAAACCGGACATTACACGATTATGAAAATCAGTCAAGCCCGAGTCGGACTTGCACACGAAGGGTTCCGTGCGATCGTACAAGACATTTATTAATTTAGCACAGTCATTTTGAAAGTTTAATTATTTTTTTGTTATAGCGGCAATGCAAATACACATTCTGCGAAAATTTCAACTCTCTGACAGGCGACAGACGGGTGAACAGACAGATGGACGGATGGACGGACGGACGGACGGACAACGGAGGCTTAGTAATAGGTTCCCGTTGCGCTTTGGTACCCGTCGGGTTCGGAACCCTAAAAATAGCAATTTTTCGAAATAAGTAATTATATCCAGGATTACAGAGTATGTAAAACTGTGGGTCATTTTAATTATTCGCGGTTTCCTGTTTCAACTTACCTCAATACCATCTAAGCAATTACACAAGTAACCAATGTGAGATCATATCACTTATTCGTATTACCATAATACGGAAGCCACGATTGTTTGTGTTTATTAATCGAGGAAGTCGAGATTTTGATAGCACGTCTAAGCTTATAATTATATTATTACTAGAGGATGCCCGCGACTTCGTCCGCGTGGATTTAGGTTTTTAAAGATCCCATGGGAACTGTTTGATTTTCCGGGATAAAAAGTTGCCTAGGTCAATAACAGGAAGGCAAGCTACTTCAGTACCAAATTTTATACAAATCGGTTAAGCGGATGGGTTTTTAGGAATCCCGTGGGAACTGTTAAATTTTCCGGGATAAAAAGTAGCCTATATGTCCGTCCCCGGGATATATAAGCTAACCCTGTACCAAATTTCGTCAGAATCGGTTAAACTGTTGGGCCGTGAAAAGGTAGCAGACAGATAGACAGACAGATAGACAGACAGACAGACACACACTTTCGCATTTATAATATTAGTATGGATATGGATATAATATTAGTATGGATGGATATGGATAAGTAGGTATATAAGTAGTTGCACACTAATTTAATCATACCTACCCAAGGAACAAGCCTAATTCGCTATAATTTGCCATAACAGACAAATCTGTATTACAACGTGCATCATGCGATATGCACCGCCCGCTCTGTTACTGTCCACTACCAAATATGCAGGAAAAGCAAGCGATCAACCGAGCAACACGGACTACCACCACACAACACTATACAAATCTTCTAAAACACCTTTAGGTATAACCTCTCCCACTGCCAAGAGTAACTGGTAGAGATCTAAATAGAGGTAATTGTTGTCATAGCGGCAATAAAAATACAAATTAAATGTTCTTTAGCCTGTCACCTGGACCATAATCACGAATCGATTCATCAAAATCGACTCAGTACTTTAGGCGCTACGGTGGAACACACAAAATCTGATACAAACATACATACTGCTAAAATCATAACCCTTCCTTTTTGCTTTGCTGTAGTCGGGTAAAAAATAACATGAGCACCAGTGTGAACGAGGCTTTCTTAGGAACCTATTCCACCTATTCAGAGATTGATAAGTGCAAGGCTGATGCACAAAGATAGGCATAGCGTGTGATTGCGTGCGCGTAATGACTTTGTCTCCTCTTATAACATAGTGTCAAGGATTCTTAGCTATTCTTAAAATAGTATAGATATACCTACCCAAAGATGTCTGCATTCCTATGGCACGCCTCTGATGTAAAACCAGTCATGTTGCAAAGGTTTCTTCTTCTCTTTTGTCGTTATTCTCTTGATAGAGTGGTTGTGCTCGTCACTGCAGTGTTGTCTCTCTGATGGCTGCCTTCCTTGTGCACTCATGTAACCCCTCGTCCACACAACACACTGCTCTACTCGCGCAATTAATCGCGACGCCGGCGCACTAGGTCGCTTACCTTTGCAACGCGATGGACGTCGAAACTGTGGCAGCATACTTACTGACAAAATAGGGGCGATGGGCATGAACTAGGAACAACGAGTAACGCGTCCACGCTACGTCTCGGCCTCCGTTCCTCGCTCTTTCCCATGCCAAACGCGCAGTGTGTGGACGGGGTAAGGGAACGATCATCGCAGACCTCACTTGGTCTGCCTAAAGGTTTATTACTCCGGAAAAGCATGAAATATTGAGCAAAAGAAACTACACCTTTGTAAGTGTGTGTCCTGTAGTGGTTCACCCCGAGGCTTGAACTTACAAGTATGTAGTTCTGTAGCCTATCTTGGACATCATCATCATCATTATCGACATGCCACACAACATAATATGTCCATAGCTGCACCTAGTTGTAAGACTTCCATAGTTCAAACGTCACGGTCTCGCGCTGCCTGAATCCATCGTCTCCCTGCGATTCGTTTGATGACGCTTCTCCACCTAGTGGGGTACGAGGCTTGAACTTAGAAGTATAATAAAAACTGCCATAACTACTCCTTCCAGGCTAGCCCGCTTCCATCTTAGACTGCATCATCACTAACCACCAGGTAAGATTGCAGTCAAGGCCTAACTTGTATCTGAATAAAAAAATGTAGATCTCTAGCCTATCTTGCACGTATCATCATTATCAATCGATGGATTTCCACAGCTGCATCTAGTCTCTTGTAAAACTTCCACAGTTCAACGTCACACGACTCCTTGTTTGATAACTCGTTTGATATCGTTTGACCACTTAGTTTCAAAGAGGCACCTTGGAACCCCAACGTTTATCATGTTATCAAATACAAAAAAAATGGTTGCATAAAGAAACAATCCATAAAAATGCCTATTTCTTTCAGCACCGGCAACCCGGTCCAGGGCTCAAAGCGATAGTCCACTTAGAAGCCGACCAAGAATCAGGTGTAGAAGGCGAACTTATCTTCACACAAATCGTTCCTAACGGGCCGGTGCAGATCGAAGGCAATGTGACCGGCTTGCCTGCCGGTCTACATGGCTTGCATGTTCACCAGAGTGGCGATATTGATGGGAACTGTATGGAGATTGGTCCTCACTTTATAGCTTATTATGTAAGTACCTTTTTTTTTGTTAACGAGGGGGAAATCTTCATAAGATACCCGACGTCCAGGACTAATCATCGGGTGATATAGGATTTTACCTACTAAAACCCTCAGTGCGCATTGGGACTTGGGAGGCTCCGAGATATCTTACGACACATCGGTACCCCCTTCCAGGACGCCCATGAGCTCGTTCCAGAGAAAATAAACCCCCGGTCCCGCACCTCGATGTGGAGTATGACAACTAATGTGCCACAGCAAGTATAAAAAGTCTAGATCTGATCTTCTCACAAATCAAGGCAATATAACCGACTCGTCTATTTCACCAGAGTGGCAATATTAAGGGGAACTGTATGAAGATTGGTCCTCACTTCATAACTTATTATGTAAGTACCTATCAAGAGTAGAAAGTCTAAAAAGCGATCTGATGTTCACACAAATCCTGTGAGGAGGTAATGGATGTCCTACACTTCATACTGCTTGCAGTAGAGTTTATCAGAGGTATTGTACTCCTGTCACACTTGTCACATTATCCCTAGACGTCATAAAGCAACTGCAAGTAGATAGGTACCTGATGCTGCAAAGACCTATGAAATATACGTTGATAACTAAATTAGGGTAGGGTAAAGAAAGGTAGGGTAGGGCAAATCACACTAATATTATAAAGGCGAAAGTTTGTATGTGTGTGTGCATGTTTGTTACTCCTTCACGCAAAAACTACTGGACGGATTGGGCTGAAATTTAGAATGGAGATAGATTATACCCTGGATTAGCACATAGGCTACTTTTTATCCCGGAAAATCAAAGACTTCCCACGGGATTTATAAAAAACCACATCCACGCGAACGAAGTCGCGGGCATCAGCTAGTTCATTTATATGCCTAATGCAAGCGATACAAACTACCTACTTACTGTCTGCTTAAACCAAATTGGTGCCTTCGAAAGGCTATGCCTTTTTCGACGTCCGTTAATACTCAAAAATACTTTCAGGGACGACACGGTGGCCCGCGTGACCACATCCGCCACGTGGGCGACCTGGGCAACATAAAGGCTGAAGAGGGTACTCCGCTTAGTGTGAAAATCTTCGACCACCTCATCTCTTTGACGGGTCCCAGGTATGAATCTTTTTTATTAGTCTAACTTATTGAACAAGGCCTAGCTTATTAGCTGGTAAATAGTCCTAGGCAGGTATTTATTCAAAACCGCTAGGCCTAGTGTTGGGTTTGCGCTGTTACACCAGCAAAGTTCGAAGTTCAACCTAGCCTGCATTACTTTGTCTTGGTTAGTGGGAGCTTCGGCTGAATAATTTTGTTTCCGTCTGATTTAGCCGTTTTTGCGATAATCTTAGATATTCTTCATACCTAACCTGGAACTCTCCCCTAGGAGAGCAGATATATTTTGAAGATTGAAGATAATTGTTGCGCCAGCAACAAAAAGATATAGCGCAAAGTGTACAGTTTGTTCAACTGTACCTACCTAACTAGGAAACTAAATAGGTATTGTACCTACCTAGCACAGCTTAGGTACCTAAGTATGATACCTCAAGTATAACAAGTGAGACAGTCAAGCGCTATCTTGAAAAGTACTTAAGAGGGCTGTCTCCGTCACTCGTTTCCACTCGTTTCATACAATCGTAGTTCCAGTTTCATTTGAATATTAAGCAACCAAAGTCCATGAAATTTTGCAGACTATTTCTAGAAACTAATATCTATGTCTGTGGTTTTCCAGATTTCTGTTAAAATATTCGGTTTCATAGTTACGCGGTCTTAAAATTTTCATACAAATCTTTGAGCCCCTGTAATTTTAAAACTACATATTTTTAGAAAAATCTAAAACACCACAGACACAGATATTAGTTTCTAGAATATGTCTGCAAAATTTCATGAACTTTGGTTGCTTAATATTCAAATGAAATTGGAACTACGATTGTATGAAACGAGTGACGGAGAGAGCCCTGTTAATGTTGTTTTTTTATACCTAGGTCTATAGTGGGGCGGTCTATAGCTATAACGAAGAGTGAGGACGACTATGGCAGAGCTGGCACGGAAGACAGCGCGCTAACTGGAACATCAGGACCGGCCATCGCTTGTGGGGTTATAGGATATTTGAACTGAATGCTGAAGATCACGCTGGCTTCCCACGGTTGAACAAATATTACCGACTGTGATATCCCACTTTTAGCGTATCATATCTATGCTGAACGCAACATCCTCCATATTAATATTCTAATTAATGCAAAAGTGTGTCTGTCTGTCTGCTAGCTTTACACGGCCCAAATGTTTAACCGATTTTGACGGGTACAGAGTTAGCTTACATCCCGAGGACGGACATATGCTACTTTTTATCCCGGAAAATCGAAGAGTTCCCAAATTATTCTCGAAAGGCCCATCCGTTTAACCCATTTATATGAATTTTGGTTCAGAGGTAGCTTGCGTATTGGGAATTGACATAGGCAACTTTTTATCCCGGAAAGCAGAGTTCCCACGGGATTTCGAAAAAATCTAAATCTACGCGGACGAAGTCGCGGGTATCATGTATATAATACATATGTATTGTACTACTATCCTACTATGTGTATAGTATGTGTTACTATATGTAATGTGTATGTATGTATATAATAATAATAATGTCCTTCCCGACCGAATTTCGACCACGAGGCAGCCAATCAACCTAATAAAATAATCTGATTGATCGTAAATACGTCTCAACTTTTGTCCGCTTCAGTGGAAACGCACCTAAAGATGAGAATTTAGTAAGAGGTCGCATATTGGCGTAAGATACTGTGTAAAGCCACCGTCTACTTCTGAAAATTGTGATAGGGTTTTTAGCAATAAATTATTTATAAGGTCATAATAAATTGTTTTAATTTTTAACACCTTTCTGGAGCAATCCTTACTCGCCTATTTCCAAGAAGGTCCAGATTCGATTAGCAGTCGTGCCAGTAGGTAAAAAAACTTTTCTATATTGGTATTCCCTCTTATCAGACGCAACTATACAGTCGGAGGACTCTGTATTAAATACTTGTAATTTCCAAACAACTCAGGATATGCCTAAAATTAATTTGGCTTTTAAATTTTAAGAAGATAACTAAGTTTTTTAAATAAAAGACGAAAATTCTCCACACGATTTATTTCACGGAAATGTAAAAAAAGTTAACAAAATATGCGCGACCTGCGTTATAAGAGTAACAATGAAAAAAATTGCGAGCACCGTTTTTTTTTTTCAATAAATTGTAATTTATTTGTAGCACTTCCTGATTAAAAGTGACCTAAATCAAAACTAAATCCAGTAGTTGTAATCCAGTACAATGAAAAAAAAATGTTCATACTTATGACAATACAAATGTTTCGAAAAGGCACTGGGTATCCTTCTGTATATTTTAACATCTTATTCCAACCTGTATTTACTTATATCTCAAAAAAAATATAGTTAGGTCACTTTCATTCTGAAAAATTGTGATGTAGAAGACCATGAACCTTAGACAACCTATACCGTAGAAGTAAATAAATATATTAAATAGTGTTATTATTTAGTTATAAGTCTTTTTAGGTGTTAGTAACAAAAAAATATAAAAATTTGTAAATATTTGCGAAATATACTTAGTCGATATCATTTTGTGCGACTTTTTGACAGAGGTAGTCATGAAAATATGATATAAATATCACACAAAAAAAAACCCCGACGGGACAGCGTCTATGAATTTGATTTTTCACTCCTCAAATATTATGCTTATTAATAAAGTGCGTTTTTTCAGACACAATTTCCTTATGACATAGATGTTGCCACGTCGGAACGAGCCAAAAAATGTATAGTAAAATCACTCATATAAACATTTAAAGTATAGAAAATGCGCTTATTTATACTAAGTATAATAGGAAGCATACTGGTTTGTCCTTATAAATCCAATAATAACAAAAGAAAGTAAAAACAACTATGAAAAATAACTTATACCACTTATATATTTTTATAACACTAATATTGTCTGTTAGGTTAAAAGATTATAATGGCAACACAGTATTACGTCATCTACCAATATTAATCTAATTGGTCTGTTTTGTGCTTAACACATCTCCATTTCGCTCCGCTTTAAACTACCTGTCAATTGAAGCGGAGCGGAGTGGAGACGTTCAACAGACCAATCAGATTCCACAGAAATGACGCAAAAAAATTACCGTCACCTTTCAATCTGATTAGTCTATTAAACACATCTCCGCTCCGCTCCACTCCACTTCAGTGGGCGGGAATCCTTAATGACTGTGTCGCCAGAATATTTTTATCAGAAATCATAACGGATTTCGAAGTCATGACACGTTATTTCAACTCGAGACCTTATTAGTGTTATTCTGTGACTTAAATCTAGTTTATTGGAGGCCGATGGACGCGACTAAGCTCTCAGCTTTCGCGATGTAGGCCTTCTGTGCGTCTTCCTTGGACAGGCCCTTCTTGGCGCTCCACGCCTCGAATTTCGCCTTGCCCCTAAGGTCGAACATGCCGGGTTTGTCTGTAAACAAGGGAATATGCATTTTAATCAATAAAAAAATATATAAGGATTATCTATTTACAGTACAGTAAAGTACGTTAACAACTGCGCTGGTTAATAAACTGTGTTGATTAATTAAAATGCATATTAACTTTGCAACTGCACTGATGTAATCATCTTCATAATAATTATATTGAAGTATACCTACAGAGTTTCAGTACTTCTGAAGTTCTGACGCAATCGTAAGACCTTTGATAAAAGATTTGCATAACAATATTTACTTATTAATAAATATAATAGCTGGTGTTTTTACTTAAGCGGCTTCATTAAATGATAATAACTGAAATTTTAATAGCTCAAGATTCTTATCTGAAATCTTATGTACAAATAAATTATATTTTTAGAGTAAGTTTACAATTGACCACTAGTCAAATCAGCGACTTTTTATCAAACTTCAAAACGCTCGTTTAGTACTTTTTAATTGAATCGATAAGTACGATCAGCAAACTTAAACCTAACAGTGGACGTTTATTTAATGATTCCTAAGAAATAATATTATGCATCTCAACTAGGCTACCAAGCTCATGTGGTGTAATGTATTCTGTGGTGTAATGTATAGAATGACATTGAGCATCCTGTAGTGCAAGGCAAGGTGGAGGGTACCAGAGGGCGAGAAAGGTCGCCTACGCGATGGACCTACCAAATTAAGTCCGCTGTGGGCGGTCCCTTGTACGAGTGTACCAGACTATCGGCCTGCAGGGAGAAATGGCGAATGCTCGTGAGGCGTATAACATCTGCCCCCAAAAATGTCGCTTCGTGATGACCACGACCGCTCTGCCAAGAGTGTTACGAGGAAGAAGAAGAAAATTATGTAAACTAGAACTTAAGTAAATTATTTGACCTAAAACCAACTGCAAATACCACTATCGGTAACAAGTTGGTATGTAACAAACAGATAACCGAAGTAGATTAAACCCATATCGTAATCCTGCTATCGCAAACCTAAATTACTCGCGAAAATACCGATGTAGGTACCTATGCAACATAACTTCTGAATAAGCCGAAATGTTGCTTCAAGACCAAGTCATAAATAAAGACAAAAAAGAGTAGATTAATACAAAATAAGAGTTATTAACCTTGTTGTTAACGTCTTTTACAATGACTCATGTATTAAATAGTAATGAGGAGTTCTGACTGAATAAATATACATGGATTTCCCTGTATAATTTAAAGTAGCAAATAAACAGGAAAGACGCAACAAAGGATGAGATTAAATAATTACAATACCTAAAAAGTCCTTCCTACACCAGTAAATAATATTATAAAATCACATAGTATTATGTGCATAATGCCTGCGATTACGTCCGCGTGGATTTAGGTTTTGAAAAATACCATGGGAACTATTTGATTTTCCAGGATAAAAGTTGCCGATAGGGATAATTTTATAAGTTTTTTAGCAATCCCTTGATAACAACCTAACTTGTTATAGTTAGGGTTAATTTCAACGTGCGATTTTTCCGGAATTTTGTTTACTGTGAGTTAATTTGAATAGAATATGCGTCGAGTCTGTGTAATGTGCGAAGACCTTTATACCGCTTCGGGGTCTTTGCGATATGGTGCCGAAAGATAAATCGCTTGACAGCACGGTTTTGCTGGCAAGGTGGTAGCTAGTCGCGGCCGAAGCTTCCCGTCCCGGTCTAAACCCTCTGTTTCTGAGAGGAGACCCGTGCTCAGTAGTGGGCCAGCGATGGATTAAGATCAAGATAATTAAAACACGGCAAATGTAATTGCGGTATTGCGCCTTACCACTGACCTCTACTAACACAAGTACGCTGGACCTGCAATTGCCGAATATAATAAAACATATTAACTTACTAGCAGGGTCAGCATCACCAACTGTAGCCTGTTTGAAGTAAGCGTACAGTTCTAGCAGGTCAGCATCGCTTGGTACGGTCTTGAGGTTCTTGACATCGGCTGCTGCCTTGTCGAATTGCTGAAATTGTAACATTTTCTATTTAGACTAGTACATAATTTTTTATATTATATGTATCCCTTTTATATTATATGCAAGTAACTATATTGTCATATATAGCATATACATATATATTTATATATTATATATATATAATTACTTTTTTATGTTTATTAGTATATATATAAATCTTTGTAAAAAAATCCTTGCGACTTGGTACTATCCAACCTCCTTCCTAGAACTTCTCCTTTCAGCAAAGGTTGCCTGGTAGAGATTGCTCCAAGCAATAAGGCCGCCTTTGCACACAATTGTTTTTTTCTGATTTCTTCTTACTGTGTTGTTATCCTTATATGTGTTTTTGTGTGCAATAAAGAGTTTCTATCTATCTATCTATCTATCTATAATTTATTCGAATAGAAAGTATTGAAATCTTCTATGAAAACTACTACCCATAATCAAATCAAATCTTTAATCAAATTGTTTATCATTGTACACTTTTTGATTGTCGAATTGTGGAATGTAAGATAATAGTGTAATGGTGATAATTAATTACGTAAATTTAAAACTTAAGCTACCAGGGTTCAGGCCTAGGCTTACTTGTTTCAACCGAATTCGTTAAACTGGATAATATAATGTTCGTTCACATTAGTTGGCGACCTTAAAAGGATATAGTGAAGGAATACCATGGATCCATACTAATATTATAAATGCGAGAGTGTGTCTGTCTGCTACCTTTTCACGGCCCAACAGTTTAACCGATTCTGACGAAATTTGGTGCAGTGTTAGCTTACATCCCGGGGAAGGACATATGTTACTTTTTATCCCGGAAAATCAAAGAGTTCCCACGGGAGTCTTAAAGATCCATCCGTTATACTTTTAACTTGACGTCCACGTAACATTGTAATTAACATAGACAACTTTTTATCCCGGAATATCAAGCAGTTCCCACGGGATCTTAAAAAACCAAATTCCCCGCGGACGAAGTCGCGGGCATCCTTTAGTATCCAATAATTAATTATCATTTACTCAATTCAGTGAGGACATACGCTTGCGTATGTATCGCACCCATCAAAACTCAAAAAGTAACACTTTCTCAGAAACTAAGAAAAACATTTTTTTGGTTTTCCCCAGCAGCTATTAAAATTACATAGAAAATAGATTTACCTAGAAGGAATTATTGCGCCTTGAATTTCCTCGATTCTATAATCGTATTTAAAACAATTTTCCCGTACAAAATCGATTCAGGTAACAAATTAATGTTATTTGATATAACCATAATTTCTGATATCTGAATCGATTTTCCAAGCAAGGTTTTCGAGTTGAGCAGTTTAGATCTAGGAGTGCGCTGTATCATAATAAATAGGTACACAATAATGCAACCGGTGGGGTTTGAACCACGACCTTTCGGACTTCAGTTCGCTCCGTTGAGCTATTGAGGCTTCATAATTGCGACTAGTGTACGGAACATATTCGGTTAACGAATTCGGTCAAAACGAAAGTGGTTGACGAATTCGGCCAACGACCTAATGTTAACGAGGGAACATGCCTAATACATGTTCCCGAGACTTCATCCGCCTCAATTTTAGGGTTTTAAGGGTCCTCTCAAAGGAAAAAAAGAACTTCTTCATAATCATTCTTATGTCCCAGCCACATTAACGGGCAACAACACGAAGTTCAACGGCGTTTCCAACGGCATTCATAATGCCGTTTGGCGTTACACGATTTTAACACCAATTCAATTGCAGCATTAGATGTTAACGGTTTAAGTCCGACAAACTGCGAGGCAGTTTGGCAAGATATATTTTTATAAGGATTTTTTTGTGTCGGTAAATTAATAACAAAAAAATGTGTGGTCACTCAGTTTAACGCGTTGATTAACGCGATAACTATGGCGCTGTTGGGCATTGACGTTAACCTTTATTTTGCCCTAACATTAGTGCATGTTCAGTGTTCACATTACAAAGAGAACCTTCACACAAAATTTCAAGTTTCCAGATCCATTGATTCAGGCTTGTTGTTGTGGCGTTGTTTCTCAGTCAATCACAGTTCGCTCCTTTAACAGTTGAGCTATTGAGGCTTCATATTTGCGACTAGTATACCAACATATTCGGTTAACGAATTCGGTCAAAACGAAAGTGGTTGACGAATTCGGCCAACGACCTAATGTTAACGCGGGAACATGCCTAATACATGTTCCCGCGACTTCATCCGCCTCGATTTTAGGGTCTTAAGGGTCCTCTCAAAGGAAAAAAAGAACTTCTTAATAAACATTCTTATGTCCCAGCCACATTAACGGTCAACATCACGAAGTTCAACGGCGTTTCCAACCGCATCCACAATGCCGTTTGGCGTTAGACGATTTTAACACCAATTCAATTGCGGCATTAGATGTTAACGGTTCAAGTCCAACAAACTGCGAGTCAGTTTGGCAAGATATATTTTTATAAGGATTTTTTTGTGTCGGTAAATTAATAACAACAAAAAAAGTGTGGCCACTCAGTTTAACGCGTGATTAACGCGATAACTATGGCGTTGTTGGGCATTGACGTTAACCTTTATTTTGCCCTAACATTAGTGCATGTTCAGTGTTCACATTACAAAGAGAACCTTCACACAAAATTTCAAGTTTCCAGATCCATTGATTCAGGCTTGTTGTTGTGGCGTTGTTTCTCAGTCAATCACAGTACCAACATCATAAAAACATTGTCACCTACTTAGGGTGTTACATCTGATATCTGATAGGTATTATACCTATAAGTTACTGTATCATATCAGTAAAATCAATGATAAAAATTAAATCAAATTATACGATATAAGAAATATTCCACTTATTATATTATCTTTTGTAAGTATGTACATAAGAATTGACTACCTATTCAGAGTTTAAAGAAATACTTAGGACAGTAGGTAATTTATCCTATATTTTAGCTAAATAAGGGCAGATTTTTCAATCGATAAATATCTTTTATCTGAGGAATAAACTTGACATTTGATAGTTTTTGTAGGTATAGCAAATATGTCAAAATGTCAAATTTATTCCTCAAATAAAAGTTATTTCATTCTTGAAAAATCGGCCATAAATAAACCCAGAATAAGTTTTTCATACTGTAAAGTACTGGATTGCTAGCCTGCAACTATGCCGGTAAATAGCGATGTCCGAAACCTCCAATCAGACCATAAATTATAAAGACAGACTATAAATTCCCATAGACCAAGCTGGGAATCTAACCCAAGACCTCTCAAAACAGTGCCAAAGAGATTTTCAACACTTTCTATAAAGAAATCATTATTAAAGAAATGTGGTGTTATACTGATCCAGTTTGAGTCTCAGTATACGCCTGGCTGGTTATTGACCTAGTATGCTAACTTTCTCTGAACAATGTGGCGAATTCTGTTATACACAATCTCCAGTTAAAGTAAAATGACAGGTTTGAATGTATGGCTGTCCCTTTCCTAATGCTCCCTGCAGTAAAGGATAGCACTAGATCGGACCTAGGATAGTTTAAATGAAATAAAATGAATGAAACGAATTTATTTCTTTTTAACCATAACGTAATAGATGAAATTAATAATCAATCAATTTGTAATCTGATGATAAGATACTTAGAAGCATTGCTATTTATTGCCAGAATTAACCCACTTACACAGGTTATGGTCACATAAATGAAGACCATTAAATTAATTATGGTATGCACCCATTCATCTTATGACATATTACGTCTTAAACCACGAAATAAGCTTAAAATCATTAACATTGCTATTAGTTAAAAAATAGCATATAAATTTCAACAAATAACAATGTTACAAATGTGACTTATGGCCAGATTACAGTTAGGATTAATTATTTACTTTGGTCGTAGGTCACTAAAATTGAACCCCATATTAAAAATATGAATACATTACTCAAAATAATAGAAATAAATTATTATATATTCAATTTCCACAGACTTATCAGCATAAAACGAATGTTTTAAACATTCTCATTGAATAACTAACAGCACTATCATTGAAATAGTTACCTGCTATGCATTTCAATCAAGAAGACCACTAATATTCTGTATTTTACATATTTATTGTTACTACTTACCTGCTCTTTCCCAGGGACAGAAATTATCACTCAATTTAAATATCATTGTTATTTTAAAGAAAACCAACAAAAATATAAGTAGTAAGTACATAAAAAGTAAGCAAATCATTAAAAAGAAAATTCGGATAAGGATAAATTTTTCATATAAAATTTCACATAAATCGGTGCTCTTCTTAATTAAAATGCATAATAGTATGAAACTGCACCATCATTCTGAAGCAGTTAGCTACCTACTTAATCACTTATCTGTTTGACCTTCAAAACTTACCTCCTGTAGAGACATGACTGTGTGAATCAGCAATTAGGTAACCTAAAAAGAAAACACCAAAGTGTACTTAGTATGTTACAAAAACAAAATAATTATTACTTAGCGTTATACAAAAAAACCTACGTGACCGGTTAAATCTACATTTTAACCAATAAACTACATCAGACTACATTAGATCAAAATACATCCAATATTCTAATAGGTAGGTAACTAGTCAGTAGTTAAGAATGTAGGGGAGTGTATAGATTATTAGTTTTTTAGCAGGTCAGGGACCTAGCTGGCAAATATAATAGTTAAACTTACTTTTAAAACAGTGAACCGTGAACCGCTCACAGCAAGAGTCTTACACGAACTGAGGTATCAGGTACTGGAAAATTATACAAACTTTTCAACTCGCGTAAATTATGCCTCAAGCGTGATTCAAAACAGTTGACGTGCTAATTATCACTGTAATCGAACTAAACGTTATCAAAATACTGAAAATTAATCGTTAATTAGCGTTTGAACGATAATTTTTGGAAAGAATCTATGTAATTCCAATTCTAACCTAAAATTCTAGGTCATCAGCAAATGTGAAAACTGAAATGTCATTTTTGTTGTGACGTGTACAGTTGTCAAAACTCAAATGTCAGCATTCATAATTAGTGTACGAGGTGCAAAAAAATATTGGTTTTCAAAAATGTTCAAAATTTTAAAAGTAATAATAACCTATAATTTTACTCTGAAGGTATAGATGTGTATGGTGTTAGGTATATAGTTTAGACCTAGTCTAGAAAATATTACAATGCTTAATCTTCTCTCTGGGCTGGTTTCCGCACTTAAACGTTTCCGTCTGTTGTGCGTATTACAATGCTTAATAAACTTTTCAAATTATGGGTTTTTTTCTCGCTTAATTCGTTAAGTATTTAAGCTATATTCATTTATCAATAACGTGCTATGTATATCGTTTGATACTTCAATGCGATTTGGTTCGGGTGAATTAAATTAAATTGCACAATAAGATTAAATCCATAGGTAGGTACTTAGTTAGGTAGGTAGATACCGACTTAGTTATAACTAATTATTTTAATACAATGTACACAAATTGAAACTAAACAAACACTTTCAAACAATAAAAAGCTAAAGCATTTCTTATTAGAATGCTAAAATCTTCTACCTATTCATAATTATAATTCAATAGGACGTACAAAGAATGAAAAATACAGAATAGTAAAAAATGAAACTTATAAAACACTCTCCAAAACTAGAATCTAAAACTCCCCTTAAATAATAAAATATACCTACTATATCCTAGGTAGGTATTAGTAGCTCAATAGTAAAAACTTTCTGATAAGAGTAACTAATTTTAATTATAATAAGTTAAAAGCAGGAACTTATCAAGGAATCTTAAATAAGAAGTTTTAAATCAATTATTAGGTATGATTATTGGGTTTTTAACCTCATATAAAAAATGTACCTATATCTAAAACATAATATTCCTCAAATATTTTTTTACTTGACACAAAATTACATCAGCATTATACCTACTCAAATTCCACGTTTCCACAATCATTGTTTACCTGTACTGAAATATCAATATCAAGATTCAAGCTCTTTGCATGTACGTGCAACCTCGACACAACGACCTTGCTGACAATAGTGCGAAAAATTTTCGTCTCGCAATCCTGAGGTCAGAGGCTCTAATAGCGGATGGAAAGGGATATGATGTTTTAAGTAAAAACCTTCTTGGTTAATCAGATAAAGGCTTGTTGGATCGTTATTTAACGTCACTAACTCCTACTAAGGAGTTTAGAATATCATTTTAACTTTGATTTTCAAACCGAGACGCTTCTGAGACATTTAGTATGGGATAAGGATGTAACTCGCCAAAAGTGAAACTAATCAACCTGGTAATGAAACACATTTAATTGGCTGGGCAGTACGTACCTATTGGTTTGCGCATATGAGTGAGCCAGCCGATCGTTGTCCAACCGCCAACGTATCTCAACGGGGTTTTTTGATAAGTAAAACTCAATTCCAGGCTATTACAAAAGTATATTTATAAACTTACAAAATCAGAATAGTATTTTGCCAAATGCACTGTAAGATACCTAAAAACAAAGTTGAAGTTGAGAAAGAAAAGAATATGTATTTGAAATTTTTGATTTTAATTAAGTAAATTAATAATTTTAACTTAGGTAACTAACTTATTACTAAATCAGGCTTATGCATATTTGGATTGTAACTTTTCTGCCATCTCGATGTACTGTTTCTTGGCGTCGTCTTGTGAGATGCCCTTGCGACCGGTCCACGCCTTGAACTTTGCCTTGGAGACTAAATCGCTTGGCTCAGCTAAAAAAAATATTACAAGGTGTAGAGGCACTAGTAAATAGGCATTTTAGAGGCTACGCGTGCGACGGCGTAGCGAAATTGGTTAGTTGCCCCTAGCCTCTTGTAGCGTGTTGTTGTTTCCAAAGAAATTGTAACTTTAAATAGTGAATTATAATATATATTTTTTTAGTGTTCATTTCTTTTGTTTTTCTTTCTACCCTGGTAGAGAACACGGCACTATATATACATAAAATACCTGTACAAATATACTTGTACATTGGTGACTCGGACTTTGAACTACCAGGGTAGCGCGTGTTAATTTTCTTAATTAAAATAAAGTAAAGTAACGTAAGCTAGGGCAACTCAAATTAACACGTAGGAAGTGAAAAACTAAAAAACTTTAAAAATGGCGCAACCTACGACAGTAGTGAAGGATGAAGACACGTATCTAGCGTCGATATCTCTCACGTCGAAGATCCCGGAGTTTTGGACCGACCAACCTAGGGTCTGGTTTATCCAGCTGGAAGCAATACTGGCACCACAAAAACAAGGAGACGCATCCAAGTATAATATAGTGGTATCCAAGCTGGGTAAGGATGTCATTCAACAGGTGACGGACATCCTGATCAATCCTCCGGAGGTGCGTAAGTACGAGGTACTTAAAGAAAGGTTGCTGAACATATATGAAGAGTCGGAGAACCGCCAAATACAGAAGCTCATCGGGGAGATGGAACTGGGTGATCAGAAACCCAGCCACCTCCTCCGAAAGATGCAAGATCTGGCCAGGGGTAAAATTAATAATGAGACCCTAAGTGTTTTATGGCAGAATCTGCTACCAGCAGCAGCACGAGGCGTTCTGGCTGCGACAGAAGCTAAAGATCTAGACAGACTAGCCGTGATTGCTGACAAAGTAATGGAAACTCTGAAGTCCCAACCAGTAGCAGAAGTGGCAGCAAAGGAGACGGTACCCGGAAATTCGTCGATGGCAGCTGAAATAGCCAGGATCCATGCGAGGTTGGACCAGCTGGACAGGTCCAGACACAGTTGGCGAGGTAGGCGAGGTCGCGGAGGTTTCCGTGGTCGTTCGCGTTCCAGAGGACGAGAGGACAGCAGGTCCAGACGTACCCCGGATAGCCCGGACTGGCTCTGCGTGCATCATTTTAAATATAGGCAGAGAGCTAATCGCTGCGAACAGCCGTGCACCTGGAATACGAAGCAGGAAAACTAGTAAAGATGCAGGTGGAACCGGTGGGTACCTGCGTCGAATTAGGGAACCACCGTTTATGTATTACGGATAAGGAAAATGGCATACGTTATTTAATAGACACAGGTGCGAACATTTCAGTGTTGCCTAAAAGTTATAAATCAGTGTGTGACAGTGCAATAAATAATAAATACAAACTTTATGCCGCGAATGGTAGTGAAATACAAACTTTCGGAACAAAGACTCTAGTGTTAAATTTAAGATTGCGTCGTGCGTTTAAGTGGACTTTTGTAATAGCCGACGTTAAACAACCCATTTTAGGAGCGGATTTTTTAGCTAAGTATAATTCGTTAGTAGACTTAAGAAACAGACGATTGTTAGATCAGGAGACTAACATGTATGTAATTTCCACTATAGTAAACTCGGAGCATTCATCTATTTTTACTATAGCCGAGTCGCATCCATGTTATTCTCTTCTAAGTAGGTTTCCAGAATTGACAATGCCAGCGACGTTCAAAGAACCACCACGTCACAGCGTAAGACATCACATCGAGACTTCAGGTCCTCCGGTGCATGCGCGCCCAAGGCCACTGCCGCCGGACCGATTTAAAAAGGTAAGAGAAGAATTTCGCCTTATGCAGGAAATGGGTATTTGCCGCCCGTCAAAGAGTGCGTGGGCGAGTCCTCTACACGTTGTACCTAAAAAAGATGGTAATATAAGGCCGTGTGGAGACTATAGAGCGCTGAATGCAATTACGAAGCCTGATAGATACCCAATTCCTCACATAAAGGATTTTACGTTTATTTTAGCCGATAAGAAAGTATTTAGCAGGATTGATATTAACCGAGCGTATCATTTTATTCCGATAGCAGAGGATGACGTGGAGAAAACAGCAATCATTACACCTTTTGGTTTATTTGAATGGCCATGTATGTCTTTCGGTTTAAGAAACGCAGCACAAACATTTCAACGTTTCATGAATAATTATGTTTTACAGGATTTAGAGGCAAATTTTCAACAAAATAACCCGGATTGCGCAAATTATAAAGCAGAATTTGTTTTTTCATACTTAGATGATTTAATAATAGCTAGCGAAAATAGTTCGCTCCACGAAAAACATTTAGAGGCCGTTTTTGAAAGACTACAACAAGTTGGGTTAACTATTAATTTAGCAAAGTGTGCGTTTTCACAAGATAAAGTTGAGTTTCTGGGTCATGAGGTCTCAGCCAGTGGCTTAAGACCGTTGCCAAGCAAGGTCCAAGCCATTGTAGACTTTCCCAGACCGAAAACGGTAGAGGAACTTCGTAGATTTCTGGGCATGGTAAATTTCTATAGAAGTCATTTGCGTCAGGCAGCCGAATATCAAGCTGAATTAAATAAGTATCTTCACGGAGCAAAGAAACGTGACAAAAGTAGTATAGTGTGGACAGAAAGTGCTGTTCAAGCTTTCGAACAATGCAAGTTGAATTTACAGAACGCTGCTTTGTTAGCGTATCCGATAACAGGTCAAGTGCTTGCTATAATGGCAGACGCGTCAAATACTTGCGTTGGAGGCACATTGCAACAAAGAGTAAATAACGAATGGGTTCCGTTAGGTTATTTTTCGAAAAAATTGACTGACACGCAACAAAAGTACAGTACCTACGACAGGGAGTTACTTTCGCTTTATTTGTCAGTGCAATATTTTAGGAACATGTTCGAAGGTAGAGATCTCATTTTGTATACAGATCATAAGCCGTTAACGTTTGCGTTTAAAAAGCTAAGTAGTAGTAAAGAAACGCCGCGAAGGACCCGTCAGTTATTATTTATTAGTGAGTTCACGACGGATATACGCTATACAAAAGGCGAAGAGAACGCGCCCGCGGACGCGTTATCGCGCGTTGAAACAATTTCGTGCCCGTCAGTACTTGACTTCACAGAAGTGGCTATTGCGCAAGCCAACGACAAAGAGCTCACAGAATTGCTAGGAACAAAAAACGGTAATACGAGACTAATAAAAATTGACTTGCCGAGTGTAAATAAGCCGATTGTTTGTAACTTGCGAGGCGATAAGGCTAGACCTTACTTACCAAAACAGTTTAGGCGTATCGCATACGAAGCAATACATAACATCAGCCATCCTGGCATTAGAACAACAAGGAAAATGGTAACTAATAATTATTTTTGGCCTGGGATGAATAAAGATATAGGTATTTGGGCTAGGTCGTGCATAGAGTGTCAAAAAGCAAAGGTTCACAGACACACTATGTCACCTTTAGGGCAATTTGCAAAAGTAGATAGAATGTGTCATTTACACATTGACATTACAGGTCCATTCACTATTTCAGAGGAAGGCTACAGGTATTGTCTTACAATGATAGATAGAGAAACGGGTTGGCCGGAAGCATTTCCAATTAAAGATATTTGTGCGAAGACAGTAGCCAAACTCGTGTATGAAGGATGGATTACTAGACATGGGTGTTTTATTAATTTGAGCTCAGATCAGGGAAAGCAGTTTGAAAGCAGTCTCTTTAGACAGTTAATGAAATATTTAGGGATTCATAAGTTTAGGACGACACCGTACCATCCACAAAGTAATGGCATGATCGAACGATGGCATCGTAGTTTTAAGGCCGCCTTAATGGCGAGATTAAAGGACAATAGATCGTGGGTTGAAGAAAGGCACACCATTATGATGGGACTACGTGCAGCACCACGCAGTGACACAGGGGTAAGTGCCGCGGAATTAACCTTTGGGCGAACTCTGAGGCTCCCTGGAGAATTTTTCGAACCATCGGATAGTAAGATAACGGACGGTGAGGAGTACCTAAAGCAGTTGAAACAGGTAATTAGTAATTTAAGACCGAAACCCGAGACACAGAGAGACTCTCGAACTATTTTTGTGCACCCTGCTTTAAAAGACTGTAAAAAAGTTTTTGTTAGAAACGATGTAATGCGTAAGTGTCTACAACCACCGTATGACGGTCCCTATGACGTCATAAAGCGGTTGGAAAAAGCATACTTAGTACAGTTACCCAATAGACAGGCCCTTATTTCTATTGACAGGTTGAAACCGGCTTTTGTCCTGGATATCGAAAATCCACGACAAACGCCGGGTGAAACGACATGTAAGAAAAAATGTAGATTTAGCGACGATGACGTTTTGCCGACTCATACAATCCGTACTACTCGGAGTGGGAGAGTCAGCAAAACGCCCGTTAGGTATCAGTAGAATAATTTGAGTATCAACTAGCAATTAAGCAATAAGCATTACGAAATAAGTATTGTAAAATGGCCCCGATCCGCATATATTATTTTTTATTTTATTCATGTATTATTTTTTATTAGAAGTCATAACTAAACCTTATTATTGAGAGTGTTAGAGTGGTTGACGATTGTTATAATTTATTGGATAGTGTGTAAATGTAAAATGTAATGTAACCAACATTCGAAGCGTTGAGTGCAACGAAGGCTGGATGGCGTGGGAATAGCAACAATTGTAAGTGGACTTGCCACAGCGACCCCGTCGCCACCCGCTCAAGTTCTAGTGACCTCATCTCAAGTATAATGTGTTAAGAGATGTACCATGCATCGAATCAAAGGAACACTTTAACTGGGTGACGTGTTTAAATTATGATTTGTTGGGTAAGAGGATCGGAAACATTGCTAGGGTTGTCGAAAAATAAAGAACGAATATTGTGAAATAAAATTAAGGTTGCGGAAATTTGTATTTGTTTAATTTTTATTAAGATAAAAATTTGGGGTGGTGTGATGTAGAGGCACTAGTAAATAGGCATTTTAGAGGCTACGCGTGCGACGGCGTAGCGAAATTGGTTAGTTGCCCCTAGCCTCTTGTAGCGTGTTGTTGTTTCCAAAGAAATTGTAACTTTAAATAGTGAATTATAATATATATTTTTTTAGTGTTCATTTCTTTTGTTTTTATTACTACCCTGGTAGAGAACACGGCGCTACTATATATCCAGCAACATCAGTCGTACATTGAATATATATACATCAAATATCTGTACAAATATACCTGTACACAAGGTATTTTATAAGTTGGTAAGTATTAATAGTACCAAGGTTTAGTCTGCAAAGACGTTTAAGTAAAGAGTGACTTGTTACGATGCAATAAAATGCAATAAAGTGCAATTCAGCTGACAAAGCGCTGCGGTTTAGACCTCTCTTTCTATAACTTTAACTCTTATCTCCTAACTCTCTCCGTCTTATCGAGTACGTGACGTGGCTTAGTGAGCCCAACCTACTATAATTACTGATGAAAAATCCACTTTTCAAGACACGTTTTTGAGATTACCGCTTTCAATACAAAAAGAGGCAGCAGGAATTTATTTTGCTGATAGAATTGTTTTTCGTAATAATATTGAGTGTCTGTAGATTGAGAGACGAGTGGCCTAAAAGCGATGACAGCCTAGTTAAGACGTTATCGTCGTTGGCCTGTTAGGGTCCAGGGTTCAATTCCACAACCTCTAATTTTCGGAGTTATGTGCAGTTTAAGTGATTAATAGTTATCACTTGCTTTAACGGTGAGGAAAATATCGCGAGGAAACCTACATACCTAAGAGTTCTCAAAGGCACTGTCACTGGTCTCTACTCACTACTGAGCATGGGTCTTTTCTCAGAATCTGAAGAGTTTGGCCATAGTCCAACACGCAGAGGACAATGACCAAGCCTTTCACTGGTGATGGGTTGATCATGATAATGATGATTATTTTGCTTACCAATGTTTACATCACCAAGGGTCGCCTGTTTGAATAGAGAGTAGAGAGCGAGATTTTCATTATCACTGGGCTTCGTCTTCCAGTTTCTTACAGATTCGGCTACTTTTGTGAATTGCTGAAATGTAAAGAAGATCATAAGATTTCCCATTCTCATCTATCAATTGGATCTAAATATATAAAAGGAAAGCTGACTTTTAGCATAACTAATCTATCAACGCACTGCTCAAACTAGGTACTGGATGGATCGGGCTGAAATTTGGCATGCAGATAGCTATTATGAAGTTCAACGGCGGATCCAGGGGGGGGGTCATGGGGGTCATGACCCCCCCCTGAGCTGGTTCCAGGACTTAGGTGGACCACTAATTGAACATAATGATTTTATTTATATATTTTGTCACCATACAGATTTTATGTAACTACATACCTTCAATATTTAATTAATTTTTATATAATATAATAACTTTGTATGATGGTAAACGTTTGGGAACGAACGCATCGAAAATTTGAATTTTACCGCGCCACACTTGCGCGCGCTTGTCGACTACTTAGTACGTAACGTCTAGCTAGACCTAACCTCAATCGGAACGACTAAACTTCAACATAATATCATAACATAGTTAGTTCTAAGTTAAAAAACTAAAACTTTCTATCTATACCTAATGTGTTTATGAGTGTACTATGTAAATATACCGTAATTATAAATAAAATAAGTATTCTTAAAAATTGTTGCTGCAAATTCATTAATTATAAGAAATGGTAAGTAATCAGTTTCTCATTATTCCAGTGCGCGTGTTTTAACTTAAATGTTATTATTGTTAACATGGCCGTAGCCAAAATAAATTATTTTTCAAAATGCATAATATACTACCTAGTTAGTTCTCGAATTTACAAGTTTTTTGTAAATCTATCAATAAATTTGCGCTCGCTTCGCTCGCGCTTTTATATTATGTTAGTTATTACCGGAACTCCGTTCAAACCCCGTGGAAACTCAGTTTTTTTGGGATAAAATACCTAGGTATACAATGCAAGGTATCACTGAATAGTACCAAATTTTACCTAAAAAGATAAGCCCTGAAAAGTACTTTCGCTAATATTATTTCGTAAAAATTTCGCGCTCGCTTCGCTCGCGCTTTTATTCTATTAGTTGTTTTTGTAGTAGTTACCCAGAACTTCGTGCGCATGAGATTACATTTTTGAATATCCCTAGAAAATCTTTATTTTTCATGAGAAAAGTAGAGTGAGGTGCTTTAAAACATAACATATTTTATGGCTGAGCTCGTTCATCTCTCGCTTATTTATCTGTAACAGAAAAATTACGCTCGCTGCGCTCGCGCTCATGTTTCTTATTGCATTCTATCTTGTTCAAATCTTCAATCAATCTTGGTCAAATTGAAAGGTGAAATTCCACTAAGCAACTAGGTATTCACCCCGTAGAAGATTTTTTCTCCGGATAACCCCCCCCTCCCCCAAACAAATCCCATAGGTAGATATGTAGGTACCTACTCACTGAAAGAGTGCTGCGTGACTTATGTAGCTACATTTTACTTGTATCTAATGTTATCAAAATTAAATTATAAGTTCTTGATTTGACCACGACTATGTGACCCCCTCCTGGCGCCAAAGCTGGATCCGCCCTTGATGAAGTTGGCATCCCCTAAGGGGATAAAATAGGAGTTCAAGTTTGTGTAGTCCACGCGGACGAAGTCACGCGCTTTGGAGAATGTTAGATATGCCTAAGATGTATAAATAGATATTCGTTTATAATACTTGTTTATCGCTTTAAGTATATACGAGACTTAAAATAATCTTATCGAATTATCACTTAATTTACGAAAAATTGATGGATTGCTAACGACTCTTCATCAATACCGCGTATTATTAGGTACTATCTATCATAAAATATGATATTTTACTTTATCAATTAAATACGGGCTTATTATAAGTACAGGTGTAAATTAAAAAAAAAATGCGTAAATAAATGATTTTATATTTTCTTCTAAATTTTTTCTAGATTGTTCTAGAATTATTTGCTTAAAATACCTAGGTAGGTACTAAAGCTAACTAAAAATATTAGTTTTTGCCCGCGACTTTTTCCCCTTGATAAACCTATTAATTAAGCAGTAATCAGCTATCAGTGAAAGAATTTTCAGAATTGGATCTCTAGTTCCAATGACTAACCTCCAGCTTAAGTATATTCAAACTTACAAACTTTATCTCTTAATAATATAAGTGTAAAATGATCATGTCGTCGCTGGTTTGTAGGAAGGGCGAAGCCATTTGTCTATATTTAGAATTCAAATATAATATGCCCCCTTTCTGCAAATCAGATGCGATATAGGTATAAATATGTCTGTTTTTACTATAATAAAATATTTATTTGTATGTTGACGGTACTGTTACTTCAAAAAAATTACAGCTTTCTGAATTTCCGAACGAGTTGGAATGAAGGTTTAGGCTGGTTTAGGCAAAGAGTATGTAAACACTTGGGTTTAGGGTGCATGACACGGGTCTGCCCGCGAAATTCGAATTTAATTTGGTTTTTCATAATTTGTTAACTAATACGAAAAAGTAGGCTTATGGCATTTTAATTGCGCCAATGGCAGTTATCATCCTCACAGGTTTATATAAAAATCATTACTTGAAAGGGTCCAGTTCAAGAAATTAGCTATAGAATCGACTAATTTGTGAGTAACTCGTGTCAAACTCATTACTATTTTCTTAAACTGAACACTTTCAAGTAAAGATTTTTATGTAATCCTGTGAAGATGATACTGCCATTGACAGAATTAGAATAACATAAGCCTACTTTGTCGTATTAATATACAATTTGCGAAAAATCAAATTTTAGAATTTCGCGGTTAGACCCGTTTAGTGCGCCACCGTTCATACTCGAGGTGCTCGAGAGTTGGGGTCATAGAGGTATTATTTAAGACTAGCCGATGCCCGCGACTTCTTGGGAACTCTTTGATTTTCCAGGATAAAAAGTAGCCTTTGTGCTACTTCAGAATATTATCTATCTCCATTCCAAATTTCAGCCAAATCCGTCCAGTAGTTTTTGCGTGAAGGAGTAACAAACATACATACACACATACACATACACACAAACTTGCCTTTTTATTATTAGTGTGAAGTGTGATAATCTGGTCTTATCAGGTCCAGTCTGATTTTATAATTTACCTACCACACCTAATATAGTGTATTTTTAAATTCCTCTATAAATACCTACCACAGATTATTATTTGCCCGTGGGGTATGCCATAAGTAACATAACATAACATGACGTAAATCAATAACCCTACACTAATTTCCTTAACACGTATCCTTGAATGAAAACCCCGAGTTAAGTAGGTACTTAGTATATTTAGGTACGTAACCACTTAGAACCCCGCACGGTGGACTAGTTACAGCCTGGCAACTCAGTCGACGACGGCGGCCGTTAGAATTTTTAATTTTTAGGGAAATTGCCGTGCCTATGCTCACTGAGTTGCGGCGTCTTAGGCTGAGATCTATAGAGCGCACTTAGATTTTGCTCAGACTTAAGACACCGTTAAAACGAGACAGCGTTATTCCGCTGCCATAAATCTGTCTCGTTTTAACTGAAACTTAAGTCTAAGCAAAGTCAAAGTGCGGTCTATAGATTTCAACCTTAGTGCACATATAGACAAGGCGACTTCCTTAATATCTATATCTATACTAATAATAAAAGTGTCTGTATGTTTGAACGGGCTAATCTTCGGAATGGCTGAACCTATTTTGGCGGGACTTTCACAGACAAGTAGAACAGACAGACAGACAGACAACAAAATGATCCTATAAGGGTTGCGTTTTTCCTTTTGAGGTAGGGAACCCTAAAATTAATAAACTTCCATGTGAAACTTACCTCGTCGAGAGACATTTTGGAGTGTAATTGAGATCTGCAAAACGAAAGCGGGTTAGTTAACTAATTAGCATGTGCAACACTCACTTAAAAATGTACTGATTTAGCGTAAACTTTCAGGTCCAAAAAAGCAGAACCCAGAGCCATAAAGCCAGTTAAAAAAACACATAACTTTCAAACATTCTTAATTTCCCGCCAAACTTCGGAAAGTAGTACCTAGGTAAGGATTTAGCAATAGGGTCCCGTACGTTAGCACCTTTGGATACGGAACCATGCGGAGCAGATTCCGGAGTTTTTTTTTTAAAGAGATACCTATCAAGTAGTTAGGTTTCTATAGCTATTTAAATCGAAGTAATGTATATTAGGTTTTTGTTTAATATTAACACGGGACGTGTTTTTATGATTTGATTTTTTTATCTTGGACTGCTAAAATCATTTTTTTATAATTTGGTTTTTTTTTAAATCCTGGGCCGCTAAAATCACTTTATTGTCGCCTATTTCATAGAACAGTTATTTTAACAGAACTCTTTGACCTGGTTCCTCCTTCACCTTTCTATCATCGTACTGCTAGGCATCGTCAAGGTCTGCATCCGTACGTAGTCGAAATTCCTCGAACACGTACGAAACGATTTGCTTCCTCTTTCCTAATTCGAACCGCTAGGATATGGAACGCCCTTCCGGCGTCAGTTTTCCCTTCCACCTATAATATGGGTACCTTCAAGTCAAGAGTGAATAGGCAACTTCTAGGCAAGCGCGCTCCATCTTAGGCTGCATCATCACTTGCTAGCAGGTCTGATTGCAGCCAAGCGCTAGTCTATATAATTTAAAAAAAAAAAAAAAGGTAGAATAAATAAATCAATCTAACTCACACACTTGGTTCTAGATCGCTGGTTTTAGACTAAAAATATAGGTACGTATTTAGTTTACAGGTACAGATATTAGGTACAGGTAATATGATTATCAACTTACCGCGAGGGTGGAAGTAGTGCGGTATCAAACACCAAAGTGACTTATTTTGTGAACGCTCTCACATTAAATTTTCACGACCCGCTGCCCCTTATCAGATTGGCTGATTATTTATATTAGGGTTGTCAATAACAAACAAGAATAATCCATACTTATATTATAAATGCGAAAGTGTGTCTGTCTGTCTGTAAGTTTTCACGGTCCAACCGCTCAAACGATTTAATGAAATTTGGTACAGACTTGGGATACATCCCGGGGAAGGACATAGTCACGTCATTTCACTTTCATTTCATCCCCCTGGCGTAGTTGTGTGCTCTGGGGTTTTATAAGTGGGAGATCACTATTACTAGGTGAGATCGCAGTCATTAACCCCCGACCCAAAAAGAGGGGTGTTATAAGTTTGACGTGTGTATCTGTGTATCTGTCTGTGGCATCGTAGCTCCTAAACTAATGAACCGATTTTGATTTAGTTTTTTTTGTTTGAAAGGTGGCTTGATCGAGAGTGTTCTTAGCTATAATCCAAGAAAATCGGTTCTGCCGTTTGAAAGTTATCAGCTCTTTTCTAGTTCTTACTGTAACCGTCACTTGTCGGGGGTGCTATAAATTTTTAATTTACACTTGTTTTTCAACTGATTTTATTATTTGCACTCATAAAACAGCGTAGGTATTTTTTTGTGGTATTGACGCTTTAACATTGCGTTTTGTATTTTTCCTATTAACTAAAACCCAAAAATCTTGGTATCTAACAGTAAATAAGCGTTGCTGGAAAATTGTGTGTGACTTCAAAATCAACTTAATTAGTGAATAGATAAAAAGACTCTTTGCGTTGTGCAATCAGATTAAAGAGGATTGAGTAAGATGAATTTTATTTAAGTACGTGACAGCCCTAGCTTAGTACAGCGTTTCGAATAACATACCAGTTACCACAAGTGGATATAAAAAACTTTATCAATCTACTTTAACGTGAAAAGCGATGGTTTAAATACAACTTATTGATAAACTAGCCTATGCCCGCGACTCCATCCGCGTGGACTACATATACTTAAAAGCTGTTGTAATCCTCTATTTTTAGGCCCCTCAGGACTCAGGTGTTGAATTTTCAAAAATCCTTTCTTGGCTGATGTCTACCTACGTCATAATAGCTATCTGCATGCCCAATTCCAACCTATTCCGTCCAGTAGTTTGAACTGTGTGTTGATAGATCAGTCAGTCAGCTTTTCCTTTTAAAGTGTGTCTGTCTGTCTGTCTGCTACGTCTTCACGGCCCAACCGCTGAACCGATTTTAATGGGCACAGACTTAGGATACATCCCGGGTAAGCACATAGGCTACTTTTATTCCGGGAAATCAAAGAGATCCCACGGGATACTTAAATAGTTAAATAGCCATCCGTTTAAACGATTTATATGAAAATTGTTAGGTATAACTCAGGTAGCTTGCATCCCGGACATAGGCAACTTTTTATCCCGGAATATCAAAGAGTTCCCACGGGATTTTAAAAAACCTAAATCCACGCAGACTATGTCGCGGGCATCATCTAGTAGGTATATTATGTTTAAGTTATCCTGCATTTTATATTGAGTTACCAATGGATGATTCATAGCTTGGACCGATTTAAGATTCCCTGACTTTCATCGTCCAATGGAACGGCAATCCGACACGACCGGCAATAGTTCAACAGCAGAAACAATGGCTCTACGTACTCCCAGACTTCCGAGACACGGGGGTGTTACAGTGCCACCTTTCTAACTGTGGGCTTTTTCTAAATCACTTGGCGGTATGGCTTTGCGCCATAGATACTAGAGTGGCAACTAGCCACCCTCCAATAAATACAGAAATCAAAATTAATATGATTAAAAAAAAATTAAAACAGTAAAAGGCAGTTAAAAAACACCAAATTGATCGTGGTATGTACCCTTTATCTATACTAATAAATAAAATTGAAGTGTCGTGTCTGTTTGAACGGGCTAATCTTCGGAATGGCTAGACCTATTTTGACGGGACTTTCACAGACAAGTAGAGGATTAACCGAGGAGTAACATAGGCTACTTTTTTGACCGACTGTGAAAAATGGAGTTGTGTTTTTCTAACTCTGTACACTGATATTTCTGAGATATCTGAAACGATTTGCGTACCTACCTATATTTTTTTTAATTGTTAAGGTAACTTTGCGACATTGTTCCATAAAAAAGTTGAATTCCAACTCTTCAGTCCTGATGCTACAGGGGATCTGACCAATCCACGCGGGCGAAGCTGCGGGCATCAGCTAGTCTACAATATAAAAAGTCTTTAAACCACGAAATAAGCTTAAAATCATTAGATTATGAATTCTGTGGTACTTAGGTACCTAACCTATGGGTAATGTAATCGGCGCCAACATAAAATAGGTCATGTTAAGTGCGTTTATCGCTATGGGACTTATCTATGGAATATTTTGCTGGTCACACCCCACGGCGCACCTGTTTGCAGAATAGTTTATAGAGATTAGAATAGAATAGAATATATTTTTATTCAAATAAACTCTTACAAGTTCTTTTGAATCGTCAAAACAATTTACCACTGGTTCGGAATGCCGTTCCTATCGAGAAGAACCAGCAAGAAACTCGGCGGTTGCTCTTATGGGTATGATTATCCTGATTACCTACATAGATACTATAGGGCGATGGAGAGAGCTATGCTTGGAGTTTCTAGTGATTAAATCAGAATTGACGAGATCCTTTAGAGAACTTTTCGATCTTGTCCCCCCTTCACCATTTTACCACCGAACCGCAAGACGTCGGGCGAGTTTCCATCCTTATGTCGTTGACATTCCATCTACACGCACGAAACGTTTTGCGTCTTCATTCCTCATACGCATGGCTAAGGTTTGGAATACTCTTCCGCGATCTGTGTTTCCTACCAATTACAATCCGGGTATCTTTAAAACAAGAGTGAATAGGCACCTTCTAGGTAAACGCGTCCCATCTTAGACCACATCATCACTTTCCATCAGGTGTGATTGTGGTCAAGCGCTTACCTATAGTGAATAAAAAAAAAAAAAACTAGAGTAGGTATCTAACCCCATAGCTCAAGGGGTTATGAAGCTTAAATGGCAGTGGGCGGATAGTTCGAAAAAGCGATAGACGTTGGGGTCCCAAGGTGCTAGAATGACGACCTCTCACCGGAAAGCGCAGCGTTGGAAGACCCCCACTAAGAAGGTGGGCAGACGATGAAATAGATACTGACTGAATTTCGCGGATTTTCCTGCAGGAGCGTTGCAAATGACATAGTACTCCATCATCATCGTGGTCAACCGATACGAGATGTCCACCGGTGGACATAGGTGTCTTGTAAGGACTTCCGCATCCCACGGCCTGACACCGCCTGAATCCAGGCGGTTCGTTTCATGTCAACGTTTTTTTCTGAATAATAAGTAGCCTATACAAGGAACCAAAACCTTAATTTGCTATAATCCGCTAAACCATCAATAATGCGGTTTAGCGGATTATAGCAAACTAGAGGATGCCCGCGACTTCGTCCGCGTGGATTTAAGTTTTCAAAGATCCCGTGGGAACTGTTTGATTTTCCAGGATAAAAAGTTGCCTATGTCAATTACAGGGACGTAAGCTACCTCGGTACCAAATTTCATACAAATCCATCAAGCGGATGAGTACTTAGGAATCCCGCGGGAACTGTTTGTTTTTCCGGGATAAAAAGTAGCCTATGTCCTTCCCCGGAATGTATCCTAAGTCCGCACAAAATTTCATTAAAATCGGTTCAGCGGTTAAACCGTGAAAGCGTAGCAGACATACAGACAGACACACTTTCGCATTTATAATATTAGTATGGATTAAGGGGTTTAGTTCCTTGTGAGTATATCATGGACTTCCGCAAAATAACGCCTGCTTCTTTATGTACAACATATTTTAAAAAGTAGCCTATCTAAGTATGTCACGCTCCAGGTCAAAAATCACATCGATCCGTTCCGACGTGATTGAAATGCAAACCATCAAATCAACACTTTTGCCTTTAAACATTACTAGCAGTTGCCCGCGACTTCGTCCACGTACAATTTCAAAGCCATGAGATTAAGAAATTTTCTCACTGTAACTTTGCGGTCTAAGGCGTCATATCGCCACGGGCGAAAGTAGCGCAGCGATAGTCTCGCCGTGCCACCAAATCCGATACAAACTGTATGGGCCTATCTATCTCCACAGGGCGATACTATCGCGGCGATACGACGAGACTCTGGACAAGTATAACGTCGCGGTCGACGATATCGTCGAGTTTTGCGGCGACACCGCCACGTTACGCCACAGTTGAGAGGCGCAACGAGGCGTTGCGGGCAAGTCACGCGGCGATCTGTTGCGCTCTCGTAGCGTATTGTTGCGTGTCGCGACGACACGTTGGTGGAATTATCGTTGTACCGTGGAGAATGGTTATCCGACGATAGTAGGACGGACTCGTCGTGATACTCTCGCTCGTGGAGATGGCGCCTAAGTTCGAAAAAGAAACCCAGGACAAAAGAAGAAAAAGGATGCCATGCATAGGACCAAACAGGGATTCGGCTGGGTAGGTATCTTTCGCTTACGAAATCTACCTGTGAAATTGATAAAAATGATGGATATTTGGATTATGAAATTATGATATCAAATGGGAACCGCTTATCAGTTAGCGATTTTATAAAATAGCAAGCTTTGCAGAATGCATTTTTTATCAATAGGTATGCTAGTATCTTGCTTGAAACTACATAAAGACCAGCGAATGATAAAACATAGAAAAAGCGTTTCTGACAATAAATTGTCAATATTGGATAGAATCAGGCGTTACTTTGCGGAAGTTCATGTTTAGCAAGAAACAGTTAAAAATTATTTTGCTATAATCCGCCAACATAATAAATCCGCCGTTGGCGGATTATAGCAAAATAATTTTTAACTGTTTCTTGCTAATAAATTATCATTCGAAAATAGAGGCCACAAACTAACATTTGATAATTAATATGAAACTCAGCCAATTAAATTAGCGTAAATCGCTACAGGTTCATGATTGGTTCAAACTGTGTTATACGACACCGGCAGCTGACGTGATTGGCCAATGAAAATTGGCATTTACCGAGTTGCAATACTTATAAATAGTTTTGTGTATAACAAGATTAATAAATAAATTCAATTCAATTCAACTTTTTGTACCTACCTGACAGATTGTACCTACCTAGTTACCTAGGAATATTATGAAACGGATAACACTCCTGTAAATCTGTCGACTAAATAATATAGTAGAGTCCAGAGTTAGTTTAGCCCACAGATCAGGAAAAGCTTATCTGTGTTTTATTTAGCCCATGGATGTATGAAATAATAATTCTTATTAGTTACTACCTAGAACAGTTTATCTATACATACATTATAAATGCGAATGTGTGTCTGTCTGTCTGCTAGCTTTTCACGGCTCAACAGTTTAACCGATTGTGATAATAATTTGGTACAGATTTAGCTTAGGCATATCCCGCCGACAGACATAGGGTACTTATTATTCCGGAAAATAAGTTCCCAGGGGATTTTAAAAAACTTCAATCCGCGCGGACGAAGTCGCATCTCGTAGACATCATTTAGTTGTTTATAGTTTAGCCGCAACACAGATAATATTACTTACATAGAGTAAGTAGCAAAAAGTGGATTATTTATAAATTCGGAGGATTATTGTGATTGAGCTATCGTAAAGGACATTGTTATCGCTTATCGATTCGCTCCGTGACTTTGGTGAAGAGCATTCAAATTCAAATTTCTTTATTTGCATTAAATCATACTAATCATACTATTATTATAGAAGCGAAAGTTTGTATGTGTGTGTGTGTGTGTGTGTATATATTTGTTACTCCTTCACGCAAAAACCACTGGACGGATTTGACTGAAATTCGGAATGGAGATAGATAGTATCCTGGATTAGCACATAGGTTACTTTTTATCCCGGAAAATCAAACAGATCCCACGGGATTTCGAAAAACCTAAATCCACGCGGACGAAGTCGCGGGCATCAGCTAGTAAATAATAAAGCCTCAATTGCTCAACGGTTATAGGAGCGGACTGAAATCCGAAAGATCGGCGGTTCAAACCCCACCCTTTGCACTATTGTCGTACCCACTCCTAGCACAAGCTTTTTTTTTTTACTTTTTTAAAAACTATATCTTATCATTTTGCCCAAAATCCGTCATCTGTATCTTATTAAACAGTATCATCATAGGATCAGTGGGTGGCATCGAAACCGTTGCCACCAGTACGGGGTTCGATTTCTTCTCCTTCAGAACAAGTAGGTACTTCAATCAAAGACTCTTGAACAGCAAAGATAAATAAAAAAAAAACAAAGTTATTTCATTTATTTATTATCATTTTGCCCAAAATCCGTCGTCTGTATCTTATCATACGGTATCATCATAGGATCAGTGTGCGGCATCGTAACCGTTGCCACCAGTACGGGGTTCGATTTCTTCTCCTTCAGAACAAGTAGGTACTTCAATCAAAGACTCTTGAACAGCAAAGATAAATAAAAAAAAAAACAAAGTTATTTCATTTATTTATTATCATTTTGCCCAAAATCCGTCGTCTGTATCTTATCATACGGTATCATCATAGGATCAGTGGGTGGCATGGTGACCGTTGCCGCTAGTACGGGGTTCGGTTTCCCCTCCTTCAGGAGAAGCACTTTGATCAAGGACCCCTCCCCTGCTTGGCCGGTGACGTTGCGGAAAAATAGATCCGGGTTTACATTCTCGTTGAAGATCTCTTCGATTTTCGTGGGGAATTTTATTTGGTTGCCTGGTCCCAGAAGTGGTACCTATAAAAAAAGGATTTTTGGTTTTACTTTTTAGGCGTTTTCATTGTCAGTCTCAATACAGCAATAGGTCGTTGGCTTAGAAACTTGATTTTTTTATAGGTCTAAGGGACCGAGACCGTATTTCATATTAATTTCAACGATTTCCTGAGAAAGAGAAAATTGATAGACACAAACAGACGGACACCGAAGCGATTCTATAAGGGTTTTTTTCCATAGAGAACACTCAAAATCAATATGAGAACAGGTTAAAAAATGATAAAAATAAATTAACACAAAATATTGCGTACCTTAATATAAGGGTTGTAGACCTTGTAATTGGTAGAGTGGACGTAGAAAAGTATGGAGAGGCCGATCACCGCCTTTTCCGGGGACGTATTTTCAACTATCAGCGTCACACGGAAAACTGGGCCCAATCCTTCGACCTAAATAATATAAATAAATAAAGTTAAATATGCAAATGAAGTTCGATTATTATATATTCAAAATCTCGCACGAAGAGTTTCGTACCATCGTACAAGAAATCTCAACCAAGAATCTAACCAGTATAATAAAAATTTATCAATCCAACAGCTACAACAGTAACACTGCAAGTTAATTAGGGACAGCGCCATCTTGATGGGATTTAATAAACTGATTATTTGGTCGTAAATCACACAATTTTTTTTTATGTAACTACAAATTCACTTTTTCCCTTACTTATGCTATAAGACAATAGTCATTATCATCATAATCAACTCATTGCCAGCCTACTACCGAGCACGAGTCTCCTATCAGAATGAGAAGAGATTAGGCCATAGTGCGCCACGTTAGCCCAGTGCGAATTGGTAGATAGTTATGAGACATTGCTGCCTGGCAAATTTCATGATTCTAGGTCAATGGGAATGTATATTTTTTGATTCCCCCGAATTGATAGACACGACAGACAGATAACGAAGTGATCCTATACGGGTTCCTTTTTCCTTTTGAGGTACGGAACCCTAAAAATTAGACAAGCTGAGACAATCAAAGGCTAACTGTGGTAGAATGAAAGACACCTACCTCAGCAGATAGTGTTATAGGCTCCATCACTCCCGCGCCTACGAAGTTATCAGACTTGGTGTGTGCTTCTAACAATGTTTTAGCGGCAACCAGCCTCAATCTGTTCAGTTCGTGTTGGAAGCTTTCATGCATCGCTAGAAAACAAAAAATGAGTTAAAAAACTTTTCAAAGTCAAAGACTTTTAATGTAATAAAAAGGATTGTTGCATATGAAAATGAAATCATCAACCCATCACAGAAGTTGAATAGGGGATGAAAGTTTGTATGAAATTCCTGCAGTAACACTTTTTATACATTGAAAAATCTTAACAAATCATTGTCAACTATACAAAGAAAAATCAAAACCACCCGTTCTTAGGATTTCGTATCTACAAAGAAAAAAAAGAACCCTTATACGATCACTTTGTTGTCTGTCGTCTGTCTGTCTGTCGTGTCTGTCAAACATCATCAAGGGAATCAAAAGTTATAAGGTACCACTTCCCGTTGACCTAGAATCATATAATTTGGTAAGTAGCAACGTCCTAAAGATAGCACAAGTAAAGGAAAAATCTGAAAACCTGTACCTACAAATACACGGTGTATTTGTAGGTACATCATAAAAAAAAGTCGTTTTTTTTTTTATGATTGACCCATTCTTTTGCAAAGGGGTTTATTTTAAGCTCTAGAAGTTATTGCAACTCAGTTTATATTCACCTATAGGGTTTTCCCTTTCCCTCGCAGACTGTTCTAGAAACAACTTAGACTTCTTTGGTATGAGCCAGGGCTTCTGTGCGACGGTGGAACCAGTGGGTTCGATTCCCGCCGCATGCGCGTTGAAATCGGCAGTCCTTTTTAGGATCTTTAGCATCAGATTACCATCTGGAAAGGATTTATTTACAATGGATCACTAACCTCTATTAATATACCTAAATAATTACACGCTGGACCTGCTATTGCCGACCTCTTTTTGAAGCAACTTGATTTTCGCCATTTTGACGCTGATAGCAGCTTGCAGCCCTGAATCTTAAGATTCTACAAAATTAGGTCAGTCCGTTGCGGCGTGATTGAAGGACAAACCAACAAACAAACACACTTTCTTATATCCAATCTTTGAAAAGAGCAACCGCCGAGTTTTTTGCTCGTTCTTCTCGGTAGGAAAGGCATTCCGAACCAGTGGTAGATGCTTTTGACGATTCAAAAGAACTTGTAAAAGTCTATTTGAATAAAAATATTTTTGAATTTGAATTTGAATTTCTTATTTTAAAATACATATTAGTACATAATATTTAGTATTTATAAGTTTCAATACTCACTAGCTGTCACAATAATAAAAACGTGCTCTTCTTGACCAAGTTGTCCAAACTTCATCACGGACACCACATCTGAAACAAATATTGATCAACGGGTGACCAGAAAAAAGCTAATAGACAAACACACAAGGTCCAAGGTTCGATCTCGTGAGGTTTCTAATTCGAACCGCTAAGAAATGGTAAGCCTTTCAGGCATCAAATTTCCCCTCCACTTTTAAAATGAGTACTTTCAAGTCAAGAGTGAATAGGCATCTTCTAGTCAAGCGCGCTACATCTTGGGCTGCATCATTACTTGCCAGCAGACCTAATTGCAGTCAAGAATGAGCTTAATGGAGGTCGCATAAGAGACCCACCGGCGCACGTTCTTTCCGGAATTCCAGAATCTCTTAATATGGGCTGTGAATTGCCACCGAAGGGGTTTTAGTAGGTAGAAACCCCACCGAACTTGATATAAACTGAAGCTATTTGGAAGTTGAGGACTAGATATTTAAATAGAATAATTAATAAAAGAAACCTTTCCTGAAACAGACAGCCTTTTATTCGGGACGTAGCCACAGAGAGAAAGAGATTGGTACAATGTTGCCACAGAACATAAAATTTATACACAATGACATATCATAGGGTATGCGTTCACACTTCATCAGAACTTAAGAAGTCCCTGTCAACAAAAAACAGGCTTGATTGCAGCCAAGAGCTATTATCCCGTACTCAGTAGTGGACTGGCGATGGGTTGAGATGATGATCCTACCTCTTAAGAACATGGTGTCTCGAGTAGCCTTTCCATCGTATAGATGCAAATGTCCCGATGCGAGTGCGACGGCCACCAGCGTCACACCTAAGTGCAGGATCGGCACCAAAGTCATTGCAACTGGGCGGTGTTCTAGGCTCACCAACCATTGCCTTTTGCCCTGAAATAAACAATAAAAGCTTTTGAATCTCGATTGATTTGTTTAATTTTAGCGGGCTCGCACCTCTATCTTTTCGGAGTTATGTACATATCACTTGCCTTATCTGTGAAGGAAAACATCCTGAAGAAGGGTTATTATTTTAGCAGTCTATGTATGTATGTTTATATGTATGCATGTATGCATATTTGTATCCGATTCTGTGTGTCCCACCGTAGCGCCTGAATGACTGAGCCGATTTTGATAAATAAGTGTCAATCAATTCTTTATTATGGTTTGGGTGACATAGGCTATATTTAATTCGAAAAAAATTGACCTGAGGGATTTTACATGTGTTGAGTATCAAATGAAAGAGGAAAAATTACTGAGTTCATAAATATAGTACAATGTTAAAATACACTGAGCGATAGAAAGCCAAATTAACTATCGCTATCTATCGGCAGTTCGCGGGTAGTAGTCGGGTTTTAATGCTGTTTAACTTTATTGAGTTCATAATCAGGAATTTAAGACATGACCATAGATAAAGAATATTGAGATACCTTACCTTCTTGCTATAACAAGCGAGTGTGTTGTCGGTGCATATAACCATAACACTGCTGTCTGCAGTCAATACTTCTATGGCAACTATGTGTGCCTCCGTGCTGAAGAGCTGACGACCTTCCTTCCAATCCCTCTTGATCAGACAAACGTTTTTCTCTCTGGAAAGCGACATTTGTAGAAATTAGATTTCAGATCTGCTGAAGGTTTCGGCCAGGCCTTGTTACCAGTGGTAACTTACCACTCTACTAGCAAAGACGTGTATTATACGTAGTATACTTTGACATTACATGGCCCTTACCCTGGCTCAATGGTAAGCGCTATGGTCTTATCAGCGGGAGGTCCCGGGTTCGATTCCCGTATGAGTATGAAATTTTATAATTTCTAAATCTCTGGTCTGGTCTGGTGGGAGGTTTCAGCCGTGGCTAGTTACCACCCTACCGGCCAAGCCATGTCTGATGTCACCAAGCGATTTAGCGTTCTAGTACGATGCCGTGTAGAAACCAAAGGGGTATGGGTTTAATAGAAACTGCCATACCCCTTCCAGGTTAGCCTGTTTCCATCTTAGACTGCATCATCACTTAAAACCAGGTGAGATTGCAGCCAAGGGCTAACTTGTATCTCAATAAATTCCTAAAGGGCCGGCAACGCATCAGCAGTACCTCTGAAATATTAAACTTGTTGGTTGATATTAAAATGATGGAGACGAGAAATCTTAAATGCTATTGTTTTAATAATATTTCTCAATATAACCTAAATAATTTTGTATCACCTTTTGTTCTGATTCTACGCATAAGCAACCTACATATTACACCTCTGATGCTGCAAATGTTCATGGGCGGCGGTAATCACTTAACACCGGGTGACCCTGCCTGCTCGTTTTCATTGACTTTACATAAATGCAGTGATAGTTTGGTGATAGGCGAATATTTATTGTTCTGTGATAAAGTGCCGAGAACACGTGAATAGTGCAATATACTAGGTTCAACGCATACCTACCAAGTGGAATGAAGCCAAAGCGCGGTGTCTCTTTTACAGCATCTTAAAATCAGTTTTATTTACTCTGACCAACGACTTCTAAGACTGGCGGTTTTTGAATCATGATCGTAGTTGTCGTTTTACTCAAAGGTGCGTTAACATCACACAACTACCCATGCAGCATATGCTAGGTGTGTGTTGCACCTTAGTGCAAAAAGCAATAAATACAATCAGTTCACCTTGTGGCTACAGTAATCCTGTAGTCTACATTATAGAGTCCCGTAGCTACCATTTGGTATGGTGTCCTTTTAACTGTACACAGCTTTACCTGTATTTAATTATATATTTTTTTCATAGTAATATATTTGAATTTAAATAATGATGATTGTGAGTTTGTTTTAATAGCCTATCTTTCTGACCGAGTTTGACAAAACTTAGCTTACATCCTACAGACAGGCATAGGCCATATCCCTAAAAACCCCCCCAAAGAGTTCCCAAGGGATTTTGAGAAAAACTAAATTGACGTAGACAGCATGATCTAGTCACTGCCCAAATTATAAATGGGGTAGTGTGTTTGCTTCGTTGGTTCATACTTTATTCACGCCGAAACAAAGCAATGGATGGTTGTAATTTTTTGTATGAAATTAGTTAAAGACTTGGAGAGTGACGTAGGAACTTTTAATCCCACAAAATAAAGAGTTCCCGTGGGATTTTTAGAAACCTAAATCCACGTGGACGAAGTCGCGGGCATCTCCTAGTAGTTTAATAAATTAAAATAGGGTCTACTTAAGAATTTCCTTTGTTTAAAGTTCTTCAAAAATTAATTACAATTTAATGTTACTTACCAAACAAATCTGTGTAAATGTCTGTGGATCCAACACAATAATTTCCCCATCTTCAGTTCCCACTACCAAGCAGCTCACAGAGTACTTATCAACAGAGCTCATTCTCAAAGTTGTAATACATGCAATCTCTCTGTGTCGTTTCTTCGGCATATCTGTGGAATTTTCCAGAAACTCCATCTGCTGTTCTAGAGTTAAAGAGAGGAAATCTCGGGATTGTATGCTTAGAATCTTTTGTGGCATGTTGTGGAGGCTTTCTGTGAGTGTTAAGATGGTTTCTTCTTTACGGTTCGCTGGATTAGTTAACTGGAAAAGAAAGAAATCATGGCAATGTAAAATAATTTTCCAAAAACCAAAAATCCTTTCTTAGTGTTTGTGTATGCCTAATAAGGAACTTACTGACAAAATTTTGAATGCCCCAGCATTTAACTTTGAATTAATAGATCAGTCAGTCAGCCAGGGCAAGTCTTTTTATATGTATAAACTAGCTTATGCCTGCAACTTTGTCTGCGTAGACTACACAAATTTCAAACCTCTATTTTACTCCCTTAAGGGTTGAATTTTCTAACATCTGATGATCTACAGGATGTCTACATCATAATAGCTATTTGCATACCTCAGGCTAATCCATCCAGTAGGTGCTTTGTAATAGCTATCTGCATGCCCAAGCCAATCCATCCAGTTCTTTGAGCTGTGTGTTGATAGATCATTCAGTCAGTCTGTCAGTCAGTCACCTTTTTTTCTATTATATTTATATTCAAAACTTTACCTGTTTCCAAACCTCCATCTCACTGGCATTCAGCTCAACAGTGGGCAGGAAATACTTATAGAACAACTTCAAGTTCCTATAAATATACACACAAGTGCTGAACGCCACAGCTATCAGAGGCATGCTCCGAGGTGATGTCTCACTGGTGTACAGGCTCACCACACTTAACGGCAGATCTGGTAAAGCTATGTCCGATACTTGCATTGCACCTTTGAATATCTGTAAATATAAACAGCTATTTCAGACTAACCTGCTGGGTGATTCACTAACTCAGTGCCTAACAATGTATGATAGCCACCGACCTCATTTGATATTGGTTGGTTCTACAATGCTGCTTCATTGAGTGATATTAAAATATTTTTGGCAGAAAACCTTTAATGGATTAAAAATAAATGTCAAATGAGCTTGGTGGTTATTATTCAGTGTTAGACACTGAGTTAGCGAATCAGCCTACTGGTTGCTGTAGTCTGAAGCACCATAGGTAAGATCTCTTTGCATATTAGAAGTTTGATATTTTCACAACTCCAAGGGATTGTATACCGGAGTACCTTCACGCATTCCTGAGAAAATCGATCTTAACAGGAGACATTTTCGCATTGGAGGTACGGATTACGGAACTTTTGTCGGTCAGTACAAAACTAAGTAATTATACCTTAAGTCTAGTCCCCTCTTCTCGTCGTCCCAAATCGCCGACCACAAGTTTAAATTCATTGTCGTTTTGTAAATCGACAAGTGCTATGTTCGACGGTAGCGTATTGATGTCTATATCGTCATTTCCCGCCTCTACGTCTAGCCACCTGCTAATGCCCCCCATTTTTCTCTAATCACTAGATTTCAAATGCCCATATTTCAACACATTTTATTCAGTTAACAAATTATTGTGTGCACATTTTGTAAATAAAATTATCCGTATTTTGTTTACATTTTGTTCACATGACAACCATTGACAATTTGATTTGACATTTCTTTACGTCAGACGTCAAGTGACATCACTTAACTGACAGAAAGAGGCTTTGGTATTACCATTCTAGAAACACGGTTTCCCTATAAATAATTTCTGTACCAAAATTGTTTGTCTTTACTAGTTTTCAAAATTGTGTTTTAGGCACAACTACACGGAGTTTTGTACGCACAGTATCAATGAGAAAATATAATATCTGCAATAGCTTTTATAATCAGGTCTCGTCCAATCCTAGGCCCATATAAATTATTAGCTCGTATTTATCTCTAAAAAAACTTTGTTAGGTTAATATTAAGTATGTTAGGTTAGCATAAGTTAGTTTTACAACATGTGCGTATGGTGTATTACGTCTTATGATAAATTTAAATAACTCTGGCAGATTTTTTTTTTTTTTGTTTATATTATGATGTATGTGTTTTTATTCGCAGTATTCACAAATACTATAAAAACTTACATAAATATAAAAATTACAGAACAAAAATGTCATCCAAACCACTGTAACGAGGCAGGGTGTCTAGAACGCTGGCTGCGTTACCTCGTTGAATGGCCAGACTAATAAATATAATGTTTGCAGAAATAGTATATTTAAACTAAGCATCTGAGAGAGTGGAGAGATCAAACACATTTTAAATATTTTTTATAAACAAAAAATAATAATCAAAGCTAAATCTATACTCTATACTAATAAATAAAATTGGAGTGTCTGTCTGTAATTTCGAAATAACTATCGCATATTAAGGTCAAATGGTTATTTGAACGATACTATTTTTTGCTAATTTTTGTCTGTCTGTCTGTCTGTCTGTCTGTTTGAAAAGGCTAATCTTGGGAACGGCTGAACCGATTTTGACGGGATTTTCACAGACAAGTAGAGAATTGACCAGGGAGTAACATAGGCTACTTTTTAACCGACTTTCAAAAAGGGAGTTGTGTTTTTCTACCTATGTACACCGAAATCTCCGAGATTTCTGAACCAATTTGCGTCATTTCTTTTTTAATCGATAGAGGAATTTTGCGACATTGTTTCATAAAAAATTTGGAGTCCAACTCCTCAATCCTGATGCTGCAGGGGATCTGACAAATCCACGCGGGCGAAGCTGCGGGCATCAGCTAGTCTATAATAAAAACAAAAATATTATCCTCAAAAAGGGAAAATTTCTTTAACTGGTAATATACCTGCCAGCTGGTAGGTGTCTAAACGTCACACGAGTGGCCAATGGCCATAATATGCCAGATGCCATTCGTGGAAAAGTCAATTTGACAGCTTCTGTTCTGCGATTTCTGTCGTGTAACGTGTTGTTAGTGTGTTTTGGAGTGTTTGTTATTGTGATTTAGAACTTGTGAAAGATTTTAAAAATCGAACACCTGAAAAAAAAAGAAACTGCAAATCGCATGTTCTACTTTTTAATGGACAGTGTATATCAGCCGAGTAGACTCGCTCAAGTGTATTTTGTGTGTGACTAATAAAGTCGGAGACAGGATTTTCCCAATATTATGTGGAATATTTTAATAAGGTTGGTTTCTATTTATTTATTTATATAATGGTTAATATTGTTCTAAGTAATAATATTCGGTACCTAACTATGTCGCGAATGAAATTATGAATGAACGCCAATCCACATTGAAGCACGCAAGGTCTCAAAATACCAGGCACGGTCGGTGGTGGTAAATTTAACGCTGGGTATACACGATCAAGTTTACCGACATCTAAACCGATATCAGTATGCTGTCTCATTGGACTGTTTGGACTTGGGGGAACTTTACCTACTTACGCTGGCAATATACATACGTTCAAGTTTACCGTCAAGTTTGCAGCTGACTTGAAGTGTGTATGGCCTTGACATCATGCACACTGATAGCCAACACGGTCAAGTCACAGTTCAGAGGGAACTTCTAACTAAACATTGACGCTTTGACGTTACTGGCAGGCGTCAAATGCCTTTGACGCAGGTAACCCTAAAGTTTCCCTATTTTTCTTTGATTTTACGTCACGATAGCCTAAGCGTCACTCATGGCATCGATTCAGGATCAAACCGAGAGTTCCCTCACTGAAGTTCACTCTGGTCAAGTTTAATGGACGCCGCTTCAAGCCCGCTGCAAACTTGACGGTAAACTTGATCGTGTATGGCCAGCTGTAAGTAAAATCCTTCCAAATCCAAACAGCCCAATGAGACAGCAAGTGATGGCTTACTAGCGACAATGAGTTCATTGCCCATAAACTACTTCCAATCAAATGGCAACTATCTCGCTACTGGTGTACGTGTAAATAAGGCTTAAATAAAAAATTCGCGTGACGCGTGCTACTGCTATCAGGGTGTACATTCCAAATTTGAAAAATACTAAGCTTATAAAAAAAATTCCTTGATCTAGGATCGTAGATAGGTACATTGTTGGAAACTTCATAGTTATCTTGAAATGGGGATAAATAAAAAATGAAATTCCAATGTAAAAGTAATTACTTTAATAAGTAATGCGTCTGTGATGATTCACCACTGGAAAGGCGAGTAGCTAGCAAAGCAGTTTCGCTAGTTGGCTTTTATTTTATTTTCGTCTCCGGCCTCCACTCAGACGAAGAAACTGTTTTGTCCCATTTGAGTCACAAACCAGTTTTGCGCTATTCGTAAACCTCGAACTAGGTACGAACTGCGAAGGGTGTCATGCGTAGATAAATCAAAGCCATACAATACTTTTACCTATACGATACCTACAGCCATAGTTCATCGACTTTTAAAAGGACTGATCATAAGATAATCGGCTGATTAAATGGTTTTTAGTGTTCACCATAACCTAACCAAGGAAGCTAATCAAAAAGAAATGGTCGGTAATGAAACTTCCATCTTAGACTGCATCGTCACTTACCATCAGTTGAGATCGCAGCCAAGGGCTAACTTGTATCAGAATTTAAAAAAAAGAAAAACTACACTTCGCGTGTATGTATCAGTGAAAGAATTTTCGGAATCAGATCACTAGTTCCGGAGATAACCAGACAAAACCTCTACGCGCGGCTGACATCTAGCCGTAGGAGCAATTCTTAGTGCAATAAAAGTGTTATTTTATTACTATGGGACAAAATCTTCCACCTAAGGCAATTTACAGTCAACATCTTCATGATGAGTCCACGTTCCTACAAGATTCGCTACAGTCCATAATCCGCGACCGATGGGATCTCACGCTTGGATTTACTCGTACCGTTCCATTCCAAGCGACACTACTAATCAATTCGCTGTCTGATAGAATGAAAGTCCATAAGTACTAAATATGCATTTGGAAGAAAAAAACTAGTCAAGTGCGAGTCGGACTCGCACACGAAGGGTTCCGTTCCGTAAAATCGTACTAGAAATAACCCTTTTTAGGGTTCCGTACCTCAAAAGGAAAAAAGGAACCTTATAGGATCACTTTGTTGTCTGTTTGTCTGTCTGTCTGTCCGTCTGTCATGTCGGACTCGCACTTGGCCGGTTTTTTAAGTAACCACAAATTCACGGTTTTCGCATTATTCCTTTTACTTGTGCTATAGGTACTATTACGACTGTGTGTGTGTGTGTGTACTAAATCCATACTTCCATACTAATATTATAAATGCGAAAGTGTGTCTGTCTGTCTGTCTATCTGTCTATCTGTCTGTCTCTCTGTCTGTCTGTCTGTCTGTCTGTCTGTCTGTCTGTCTGTCTGTCTGTCTGTCTGTCTGTCTGTCTGTCTGTCTGTCTGTCTGTCTGTCTGTCTGTCTGTCTGTCTGTCTGTCTGTCTGTCTGTCTGTCTGTCTGCTACGCTTTCACTGCTCAACCGCTGAACCGATTTTAATGAAATTTTGTACAGACTTAGGATACATTCCGGGGAAGGACATAGGCTACTTTTTATCCCGGAAAAACAAACAGTTCCCGCGGGATTCCTAAGTACTCATCCGCTTGATTGATTCGTATGAAATTTGGTACCGAGGTAGCTTGCGTCCCCATGATTGACATAGGCAACTTTTCATCCCGGAAAATCAAACAGTTCCCACGGGATCTTTAAAAACCTAAATCCACGCGGACGAAGTCGCGGGCATCCTCTAGTTACTGTATAAAGTCAGAAGCTCTAACTAGTTTTATGTGCTCGAAAGTAATTTCCGTAATGTTGCATGATCTGACTGTTTGTTTGTAAGAGTGCCAAATCCTTTCATTACCTATTAATTAATATTCAAAATTCAAATAGCTGTATAATAGCTACTTACTTAAGTACCTACATTGTCATCACGCCTTCTGAACACACTTCTGAAATAAACACTTCTGATTCTGATTCTTAATACTTATTTGGATTTCTGTGATTGTCATATTTTGTACAGTGTAGATTTCTTATACCTTTTTCAATTGCTGATGAACTTATTAACCTGGTATAGGTACGATATAATTAGGTAGGTAGGTACCTACCATAATATGCAATACAAAATCCTGATTGAATAATCAGTAAACTAATTAACTAGCATAGTTAACTAACTACTTAGTTGTAGCACGTAGGTACTTAATTACATAAGTTTAACTATACCTCGATAGGTGTCCTAATATTATTTGCCCAAACTAATAGCCTAATTAGTTTACGAAATTATAATATTTGTTCTTGATGATTAGGTAAGTTGTTTCATTTGGGTTACTAAAGAACTCTAAGTTAATAAAATCGGAGAAGAAGATTGCAAGATTTGATGCAAGATAATATCTCTCTACCCTTGGACCTTAAAATGCCATAGGAAATCTTTGATTTTCCGGGCCAAAATAGCCTATTTTAACCAAATCGGTTTCACGGGTGTGGTGTGCCATGAAAAGGTAGCGGACAGACAGACAGACACATCTTCGAATTTATAAGAATTTTAGTATGGGTTACTATCTACTTAACTGCAAAAAATAACTTATAGTTAATAAGTACCTACGTACAGTTTCCCGGCAATTAACTCTCAAACTAACAGCAGCATCGTGATAAGAAATCGCACTAAACTAATCAAACAATCACTAAAGCGGCCAAGGCTCGGTTGCTCACAAAACACATAAATTTGCACTCGCCTATTGCTAATTTTTAACATGCAATCATTTAAACGATGCGATGTACCTACCTAATCTTTTACCGAAGACCGAAGCATTGAGGAATGTCACATTTGAATGAATTTGATACAAGTGTAAATTAAAAATTTATAACACCCACGTAACTTGAAAAGAGCTGATAACTTTCAAACGGCTGAGCCGATTTTATTGGATTATAGCTAAGAACACTCTCGATCAAGCCACTTTTCAAACAAAAACACTAAATTAAAATCGGTTCGTTAGTTTAGGAGCTACGATGCCGCAGACAGATACACAGATACACACGTCAAACTTATATAACACCCCTCTTTTTGGGTCGGGGGTTAAAAACCGATAAACCTTATAAGCTAGTAACATAATATTATAGGCATTTATGCAGTGTTTGCATTATGATAATGAATTTTACATTTTATAATGTGCTCAAAGATAACGTTACATAAACAAAGCCACTATATTGTAAAGATCTCTTATCGCAGCCTTGCGTTTTCATATTTTCAGTTATCGGCGAGCATCCGCGAAACGTATCCTGTATAATGGCGATAACATATTGGCGAATGACCTATTAATTGCCATAAAGGATCGATGCATAAAGGCAATTAATAGGTCCACTTAGTGGCCCGCGTTCTGGGCACGATGGGCATGCCCACAACCCTAAAAGACTTGTGACGTCACACTTTCACGAATCTCTGTCTGTCTGTCCGTCCGTCCGTCCGTCGGTCCGTCCGTCCGTCTGTCTGTCTGTCACCAACAAAACAAATGCAAAAAAATATTCTACTTATTATTATATGTTTAGTATAAAGGGTGTAACCAGAACACGAGTAAAAACTTAGCGTTATTATTAAACTACCTGAACACAATCAAATCCCAACAAACGATTTGCCTTATCTTGCAGTTTTAGTGATTAAGTATTTTTCGCGGTATTGACTTCGAATGACCTATTTACGGAACGTTCGTTGACCTCTAGCGTCAGTCAGTTTTATTTGCAATATATTGTAAACTTTAAAAAAATATAGGATTAAAAAAAATCTTAGTTTTTATGGTATCTTATCAGTTATAATCATCAGTACTATCACGTGTCTTCGTTTTTGGTAGCGTCCTGCCGGGCGATTCAGAACACTCGATTCGGTAAGTTATCGTTCGATAAGATGTAATTCACAATGAAAAATACATCTTAATCAAAGGATAACTTACCGAATCGAATGTTCTGAATCGCCCGGCTGGTTACACCCTGTATTTTATCCTTAGCAAAATTCTTCATGAAAATTTCACCAACAAATGCAAAAGAATCACTTCACATTATTCTTGTGTATTTATACCTACCCTTAACAATTAATTCTTTTTCATGGAAAGTCCACCATCTATTTATAACTGCAATCAGTCGCGTCTGCCTAATGAGCTGAATTAGTCTGTGTTATCTTCGCTTGTGGGTTAACGACCACGGCGATTGTTTGTACTAAGAATCCGGGACGTCGATATCTTGATTGATTTTATAAAATTCAGGTAAAGTTTGACTCTTTTTTTTTTTAACTGGCTTTATGGCTCTGGGTTCTAACCCTTTTGAGCTTACCAAAGTCTTGGAACAGTGCGTGTTAGGTACCAGTGATAACTGATTTGAGATATCGTCTCACTAACTATGGGCCTCATAAGAAAGCTCAGTCACTCAGTGGGCGATGGAGAGAGCTATGCTTGGACTCTCTCAGAAATCAGAAATGAGGAGTTCCGTAGGAGAACCAGGGTAGGTATCTAACATAGCTGAACGGGTTGCGAAGCTGAAGTGGCAATGAACAGGGCACAAAGTTCGAAAAACCAGACAAGTGCGAGTCAGACTCGTGATACCTAGTATTTCAAAAATAAAATAGCTAAGCACCAAAGTTTTCGATGAAATCGATATACCTAAATCATTAAGAAGTTACTCGTATCATTTTTCCTCAAGATGACCGAATATATTCTTATAATGATTCACGCACAATGGGACGACACGATGTTTGTTTTTATACGTCTCCTGGCACCTCTTGGCACGACGTGATCACAAACTTGATAACAAACGGTCTAGTATTTTGGGGACCGCTTTGGCATACTAATTCTGATTGGTCAGACCAAAATCGGGAACTAGAATTATTAAAAATACAACAATGCGTTTGTAGACAGTTCTTAAAGACAAGGTCATTGTGAACTACGAGCGGTGATGCAGAGTGGAGATTTTGAGCACTGTGATTGGCTAAATCACGGTCCGCTCCGCTCCACTCCGCCCCGTTCTGCGTTAGTGGAAACGCACGTTTATACGTACTAGACAGGGCATAATAATTACACCATGAATAACACCGCCTGTACAATTAGAGATTCTATCACAAATATGAAGCTTTCACTACTCACCCTTACAATCTCGAATAACAAATCAAAATATAAATATTGGAAAGCCTCTATGGAAAGTGATAGACATCAGACATCGCAAATGATACTCGAAAGGTGGTAATTAATATGATGTATTCAAAAATACTAACGTTTCTCACGGTGAACCGATGACTTACCGCGTACCAACCTGTAGTATGGGGTTATTAGGTACGCGTCAAACACTATTACTAGCTCCGTCTCAATCAAAGAAAAATAAGACACGACAGACGAACAGACGGACAGACAGACAAACAGACAGACAGACTGGCAGGCAGACAGACAGACAACGAAGTGATCCTATCCGGTTCCCTTTTTTTCCTTTTGATGAACGGATCCCAATTATTATGACATTAATTTCCTTAAATAGCATTTGTCCATAACCCGTCCGTTCATCTCTGCTTTGTAGAACAACAGGTCGACAGGAAAACCCGCATCAATCATTACTACAATCGCGATTGATATGATTGGCTGAATTTATGGTATTCTTGTTGCAACAATGCATTTTAGCCAATAGTGAGCGAGTATCGGCCAATCAGATGTGATTGCGATCGTCACACTGTAGCTGTTACTTATTTACCGTCCTGGAGCCGCTGCAGAAGGTCCAAACGGCACAGACGCTGTAAGAATCGTAAATCGATCACTTCGAAATGTCCTTGCGCGAGAGTCGAAAGCTAATGTTTAGGATTATTGTGCAAGACACAGCAGTGAGACGCGTTTGAGGAATATTGATGTTGAACATAAGTGAACAGGTTGTCATGTCAATGTGACGGTGCATGGTGACATTTTAATTGAACTTTCTTTCCATACGTTTCCAATTTAGATTATTAATTAGATGAAAGGGACAACTTTCGACTTTCGATGCTTTTTCTCGGTAGAGCACCGTTTAGATCTCACTCTTCTTCGTTGTGGTTTACGGTTTTTCACATGGCTTGTGGCTGGCTTGATAGTCGGTCTCTACTCTTCCTTGTTGACATCACCATTCCTATCCTTCTTGACAGTTGTCGGTTAGAATCCAAAATTATCCTGACAGACACAATTTATCAATAGGTATAACGTTTTAAAGAAAGAAAGAAAGAAAAAGGTTTATTTTTGAAAGCTTTGCCACACATTGCCTGTTATACCTAGGGGTTAGGTTATCCTTCTGATAATAATCTGCAAAAATATAAATATTTAATTTCGACAGAAACAGTTGTTAAATGATAATTCCACAACTTTCGATTGAATAATGCAATTTAAATCGATTTAATTTTAACGAATTTGTCCGTTTCACTTCTTAGAATCCGCATTTCGAAAACCGTTACTCTGCAGACAGCCCTGATTGGAACAGAGTCAACAAACCTTGAGGTGTTTAACCGCATAATGCTTTTCGCGAGCACGTCTCAAACAACATGTTTGCCATAAAACCATCGGGGCCTCGAGCCTTTAGGCCTCTCTATAAAGTCTAAACTTTGCAGACTTTGCTATGAAGCGTGAATTTATTTTATATGCAAGCTTAGACTTATAGGAAACTCATGTCAATCTTTTTTAAACCGGTCTCTCTTATGGCATTAACATCAGCAGTTAAATGCCACATTAAAATCTTCTGTTGAATTAAGTAACTTGTGATCTTTGTAATTTACGAAAAGTAATAACTTTCTCTGTTACTGTTAAAACTGACCAATGGACCTGGATATCTGATATTTTCGACAAATAATATCAATGGCAGCTGAATCAAGTCAGTGAAATCTAGAAGTCGATGTGAACTTTTTAGTTACGTATTTAGGATTCTAGGATTCCGTACCTCAAAAAAAAAGGAACCCTTATATGACCATTTCCTTGTGTGTCTGTCAAGACTCAAGACTTGTCAAAGGAATCAAAACGTATAGGGTACATTCCGTTGATCTAGAATCTTGAAAGTCAGGTAGTAATGTCTTAGAGCACAAGTATAGGGAAAAATCCGAATACCATGAATTTATGGTTAGGTAAATCACAAAAAAAATATTTTTGGTACGATGGTAGTGATGGTACCTTTCGTGTGCAAATCCGACGCACACTTGTCTGGTTTTTTTGGCACGGCAGTTACATTTTTTAATTTTTTTTTAATTATATAGGTAGTACGTAATTTAGCTGTCGGAGTTGGTTATGAAGTTATGATTGTATTTTCCAAGGAAAAGGTTTTAATAGTCCACACGGCGTAATTTCCGCCAGCAGTCGTAAAAATGCTGTTATGTTATTGATGCGCTTTTTGTCATTAGTACGCTTCCTCTTAACCATATTTACTGTATCGTGTAGGAGGAAATTATGCGGCCTTCTTATGAGGAAAGAAGCTTCATTTACCATTGTTGCTACCATAAAATATTGGCAGGTATCCAATATTTACTCCTGCGAACTTGCTTAAACTTTAAATTTTCAGTACGAACAGAACAGAATGTTAGTAGATACGACTTATAAGGATTTTGATGAAAATATGGCAGCTATATTAGTATAAAATTAGAATAAGCGAGCGGATATCCGGGTGTGCTCCTACTCTTCAAACACTCTAAACCATCTTCGCATTATTACCTTTCTACTGAAACGCGTTGGGTGGTTTCAAAATCCATAAGAGACACGGGTAGAAAAATTCTTTGTGTTTTATAGTGTGTGCTAGTTCAAGAGATAATATTTTTGTGATTATGGTTTTGATTTAGAAGTTAATATCACATTTTTTCAAAATCTTCTGAAAACTTGTGATTTTCCACATAGTGAAATTTTCGTTTGCAGCGACAATTTGCAACTTGCAAAAGGAAAACTCTTCATAACTAAAGTACTTAGATTACTCTGATGTAACGATGCAAATTGGCTTAGAACTGCATAGAAGCTGACGTCAATCCCCATATTTGTATTTTTATTTAGAAGTGCGATTATAGATTACCGACTCAGGTTTCCTTTACTACGGAATGCCATCGTGCCCATAGTAACATACTTAAATACCAAACATCGTACCCTGCCGCATTTTTGATGACGTTAATGATGTTATAACTGAATTTGGAATTACTAGTTTTTAACATTGTTTCTCTGGAGTTCTTTTTCTTTTCTATGTAATTATGTAATTTGTAGGTTCTTGCCCTTTTATTAACCAATTCAAATGCTAACCTGGTGCTGTCAGATGGAAGCGGGCTAACTTGAAGGAATGGGAAGCCCCCTGAAAACTGATAGATAGAAAGATAGAACACTTTATTGCACACAAAAACATAGGTATGTAAAGGAACACAACACAGAAAGAAGAAAACAGAAAAAACAATTGGGTGCAAAGGCGGACTTATGGCTTGGAGCAATCTCTACCAAGCAACCTTTGCTGAAAGATGAAATTTGATGAGCTAACTCGTAATGAAATAAAATAATCGCACAAGATCACTATAACTTGATCTACGTGTTGATTTTCTCTGTAATGTAGACACTCAAGAATTTTGTTTGGTATTCCATCCGAGTGTAGCCAGGGTGCTCAGCTAGTATCTTATCTTCGTATATGATATAATAACTGTAACATATAAATACTTATGATAATTTAAAGACCACGCCTGGTTGAACCTTGCAAGAACAACTTTTTGTAGTCCATACAAAATGTTACATAAGACTGATAGTGATCGCGCACCCAAGTGTAGGTTGCTATGTTCTCATACCCTACATTTAAAACATACCACATCAATCAATCGATAAAAAAATAAACTTTCTTTTACAAGCTGATCTGAATTATTGTCAAAGGTCTGTAATCTACAAGACAGAACTGATAGAAAAAGATTTGCTAATTTGTATAGTAGAGCTTGTATAAGCTTGTAAAATACACGTATAAGCCAGCAAAAACTCACCTTTTAGTCAGAGCTCTGACACCGAAACGTGCGTCGAGTAGTTATTGGATTTGTGTGTAATGGTGCGTTTTGCTTGCTTGGTGGCTGACTTTTCCTGCATGTTTAGCAGTGAGCGGGCGGTGCATATCGCATGCTGCATGTTGCACCATACAAAATTGTCTGGTTTAGCGGATTTTAACTAATTAAGCTTATAGTTCCTTGAATATCATGGACTTCCGCAAAGTAACGCCTGCTTCTATACAACTAGTTTCTGACGTATCTGGAGTCACCTATCCCCGGTCCCCATTGTTCATGGCTCTGTCCCAAGAATAAGGACCCGGTTCATGGTTGAGGTGATACTGATGTCGTTTGTCTATCACCTATGGCTATGGGTGGCATGGTCTGCCAACGCTGCGCTTTCGCCATTCGCCATTTTAATACCTTAGGAGCGCAACGTTTATGGGTTCTTTGAATTATGTGCCTCACCCATTACCACTTCAGCTTCACAACCCATTTTCTATACCGATTACTGATTACTCTAGTTTTCAGATTTCCTCATTAACAATTTTATACTTTTAATTGTGTTGGTTCAATGAATAAATTTAATTCTATTCTATTCTATTCTACACATTCGCATATTTTTTTAATAATTCATCCCTATAAGGTTTGACTTCCTCGTTTCCGTATAGTAGCTACATCATCATCGAGTTCCCAGTGTTGTTGCATCACCTATTACATTGTCACCTATTGTGCTATCACTCATTGTCTCTGTACTACCGAAATTAGATAACTACTATACTACTCATGACGCCTGGGAACATTTCTTTTCGCTTTCCATATAAAAGTGCTACGTAATTCATCTTTGTTTATATCTCCATTTTTGGAAATCCACGTATGTGTTCGAGTATAATACTATGTTTTTAACTAAGATTTCTAGACCAGAATCTCCAGCTTTCTAATCTCTAGAAAAATCTTGCTTGTGTGATATTTTAACTTAGAAATCTCTTTACATTTTGTTATCCTTTCAAAACTCAGAATTTTGCTTGTCTGTCTCGTCATCTCAATCCGTCGTCGGTCCACTACCGAGTACGGGTCACCTCTTAGAAATGAGAAAGCCTTAGGCAATCCACCCAAGTACGGATTGGCAGATTTCACACGCCTTTGAGAACTTTACGGGGAACACTTATAGATTTCCTTACGACGTTTGCCTTACCCCATACCTACTTAACTCCTGAATCTTACCAGGCCGACGTCTTAAAACTATAAGTTTTCACCGCTTGTCGGTCTACCTATTGGTATCTATCAAGGTACCTAAAAATGTAGTGTACATTGCCCTATTTGACATGATCGTTTGGTTTTTGTTTAAAATAAAAGAATTTTTAATCTTGTTCCACATACCGAGTTAGATGGAAACCATGTCAACACAAGTTTTCGCAAACACTCCACTGTTTACCAAGTGTCAATTACATCGCAAACGTCCATGGTATTATTTAACACCACTAAACACTGCCTATAGCATACAAATGTCCAAACTTGGCAATTGGCAGCACCCTCACGTGCTCGTAAGCTAGTAAACGCTGTTAACCCATTAATATTCGCGTTAACACCTTGCCGGGTTGTGCAAATGGGTTGAATTGGAAACTTTCTCTTTTGAGTGTCTGTTATGGCAATAGTTTGGTCGTGCTATCAGATTATTATAGGCCGCCTCTTATTGCCTTAACGTGAATGTATCCTCCGAAGAGTTTCATCACAGAGAGTCCAAATACTAGTTTCATAGTCTATTACCTTCCTTAAGTATTTTGTTAGTATTTTCCGTTCAAATCATATCAAAATCATTTATTCAAAGAAGTACTATTGTACACATCTTGATAGTCGGAATCGTTAGATTTGTAAGATGATAAAGTGGTGGTGAATAATTACGTAAACTTAAAACTAAAGCTACGAGGGTTTCAAGCGCGCCCAGGTCTGAGAAGAGCCCAACAAACTCAGCGGGTATTCTTTTTATATCATCAACACATCACAAAATTGTTACTATAATGACCTAGGTAAATGTGCAAAATTTAATTTGCAGCATGAGTATGAAAAATGTAATTGTCAACAAACCGTAAAGAATGCTGAAGATGGAACAAGATTAAGCAGGAAATCCGAAATCCAGAATGTAATAATATGTAGCCAAGAAATGTTAAGAAAGAATAGAAAACTTTGTAACTAAAATGATAGTACACTCAAAACTGAGGATATCGAAATATACTATTTATATTTCAATGTTGGAACAAAATTAAAGATGTCTTCGAGTAAATAATATAACGTTCCTTTCTGAACGATAAGTTAAATCCAATATAATTGAGACACCACCAAATGCAACGGATCACGTTACTTAATATCAGGTGTTTTGAAAGTAGTAACTTTAGTAACCGTGCACCTATTCTATATCAGTTTCCACAATTAACAACATAAATGAGTACCTACTGCGTACAAATCTGTTTTAATGTCAGAATCATAATACCTACGTAATTTTAGTACAATACGGTACGTTCCACAAAATCCGGCCAAATGCGAGTCAGACTCGCCCACCGCGGGTTCCGTACTCGGGTACTTTTTCTGACATTTTGCACGATAAATCAAAAACTTATCTATTTAAAAAAAAATCTGTTTTAGAATATACAGATAAAGTCCTTTCATATGATATCCCACTTGGCATAGTCACCTTGCTTTGAAAATTGAAAATACTAATATTTGTTAATGAACACATTTTAATATATTTTTTGTGATATAACACACGGTTTTCAAATTTTTTCCTTTACTTGTGCTATAAGATACGACCTACCTACGTGCCAAACTTCATGATTCTGTTTTTCCCTTTGAGGTACGGAACCCTAAAAAAATTTTGAGCTGCAACTTCTTTTTGCTTACAACTCGTCCAGTGTCAAATTCACAGTTTCACATAACACTACTTTTGTTTGAAATAGCTTTTCTTTAGGTATTAATTTACTTCAATGACTAAACGCCGTTATCTGTATTCAAATAATAATCGCATGCGTCGAATTAAATATTGTTTTGAATTCTTGATTACTGTCATAAGTTCTATTTTAAATCAGACATGTTATCGTTTGTAAATACCTAATCCACTAAAAACTAGTAATCAATGCTTCCATGAATCTTACCTAATGGAAAACAATACAGGTTTATATCGAGTTAACATGGAGTTAACTGACTGTTAACTGCTTAAATTTCGTACTTTTCAAAATAAGACTATAGGTAAAGAATCTCTAAGGTTTTATACAGCATCATACTGATTCCTGATTCACAAAGATAACTATGATACGAGTATTGCTGGTAGCGTCCTATCTTATAAGTCAGATAAACCATATACATATACCACCATATTATATGGTTTAATTTATTTAGCTATTACTATTTAGGTTTATTACACCACCTCTCACTGTCCATTTGTTCGTTTTCTCCCTAGCGTTAAGGTTGTCTGGAAGAGATCGCTATTTAGCGATACGACCTTTTTACCCGACTGCGGCAAAGCCAAAAAGAAGGGTTATGATTTTAGCAGTCTATGTATGTATGTAGGTATGTATGTATGTATGTGGGTATGTATGTTTGTATCCAGATTCTGTGTGTTCCACCGTAGCGTCTAAACTACTGGGCCGATCTTGATGAATGAGGTGTCAATCGATTCTTCGTAAAGGTCCGGGTGACATAGGCTAAACTTTATACGAAAAAATTGATCTAACGGATGTTACATGAAAAAAAAAGTGAGAGTTTCTGCTCAGGATCTCGCTGCACACCACATTTACGGCTATTTTAAGTATTTGTGCCATTACCAAACCTTATCTAACCTTATCTCTCCCATGCACCATTAAATCAAATCGACATTGGAGTGTGGCATTATCAAGGTTTTCAGATGTTTTCAAACTCATTATCGCCTAATTAAATTTTCTCGGTTACGTAAATAATCTGAATATCGCCTTCGAAGCCTCTTGGTTTTAGAGACGTGCCAGTCAACCGCGATCAGTGCGCAGGCGCAGTCGCATCGTCTCATGCGCACATTCACGTTTCTATAGTGATAGTGTAGTGTCTATGTGTGTGTTATCAACCCTTTATACTTTACGATACAGGGATTGATGGCTTTGCATATCGCTGGATTTTTCCTCGGTTTTCGTCGGTAAGTTATAACAAGAATCCATATTGAAGTTTTTAAAGAAATGTGCCGTGCACGTTTCCAATCAGGTTCTGCTAGGTCGTCTATTAGCTCAATTACGTCAATATTTTATTGGTAGAGGCTTCGTATTTTTTGTTTAACGATCTTTTCGACTCATGGTTATGTATGAAGTATTCAAACATTTTCTATTTTTAAGGCGCAAGATATAATGGCATGGTAGTGGAATCGATTATCTCTGTGAAGGTATTTACTATTATTTGTTTCAGTGAGTGGAATGCAATGATTAGGTGCGTAGTTGCATTGAGTATTGTTGTAGAAATATCCGCTAACTAACAATAGATCCCTGGTTTACTTTCCGGTTCGGTCAAGGAAAAAACTATTGACCAGATTTGATTATGTGCCTAATAGGCTCTACCGGCAAAATTGTAGCGTCAGCCGTATTGCACTCCAGTACACCTAAACCACGTTGATATCAATTTAGGTATAACCTAACCTAACTGCCTCTCCAGGTTACTAGTTCTTATCTTAAGACTGCATCATTACACGCCATGAGGTTGCAAGATAAAAATACGTAGATCTTAGAGTAGGTACGGTACAGTCTTCATATTTAATGAACCACTATCCGTATTATAAATAAATTTATGTTTGTTATTTGGTTTGTCCTTCAATCACACCGCAACGGAGCAACTGATCGGCGTGACTTTGCATGGATATATAATTAAAGACTTGTGTGTAGGTATCTGTCTGTGGCATCGTAGCTCCTAAACTAATGAATCGATTTTAGTTTTTTTTTGTTTAAAAGATGGCTTAATAGTTGATCGAGAGTGTTCTTAGCTGTAATCCAAGAAAATCGGTTCAGCCGTTTGAAAGTTATCAGCTCTTTCCTAGTTACTGTAACCTTCACTTGTCGGGGGTGTTATAAATTTTTAATTTACACTTGTTACCCCGAAAAATCAACGTGGATTTTAAAAACCTAAATCCATGCGGATGAAATCGCGGGCATCAGCGAGTTTGTCATTATTATCACACCAACTAATTTCAACATCTTCTATTAAATAATCACGTATAAAAAAGTGAAATTGGTATTTTGTAATTAACAGGGCTCTCTCCGTCACTCGTTTCATACCATTTCATACAATCGTAGTTCCAATTTCATTTGAATATTAAGCAACCTAAGTCCATGAAATTTTGCAGACATATTCTAGAAACTAATATCTGTGTCTGTGGTGTTTTAGATTTTTCTAAAAATATGTAGTTTTGAAATTACAGGGGCTCAAAGATTTGTATGAAAATTTTAAGACCGCGTAACTTTGAAACCGAATATTTTAACAAAAATCTGGAAAACCACAGACATAGATATTAGTCTCTAGAATATGTCTGCAAAATTTCATGGACTTTGGTTTCTTAATATTCAAATGAAATTGGAACTACGATTGTATGAAATGGTATGAAACGAGTGACGGAGAGAGCCCTCTTAAGGATTCTGGTTAAATGTCATGTATGAAATTAATTATTCGTGATATAACCTAGAAGATGCAATACTAATTAGTATGCATTTTTGGGTTAGTATTTTTGAAATTGCATTGCATTATTCAACTCAATGGCGAAATCTTGTTCGTCCATATATTATATCCATTTCCCGTCTTATCAGAGCGTGCGTGTAATCTAAATGACATATTATGTGAGAGATTATAGACTTTAGTGCAGGTCGATTCTGTAAAACCTGCATCAATCATGATTACAATCGCAATTATTGTGATTGGCTGAATTTATGGTATTCTTGTTGCAACAATGCATTGTAGCCAATAGTGAGCGAGCGTCAACCAATCAGAGGTGATAGCAATCGTGACATTGTAGCTGGCATTCTACCGTAATCGAGACCGTGGGTCTTAGCACCAAGAGGAGAATATCAAACTTTAGCCGTGCGTCAATTTATCATCGGTTAAGAGGGCTCTCTCCGTCACTCGTTTCATACAAACGTAGTTCCAATTTCATTTAAATATTAAGCAACCAAAGTCCATGAAATTTTGCAGACATATAAGAAACTAATATCTATATCTGTGGTTTTCCAGATTTCTGTTAAAATATTGGGTTTCAAAGTTACGCGGTCTTAAAAATTTTCATACAAATCTTTATCACAGATATTAGTTTGTAGAATATGTCTGCAAAATTTCATGGACTTTGGTTGCTTAATATTCAAATGAAATTGGAACTACGATTGTATGAAACGAGTGACGGAGAGAGCCTTGTTAAGACACAAAATAAATATCTAGTAATAGTACACGTATGTACAACCCGATACGAAATGCGATGACTAAACAGCGAAATATTTACTCAGTTGTTTTCTTAAACAGAGGAAACCTATATACATTATTAAGTTGAGGTATATAAGCACACCATAGCAAAACAATAGGTACTTATTCCTTTCTATTATAAATTGAAGCAATTCCTGAAAAGTTCTTCGTAATTTCATTTTTAACCCCCGACCCTAAAAGAGGGTTGTTATAAGTTTGACGTGTGTATCTGTGTATTTGTCTGTGGCATCGTAGCTCCTAAACTAATGAACCGATTTTAATTTAGTTTTTTTTGTTTGAAAGGTGGCTTGATCGAGAGTGTTGAATCTACTATCTGAATCAATAATAGAATCGTATAGCATAAGTGGAATAACATAACATATACATGATTTAATGATATTTGAATTCAAAAGATTAGCAGCGCCTTGATTTTATCAACCTTGATCTATCACAAAGCTGTTTTAAGTTGGAAAATCATGCAGGTGAAGCCGTTGTTATCGTCTTCGTAGTCCACATGGCTGTTTTGGGGGGGAATTAGTTCTTACAACATCCCGAGTTCTGAATCCTAACGTTTCGTGCCATTATAGACTGCATTATCTCGTACTACAAGTTAGCCCTTGACTGCAATCCAGGGGTATGGCAGTTTTTATTAAACAACCCATACCCCTTTGGTTTCCACACGGCATCGTACCGGAAAGCTAAATCTTTGGCGGCACGGCTTTGCCAGTAGGGTGGTAACTAGCCACGGCCGAAGCCTCCCACTAGAACAGACCACACATTTATAAAATTCCAATCACCTGCCGGGAAACAGATTGGCTTATAAATTTTTAGATAACGGAGAAGGGTGAAGAAAATCTACTAGTGCAGGCAAGAGTTCACAAAGAATCAGCATAATTCAATAACCAAATTGTGTGATTTGGTGAAAGTTTTGACAGTGGTTCCAAATAATATACCTAACGTGATTTGAGATGCTGGTTTGGTTCAAGTCATCCACCATTTTGATGCTGTGCATAGAAGCAATTACTTTCAATGTCCACCACCATATTGGTTGATGGTTTGATGCATTTCGATGGATCGGAGATAGGCTTTAGGTATCGACAATGGCTTCCTTTGGCTTATTGTTTCATAACAATAACACACCTTGACCTGTTGTCATAGTAAGGGAGGTCATATTGGAACAATGGTGTTTAAGACTTTTCATTTGAAACCTCCTCGTCCTCCTCGTCTTTCCCCGACGTCTGCCAAGAATCGCCTAAAAAGACGAAATTAACTTGTTTAAATTAAAGTCCATGGCCGGGCATAAAGTCTCTTGTAAGGACATTCACACCCCACGGTCTTGCGCTGCCTGCATCCAACGGCTTTTCCAGATCTTTTGATGTCGTCTGTACACATAGTGGTGATCTCCAACGCAACGCGTTTTTCGGTGTGAGGTCGCCATTCCAGGACCGTCTTCCAGATTTCATCAGACCCCAACGTTTATCGGTCCTATATTGTGTCTACCGATTATCACTTCATCTTCGCAACCCGTTGAGTTATATTGGTTACTCTGTTTCCTCTAAGGATCTCCTCATTTATGATTTCATCACGTAGGGAAACTCCGTGCATAGCTCATAGCATTTGAATGCTGGCCTTTTTGATCCGTTTCAATTCTATGCATTGCTCCATCAAAAATACCCAAAAACAATTTTAATAAATGTATTTTTTATCACATTTAAGGCGATTATAGTCGTAAATGTAAAAGTAAGGTAACACCATGATATTCATATTTGGTAAATGCGTTTTCGATGCAAATCCATATTTATATAATTCGTGATATCTTTACAGCTCACTCAATTTTTAGGGTTCCGTAGCTGAAGAGTGCCAACGGGACCCTATTTCTAAGCCTCCGCTGTCCGTCCGTCTGTCAGCGGGCTGTATCTCACGAACCGTAATAGGTAGAGAATTGACATATTCACAGAGTGTGAGACTATTGCTGTTATTACAACAACTTATAAAAAACCAAGATGGCTTATTTCGAAATGGCCGCCATGCATGCATGCAAATTAAAAAGTACATAGAGTTATATTTTGTTCATTGGTACTGAACCCTTTGTGAGCCAGTCCGACTCGCACTTGACCGATTTTTTGAGTGCGTGCTCACTGCTCAGTAATAATGTAACTTCCATTTGAAAATAAGTGGTTTACATATTTTCTGATTACAATTTTTGATTACATCGGTTTTGATTCAAATATTGTGTTTATACCAGAAAATAAACACGATGTCTGGCACTTATTTCCATATCTGGCATTTATTTGTATACTAGAGGATGCCCGCGTCTTCGTCCGCGTGGATTTAGGTTTTTAGTAATCCCGTGGGAACTCTGATTTTCCGGAATAAAAAGTAGTCTATGTGCGTCCCCGGGATATAAGCTAACTCTGTACCAAACGTCAGAATCGGTTAAACTGTTGGGCCGTGAAAAGGTAGCAGACAGAGAGACAGACAGACATACTTTCGCATTTATAATATTAGTATGGATATGGATTATAGACACGCGAGACTTTTAATTTTGAGCACAATCCCTCATGCGGGGCTTTTAATTTTGAGCTGAAAATCAAACGTCTGGCAACGCTGGCTAGTACTGAGTGAGGGGCATGAGCTTGTTTATGCCAGTCACGAGTGAACGGCCGGGTAAAATCACTGGATTGGCTGCAGAACCTATAGCGTGGCATATACGTGTATGTGTGAATACCTCGGTGTCTAGTGAACCTCGACATTCCAGGCGAGATTTCTTAGCAATAGCAATTTTTTTACGGTCGGAAATGTTACACTTTATGTGATACCAGATAAAGGCGATTCATTAAGAAAAGGAGACTTTGCGTGGATTGAAGTGTCCAATCGGAAGGTTTTTCTGGACTACTCATCCAAAAAATCGTGTGGATCAGTAATAATTTATCCATTAAAAAACCGGCCAAGTGCGAGTCTGACTCGCGCACTGGGTTCCGTACTCGGGTATTTTTTCCAACATTTTGCAATTTAATTAGCAATCGATAAAGTTTAAGCAGCTTCACCATTAATTTTCGCTTGTAAGCGTTTTCAAGCGGAAGCACATTCACTTTCCTTGCGAAATTAGTGATGTGCTACCTTGACTACTGATTTAAACATTGAATCGATAGGTTGTGTCATGTTTATTATTTAGGTACTTTGCCAAAATACGAATACTGCAAGTTTTAAGGGTGTTTTAGATTCTATGCTCAAAAAATTTGTTGATCGTTTAGGTTAGACAGTTTTTAAATCTGTTGTCACCTTTTCTTTCATATTGTAAAAGAGTGACAGCAACAGATTTATTTATACATTGTCTAATATAAAAGTTTTCTCCGTTTTCTAGTTAGAGGTACCGTATACCGTAAATAATTTATTTCAACTAATACATAATACATAATATATAGGATAGTCAAGTCAGTCTTTCATGGTAGCAGGTAGACTATTTATAGAGTGAATTAGATTAATCTCTAAAGAGTGATCTAGTTATCTGTGAATACTTTTCTACTACAGGTTCGACAAGTAGATTATTTAGAAAAGAAGCCAAAAACGAAGTGACAATTTAAATTTAAAAAAAAAAGAGCTTTTAGGACGATTTCGGGGTATGAGGCGAGGGAACGCGTACTATATATATGTACTTGTATTCGAGGAAAGGATTTACTGTTAGGAAATCGATAAATCGATAAAATACCGGAAACGAAAGAAGCACATCACTATCGTCGTTCTGATCGATGATAACGTGCGCCCGCGCAGATAACATCTCTAAATGTGCGTGTCTTGTCGATGTTCCGACGTAATTAACTATTTTGACAGCTCTTTACTGACTTGAGTGGTTTATCATGCTAAAGTAGATACTTTTATTAAGTGGTTTGTTTAAATTTGACATTTTGAAAAATACTTCTGTATGTCTTCAGGCGGAAACAAATTACTATCGGACGCTTCTGACTGACGTAGCTGACTGCCGCGAATTATAGATATCTGGATAACAGAATGTATATTGAACTTTGCAAATTATCGGACGTAAGTAGCGGATGTAAGCTGAGTTTGTTGCGGGCTCTTCTCAGACTTGGGCGCGTTTGGAACCCTCGTAGCTTTAGTTTTAAGTTACGTATTTAATTATCATCACTATATCGTACAAATTTAACAATTTCGACCATCAAAAAGAGTACAATTGTACCTACTTTGAATAAATGATTTCGACTTTAGACTAACCTAAGGCCGTCTGAGCGCTCGGACGTCCAATATATTATTATAATCTTTGCGTCCGATAGAATTCTGGCAAGCCGCGTCTCAAACGACTGTGCTCACCTATCTGTCGTGGATGTCAGCCGCAGCTCACGGACTCGTCCGATAGTGTGTTTCCGCCCTAATATATCATTAATAACATGCTTGTATGATAGCTAATAGGTTTTAAATATTCAAATTTATTATATCTATAAGAGAAAATATACTTTACTATTAATATTCATGAATATACGCTATCTGGCTGCTATTCTACTTACTATTACTTTATCTAGCTTCAATATTTTTTTTTATTAGTTTAATAGGCACCTAAATAAGTAACTGACTTATTCATAATACCTACCTGTCTTAATTTTGAACGCACAAAAACTTGATTATGTATCTGAGCGAGTTGTAATCGATATTTTTAACGAGAATAAAAAAAAAACACATAAATAATAATATAATCAATCCAATAACATAGCAATGATTCATTTTTGTAACAGATAATAATGGTGGTAACTTGTTAGTAATAATGTATTAGTAATTAATTTATTGTAATTAGAACCTTGTATCCATGTAGAGAGGTGTTGTTATACAAATATAATCGTCATTTGTCGTCTAATTGAGTCTTTTGGCATGATTCATAAAAATAGTTTCAAGTTCGCAGTTTAGTAGGTCAATGCATATACTATAAAGTCGAAATCCGTTTTGATGACATGCAAGTATCGATACAAACATACTTATCTACAACTTACTCCTACCTACTTTAGTATCATCTTAATTAAGTGTCCACCTACTGAATGTACAGTCGGCCTCAGAATTCGAGTAGCGATTCCGCGAAACTATTGCATCAAAAAGCGATCGCACTTCTTCTATGAACACTTGAACACTCTTCTATGAGCTTCTTCTATAAACACGTCACACACACCTAACGCATGTGCATGACCATACCATGCGAATATGATCATTAAGGTGCTAAACGATTTTCGGCCTTTGACTGTACTTATTTTCTTCGTTTTCTTGTGTGTGTCGGTGCAAACTATTCTTATATAAAACTGTGCCTTGAGTTTATCTTTGCGAATAAAACTAGTTTTATTAGGGACATTAAACAGGGCTCTGTTTTATCTTTGGGTAGGGAATCCTAAAAATTGAGAGCAATGAGTAATCGGGAGCTGGTGTGCACAGCTGCGCTTATCTGCTATAAATACACTGACTGGCCTTTGTTTCATAATTTGTGCGATTAACTTCCATGAAATCAACATTGTCAATTGTGCTTACAATGTTTACATACCCAGAATCTTAATCTATCTTCTTTGAAGAGAAACTGAAGCCTAGACTCTGAACATGGAGTCTAGGCTTAGTCTAGTAGACTAGAGTCTAGTCTAGTAGACTAGAGTCTAGTCTAGTAGACTAGAGTCTAGTCTAGTAGATTAGAGTCTTGGTCTAGAAATTATGTTTTTACATGCGGAGAAACCACGACGTAATATAAATATTATGAGCTTGCATTCATATCCAGTGTCACCAAAGCGAGCCCAGTAAATTTGCTTTACTTAAAAAAGATTTTTATACTTATTTCACAATTTTTAGTGGCCCCACTGTACTATATAATATGCTATGCTTAGTCAAAACCCTATGGTTTACTAAGCTATTACACTGATCGCGAGCAATTTGCTCTTATCCATTGAGGAGTTCTGTTCTTCATCTCCGAAGATATCAGATCTTCACCAAAATATGGCTCCACCTGCAAAGTATACCCTTTCAAACAAAAAAATAATCCAAACGTATGGATACCCCACACGTATGGGTTTGATGAAAAAAATAATTTGAGTTTCAGTTCTAAGTATTGAGAACCCCCAAAATTTATTGTTTTTTTCTATTTTTGTCTGAGAATACATCTACTTAACAAGTTTCAAAAGTATAGTTCTTATAGTTTCGGAAAAAAGTGGCTGTGACATATGGACGAACTGACAGACAGACAGACAGACATGACGAATCCATATGGGTTCCGTTTTTTGTCATCTGCCTACGGAACGCCAAAAAGATTCCGACGAATTGAGAACCTCCTCCTTTTTTTGAAGTCGGTTAAAAACTGCGGCATTTTGAGCTTGCGCGTCTATCACTCACTTTAGAGGGCATATATATTTTTGTCGCGAAAAGTTCACGCGATATAGCGAGTTAATTAACAGCCGCGATTAGCCCGCGAGTGTAGATTGGGCATAATGTATGAATAATTATTATGATTGCGATTGACATGGAATCATGTTAGTTCTCGCAAGGAAGTGTTGATGACATCTATTGTTACAACTTGCATTGTTCCTGCTTAGAGCGAAAGTCATTACGAATAGAATCGACTGACGTCCCTTTAGGCCACATTATAATAATAAAAATGCGGCCTAAAAGGCGATCTTCACAGGTTTATATAAAAATCTTTACTCGAAAGGGTCCAGTTTAAGAAATAAAATATAAACCTGACAGGTTTATATTTTTATATAAACCTGTGAGGATGACACTGCCGTTGGCGCAATTAAAGTACCATAAGTAAAAACTTCAACGTGGACGAAGTCGAGGGCATCAGCTAGTTATACAGCTAGTTATATAGGTATTTATAAAACAGCTACTTTCAGCCATGTAATTAATTGTACAGCGCAAAGAAATAAACCGATTGACGTAATAGCATGTGAAATGTATTGTAATTTGTATCGCTCGCTAAAGATATTCTGTTATTGTTTCAGATACCAACCGCATCGCTGCCGCATATGGTATGCGTGCTTTGTATTTATTTTATAACAATAGGAAAGGAAGAACACAGCATTTTTCATTATTTGAATTGAGTTACCAATCTATAGTAGTATTATAAAGAGGTAAAGTTTCTAAGTTTGTTTCTAGGAAGTAATCTCTGGAACCTGAACCGATATTAAAAATTCTTTCACTAGTAGAAAGGAAGATCTTGAAAATTCATTAGAAAGATAGAAAGTTACATTATTCCTGAGTAACATAGGCTATATTTTATTTTTTTTCAAAAAAATTAGGGATCCTTACAAAAATTGTAAAAGCTACCCGTGGGAAGCCAGGGCGCGTCGCTAGCAAAATATAAATTGAGGAGCTGGCGAAAAACACAGTTTAATTGCGCGGAATTGAAACAGTAGGAGCTAAAAACTGAAAAGAACTGAAAGTTTTTAAACTTTACTGTAATTGTAACGTTCTGTTTGAAACCACGAACTTTGGACTCGAGTTTAGCATATTTTTGGGCCGTTTTGTTCGGAAATTAGTTCAGATGTGCATGCAGTGAACGAAGTCACAAACTAGTAGGTACAGACAGTTTCAGGCCGTTTTGCGTGAAAATTAGTTCATATTTGTATTCAGTGATCAAAGTTAGCAACTTTGAACTCAATCAGCATAGTTTTAGGTGATTTTGTTTGGAAATTTGTTTTTATGTTTTTGTAATTAATTTTTATTAGCTTGATTTAGGCCTAGATTATGCACGAATTCGTATCAAATGTTTAGCTATAATTATATTAATGAATTTCTCCGATAATATTATGCAATCCGTATTGTGTAACCAACCTGTCTGGAAAGCGGTGCCATCATTTTTTAAAGGCAAGGTGTAAAACCAGAAAGCGCGGTATCGATCAAGAACCATAAATGTCAATAATAATTTGTAAGGTGCAACAATGCATTGTGCTAGTTTCAGTGAAGCTTATTTTTTAAGGGTCCGTGTCTCAAAAGGAAAAAAGGAACCCTTATAGGGTCACTTCGTTGTCTGTCCGTATGCCTGTCTGTCGTGTCTGTCAAGAAAAGGGAACCTTTAAGGTCCTACTTCCCGTTGACCTAGAATCGTGAACTTTGGCAGGTATCAATGTCTTTTTTAACCCCCTACCCAAAAAGGGTGTTATAAGTTTGATGTGTGTATCTGTGTATCTGTCTGTAACATCGTAGCTCCTAAACGAATGAACCGATTTTAATTTAGTTGTTTTTGTTTGAAAGGTGGTTTGATCGAGAGTGTTCTTAGCTATAATCGAAGAAAATCGGTTCAGCCGTTTGAAAGTTATCAGCTCTTTTCTAGTTTTCTTATAGAGGTTTTTATGTCGGGGGTTTTTTAAATTTTGAGTTATATTTTATTATTTTATTTATTACAGGAAAATCTACAGAGAAATATAACAATAAGTATCTTAAAAGCTAATTGCAGAAATATGACCAATTACAGACTTTCTCGAAAAAATTAACAATTGTCAGCACAAGTAGGAAGAAATCTAAAAATAATGAATTTGAGGTTACATCACCAAAAAAATTGAAATATGCTTAGTTAGTTTGTAGTATAGACCACTACTATAGACAATGGCTTAATAATAACAGGATTTGTCGACCATGTACCTATTTTATCTGAGAGCGCCTTTCAGTAGGTAGTAAAGATTTTAGGGAAAAATTTCTTTCCACTAACGCTAACAAAGAAAACAACTTTCAGAACTTTAACAGTGGGAGAGTTTCATAATGAGTAGGTGTTAAATAAACTTACATAACTGACTGACTAAATTATGATTCATCGAACTCTCGTATTTCGCTCTTACTCAGAAAGCATTGTCGAATTTTTCCCGGGTAAAGACAGGTTTAGGCTTAAATTGTTTGCACGAAGACGTTTCTACAAGCAAAATAAACTTGTTTAAATTGTCTACTTACGTGCATATGTATAGGAGTATGTAAATGAAGTCGGAATCACAATTCAAACATGCTAACGCTATGAAATCGCAACGTAAGCCAAATCGGGTAATTTCTATGATCGTAGTCCTCGTCAACTGATAGACGTCCGTTGCTGAACATATCCCTTCCAGGTTAGCCCGCTTCCATCTTAGCATCATCATTCATCACTTACCACCAGGTGGGATTGCAGTCAAGGGCTAACTTGTATCTGAATTAAAAAACATGTCTTAACAGATTTGGATCTTTATAATCTTTACGTCATTCCACATGACACTGACTATAAATAAATTTAAAAAACCGATCAAGTGCGAGTCGACTCGCGCACTGAGGGTTCCGTACTTGGGTATTTTTTCCAACATTTTGCACGATAAATCAAAAACTATTATACATAAAAATAAATGAGAATCTGTTTTAGAAGGTACAGGTAAAGCAGGTTCATATGATACCCCACTTGGTAGAGCTATCTTACTTTGAAAATTGAAACACATTTTAATATTTTTTAAATGATGTAACTACAAATTCACGGTTTTCAGATTTATTCCTGTACTTGTGCTATGGGACCTACCTACCTGCCTTTCATGATTCTAGGGCAACGGGAAGTACCCTATAGGTTTTCTTGACAGACACGATAGACGGACGGACGGATAGACAGACAACGAAGTGATCCTATAAGGTTTCCGTTTTTCCTTTTGAGGTAGGTACGTTACCCTAAAAATCAATATTGCGCTACTTTCAAATGTGTTTTTTTAACTTTTTAGTTCGTTTTTTGGATGGGAAGTCGTGTATTTAAATTTTTTAAATTACGATTTGTTCAAAGTAGTTCATGACCCAAACAAGTTTTGTGCTAACGTCTTCTTTAGAATTCTCTATGAATGCAAAGTACTATGCTTATTGCTTATGTATGAGTACCTACAACGACTAGTAAATAACCGACATGGGTAAAACCGAAATTGCTTTTGTTGTTTGTATTTTACACAGTAATAAACGCTTTTCCTTTCTTTCATTAGAAAATGCAATGAGTAGGCATAATGTGCTATTAGAAAACATCAAAGGAAATGTTACTTAGATGAAAAAGTTTGAAGAAATCTTTTATTCAAAGTTAATCAAACAACTTATAGACATAACACTATTACCGTTAGCCAACCATTAAATTAATATTGAATACTTACTCAATAATAATCAATCAAAATAATAATAATGAATCTCAATAATAATAGAGCCTCAATAGCTCAACCGGTAAAGGAGTGGACTGAAAACCGAAAGGTCGACGGTTCAAACCCCTCCCATTGCACTATTGTCGTATCTACTCCTAGCACAAGTCTGACGCTTAGTTGGAGAGGAAAGGGGAATATTAGTCATTTAACATGGCTAATATTCTTTAAAAAAAAAAAAAAAACAAAAAAAAATACAAATAGTACATATTAGATGTTTTCATTTCAGTTTTGCATTTGTAAAACATGGAAAAAAGATTTTACAGTGACGCAAATAAGAAATCTTTTAAGTACAGACAAATGTAAAGAAAGCTAGATAGGTACCTTAAACAAGTAACGTTAAGTTATTATATTAGTATCGAACAAGTATTTGTTATAGAAGGCAACGACTTTTTATCTGCATGCACTCCACCATCGATATGTTACCAAGTAAGATCGTTTTCAAGCGCAAAAAGTCGCACACTATCACTCGCGATCACGGCCAAACACCTTCCAATAAGTACACAAAAACCTAACAGGCATAATCATAACCAGTAAAGGTAACTTGAACGTTTAAGGTTAGTCAGGAAGAAGGGAAAGTGGGGTGAACGCACTTGAACAGTTGAGGCAACCTGTTGTACCACTTCCACTTAGCATCCAGTACTCTCGTTTTCATGAATAAGTTATCCCGTCTATGTAAAATTTGCTATTAATGCTACAAATAGTTTTAACTAGCTTAGGCCTGCGACTTCATCCGCATGGACTCCACTTTCAAAGCCCTCTTTCATCCCTTTAGGAATTGAATTTTCAATACTTTACTACAAGTAAGTTGAAATGTGATGGATCCTGGTACCTATATCTAAAACCACATTATAAATACAGCTTGACTCTCCATTCTGTTTAATCGAAGTTCCTCGATGAGTCACCGATTGAATAGTAACATTTTCCTCCTCGTCTCCTAAGAAGAAATGCGAGTGCAAAAAGTTTGGAATATTGCATTAATCACATACAAGAGATCGTGCTATGACGTCAGACTTTTGGAAGGTTTTTGCAATTTCTCTTATGTAAGTAATTTTAATCATGGTCTGGAATCATCGGGGAATGATATGGATAGATCGAATTCAAATCATGATTACAAAAATGCACGATGACTATAATTATAGTTGGAGAGTGGTGTGAGACTATAATTTCTATATTGTCCAAAATGGAAACATTTAGGAGTGGATCGTGCAATTAGGATTTAACAACCACACATTCTAGAATCAATTTAGGTACTATATTACATGGTGTGGACTAAAGCCTTAAAAATCGCACGCTACAAATTCAATTAAATCTCATTATCTCATTAGCCTATAATACAAGTAGGCGATATTTTGCAAGTGGCGGCGTTTCCACAGTAAACCTATCAAGTGTTGCTCAATACAACGAAACGAAACACGATATAGTTCAATGTACACTCAATCTAATTACATCGTATTTACTATTGACTAGACTTGCACAGATGATTATTTGAAGCCATCAAATAAATTATAGTAAACTAGCTGATGACCGTGACTTTCTCTGCTTGGATTTAGTTTTTTATAAATTCCCGTGGGAACTCTTTGATTTTCCGGGATAAAAGTAGGCAATTTTTCGGGAAAAAGGCATTCCGAACCAGTGGGTGCCAGTGGTAGATGTTTTTGACGATTCAAAAGTACTTATAAAAGTCTAATTCAATATTAATTAATAAGTCTAATTCAAAGTCTAATTGAATAAAAATATTTTGAATTTTGAATTTTATGTCACTCACCAGGTTTTGCACTATACTCATGCAAGAAGTCACGCCGATCCCTTGCTTCTTTGCAAAGTTATTGAAGGACAAACCAACAAATCAACAAAACATAAACTAACAAAACAATGAACCAAACAACCAAAAAACAAACACACTTTCACATTTTAACTATGGGTAAGTAGTTGGCGATCGCCCTGTATTGAAAACTATCTAAACTAGCTAAAAAAGTCAGACATCATCCAAGATAACCAACATAAATAAAAGACATAACCAAGATAAGATAAAGATCTAGATAATAATCAAATTAACAATACACAATCAATAATATTTAATTTAGTAAAAGATAACAATGTAATAATAACTTAACTCAGTAATAACATTAATTAAGTGATCAATGATCAAGTTACGGTAAATGATAAAAGAAAATTTAAAAATAATTTGTGAACGAATACTATAAAATAAAGAAAACTTGAAGAAATTATAGGTAAAGTGATAAGTAAGTGATTCGGAGTTAGATCCATATTCAAATTCAAATTCAAATTCAAATATACTTTTTTTACACTTTTGACCGACATTCTATCTTTTCGGTCGGCTTTAAAAAACATCACTTGTCCCAATATATTTATAGTACCTATATCTAAGCAGTTACATCTCGGATATTCTACTTATTTGATTATTTTATCATCGATGAAGCTAGTTTTACCTCCTTGTGTGAATGATTGGCATTCTTCACAGGTTAGGCCTGAGAAAGAATTCTAGTCAGTGCCGAGGTCGCCCAGTCTCACAGTACCTACTAAGCTATGGTCTCACATATGTTAATGCCTAAATTGCTTTGTTTACAACCTATTAAAAAACCGTTACATCAAACTAAAAATCATGCAACAAACTCATGATGACATTATTGTACATCATTTGAATGGTTCTTCTTTGCAAGGGGTTTTTAAGGGAAAGATCTGTTCTTATTTATTGATTTGTATAAACGAGTTTTCCGATGCTGACAATTTGTGTTGCAATTCTCAGATAAGAAGTCTCTTGTCTATTCTCTCTAGTCCACTATTCCAATTGTAATATGCTTAAACAATCTTTAGAATAGGATTGATTTAGTAAACAAACTCTTGCAAATCATTCTGTTTCTTTTAATGATTTGTCTTTCACAAGTTTTGACTTTCACTAGGATCCATGGATGTTCTACATGCTAGGATCACACAGTGTTGTTAGCATCACGGACTCAATTTACCCTTCCAATCTTTTTTATCTTTTCGTAGTTAACATCGTAATGTAGTCAAATTGAAGTCTACTTAATCACGTTATCTGAGGTCATACATATTTGGCTTATTATAGAAATGATCCCAAGATACCAAAGATACAGCTATCTACGGTTTGTACCGTTCACAACATTAAGAACCTCTATCTACCACATTAAAGTAATTGTATGTTATAGATGTTGCGTGAATCGTCTAAACAGACTTCGTTTATAGCACCATAAAATCGGTTGAGTGCGTAACGTTGTATTGCAACTTTGTTACAGTGAAGTTCCGTACATGCAAAAACCAGTAAGATACGATCCGTACTTAGTAATAAATATTGGAAAACCCGGAATCATTTCATTGTTTAATTAAGTAGTTTAATTGATGCTACAACAGCCTAATCTAATTACTGCATAAAACGTGCCCGTATGAAATGGTGCCAAGAATACTGGCTTCATTTCTGCACTAAAAATGAGCCAGCTCTTATGTCACCAGATGAGACAATTAGGCGCAGTGAACACGGTAAGATTTTCGAAAAGCACCTAAGAGTTTAGTTGAGTTGACGTTAATTTAAAGTATCCTCGGTGAAGAATAAAAAAATCTATATTTTAGACATTCCATATTTAAATTTTTAACGCCCGACCCAAAAAGAGGGGTGTTATAAGTTTGACGTGTGTATCTGTGTATCTGTGTATCTGTCTGTGGCATCGTAGCGCCTAAACGAATGAACCGATTTTAATTTAGTTTTTTTTGTTTGAAAGGTGGCTTGATCGAGAGTGTTCTTAGCTATAATCCAAAAAATTGGTTCAGCCGTTTAAGAGTTATCAGCTCTTTTCTAGTTTTCTTGTTGAAAAGAAGGTTAGATAACCGTTAGGTTCTTAATATTATGTCAATTGACAAATGTCAAGCTGTCAAGATGGACGTTGCCTAAATACATAATTATTTATTTGAAAATGATGTTTTGGAAAACTCAAATACTTTGGATCGTCGGGGGTGTTATAAATTTTTAATTTACACTTGTTTTATATAATCCAAATATAATCGCATATAATTCCAAAAAAACTAATCCTTAGCAAAATTCTGAACTAGAAGAATATTAGCTACAAGAACTGTTTTTGGTCCAAATGTAAAGTATTCATTTATCCAACGGATCCCCGAAAATTGGATAAGTCTAAAGTTATGGTGATTACTGACTACTTTTATATTGTAATCGAGATGCGTTTATCGATTACACAATAATCGATTCCAAGTAGGAAGGAAACCTTAGCAAATGTTTCCGGGGCTTCCTCGTAAACTTAGACGTGTAACTTAAACTTAAAGCTGAATTACACTTGCAAGTGATGATTCGATAAGCACGACTGATTTGTGTACTTTTCTCTCTACTGCTATTGATATATTAAAGTCTATCTATCCATACTTAATTTACTTAAACTTAATATTAATATATATTTTAATATATCCATTCTTTAATATTATAAATGCGAAAGAATATCATCTATATAATCTATTTTTTCCATTCTATCTTGTTCTTGTTTATTCTTGGGTAGAAAGTATCAATAGTTCCATAAGAAGTGGTGGAGCCAAAGTAATAGAAAAATTTAGTCATGTTTGCACAGGATTTTCAAAAAATAATATCGTAAAACTTAAAATGTGATGAATCGATTTGAAGATGGATGACAATTTAAAAAAAAAAAATTTAATGCCTTGACTATAAATCAAACGTATTTCTCTAATTCTTATTTCATGCATGAAGCACTTCACATTTCTAGCCATAAATACGGTAAACACAGTTATACAATGGTATGGTATAAAACCGCGGTTATCGATTCAATCATAATAATCGATTCGTTAGTGTCATCTAGGAATATCGATATCACAGTTATATTGCATTTGTTTGTCACGCACGAATAACCTTTCTCCTCGATTCAGGAAGGTGCAATTGATATACTCATAATTTGTACCCATTTAAGGAAGATCATTCATCTCTGTTGTGATGTCTGCTATAGTTGAACTCTCAGCGTAACTGATTCCATTTCCTGCTTTCATTTCTAAGAACTCCAGGTGTTTCCAGATATTATAAGAAAATGCCATTTATTTAGAGTAAGGAATAAGGATACATTACACGTAATATTATCGTAACCAATACCTGTGCTATAAAACCTACCTATCTGCTTTTCATGATTCTAGGTCAACGGGAAGGGGTACCTATAGGCTTTTCTTGACAGACACGATAGACAGACAAACAGACAGACAGACAACAAAGTACATAATCCAATAAGGGTTCCGTTTTTCCTTTTGAGGTACGGAACCTAAAAATAAAAATTATTAAAGAAAAGAAAGCCGTATTTTAAGCCCTTTTCCATGACCTTTGCCTGCGTGTTTCTTTATCTAATTCTAATCTTAAAAATATTTAGTTACATAACCCTACAAAACACGGTTCTGTATAAATATAATAAAAATATGTAAATTAAGTCGTTCAATAAATTATATCTATTATTTTTTGTTTGTTACGAAGAATTCTCATAAAAATTCAAGAATTTTTATTGGATGCATTCCAGTTTCTCATATAAAGCAAGAAAAAAGAGCTAGTAAAGCAAAATGTGTTTTATAAACTCATCTATAAATACATGTAGGTAATGTGCATTCTTGTTTTCATGACTTTAATGTCATGGTCATTTTCTTGAAGTTTCCTGAAGATTTTTTTACTTTTCTTCCATTAATGTTAGCAAAAAATCATACTTGACTACTTACTGTATTTACTGCCTGGTGCACTTCGACCACTCGTTGTGCCAAATCTTTTTCCACGCACATGCAAACTATGGAACCGGTGTTTCTACCAGATTTCTTCATTTATTCAACACATTCTTGAAAAGCTGGCATCGCATTAGAAGTCCTCTGGTGCTGCAAATGTTCATGGGCGGCGGTAATCGCTTAAAATCTGCTCCGCCTACTCGTTTTCTCACAATTTTTTTTTAAAACAAACACTATGTTTAAAAACCAGTAACTTTACTATTCTAATAATAATAATAGTTAGTACCTGTTCCATTTACCCAATTTATTTTTAAATGATCGGGAATCTGTTATAAAAACAGGAAGGAAACTCTCTCAAAGCAATCGTCGCGTCGGTGTAATCGTCACTGCAAGGTAAACGCTCGAGTACTATTGACATGAATTCCTAGACTAAGTGACTGACTCGTCTCAATTCAAGAATTCTAGGTCTTCTGGTCATTGGCTGTATCGAGCATTTAGTTAATTTGTTATAGTATATTATGTTTATGATTATACTTTTGAAAAGGGCTGATACGAGTATACTAGCTTAGGAGCCAGGACTCCATGAAAGCTATATGTAACCAAGTTTTAATTAATAAATATTCATTTCATATTCTTTTACTAACTACATAGAAGCCTACTTATAGTTTTTTAATCGTCATTATCAACCCATCGTCGGCTCACTACTGAACACGGGTCTAATCTCAGAATAAGAAGAGCTAAGGCCACCCTTCATCGTAACGATTCGATTTTTTTTGTATATATTAGACCACCATTACAGAAAAGCAGTGACATTTTGGCCTCTTAAACGGCGTCTTAGAAATGTAATCCTGTGTACCTCCAACTTTTCGGAGTTGGTGCGTTTTAAGCATGTTTTAATCAATTAAATATAACTTGCTTAAACGGCGTCGAAAGAAAAAATCGTGAGGAAACCTGGAATGCCTGAGAGTTCTCCATAACTGTTCTCGAAAAGCTGTGACTTGTGAAGTCTGGTATTCTCGACTTGGCCAGCCTGCTGGACTATGGTCAGTCCAGGGATAGCTTGCAGATGATGATAATTATGTTATTGGTTCCCATGGAATAAAGTCTATAGTAGTAATTAGTAGGGTAATTAGGAAATTGCATTTACTTTCACCATTTTTGCAACTCTAATGACCTAACTGTACTAAGATAATGAGACATTTTTGCGAAACCGCATTGTTCTCAATAATCCTTTTAACTCCTTAGTTTGTGTGTCTTTTTAAGTCCCACGTAAAATATTACTGAATTCAAAAGGATTATCGCTCTTACTGCCTCAGTGACTAAGGTTAAATTTCTTTACAGTTGGATAATTAGCGTCGATGAAGGCTTTAAAGAATTCAGGTATAATAATATGCCGTACATTTCACGCAGTTTCGACTGGGTCATGTTAGGCGGCGAGCGTGTTTTGACGCCACAGAGTTATATCGACCGTTGTAAAGACAACATGTGGACGGTTACGATCGATTTATTCGCGTTATAATATCCCCCGCTAAGAAGACACTATTAATAACAAAATACATCATCAGAGTACCGGAATGATGACTTTCTTTAGTGACTAGTGATTGTTCTCAATGATTTGTTGCTAAGTGAATGTGTAGTGCGTTGAAATGGATTTTGTTCTACCGGTAAGTTTATTGTTAACAGTTTTTCTTATTATGACATTTATTGTTTTGTTTTATGGGTTAAAGAAATCGTCTCACAAGTGTCGTTGAACTGTTTTATTTGATCTGTGATTACTAATTTATCTCGTTCCCTTTATGAGCTTTGAAAGTCTATTAACTATACAATATACATATTATTTATTATTGCTATAGTACACTGTAAAACTTAATCATTTAAACAGAAATAAATTAAACTACTTATGTTTAGAAATTTTAGTATTATAAGTAGAAATTATAATTTAAATCACTATGCTTTCGTACCAAGAGATTTGAAGTCGGTACATGAATCCAAAATTTGTACTTATGTAAAATCTTGAGCCTGTCTAACTTTAAAAAGAAATATTTTAATGGAAATCTGGTAAACAACAGATAAGATACAGATATTAGTTCTTAGAACGTGTCTACAAAATTTTATCGAGTTTGATTGGTTCACATTGAAAATATGAAAGAACTGATTACAACATAGGGTTATTCAAGGGGCGGACTAACAAATTCCTGAAAGGCCGGCAACGCATCAGTGGTACCTCTGGTGCTGCAAATGTTCATGGGCGGCAGTAGTCACATAACATCAGGTGACTGGTCTGCTCGTTGGCTCGCTATTTTTTATTTAAAAAGAAACTACGTTTGTTTGGGGCGCGATACGAATAAACTTCTCCTAATCTTAGTCATTTTCATTCTTATTTCTATCTATCGTGACTTAACATCGTCCTAAATTACTTGAAGTCCCACGTTGATTGACATTTAGATTGAAGGCACCGTAATCTGTTAGCAAAGGTCATGCCGTGCCACCGCCACTCCTTGGAACATTCCCTTTCTTTAACCAGGGAAAGTTATATCTCTTTCTAATATCCTTTCTGTGTTATATTTTTTATATCCTTTCACCAAATACATAAAATAGAATTGTATGTTAATGTGGTAACTCCACACTTTTTATTTTAAACCCTTCTAATCTTCTTTATTTGAGTTATAACAGTAAGTTCTTAAGTTCTTATACCTACGTTACATACTTTTGTGGTATTTCCCTATCTGTACTTTATGAATAACCCCAAGTAAAATGCAATTATAAAGCATTATCTAATGATCATCATTTACCTATAAATTTGTCATTCATTTATGGCTACACTGGCTCAAACCAGAAGCACAGGTTTACAATAATTTTCACTTAGGTGAGTACAATTATTGATAAAAGCGATCTAGCCCTTGTAGGAAAACTAGACATTATAAGGTTATTCCCCTCTTTCAAGGCACTAGATTGGGTCCAACATATAAATTTTTGTATGTATGATGGAGTGTATATTATTTCATCTTGCACCGTGGCGCCGAATCATGTTTTATATGTGTGTACGTGTGACTGTTTGTATGCCTATAAATATGTGTGTAAAATTGCAATCTCCCGCGCATGAAACTATGCCAGAACTTTTTGTATCAGCCGAGAGCGCTACGTCGATCAGTATTTTTTACTAGATTGAGTATACAGTGGCAAACAGTTCGCGTAGTAATCTTCTACTCAATTAGCCGCTAAGAATTTCATTAACTGTGTGCATGCATTTATACGCGCTTCTTGAACCGTGGCACATTACACATGGAATTGTATTGCTTTCGTAACTAATATACTATCTTTCTTAATCGCGCATTATGTAGTTAATATACAGTTGTCTGTGTTTCTAGAATCTAGATCATTATTCAAAGACATTCTTTATCTAAATTGACCTCCAGTCTAACCTATTTATTAACCCCCGACCCAAAAAGAGGGGTGTTATAAGTTTGACGTGTGTATCTGTGTATCTGTGTATCTGTCTGTGGCATCGTAGCGCCTAAACGAATGAACCGATTTTAATTTACTTTTTTTTGTTTGAAAGGTGGCTCGATCGAGAGTGTTCTTAGCTATAATCCAAAAAAATTGGTTCAGCCGTTTAAGAGTTATCAGCTCTTTTCTAGTTTTCTTGTAGAAAAGAAGGTTAGATAACCGTTAGGTTTTTAAATTATGTCAATTGACAAATTTATGTCAAGCTGTCAAGATGCCTTCACTTGTCGGGGGTGTAATAAATTTTTAATTTACACTTGTCAGATGTTATTGCAGTCAAAATGTTCAGCTTTCTGCTCTATGTTTAGTTGTGTCCATCTTTTTTCTCGAGGAAAATTTTCCTACAGACTTCTGGAAACTCATGGCAAGGTTCCTATATCCGACTAGCCTAGACTATGAAGTGATGTTGCAGCGCGTAGCTAAGGAGAAGCGCGCTTGCCTAAAATATGCCTTTTCACACTTGAATTGAATATCCTTTGACCTATATTTAAAGTGAAGGGGAAAACTGTAGCCGGAAGAGTTTCATATCCTAGTGGTTCAAATTCGAGTTAGAAACGAGGAAGCAAATCGTATAGTTGGAGTTCGTGGAATTTCGACTACACAGGTGCAGACATTGGCGATGCCTTGCGGTACGATAGTAGGAAATCGAATGAGGGACTAGGTCAAAAAGTTATTGAGCACACTCTCTAAAACTCTTTTATTTAGAACACCGATAGACAGGCAACTTTGCGCCAATGTCCTAAACTTTGCACTTTAGAATTGACTGTGCTTTGTCACTAATGAGTCTTCTAACGCGACGATCCACCGAATCGAATCTCAATCGGCTCTGTCGAAGGCATGCATTCCATATCCTTTGGAATGCAGCATGTCTAGCAAGACATTCCTATTGCTTGCCATGTTTCCAAAAATACTTGGTAGGTCGATACGTGTAATTTTACAGTTTGTTATGTCATCGGAAATGCCTTACATATTTGTAGACTTACTCAAAATTAGATTAGATTTCTAGAACAAGCCAAACCGGCAGACAGATTACATATTATTTATTGCCTATGATTAGTGTATGATACATTTAAATCTATAAATTGTTACAAAATGATCATCATAATTATTATGAAGTAAAATAATTAATTCAACGCAGTAAGTGACAAATAAGAATCGAGAACTGGTAATTAATTTTTATTGCAATTGCCTTGCAACTATATTTATTTTCAATATTCATATGCAATGTAAATGGTCCATAAGGCGCCAGACAAACAGTAATCTTCCTTCAAGAGTTTATTAAAGTTCAATGAATGCATAATAAGTATATTCTTTATAAAGACACATCTGTTCCTGATGCACAATATAAAATACAACTTGCATTTGATGGAAGGGATAACTTGCATATTCACATTGTTACTCCTGCTCATCAGACCAAAAAATTAGAAGAAGGCAGAATAGATATACTTAATTAAAATAATTATTATTACCAACTGCCTTAAAGGTTGTTAAGAAACTTGCTTTTAGTTAAATGCTAAGAACAGAGGGAAAATAAATAGGTCAAAGATTGAAAAAAATACTTCTTATTATATTATTCATGGATTTACAAAGGGGTCCATTTTCTGGACAAAACATATAATGTTGTTTTAGATCCTATGCTCCTTCAGTGCAGCAGAGGGTGATCCCAGTATTACACCGTCCCGAATGTTCTTGGGCTTTAACCTTTACTTCGTTCACGTCATCACCGCCAGCACCGTACGCCGAAAATGCGTTTGGCCTGGCCACGCTTTCTCCTGCCCTGAGGCTTCCACGGTTCCAGTAGAGTGCTTGTCTCGCGATACTCTTGGGTTCCCTGCGAAGAGTGTGGCCAGCGCAACCCTATGGCGACATTTGATCTGCTCGTCTTCTAGCATTTCTGTGCAACGCGCAAACGATTGATGTTACTGATCTTCTCAAGCACGTGGATACTGGATACCTACCAAAAACATATTATGTTTTTAAAAAACTGGAGTTGTTTTTATAAACGCGTTTCAGTCTTAATTATTATTTTTAATGCTATTTTTAGTGAGGGAAAGTAAAAGTGCTGTTCTTAAAATATGAATTATAATTGGTTAAGTTAATGGTCTCATAAAGCACTAGCAAGCTAAAATTAACCTATTAATTTTGAACAGAAAATTGCATAACATTAACTTTAGAAAGAGCTTGAGATTCTCATTTGTGAGTATTCTTACGAGTTTTTCTTGCAAACTTGCCGTCTTGTTTTACTTTTATCACCATTGTCACGAGATTTCAAAGTTTAATTTTCGAGGTTTATTATAAATGCCTGAGAGCTCTCAAGAATATGCTAAAAAGTATGTTAAAATCTAATGCTAAGTGCGATTGGTAAATTTTGTCAAAACACTAAAAAAATTCACGCTTGCGTCTCTCGCGCTTTTATTTAAAGTTTCATCTGGAGTGGAAAAAACTTGTGATGCTGACTTTTTCGTTTGGGTTTCCGTAAAATTTGGCGCTCGCGCTCCTATTTTCCGTTAAGTTTTATCTTACTGTCAAACAAATTGAAAGGAAACGTTTTACAGGAACTCTCGTCATGTCAGGCTAAAAAATTTTTTTCTCATTGGGTCTAACTTTGTGACCATCGATTTTGGAGCGCCACCCCTTTTGTGTATTTCTATGATAGTAACATTGTCTTTGTTATCTTACTACATGATTATCTAATCTGTGGGACTCGACGGTAAAGTGACTGGTAGAGTGTGATGATCGCAAATCGCAATCATCTCTGATTGGCCGACGCTCTCTTGCTATTGGCTAAAATGAAAAGTTGCAGCATAAAAAACCATAAATTCAACCAATCACAACGATTAAAATTCTATCAATGACTGATGCAGCTTTTACGTAATGGACCAGCAGGTTTCACAACGACGCGCTAGAAGATTTGAAAATTGTTTTATAGTTGCATTTGTTACCTCAGAGTATAACTTAAATAATTCGTTCTCGTTCGCGTGATCCATTACCCTCGATATGAGTTGCATGTGCTTCGACGTAAGAGGAATTCCGACTGCCATTGAAAAAGGAATATGAAATGATTGAGAACATGTATCTACCAGTAGGAACGGAAAGGGATATCCTATTGCGTTATATTACAGCTGTGAAATGTGTATCTATTGCGTTATGTGGATTAGATATAAAGTATAAACCCATTATTATGTTATTACTTTGGACTAGTTAGTGTTTTCATAATATATGTAATTGTGTAGTATTTATTTTTTGAAAACAATTTCTAGCCACATCATATACATGAGGCCGTAGTAGATGGGATATCTTCTATTAATAATTCTAATATACCGTAGTATACTGATTCAAAAAAAGCCTCGGAGAGATCATAAATAATCAGTGGCCACTCCAAGCGTTCGACGGCCTTCTAAAACAATGTGTATTATTGCATCAGTTACGCTATTATTATTTTATTGCAACATGAAGAATATTAAAACGATTGCTTACATCGATTGCGTTTTAAATATTTGCTGTATAAGTTAATAAAATAATTGACTGTCCTAGAACAGCGCAATAACACTAGTGTACCACTTAGACAGACAAAATTAAAAAAAAACTTTGGTGTCTAGCCCAAAACATTTGATAATGTTAACAATTAAACTCTCAGATAGTAAAATCAACCCGTATAATGCAATGTAAATCGGTCGGAGCGCAAACAGCAACTGCCGCTTGTCGTTCCACGCCACGTCCTCGCCCCAGCGCCATCTTTTTTGTCTCGATGGAGGGGGCTCTGACGTCACGACCACAGCATAACCACCAACACCAAGCAACACCGAACGTGAGAACGAGGTGTTGCCAACACGGCCATGCTGCATGGTGCCCGCCCCGGGCACCCCACGAGTCGGGATAAAATTACTGCAAAATAAACAACCGTTAACACCTGATTCACATTACCTACTTGTAAGGATCCTTCCTAACTTCCTAAGGAATATTGCCCATTCATTGTCACTTATCACTTCACAATCATACGACAGCTCGCAACTTAACAAGACACCTCCACTATGTACTCGTAAGATCCAGGAATATTGTCCATTCGTTATCACTCATCACAACAACAGCTTTCAATTTAAAGAACAAAACAACCGCATCTAAAGGGACTTTGCCACACTTAGGGGACCAGATTTGTCGTAGTTGAAAACCAACTGCACTTAAAGAGCGTTTCGCTCACTTAAATGCAGCAAGTTGGTCAAGACCACTTGCACTTAAAGAACATTTCGCTCACTTAAGCGTACCAAGTTGGTGAAGACCACTTGAAGATCACTTGCACTTAAAGAACATTTCGCTCACTTAAGTGTACCAAGTTCACCTTCAAGTTCCAAGCATCATAGAAGACCACTTGAAGACCACTTGCACTTAAAGAGCATTTCGCTCACTTAAGCGTACCAAGTTCGCCATCAAGTTCTAAGCATTATAGAAGACCACTTGAAGACTACTTGCACTTAAAGAGCATTTCACTCACTTAAGCGTACCAAGTTCGCCATCAAGGTCAAGCATCGTAGAAGATCACTTGAAGACCACTTGCACTTAAAGAGCATTTCACTCACTTAAGCGTACCAAGTTCGCCTTCAAGTTTAAGCATCGTATTCCAATGTGATATTTTATATTCTTGGTACAATATTCCCAATTATCTTTCGAATATTTTATCAAAGTTCAAGCTTCGTATCCCAGTGTGATATCTTATATCCATGGTGCAATATTCCAACTAATTAATCTTCCAAAATTTTATCACGGCTCGCTGTATCAATTATGTTGCTATACATACTTAATTTTAAATAGATTACTCAACATAATACACAAGGTAGCCTTGCCAACACGGTTTTTAATACTCCATGAATATTCTTTAAAGAAGCAATGCATTAGCACTCACGATTAAAATCAGATCATACCTCTTTACTAAATCTCAAAATTCTTTACTAAATTCTGAACACATACTCAATGCCATAGCATCGTGCACCCACACAGTGCTCCGACACTATTCATCCACGTATGCAATCACCACACTATCTTTATCTACCGCGCATCCACGCAAGGGATCACCGGTGCCTAGTTCACCATAATACAAGGTATTTGATCTCATAAGAATCATATTTGATCTCATCCATTTTATTTTAACTATCAATGCTTTATTATTATAAACGGATCATTTGATTGTAAAGCTGGTGCTATCAAAGTTAACTTTAAATAATTATTATCATACTAAAACTATCACTTTTTAAACTAATCAATATCTTAACTGCAGTTATATTAATGATTTCACTAGTTCACTGCATTATTAATTACGAGGGTTGGTCACCAAATATAATCTTATAACCCACAAGCTATTTTAATTCATGAATTACTCTAGTATCAAACAATAATAATAATTGGTATTTCATATTCCATATATGCAAATATTAATTACGCTATCTCAAATAATTATTAGGCTAATTAAAAATGATAAACAGAGAGTCATGGATTATGAGCGACACCGATGCATGCCACTGCCAAAACCAAGACTTTCTTTTAACTCATTCATCTGTCCATTCACGCAGGGAATTCATCTACTGCCACTGTATGCTATCTAATATTTCTATTCGCACAATATACTCTTACTGTCACTCTTTATTATTTTCGGCCTGTCCTGATTATAGCACAGAATTGCAGCTGAGAGCATAAAAATGTTGCATTTGTCTACCCTCTTATTGTAATCTTTTAAATGAGAATTTCTCAAGTTAATAATACCCACTTAGCTATCCGGACAAGAGTATTTCTTTGTTCAACGCAAATGTGAAGCTTTTACCCAAATTTGTAATGTTAGGTATTAACTACCAACATAAATCATAGTTATTTTTTTTTAAATATTATTCTAATTTGCATTATTAATGATATACTATGACTTTACAAACTAAATAAAGCTTCATTATCATATTATACACACCACAATCCGTAATTATTATTTGTTTTTGAAGCAGGTACCCAACAAATGCAACAAAACTTTTGAATTGAACAGACTACAGGCAATAGTTCTAACTCTGAAGAGAAATATTACTTTCATCGTTACTAGTCTGTCTGTGTCTATTTTATTAAAATATAATGTACAATCCTTTTACCTTCGTTCTAGTTCAATCTAATCGACTTGTACATGTATACAAAACGGTTCTCTGTTTGGATGGACAAAAAATAGCTAAAATGCTTTCAGAGGTCAATGTGTATACGAGTCTACTACTATTACATTACTTTTCTCGGCGATAAACCAAATCGGATCACTCTGTTACATTCCGTCCAAGCAAGTTACTACTCCCTAGTACCCAATAGGTACATACCTATAACGTAAAAATAAATTCGCTTAACGCAATTGAATCAAAAGGAATGTTAACACATTTCGTTTTTTATTACCTTTTGTAATTCTGCTAAAAACCCTTGTATCAACAAAAAAATTCAGCTTTATCTTTAAATAGAAACCTTACGTAAAATTATTCATCTTGTATGCCAAAAGTACGCCCTAATATTATAACGATCTAGTCAAACATCATATTGTAATGCATGGTAAATTATTTTGACGATTCAAAAGCATTTGTAAAAGTTTACTTGAATTATTATATCATATTCTATTCTAGTCTAGTCTATTCTATTCTATTGTATATTGAATAGTATATCGAAAAGGGGATGCCTATGTCGATGAGCACGCAGAATATAAAAAAATCAAACTAAAACTTCATATGTAAATAATCTTTACTGTAATAATTTAAAGTTATTATCTATCTAATTAATTATTTACTTAGGTGGCACTAAGGTAAACCTGTACAGTACTTATTTAAAACTGCAACAAAGGCTCTTTTTTAAATATTTACTGATTTAAATAACCTGTATAGCAATAATAATAGATGAAACAAAAGAAACAATATTTAAACAAAACTAAAAAAATGGCTAATCCAAAAATGTTACTACAGTGTGCATGAACTATTGAATGAATATACCTCAATAATATGATAATACGATATAAGAAGTTAAAGTCTGATTAGTTATAATAGGACATAATTTGAAAACTCCCATAATCTTTATTTATATGTGACCTTTTTATTTTATTTTTATTTAATGACCATATAATTAATTCATAATTTTTGCTATTCATATTTCATATTTCATAAGAATTGTAATATTACCTTTGATTATTTACATATGTTTTACTTTGCAACGCCCCAACGGGGCTTCATGTTGTAATATTATGATATTTTTTTTATTTATGATGTAAGACATGAATGCAAATAAAGAAAGAATAAAGAATTACCTCTATAAAGATACGAAAATTCTAAATATAAGTCACTCGTACGCGCTTCAAACTTGTATTCCTATCAGGAAAATAATAACAGGATATATACAATCCCAATTAAGCTTTAAAAGAAGAACAATTACGAAAACTTCCCTAAAAACTAGTATTATAAACGTATGGATGTTATTACTTACCCACACAATTATTCAATGTAGATAATATGAAGTACTAAAATGGATACTTGATTTCATGTGCGTAAGTACCTACCATTTTAAATGTAAATAGCTGTAATTCCTGATATCTAAAAGACTGTTATGCTCTTTATTGATAAATAAATGTTTTTAAACTGAAATCCCTTTACTAACGATTTTGATATGCCCGGACAACTACTTCCGGTATCTATAAACGCCTCGTGACATGTATCAAAAATATACACTTTTTAACCCCATATATTATGTAACATTTACTTACAATTAATATAATAACTTATTATTATAATATTAATATTGACATTTAATTAAGAGACATGTTACCATAGAAATTAATTCACTTTTTGGTCTCATCAGGATTATTTGTACGGATTATTCCTGATGAGTATTAAATATTTGCATGCTTATGAAGTAGAATATGAAGGTCGCTACTTAGTTATAATTTTGAACTCAACAACTGATATTCAGCAAATAAATAAATTTCATTTCATTTCAGTATACGAGTTCGGGATTGGTTATCATGATTTATATCTGAGCTAACATTTCACTTGTGAAGTTTGACTAACCTAAGACATTCTTCGATTACTTTTACCACTACCACTATAACATTTTAACTTGTTCGTCACGTATACTACCCACATGTTTAATATTTTTACTATAAAAACTTCTATGTAAATAACTAGCTCAATCGTCACACGTTTTTAAATTATTATCTTCTAAGGACGTATATTACTGATGCTACTATAATAATTGACCCACTATAATTTAAATAATATTTTGTTCGAAAAAAGTTGAGACAAACGTGAATTTAACATTTAGTTCCAAAATAAAATTCGAACAAACTAAAAATTAACCATTTTAAAAACATATTCCTTTGAATTTGGAACTAAAAGACAATTTCGTTTACCGATCACTATTCCCACGAGGACCACTTATAGACTGTACGCAATACTAAATCGTGCCAGACTTTTAGCTGATACCTTCAACTTAGTTTAGTAACGAATTATCTCACCTGACTATACAAAAGTTTGAGAATACGATTTAGTAATTTAAACCATATTCACTTAATCTTTAATAATTATTCAAAGTACTCACAGTTTCGGTATCTTTACGAGATACCTTATTGCGTTTCCATCGCGGCCGACGGTGTCCTGGCACTTGAAGACCTCTAGGTGGAAAAGTACGTTTGCGTTTCGACCGATTTTTCCTCAAAGCGTAAGTTACTACACACTTCTGATGTTAACAATTAAACTCTCAGATAGTAAAATCAACCCGTATAATGCAATGTAAATCGGTCGGAGCGCAAACAGCAACTGCCGCTTGTCGTTCCACGCCACGTCCTCGCCCCAGCGCCATCTTTTTTGTCTCGATGGAGGGGGCTCTGACGTCACGACCACAGCATAACCACCAACACCAAGCAACACCGAACGTGAGAACGAGGTGTTGCCAACAATAAATAGCTTCCTTGAATGAAAATTGGCAATATACATGTAGGTATTGTACAGAAATCATCCCATCATCATCAGGTTCGTTATAAGTATACTACCGAGGAACAATTGTGGGAACTCTGAGGTCTTGTACCTCAAACTTAATTCAGAGTTTCTGAGCTGTAACGATTGTACGCTATGTTACCAATTTTCAATTCATTATCGTCCTCATCTGCAGTTTGTAGTAGTTCCCGGTGTAGTAGGTAGTTTAATAAAATATAATATTATGTAGGTAGGCTTGTCAGTTATGAATAAAGTCAGTCGTCATCAAACAGTGGTGTGACACCCGGCAGGACGGCCTTTTTATTCCACCACTCGCTTCTGTTCTTAGTTGTATTGAAACATTAGCATCATCTAAAATAACTAACACCATTACCTTAATACTCTTCCTCTTTAATCTCATTCCTTAGTTATTCTATCTTTTCTAATGACAATCGGAATTCCTCTCGGTCATGCAACTCGCAACGAGGTCAGTGTTTCACGCGAGCGGCTCGCTAAGCTATTTACTGTGAAGTAATGTGTGCTTCAATCAATGCAAGCCTTCCTCTAATCTACTGTTCTTATGTGGGCCTAAGCTAATAAAGTGTTTCGTCTGTTAACTGTGAAGTAATGTGTGCTTCAATCAATGCAAGCCTTCCTCTAATCTCTCGTTCTTATGTGGGCCTAAGGTAATAAAGTGTTTCGTTATCCGTCGGTTTCAATACATATTTCGAAATTGACGCATTAATCTTATTGATCATTCCTTTCAACTTCAGACATTAATAAAAGTCTTTGTTTTCTTTTGTGATCAATTTATATTCCGATTATTATCAGATCCACGTAAATATTTTGATTATTAAATCATACCTCGTTTATTTTTCATTGTTATTCTCATCGGTCATCTGTTGTTTTTATAAACTAACTAGAGGACTAGAGGATGCCCGCGACTTCGTTCGCGTGGATTTAGGTTTTTAAAGATCCCGTGGGAACTGTTTGATTTTCCGGGATAAAAACTATGTCAATGACAGGGACGCAAGCTACCTCGGTTGATACAAATCGGTTAAGCGGATGTATTTTTGGGGATCCCGTGGGAACTCTTTGATTTTCCGGGATGTAAAATAACCTATGTCCGTTCCCGGGATATAAGCTAACCCTGTACCAAATTTCGTCAAAATCGGTTAAAAAAGTAGCAGACAGACAGACACACTTTCGCATTTATAATATTAATATGGACCAGTGTCTCGTCTAGATCGTCGACACTCGGCAGATGTCTCAACATTTTCAAGGGCTTCTTCACTTCTTAAACTGGTTTCTGAGGCACTAATGGTTTGGAACCTTTGCTTTTGCTGGCTCCACTCCGAAAACTAGTTTTAGGCATGTAGTCCACTTTTTTACACAATGGTATGATGCTATTATGTGAATAAAATGCGCATAATAGTAAATCTTACATTTAATGTTCTTTTGCACTATTTTCCTATCACATTAATCAAGCGAATTGTATCGAATGAATATTTACGGATTGGATGTAATCATATTTTGCATACGTTGCGTGTTGCTCAAATTTTTTCTTTTGTATATAAAACCAGGCCAGTTGAAGAGTAATAAAAGTTATGCTTAAGTTAAACTTAAGTGCATGAAATGGCGTTACAGGTCTAAATTGGGTTTCTCATTGTTTCTCAAGAAAAAACTAAATTGTCTTCTATGAGAAGGGTATGGGTTTTCTTTTTAACTCTCGACCCAAAAAGAGGGGTGTTATAAGTTTGACGTGTATATCTGTGTATCTGTCTTCTGTGGCATCGTAGCTGCCTAAACGAATGAACCGATTTTAATTTAGTTTTGTTTTGAAAGGTGGTTTAATCGAGAGTGTCCTTAGCTATAATCGGTTCAGCCGTTTGAAAGTTATCATAGCTCTTTTCTAGTTTTCTTATAGAGGTTTTTGTGTCGGGGATTTTTTAAATTTTGATAATTTCATTTTGTTAGATTTCGATCTAACACTAGTGCTATTTGTCTACAACGTTTGCCGAGGAATTAACGAGTACATAATCTCTTTGATAATAATATAATCCAGTTTTGCACTTATTATTGCAACTAATTAGCCTGCCTACATTTTTGAAGATTTTAGACTGACCAATTGAAGATTTTAGACTGAAGACCAGGATGTTCGGTACCTACGAGTATGTTGGAAATAACGGATTTTAATTCTAAATCAAATCGTAATTATCAATACAATGCAAGGATAACCTTCTCCTAATACTAATTAGGCAACCATAAAAGAAGAGCCATTAATATCTGGATTTTGATCATCATCTACCATAACATGTTCCTTCCCATACACGTTCAGTCCGTCGGTGTGCGAGGCATTGTTTCACCACACAATACTTATTATACAAACAGACACGTCCGGCCGTTACAACAGCCTTGAGGCTTCCATGTTAAGACTTGGGATTTTCTACTTATATCTAATGCCTTATTGGCCTTATTCAATTAGGCGTAGATACAAAAGATTTTATCTAATTTTGTTAATTTCGATCGTTTACTTTGGAGAACCATACCAAAATGTTTTTAGTGACACGAATATTTTTAGTCTGCAATATCTAATAGTACTATTAGAATGAACGAGTTAAATTTTTTATTAGGAACTAACGCCCAGTCAGAGAGTCTAGCATATATTCCTATTACAAGGAACAGACTATTCATTAGTATAGCAGTTAGCTAGACAAAAGGTGGTGATTGCATTGGATTAGAATGTACGTTTATCTCTATAAAAATACTAAAATTTCCTACTGTTAGGAAGGCCAACTTGTGGCGCTTATGTATTAAGACTCAGAAAGCAGATTCTACTAAGAACCAATGGCAAAAACTCAACAGTTACTTAAGTATTTTCAAAAGGAAACGTAATAAAGTTTCCATATCTGTAACGATTTTGTGTGCTGAATATAAAGCAGATTACCAAATTAATACAAAAAAAATTAATCCGCAATGGAGCTCGTGTCCTGCCAGAATAAGACCCATTGAATTGGAATTACAATTGGTACCCAAGAAGCTTAGCAACCAAAGGCGTTGCTAAGCTTCTTGGGAAATATTGGTCAAGACTCAAGAATAGTCCAACAAAGGATCAATACAGAATACCAACTAATGAAGAAAAAGATGCTATTGCTTTGGGCTTATTATTTCCTTTCTGTATAAAACTCCGATAGGATAACTCTTGGGTTGATTTTTGGCAATCAAGAGTAGGTCATTTCTGCCTGATAAAGCGAAATCTCTCACAGAATCCGGGGGGCTAGTCACGAATTATGCGGCTGATGCACGTAGAGAAAGTGATTGTCCAAATTTAGTACGATCAAAGCCGGTCCACATTGTTTAACCATAAAAATAAAGTGCAGGGTGCGTAACTGCGCAACGCTACGTAATGCCCTTCATACACGGAATTTGTACGTCACTCAAGTTGTGCATCCTAGTGCCCTCGAGTTTTAACCTTCTACCTGCTTGAGAATGCATAGAGTTCTGACCACAGTCAACCTACAATAATTTAGGGAATGAAAATCCAATGCCTTTTCATCCAAGTCAAGCACTTCACCCATTAATAATTCACTTATTTGGCTTCGAAGAAAAATAGATAATTTCATTTGAATTACAACAAGTACTTGAATTTATGACCATTCACTTGTATATAAGCCATACGTAATCATCCCTAATTTACTTCTTTGCTAAGAATAAGTCTTTTATCTCGACTACAATATTAATTGAATCGTTTGTACGGCTAACTATTTTCTTTTGAAGTTACCCATCATTATCAGCATTTACAGTCCGCAACACAATATTTACTGAAGGCCATACGACTTCAGTATTTACCATTAGATACCATTAGGTACTAAAACACCGCACAACACACCGATTATAATCACATACTCGTTAGTATTTCAACTTTATCATCCAAAATGTACACAGTTGCTACATTACCCACGTATATGGGCGCAAACCAAGTTAGTGAAACAATGAGCCCATATTATGTTATTATACCAATAATAATAGCTGTGTCGTCATTAGCGAGTGTCGTATCTTTTGTTTCAATCTGTGCGACATAGTATTCTATGGAAATAGTTGAAGTATTTAGTCATTTATAGTATACACCTTTCTGGCCTTTCAATTCAAACATGGCCTTATATTATACTGTCTACCTTATTCCAATATTTTAACGCTATCGCTATTGGAAATTCAAAATTGTGAACTGATTTATTAGTTTTATAGATTTAAGGGTCTGCAGGATGTGATGCCGAGCCAAATTAAGCTATGCTTCTAGTCGAGTTTGGTAAATTACCAATTATAGGGCAAATGTAACCCATATTTAAAGGCAACCCGATCCGATAGCTATCCGAACTCTGCCCTAACGTAACGACATTGGATTTAAAGAAAAAGAAGATACCTACTCAATGCTACAGAAGAATTCAAATCAAACTGTTTTAATGCATTACGTTCAAGGTAGCGGCCGCAACAATTACCTACGGAATATTTTACCAGCGGTATCAGAGCGTGAAATAGGTATTACTGGCTAATACATGCTTTGCGATAGTTTTTCTTACCCAACCAAAGATAATCATATTGTTTTGAAAACCTAATTAGGTATAGGGATATTTAATTATGCATACTAATTAAATTGATATGATTATTAAAAGATTCTTTAAGAAAAGGTAGCTTCTGGCACTAAATAATTAAGGTAATTGCTATTTGACAAATCGCAAAAATGCTGTACTTTGAAGTAAATTGTTTATTTTTCTAAAGCATTAACAGCTATTAAATACATGCAATTAAAAACTTCAGTTTGTGAAGATTATAAGGGCCTCTTTTTATTTTGTATACATTATCCCAATAAAAAAAAAAACCAAGTTGAAAACATTGCTGTTCGCAACTTGTTCTGTAAAAGTTTTCTTTAACATCTTGATACTTTGAAGCCAACCTCCAGAAAATGATATGTTTAGGTTTTGCAATCAATTTTAACTGTTAGTTTTATACTAAATGTTTTTCGTTTCTTAAATAATCTAAAACTAACCAAAAAACTTCCTGTGCTATTTATTTTCTTGCAGGCGCTCTATGGAATTCAGTGTCCACTGGACTGTCATGGCGGAAGGACTGTGCGCGTCATTTCGTCGCAAAATATTATTTAAAATGAATTTAAGCTTATTATTTTTGAATGAAAGTTGTGTTTATAATCGTTGAAAAATAAAATAGGGATTTTTTCATTTCTAAATGAAGCCTGCTTATATACTAAATTTTATTCTAAAGTTACGGTTTTACCAGGTAAATACTCGGAGGTTGTCATAGATTATGATGACAGATAGTAAGTGTTCTAAATAGGTATTATACCTATGTTAGGAGATAGCGCGCCTCGTTCCGGGTGCCGTGTTCCGAAATGGATTTCGTAGTAGTGCAAGTTTGGTGCAAGCCCCACATGACGGAGGGGTATGCGTCAGGCATTTCCTGTGTACAAAAAAAATACCTATATTTCGGATCCATATTTCATCACTGACAATATGCACTATTCAAAGACTGTTCTTCAAGCATTGAGGAATTTTGGACAGAGACATCTCGAAGGTTCCCGAAGGCTGCCTGAGTTAGATTTGTCGGCTAGCTAGCTTTTTTCGAAATTGGACTTACTTAGCTGGATTGTGTGTTAGAGCTTTCTTATGAGATATTATATGTACATAATATAACCATGGGTCTCATAAGAAAGCTCAGATTCATGCTGCGGGCAATGGGGAGAGCCTAAAGGTTGGAACGCCATTTCGGCGGCCGTGTTTCCTGCCATATATACCTTAGATACCTGCAAGCCAAGAGTGAATAGGCATCTTCTAGGTAAGCGTGCTCCAACTTGGACCTCATCATTGCTTTCTTTAAAGCATGATTGTCGTCAAGCGCAAGCGCAAAGATTCAGGCGGCGTAAACCCGTAGCATGTGGAAGACCCTATTAAAGACCTATGTTCACTGTGGACGTCTGTCGGTTGATATTGATGATTATGTCTTTAGTGCAAGTAGTTCAGTAGTTTCAGAGTTTATCGATAACAAACAAACAAACCTTTCCTCTTCATAATATATGTAGTTAGTAGCGCAAACTTGGAAAAAAATCTCGTGGACACTCTTTGATTTTCCGAGATAAATGTCATTTTACCTGACAGCCCTAATCAATTTTATCACTGATATTAATAACTAATTCATAACCGTTAAACCTAAGTGTCAAAATCTCGTTTTTCTAGTCGAGTTCCGTAGGCTCTTTGAACCCACCACATTATTATCCCAAGAAAACCTACCATTAGATGTAGGAATAATGGAAAGAGGTCACAACCCTCAGCAATAAAGAATACGATGCGGAGAGAGATGTCACTCTCAAGGTCTTTAAATGTATCCATGCAAAAAACCACGTCGACTGGTTGCTCCGTTGCAGCGTGATTGAATATTAAACCAACAAACACACTTTCGCATTTGAAATATGGCCAGTGATTATAAGAAACAGTTTAAATCTCTCTCTGCTCTCTGAGAGACGTTAGGCAAAGTGAACACGAATTATGACACTTCTGTGTTCTTATACAAGCTTAGGTCTCTCAATTTTGTCAATTAATGTCAAATTTCTTTCTCAGATCAAAACCTAGTAAGTGGTTTAAATTCAAAAGAAGTTTAGGCCGTAGTTCTTTCTGGTCCAATGCGGAATGGCATACTTCACACACCTTTGAGAACATGGAAAACTTGCAGGTATGCAGGTTTCCTCACGATGTTTTCCTTCGCCGTTAAAGCAAGTGATATTAAATTGCTTAAAACGCACATAACTGAAAAGTTAGTAGTGCGTGATTCCGGGATCGAACCCCCGACCTTCGATTAGGAGGCGGACGTTCTAACCACTAGGCTATGACAGTTTTTAAATTAAAGGGGTTTAAATATTTTAGTGTGAAGACTGGCCTACACATTTATTCATTACATGTGCATCATTTTCTTTTTTAGGGTTCCGTACCTCAAAATGAAAAACGGAGCTCTTAAAGGATCACTTTGTTGTCTGTCCATTTGTCCGTCCGTGCGTCAAGAAAACCTATACAGTACTTCCCGTTGATCTAGAATCACGAAATTTGTTCTCGGATTTATTCCTTTACTTGGGCTATGAGAGTTGAGACCTATCTACCTGCCCATAATTCTAGGTTAACGGGAAATACCCTATCGGTTTTCTTGACAGACACGACAGACGGACAGACGGACAGAAAGACAGACAACAAAGTGATCCTATAAGGGTCCCGTGTTTCCTTTTTAGATATGGAACCCTAAAAACATTATGTAAGTATGCAAAGTATTTCCCTTGCAAACCATATTTAACAGTTGACATGTAGAGGTCATTGACTTTTCCTATCTTACTTTTAAGTTTTAATGCATTATTAAGTATTTACTGTTTTGACATGGTATTTAGATAATGGGTGATATTTATTTTATTTAATCTAATTCCTTTTAAAAACTTAGTAAGGCGCATTAATCTATAAAAACCTAGCCAGTTCATAGACTTACTATGTTTTAAAATGGTCAAAGCGACTTACTAGCTTTTAATTTTACTTTAATGTGGGTGTCCTTACAATACAACGGGACATACTATGAAAGTTAGGCTTATGACATAAAACGATTTTCGGAAAAATGACATTTACTTTGTTTTGATATGGGGCGGTCGATATAATTAGGTACTAGGGTAAAGGCTCGAGTAAATGAACAGATTGGACGTTTTTACATGTATTAAGAGCTGGAATAAAAAACCGGCTGATATACCTTTTTTAAATATTTTCTTACAAATTCTTACACTTTTTTCAATTTCAATTTCAAAACCGTGTTCCGTTCAAACCGTTCAAAAGTGCGTGTGCGTGCGTCCATGTGTGTGTGTGAGTGTGTGTGAGTATATACTTGTCTGTATGTTTGTACGAGTGTTTGTGAGTGTGGTATTGCGTTGTATAACCACATGAGTAGCGAACAGAGTCAAAGCTTCATACAAGCGCGCTACGATAGGTACACTACTACAAGCTTGAGGCGCGTGTGTGCGTGAGCACAGGCGCTACGTCGCGTACGGAGAGAAATCGGTTTATACCGGCTCGGCCTGTGCTCAAGTTCAGGGGCTGTAGTACACGTCGCGCGTCGTGTTTTCATTTAATTTAATGTTAATGATAATAATTTAAATAGTGTTTAAAATCTATTTTCTTGAACTGTCATAGATTTCGTTCAAAATCAATATCTGAGGATCCCTAGGATCACAAAACAGGAAATTGTTACCAAAATGTAAAAAAAATCGACGCCATTTTGAAATTCTTTGTTAATTGACCGATTTCGTTCAAAATCGATATTTAGAGCTCCCTGGGATCACAAAATAAGAAACTGTTACCAAAATTTTAAAAAGTCGACGCCATTTTGAAATTCTTTGTTAATTGACCGATTTCGTTCAAAATCGATATTTAGAGCTCCCTGGGATCACGAAATAAGAAACTGTTACCAAAATTTAAAAAAATCGACGCCATTTTGAAATTCTTTGTTAATTGACCGATTTCGTTCAAAATCGATATTTAGAGCTCCCTGGGGATCACAAAATAAGAAACTGTTACCAAAATTTAAAAAAGTCGACGCCATTTTGAAATTCTTTGTTAATTGACCGATTTCGTTCAAAATCGATATTTAGAGCTCCCTGGGATCACAAAATAAGAAACTGTTACCAAAATTTAAAAAAGTCGACGCCATTTTGAAATTCTTTGTTAATTGACCGATTTCGTTCAAAATCGATATTTAGAGCTCCCTGGGATCACAAAATAAGAAACTGTTACCAAAATTTAAAAAAGTCGATGCCATTTTGAAATTCTTTGTTAATTGACCGATTTCGTTCAAAATCGATATTTAGAGCTCCCTGGGATCACGAAATAAGAAACTGTTACCAAAATTTAAAAAAGTCGACGCCATTTTGAAATTCTTTGTTAATTGACCGATTTCGTTCAAAATCGATATTTAGAGCTCCCTGGGATCACGAAATAAGAAACTGTTACCAAAATTTAAAAAAGTCGACGCCATTTTGAAATTCTTTGTTAATTGACCGATTTCGTTCAAAATCGATATTTAGAGCTCCCTGGGATCACGAAATAAGAAACTGTTACCAAAATTTAAAAAAGTCGACGCCATTTTGAAATTCTTTGTTAATTGACCGATTTCGTTCAAAATCGATATTTAGAGCTCCCTGGGATCACGAAATAAGAAACTGTTACCAAAATTTAAAAAAGTCGACGCCATTTTGAAATTCTTTGTTAATTGACCGATTTCGTTCAAAATCGATATTTAGAGCTCCCTGCGATCACAAAATAAGAAACTGTTACCAAAATTTAAAAAAGTCGACGCCATTTTGAAATTCTTTGTTAATTGACCGATTTCGTTCAAAATCGATATTTAGAGCTCCCTGGGATCACAAAATAAGAAACTGTTACCAAAATTTAAAAAAGTCGACGCCATTTTGAAATTCTTTGTTAATTGACCGATTTCGTTCAAAATCGATATTTAGAGCTCCCTGGGATCACAAAATAAGAAACTGTTACCAAAATTTAAAAAAGTCGACGCCATTTTGAAATTCTTTGTTAATTGACCGATTTCGTTCAAAATCGATATTTAGAGCTCCCTGGGATCACGAAATAAGAAACTGTTACCAAAATTTAAAAAAGTCGACGCCATTTTGAAATTCTTTGTTAATTGACCGATTTCGTTCAAAATCGATATTTAGAGCTCCCTGGGATCACGAAATAAGAAACTGTTACCAAAATTTAAAAAAGTCGACGCCATTTTGAAATTCTTTGTTAATTGACCGATTTCGTTCAAAATCGATATTTAGAGCTCCCTGGGATCACAAAATAAGAAACTGTTACCAAAATTTAAAAAAGTCGACGCCATTTTGAAATTCTTTGTTAATTGACCGATTTCGTTCAAAATCGATATTTAGAGCTCCCTGGGATCACGAAATAAGAAACTGTTACCAAAATTTAAAAAAGTCGACGCCATTTTGAAATTCTTTGTTAATTGACCGATTTCGTTCAAAATCGATATTTAGAGCTCCCTGGGATCACAAAATAAGAAACTGTTACCAAAATTTAAAAAAGTCGACGCCATTTTGAAATTCTTTGTTAATTGACCGATTTCGTTCAAAATCGATATTTAGAGCTCCCTGGGATCACGAAATAAGAAACTGTTACCAAAATTTAAAAAAGTCGACGCCATTTTGAAATTCTTTGTTAATTGACCGATTTCGTTCAAAATCGATATTTAGAGCTCCCTGGGATCACGAAATAAGAAACTGTTACCAAAATTTAAAAAAGTCGACGCCATTTTGAAATTCTTTGTTAATTGACCGATTTCGTTCAAAATCGATATTTAGAGCTCCCTGCGATCACAAAATAAGAAACTGTTACCAAAATTTAAAAAAGTCGACGCCATTTTGAAATTCTTTGTTAATTGACCGATTTCGTTCAAAATCGATATTTAGAGCTCCCTGGGATCACAAAATAGGAAACTGTAACCAAAATTTAAAAAAGTTGGCACCATTTATAATTCTTTCTAAATTGACTGATTTCGTTCAAAATCGATATTTAGATCTATTGATCGATATTTAAAGATCGATATTTAAACCAGGCAATCACAACAAAAACAAACTTTACCATCTTGTTGAACTATTGTTAATTAAATTGTATCCTCCAGTGCCAACCCTACCAAAATAGTTATAAAATTTGCTCGCTTCTTAGAAGCTTTGCCTCTGTTTGCTACTCTGTGGTATAACACCATGTTAGTAAAGCTTAGTATATTTTTAACCGACTTTAAAAAAAGGAAGAGGTTCTGAATTCGTCGGTATCTTTTTTTTTTATGTATGTTCCCCGATTACTCAAAGACGCCTGGACTGATTTGGATTTTTTTTTTTGTTTGATAGGGTATACTTTGCAAGTGGTCCCATATAAATTTAGTAAAGATCTGATGAATATCTTTGAAGATGGAGAACAGAACTCCTCAATGGATAAGAGCAAATTCAATTTTTTTTTTAATGTATGTTCACCGATTGCTCAAAGACGCCTGGACCGATTTGGAAATTATTTTTTTTTGAAAAGCTAGGTATACTTTGCAGGTGGTCCCATATAAATTTGATGAAGTTCTGATGAATATCTTCTGAGATGGAGAACAGAACTCCTCAATGGATAAGAGCAAATTGCTCGCGATCAGTGTAATTGCTTAGTAAACAGTAGGGTTTTAGCTGGGCATGGCATATTATTATAGTACAGTGGGGCCACTAAAAATTTTGAAATAAAAAATTTTCAAAAGAAAAATAAAACCGACTTCAAAAACCACAATAACTTAAATTATTTTTTACTTTTTAGTGTTTGTGATTTTGAAGTCGGTTTTATTTTTCTTTTGAATTTTTTTATATTTATTCTGGTATTCTTCTTTCTTGGATATGGATCCCTCTTGGGTATCCCCATTTCTCTCTGTCTTTGGTACGATCAAGCTAATTTTCTCTCGCGATTTGCACAATAGCATTAGACCAACGCGTCTTCGGTCTACCTACCTGTCCTTCTTTCATCTGTAAAAATTCGATACAATATGACCATTTGCATTTCAGTTTTAGGGCATGTCTCAAGGTGTCTGTAGGCTTTGTCTTTTTTCTTATGTCTTTAATTCTCACTTTGAATATTTTTTGCTTAATTTATGCAACTTGCCATCGCCCTTTAGCAAGTCACTATTTCTTTTTATATTCTTTGTCTGGACCCATGTTTGGCTGGCATAGGTAAGGCATGGCAGGATGCATGTATCTATAACGGATCTTTTAAGATGTACTGGGTAAGCTCCTTTCATTCTTTCCTTTTGTGCCCAGTAAAACAAGCATACTCGGGCTACTTTGAGAACCCATTAGCAGCTAACAGCAAGGCCTGGACTCCAATTTTTATATGTGGAAGCTGTATTTCCTCGTTGCGTTTATGAGCAAATAAGAATAGTTAACTACTTTTACTAAAAAAAATTTTTATAATTTGGCGCGAACCATCAAAACATCATGATGATTATTTATTTATTATTTCTGCGTTGTGAATATTACCAGAAGAAACAGCAAAAAAATTGTTCCAAGCGACTCTATTGTAACTTGCAGTCTGCAATTTGAACGATTCTGACTTCTGGTGATAAATCTGTACCTCAGCCCCAACCCAGTACCTCTAATCTACCATTTCAAGAACTTTCAGAAGGTAGTGACGATGTAGTGACTTTTTTACATCTCAACTTAGACCATTCAATCAAAATTATTTGGATCACTTAATGAGAGATCTTAGATTGTCTAAAAAGCATCAGAACATGTGGCTTCTCGGCTCAAAGGAACAAATCTGATAACATCAGACACTTGTGTTACGGTATATTATTCTCACTACTCTTAACACATTCAGTAGCTGATGTTGCACTTCCAGCGACTTGGATGCAACAAGGGCGTTAAGTTTCATTTTCTCTGTAGTCATTTGGACTGTTTTCCAGAAAATTTAGGTGACTTTCAAACTAAGATAACTATACCAAAGGGGATAATATCATATGAAAGGGCTCTATTATACATTCTAAAACAGGTTTTATTTATTATTATTATGTAAAAGAGTTTTTGATTTATCGCGCAAAATGTAGAAAAAATATACAATAAGTCAAAAACTGAAAATCTGACAATTTTTTTTAAATTCCAAGCCGAAAATATACTTAAGAATTTATTAATAGGAATCGAGAGTTTATGCACTAGATAGAGTTCGTTCATTCACTGAAATTCCCAGTTCATTTACTGGCAATTTATCCTTTTGTTAAATAAAATAATTTATGCGTTTTTTGATATTTAAATAATTTAAGAGTGTATACCTACTGTGTATAGACACAGATCAAAAAAAAATATAAAAATTATATATAGAACGATTCTCATTATCTTAATTTTAGGTCAAAGTCAGGGTAGTCCTTATTCGTTCATTTACTGGATCTTTTACCCTCCTACGTCAAAATACTAAAATTCCGCGTAAATTTCGCAGATTGAAATGTCTGCTTGATTAATTGTCAATAGAGGGTCATGACATGTCAAAATTGCTAGTTTGAAGGGGAAATCGTCAATGTCATTCGCATAGGTTTTCCTCTTAAGATAAATTACACAAAATCTTATGTTCTTTATTAAATCCAAAGGCAACTTACGAAAAACTATACTTAACATCAGAATGTATATGAACATGAGTAGAGAATAACGATCTTACCTATTATACCTTTTTAAAATATAGAGACGAGATAATAAGTATAAATATTCTGTGTAGTAGATATAAAATATGATTGGATTATTACATCATAGCAGATAGTGTAGATACTAGACACGTAGATAAGAGTTTCTTTGTAGAGATAATCTCTTACGTACAATGATGTCATGATCTAATGATCATAATATTGATCTATGTAATAAATCATCATCTCAACCCATCCCCGGTCCACTACTGAACGCAGGTCTCCTTTCAGATTGTGAAGGGTTTAAGCCATTGTCTACCATGCTTTCCAAGTGCGGATGGCAGACTTCACATACCTTTGAAAGTAATATGGGTAGAGCTCTCAGAAATCCGCATTTTCACGATGATTTCCTTTTTTGTCAAAGCAAAAAAATTAAAGATTTTAGTAATAAGTGCAACAATTCTATTGTTTTTTAACCCCCGACCCGAAAAGAGGGGTGTTATAAGTTTGACGTGTGTATCTGTGTATCTGTCTGTGGCATCGTAGCTCCTAAACTAATGAACCGATTTTGATTTAGTTTTTTTTGTTTGAAAGGTGGCTTGATCGAGAGTGTTCTTAGCTATAATAGAAGAAAATCGGTTCAGCCGTTTGAAAGTTATCAGCTCTTTTCTAGTTACTGTAACCTTCACTTGTCGGGGGTGTTATAAATTTTAATTTACACTTGTTCTCAAGTAGTATGTTCTAATATGTGATGTGTAAACAAAGATTGTTCTAAGATTTAATTTGATGTAGATACTGGGCGTATCTCTAATCCTTACTTGATGCAAATGGCTGCCCATATACGTCGATGCCCACACATTCTTGGCTGGTCTTTGAACTTGCTGTTTGATTTTGCTTTACTTTATCTAGTTAAAAGAAACGTTTATTCTTCAAATTGTACCACGCATCACATGTTATCTCGGCCAAGAGTTGAGAATTAAAGCCAAAATGCATCAAGCAGAAGAAGCGTCGGAATAAACTATGTCATGTGTGGCACAACCCAAAAAAAGGATTCGGGGATCGGTAACATGTTCATTTGTGGTCCATTTTCTTCTTACGTAGCTTACCGGCTCACTACTGATAGGTATGGGTCGTCTCGCAGAATGAGGAGGGTACAGGCCATGGTCTGGCATTCTGTCTCAGAGCGGATTGGCAGACTTCAAACACCTTCGAGAAAATTATCGAAAACTCTCAGGCATGTAGGTTCAGTGAGGGTACAAAAATATTTTTTCATGGAAAACTGTCAATGGATTGAAAATAAATGTAAGTGGTCAACCTCCTTTGTGTTTTCTCCAAACAACGCGTCTTTGGCGAAGTAAATTGTGCTGTGTGGCACAACAAAAAGCCACTAAAACAAACAGCAACAAACAACAACAAATGAGTTTGATGGCTTTCATTCAGTGATGATCACTGAGTTAGCGAATCACCCCGCTGGAAAATGTATATCAGATTTCTAAAGTAGCTTTTGTAGAGCATACAGTTGTAACAGTGAAGTGATTTTAAGTGTTTTATTTTCGATACATCGACCGTTAGTAATACAGTTACATTCATGTGTGGCACGGGATTAAATTAGTAACACAGGCTGCTTTGAGCTTTATTTTGTACAAAGTGTGTTTTGAATTGTCTTTAAAATTTCTCAAAAATTGCTGTGATATTCTCTTAATTTTTTTTAATTTCTTGAATCATTGACCTTGTAATGCGAATACCTACTTACTATTTCAAGGACAATCCATCCATCAGTATGTATACGTCCACTGCTGGACATAGGCCTTTTGGAGAGCACTCCACCACACAATCATCCTTCGCCTTCTAGGTACCATCACCAAAAACATGTTATTTATTAACTCCCGACCCAAAAAGAGGGGTGTTATAAGTTTGACGTGTGTATCTGTGTGTCTGTCTGTGGCATCGTAGCTCCTAAACTAATGAACCGATTTTAATTTAGTTTTTTTGTTTGAAAGGTGGCTTGATCGAGAGTGTTCTTAGCTATAATCCAAGAAAATCGATTCAGCCGTTTGAAAGTTATCAGCACTTTTCTAGTTACTGTAACCTTCAACTGTCGGGGGTGTAGCAAATTTTTAATTTACACTTATAGTAAGATGAAGTTAAACAACACTAAAACCCGACTACTATCCGCGAACTTCCGAGATAGATAGCTATAGATATAGTAAAATTGTTTTTCTGTCGCTCTGTATTTATTCTTTACAATAATATGTTGTTTTTTTTCATTTTTTAATATAAAAAACAATATTATTAATTCCACAGTTATTTATTAGTTTAGTATAGGTATTACCACTGTTCCATTATGTATTCTGAGCCTATATCAATATCAGTAGTTAACTACAAAATGATACGCGTCCAAACAGCGTCAATAAACGGCGAATTGTGTAACGAAAGTGACCTGTTAGAAATGTAATAGACGTTTCTATCACGTATCCGCTTTCTATGAGCTTTGTGCGCATGTCAAATTCCTAATTGGCATCGACGCACGCGCCGCTGTATTGTGCAATCCACCTGAGATTGCTCCGTGCGCTCTTCCGGAGGATACAGTTATCCACAAGTAAAAAGAGATCTAGATAACAGTAGAGGGGATGCGTCTACGCATAGGTATGTACCTACCGCAGGACAAGTTAACAGGGCTCTCTCCGTCACTCGCTTCATACAATCGTAGTTCCAATTTCATTTGAATATTAAGCAACCAAAGTCCATGAAATTTTGCAGACATATTCTAGACTAATATCTGTGTCTGGGGTGTTTTAGATTTTTCTAAAAATATGTAGTTTTAAAATTAGAGGGGGTCAAAGATTTGTATGTAAATTTTATTAAGACCGCGTAACTTTGAAACCGAATATTTTAACAGAAATCTGGAAAACCACAGACATAGATATATTTTCTAGAATATGTCTGACAAATTTCATGGACTTTGGTTGCTTAATATTCAAATGAAATTGGAACTACGTTTGTCTGAAGCGAGTAATGGAGAGACCCCTCTTAAGGGCTGGTGTCGACATCAATGGTATGTAGGTATACAGTGGCTGTGCGTGAAGTGAAAAATGGACTGATGAACCAATGTGTGGCGTAGATACACCACCGCTGTCCGTCACGCTTCATACCACCAAACAGATCGATCGATCGAGATCGATAAATCACCAGTTATTTTTATAAGTCGAGTCCTCGTGAAGAGAATTCGTAAGAAATGGAGTAAGAAAAAGGATTTCACATGGTTCATGTGATTAGTGGCCCTTTGTACGTGCCACATAGGTAAATGGTAACTTGAGCAAATGGCGTGGTGGGGGAAAGTTCATGCATCACGGGAAAAAAGAGGTGACTGATCAACCAATCTCGTGCTTCCTCGCGTTCCCTTCCGCCCGTAAAAGCCTACAGAAGAAAATCGATATATACTGCGCATTTGCTCAAATTGTCTTACAGACATTGTTGGTCGTCTAAGCAGTCATTGTATAAACAGTTTTAAAATTATTAAGTTTAGGTAAGTCTTGTATAGGACTTTAGTTTTCCTTAGATTGCATTAATGTTAAATCAAGTAGCTTCTCGCTTAAATGTGAGTGAAAACCTAACTCCAGAAGGTCTAAAACGCCCAGCAAATGGCATCGCTTACGCGTTTCTCTGCGCAGGTTTCTGTGATTTGTCTATCTTTTAAGCAAACTAGGGAAAATTAAGTGTACCTATTGCACTGTCATTACTACATTACCTTAGATATCTACTTAGGGTTGTTGACCTAAAAGGTCAGCCAGCAAAAGTGCTTGGGAGCTGGGACCGGCTTTCACTGAGCCTTGGGAAAAGTTCATCGATTATCAATTTTAATGGAACAAGTTAACGTTGGTTATTTATTAACTAAACTCTTGTTTTTACTGAAAACGAAACTGATAGAAGGATGACAATTTTCTGTATAGGTACCCACTTCAGCCATAATATGACAATACGCTAAATCGTTTTCCATCGATCTTGTTTGAACCGGTTGGCAATTCATTAGTTTAAGCTGAACTTACCGGGGAATTAAGTTGCCCACCAGATTAGACCTGAACCCATTCTAAATTGACTCTGTTGAAATTAGAGGTACGTGCCCAAAATTGAACCCTGGATCCCCCGTATGGAAGGCCAACGTCTTAACTAATAGGCCATCACCACCAAGAATAAAAAGTATGGCACTAGATAAAAAACTTATTATACGTACTTCATTGGCACCCCCCTCAGGGGGTAAATACCTACCTACCTAATTATTTGCAACTCTTTGTGTTGTATGGCACACGAACAGCACATTGTGATTCAAAATCATACCGTGGAAACCATGACATAGGTATTAGGTACAGACTATGAACTACCTGCCAATGATACACGCAAGAAGCAGATGGTTGATTCGTGGTGCTTTACCGTTCTGTTGCTAGCTATAGTTTTAATTAAAGAAAAGCAATAAAGCGACCTAATGGCTGACAGCTGAAATGCCTATTTAGGATCAGCTACCATTTCTTAACGAAAAAAGTAGTCTTGACTTTTGAGAAGAAAGATTCAAATAATAGCCGCTGTTGTAAAAAAATTAGTAATTAGTAGATATGCAATATTTCCCAACTACTGATACAATTATTTTCTAACTTCATCAAATCAATCGAAGCTACAAATCTTGTACTGACCAATAAAGTTTTTATTAGGTAAGTATAGAATTTAATGCGGTCACTGACCTTTTCCGGTTTTAGCCATCAAACCTCATTAGAATAACTGCTTGGATGAAGTGGGTAGCTCTATCAAGCCCAAGAGTTTATTAGAATTAAGTACAGGTTTTATACGTCAAATTGCTGTAGCTGTAAATTAGCTGTAGTTTTGATGATCAATATCCATTTCTTAGAAAAGCGTTACCGCCACATAGCGGGCGCAATGTAGCGTCATATGCTGTGTTACTGAAACCTTGTGTTTATCTTGTCGTTATCAAAAAATATTTTCTACTAGCCGCTGCCCGCGACTTCGTCCGCGTGGATTTGGGTTTTTTTAGGTGGGAACTCTTTGATTTTCCGGGATAAAAAATAGTCTATGTGCTAATCCAGGATATTATCTATCTCCATTCCAAATTTCAGCCAAATCCATCTAGTAGTTTTTGCGTAAAGGAACATCAGACATACACACAAACACACAAACTTTCACCTTTATAATATTAGTATGAAAACCGACTGTATATAGTGGCAAATAGTACACATTTTGTGAAAATTTCAACCCTCTTTACCTAGGGTATTTGGAGCCACCAAATGCTTGAGAAAAATAGCAAGCGTGTGGACAGGTGTTTGCATATGCTTGCCAAGGCTTTCGAGAGTTCCGATTGGCGGGCAAGCCATTTGCCGATGCTTGCTGTATGTTGCTTGCCACAAGCGTGAAGCATTACGGTTCATGAGGTATAGCCCGCTGACAGACAGACAGACGTACATCGAAGGCTTAGTAATAGGGTCTCGTTGGCATCCTTCGGGTACGGAGTCCTAAAAAAAGCATCCGAATTGAAAACCTGTACCTATTTGGAAGTCGAATAAAAATACCTTGTGCTCTACTTGCGTATAATTAAACTAGAGGATGCCCGCGACTTCGTTGGCGTGGATTTAGATTTTTGAAGATCCCGTGGGAACTGTTTGATTTTCCAGGATAAAAAGTTGCCTATGCCAATCACAGGGACGCAAGCTACCTCGGTACCAAACATACAAATCGATTAAGCGGATGGGCCTTTAGGAATCCCGTGGGAACTCTTTGATTTTCCGGGATAAAAAGTAGCCTATATCCGTCCCCGGGATATAAGCTAACTCTGTACCAAATTTCATCAGAATCAGTTAAACTGTTGGGCCGTGAAAAGGTAGCAGACAGACAGACAGACACACTTTCGCATTTATAATATAATATAGTAATAGTATGGATTAGTCTTATAATATAACTATAGGAACAGTATATTAAGCAACCCAGTTTTTTAGGACTCAGATGCAATCTCGTGGGAAACGTTAATACAACAATGGGCAATTCATTGCAGAAATGTGTGGAAAACTGTGGAAATGTATTGCGAACACTTTCATACACATTCATGATCTTACTTTTGCTTTCATGGTTCGAACAATGACACTAATAAATTGTTGTAAAGACAAATGAGTTGCCTTGTTACTTTGTAATAAAAACCTACGCTCAATGACCTCTCTATATATACCTAGTACATACTATACATACAAAAAGGAAAAATAACGAATAAAAAAAATTGTGGGCTGCAAGTTGTTTATGCCAAATTTTTTAACCCCCGACCCAAAAAGAGGGGTGTTATAAGTTTGAAGTGTTTAGGTATCTGTGTATCTGTCTGTGCATCGTAGCTCCTAAACTAATGAACCGATTTTAATTTTGATTTTTTTTTTGTTTGAAAGGTGGCTTGATCGAGAGTGTTCTTAATTATAATCCAAGAAAATCGGTTCAGCCGTTTGAAAGTTGTCAGCTCTTTTCTAGTTACTGTAACTTTCATTTGTCGGGGGTGTTATAAATTAATTTACACTTGTACAACTCGATGTTTAAATTGTTTGTAAATTGTACATTTGAAAAGAGCAACCGCCGAGTTTCTTCTCGGTAGGAACAACATTCCGAACCAGTGGTAGATTATTTTGACGATTCAAAAGCACTTGTAAAAGTTTAATTGAATAAAAATAATTTGAATTTGAATTTGAATAAGTACTAATTTTCACAGATTCATTGGACACCATTTTTGTGTGAACTTGCTTTTTGGTACAATTAAGTTCAATGCCACGCTCCTATACCTTTAGATCTTATTAAGTAAATAAATACGCTATACAAAGTCACATGCCAATTTTCATCTAGAATACTTAATTGATCTCGAGCTGAGATCGATAATAATATTGTCATATCGGCCCGACGTTCAACGCTTGTAATGCACAGTGTTTTTTTTTATACCATCTTGAACTTAGCTTTATTTACGGTAACATTCAGTTAAAATTTGATGAAATGAAAATAGAATACGAAGATCTAAAGGACGTGCTGCTATGCTAAAGTAAATTAAGCTTAATTTGACTTGTTATCAAATAAGATGATGCACATTGACTCCACTCCACTCACTCTGCAGGTGTGAAAGGTCCCTTAGTCTCTGATGTTATTTTCATTTTTTAACTACTTAGATAAAATCTTGTTGGCTGACTTGACTTGTTAGCACATCTGTAAAATTTGTAAATGCTATTATAGGTGCACGACATATTCCTAAATATATTCTTAAACCCAAAACTACTTTCGCCTTTGAATAATTTATTACCTACCACCCGCTCTCGTAATCTTATGAGTTCACTATGTTTGAAACAACATTATATAAATGATATAATACTATATCCATTTAGTTCAGTAGGTACTATACCGATGTATTATTTGATGATTGCGTACAATTAATTACTTCCTACACTCACTGTTCCGCTTTGATTGTTCCAGATGGCGTAGAAAACCGGTCGGAGACACCCAGCACAAATGATATTAGACAATCTAATGGAAGGAGAGTCGGTGACCACGAAAACTTTTTTATCTTCAATCAAAAAGTTCAATTCAGACGAAAGGGAGCACAGCGCTATAAAAGCCCTCCTGAAGAACTTCATCCTCCCCGACACAGACATGGCTATTAAACAGAAACAAAGCTTAAACGACAGATGCATTTACTCCGTTCCAATAAAACCTTCTATATCACCTGCAAGCGAAAGGAAACAAACAATCAACGAGGCTAAACAAGCTTTCCTGAACGCCACCGTCGACTCCACAATTTTACATGCGAAGCAAACGATTAAAGAACCTATATTGCATTACGCTCAAATAGCCACAGTCACAGAAAGTGACGACACAAGAAGCACTGGTGGAGGAGAGAAATCACAACCAATAGACAAAACTAAAACTAAATCAAACACACTTCCTATAGACATCCCAAAAAATAACAAAAAAAGAGTCGAGCAGCAACAAAGAAAAGTGAGTTTCAAAATAAAAAACGCCTCTGCATCATACCGACGGCCACCATTAGTTACAAAAACAACAATGACAATAACCAGTAGTAAAGTATCAGAATTAACAAAAAAGTTTAATAATTTAATGAATGAGGGATCAAACGGATCAATGAAGCAATCAAAGTTAGCAAAGACGATAGAACATCTACAAACAGCATCCCGATGTACTACCAGTAACAGTTCCACGCCTTCATCCACGCTCAGTTCCAGCCCAAATATCAAAATAGTTTTACGTCATAGAAGAAGTTCCAAAAGACGTGGGCATAAAAAACGGTGTTCAAGTGTAGATTCGGTAGATAAACTAATTTTATCTGAAGGATCTGCCGCCAAAATTCGTGTAATTCGTTCTAAGTCCGATGGTACCAAAATTCCTAAGTCTCCTAAAAAACGTTTAAAATATCAAGACTCGAGTGAACAACAAAGTGGATCTGATTCCGTTGATGGCAGTCCGGCAAAACCAAAAACAAATGAATCTCCTAGACAAACAGTGGATATTCCAGCGGAAACAAATGCTGTGAAAGACGCTATCAAAAAGTTTGAAAATGAAATTAGTGCCCAAGCTAGTACCATCATTGTTAAAAGACCAAACAATCAATCTTCAAATATAATACCCATAAAGGAAAAACCAAAAGTACCTGAAAAGAAATCTTCATTAGTGTTAACAAAAAATTTAGTTTTAAAAGATGGTGTCCCTAAAATTAAGAGCATTAAAGGTGTTTCTAATGACAGTAATATTAATCCAATAAAACAAGAAGAAAGCACGAATAAAGAACCAGATAGCCCAAAAAAGAAAGAGCCTATTTATGTTAGAAATAAATTTAAAACAAATTACATTCATTCCGAAAAACTGCCGCTACATCTAGTTGAAATTATACAAGAAGATGTAAATGAAAACTCTCATAGTATTTTTTTAGAACCAATAACAAGTGAATCGGTAGCTGTGACAAACTTAAAAGAAGATAACTTATACCAGGATCTGGACACGCCAGTGGCTCCAAACGATTCGTTTTTATGGCGAAGGAAAAGTTCACAGATTTATTCTGAAAATGATAGATCTACTTCCGAAAGTACTTATGGGTTTGTCACTGTGATAATGAATGAGACGACTGTTACTTGTAATGAATCTGATAATGAAACTAGTAAATCTACTCATATTGAGCAATCTCATGAAAAAGACATAGACGAATCTCAAGATAAATGTGAAGCCCCCATAGTTGACGTAGATCAAAACTCAGATTTTGAAAGTAATTTAATAGAAGCATGCAACAATGAAGTTCTTATTGGTTATACTTCAAAGACAAAGAGCAACCCGGTTGATGAAGACGATTATGAGCCTCTAGAACCTCGAGACACTGATAACGTTGTTGTAATATCAGTGAAGAGTGATAGAACTTCAAAAATTAATTGCCCCTTACCAGAAATTCCCAAAGAGGGGGTTGAACCAGTGAAAATAAATTCTGGAGAAAATATTTATCAGTGTCTTTTAGAAATGAGATCTCATCCTGAAGGAGATGAGAGTAGTCTCCATAACTATGAGCTCTGTGGGCAATTGGAGGAAAGAACGCGAGGCGATGGCGATAGTGATGATGGCTATGAATACTGCAAATCGCCGATCAAACCGTACTGCCTTACCTCCAGCTCCGGTATACAAATAGCTGAACACTACAACCCTTACAGTCCTGATGCTAATAGCAAAAATTACTCTATCTCAAAATCTGTAAGTGGAGCGTCCACAGTTAGTTACGAAAAAATAGGCTCCGATAGGATTTACGAAAAAATACCACCCAGACCGCCAAAATCTAAAGAAAGCAGTCCGAATTATAACAGACATTCTATTGCGTCTTCGGATTATACAGGCTACAATGATAGTGAGAATATCTATGATACTATCAAGCATGGTGATGGAACGTCGCTATCCCATTGCTATGAGAGTATACCCAATAGTCCAAGCATGGTTAAATTGAGGACTAATTTGAAGAAACAGTTAACGTCTGCAGTTCAAAAGAGATTGTCCTTCGATAATGTGTCGAACATAAGTCAATCGACACTCTCCAGTGAGCAGAAAACCAATAGCATTTATGGCCAAAGGTCAGTCATAAGTTACAACGGCCAAGAGATAGCGTTTCAAGTGCCGAGTAGCGAGACAAGTGTGAGCGACCGAAGTGATAGGAGCGACGATTGGGTTGACGTGTCTGATGAGGAAAAGACTGAAGAAAAGAAAATTATCATGTAAGTTCATATTGTTTAATATTTTAGCCAGTACTGAGGTCGAAATTAAAAAGAAAAATCTGATGGTAAAATAATGCAATCTAAGAAGGAAAGTGCTACCCTGGCAGGACTGTGGCATTATGTGTACATATACCCAGATTCCTTATCCTTCTTGGCATCGTACCGGCTAGATCGCTTGATAGCACTAGTCAGGTTCGATACCTCATAAATTGATTTTCTATCAGGATGACACGCTTTTTTCAATAAAATACCTTTGGCATAACTTTTCGTTATCAAGAATTTCCTTAACCAGAAGCCTAAATACTGAGTCCGTTTCATTTCAGTTAAATCACTTTCTCAAAAAATATTAACTTATTAAGTAGGTACTAACTTTTGAGTTTTAATACCGAACATCCACTACTTACACTATCTCCTATTAAATATTCTGGTGACCTATAAAATAACCATCGATATGAGTATCTGCCAATAACATTTTTCCAAAGAATCGAGTAAACAGCGTTATCTAACATCGATATTACCATCATATTTATGCGCTAATCAGTATGGAAAAGTTAGGGGAAAGTGCGCCACACCATTCGTTATAGTATTGCGAATTAATTAAATGAATATGTTAATTTTCAGAGTGCGCGAGAGAAGTCGAAAAAGTCCGGTCAGCTGGTCACAAAAAGTGAGGCACCAGTGGCAGAATTCTCCTAAACAAAGCGATGCTAAAGATAAAGGTAAGAAATCAATACTAATAACTAATAAGTACTTATTGTAAACTAACTGATGCCCGCGGATTCGTCTGTGTGGATTTAAGTTTTTAGAATCCTGTGGGAAATCTTTGATTTTCCATGGTAAAATGTGGCCTATGTCACTCTCCAGGTCTTTAAGTATATGCAGGCAAAAAATCACGTCGATCCGTTGCTCCGTTGCGACGTAATTGAAAGACAAATCAACAAACAAACACTTTTACATTTATAATATGGGTAGTGATGCAAAAGTGTGTCTGTCTTTCTGTGTGAACAAATTTTGACGATAGTCTTGCATCCCGGAGAATTATGACATAGGCTACTTGTTATCACAGAAGTCGCGAGCATTATCTAGTTACCATAAATATACAATAACTATGACTAATTAGTTAGGAATCATTATTTTTTATTAATTTTAGTGATAACAGAAAATCTATTCTGTCTGACATTTTTAAAATCTTACTAACTGCAAGCGCCATCTATGATCTGGGATGAACAATTCGATATGAAACTATGTATCGCGATGTAGTTTAGTGAAGTAGCGAAAGGTGGCGCTGCATTTCGTAAATGAAATGTCATCATCATCATTATCAAGTCTCTTGTAGGGTGGACTTCCACAGTCACGATCTTGCGCCTCTTGAATCCAGTGGCTTCCTGCGACCCGTTTGCCTGTCAACCTGGTGGTGGGTCTTCCAATGCTGCGCTTTCCGGTGCGAAACCACTTATTCTAGCACCTTAGCTTAGCTTAGGAACTCAACATCTATCGGTTTTTCCAACAAGCTCTGCCCAGAGGAGCTATGCCGGTTACTCTGGTTCACCTACAGATCTCCTCATTAATCATTTCGATTTAATCACGAAGAAATCCCCAATTAGATAACTATCTAAATAAAATGTCAGTTAAGCTTAAAAGGGTGTAGTTAGGTATGTAGGCGTACTTAACATTAAAATAAAATTATTTAAGTTACATAACTGCTCTACTTGGTTTAATAAATAATTAATTACATAAATAAACCATTACTTTTATCATATTATTATAATCGATTCCATAAACTAGTAAAAGTGCGTCCGTTTGACGAAGAGCGTGTCCGCAATTTACGTAACTCATGAATATGCAGGCGTTGTTTAATTATTACTATTTATTTATTAGAGTGTAAAAACTTATAGGAAATTAAACAAATAAGATACCACTAAACTAGTCTCTTATCTAGTTGCGTAAGATCATATAAAACCTGTGTCGGTTGCGTATGCGCATAATAGGCTTTGACAACTGACACGTGACAGACGTTATAGGTCTGTCTGTATGAGATTGGTCTGAGGACAGTGATCTCTACTAATAAAAGTAAGTACGCTGGACTTGCGATTGCCGACTTGTTTTTCTAGCAACTTGATTTTTGCCATTTTGACGCTAATAGTAGCACTGAGTGTCATGTGAGCGTACTCAGAACTAAATGCTAATGAACGTACATATCTGTGGCGAAAACTTTGCATTTTAGCCAATTTCAGAAAGTGTTAGAAATCAAAAGTGATTTTCATTGTCACATTGTACAAGCAGGGCTACAAGATATTGTTGCAACAAGAATACTTTAATTGAATTTTTAATTCAATATTCGGTTTTGGGTCAACGTTCTACATCAAATACCAAAATAAGTTTTTAACTCGTTTCGTCTACGAGCTACACGCGGACGGACAGACAGACAGCAGAGAAGCATTAGTAGGGTTCCGTTTTACCGTTTAGGTACAGAACTCTCAAAAGGTTCCAGGTCAGCATAATGCTGTAAGTATGCCTCGTAATAAAAAATACAAGGGCATAGAATCTGAATAATATGAATTATACAGCGCTGTACTATCCAGAAACTTAACTAAAGCACGCTTACGTAGTTAATGCCCACGTTAGTTTTAAATCATTAGAAGTCAAAACAATTCTACTAAGTTATAAGCCAAGAGTGCCTAAAACAATGGATATAATCTCAGCACAAATCTCGTTCGGACTGGAGTAGCTGCGCGGGCGCAGGAATCCGGCACTAGTCTCATAAACCGCCGCCCACCGCCTGTCGGTGCGTGTGTCTAGGCATTATTATAAGTTACAACCTATTCGAGCTTAACTGGGGGTCTATGAACTTGTTACACGACAATTGCTCAAAAAAGGATTATTATTTATTCAGAATGAGCATGGTTTGACCGTAGCTAACCACGCTAGCCAAAGTGCGGATAAGTAGGCTTGACACACCATTTTCAGAACACTAAGGCACGCAGGCTTCCTCACAATTTTTCCCTTCACCGTAAAGCAAGTGCTTAAAACGCATGTAGACACAGGACAAACTCAATACATAGACATTATTTCCCATCCAATTACAAAGGAAACTTTTTTCGCTCCAATATTTACAGAATTAACAATAAAACATAGCATATCGAATGGAATTATAAGCGTGAAGCTCACGATAATATCTACCCTTCATACCGCCATCCGCGTGCCAAGGCCGATGCGACATTCCACAGCACAAAAGATTTAATTAAAAAAAAAACAATAAGCATCGTCGCTACCACGTCGCTACAATCAAAACAAAACAGATTCGTTACTAAACCGTTGAAAAATTTATCCCCTCGATTTCACCCGCCTTAAATACATAGGTACCTACTTAGAATTTATGAAAAAAAATCTTTCTTACGTTTTAGATAGAATATTGATTCTTAAAGTCTCTTCTGTGATAAATATTTTATTCATAAATATCTATCCAAAATAAGCCTTTACTTGGTCTCTACTCTCTACCCATAATATTAGATAATCGTTATTGTAGAGAGAGAGAGCCAGCGCGTGCTAGGCCTTTCTCTGCTAAGCGTCCCCAGCCAAATTTTAATTAAAAATTTAGTTTAAACGATGTATACTTGACCGTAAAGAATTAATATACCTAGTTAAATTATTTAAACTAGGTAGTCACATTTTATAAATTGACGCATTGAGAAGGAATCCGGTTTGTTCACAAATAATTTCGGTTTATCATGATAATTGATGAAGAATGATGCTCTATCCTACTGCATAGAGCCCACTAAAGGCCCACCAACATACAACAAAGGAATTTAAAAAATCACCATTCCGATTCAAGTAAATATCGCCCACATAAGTCGATCTCACAAGACCTTCATGCTTCATCTCAGCAGTCATCACTGACCGTAAAAAATGGTCAAGTCATTCGAACGATGTATTGTTAATCTATACTAATATTATAAAGAGGAAACCTTTGCATTTTTGTATTTTTGTATGTTTGTATTGAATAGGATTTTATCCCGGAAAATAGATAGGATTTTTCGTGGTAGTGTCCACCCGTGCGAAGCCGGGGCGGGTCGCTAGTGGATTTATAAGTCGGACATCCGATTATTCAATGTCTCCTTCAAGTTGAAGAGACAAGATGTTTTTCGCCTATATAATAGTCTTTCTGTGGCTCTCAGGTCATTTTTCCACCTATTGGGAACTATTCGGAAATCCAAATCGTATTTTATTCGTTTCTACTGTACTTAGGTAGGTACTTACAAGTCATATAGTTACTAAATGCATGTTTCAAGGCCAACGCGACAGCCCGCCAAACAAAGGAAATAAAAAACAATATTCATCGCCGTTCCAACTGTCTTCACACGTAACCTATGCTATACTTCATCCTTGACCGTAAAAATATGGCCACGTAATGCAACCAAATTATAAAATGAACCGCTTATGTTTGATAACTATTTGGTCAGTCGGGTCAAACTGAACTGGTGGTATGAACATCTCAATGATTAGGTATATCTGCCCAATGATCCGATTCAACATAACTTGCTGTTGGTCAAGCCTCAAATGTTGGTAATAACTTACAATTATGTTTGATGTTATCAAGGAAATCATAATTGTTTGATGTTTGTAAATCTCTTTGAAATTGTATGAGAAATATTTTGAGAGCTAGTGCCTGCGTCTTGCGAAGTTTATGAGAAGAATTCAATGAATCGTATACAACAAAATGTAAAGGGATTATCAAAAGTATTAATAACTGGATGACCCAGATTATCCTAATGAAAAGATCACATACCTTTGGCCGTAAAAATGTATAACACCCCCGACAAGTGAAGGTTACAGTAACTAGAAAAGAGCTGATAACTTTCAAACGGCTGAACCGATTTTCTTGGATTATAGCTAACAACACTCTCGATCAAGCCACCTTTCAAACAAAAAAAACACTAAATTAAAATCGGATCATTAGTTTAGGAGCTACGATGCCACAGACAGATACACACGTCAAACTTATAACATCCCTCTTTTTGGGTCGGGGTTGATAAAATAATTGAGGAGTAAAAAATTCAACTAACGTTTTAGCCTATTAGCTGTACAAAGCTAAGCATACTTATTTAGGTACTACCTAGTCTAACTCCAAATAAAATTATTCAGGTAATTAATGATGCAAGCAGCCTTCAAACTTTCAGTTCATTACTTGCATCGACTTGGTATTGCTAAGTATTAACTTTATACGAGCAGTATTACCTTGGTGAAAATGAAAGTGCATAATGTTATTGTTTTACAATAAAAGTTCTGTGATTTCTTCGTTTAATGTCTCACGTTTAAATCGTGGAGTTACGTTTTCCAGCACTTCTTTTGCAATAATTTCACTACTATTCATTGATAATGTTGCACATGTCTTAAAACTTCTATTTGAAGTGCTTTTCATACAAACAAAGTTTACAATTATTAAACTCAATGAAATAATGTAGACGCGTTCTACATATTCATATTTTTCCTTCGTAGTTTGTGAGATTTTTATAAAAATATCTAGTTTCAAAGTTACACTCATAGTTACACATATAAACGCAAATTTTTTCAAAGTAATTTTTTTGATTAATATTCTTGCACAGTAAACTATCATATTACAATTGAATTTTAAATATGTTTAAAAAAAAAGGTAAGGTAAGAAATAACAATCTATAGAGGCATCTTTCTTATTACTTACATCAATTTAGTATAGGATTAGGAACTACAATCAATTAGAGACAATTGCAATTCTGTATACGGTATTGCAGAACTGTTCATTAGTATCCATTTCGGTTGAACGTTAGTCAAGATCTAGATCATAGGATGAGATAGTTTCGTTCATACTAATGAACTGTAACAAGACTACTGTTGCATTACGGCTGTGACATAATAACACAGCGTTTATATAGCTATTCGTATGTCTATTTCTCCCACTATTGATTACAATGCATGATTGCAACAAGATTATCATAAATTCAACCAATCACTCAATCGCGATTGTAATAATGATTGATGCAAGTTTTCCGGAATCGACCTACAGGTCATCATAAACTTGAATGAAGACGTTCCTTTTTACCCGACTGCGGCAAAGCCAAAAGAAAGGATTATGTTTTTGATGAATGAGGTGTCAATTGATTCGTTGTAAAGGTCCGGGTGACATGGGCTATATACGAAAAAAATTGACCTAACGGATGTTAGGTACATTAGAAAAAGTGGAGGTCTGCAAAATTTTTTTTTTGCTATTGTATCGAGTGGGATGTCAAATGAAAGAGGAAAAATTCTGAGCTTATGTGTTTAAATGTACAATAATCCATACTAATATTATAAATGCGAAAGTGTGTCTGTCTGTCTGTCTGTCTGTCTGCTACGTTATCACGGCCCAATCGCTGAACCGATCTTGATGAAATTTGGTACAGACATGGGCTACATCCAGGGGAAGGACATAGGCTACTTTTTATCCCGGAAAATAAAAGAGTGCCTGCAGGATTTAAAAAACCGAAATCCAGGCGGGCGAAGCCGCGGGCATCCTCTAGTATTAAAATATATCAAGCGACAGCAAAACAATTTTACTCTAATATTTCAGCGTTTATTACGATGATCGCAGTCGGGTTTTAGTTTTCAACCTTTTAAGCGTCTCATATTATCATTTATTCTATTAGCATTGTAGCTCGCATTATAGATATGCCATCTACAGCTTCAACTTCAAGAAATACTTATACGGCGACATCAACAGGGAAGTATAAAGTCATCGATTCGGTAACCTTCGTTGGGCAATACGGAATTTCCGCCGCTTAGCTGCCTGAAACGCGACTTGAATGAAAGCGGTTTAAAAAAACACGTATTTACTTTTGCCCGGTGAAAAAAGTAAGCACATTTTAGATGTTAGATAAAATATTTACATTGAAAGTCCGTCTTGGCCGATCATTAGCGTGTAATTGATTGATAAGTTGAAAATTGTTGCTCTATCTTATTCTAATCGGTCGTTTGCTGACTGCTATTTGCATAATTTAGAATTTTTTTACATACAATTTGAAAAAAGTCTTCTACAATCTCTGGATAAAATTCTCTAGATGTAGGAATTTGAACTATTCTCGATTAATTTTATTTATTCTTTCTGTTAGCGACTAGGTTTAATATAGTGTGAATTCTGCGCACGACGTACCTATAAGTTAGGCAAAGGGCCATGTTTCGCTGTTTGCCCACAAAAAAGGAACGTTTCAAGAACGGTTTAAATTATGACTCTTCGCGTCGTCTACCTGCTTGACTAAAGTGTTTTAAACTCATAGAATTTGGAACTCAAGTAGTGTAGTGTAGGTTAAAAGGCCCTTATGTTTTAGATTTATTAGGAGCCTAGCGAGAATAGAAATTAGAATAGAGGCCAATTGTGTTGTAGAGGCCAATTTAGGTTAAATTTATGTTACCTTGTCATTTTTGTGTTTAAATCAACCTATTTTATTGCTAAGAAATAAGTGTGTGAAACTTAACTTGAAATAAAGAGGGTCTCGAAGGGTTCACTCATTGGTGTGGGAATATTTTACTGGCTTCATGATATAAATACCACTCCATGAGCCGAGACCAATTAGTCAGCCCAAGTCAGCCCAGAGACTAGCATACGAAATAAGTATTTTATTTCAAGAAACCTCTCTTCGTCTATACCAATAAATTACATCTACCTGTCGCGGTAGAGGTGCACGACCGGGGTGCACGGGACGGGACGTTAGAACCAGCCTACGAGCCAACTGAGGGACACGGTGCAAAATAGTTACCTGACCACTCACTCGCGCCCCGTCAACTATAGTGGGACAAGTTCCCAGGCGTTGTTACGCATCATTTACAAGCGACGCGCCGCAACAAATGGTCCTTCGAGCCGGATCCCGGAAGACAGATTCTAGAACTGGAAGTTGAAGATTTTTGAAGGTGAAGCTACGAACAGGAACAAGAGATATGACTCTCACCAGGTTCCAGAAGGAAGAATGTGTGCCCTTACGCGCAAATACATCGCAACGAACAGAACAGGCGAATGTGCGCAGATCAGAAGGGACCACATTTATCGAAGCTATAGCCACGAACTTAAGATCTTCGAATATGGAATCTTCGGGATACACCGCGACAAAAGTTACGAAGATGTTCGAAAATGGGGCTAGACTCAAAGAACAGAAGACCACTGACGAGATGATGGCTGAGAGGATGAACCAGAACAGAACCTTGAAGACGATTGAATCAGGGGGTTTTATCCGCACGTCAGTTCGGTCTAAGAGAACTGCTGCCAGATTACGTGACTTAGAAGCAAGAGAAGAACTGGCGCTTTTAGAATTGCAGCGCGCTGAAGCAGCAGCTAATCTGGCCAGAATCAGATTCGAGAAACAACGAATCGAAGATAAAGTAGTTAGTCTGGATAAAGAACAAGAAGATAGAACATCTCACGTTCAGAACTGGATCCAGACCTCTACTTTAGAAGAAATAAAAGACGTCATTCCTGACAAACGAGGGAATCAGTCCCTGCTTCACTCGGAGCTTATAAGCTCAGAACAGTCGAGTGGAGCTGAGAATTCAGAAATGATAGCGAATACAACGATGCCAATCCACGCAGTGGAAACGACCAGAGTTTCAGAAGATGACCTGGATAAGGAACAAGGAGGAAGAACTTCACATGTTCAGAACTGGATCCAGACGTCATCTTTGAAAGAAATAAAAGATATAATTCCTGATAAACGAGGGAATCAGTCCCTGCTTCACTCGGAGATCATAGGCTCAGAACAGTTGAGTGGAGCTGCGAATTCAGCTTTAGAAGACGGTTTGGATGAGGAACAAGAAGACACAGCTTCGCATGTTCAGAACTGGATCCAGGCTTCATTTTTGGAAGAAACAAAGGATATCATTCCAGATAAACGAGGGAATCAGTCCCTGCTGCACTCGGAGCTTATAAGCTCAGAACAGTCGAGTGGAGCTGAGAATTTAGGAATGATAGTGAATACAATGTTGCCAGTCCACGCAGTGAGAACAACCAGGGCTTATCTGAAGATAATTCCGGTAGAAGTATTTGGACCAAAAGGATCCCAGAAGATACTAGTACTTTTGGATGAAGGATCAACGGTCTCTCTTCTTGATTCACGAATAGCTAAGAATATTGGGGCAAAGGGAACTGAAGAAGAATTGGTGCTAGAAACAGTTGAAGGAAAATTGATACGCAAGAGGGACTCTGAGAAGCTCAACTTAATAATACGAGGAGTCAACCAAGAAGAAAAGAAAAGCCTCGAACGTGTTCGCACCATCGAAGAACTGAATCTTGCTCCACAGTTCCTGGATAAAGCAAGAATAGAAAAATATCCACACCTGAAAGAAATGACAAGTGTTCTTTATTATGAGTTTGAGCCACCTCGGTTACTCATAGAACAAGACAACTGGAAACTGATCGTATCTCAAGAAATTAAGAGAGGAAAACCCGGTCGACCAGTCGCTTCACTGACGGAATTCGGAGAACTGTTGGGAGTGCAACCAAGAAGACCTACGACAGACTCAGATGGAAGAGCTCTCGCCATATTAGAAAAAACCTGTAAAAGGCGAGAAGATGGACGCTTTGAAGTCGGATTGCTGTGGAAAAACAAAGATGATGAAATGCCAAAAAGTTACAAATCAGCCGAAAAAAGACTGTTCACCATAGAAAAGAAAATGGATAAAGATCTTCACCTCAGATATGAATATATCAAGCAAATTCAGCATCTGCTTGATGAAGACTATGCAGAAGAGGCCCCAAACAAACGAGATTCTAAAAGAAAATGGTACCTTTCTCACTTCTCTGTCATACATCCATTTAAAAAGAAAGTAAGAATCGTCTTTGACGCTGCGGTTAGGTCCCAAGGGAGAAATTTGAATGACGCTCTTCTATTGAGACCAGATCTTCTGCAAAATCTCTTCGGGGTGCTAACAAGATTTCGTCAAGGCCCAACGGCAGTAGCAGCAGACATTAAAGAAATGGTCCTGCAGATAAAAATAAGACCTCAAGACAAGGATTATTTGAGATTTTTATGGCGAGAAGGTCGTCGAGACGCTCCACCGAAAGAATATAGAATGAACACCGTCATATTCGGCGCGACTTCATCACCAAGCACAGCTATCTTTGTGAAGAATAGAAACGCAGAAGACTTCAAAGAACGCTATCCAGATGCAGCAACAGCTATAGTACGTAACCATTACATGGATGATTATCTTCATAGCTTTCACTCCAAACAAGGACTTGTGAAAGTTGCGAAAGAAGTAGATTACATCCACAGAAAAGCAGGATTCGTACTAAGAAGATGGGCATCGAATCAACCGAATCTTCTTCAGCAAATCACAAAAGAAAATGTAGACAAGACTGAAATAGAGCTTGGAGAAAAAGAAGAGAAAACTCTAGGCTTACGGTGGTTCACCAAAGAAGACAGCATCGGGTTTCGTACTTGCCTACGGAACACACCACAAGACGTACTGCAAGAAAAAAGAATTCCAACGAAAAGAGAAGTCGCTAGTGCAGTCACGAGCACATTAGACCCGTTAGGGCTGGCATCACCAGTTTTGATACAAGGAAAAAAGCTACTGCAAAATATATGCAGAAGTGGAATAGGCTGGGATGAGCAAATAGAAAAACAAGCTGCACTGCTGGGAAGCCGACTAGTTGAATCACTTATACATGAGTCAGATCTGACAATCAAGAGAAAGACTTATTGGACAGACTCCAGCATTGTCCTGTCATGGATCAAGTCGGATCCCAGACACTTCGAGACATTTGTGGCACATAGACTTGCAGAAATCGAAAATGTCACCCAACCACATGAACGACACTGCATGAATCCATACGATGATGACACGCGTGATGTACCAGAAAACTTATCAAAGAGTCACATGTGGTTTACTGGTCCTGAGTATTTGAAACAAGAAGGAGTGCTACGTCGACCCAGTTCAGAATTCAGATTCATTCGTGATGCAGCAGACGAAGCATCGCCAGGTTCGAGGATTGGTGCTACGCACAAGGGGGAGGATGTTAGCGACTAGGTTTAATATAGTGTGAATTCTGCGCACGACGTACCTATAAGTTAGGCAAAGGGCCATGTTTCGCTGTTTGCCCACAAAAAAGGAACGTTTCAAGAACGGTTTAAATTATGACTCTTCGCGTCGTCTACCTGCTTGACTAAAGTGTTTTAAACTCATAGAATTTGGAACTCAAGTAGTGTAGTGTAGGTTAAAAGGCCCTTATGTTTTAGATTTATTAGGAGCCTAGTGAGAACAGAAATTAGAATAGAGGCCAATTGTATTGTAGAGGCCAATTAAGGTTAAATTTATGTTAACTTGTCATTTTTGTGTTTAAATCAACCTATTTTATTGCTAAGAAATAAGTGTGTTAAACTTAGCTTGAAATAAAGAGGGTCTCGAAGGGGTTCACTCATTGGTGTGGGAATATTTTACTGGCTTCATGATATAAATACCACTCCTTGATTCGAGACCAATTAGTCAGCCCAAGTCAGCCCAGAGACTAGCATACGAAATAAGTATTTTATTTCAAGAAACCTCTCTTCGTCCATACCAATAAATTACATCTGTCGCGGTAGAGGTGCACGACCGGGGTGCACGGGACGGGACGTTATAACCAGCCTACGAGCCAACTGAGGGACAGGGTGCAAAATAGTTACCTGACCACCCACTCACGCCCCGTCAACTATAGTGGGACAAGTTCCCAGGCGTTGTTACGCATTTACAAGCGACGCGCCGCAACACTTTCTGTTTTCTTCTGTTTTAATTTACTAAAAAGCAACAACTTATGCATGAAATATGCTTTATGCTTTATTAGATGATTTCTGTGACTTCTTCCGCGTGGGTATATAAGATTTTGAAAAATGTATAGAATGTGTAGAATGTATAGAAGATTTTGAAAAATCTTCTATACATTCTTTCATTTTCTGATATAAAAAGTAGCTATGTTAACCTATAAAGTATATATTATCTTTATTCCAAATTTCAGCCAAATCGGTTCTGTTAATGTGAAGTGAAGCAGTATCAAAATCTAAACTTTCACATTTATAACAATACTAGGATTAGGATTGTACACCAAAATATAAATGCCTAGAAACATATATAAAACATATAAACAAACATAAAAAAATATAAAACATAAAAGAAGGTTCAATGGGTGGCCCTATCTTATGTATGATGACAACAGCTAAGCTTGACCCTGAACATGAAAATCTAAATGTGAACCCCATACAGTCAATTAACACCATGCCAAACGATCGAATCATCCCAAATCACGTTTATACCTCGTTACCTTTATACGTTTCACGAATCACGATGCACTAAATCAGCTCAACAGCTTAAGATAATGAAACAAAACGTGAGATCAATACAATTACCTGTTCCACTTTTCAGTTATGTCATAGGCCTTCTTACACTTTTTGCTTTTGCGTTTATTGAGACTAATAGCAACATTAGTAATTGCACAAGACCTAGAATTTTCAGATCCACAAAGAAAGAGCATTGGCAAAACTTGGCAATTTTTAAACAGATAAATCTCAGTTATGAGCGTATTCCATTTCTATTGTAATGTTGAATGGTCCAATTTGTGCGGTGTGCAGTCAAGAAACTTGTTACTTAACAAAACCTCTATCTGATGACTGTCAATTTTGTAGTTTACGATTCTCTGAGTTTTCTTATTTAAAACTATCTGTTTCATAGTAATTTTGTAATTTATTTCTATAGAACCTACTCGTATTAAAAGGATCGGTTTGTGAAGCTCCGTGACACCTCATCATCACTATCATCTCCCACTACTTAGCACGGTTCTGCTCTCTGTGATACGTATATGAGAAAGCTATTATAATAATACAATCCACCACGCAAGCCAAGTGCAGATTGACAGATTTCATGCAGATTTCATGCAGAAAGTGAGATTTAATTATTTAAACACCTAGGAATAATAAGCTCAAATACTTTGCTCTGTCTGTATAATTTGCATTATCTTTCAATCATAGCAAACTCATGATTATCTTCATTATTTTCTCCTTCTTTGTTGCTACGCTCTTCACAGAGCGGCCGTGGTCATCACAGCAATGCTGTAGCATGTCTAATAATGCGTCTCAATTCCTCTCTGATAGCTATCTTCCTAATAAACTCATAAAAGGAGACGTCCATCGCAGCCCTCACTTGGTCTGTCCATCTCATGGGCGATCTTCCACGCGCTCTGGTGCCCTCTACACTTCTTTGAACTACTAGGTGTTCAAAGGCGACACCGTCGCTTCTAGATTTCTTACCAAAGCAAATGAGAATGCAAGCCCTTACAGTAGAAGATAGACGCTGCTTGATGCCGAGTTCATTGACTTATGATCCAATAATATTTTTACCATCACTATTTCAATAATCTCTACACAAATAGAGCTTACTAAATAGTCTCAATAATGTTAACAACTGGAGACTATTTAGCTCAGAGCAAGAATGTTTCACCAAAGACGTTTCAACCGTTCGATTGTCGAAATCAAAATTTATTGTCTCGTAGATACTCGTACATTGCCCTAGATTGTGTTAACCGTCGGGAACCAGTTCGCTAAAATGTGACTCTACTACAATATCATTTTCAGATTCAATTCGGCTTATCGAAATGAGAGCTGTGTAACCAAATCCTAATATATACCTAGTTTCGATTACTGTTGTTACAAGAGTTAATATCATTTATGTTAAAATTACATGTTTTTTTCGGAAAAGTGCTTACGTAGAGAAATTCGCTTAAAAATCCTTTTTCAATGTTGTAAACCATTTCTACACTAGACGATGCCCGCGACTTGGTCCGCGTGGGTATACCTAAGTTATTTAAAAATCCCGCGGAAACTTTCATTTTTCGGGAAAAAGTGTCATTTAGGATATTATGATCTATCTCCATTCCTTTCAGTCAAATCAGTATAGTAATAATTAATAGTACAATATAATATTAGTAAACTTTTACGTATTTTTTATTTGTTACAAGATAAAAGTCAGGATTCTCATTGGGTATCTCCAGATTAGAAATGTTTAAATACTCCGATTTGAAATGAAAATTTCAAAAACTGGAAGCTAAAATAATAAGGAAGCAGTTGGATTACCAGTATGTAAATCCTTAGAGAATTATTAATTACATTACCTGTATTATATTGCCGAGATCATAACAAACTAACAATGCTATCGTTGAGCATATTATTAAAATTATGGCCTTTAGGTATCTGTTAAAATAATCTCAAGTTATAATTCAAGATACCAAACACGGCGGTTATGATGACGTAGCCACATGCCATTTGTCCGTGCATTCTCACTAATGTTAAACAAGATCAAGTTGCTAAGCCTCTACATACTTACTAAACCGACCTTGTTTCAAACTTACGCTTCAACACTCTCTTGGTAATTATCTACTTTTAATGGGCGCAAACCTGATGTTACTCGTAAGATGCGCAGAGTGCAACTATCAACAGCTGTTTGTTGCTCTCAAAAATTATTGTATTTACTCATACTTACATATATTTATTATTTATTGGTTGCTTTAAGCTGGTAGAAACTATTATGTTATATTCTGTAGCATCAGCGAGATTACGCCTCTTTCTGGGAGGTTCAGTTGGCTACCAATTTTGCTTTATCATTATTTAGTCAGTAAATCGGTCCCGTCTGTAGAAGTTTATAGGGGGTGCTACGTAAATGGTTATTCAGGTGCGCCTGCGCAGCCGGCCACCACAGCCTACGCTCGCTGGTAGGTAGAGGGGAGTGCGCGCGAGTTCGCCCTCTGAACGCGCGAACGACGGACGCGCCGCGCGTTTTAGCAGTGAAAGTGCTTAAAAACTAGTGCAATCGTAAATCTCACGTAGATTTTGGATTTATTGTGTGTGCTTATTTGTAGAAAACGTCAGTATTTGTTTAGTTTCTTACAGACCGTTAAGAAACCGGTTCCGTTCATTCGTAGATCAGTGTTAAGAAACTTGAGCATCGTGAAGTAACGTTGCATTACTACTATTAATTACAAAGTTGTGGTTAGTTTTATCACTAGGCAGTAAAATACAATGTATTTTGTCTTTATCCAAAATGCTGTTATCAACTTTTATCGCAAAATTGTGCTTTACCTCGTCACGCTCCGTTTCGGTCCATTAAAGTTATGTTTGCTCTTGCCTCATTCCACTTATCTTGAACTCCTTTGTAAATAAGAACACGAAATTAAATTAGAATGTAGGTAATCGCTTATTTAGGCTTAAGGCCAAGATTATGTTGTTTAGCTTCTAAGTGTGAATGCCAAACTTAGACAATGCCGGTCGTAAAATTATCATATTCATACAGCTTTTGTATTTTTGGTTAAGTATCATTCATTAGATTTTATCATTTGATTTCGTAATATATTGATTTCTAAAGTGTATTTCTTTGATGAGACATACATTATAATAAATTATTCTGTTGATCCGATGAAACTGGAAATTCAACATAAACGCTTGTATTAACTGTTATTAATTCTAACAAGATTGTCGAATAAAAATCTGTAATTTTATCCTTGTGAGATTCTACAGTTAGACTACTAAAAATAATATTTTTGATCAGTCAAAATGGTAGGTACCTGTGCGTGTGAAGACAATTCAAGCAGGTTTTTTAGATGATCATAAGAGATCGATTAAAAGAACTAATCTTAAAAAAATTAAAAGGTCTTCAATCTTTTGTAGATTTCGGCTGCCTTTATTTAAAATTTTATACATTTCACTCTATCCTTTTTGTACTTAATTGTTTAATAGGCACATCACTTGGTAGTTTTTTCAAGGTCTTCCTTTTATTATCACGTTTAACCTTTAATTGAACGATTACTTTGTTTAATTAATCTATTAACTTTATCCCTTTCTATTTTATGTGATACCTACGAAGTAACTGATGAAAAAGCGTAATTTTAGCAATGTTTTCAAGTTATCCCATGTCATAAGTTCTTAGTTTAAGAATTTTCATACATCTAAACTTCATATAATCAATAAAGATTGGTCAATGAGTTTAATTTTAAAACATCGACCTGAGGATATTATAACAACATAAAACCATTACATCATAACTTACACAACCGGATTTATAGGATACATGCATTCCAGTCGACTTGTAACAAAGATTTATTTATAGTCTTAGCCACAAGCTATCTAAAAAATTGAAACAATATTTTAAAACTTTCACAAACGATTTGATTCGTATGAAAGTCAAAATTATACATAATCAAGCTATTACATCGAAATCACGACGAAATGACTAAAAGAAGGAAAAATAAATTACATAAATTAGAAAGAATCAAGACGAGAAACATTACTACTAAAAATTATTTAAATTTCAAAAGACATAAGGATGCCTTTGATCAAACATTACATTTTTATTCTGTTTGCTGTAGAGAGCTTAAATGCTTATGGAGTCAATAATGTTAAAAAATTCTTACAAAACGTTCCACCGCGGTTAATTGACTCAATGGAGACAGAAGGGCTGGCTCATTTTTTGCACAAAGGATCAGCCCGGCCGTTGTGCGCGGAAATGCAACCAGTTTTCTGGTTGCGGTTGGTTGGTTTTCTGGTTGAGCGCGGAAATGCAATTCTTGACACCATTTCACGAGGGCATGATTTGTATAGTTGTCAATGAATATGGCTAGCTTTAAGTTTTAGGGCTCTTACGCACTCATCCGATCCGAATCCGTGAAAATAAATTTCGAAGTAGTCATAGATCTATTTGTATGGTAGTTTACGCACTATATCCGACTTCCGTCTCGCCGCCGTCGTACTTTTGGGAAATCACTTGATTGAATATATAAAAGATCTGAAATCTATCGAACCCCTTAAAAAGGAAGAAACAAGGAGAACAGCTAACAAAGATCTAGGCTGGATTGACACGCATCCGGCAATCGGTCTCAGGCCACTAGCCTCCAACTGGCCGGAACGATGGAATTGCATTACGGAATATTTAATATAGAGCTTGGTTTGTTTGTGAATCTGATTACTAAAAAAACCGACTTCAAAAACCAAAAATACTAAAAAGTAGAAAATAATTTTTGTTTAGCTACACATGTAATGTACCTAGGTATGAAGTCGAGCGAGCATATTAAAACAAAATTAGAAATCCAAGAGTGAAGCTCGCCCGACTTCATACCTAGGTACATTACATGTGTAGCTAAACAAAAATTATTTTCTACTTTTTAGTATTTTTGGTTTTTGAAGTCGGTTTTATTTTTCTTTTGAAAATTTTTTATTTCACAATTTTTAGTGGCCCCACTGTACTATAATATGCTATGCCCAGTTAAAACCCTACTGTTTACTAAGCTATTACAGTGATCGCGAGCAATTTGCTCTTATCCATTGAGGAGTTCTGTTCTCCATCTTCGAAGATATTCATCAGATCTTCACCAAATTTATATGGGACCACCTGCACAGTATACCCTTTCAAACAAAAATAAATAAATTTTCCAAATCGGTCCAGGGGTCTTTGAGTAATCGGGGAACATACATAAAAAATAAAAAATAAAAAAAGATCCCGACGAATTGAGAACCTCCTCCTTTTTTGGAAGTCGGTTAAAGAGTGTATAAATGACATACAGATCCTTGTCTGATAAAGTGATACCACATTTTTCGTGAAACAAACATGAGTAAAGTAAAATATCTTTTGAATTAAGGAATACAGTATAAGGATAACTTCAAATGAAATATGCTATTTAAAAAACTAACATAATTAGATTTCAGGCAAAAATGAAATTAACCATCCAACATGACTGTCGCAACAAAATTCAATTCGGTCAGACAAAGGCTTTTGACCAACATTTTATACTTACATTAATATCAATTAAATAAACAGAGCATAAATGAATTATTAAGAGACGGTACATCGATTTAATGACTTTAGTTTTTAAATGGATTAAAAGCAAATAGTAGCTCATTATTCTTAACAGGGAAAACAGTCCATGAAATTTTGCAGACATATTCTAGAAACTAATATCTGTCTGTGGTTTTTAGATTTTTCTAAAAATATGTAGTTTTAAAATTACAGGGGCTGAGCCCCTGTAAATTTGTATGAAAAAAAAAATTTTATTTCAAAGATTTGTATGAAAATTTTTAAGACCGCGTAACTTTGAAACCGAATATTTTAACAGAAATCTGGAAAACCACAGACATAGATATTAGTTTCCAGAATATGTATGCAAAATTTCATGGACTTTGGTTGCTTAGTATTCAAATGAAATTGGAACTACGATTGTATGAAACGAGTGACGGAGAGAGCCCTCTTAAGAAGTTTAAGTAACTTTACTTTCATGGAAAAGGCGTGGTTACTTACCGAGAAAAATATGCTAAATCAGAAAAAAATGTTTTGATTCTTGAGGTTGTTGATGATAATTGTTTTCTACCTATTGCACAAACAAACCAGGGTAATTTCAATGATCTCATACTACTGTGTGCTATACTTAATATAGTCAATAGTGGAACAAAGCGAGTATTGTCTGCATTTTCCATCGCTGCCACTTAGAAAGTGCATTGCGTGTCGAACGCTAGATACATATCGAGATCGAAATAATAATGATCCTAGAACATCGTGCAATTTGAGACAATTGGTTTCATAGAACCCGAAATCACTATAAAGAAAATAGGTATTTGCAGTGAAACTTAAATCAAAAGTATGACTATGAGCCTGACCAATATGAGTTAAAAATAATATACAGACTTAGGTAAAAACCGACAGTGTCTCAGGAAAATCTAATCTTTATAGTCGTTTAATTCATCCCTCTCGGGAAAGGCAAACATTGTGATCTTTATAGAGATCAAAAACTTTAGTTCGTGATTTTATATTGTTCTGAAAACTTCTGAACGTGATTTTTATTGGTGCGTTATTTATTTACTTAAATATTGTTTTATTTTTGAAAATTAGCTTACTGACCTTCTTATTTTATTTACGATGTAGTGACGATAAAAATATAAACACACTGTGTCATAGATAACGTGCACCTTAAGAGGGCTTTCTCCGTCACTCGCTCCATACAATCGTAGTTCCAATTTCATTTGAATATTAAGCAACCAAAGTCCATGAAATTTTGCAGACATATTCTAGAAACTAATATCTATATCTGCGGTTTTCCAGATTTCTGTTAAAATATTCGGTTTCAAAGTTACGCGGTCTTAAAAATTTTCATACAAATCTTTGAGCCCCTGTAATTTTAAAACTACATATTTTTAGAAAAATCTAAAACACCACAGACACAGATATTAGTTTCTAGAATATGTCTGCAAAATTTCATGGACTTTGGTTGCTTAATATTCAAATGAAATTGGAACTACGATTGTATGAAACGAGTGACGGAGAGAGCCCTGTTAACAACTACTAAAACTTACCACAGGGGCTTTCCATTTTAACAGATGAATATACAACTAGATTCTAACTTACACCACAACAGTTAATGCTGATTAAATAGTAGGACGATTTGTGTTTGACTAGCATACAGAATGTGATATATCTCATTACCTACACATCTGCACAATTCAATGAAGAAATCAAGTTCCTATTTAAAGTTTTGGCCTATGAAATCAACAATACAATTGTCCTTATTGAAACATTACAAGTTCCAATATTTAGGGCAATTAAACGACATTCCAGTACCGTGCAATGCAATTAATTCACCATTTAGATTAAGTAAAATCTTTAGTTGCTAAGCTTCATTTGTTTTAACTAACTTTGACTTGACTTTGGTAATATTACATTTGATGATTGAACAGAACACTAACGCAAAACAGCTAATTTCAATCAAATAAATCAATATAAACGTAAATCCTGATTAAAGTATGACGAGACATAAATCAAAGATTTGGAAGATAAATTGTCGTATTGCGGAACTGAAAAACAGCAAGCAATTGGTTTAACAGTTCTTGAACGAAACAGATTATTCGCCAGCGCCATTGTGCTGCAATTCAATGCTCTGATTGCAAACATCGCCATAATATGAATATGTAGCGGTTAACACTGAATACAGATGGATAATATAGCTACGTAGTTTCGTAACTCCCGTCAATTTAGGCAATGTGGTTTTGGTAGTACAACCGGCTTTGATACCTACATTCAAACGCATACTTTCAGTTAAGTTCCATGAATGTTTGTAATGCTATTCCAATTATCATTAGAATTAAAATCAAAACTTTAAATCCTAATGAAATTTAAATTGACAAAGGAAATAGAGAACGCGCCAATACTAATAAAAGTAACTTTAATATAACACGTTTAGGACAAATTTCGCAATGCCTAGAACCAGTAAAGAACAAAGATTTTATTCGCAACGTGAGTTATTATGATTATGAAGGTAAATAGACTATTTTATTCACGAGTTTATTTTTAAACTTGAAATTAAGTGGAGCGTAGCAATATGTTTCATGTTTCGAAACCATAGTAATCTGAAACTTAACGTACCTAACTAAGATTGCGCTAATCTTAATACAAGGTTTAGCGATGAGAACATTAGGACAAGTCCAACACAAAACCATCATAAAATGATAAAATTGAACTGACAATGATCTTAAAGTCCGCGTTACTAAAACACAATAATATTTTTGTGCTTATAATACACAGTAAAATACTAAAATGAAAAAAATTAGCTCACGATCTGAAGTCGACCGGCACTGGTTGACCCTGAAACGGACACAGCTGCCGGTGTCTCATATAAATTTTTTCCCTGCATCGAGTAGTATCTGAAATCATTGCGAATCATTCGGACATGTCTTTTGAATAAGATTTTGTATCGAGGGATAAATACTGACGATTTCCACAGATAGACGCGCAAGTGCATTAGTTTACAGTGAAGTGAATAGTGATGTAGTGAAAAAATGATGAAAAATGGTATCGGACAGGCCCCCGCTGAACGGCGGTGTTGGTGCGCCGAGGCCGCGGACTTTTCGAAGGAATTGTGGCGATCAAGGTGCTATAGACTTTTCGATCCGCTTTATCGACATATTTCATTAGCATAAACATATACGGCAAACATGACGCGAGACCGGTATTGAGTCCCAAGTGACTCAGTTATTGTGACAACCAGTAAAATATGCTCATGCCCATTTCGATTTCACTTGCAAACCACACGTGCTAATTGAAACTAAAGTTGTCTTTGTTTGAACAATTTTGTGGCAAACGACATTCCGATACGATGTCTATGACCTGCCTTTCATTTATACATATCTTCAAAGTAGATTGTTCCCAAGCTTTTGCTTTAAAATGATTGGCCTTAATCCCTTCACACGTTGAATCGAGTCAAATGCCGCGATCATGTTTCATTTCTCGCTCAATTTATATATTTACCAAAGCGGAATCAACGTCTAAATCACCTTGACCGTTCTTTTAGTGTCTGTGACGTCACCATCAAAGGTTTACATAAATACAAGCGCAAAGTGCACGTTCTATAGCGAGAACGACGAGACGTCTAAAAGAGTTCGTAAAACCGTTGATGATAAAGTGAAGTTCATCGAAGTGCTCGAACAGACGTGGTGGCTGAGCGTGAGAACCGTTTTACGTGACGGGGAATTCGAGATACAGGACCTCGTTGCATTTATTGGTATGCATTGATTACATTACTTTGAACTCATTATGTTTTGGGAGTTAATATGCTTATTGTACTCTTAGTTGTGATAAGTTTTGATCTTTATTGACTAATAACAGTAACTGAAAACCACTGGTGCTTCCAGTTTCTTCCTAACAACCTTCGTTAAGAAAACGAAACATAATATCTTCAATATAATGCCTCGGTCTAAATTATTTCGCACCTACATGATATTATTCATTGTTACTCTAGGTACAAACCTCTCTTTTCCTATTTTGTAAATGTTCTTTAGTAGATATTGTGTGCAAATATAGATATTCGTCAAAGTTTTCACACTTTTGATTCTTCTTCGACCAATCAAACAGGGTTCAGGTCATCTTTCTTTATATGAAGAAAAAGTATAGCAAAACTAGATTAAATAACGATCAATATGTGCTAATGTTACTAGTAACTCGTAACTCGTACTCGTAGTTCGTAGTGTGGGTTTTATTCTAATAGCTAGGAAAATTACTTTCACTTGGATCGATACTTGTAGCCTAGTTAGAAAACAGTTGCATTAATTGGTATTGCTGACTATTACATCTTTTAAAATTTAATAATTGGGGTTCTACAAGGTACGTGACTAAGCCCAAAACTATTGCCCATATTTAATATTCATTGCATAAGAAGAAAGTGAAAACCAACCGTAGACGGCAGGTTACATTATGACAAGATTTTGATTATGGGCACTGCCATTGTGGTCAAAGCCGGATCCGAAATAGGCTTTATAGGCATTATGACGATGGTACTATTTCAAAATCTTTTGATTGCGACTTACAAGATATTCTTACAAATCTGAACAAGAATCAGGTCAGTAAAAATTAAGAAAATGTGGTGCTTGTTTACATTAACATGTACACACACTAGGTACTCGTAATATCTAGAAAAAACTTGTTTAGATTCTCTAAATCAGACATCGTTGTTATATTAACGTATATATTGCATTTCAGAGATGAGTGAGAGATCTATTGTAAAGAAGGTAGATTTATGAGTATTTTGTAAATAAGTCAGCAAGTTTTATGGACAGAGTAATTACTCATAAGAAATCCAGCAATTAGTACAATACTTAACACTCCCTAGTAAAAGCCATCTAATGATCGTATCATACTCGTAACTAGTATCTTTCAATGTTTTTGAATAATTATTCAACTTAGTACTTAAATGATGATTAACCAATATTGCCAAACTGATCACACTTCCACTTAGATTTTAATTACTAACTTTATTAGCTTTTTTATTACTAACCAGTTCAGTAGGTATCTTTATTGATTTTCCACTTGGTTATTATGTTATTAAGTAGATACATTAATTAATGCAGTTAATATGATGATGTTTATTTTTTAATAATTATTTTTATCATTTGTTTAAGCTAACTCGTCTGTAAATTGATACTTACTAGAAAAATTAAAATTGCTTTACTTTATTTTCGCTTGAGAAAAATATGTAAGAAATAAATATCGGCTGAATCGATTTATCTGGGACAGTACGGGGAAAGATTCTTTTTATCATTTTTTTCGTTGATCAAAGATGATTTTCTCTCGCTTTGGTAAAATCATAAGATGTCATAAGATATCATCATAAAATCATCTTGTAAGCTTACCACTTGGTGTCCATTGTCATCTACTAATTTTAGTAACCTATTTTTAACCCCCGACCTAAAAAGAGGGGTGTTATAAGTTTGACATGTGCAGTATCTGTGTATCTGTCTGTGGCATCGTAGCTCCTAAACTAATGAACCGATTTTAATTTAGTTTTTTTGTTTGAAAAGTGGCTTGATCGAGAGTGTTCTTAGCTATAATCGAAGAAAATCGATTCAGCCGTTTGAAAGTTATCAGCTCTTTTCTAGTTACTGTAACCTTCACTTGTCGGGGGTGTTATAAATTTTTAATTTGCACTTGTAGCTATACTAATTTATTTTTTATCGATGGGTATTAAACCTAGTTGTCCTAAAATGCAGCGCCAAAATATCAAGACTGTAGTCGGGTAAGTCCGTGCGCAGTCTTGCAGTTGCGTCTTAGGGTGAGATCTATAGAGCGCGCTCTGCCTTTGCTTAGACTTAAGACAGAGTTAAAACGAGACAGAGCTATATCTCTCACATAAATCTGTCTCGTTTTAACTCAATCTTAAGTCAGAGCAAAGTCAAAGTGCGCTTTATAGATTTCAGCCTTACATAACTCGCGGTTTCGTGAGGCAACCTCCATCACGCACGTCTGGTGGATTTTCGCAACTCGACTTCCAACTCCACAATAGCCTCTGCTTGCACTGTGTAAAGTTATACGTTTACATTGGTCATTTAGGCATTTATGTACCAACAGTGAACCATGTTTCGACTTTCGTCATAATTGTGCAGAAATTTTTCTTATCAGCAAGGAGGATTTTATGGTTTCCCGTAATAATCCGTCCATAATTACAATATTGCTAGTTAATACTTCATCCGCGAAAGTTTCGGTTTAAAGGTCTTTGATTCTCCGGGATTAGGTATCTACTAAATATGATACCATGCGCGGATTTAGGTTTTTCTAGGCAGAAATAGTATTTTTGTCCCGGAAAATCAAATTTCCCACGACAAACTTTGATTTTCCGGGACAAAAAATAGATTTGATTTGCTTTGACAGACGGACACACTTTCGCAATGTATTATTATGAACGTGTTACTCCTATAATAATAATTTGCGCTTGACAGAAGTCGAAAAGTCTCCATAAATAATATCAAATATGTAACCCTGAAATACATAGCTGCTTAGGATTTTTAAAGCGAATATGATAAAACCTTACCTCCAAGCGATTTAACGTTCCGGTACGATGACGTGTAGAAACCAAAGGGGTATGGTTTAATACCCCTACTGTCCTACCCCTTCCAGGTTAGCCCGCTTCCATCTAGGACTGCATCATCACTTACCATCAGGTGAGATTGCAGTCAAGGGCTAACTTGTAACCTGAATAAAACAAATTGGTTAACAGAACTGATCTTTTCGTTTCAGAATGCGACAGTAGCGACTCGGGCCACTTCTACGAGTCCTTAGAGCCAGCAGCACCACAGCTACCGCTGCCGCCCACGCCTCCCATACCTCTGGAAGATGACTTCGATTCCTTTGACAGCGATAGCGACACCGATGAACATGACAAGGTTAGTATCATTGAAACCTATTTTTTTTTTTTTCAAGTTAATTGATATTATATTTGCTTCCCACGGTGCGTGATTATCACGCACGGCCGACGCCCATGGAGAGCTACGCACCGTGCAAGACTCGGAGGACGACGACAAGGTGTCCGTGTATTAATCCTTCCGTCCTTCTGCAATATCACGCACCGTAGGAAGCCGGTGTTAAGGTTACACTTACGTTACGTGTTTCTCCAATCTAGCTCATCATTGCTCTGTTTTTCAGACATGATTGTCGTCAAGCGCTTAAAAGTTGATTGCATTTCTGCATGCTCTCACGCTCGACTTGGGGCGGCCATGGAGAGCACCTTTAAGTACTAAAAGGGATTTCATTCGCTATTGCAGACCCTACAACCGCAGTCGCCGCCTGCGTTGCCAGCGTCGCGGCTGCCCAACCCGCCCAACGCTGGAGGCCCCTACACGCTGACGAAGATCGCCAACGCTGCGCAGCGCAAGATGCGCCAGATCAAACGGAATCTCACCAAACGATACTCTGGTAAGCAAATGATAGATAGATAGAAGATTTTATTGCATACAAAACAGAAAACCAAGACAAAACAAGAAACTATACTATCTCTGTATTAAATAGATGATAGTCGCAATTTCGTCCACGTGGTTTTTTGAAAATCTCTTTAGAACTCTTTGATTTTGTGTGATAAAATGTACCTATTCTATAAATAGTAGCCTCCGGTATTAACCTAAAGTCTCCGGAAACGGGATGCAAGCTATCTTTGTACCAAATACTTAGATAGGTTTTTAAAGATCCCGTGGAGTTTCTTTTATTTTCCGGGATAAAACGCAACCTGTATCTATTCGTCTGAAGTATACAAACACTAGCTCTGTGGCAAATCTAGTGAAACGAAGAATAATGAAAAAAAACCTATTTCATTCATTTTTTTTTTTTTTGAAAAACATTAGAAGAAAAAAAGTATAAAATATGAAAAGTACTAACAGGAAAAAATGCAAAAAAAGTTAAAGCTTTTCCGATACCGGGAATCGAACCCGAGCCTCCTGGGTGAGAGCCAGGTATCCTAGCCACTAGACCATATCGGATCGTTGTTGAGACATTGAAAATATCGAACTGCTACTTTTATAACATTTTAAAAGATTCCGTACCCGGAAGGTGGCAACGGGACCCTATTACTAAACCTTCGCTGTCCATCCGACAGTCTGTAAACTGTAATAGGTAGAAAGTTTGAAATTTTCAGTGTATTGCCGCTTTAGTAACAAATAATAAAAAAAGAAAATGGCGAATTTCAATAATATGTTATTTTGAAATGATTACATTTAAAAAAACCTTGTATTAAACCCTATGTGTGCGAGTCCGACTCATACTAGACCGGTTTTTGTTTTTTCTATCTGTATACTATGGACAATCGAATATGGAGGCCCATATTTTTAAAAAACTTAACTGTTGGCATTTTTTTTTCTTTTTCAGTTGCAATGGACGGCAAACCCTTTACGAAATCATCGAACAACCAAAACGGGACTTACGATGTCCCGAAAAATCAACCTAAAACCAAATCACCCAATATCATCTACGCCAACTACGAAAAACCTGAAATCCAGCACGTTTATTCAAATGTCAACTTTAATGACACCAAAAATGCTTTGAATAAGACTGAGAATCCCTTGGCAAAGATCACTGGAACTTTCAAGGAAGAGCTGAAAACTGTGATAGGGGAAAAAGGCGTGAACAAGACTGGGGTAACGGACAAAGGGGTGAACAAAGCTGGGGTGGAAAAAGTTATGAATAAGACTGTACCAGAGAGAGGTGTTAATAGGTAATAACATTTTTTTAAAGATTATTAGCCATGCTAATCATGACTACTACTCCCCTTTCCCCTCCAATTAAGCGTAAAGCTTGTGCCAGGTGTGGGTACGACAATAGTGCAACGGGTGGGGTTTGAGCCGCCCTTCTTTCGGAATTCAGTCCGCTCCTCAACCGTTGAGCTATCGAGGCTCAAATTAATATGTACTTAACGTAGTTAAATCTTTTTAAATTCACCATGATTGGCTTATCGGTGGAGATGACATAGAGAAAACATGGCATTAGAGGATGACTAATTTTAAATTACACTAACTCATTTAATATTCAAACACATATAAATGACAACAAATGCACAAACACACATAAATGTCATCCGGTCTCTGGCGAACAGTACTGGACTAGTATTATAGACATGAAATAAAATTTTACAGGGCTGTTAAAAAACTGCGGCTAACGTAGAATTTTTAACATCTTTAGTATTATTGGACTTCTTAAATTAACTTTGTTTCAAAACTCATTTTTACTTTTACTCCACTTTCATTCAAAATAAATAAATGGGAGTAGAAATAACAGATCAAGACAAGATTTTTTAAAAAACACTTTGCCCAGTTCTGTTCGCCAGCTCCTTTCATTGTTAAAATAGACATGCGATTTTTGGGCTACACACATATTCCTAATCCCGACATTAATTTAATTTTAATAGGTCTAGTATAGGCGAAAAAAGAAATAGCAGTGGCGAAGTACCTCCACCGTTACCAGACAAGCTGCCTCCAGAAAAGCCCACGACTCCCACTAGTGATACCAAGAGCAGTGGGACGCTATCCCGCAAGGCGTACTTCTCCTTCAAGTCGAGGTTCAGGCGGGCGACGTCCATGGCCGTGGATATCAACTCGGATGTTCCCAGCGCGCTGAAGATTACCAACTCTACCTTCTATCTGACTGACTCTATGGATGGTGACTCTGGATTTAGCAACTGGTAAGTTTAGTTTTTACTTATTGTATTTGGAAGCGTTTTTTTTGTTTTTTTTTTTTTTTGAAAAGGGGGCTAGTTCAGTAGTTATTGCTATACAAATTGACAGTAGTTGTTTCACAAAGTCGCTCAGCGTGCTATGGAGCGGTCTATGTTGGGTGTCTCTCTGAGGGACAAAATCCGTAACGAGGAAATTCCTCGGAGAACCATAGTAACCGACATATCTCAACGAATTAGCAAGCTGAAGAGCAGGTCATATAAGTTACAGAACCGATGGGGAAGACGTTTTCCGGAGTGGAAACCGCGTACCATCAAGCTTTTTATGTGACGACCACCAACCCATTGGTCTGAGGACGAGAACTCGGGTAAAGTGGGTGGGTGAGAAAGGCGCAGGACCGTATGTGGTGGCGCGCTCTCGGGAAGACCTAATATGTCCAGCTGTGTAGTGCGTACGCAAACAATGTAATACATATATTTATAATATCAGTCTGTTTCTTGATTGTTAATATCCATTTTAAGGATACAATGTAACGGCTATACCCATGTATTTAGTCAATGTAAGCCCGACTAGTTTCGAACCCATCCGGCGTCCTTTTTCATAGAGACTCAGCTCGCTGCGCGTCGCGGTGGAGACTATGCGGTTGACGGAAATATTACGTGAGTATAGCCGTTACATTGTATGCTTATAACTCAATCATAATGTTGTTTCAGCAGCGACAACGGCGCGGCGGAGACGCTGTCCCCCTCCAACCGGCGGCGCGACGGTACGCTCCGTGCATGGTCCGAGTCCTCGCCGTGCCTGGCGCTCGAGCGGCCCGCGCTGCCGCCGCCGCCGCCGCCCATGCACACTGACCTTAGCGCTGTGAACGAAGGTCGGGATCCATTGCTTTTGGCTTGAAACGTGTTTGCGATAGACGTCCACTGAAGCTCGATAGATAGTGAAAGAAAAAACGTTTATAAATTGTGCCACACATGACACATCAAATAACCTAAAGGGTTTTATCCAGCATTTTCTTCACCTGGATATTTAAGCTAATACCTTAATAACCAAGCGAAGCTGTGGCACAACCTAAAAAAGATCCCAGCTCAGATAAATGGTCAGCTAATAGATAATCTAAGAATTAGCCAGCCAGCTGGGGGGGTTAGGCCTCCACGATCTCACACGCAAGCCAAATATTTTTTTAATGCGACTTCATCGGGGTGGATTTAGGTTTCTAAAATCTTGAAACCCTAGTCTACCTTTGACGAAAGGACCTGTGCACGATTTTACATAGGATAAATGGTAAAGAGGTTATACAGAATGAAGAAAGATTAGTCATATTATGATAAAGAGGAATGTAAATATTTTAGATGCGATAAAAAGCTAAATGTAGTCATCGGATACAACAAAAAGCTATAGATATTCTAGTTTCGAGAATATAGCATCTATGCCATACTCTCGAAACATCAATATAGCATCAATATACCTACATAGTTAGAATCTTGATCGTAACATAGAAGTCATGTTATTCCATAAAGGGATAGCACCAGATAGCACCGTTGATGTCGGAACTACTACTTTGTTCTGTGGATGGGATAGTCAAATATATTTTTGAACTAGCTGATGCCCGCGACTTCGTCCGCGTGGATTTAGATTCCATCAGTCTTGGTGGTCAGGTCAGGTGGGACAGGATTGAGGAGTCGGAATCCAATTTTTTTATGAAACAATGTCGCAAAGTTCTTCTATCGATTAAAAAAAAATTACGCAAATCGGTTCAGAAATCTCGAAGATTTCGGTGTAAATAGGTAGAAAAACACAACTCCCTTTTTGAAAGTCGATTAAAAAAGTAGCCTATGTTACGCCCTGGTCAATCCTCTACTTGTCTGGGAAAGTCCCGTCAAAATCAGTTCAGCCGTTCCGAAGATTAGCCTTTTCAAACAGACAGACAGACAAAAATTTTAAAAACGTGTGATCCAGTTAAGGTATCGTTCAAATAACCTTATGAGCTTAATATGAGGCAGTTATTTCGAAATTACAGACAGACACTTCAATTTTATTTATTAGTAAGTATAGATATTATAATATGGCAAAACAATTTCAGCTATTCTAGAACATATGGCGCAGTCTTTTGACATTCATGAATAGGCCAAATAACCATGGTTGTTCAGGTTAGGATAGGAAGTACTATAATAAAATTTTATTATGTCGGTTACTTTCAGTTTCAGTAGACGTCTCTCCGTTGTTAACACATAATGTTATAAATTATTTCCAATTAAAAGGGAACTTATCGGAAACGAAGACAGCGCTAAACAGAGGTCAGAACCTCTGTCCCTGTAAATAACTAATATCAAAATTAATGAACTAACTAACTAAAAGCATTAATTACGACTTTTATCTTAAAAATTGAAATACTTAGTATGTAGAAAGGGCGAAATTCTCAATTTTTCCGCGATTTTAAAAGTTAAATTACCTACTTGTAATTTTATCATATTATGATGCCGATCGTGGATATTATATTTTTCTCGTGAATTGTAGTTTTAAGTAGCCTCGATCTTTTTTATTAACCTGTACTAATAAATTATAGCAATAAATACTTACTTGAATTTAATCCTTTTCTTTTATTTTTCATGAACTTTGCCCTTAACTAATTTATTTTTACGTTTCTTTTCTAACCACGTGGAACTATCAACTATGTGGAAAATCATGCATTATAAAAAAATGTATCTTGATTTTTTTTAAGATTTTTGATTTGTTGTTTCTTTTTCCTCTTTTAACTTTTTCGCCCTTCTACGATCCAATGACGGGAAACTTTTTTATTATGAATGAGAACTCAGATTAACAGGGCTCTCCCTGTCACTTACTCCATACAGTCGTAGTTCCAATTTCATTTGAATATTAAGCAACCAAAGTCCATGAAATTTTGCAGACATTCTAGAAACTAATCTGTAACTGTGGTGTTTTAGATTTTTCTAAAAATATGTAGTTTTAAAATTACAGGGGCTCAAAGATTTGTATGTGAATTTTTAAGACCGCGTAACTTTGAAAGCGAATATTTTTACAGAAATCTGGAAAACCACAGGCATAGGTATTAGTTTCTAGAATATGTCTGCAAAATTTCATGGACTTTAGTTGCTTAATATTCAAATGAAATTGGAACTACGTTTGTGTGGGGCGAGTGACGGAGAGACCCCTCTTAACATAATCTGAGAATGTGAATAAGATATTAAAATATTAGTTATTTGCATCGGCATGAGGTGTGGTTGTGGTGTAACATTACACGGCTTCATGATTGTCTTATATATGTTTGCACTGTCTTTGTTATTTTCGTCTTATTTGCCTGCAACATACCTGCATTTACATGTTTCTTTCTACTTTTGGGTTGTGGTGTAACTTTAAGGGTCTTCGCACACTACACAGACACGCTGGCAATAGTGAAGGAAACCATTATGAGGGAACCTCCATGCCGACATGTCTATAAAGATGTGTGAAGTCTGTCAATTTGTACTTCGCCAGCGTAAAGCCTCATTCTAAAAGGAGATCCATGTTCAGTAGTGAGCCAGTGATGAGTTGATGATGAAAGAAGTATACGAAGCCTGGACTACCACGTGGTCTACGCGTCATACACTTCAGTCAGATACTTCAGTGTTGAAAATTCCACCGTAATCAACACGGTATAAAGCTCATTTTGCCATGCTATACTGTGAGTCGAGTCGGAATGGAGTCTGTGTAGAGTGCGAAGACCTTTAAACCTGGCTTTTGAGAAATAATCCAACACTATCAAAAAAAAATGTCGTCATCCTGTTTTGAATGAACGAACCTTTGAATCTGGATGAATATCCAGATTTTGTAAAATAAGCTTCCTTCCAAAGCCGCTTCTGATTTCATTTAAGTAATAATTTATACATAAGTAGATTGAGTAGTTAAGTAGTCTCCTATACTTTAGCATTTAAAACGTCGTTAACTATGGGTCCTCATAAGCAAATTCATAGTCACTCAGTGGGCGATGGAGAGAGCTATGCTTGGAGTTTCTCTGCGTGGTTAAATAAGGAATGAAGAGATCCATAGGAGAATAAGAGTGACTGCCATAGATCAGCGAGTTGCAAAGCTGAAGTGGCAATGGACAAGGCACATACTTAGTTCGAAAAATCGATAGATATACTTAGTGGTTTCAGCGTTGGAAGGTCTCCCACTAAATGGATAGACGACATCAAATTAGTCGCTGAGAGTCGCTTGATTAATATTAATGGCGTGTGAAAGTCCCTACAAGAGACTTAATATGTCCAGTGCAGTGGAAGTCTATCGGTTTTTGATGATGATGATGATGATGATGAAAAACGTTAGCTTACTATTTTATAAACAATCTATTTAAGTAGGTATTTATGATTTGAATGCGGCAGCTATCTGAATTCAAGCTTTTTCACCCAAGAGAACCTAAAGTTAATAAACACCGCCGAGGAATCGAAATCCACATTTGATGGGATAAAAAAATGAATATATTTCCTTTGATCCAAAATTAGTCCTCTCTACCATCAGCGATTTGTTTGAGCTACTATTTATTCTATTTTTCAAGTGGCTGCAAGATGATAAATAATATCATTTGGACCAACCTTGGCCTATATTATAATCTCAATGATTAATTCTGATTTTATTGAGCTTGAGCTATTTTCTTTATTAGACTTGATGGGGCCCGATTTGTTTGAGCTACACTTCTATTTGTCAAGTGAGTGCAAGATGATCAATACATTTGTACCAAGTTTGGACCATACTCAATGATTCATCCCTATTTTATTGAGCTTGAGCTATTTTCTTTATTAGACTTGATACCTTCTGTTTCCTTATTTGTTCCATCGAATTCGTAATCGTTTTATTGATTCCAAAGTGCCAAAATATTCAGTTATACTTACCATAATATTTATTACGCAAATTACATAAATTGACCTTGTAAACTGCCTTTCCAATTTACGACACCCATTTTGAGCATCGTTTCCAATTAAAATATTAAATGTTACCGAGTTTAGCGGGCGGACGAGTTTGCAATTTTATTTTTATAAAATTATCTAAAAAACCAAAGTAAAATATAAACAGTCCTAACTTTTAGTAGACCGGAATAAACGCAGTTTATTTCACAATTATTGGTGTTAATGTAAAACAAAATGCAATTTTTATCGATTTTTTAATACACTTCACGAATAAAAGTTTTAAAATCGGTGAGTGGATCTATATACAAGTATTTAACCCCCGTCCCAAAAAGAGGGGTGTTATAAGTTTGACGTGTGTATCTGTGTGTTTGTGTATCTGTCTGTGGCATCGTAGCTCCTAAACGAATTAAACGATTCTAATTTAGTTTTTTTTTTTGTTAAGGTGGCTTGATTGAGAGTATTCTTAGCTATAATCCAAAGAAATTGGTTCAGCCGTTTGAAAGTTATTTCCTTTTTAGAGAGTTTTGTGTCGGGGGTTTTAAATTTTGAATTTATGTTATATTATAAATAGTTAAGACGTACAAGATTTCATGTAGATGTACCTATCTGGATTATAGAGAGCATGTGACTAGGTGAGGGCCAAACCTCGCCTCTTACCCCAATTGTCATCTTGACCTGTCGCGTAACATGGATTAGTAGTTGAACAAGCAGCAAAAATAATAAGGCAATAACAAATTTTCCGCGCCAGATAATTGCTCCAACGTCCTTACTTCGCATCATTTTCGCAATCAGCGTGTAGGCAGGCCGTTAGCGGTTTCTTTATTATTAACCGATTCTCAGTCATCCTTCGCGGTTAATACGCGACACACGTTTATGTCTTTTATCTAATAATGGTGTTATTGTAATTGTTTTGCGCACACAACTTCCTTGTGTTTCAAGTTAAACGGTTTTAAATGGGACGTAAGTTATTCTTGTTTTTTAACCGACTTCCAAAAAAGGAGGAGGTTCTCAATTCGTCGGAATCTTTTTTTTTTTTTTTTTTATATGTATGTTCCCCGATTACTCAAAGACCCCTGGACCGATTTGGAAATTTTTTTTTTGTTTGAAAGGGTATACTGTGCAGGTGGTCCCATATAAATTTGGTAAAGATCTGATGAATATCTTCGGAGATGGAGAACAGAACTCCTCAATAGATAGGAGCAAATTGCTCGCGATCAGTGTAATAGCTTAGTAAACAGTAGGGTTTTAACTGGGCATAGCATATTATAGTACAGTGGGCCACTAAAAATTGTGAAATAAAAAATTTTCAAAAGAAAAATAAAACCGACTTCAAAAACCACAAACACTAAAAAGTAAATAATAACTTTTATTTAGCTACACGTGTATTAATGTACCTAGGTATGAAGTCGGGCGAGCTTCACTCTTGGATTTCTAATTTTGTTTTAATATGCTCGCTCGACTTCATACCTAGGTACATTACACGTGTAGCTAAATAAAAGTTATTTTTTACTTTTTAGTGTTTGTGGTTTTTGAAGTCGGTTTTATTTTTCTTTTTCTCATGTTGATATTGTATTTATATCTGTACTCAATCTTATTATAAGTTAATAATTTCTAGTTTATCTTCGAAATGCCCTTCAAGGCTTGCCCTTAAGAGATAGGCGATGTTCATTTGTATGTATATTCATCATCATCATTCCTTTGCAACCTCTCGCACTGTCAAGGGTCACTGGTAGAGATGCTGCCCTGTCCTTTTTCTTTCTTTTTAGGGTACCTCAAAAGGAAAATGGAACTCTCATAGGATCACTTTGTTGTCTGTCCTGTCAAGTAAACCTATAGGGTACCTACTTCTCGTTGACCTAGAATCATGAATTTTGGTAGGTAGGTCTTATAGCACCAGTAAAAAAATAAATCCGAAAACTGTGAATTTGTGGTTACATCATTTAAACAAAAATTAAAATGGGTTTAAATTTTCAAAGTAAGACTAAACTATACCAAGTGGGGTATCATATGAAAGGTCTTTACCTGTACAATCTAAAACAGATTTTTATTTATTTTTATGCAAAGTTTTTGATGTATCGTGCAAAATGTCGGAAAACCCGAGTACGGAACCCTCGGTGCGCGAGTCTGACTCGCACTTGGCTGGTTTTTCTCTTTATTGTTACAACTTTCTGGTACAAATTAAAAAAAAACATCGTTCAACCTATAGACATCCGCTTTTGAACATCTCTTGTAGGGACTTCCACATGTCGCGGTCTTGCGCCGCCTGAATCCAGCGGCGCCTTACGACACGTTTGATGGTTGTATCTCATAGCCTAGTAAATCCTAATGGTGTTAGGTAGAATAGAACTCCTCTCCACGCCCTTGAGTGCCCACATCTGTGTCACAGCATGACTTAATAGCAACTTGTAGATAATAATGATTATGCAAAGTATGCACGATGATACAATCTGTGCACGGAAGCGTACAAGCGAGCACAATGAACAAATGCTACACCCACACGAGGAATCGTCGTTTTGTTTATTTTGTGTACACTGAATGGCTTCGAATGTGGGTCGCGGTCTGATCATTGACTGGTTAGTTACTAGGCACAGTTTAAAAACTGATTGATCTTCAACTATAAGTACTTAGTTATATGGTTATATTTACTGGCAAGGAAGTGTCGGCAAGAGTCCCCGCTGGCAAGGGACATGCGGTCGCTAATATTGTTAGGTATATATTATATGGTTTGTGTTTTTTCGATTTTTTATGTGGCGTCTTCTGTTTTATGTATGTATTGTAAATTGTAATTGTTGAACCTACAGGGGTGACATAGTCATATTGGACTAAACCCCAACAAAAAAAAAAAGAGAAAAAAAAAGTGTCGGCAAGCTATTAAGTGTTCAGTAAGATGCCGCGTAGAATTGGTTAGGGATATACCTACCTAAGTACTTATATAGTTAGTCTATATTGTCGGGATTCGGCAAATGCCGACTCAACAATAATGGTGCGGCTACATTTAGGTAACAACGCCATAATTATCGCGATAATCAACGCTTTAAACTGAATGGCCACACTTGAACTGTTAACGTCTAATGCCAATGGAATTGAGGTTAAAATAGTCTAACGTCAAACAGCATTTTGAATGCCGTTGTACGTTGATCGTGGCTACATCTACGTTTAACGGGAAACGCCGTTGAACATCGCGTTGAACGCCGGGACACTAGCGCGCGGTACGATACGATTAACAACGGCCACACAATACGCGATTCTAATAATTACCCTAATACTACTAATCATTTCCCTAAACCAGATAGTGGGGCCGAACCAATAAGGGTTTATTAAAAACTGCCGCATCCATTCTAGGCTAGCTCACTTCCACCTTAGACTCCATATTCACTTACCACCAAATGAGATCGCAGTCTAGGATTTACTAGTAGAATTAAAAAAACACGTTAGGGATTGTAAAACAGGGATCTTTTTGGCACCTAGGCTAGCCACAAAAACTTACGTATATTCAAACTAACCACAATAACATTATACCTACCTGATACGTAGGCATTTCAAGGAACCAGTAGGTGTGACAAGATTTCCAAGTAGTACATATTAGGGATTGCAATCCAGCAGCATTTTCAATCCAGCTGGATTTTTGCTGGATTGAAGCAAATCCAGCTGGATCCAGCGCGGATCCAGCACTTATTGATTTTTCAAAGAAATTTAACATTTTTTTTCGTTTCAACCGTATAAACTGTAATAACTAACTACCTATATTTGTTTGTAGTTATAATATGAGGTTCTTATCTATGTAAAAAGCGTTTTATATGGCAAAAAAACTTTTTTTAATGAAATTAAGTATGTATATAATCAATCGAAGTATGTACCATTCATTATCTATACACTATCGCCATTTTATAGGTAATTCATTGATTCCATTGCTGAAAAAATTGTCGAAGCGAGAATCAATAACATCTTTGGAGGCAATAGAACCTTTGAACTGTATCGAAATTGAATTTTTTTCCTTGCCAGAAATTGTCTAAGTTCCGAAAAAGTGTTTGTTGGAGTAATGTTCGGGAAGTATGGAAGGTGTTTCCAATCACAGCTCCTTAATTTAGCGATCGTCTGTTGTGATATATAAGGTCTAGCGTTATCCTGAAGCAGCAATGGACTAGAGCAGTTATTGACCAGTCTCAGTTGTTTAGTGGCTAGCTTTTCTATCGAGATTTGCAATTGTTGACAATAGATATCTGTCCTAATGGTCTGGCTAGATCTTAGGAAGCTGTAGTGTATGATGTCAGTACTGGTCCACCAAACACTCAAAAATAGCTTTTTATGAGTCAACTTTCGCTTGGGACAGGATTTGGCCGGGTTCTGCTGGGTTCAACCACTGTGATGAGCGATTCTGATTGACGTACTTGCAGATCCATTTCACATTACAAGTAACAATACGATGCGAAATTCCCTCATTATTGTGACGATTGAGTAATGTAACGCAGCACCCAAAGCGTGTTTGTTGGTTTGTTGTGCTTCACTCAATTCATACAGTACCCATTTATCGAGCTTTTGCACTTTACCAATTTATCATTAGTGAATTAAAATCGTTTTATTACTCACAAATGCTAGCGCTAATGTTAGTGTACCGCTAACTCTGACGTGGTTTGCGATGGATCCGCTTCCACAATCATCTTTTAATACTTAGCTGTCAACTAGGATCTCCAAGGGGTTTATTTTGCAGGTCAAAATAATTTTCAGAACGAAAACATTGAACCCAAAAACGTACCTTGCTTTATTTTTACAGTAACTTCCCTTATACACATCATTAATCTGAAATAGCTATTCATAAGTACTTGTTTTACTAACTTTGTAGGGTTCTCAGTTTCTCAATCTCACTAATTTTCGAAATAAAATTGCGTAGCCTATCCCAATTCCCATATAAAAAATCTTTATAGAAGCTGAAGATGTAATATAATTTCAGACTTGACAATCCAATCATTTCTGTTACAGTTCTTTTATACTTTTCTGAAAGACATTCTATGGTTTTTGCGCGAAAAGATAGTTAGTTACTTGTTTCTAGCTGATTGCGGATCCGCACCGCTGGATCCAGCGTCAGATGCTGGATCCAGCAAGCCCAAAAAACGTGCTGGATCCAGCTGGATTGCTGGATTGCGGATCCAGCATTGCAATCCCTAGTACATATTGAATAATTTTATTCGGAAAGAAGTTTTTTCTGGAATTAGAGATAGTATTATTAATTTTCGTGCAATTTTTTTTTGTCATTCACTGTACACAGTTTATAAACTAAATTGACAGGATCTATTGAGTATAGTTCCATTGTAGTCTCAGTTTTCAAACCTAAAGACGAAACCTAGTCATCTCAACTTTGTTTTGTGCATGTTTCCACCACCAAAATTATGTAAAATAACAATAATATCTCGACTTACGCAAATTGAGACTTAAACATAGATTTTTATTTTATTCTATCAATAAAAATCTATTTTTAAGCCCGCGAGGCTCGTACAAAATTTAAATAGGTGCACCTATAATATATGTAAATTATGCAAGATTTCATTGAGCCCACTTTGACTGCTTTTCCACCAGAGATGTGTGAGGATACGTAGCGAGGGATGTGCCAACAGCATTGCCTATATTCAAACATGCGCGACCAAGGAACGTCAGCTGCGCGGGGATCGCCTCCCACGATAATTAATGGCGCCATACACACCTATACGACTACAACAGTCGCGTAGGCGTGCACGCTCCCGCATCCCGCGTTCATGATAGCGCAGCGCAGGTGTGGCCGTACCTTTAGCTTTAGTTGGTGCCAAATGATAAGACCCTGCTCGTATCTTATGAAAACAAGCAATCCTGTCGGTCCCTTGCTACTCGCCCTCGTTTAATCTTTGATGGAATTGCAGACTGAAAGCCTATCTTCGGGATATTACTGTATTTGCCTTTAATCATGAGCTCTTTGTAACATAAGTTTCGTAACAAACAGAACTAAAGCGGCTGCTGCCGACGCTCTCGCGCAAAGAGAAGGGCGCGCGCACGCGCACGTCGTGGTACGCCGAGTGCGGCGCGGACGCGGCGCCCGCGAACACCTCCACCTCATCCTGGTGAGTTCTTTACAATGACAAAAGTTTTTTAAAGATCCCGTGGGAACTGTTTGATTTTCCGGGATAAAATGTCCGCTTATGTCCGTCCCCGGGATATAAGCTAACCCTGTACCAAATTTCGTCAGAATCGGTTAAACTGTTGGGCCGTGAAAAGCTAGCAGACAGACAGACACACATTCGCATTTATAATATTAGTATGGATATGGATGGATAAGTGTAGTTCCCCCGAAACTCCCCCCGAAATTTAATATTTATAATACACTACTTCTTGAATGGAACCATTTTTTGTGTAAACATATCCAAAAACCTATTTACTTATACAAAAGCTTTGGTCCTATGAATTGATACGTGAGTATAGTTGGTATATCCAAAATTTAAATGTGGACATAACTTAAGAGAGTTTGAACATTAAAATTGATCCTATTGAATAGGTATATGTAAATAAACAACAGCAGCTTTTAATATACCTATCGTCCATTTACGCGGTAAGTGGTTGAAAATTTTCTGGGTGAATAATGAATTTGTTCAGACATAGGTACAGTACCCTCCATGGAATGTCTATCTAGAGTCTAGACTTTAGAGAAGTCACGATCGCCAATCTCCCAGATCCTCATTGAGCTCTCTAGAGCCAACTAATTGTTGCAAAGGATGTGAGTTGATTGAGGATTGCTATCTGGGAGCGCAGTGCGCCAGTGACGCGGGCCTGACTCACGAGCCTGTTTTGTACCACCGTTATGACTTGCCGCAACTCATGAGCGACTGCGTTTACGAAAAGTGATCATTCGATAGATGTGACGTCACAACATGTGGGAGAACTGAGGACGCACACCAATTAGTGGAATGTGTTCGTAACGAGGCGTAGAGATGGGAGGTGTTCACACGATTTCCCATGCTTCGTCAGATTGGCGGCTGTAACGGCGCCCTATCCCAACCTCTGTCGGATGAGGCTAAGACTCTGTTACAGTTTGTGATGATGAAGTGATGTTTTATTGATAGGTAAGAAACTTATTAGAAAGAAATTTAATAATCGTGCCAACGCCTTTTCATTTCTGTATAATATTATGCTTACCGATTTCTTTATTATTTGCGATGAAATTAACTGTATCATCATTTTTTTTTAACGTAACGGAAAAGACAAAAACTAACTTAATAACAATACTGTCCCATTTCATGTACTATATTGTATATAACACTAATGTTATTCGGCATTCGGCAATCACAAATCTTAAAGGTCTACTACCTAATTTAGGTACCTAGAAAAAACCGCTACCTCTTATTATTTGGGCCAAAAGCCGATTCAACTGGTACATTGAAGTATACCTACACCCATACCTACATGTTCGAATGGTCATCAGCCGGTTACGAATACTCTCAGTAATATTCGTCGGTCAGTTTCGCGAGAAAAGGGTTCCCTGATAACTGCTGAAGTTTTCCTGCGGTTAACTGTGCTAATTTAACTACTAAATAATGTCTACTGTCCAAAAATTTTAGAATTTTAAATTGAGGTGGTTAAGGTTATTGTTAAAGATTTTAAATTCAGTTTCGTTGGACTAGTGGCAGTTAGTTGGTTTTATGGAACACGTTTTTTGCTCGAGAGATTACGACGAAGACAAGGTCAGAACAGAATTATTCTTTTGTTATCTAAGTAAGTAGGTATACTATATTACTTAATGACTCTAAGTAAGAATTGTTTTTTCTTTTGCCCTACATAATTTTGTTAAAGAAAAACTTCTAGAAACGAGGGTTTGATGCATTCTCAACCAATAATGAAAGTGCAAATACATGCAACTGTTTTGCATTTGTGATTTGAGTGATGTTCAACTGCTTAAATGAATGAAATGCTTAAATGATTTATTTATTCAATAAACACACATAACTCCGAAAAGTTAGAAGTGCGTGCCCGGGATCGAACCCCCAACTTCCAGACTTGAAGACCGACGTCTTAACCAACAGGCTATCAACTCTTACGCACTTAGCACTAATTTTTGCAATAAATAATAATAATCTCGGACTTTCATTATTCTTTCACTTTTAAAAGTCTTTTAAGTCATATTGCATATTATTTAAATCATTAAATCTCTTTGCGGGTTATTAACTTAACGTTGCGTCGTAAGTATATTTTTATTGTCACATAATTTCTCATTAATTAATTCGACGAAACTGGTTTTGTCGAAACCGTTGCGTGCTTCGTAAAAAATCTTCAACAAGACCTGAAAATTCAACGTGAATTTTGCCTCATGTTTTAACTTATTAAGGCCTGTGAATTTAAAACATTATAAAGGCGTACCACAATAAAATAAGCTGGATCAGAGTTTCATGAGGCATAGGTAGCATAGGCATAGGTTCCTTTTGGCTTGGCCGCAGTCGGGTAACAATGATTCTGACTCTCTTATCAGGAATTATAAAGGACATATCGTTGATACTCCGACTTTCTCGGTGACTTTCTTTGACCCACAGCGGGATGTCATGGATGTCACACTGCCACTATAAACGCATAAATCAAACGCACCCAGCTCCGTGTGCGGTGAGTTCCGCTTCCGGATCGCACGTAAATTCGATAAACTTTGACCCTAGACTATTGAGTAAACTCAAATTCCGTTATATAAATCCAATCCGTTTATAAAAGCCCGCGACTTCGTCCGCGGGAACTACACTAATTTCAAACTCCTATTTTACCTCCTTCGGGATTGAACTTTCAAAAATCCTTTCTCAACAGATATCTACGTCATAATGGCTATCTGCGTGCCAAATTTCAGCCCGATCCGTGCAGTAGTTTGAGCTGTGCGTTGATAGATCAGTCAGTTAGTCAGTCAATGACCTTTTCCTTTTATATATTTACATGACATTATACCATAGACATGTTAGGCTCATAATATTACGTAGCGTATAAAATTCGTGTTCGTTGATATTATGTAAGACAGAAGATACAAAACACACGAGAGTAGAGGAGATAGCGCTCTACAAAAGTGATCTAACTCGAGCTAGTAGGTACATAAACCACTTGATTTCTGTACCCATGCATATCGCAAGTTAGGTTTTTTAAGGAATATTAGCTATTTTAATCATAACTAACACTCCCCTTTCTCCTCCAACTAAGCGTAGAGCTTGTGCTAGGAGTGGGTACGACAATTATAGTGCAACGGCTGGGGTTTGAACCGCTGACCTTTCCGCCTACCGATATAAGTATAAATAGGTGATCTTTTCCTTCAGGTACGCAGAAGCAGGTCTGTACCAAGCAGGGAACATCTCGTCATCGTCAGGCGCGTCCTCGGGCTCGCACCCCGCGTCGCCACTACCACACTCGCTCTTCACCCACGAGCCGCTCTACCAGTTCTACAACGCCGCTAAAGTTGAGGTAACTCATCATTTCCTTAACTACTTACCTAGAATCTAGGTCCTAAACGTTCGAATGGTCTACCACCGCAAAAAGTCAAGCATAAGACATAAAACAATGAACCTAAAACTAAAAAGCTTAAAAAATATAATATAATAACTAAAATAAATTATTAAAAGAAGTCCCTTTAGGCAAGGTTCCGAAGATACAAGACATTGAATGCTTCTAGTATTGATAGATAAGAAGCTCCTGTGAAGGCTCCATCACACTTTACAAGGTTACGTTTTCTCTTAGATTAAGGAACATACACGTTTTGTGGGGTGTAAATATGGACTGGAAAGGGATGGAAAAGGTTTTTCTGTCTTTCCTATCCAGGCAGGAAACCAGCATGCTATACTAGACAGCGGTCACGACTTTTTATTCAGTATCAGAAACCTATGCAGACAGTTCAAATACATTTTTCAACGATTATACCTACATAAACAACAATACCAGGGTGACCGATAAAACAACTTTCCTCGTATTAGAACCTTGACAGGTTGAGTTAAAGACAACAGAATAGTCCCTGACCTGTTGAATTTTGCGATATACAAAAAAGTACCTACGCTAAGGCCATATCCGATTCAATATAAATAAACAACAAATTTTTGTTGATTATAGATATGTCGCAGGTATATATTGTCAAAGCTATGATATTATAATTCTAGAAACTAGAATATATTAGAAACTTCTCATCGTCGTGCTTCACCTAATGATGATTGTTCAATGCCAAATTGCAGCTTTCTAGTACTAATAGTCTCTGAGTTAAGCCGCGGACGGACGGACAGACTGACATGGCGAAACTATAAGGGTTCCTTATTTACTACAGAACCCTAAGAATAGCAAAATGTTTACTGATCCATAGTGTACATAGAGCGAGGAAACATTGCCAAAATTAGCACATCAATGGCATTCCACTTCCACGTGGTAATTGAGTTAGTTTGGACAATTGTTCAAAACAAACAGTTTTATCTGCCCCGCTAATTGGTCGACTAATTACACCTGATAATTGGCGTTACCTTGACGGCGCGCTAAACTTGACCTTACGCCATATTTGTATTGTTGTGGCACAGTTCACGACAGTTAGGAAACTTCTAATAAATCGTCGAGGCTTTGACGTCACACGTAGGCGGGTAGCCCTAAAGTAGCCCTATTTTTCTATGATTTTACGTCAATATTTGGCATTAACATCGATTTGATCAAACCGAGAGTTCCCTCACTCTAGTTCACTCTGGTTATGGTTTATTAAAAGTTTTAGTTATCTAGACACTCCTGCGTGACGCTTTCTCGCGACTCGCTTGATGTCGTCCATCCACCTATTAGGGGGTCTCGAAGAAGGAAGATGGACTAGAAGGACGTTCTCAATTCTTCGGAATCTTTTTTTTATATGTATGTTCCCCAATTACTCAAAAACCCCTGGACGGATTTGGAAAGCTTAAAAAAGGTGTATAAGCTAAGTAAACAGTAGAGTTTTAACTGGGCATAGCATATTATAGTACTGTGGGGCCACTAAAACATACATAAAAAGTATATTTAAAAAAACCCGACGAATTGAGAACCTCCTCCTTTTTTTGAAGTCGGATAAAAAGTGGCAATGCTAGTGGTAGTATTGGATAAACTAAAAAAAAAGTGGTAAGTCGTAGTACCTTATTATTCGCGTACCTATAGTAAAAAATCGCGTTGATCGGTTGCGAGCTGCGACGTGTTCGAAGGATTAACCAACAAACAAACACTGAAATATTAGATAGGTAACAGAATACATATACCTATGGACTGAGTTAATAAAATTGAGGATATCCTGTGATACTGTTAAGAAAATGGGCTGTTATACAATGTATGCCGTTCTATAAACCGGTACCCTTATCAAAGCAAGATAGCCTTACAGCGTATATATAGCAGAAATTTCTTTCTACCTTTATAGAGTCAACATGAATAATTCAAAGGTAAGTTCAGCTCAAGTATTATTTTTTATTCAGTTTTTTTTCTTCTCTCGTCTGGTTTTACAAAGATTAGCCAATGTCAAGTTTGTAGTTATTTACAAGTTAGGGAAACTAAGTATATAAGTATGGACTTCGTCTGTGCTGGCGCTCGCCGACATACGCGCGGCGCCCCTCTAGAGCGCTTCCCAGTCAGTTCCAGCATGGTTTTCCAGCACCAAAAAACACCAGTGAAACACAAAAACCGGCCACTTTTAACGAAAAAAAACACTCCAAAAAGGCACAACACGCGCGCCAGCAAACGCTAACACAGACGAAGTCTTTTATTCAGTTAAGTACCTACTTGTTAAAAAAGGACTTTTATGGTTCTGTGTCTACTGAGAAAAAAAGGAACCTGTATAGGATCACTTCGTCCGTCTCTCTAGTGTCTTCTGACAAGACCCCGTCAAGGGAAGCTCTATATAATCCTTCATCCAAGCTCTATAGGGTAGGTACTTTGCCGTTGACCTTGAAACATGAAATCTGGCAGACCGTAGCGTTGTCATAAAGGACAAAGGGAAAAAACTGAAACTCGTGAATTTGTGGTGACATCACACAAAAAATTGAATTTGTAATTCAATATTTGTTTTCGGGTCAACGCCCTACACCAAATACCTAAATTTCAGGTTTGTAACTGATTTCGTCTACGAGCTAGAGACCTGTGACACGCGGACAGACAGAGACAGACAAACAGACAGCACTAATAGGGCTCCGTTTTTACCCTTCGGGTACCTCTGTCGGCACACCGAGCTCTGCATGTCGGTGACGCGACCTCGAAATTTCTATCCATCCTAAAATCAAAGCCCCTATAAGAAGTTTTAGCACAATAAGTTTGTTTAGTGTTTAGTAAATAATTAATAATGCTATAATTTTTTTAAGGTTATCTTCGGCGTTATTTTGCTTGTATGCATAATCCAGTCTCTCGACTGTGCTCGAGTGAGGAGAGGTGCTCCAGAAGAAGAACCTAAAAAAGAACCTAAACCTGTAAAAGAACCTGAACCTAAAGAACCTGAACCTAAAGAACCAGAACCTAAAGAACCTAATCCTCCTAAAGGCGGTGGCGGTGAAGATGGCGCCGGTGGGAGTTCTGGCATACCTTTGTTAGGCGCACTGAAACTCAAGGAATTATTCGGCAAATTGTCCCTAATATTTAAAAAAGTTGTTCCGCTTGAATAAACGTGTTCAATTTGCACAAATAAAATGACCTACTTTACCAGTTTATAATTGATGCGTCGATTTTTTGTGAAACACTTAAAAATATTGGAATTATTTTTGGAATAGGTATGCTTACATTAAATCGATATATACTTTACCTTACTTTTTATTTGATTTGATTGATAATTACAATGTTTGAAAAAATGGTCTTTTATTTTCACTGGTAGGTAGAGCCACCAAATACTGAAAAGTGTATTTCGAAATTTCAGGCATTTAGGTACTTAGGTACTTATTCTTTATGTTTGGAATTTTGTTCACACTGCAAAATGTCAAAACTACGAACTATGCCGTAAATGCGCAAGGCACACCGGCAAATGCGGCGTCTTTCTTGGCATAAAGGCGACACCCTCTGTATTTTGTTGCCAAGTTATATTTAAGTTTTTATCAAAAAGACTCAACTCTTCTCGACGCGTTTGCCAAATTGTGCAGTAAAAATTAAGTTAGTAGTAAAGCGCTACGCACACCACCAGAATGGATCGCAGTTGAGACGCAGCGTCTTTCTTGACAATAACTCGAACTTGGTATTTTTAGGGTTACGTACTTCCAAAAGAAAAAAGGAACCCTTATAGAATCGCTTCGTTGTCTGTCTGTCTGTATATCGTATCTGCTAAGAAACCTATAGGGTACTTCCCATTGACCTAGAATCATAAAATTTGGCAGGCGTTGTCGTCAAAGTGGTATGTATATCTACGATTTGGCTTCCGGCAGGTGTCATTCATAATTTCTAAATTGTCCCTGGCCTGGTGGGGTGGTAAGCTTCGGCTTTGGCTAGTTATTATTACCTTAATGGCAACGACATACCTACTGCCAAGAGGTTCAGCGTTCTAGTAGGTACAACACTCCATAGAAATTCATTTAGAGGTATGGTTTTAATCAAAATATGGCAGTTTCATTAACCGCCTAAATTAGTCTGTAGCTGTACGTACCTCGTCCTGGTTTGTCCATCACTTCAATAAACTTAAGCCTGCATGATCTACCAGGTAAAATTACAGTCTATCTTCTTTCCAATAGAAAATATTATAAATAAAAAACCCAATTGTGCTGTGTGAACTTAGGTACTTATATTATCTCCCCGTAATAATATAATCTCTATTGAGAATATCTGCAGCGGCCAAAACTCTCTTAGAACAACATGATTATGTCGTTTAAATAAAGAAATACAAGAACCAAAGTCAAGACATAGTTCAAACCAGCAAAAGGAATGACGTGACAGTGGGCAGGCCATGCCACGTACTTTCCGTAGAAGCGACGCCGACGTTGGAGCCCAAAAACCTACTTACAGTGAAGACCGCGTACTAGTAAGCGTAGCATAGGGCACCCTCCAATGCAATGGGTTGATGCTTTTAAGAATGACGGGAGCGGTTGGATGAGGGCGGCCTTCCTCATCCAACCGCTTTCCTTGCCTGAGGGTTGCCCTCAGCCTGAGGGCATCCCTTCACCTCCTGTCAACCTCTCGGTTATTTGATGGGCCGAATTGCCGGAGAGTGTCCCAGTACTTGCTCTTGGTGTGTTAAGGGAGATCTGTGGGGGGAGTGAGCGCACTCTGACTTTGCTTAGACTTAGGACAGTTAAAACTAGACAGATGTATATCTTTCACATAAATCTGTCTCTTAAGTCTGAGCAAAGTCACAGTGCCTCGATAGCTCAACAGTTGAGAAGCGGACTGAATTCCGAAAGGTCGGCGGTTCAAACCCCACCCGTTGCACTATTGTACCCACTCCTGGCACAACTTTTACGCTTAATTGGAGGGGAAAGGGGAGTATTAGTCATGATTAGCATGGCTAATATTCTTTTTTTTTTTTTAAAGTGTGCTCTATAAATCTGACCCTAAAACTGAGGACAGTGTGTGGTGGCGCCCACTAGGTTACCAGTAGACTTCCTCAGGCTGATATGGTGATGATGATGAACGATTATTTAGGCCGTATTGTTTGTTTATTGCAGTCAGCGTGTCGCGAGACAGGCGACTCGGACTCGGACGCGTACGAAGTAGGCGGGGGCTCCATCGGCGGCACCAGCACTACGTCGTCGCGGCCCTCCGCCATGGCCCTGGTCGCGCCGCGCGGACCCGCCCGGACCTTGTGGTGCGAGGTGCCTGAGGTCGTCAATTCTTCTGTACTCAGTAAGTCACATTCATCATCTAAATCATATTAAAACAAAATCTATTGCCATCATTTTATATCAATTTCTCCTATTAATTTACCAAAAATCCCACTAAACTCCACAATCAATTAAACTGTGTGGCATTCAGTTATGTTGCTGAAATTATTTGTCTGCTTTTTAGCTTGAAATACAATCAGAAAAAGTTTGCTAATAGATTTGCGTATACTTTAATGTTGATTTAGTTATCCATATTTTTTGTTCGCGGTACTAAATATTTTTCGAGGTTTGGCTGTCCAGCAAGCTTCAATAAAAATTACCGAAACATAGAATATCATTCTTCTTCAAACTATGATTCCTCTAAAAACCGCGCCACTCTGGGATAAAAAGTCCACTTTTAATTCCAATATAATCCTGTGGAAACTTTCCAGGTTCCTTAGCCCCTGCCCAGAAGAAACTTCAAGAGGCAAAGTTCGAGCTCCTAACGTCAGAAGCGTCGTACCTCAACTCGCTCAGCGTGCTGGAAGCGCACTTCATCTCACATCCCGCCTTCCGCGACCCGCACGTGTTGCCCCGCGAGGACTGGGAGACCCTGTTTTCTACCATACTACCAGGTAAGATATAGTTCCAAGAGGCAAAGTTCAATCTCACGTCAGAACGGCCGTATCAGAGGATTTGAGTAACTGCCGCAGTAGGGTGACTGGTGGTCTACGTTCTCCACTTTGCTACTAGGTCTAATATACTCTGATCAAAAAGCCTCTCTCCTGGAAGTAAACATGTGTGTATTTTCTTGTTAAGACGCATCTAAATAGTTGTCAACTCAGACCAGCTTGGCGACTGGTTTCCATTGAGGATGATACCAGAGTAAAATTATTGAAACCCATAAGATGCTCTAAAAGATCCTTGGAAATTGTACTCATGTGTAATTTCTTACTTCGTTGACTCAATGAGACAAAGTGGAACTTAGCTCGCGACCTTAGAAGTTGTCAGTCACTGTTTTATATGCTCCTATTACTCTCATCCTCTGTCGGTAGAAGAATGTTGATCAATATCTTTGTAATTGTTGTTCTAATTTTATTCGCAGTACGCAAATGCTCCCAACTCCTGATGACGGAGCTGGAGCGGTGCTGGCAGGACAACATCCTGCTGCACGGCATCTGCGACATCGTGCAGCGCCACGCGCAGGCGCGCTTCCACGCCTACGTCAAGTACTGCGAGAACCAGCCGCTCATGGTGAAGACGCTGCAGCGCTTGCGGGAGCGGCCAGCCTTCGCTGCAGCGCTGAAGAGGTGAGCTCATTTATGTATTTTTCTCTTTACTCCAGCCAATATTTGAAGCAATAAACTTGAAATATTGGCTCCAAGATCTTTGTGCCACTATCAGTTTGCCAGAAACTCTTTGTAAAGTCAACCTTACAAATTCTCGCTGATTCTTCGCGGTATTCCGAATCAGTGGCAGTGGTAGATTCACTTGCGATTCTATTCATTTATATTCTTCTAAAATATGTAGACTGCAATTTTGGTCCTGTGTTTTTGGACAAAAGACTTAAGTGAAAAGAGCGACTCAAGTGTCGATTGTTGTCTACAGGTTAGAGGGTCACCCAGCGTGCCAGAGCCTTTCGCTGCACTCGTTCCTGATGCTGCCGATGCAGCGCGTCACGCGTCTGCCGCTGCTGCTGGACGCCGTGCTTCGCAACCTGGCGGCAGAGGACCACGAGTACGACGGCTGTATGCACGCGCTGGCTACGCTCAACGACGTGAGAGACGTATTTTCTTAAAACAATATGCTGGGCTCACTTCATCACGCTTTGAAATTAAACGGCTTGGATCTAAGCAGGCGTAACATTGTAAAATGATACAAGGCAATGATTTCTCTCTTTAGTCGTTCCTTTATTTCTGAAGATCGTGGTCCTGGTGTTCTTGCAACTTCGTGCGAATTGTTTCCATCGCCTTCTATCGAAGGCTATTCTTGCTATTGTGTGGCACTTGGCAATGATACAATAAGCTTATTTCGTTATCCGCCGAAACGTTTTGGCAGATAATATCGAATTAAGTATGTTGCTTCTTGTGAAGATGTAAATCAAACGGGTGTCCCTAAATGCATATTAAAAAACCCAGATCATCCATTCCAATTATGTATATGTATTCTTTCAGTTCGTGTCGCAATGCAACGAGGGCGCTCGTAACACGGAACGAGTGGAGGAGCTGTGGCGAGTGGCCAGCGACATTCATGTGCCTCCCGCGCTCAGACACGCGCCTGATTTAGGACCCGCGCTGTCTAGACGAGATCGAAGGTAATTGATCCCATCCCATCCCAAAATGTGTCTTTCAATGTTTCTCAAAATATATATTACTTCATCATCATCATCGAGTCATCATCACCATCATTATCAACAAATAGACGACCACTGCTGGACATAAGTGTTTTGTGGAGGACTTCCACAAATCTAGCGCTGCTTGAATTCAGCGGCTTTTGTTTGACATCGTCTGTTCTCTTAGTGGAGGGTCTTCCAACGCTGCGTTTTCCGGTGCGATGTCGCCATTCGAGCACCTTGGGACTCAAACGTCTATTTTTAACCCCCGACCCAAAAAGAGGGGTGTTATAAGTTTAACGTGTGTGTCTGTGTATCGGTGTATCTGTGTATCTGTCTGTGGCATCGTAGCTCCTAACTAATAAACCGATTTTAATTTAGTTTTTTTTGTTTGAAAGGTGGCTTGATCGAGAGTGTTCTTAGCTATAATTCAAGAAAATCGGTTCAGCCGTTTGAAAGTTATCAGCTCTTTTTTAGTTACTGTAACCTTCACTTGTCGGGGTTTTATAAATTTTTAATTTACACTTGTTAAGTTACTCTTTTCTATGTGGATGTATTGGGAGTGAATTGCTTCTGTAAAAATTATTTTTCAAGGTGTAAGAGTTAATAAAAGTGACTTTTCGTAGGCCGATTCGCTGGCTAGTCCGCTCGGGCGAGATGACGCAACTGCTGTGGAAGACCGACGAGTTGAAGCTGACGTTTGGCAAAAAGTTCCACAAGGTTCCGCTGCATCTGTTCCTCTTCAACGACCACCTCGTCATCACCAAGAAAAAGGGGTGAGTTGATTGACCTTGGTTGAATTTATTTTTTATTCTTTAAAAGCAAGCAAACGAGCAGGTTGCTCGCCTGGTTTTAAGTGATTTTTTGCCGCCCATGTAATGCGTTACCGGCCTTTCAGGAATTTGTTGATTCGCCCCTTTAATAACCCCGTTGAAATCTAGTAGGAAAACCGCTAAAGGGAGTTGATTTCACAGTTTGCATGTACAAAAAGATCTAGCACAACGAAATGGTTTCTTTTGTGAAATATCTATGTTTTAAAAAAAAAATTGTTTGCATTATTATCGTCGTCATTGTAAATTTTAACATCAGTCTTATCATAAAGGATGCTGGTTCTTATAAAAAATGTAATTTTCAGGGAGGAATGCTACGTAGCAATAGATCACTGTCCGCGATCACTAGTGGAGGTCTGCTCCAGCGACGCGGCGGCGGGCGCCAAGCATGCGCTGTTGCTCACACTGTTGGAAAACCACGAGGGACGCACAGTGGAGATGGTACTTAATTGTTGTTTTAACTAAACTAAGATTAATCCGAAATAGACGTTTTTGCTAAAGTAAAATCATAAGAAAATAACTCTTTAACTTATACTTACTCATTGTACACTCATCACACATCAGCAATCATTCCCACATGAACACATCCACACTCTCTCTCCCGAGTCTCGAGAGAGAGCGATAGTTCGGCCGAAGTCGCCGCGTGGTTCAGATACTTAGATACCACTGGCTTTAAAAAAGTTTAGCTGGCAGGAGTGATAAATTGTAAGGTTATTTTCTTCATTTCAGCTAATGTCGTGCCCAACGGAGACGGACGCGCGGCGCTGGTCGGAGGCACTAGCGCCGCCGGCCGCCGACGCGGGCGAGACGCTGTACGCGGGCTGGGACTGCCCGCAGGTGGCCGCGCTCTACACCTACGCGCCCACGCAGCCCGATGAGCTGGCCCTGGCCGAGGGGGATATCGTAAACGTCACCAGGAAGACTAGCGAAGGTTTGTTGCTATTGAAATTGTATGAACAAGCCATACGCACTTGTGAAAAAAATACGCGCAAACACTTTAGTACAATTTCCATGTGACAGAATTCAGCAGGAAAAACCGTGCGGTGAAATTTGCAGTGTATGCGTATCTTAGGCAGTTTTTGATTTTAAATACGGCAAAAAATAACCAAAATTTGTCAAAAATTATCTGTAGTCGAATGCCTTGCGAGTGATTATTTCTACCACTGCACAGATCAGTTGGTGGCTCAGTAAGATTAATATTTTGTATGATCCAGGGTGGTATTACGGCGAGCGGACGCGGGACGGCGAGGCGGGCTGGTTCCCCGGCGCGTACACGGCGGAGATCGCATCGCCTCACGTGCGCGCGCGCAACCTGCGCCAGCGGTACCGCCTGCTGGCTCTCTCCGCCACCTACCTCGGACAACGACGCAAACCAGTCTGAAGCTACTCTCCACATTCCCTCGCGCATTACGCGGTCAAGAGTTCCTGGCTGTGGCAGCCCTCGATTGCACGGCAGCCAACTGACTGCGTGAGACATGGCGATTATTTGAATATCTTCAGTAACCGAACACTTGTAGCAGCTAGAAGTATATTGTGTTCCAGAAGATGAGGAACCCAGTCTTCTTGTTGCTTTGCGTTTCTTACGAGGCAAAAGACAAATAATCACGACATCGATTGGCTGATAAAACTGGTTGCTCAATATTTAGACTGCTGCAGCCAGGCTGCCTGTGCGCACCTTAGACACAATACTTAAATCGATATCTTAACAAACTTTGATTGACTCTCATGCTGAAATCTGTAGCATACTTTAGACTCTTTTATCTCCCTCTCAAATTCTGATATCCCACATTGCGCCCAATCCCTCGGTCAGTAAGGCAAACTCTTATGATACTCTATACTCTTCTCTCATAACACTCTGTCAGTCCAAATTCTAGTACATACCATTCGCCACCCTAATGTACTTATCGTAACTCTCAATTTCCAAATGCCTGATAATGACATTTCAAACTCGTTACGCCACTTTCTGCCCAAACTCTAGGTATCGGGAAAGACGTTTTACGAAAATACATTACGCTCCAAGCTCGAATACAGATCTTATTATATGGATATTTTTGGAGTACTGAAATTCAGTAAAAATGTCCGTCCAGACATTGCCTTTGTAGTTTGTAAGATTATGAATATTTTAGAAGTGTTTTGTCTCGAAAACCATCACTTGTTTTTAGACATAGCACCGGTGATCACGTATAGAAATTAAAATCGGTGCTTTGTGAAAATGTGTTTATTTCAATGTTTATTGTGTGCTAAGAATGTTTATCTGTATTCTGGATGTGTTGTCTAGATTTAATGTTTATTTACCCACGAAGAGTATTTTAAAATGTGCGTGATAAACGATGTGTGGAGAGAGGTGTGCGCAGTATGCTAACCAAATTTGGCCAAAAACGGCCAACCATTGGTCTATGTGGAGTTTAAAACGGTCTAACATGCACCAACAACATTCAGTGTTAGATGGCAAACGATTGACTTTCTTTTGACGATTGACCATTCAGGTTCAAAATGTTGAATTCTCATAATGTTGAATTTTCAAAATGTTGAATTTCTGAGTTGTGTTAAATATTCACAAAAAAATTTGATAAATGCAAGAACTATGCAAAATAATTTATCTTTGCCTGGGATTTGAGGGGGGGGGGGGGGGGGGGGTGATAGGCACCCCAAACTCCCCCCCCCCCCCCCTGCATATTCAGCTCTCGTTTAATTTTTGAGGTTTCCCCCGTTGACGGTGTCTTTTTTTAGGTCAACATTGTAGGACTCAACATTTTGCGAATTCAACATTTTGAACCTGAATGCGATTGACTTTTGAAAAGATTTTTAATTCACTGTATTAACTGTTTATAAATCGTCAAATAAATCTAGCACTGGTTCGGAATTACATCTATATAGTATGTTCGCTGGGCAAATGTGTACGCACTACTAGGTATATTTTTTTCTAGACATCTATTAAATCTGGAACCACAGCTATTAGAGTAGGTAGGTGCCTATTATGGTTTTGTAAGTATTATATTTTGTGAAATGTACAGTTACGTATGAGATTCACAGAAATTTATTGTACAGAAAAATTGTTATTGACAAAAGAGTATACCATTAAGTTGTAATTTTAAAATAACATTTTTAGGTTTATATTATTATTATTTTGTATTTAAATTTAAATAACATAGGCAACCGTGCATTAATGACTTAATAAATTATTGGACGGTCCTTAAATACATCACAGTTAAATTTTAATTTTATGATAACACAGAGATAAATGACGATAGATATAGATAAATTTATCTATTTTAAAGTTTTAATTGGAAGACTTGGCTGCTGTTAAAATTTACCTAGTCATTTAGCGGGCAAGTGTGTATAAAATACGAAATTTTCGGAAAATAAAATACAATCTGGTTGATTTTGGTGTATACAATCTCTGGAATAAGCTATACTCTAACAATTTGCCTAAATGTAATGCTATCCTTTTCATAATGCTCTCTGCGGAAAAGGATAGCACTAAATTTAGTAAATAATTTAAAGATTGTGTGTAACAGAGTAAGCCACAATATTTATTCCATTAACATTCCGTTTTTATTTTATTAAGTTAATATTTTGCATTGAAAGTTAGAAAAAATGATTGTTAAAGAAACTGAAGGTAGAAATTAAATTATTATTTCGTATGTAAACGCCTAGACATAATATTATTTAAGATTTTATTAAGAAATTTACCATCAAATATAATTTTCAATAATAATGAACAGTATTTTTTTTCTTAGCCCCAAAATTCAAAACCACAGAAGATAATGCTGTGTCAAATTAATAATGCTTAACTTAGTACAGGACAAATGCCTCATTAAAGTATATTTCGCGACAGGTCGAGATGGCAATCGGGGAGGGGACGCCTCGCACACCCGCACAGCCCTCGCGCTTACCCGGTGCGGGGTAGCGCAGGTGTAGCCTTAACATCGCTGTTTGATGTTTCCCTCCCGCAACCCACACCACACCACTCCACGCGTCTCAGTCTAGCGGTACACATCTATATAATATTGTAGAAAAGTGGTGCCTGTACAATGGAAATATATATAAAAAAAGTAGCAGGGGTTGTTATTATATCGATGCAGAACCCGAAATTGTAATTAATTTTTTTTTGTCTGTTTGTCTGTGTGTTTGTGCACGCTAATATCAGAAACGGCTTATTCGATTTAGATACGGTTTTCACTAATATATTGTAGTAAGCTTCACTTAATATTAAGTGTTTATTTCATGTCAATCGGTTCATAAATAAAAAAGTTATGTCAATTTAAAGAATCACGAAGTCGCGGGCACAGCTAGTATAATAATAAAATTGCACGCTTAAATGAAAGGTGTGTATAAAATCAAGGTTAAATCAATTGATTGATTAGTCTGTTAGTACCTACTACGTTAGATTCCCTTTATCTTATCGTTACCTAATAATCGAAAACTGATAAAGGCAATTCAACCTAACATCATAAAATCACAGAAAAAATCAAGGTAGTTAGATATTATATTTTATTAGTATTTTAATTTTACGGATCTAAGTTTTTTAAACTATAGAATCTTATTATATACTTACCTACCAGAAACATTTGTTTTTTCCTGTTTTAGTAAAATAAAAAACAGAGCTTTTATTCTATTATTTTAATAGTTCCTCGTCATTCTAAGGCAATTTCATATTTTAATAATTGTATAAAACTATGGAATATATCTCTTAAGTCGATATTCTTACATTTAGATTCAATACAAAAAATAATTAATAATTTCTTGAAAAATAATAATTACAACAGTTAAATAAAATACAATAATAAAGTTATCAAAAAACGTAAGAAATAGCGAAAATTCGTAATATAAATAGAAAGGTTTTGAACACAAAACTTTTAGGTGATAAATCACTATTAAGTAGCGGGAATAATGCATTACATTAGGTATGCTAAGCATGACTTAAAATTAAATTTAAGTAGAAAAAGCAATAATAATAAGAAATATAGGTATATTTTATGTAAAACCAGCATGTAAATAAAATATTGATGCAGTCCAATACTTGGACGCTCCAATGCAAAAGGGTCCAGGTCCATTTTTGTTCATGTTTTTGAGTGACCATGCAAGCTAAAAGCACCTTAGAAACATTTATAAACTTAAACATAAGTAATACTAAAACCCTATTAAAGACCTATCATGTAAATACAACTATTTGTTCAATATTGTACAATACCCAGAATGTAGGATAACACTTAAAGTCAACCATCTTGACATCAAGTACGTAGTTTTGTTTTGCTTGATCAAGCTGCTTCAAGAAGCTTGAGCTTGGATGAATTAAACACTTGAGTCAGTAAATGGCACTTCTGTTATTTCTCGAACACTATCCGATTGTCGCCTCAAGCAAAAATATAAAATCGCATCAAGCACGTCAAATGCTTTACTCAAGCATCAAGCACTTAAGAGGGCTCTCTCCATCACTCGTTTCATACAATCGTAGTTCCAATTTCATTTGAATATTAAGCAACCAAAGTCCATGAAATTTTGCAAACATATTCTAGAAACTAATATCTATGTCTGTCGTTTTCCAGATTTCTGTTAAAATATTCAGTTTCAAAGTTACACGGTCTTAAAAATTGTCATACAAATCTTTGAGCCCCTGTAATTTTAAAACTACATATTTTTAGAAAAATCTAAAACACCACAGACACAGATATTAGTTTCTAGAATATGTCTGCAAAATTTCACGGACTTTGGTTGCTTAATATTCAAATGAAATTGGAACTACGATTGTATGAAACGAGTGATGGAGAGAGCCCTGTTAAATGCTTGACTCAAGCATCAAGCACTTAAATGCTTGACTCAAGCATCAAGCACTTAAATGCTTGACTCAAGCATCAAGCAAATATTGTAAACGGTCAAAATTCTTGGCTCAAACAAAAACCTACGTGCTTGACGTCAAGCCGCTTGACCGTCTCGGTAGCCCAAGAAAGAGATTTCCATTTCGTAGGGCTTCGTCGGTGTCACTCAAACCTATGTGACGTTTTGTCGACGACTAAAAAAACCCTCTACGAAACCGTTATCCTCTTTCTCAAATTGATGTGCAATGTTTCATGTCCAGTACTGTAACATTATTATTGTCTTAAAGTAATGTTTATGACTAAATGACTTTTTGCATTAGAGCCCCCAATTATACAAAACCTTTACAAAACCAACAGCTTTTATTTATTTGCACTTGATACTTTTTTTAAAGAAAAATAGTTTAATACTAGTTATTTGAGCTTTAAAGACTAGGATATTTGTGTCTGATCTTATAAAAGAATCATGTTTATTAATTAATAACAATATCTAAATTTTGTGCATAAAATAATTTCAACAGAATGTATTACAAATAAAAATTAGGAATGAGTTTCCGCCATATTGTGACATCTTAACTGGAAAAAATATTCTTATACAATAATTTTAAATTTAATAGATTTTATAGTGCCAAGAATTAGAGAAAAAATCGTTGTATAGCTTTGCAAATCATTTTCCTTGAAAACTGTATTTTCAAGTAACAGTTTCCAGAACAGCTTTCCTATTCAAACTAAGATTTGGACGCATTTTATCTAAAGTTAGCAGATTGCAGATTTTAATAATATTAATTAAACAAGTTCATGCTGTTGTTTAAAAATATCTAGTCATAATTACGAGTTAAAAAAAGAGATCATATTAAAACAAAGACAAAACAAGTAACAGGGAATGAGTAATTCAGTCAAGAGCTAACAATGTGTACTTTATGTTACAACCGTCGACCATCTATCTACAGATACATTATATTCTTGTTTTGGAAGAGTTGTCCTTAACTTCAAAGAGTTTCTTTACAAAGTAGACTTGCAGTGTTCCTGTTGCAGCTATCGCTATTATTTGAATGAAGGACCACCTTGAAATAAAATGAATAAATGAATATACTTTGATTGTAGACCACAAAATCCATACTAATATTATAAATGCGAAAGTGTGTCTGTCTGTGTGTCTGTCTGTCTTCTACGTTTTCACGACCCAACCGCTGAACCGATTTTGATGAAATTTGGTACAGACATGGGCTACATCCCGGGGAAGGACATAGGCTACTTTTTATCCCGGAAAATCAAAGAGTTCTTGCGGGATTAAAAAAAACCGAAATCCACGCGGACCCGCGGGCATCCTCTAGTTAGTAATAAAATAAAATAATTAAAAGCAATACTAAATTTTTTTTAACCACATGTACACACATATAATTTCAAATTGTATTCAAATCTCAAAAGTATGTTAAGTGTGGACTATATTACAAGAAATTAATTCTTTGAAAAGCCTCAATGGGTAAAAATAAAAAACCATCATCACCATCCCACTCACGCCTTTGAGAACATTATGGAACACTCTCAGACATGTTTGCAGTATGTGCACTGTGACAATATGTGTTATGACGCTTTTTTTTCGGACCTCTGCATTTTATTCCAAAAACATCTAGATATAGGGCCGATTTCTCAACCGCCAAATAACTTTTATCTAAGGAATAAAGAAGGTTTGACAGTTTTTGTATAGTTTTTGTCCATATGTCAAAATGCCTCGTCTTGGTAGGGGCACTGCCTTGCTCCCTGATTTCTCAGATAAAAATTAATTGAGGGTTGAAAAATCGGTCATTAACCATATAAAATAATAGAACCCTTGTGTGACTTGCTTAAGTTATGAAAAAAAAAATGAAATTTTCGAAAAAAATCTGATGTCTGAAAAAGGGCCTTCATAACACAATATAGTTCAAATAGGAAGCCGACACTTGCACCTAGTGGTTAAACTTAAAAGCTTTAAACTAGGCTTTAAATTATGTCAACAATTTCTTTAAAATCAAGGTAAACAATATACATAAAAGAAGAATAATTACCTCAGTATATAGGTATTATTGTCCATCAATAAGTTATAGTCCCGAGATTCTCTTGCTCTCGAGTGATACTGGTATTGTAAGATGTCATTGACATTGCGCTCCACAAATTGAATGGAATGCTGGAATTATAAAACAATAGTTATAGATGATCATGAAAGTCTAATCCATACTAATATTATAAATGTGAAAGTAAAATTAATTATTATTAATGAATGTTTAAAGATGATTTTGATGTACAAAAATAGCTTGCGTTTCATCAATGGACATAGGCATCTCTTGATCCTGAAATATTGAAGAGTTCCCATAGCATTTTAAAAAAACTAGGCACACAAAATTGTAAGCATAAAAAAATTGTGAGTAGTAAAAATACTCTTATGTAATGACTAATGGGTAAAGGTAATGATCGGAAATGCTAATGCATTTATCAGCATAATTTAAAAATGCTTGTAAGTGGTTCATCAAAGTGGTTCACATTCATAGTTTTAAGATTTTGTAACAAAAACTTTGTGGAAGTGTGAAAGTGAAATTGGAAAGAAATTAAGAGCAATCAAGTAGAAAGTGACTTCTAGAAAGCTTTAAGCTTTTTGTGAAAAAATTTGAATGAAATAAAAAAAAATAAAGTCAACATGTTAAAATATCTGATAAAACAGGAATGAACCAGGAAGAAGTTAGTTGTGGTTAACTACTTAGATATATTATTAACTCACTGTGAAATTCTTGATATTCATATCGAGTTCCTCCACTTCCTTCGCATATTTCTCCCACATGTCGTATCTAATCACAGACAGGTATAAATTGACCAGCTTAGAGGCGAACCTCGAGAACTGGTTATCAATGCAAACGGCGTAGTAGCCCCCTGTGCTCGACTGGTCTGCGTACTCAGCGCTTTGCCGCCACTCATATGGATGCACCAGTTTACCATTTGGATGTCTTACTCCGAACCCACACATGCCATCACCACCTTTCAACACCTACGAAATATGTCAATTTTAAATTCATGATTAACTTTAAATATTGAATAAGTAACGCAACAAAAACCTCTGTATACACAGTTAATCGATGTCTCAGCTTGCAAAATAGGTTTTTATTAGAAGAAAAGGGTTAATTACTTGATAGCTTGCGTAAAATGTCGCACCCGGCTGGACGTATTGGTAATAACAATCTTCTTTGCCTGGGTCGATGTGCACTTTGTAGTCCATAGTGACTGCGGGTAGGTTCTCGTACCATGGTGCTGCTGTGGAAGAATTAGACTCGCCAACGATTGATAAGATGGTAAATATTAGTGTTATTATTGAAAGTGTGTGCCACGTCTTTTGAGCCATTTTTACAAAACTGAAAATTGAAATGACGTGTGCGACGGAGAAATCGCTGAATTGTCAGTTGGTTGTCAACTTTCCAAAGAACGTTCAGAAAAATATAAAAAACATAATATAACCAATAAATGATTCCTTTTCAAAAAGTCCAACTGCCGTATTACAAAAAGTAAGTGATTCCTTATCTTGATTACTAATTTTCAAATAATGGTAAATTCAAATAACTAAAATTGAGAAAATATTAATTTGAAAAAACTACATTATTTTAATTTATTTCTGAGCGAAAAACAGTGCTTTACAACTCTGACAGCTGGCACCATCATACCATCATACCCTAATATAATCCTACTCTATGCCATCATGGTTGCTGAGTGCTGATGACAGTGACAGAAGATAAATATCAGCTGTTGCCTGTTTATTGTTTTTTTTTTCAGATTCTCGCAAGCTTGTTTGAAATTGATTATGGAAACATTTATATTTTGAGCTAATAATGAAAGCAAGATATCTCACATTTTTTTCTTACATAGGTACGAAATTCAGGTCAGTTTACAACAAATAACCTCTACACCTTGTAATTTCTCTAAGTAATTGAATAAGTTCCTGTCCATACAGGTCTTCTGAGAAGCTCTGGCTTAAAGAAGGTCGCAACTATCCTGATCCTGAAAGCGTGCAAGGCTTAATGGAATTGGCTCTACTCAAAATAAGGCCTGTGAATTATCCTAACCTCACTCTTTCAAGCCGGTAAGTAACTTTTCGTGAATTGATTGTAAGGCATCGCAAATTTTTAACATTATTTTCAAACCGATTCTAACTACTACACGTCCACGGTACCTCGATGTACTATATAAAAAATATTTAATGGATACTTTTACTATCTACATTGAACATTCTACATACATTAATACACACAAATCTCTATTACTTAATAGCACAGATGGCGGAGTACATGCATTAAACTCAAGTGCCCACGTTGACTTGGAACGAAAGGGAGAAAATATATATGAAACGCACTATGTCACATATGAAATGAACAAGTTCTTCTTCAAAAATGACATCAGTATATTAGTGAGGAAATGCTTGAGGGTCAACGACAACTTCAGTGCTAGATTCAATGCTTTGTCTAGAACCTATCTCTACAGGTAACTAAGTACAAATGTTGTATAGAAGTGATTGTCACTTTGTGGAAGTCCATGATTCACAAATTTTTGAAGTTCTGAGTATACATGATGTGTATACTCAGATCTTTTTGTAGTTATCAATTAAATATTACTTGCTTGGTGAAGAAAAACATTATTTCTTGCTTGATGCTGGAACACCCTTCTGGCATCAGTTTTCCCTTCCACCTATAATATAGGTACCTTCAAGTCAGGAGTGAATAGACAACTTCTAGGCAAGCGTGTTCCATCTTAGGCTGCATCATCACTTGCTAACAGGTCTGATTGCAGCCAAGCACTAGTCTATATAATTAAAACAAAAAAAAAAGGTGTTCATAATATTCTCGGATGTGAGTGAAATCTGCCAATCTGCACTTGACTAGTATGCTTTTGTGAGCAGATCCTATCCTCAGAACGGCCAGTGATGGGTTAACGAATGATAAAATAAAATTAACCTACATGCCTGAGAGTTCTCTATAATGTAAAAAGGTCTAAAAGTGTGTAAAGTCTGCCAGTCTGCACTTCGCCCGTGTGATGGATTATTATCTAACCCCTTCTTAGTCTGAGAGACCCATTCTCAGTAGTGGGCTGGTGACGGGTTGATTTGGTGATGAAATATCAATAAATTAGTTAACTGTAAAATCTCTCATCCTTTCAGATTAGCAGTATTAAAACCTGACTTAGTTATAGAAGAGAACACTGCCCTATCATCTTTCGTACCAATAGAGGAATGGAAGAGATGCCACTTTCTAAGGTAGATGTAATTTGTTTTTTGGCTTATTCCATTTGGCTAGGTTTTAAGGTGAATACCCTAAAACCTAGCACCCAAAAGTGTATACTCGAAAATACGTGCGTCCATCTAACCAGGCCGAATAGGATGGATTATCGGAATTTGTGTATTTTAGTCTGGGAAGCATAGATGGACACATGTTTCCGAGCATACACCCTAGGGTGGTTATACAGGTTCAGCATGTTTTTTTGTACTCAAACTTATTTCTCCATTTTGTGACCCAAGAATCCACGGAATCAGGGATTTTTATTATCTTTATTTACCAGTAAACTTTAAACTTTAAATTACCAGTAAACCAGTAACATACCACTCACTTTTCAAAATTGCTTTATAAACTGTTTTTGGATCAAAAATGAGTTTTTATTTTTTTCCAACCACAAATTAATGAATAATTTAAAACAAAATGATGTTTTCTTCCATAGACACCAAGAGTTTGACATTGAACGATTCAAAGAAGGCGCTAAACACTTAGAAGGTTACCACGATTTCACAACCTTCAAGAAATTCGATAAGCTACTGCAGTACAAACACAATCGTAGAGAAATCAAATCCATAGTAGTAGCACCAGGCCGCCCTAGTACTACTGCCTACAGTACTGGGATAGAGAACTGTTTCAATTATTGGGATATTGAGATCAAAGGAAAGGCTTTTGTACATAATCAGGTATGACAACTGAAGAGCAACCGCCGAGTTTCTCGCTGGCTTTCGAAAAACTCATGTCATGCTCCTAACTGTTTTATTAAATTTCTAGTTCACTCTTGAGTTTCGCCCAGGATCGATAAAGGTCTTCCACCCCAACTCGACTCAGTTAACATCGTCAACCCATTACCGGCTCACTATTGAGCACGGGTTCTCCTCTCAGTATGATAAGGGGTTTCGCCATAAGCCACCACACTGGGCAAGTGCAGATTGGCATACTTCACACACCTTTGAGATTATTATGAGGAGCTCTTGCACATGCAGGTTTCCTTCCAATGTTTACCTTCACCGTTAAAGCAGGAGATATTTAACTAAATGCCACATAACAGTGAAAAGTTATAGGTGCGTGTCCGCTATCGAAGTCTCGACCCCCCTAATAGGATGTGGACATCTTAACCACTTGGCTATCACCACTTTTTAATCGCTACTTTTAAACAATATTTCAGATACGTCGTATGATAGGCACACTAATATCCGTAGCTATCGTAAAGCTGGAGCCAGATGATGTTAAAGTGATGCTACAAATACCCTCGAAGCACTCGTGGCACACGTTCATACAGAACTGTCCACCCGACGGTTTGTACCTGTGCAATGTAGAATACAACCCAGAAGACCTTGTTTATGATCCAGAGAAGAACCTAACCAACGTCAGTGAAGGCATTGAAAGTGAAGTTTGATTAATTACAATAAAAGTGAAAGTGAATTACTTTGATCACTAAAATTGAAAGTGAATTTGATTCACTGGGTCAACTGTGATCACTCTGAGCGAAAGTGAATTTGATTTACTGGGTTAAACTTTATCTTTTAGGGAAGGCTTTTAGTCACAACAAGTGAAACATAATTTATTAAAAAAATGCCAAATTTACTTTGCATAAAATTACTTAAAGTGATCCCAATAATATGGACACCTTGAGACAACTAAAAATTTGAAAAAGTTTAGTGCTTACTGCTTTATAATTTTGCATTTATTATGTAGGTACTTATACTCTTACTTTGCCGTAGCAGTTTACTCAAAAGGTTAATAAACATAGCTTCTTACTGGAATGCGTAAGAGGTCCACTATACGCGGCCCATAGGACGTTACCACAAATGACAATAAAATCATGATAGGAGTGAAAAACCTAGTGAACTCCAGAAAGTCTAAAGCGCCAGACAATACGCGTCGCTTATGCGTTGGTCCGAGGTCTTTACGATTTATAATAATAATTTTTTTATAACTATTTAAAAATGAGTTTCTTAAGTGAACTCAAGAAACAAAAAGACCGTCTCAAGGGCACCGAAACTGTGGTTACCCGTGCAGACGGAGTGAAATATGTAGAAGGTTCCGGAACATTTCTCGAACCAAACGCTTACGGCTTCATTGTAGATACTAAACCAGATGATACCCCAGCTTTGATTATAGACTATTTGTACATAGGCTCGCAAGATTGTGCTGTTAAAAGTGTTTTGGATAAGTATAACATAAGTTGCGTTGTAAGTTTAGGCATAGATGTTGATATATCTAATGTAGAACACAAGTTTATACCAGTTTTAGATTTACCAGAATCTGATATAACACCAGTTTTGGTTGATTGCTTGCCATTTATACGTAATTGTATAGACAATAAGAGGAATGTGTTAGTACATTGCAACGCGGGAGTTTCGCGAACGTCTATGGTTGCGATTGCTTATTTGATGCAATATGAGAGAATGAGTTTTAACGAAGCCTATGATTTGGTGAAGACGAAACGGCCAGCGATACAGCCAAATGCTGGGTTTAGGAAACAGTTACAATGTTTGGATCCTGGAAATGTTTTAAAACATTAATGTTAAGGTATTATACAGCTACAATAAACAATGTTGAACAATTGTTTTTTTTTACCTATCTGTTAGATACATGATACAGAACTTTAAAGAGAATAAATAATAACACCAGAATTTCAAAACAGAACTTTATTTCTAATAAATAAGGCATTAAGTACGATCTCAGTCGTGAACGCAAACTGCAATAACATCTTATTCTATATGATGAACACTCGGGAAGCGCTCCACAAAGGTACGGTCAAATTGATGCCACGGTCGTACAAAATTCTCTAAACTGACGCGGGAAATGAATATTAAATCTATCTGCAATCTGTCGAGAAGTTAGTTATCATCGTTGTTAGCTGCCAAAAAATCGCTCAAATGCAAGTTGGACTTGTTTGACATTTGTTGTACGATCGTACAACAAATTACAACACTTAAATTTTTTGGCGGCCATTTTGAAGTTTTTATACTACACTAGCTGTGCCCGCGACTTCGTTCGCGTGGAATAGTGACTTTTCGCGCTTTATATAGCCACGGACGCTCAGGCGCGAGGCGCCGTGATTCTTTAAATTGACATAACTTTTTTATTTATGAACCGATTGACATGAAATAAACACTAAATCCTAAGTGAAGCTTACTACAATATATTAGTGAAAACCGTATCTAAATCGAATAAGCCGTTTCTGATATTAGCGTGCACAAACACACAGACAAACAGACAAAAAAAAATTAATTACAATTTCGGGTCCGGCATCGATATAATAACAACCCCTGCTATTTTTTTTTATATATTTCCATTGTACAGACACCACTTTTCTACAATTTTATTGTATGTATAGATTATGTCCATCGCTATCTATCAGCAGTTCGCGGGTAGTAGTCAGGTTCTAATGTTTAACTTTTTTATTGCAAGGTAGGCTTGCGCTTAATGACAACAGCCTTGTTGAAAAACAATAATAAGATCCAGGTTGAAACTTGCAACGCGGGCATCATTAAAAAAAAATAACGTACCTTCAATGTAGTTTAGAGATTTATGCATTTATAATTCCGGCTGAATTAGCAACATTATAAAGAATATATAGCACCAACATCATAAGTAGTTACATTTGTTATGATATGAATAAAATATGGTATTTTGATCAAGACCGTATTCAGAGGTTTGCGTTATGGCATTAGTTTGCTAACCATGGACGAATAAAAAAGGGCGGACGGATTGTCGCTGGACCATAGATGATACACTAGTACTTGCTACGCTGGACACCATGACGACGCATTCCAATGAGCCAGCTCGCGCGTGTAAGTACAATGGGTCACGCACACATTTACACTAATAAGCCCATCGGCCGCCATTACTTGTGTTATTCCACTCACACATACTTGCACCGCCGCCATTGCAGTTCTTCAATAATTTTTCTTATACAGCTTTGATGTACAGGAAAAACGACGGTGCCGACTTTGACAAACCTCTAAATACGAATATAAGGTTTATAGAGTTGAAGCCCATGCGAATAAAAGCATGCACCCACTAAAATTGCTAAGCTGGAGATTACGGTGGGATAGAAATAACTGGTTTTATAATGGCTTCAATGGAATACAATATGAAGTGACTAATCAAAGGTTACTTTAAGGGCTAAAATACAGCTTAGAAGTGGGTTTGTTTTATCCAACAATGCTGCCATCTTTTAACTAAAAAGCTGTAAACTGCAAAACCTAAAAAGCCGTAAGCAGAAAAAATATTTAAGCCTCCAATTAGTTCTCAAAGTAGGAGTAGTCCAAGTAGGAGTTCTCAAAAATAATGACTATAAACCTATGTAACCTTCTTCAGGAACATCAGTTTTTGAAAGTTCTCAAGTTTTTTATGGATAACTCGAAAAATATTTATTTTTTGTAGTTAGCGGCTTTTTAGTTAAAGGGCGGTAGAATGTTAAATCGTCACAATATGTCAAATATTCGAATTATAAAAGTGAACCTGAAATTATTTCAGACTTTGCAAAAGGCATAATAAATTATTATACCATAATTTGAGGAGTCAGCGAACAAGCGGTGTAATTAAGCTACTGATCATACTTATTTTTAATATAGACGTTTTTGGCCACAAATCTGAAGTGATTTCCAAGAAAAAACTACTTAAACCTTGAGTCCAAAGTTCGTTACTTCGATTATAACTAAACTCATTTGCAAGCAAAAGGCCTATAACTGCTAATTCATTTTAATTTTCATTTAGATTTTATATCTTCCTGTAAAATTTAAATTGCGCAATTACGCCGTTTTAGTCGCTATCTTTTTATCTTACTATGCTGACTCACTTATGAAAGTACACACATGCAAATGACGTCAATCAAAGTCGATATAATGCATACATTTTGAGAACCCAATACTATAATAATAAAATTGGTCTATGTGTCAACGGATATGTCAAAAGTACAGTTTCTTTTCTCTCTCACTCTCATCTGACTTTACAAAGATTAGCCAATGTCAAGTTTGTAGTTATTTACAAGTTAGGGAAACTATATAAGTATGGACTTCGTCTGTGCCGGCGCTCGCCGACACACGCGCGGCGCCTCTTTAGAGCACTTCCCAGTCAGTTTTACAACCAAAACACCAGTAAAACACAAAACCAGGCCACTTTTAACAAAAAAAAAAAAAAACAAACAAAAAAAAACACTCCAAAAAGGCAGAGCACGCGCGCCAGCAAACGCCAACACAGACGAAGTCCAAAGTACAATTTACCCTTAGACTAAAATTGAACTTTGGACATGACAGTTGACACAATATAGAGCAAACATGGCGAACGTGTTTTCAAAATGTATGCACACATTATAATATGTGATTAGCTTAAATGTCCCAAATATTCGGTGTACGCTAACTTGACGGATGATATGAAAACAGTATATTTTTATAGCTATATTTTGTATAGCTTGGCACAGTCATTGGATTATAACTTAAATATTAAACTTAACCTATTTGTCATTTTAATAATACAAATATGTAAAAAAGTCTCGTATTAACAATATAAAGTGCTGCTGAAAAAGCTTGAATTATTATATCTAAAACCGTGTAAAGCAATTTTTCATTTAAAGCAATGATTCAGTTTCTATTGATTAATATAAAGTGGTAGTTACTTATAGACATCATTCAAATTTTTAAAACATTAAACATAGGTTAAGTACATTCAAAAGTTGCAATGATTTTTCAATAAAAAAATATATTTTACAGTCCAATATAAACCATAGCACGCCTGTATAGGGCCAAAACCAACATTAGTCAAAAAAAAGAAATTATAATTTATAACAACCATTTTGTTGATTTGAGACCACAATAGGTAATTTCATATTATCAACAACCGGAATGTCAATTTCGAATCACATAAACATAGTAATAATCGCCTTTGTTTCAATTTTGTCAATAGTTAATTAGAAAAATACATTAAAATAAAAGCAAGTACCTAAAACATTATACTTTTCGAAAAAAAATATGTTTAATTGGCCTAGTTACATTGGTGAGCTTTTGACTGTGTAGACTGTATGTAGAGGTATCTGTCATGTAAAATTCTGAAGCTATGCATGCAATAGATCACATCTATAGTGCGTTTCATCGAATAGTACCTATGGCGTTATGTTGGCTCCCCTGTCTGTTGGGTGGTCATTGGCACCATATTGGCATGAGAAGACGCAGATTTTGTTTATTTTCATTTGATTTTCATTTCATTCATTCAGGAAAATCAAATGAAAATAAACAAAATCTGCGTCTTCTTAAGCAAATATGGTGCCAATGACTTGGACAGACAGGGGAGCCAATATTACACCATAGGTACTATTCGATGAAACGCACTATACATTCTACAGGTGGTTCACTAAAACTTGCTGATGTCATGTTGGCACCATTGTAAATCACACAATAATAGACCCTAAGATCTAAGGAATAAAGCAAACAAAGCAATGGTGTCAACATGACGGCAGGGGACAAGTTATAGTAAACGGTCTGTATGCGTAGTATTAATTTATGTTGAAGTTGCGCGTGTTGCATGTGCGTCACAAACGAGGAAGAGAATGCGTGGGTGCGTGCACCACAGGGTTTGATGCATGCACACGCATACGTCTGGTAGTTAGCGCATGCATCTAAAGAAAGTTGAAAGCGCACCAGTGTAGTTAGACCATGAGTCTATACTATATACCTGGATTGGGCACTCGTAGTACCTACTTAGAAAAAAATCCTACTTATCGCTTTCCTACTTAGACTAGCAAATTAGAGCGAGAGATCGAATCCCAGTGGGGTACTCTCGCTTTCACTTTCGCTCGGCAGTCGAAATAGGATGGAAATAAGTAGGTCTTTGCTTCAAGTATGTACTTAGGTTTTACTTCTACTTCGTGAGTTAGACTTATGGGTCTGTGCTAAGTATCCAAAGTTTTTTAAGTACATCTATGACCAGCACTCATTCTTCGACCTTATAACACCTCAATATGTTCATAAAATCATCTAAATATACAGATAAACAATATGTATTATTCAATAAACAACTGTCAATTTCATAAATTGAATACTCAACAATATATTCATACAAGTAACCTACAAAAAAAAAACAATTATAAAAAATTATTGTACTTTTATCATACTAGGCTAAATTATGTTAAAAATATAATATGTGGTAAGTATATCATTTTGTCTTTTATATTATTTATCATTATCAATAATTATAATGACTATATATTAAGTAATATTCTTAAAATCTAAAATTCAGCTGTCATGTTATGGATGCGATCTAACTGTAGGAACAGTCCAACAAGGCTCTTTTGGCACTTGAGTAAGGGCGCAGTTGTCGCTTTATGCCGGTTGCCGACACAGCGAACTATCAACAAGTGCACTTCTCTAGATGGCGGCTTTAGTTTCGATTTTGGCCACGCGCCAAAAGAGCCTTGTCGAACCGTAGAATAAAATCGTCAATATACATATTTAAAGTAAAATGCCCGTATAATCGTAGTCGCTATAATATGCGATGTTTTCTCTATTAAAGATGTTTTATTTCGCGAAGACTGTTTGGCTATGTTTGTGTGAGTGCGCACGTACATATTATTATAGTGTGCGTGGCGCTCAGTTGCGATCGCGACGCGGTTAACGTTACGCACACAAATGCGTTAACGCTTATCGGTACACTCACTACTACAACCAAGACTGAGTGGTTACCGTGAAATGGAACATTCAACATCTACACCATCTGCAACCCTAAATAGGCGCACACCTGCGGCTAGCTTCACTCACATCTTCGCAAATTCGATTTTGATTGGTCTGTTTCAGATCCGGAAAGTTGCGACCACCTATCAGCAGTTGGGGAGGGTAGTTTTCTAATGTACACAAAAACCAAAATTAAATAAGCATTTGATATTACATTTTTATCAAAACCCAATCGGTGACAACGTGCACTGGTACTGATTCTGAGCGCAACAAAATTTTAGAGTAGTCGCATCTTTTTCTTACCAATGTGATAAAAAAAGGATAGACAAACCTAGTTTACTTTAGAACTGTCAAACCTCCTGATTTTAGGTGCCAGTCGTGAGCCTATTGTATGTAGAATGCACTAAGTCTTTCCGTCGTTTTTTAGCAATATTAAAAAGAAAAAGATACTCTAAATCTAGTTTAGAGGAAAACATTGGAATCGCTGCCATTGTCACTTCGCGCAAACTTTCAATTTTTTAATGTTGGTTGATAGATAATTGGGACCAACGATTGGATAGGTATCATTTGTACCCTATAAACAACTGATATATTATTTTTAAAATTAGCGATATTCTGTCAAAATGTGTCCTTAAAAAAGAATAGCTGTATATTCAGATTGTTGATTTTGAATAAAACATTTTGGGTGCAACTTCAAACTTGATAGTCATTATTGTTGTTTAGATCTACGGAAAAAAGTTTACTCGCTAGCTCGTAACTAGCTTTTGCCCGCGGTTTTTGCTATAATTTTATGATACAATTTACAGCGCTCGGAGACAATGCAGCTATTTAACAGTGAAAGAATTTTCAAAATCGATTCATTAATTGCGTAGTAACCTCTGCATACAAACTCATATACTTACTTCTTGATTAAAAGATCCCAAAAAATAAATCTGTATCTTAAAAAACCCCCTTAATAATACACACCCCTTAATAGTACAGTAAGATAGAACAGCGCTCGTGGCGGTAGAATGTGAAACTAGAATTTATCAAAGATGTTTAAATAATACAGAACTAAGCAAGTTTTTTGTACTACAAATTAAAAGCTTACTTGTACATTATTTTGGAGAGGATAATAATTGTTTATATAATTTTTGTAGTATTGGCAGGATGGCAAGTTTTTTATTTATTTATTTTTTATTAATAATAATTCGAAAAAGCTAATATTCTTCTCAAAATGGAATATCTATTATTGTATTTTTATTGTTTAAGATTAGTTACTTTGAGCAAACCACTCACTCTTCGGTTAGTATGACATTTAAAAGTACATAATAATATAGGTATATCCTAAATTCTAATATTAAGTACAACCAGTATTATACACAATATAATTTGCTATCCTAGTAATAAAATTAAGTAAATCATAAATGTCTTATGTTATCGTAAAATAACTTTTAAGTACATGGCGTTAAGTGCAACAATAATTTCACAACATTGTCCTTTCTTCAGAAAATAAGTGCAGTAAGTAATCATAGTGCAGGCGTGATCAAAATAGAGTATTTCAAAAACGTTTGGGATGCAGGGCTCCGCTTGCAAAAAGTGAAATGAACGAACGCGGCGATGAAACGCATATTGGCTGGGCAGCGCGTATTGTTGCTGGGCAGCCAATATGAATGAATGAGACAGAATAAATGCGTTCAAACTAAGGACATACTAAAGAGGTAATTTTCAATTGACATTTGATAAATAGAGGTTTTATATTATTAGTTTGAATGCGTTTTACAAGGCGTAAGAAGCTTTGCTTCCATCCACTGAATTTCACGGCTATTTCCCGCATTGGCCAAACTGGTCAAAGTTCAAAGGCCAGTCCAATTAGAATGAGGCCTAAAACTTGGCCTTGGGCAGCAGTCGTCAGAAGCTTTTGAGCGTGAGTCCCCGCGCGGGGAGACTGTTGGCCTTGGCCGGGGCGTCCCTGGCCTGGGAGTGGGCCACGGCTATACTGAGGCACTGGGCCCACTCCTCCGCGTTCTTACCGTCTTTGGGCTTGAGGATGAGGGTCTGGTCTCCCGTGAAGATTTCGAAGGCTTTTGGAATGTTGCGCGCTCCCCGAGACACTTTGACTGATCGGATCTGGTTGATGTCTATGCTCTCGCCTCCACTCTGAAAACGCAAATAGATAGCTTGTTAAGGAAGATAAACAGGAAATTCTCAGCAGGCCTAAGTCTATACATTTAAAATGACTTATTTATTGAAATAAGATTGAAATCTCTAAATAAGCAATCGTAGAGGCTTAATCAAAAAAGAGTAGGTATTTCAAAACTCAATGTTTCGGATAGGAGGAGACTTATCTTGCAAAAAGTGAAACTAACGAACGCAGCGATGAAACACACCAATCAAAGGTACTCGTAATGCGTACCCATAGGTATGTGTGAGCGAGAAAATTAAACAGACACTATGCTTGTTTCTTCAAAAGAATCCACCTGAATATCATATGGGATAGTCTGTCTGTCTGCTACGTTTCTGAATTTTTAAAAAACCTACATACAATCCACATCGGCGAAGTTACCTGCATCATCTAATAAACTTACCGCTCCTTTACACGACAGATGGGCACCTGACAGCGTAAAATATCTCGTACGCCATCGCCTAAACAATCTCCAGCGGCCCTTCTTCTCCTTCAGCTGCCCCTCTATCACGGGCTGCCCGTCCGCCGCCAGGAAGCCCACGGCCCGCTCGGGGTGGTTGCAGAGGAAACACCCCCAGGTGGCCTGGGTTGGAGGCAAGCTACCCCCATCCGTTCGGGTGGAATTGACTTCAAAAACGTCAAAGAAACCCGCTGCTCGGAGTTCGTTTAGTAACATTTCTTGCTCCTGTGGGGAAAACAAAGGACTAAAAAGATATTTCAGAGACAGAATTTTTATGTTTCCTCTGTATATATGCAAAAATTTGACCAGCTTGCATCACATAAAGGACATAAACTGATTAGCTTGTTAGTGTAAAAAGAAAAAATTTAAGGAAGATCCATTGATACGAAAGGTTGGACCCCAGTGGTGTTCAACCTGTCACTCTCGCTCTGCAGTCGAAGAGGGATAACGACAAGTAAGCATTTGCTTCAAGTGATATAAGGAGTGCTCTATCCATAGGTATATGCTATAGCGCGTTTTGTAATCGCATCTTATCTATCAAATCTTATATGGAATGAAAGTTAAGAACCCTATGACTTGGCTTAACCAAATCAGCAGGACAACTTGGATTTGGCAACTGTCGCTATTCTATAGATGAATATTTATGTATTACGCCATCTAAGCTAAAAAATTAATCCGTGAAATTAGAAAAAGATGAAGGTTACAAGGATGACGGTACATACCTTAAGTCCAGGAAATGCGCCAGTGACTAGTGTGAGAAAGGTCTTGTTCTCACACTTGAGGATGTCCCAGCAATGTTTCAAGCTGGCCACGGTAGGATCTCTGGAAGACAAGGCCGCGGCGTGACGCGCTTGTAACGCCAGGAACATAAGGTGTATCCACACCCGCGGCGCGCGCGTCCGCATCGAGAACGCCGCTCGCGCGTACAGGCAGTGCGGCCCGCGACGACCGCATGCGAAGGATAGCCGGGCTTGCTTCTTTGATCTCCGTTCTAAATGAAAGGAGGTACAGGGTAAATATACGAATTATACAAACAAAAAGCTACAATTGGTATGTATAAAAAGATACAGTTGCTTGTCAATCATAAATAAAAGATGATACTTTAAAAATTCCATCATAATACAATGCAGGCTGGCTTCACAGCTCTGGGTTCTAGCCTTGGCCGTACTGAACTGTAAATAAAATTATCATGGAATATACACATTGTCAGTGCATCGCCGTTCATATTAGAATTTCGAACATGGCGGGCACGAGTATTCGTATTCTATGCACCTGGGCACATGCATTTTTCGTAGGACTTTGACATAGTCATATGTTATACAATTATTTCAAATGTACGTTTTTATGATCACAAAATTCTATGTTTGAATGCCAAAATCTTCAAACACTCCTTAATAGTAAGTAGGTACTCACCTTCAATCGTGCATTTAGCTGGCGGTGGTATCCTCAGCGATACATTATCCATGTACGCCTTAATTTTATCCAAATGTTTCTCACAGAAGTGTTGCACCGTGTCTCTCATGGGATACGGCTCGAAAACGCTTATCCTGTGATTCGAGTTGGAGTTATTCGAGTTGCTAGAGTTGATCATCGTCACACTGGTGTTGTTCGCTCGTCGGGAGGTTACAGTGACGGGGCCGATCGGGATCGGGTTGGAGCCGACAGCGATTGGCCCCGACCCGCAGGTTTGGGTCAGGACGGGTCCGGTGCTAGGCGTCGAGGTGATCACTGAGACTTGTCCGAGAGCGGTGTTGGAATGTTGTATGGAGACTGACGTGGGTATGAGCGCGTCGGATGACTTGCCCGTTAGAGGGTTAACGGATATGGATTGTGTTGGGAGCGACGGCGGGCCGGGGATTACTGTGGGTCCGGAGTTCTGTAACAAAGAGGAGTTGCTTTGATTTTAATGTTTGGTGCAGAGTTAGCTTACATCCCGGGGAAGGACATGGGCAACATTTTATCCCAAAAAATCAAAGAGTCCCCATGGGATTTTAAAAGACGAAATCGTGGGCATCATCCATCTATAATATGATTTAAAAATCTACAACAGTGCTTACCGTGGCAGTGTTTGGTCCGATGATGATATTGTGGTGGTGGTGCCTGGAGGCCACGCGTGGGGCCAGCGGCGGGGAGATGGTGGTGACTGTGACCGCGCCGCCGCTGCCGGCCTTCGCCACCGTCGGCTTGCTGCCCACTACTAAAATATATAGACATTTTTAGGGTTCCGTCCCCGAATGGTGCCATCGGAACCCTTTTACTAAGGCTGAGATGTACAGAGCGCACTTTGACTTTGCCCAGACTTAAGACACTGTCAAAACGAGACAGCGTTATACCGCTGGCATAAGTTTGTCTCGTTTTAACTGAAACTTAAGTCTGAGCAAAGTCAAAGTGAGCGATAGGTAGAGTCGATAGATTTCAACCTAAAACTCTGCTGTCCGTCCGTGCGATCGTCTGTCTGTCAGTGGGCTGTGTCTCGTGAACCATAATAGGTAGAGACTTGAAATTTCCACAGAATGTTTCAAAAAAATTCAAAATTGTCGCCATGAAAAAAAAGTGTTATTTCTTGTATGATGGTAAGGAGCACTCCATATGCGTATCCAACTCGCACTTGACCGATTTTTACTATAAGTAGCTGCAATCAGTCGACAGCCTTATAAGCAGGTTAATGTTGCGTTTTCTATGACTTTACCAGACTGGAGGACTACAGCTGTCCTCAAGTTCGTACAGTATTGAGCACATTTGCCCATCAAAGAAAGACATTAGAATCGAGACTTGAAACATTAAGTGTATTTATGGTTTTCAAATACTCACTGGGTGGAGTCATGTTCTGCTGCGCGTTAATTTGCTGTGAAGATGACAATCGCGTCATGCTTTTGTGAAGACCTCCAACTGAACCACCTAAAAACAAGAAACAAGTCCTAAAAATATTAAATCATCCTAAAATATCCATAAGAATAGCAATAGTCAAAATATTGTTAGCGTCCAACGTGACGCGCAGAGTTGCCATGTAGTTTCGTTATTCCTAGTGTAGTATTTAGTGTGCCCAATCTGCCCATACTTATATACATATTTTCAAAACAAAGCAAACTTTATAAGTAGTCTTGTATAAACCACTAAACTTATATTTTTTAGTCACTAACCTGCAACATTCAACCTTGTCATGCTCCTATGTGAATTAGGCCCAGGATGCAATCGCCCCGTACTTCTCGAATCACCCAATTTCGCCCGCCTCGTGTACCCTGTGACCGGCGCCACGGATGTACTGACAGGGGTCACAGTTGACCCTAAGGACACCGGGGCTGTCGTCACTGTTGGGGACACGGTTGACCCCACGGACACTGGGGTGTTGGTGGTGGTTGTGGAGTTTTGACCCCCAAGTTTGACGATTGTGACTCCACCCGGTGTTCTATTGACTTCGCCGTGAGTCGATTTTGGTCTGTTGCTGTAATGGAAAACTCCCATTAATCAATTCTTAGATCCAAGTTCTACTAACGTTATAAAATGCAGTATACGCACGGTCCATCTGTTTAAATTTTTTTGGTATAGAGATATCTGATCTCTGAATATGAAAAAAAAATTAAATATGCCTCTTAGGAATGGACATATTATCATGCTATTTTTGTTTTGGGTATTCACAAGATTTTTAAAAACCTAAATTCATGTGGATGAATTATTATTATTAGACGCATACAATAGCATAACACAAGTGAAGTGATGTCTTTACTGTAGTTTTAGGTAATTTATACTCCACCAACTTTCCTGTGGTTGTCTCTCAGCGCTCGCCCGACAGTTGCTCTACAACAAAGGTCAACCAACGCTCCTGTAGTGGTCGCGTGGTGTGTTACCTGTGGTTAGCTCTCAGGGCGGCCAGGAGCCGGTCGGTGAAGAGAGCCGGGTATGCGGAACACAGCGCCGTGGCCTCCCGTATCAGCGCGGCCTGCTCCGGCCACTCCGCGCCCGACAGTCGCTCCACAACAAAGTTTAACGCTTCTTGAGCACGCTCCTGAAATAAACGATTAACTATAAAGGGCTGATTTTACATCTATCTGTGAGAAGCTTACATTGGCTTTCCAGCAACACTCCTCGAAATCCTTTGCGACCTGGCTGGTGTGCTTAGATTTTGGAGTGAGCTCGGCTAGCTTGAGTGACCAAGGAGGGACCTATCCCGAGATCTGGTATTGGCTTAAACCCACGAAGAAAGAAATTTATATTTTGTGCCTTCCTGCGTGTGCTACGTATATCTACACACTCACCCTGCTGGTGTAGCCAAGTGTAGCAAGTATGGTAGCCACGAGCTCGGTGACGCGCGGCGTGGCGTGCGGCGCGCGTGACGCGCGTCTGACGGCTGCCGTGTGCTCCGACACCAGCGCCGCGCGGCTGCGACTGACGCGGGCAACCACCTGCGACCAGCCACCAACATGGTTATAAAATAACTTCAAGAACGTAAAAGTCTGATGACTTATTATGCTGGAAACTTATCGCTCCTTTAGTTCTAACACCATGTAAACTGTGTTTAGTAACTCACCTGTAAGAGATCAATACACATACAGCCTGGGTCGTTCTGGTTGGCAGTATTAGGGCACAGATACGAAAGCAGCTGTGGTATCGCAGTTTTGAGCGCCTCCGGTCGCCTCGCGGCTATTTGTTCAAAGAGGGCGAAAAGTGAGCTCTTTTCCACCGGCTCAGCGTGCGGTAATAGCGACACTAGAGCCGTGACGTGGCCTTCCAGTGGCTCCGGGCAGACTTCGTACAGGTTGGTCAGAATACGGCAGAGCGGGTAGTTGCCTACAAACAGGGGTACATAACGTTACGAGGCTTACATCATATCGATATATGCACTGGCACGGATTTCAAGGCATAAAGCTTAAATAGCGAAAATTGCGCACATGTAATGTTCTCAAAGATGTGTGAAGTCTGCCAATCTGCACTGGGCCAGCATAGCAAACTATGACCTTTTTAATCTTCTCAATCGGAGAAGAGACGCGTGATCAGTAGTGGGCCGCCGATGGGTTGATGACGATGTATCGGTATATACAACGGTATGGATTTCGAGGCATGAGCTTCAATATTCAATTTAGAGGATTTCTACTTGCAAGAAGTACTTGGTTATCGAATGAACGTAAAATATTGAAACTAGTTCATAGGAGTAAGAAATTACTAGACTTAGTTGAGTCCATCATATCGCCGTAATCTTTTTCTGCTCCTGTTGACCAGGATCTGTTCCATGGCTCCTGTACTGTGAACTAGCATATACCTGACATAATAGAGTCCATGATAGTCTGCACGTGAGGCTTCAGCAAGACTGCGTGATGCACCGCGGCCAGGGACAGGTAGCGCGCCATGTGCCGCGATATCTCCCTGTTCCCTTTGTGCAGGAACTGGACCGCGACGGGCAGGAACAGTTCCATAACATCCGCGTTACCGCTCGTTTCCTTGTCGGCTTGCAATGGAAACGAGACCTGTATATTGAATTACGGACGTAAATACGAGATGTGATCATTGATGTAAGAAAATACAATAATTAATGACCCCAAGTTTTTAGGAAAAAAATTCGCGTGCGAAATGTTTTACACAATAGAATGGAATGTTTTTCATTGCGCAAAAAATAATCCACATCAAAATACTATTTCGGACTTCGTCTGTGTTGATGTTAGCTGGCGGGCGTGCTCTGCTTTTTTGGAGTGGTTTTTTTTTTGTTAAAACTGTCTGGAAAACGCTCTAAGGTGGTACCGTGCGTATGTCGGCGAGCGCCGACACAGATGGGGTCCATACTTGTATAGTTTAACAAACTTGTGTTACAAATAACTACAAACTTGACATTGGCTAATCTTTGTGAAGCCAGACAAGAAAAAAAAAAATTTCAACAAAACATAACAAGTTGTTCTTACCAGTACAATACAAGCTATAACATCTGAGGCTATTTTGGCATGGGGCGGGTCATCATCCCTCAGATGCCCCACCGGCATCAGGTTATGATGCAGGCAGGACTCCAGCAGAGCCACCAGGGCTCCACAGTACTTCTCCAGCGTCCCTGTCTCTTTGATACAGGAAGTTACTCTTGTCACACATATCTCTATCAGTGCTTGATCACGATCGTTCCTGATGTAGTCTGGTCGTGAAGATATGTCTGTTATCTGCTTAAGCTAGAAACAAAATAATATATCAAGTATATTAGACTATACTTTATTACACACTTTACACTTTATTACGACTTTATGACACAATAAATACAGCTTGTAACTCAATAAGGAATTATTAGGACCCTTGACTAGTGAAGTATAATTCAAATAAGGCAATTATACACAGGAGGTCCTTTCTGTAGCACTGGCTAGGGTCTTAGATAGACTACATGACAAATAGTGCTCTATTTATCATGTAGTCTAATTGGCAATTTAGTTATTCAAATACTTAATGTATGGTGAAAGAAATATAACTATGTTTAATAGCTTTAACCAGATTAACCAACACAGCTCAATGGTTTGTGAAGCAGAAGTGGCAATGGGTGGGGCATTTTTTTTTTTAGGTACATTAGGGGTACATGTTCACATTAGGGTGCCAAGATGGTTGATGACAACCTCACACCGAAAAGTGCAATGTGGGCAGATAACATCAAAAGAATCACAGGGAGCCACTGGATTCAGGTGGGGCAAGACTACATTTCTATTATATTTAACAACTGAAGACTTCGTCTGGGTTGGCGTTTGCTGGTGCGCGTGCTGTGCCTTTTTGGAGTGTTTTTTTTGTTGAAAGTGACTGGTTTTTGTGTTAGTTGGTGTTTTTTGGTGGGAAGCGCTCTAAAGAGGTGCCGCGCATGTGTCGGCGAGCGCCGGCAGAGATGAAGTCCATACTTATATAGTTTCCCTAACTTGTAAATAACTACAAACTTGACATTGGCTAATCTTTGTAAAGCCAGATGAGAGACAAAAAAAAAACAACTGAATGATGCCACGACTTTATCTATGTAGATTTAGATTCCAAGTCTTTATCTATATCCATGTAAAAAATCATGTTGATCTGGCATTCTGTTATACCAAGATTGATGAACAAACAAACACAATTTTAGTATTAAGTAGTAGATATATGTAATTTATATTTTTTATAGTATTTGTTCACCATTTAAACCTTGCAAGTAAGATCACACCATTTGTGTAAATTGCATAACAAACCAAATCATGACTTGTAATTTATTATCAAAAACAAGATAAAATGGCCAATTCTGTTGTAAACAATCTCTCAACTAAAATGACAGCTCTAAAAGTACTATCCTTTTCCACAAAGAGCATTAAGAAAGTGATAGCAATACATTTAGATCTGTCCTACTTGACTACATGATGCATCATCACTTATAAATTTCTTCACTACCATCAATGGTGTTTTGAAAGCTGTGTCAATAGTTATTAATAGAGAATTTAGTGCTATGTAATTTCAAGTTGTATACATCATTGTATCATCAGATGTGGGTGCACACATTTAAATACAAGTGTATAGTTATGTTAAGCCTCGATGACACGGGGCGAGTTTACAAGCTGCTAGCGAACTCGCTGCCTTGTAACTTGTAAACTCGCCACGTGTCATCGAGCTTTTTCACAATCTGCTTTTGATTATCAGATTGTAAAAACGCTGCTTGAAAAATAGAAAGCCGGGCTAATTTACTTGCTATTCGCTGGCGTGTTGGCCTGTAAGCTAGCTAGTAGCCACGTGTCATCATCACTGCTAGTAAACTAGTTGCGAGCATCTGCATTTTGGCAGTTAAAGCTAAAATGTCAACACGCTAGCTAGTTGGCTAGTGAGCGAGTGGAATGTTTTGTGTGTCATCGACACTCGCTTACTCGCTCACTCGCTAGCTTTTAAACTCGCCAACTAGCAGCTCGTAAATTAGCCCAGTGTCATCGAGCCTTTACAGTAGTACAAGCAGGTACAAAGATGATATTGGTGAACTGTGTATACTTGTTATAATACTAAGTGATGCCTGTGACTTCATCCTTGTGAATTTAGGTATTTTAAATCTCCTGTGGGATCTTTGATATTCCAGGACAAAAAGTATCCTATGACCCAATCTGGGATGCAAGCTAGTTCTGTACCAAAATCAGTTAAATGGATGGGAGAGTCATGAGAGCAAACAGATAGATGTACTTTTGCATTTACAATAATGGCAGTATAGATTAGTAATTATTATAATCTATGTTTCTATAATTTGTAATTTTGTTATGGGATAGTGCCTAATTTAAAAAAAAATCATTATATTCATTCAAAAGGGTCATTATTTATTTCTTTAACTAAGGCATCTTTATTAAGTACTTATTAAAATATTAGAAAGAATAAAAATACAGGATACACTTAAAATCAAAGGGAGACTTTATCACTACCATGATCTCTTCCTTAACATTCAGTCATTATTACATTAAATCCAACTTTGTTTTTAGATCAATAAATTAATATGTTATACCCTGTATGGTAACAGGAGATATACCTAAATAAACACAAGATCAGGAATAACTGTTAACTGGCAATAAGATGAATGAATGAAAATGTAAAAAATATGTTATAACAGTTTTTGACTAAGTTATAGACATAATATTACTTACTTACACCTTACCTATAGTGAAAGTATTTGTAACTTAGGCATAAAATAAAGACATCAGTTTACAAAAATAAAATTTTAATTTCTACGAAAACTATAATGTTTAGTCATAGTTTAAATAAATAACAGAGCTTTCACTAGATTTCTGAATGAGTATTGGAAATTAGAAACTATGGAAATCGTAAACAAGTCCTGTAACTTACCACTTCATTCAAATCATCTACGATATCAGAGTCTGGGATGGCGAAGATGTCTCCAGCTCTCGTCAGATCCCGTTCAGTTAACACGTGCTTGAGGAGTTCGTGCATTATGCTGGCAGAAATCTGGCTCCAAGATATCACCTAGCCCACTTAAAAACAACTCACAATACACACAACCTACACACTTCGGGTGGCCAACATTCGGTCTATCCCAACCATATTTGATTAAGTACACTTCTTTAAGCCGTTTCTAATGAAATGAAGCAAAAATAAAATAATATCGAAATTCCGCCAGTGAGCAGTGATAATTTATAGCGAAATTAGTTCTGAAAAATTGAGCAAAGAAAAGCGAATTTTGTGGACACTCGACTTGTCGCAAACGTCAATCTGTCAAGTGTCAATGAACTTAAATTCGGATACTCGTACAATATAATCAAGTAAGTGGCTGGATGAGGAAGGCTGAGGTGTGGAGGCGCTCATAAACTGAGAGGCCCATAAGGCCTATGTCCAACAGTGGAAATCCACAGGCTGATGATGATGATGATGATGATGAATCTTGCACGAATGAGGACAGATTAAGACGAACTCTGATTAGTTAGGTATATTTATCTAAACCACAACAAAAACAAGATCATGATTGATTGTTATATTTTTGATATTATGTTAAAGTAATAAAACAAAATAAATTGAAATTAAATTATCAGGTATAATATATCCAAAACGCATGACATCATCAGCTGTGTAATGTCAAACATAAATGTGAATTTTTTTTCACGCAACAAACAACCTTATCTCGCTGCATTTCGTCATAAATTGCAGTAACAAATTGCTTATTAATTTTTGAGGTTATAATGTGCTTTTTAGTTTGTTCAGAATTCAGATCGATTTCAGCAAAATCAAAGTAAAGCAAATTTTAGTAAATAACTATTGATCTGAAAGAAATAAATAATACCTAGTTGTGCTGTGCATGTAATCGACTATAGAACAATATCACAATCAAAGAATATACTACTCTCTAACCACAATTATGCCAATACCATGTACAACTGGATGTGGCAAAAATGCATCCCTGAAGGTAGTTAATCCTTTTTTTCATGAGTCAATAAACTGGTAACATCTCATCGGTCTCGTTAGTCTAGTGACTAGCTTTTTCGGCAGCGAATCATAGTATAAGTATTCTGTGCATATGGTTCAGTATTGCGCCATAAATGTTATTTGGGCTCTTTCTTCTCTCTGGGCAGGTTTTCGTACATAAACGTTTCCGTCAATTCACAATTGTGCGTGCAATGCCCCTTCCCGCTGGAGTCACTACACCAGGCAGCTAAGCTGGGTCCAGAAACCAAATAAGCTGTCCAGGCTACTGCGGGTTTCCCAGAGCAACAATGAGGATCTCAGTTAGCGCTTGCGTTGTTCTGTCACACCCGTGAACTCCACCAGCAAGTTTGTCAGTGTTTCATGTGCAGGCCCTGTACAGTCCTCTGTGCAGGGCCTGCATAATGTAACATCCATACTAAAAAGATGTTTTAGTGGGCTATGCTCTTTTTTTTGTTGTGTTTGTTATTTTCAGGGCAAGGTTTGTATGAAATAAATTTTTAGGAAAATCTATTAGTACATTGCACCTGTGTTAAGCACAGGCTAATCACTTAATGAACTAAGCGTAAGATTATTGTTGATGTATAATTTTATTTACAGCGTCCAAAAACTGGTGATGCACTTTGCAAGGAATGTTTCTTCTGGGCATTTGAAACAGAGATACACTTTACCATCACTAGAGGTGGATTATTCAACAGAGGTGACTATGTAGCTGTTGCCGCGTCTGGCGGGAAGGACTCCACTGTGCTGGCACATATTCTCAAACTATTGAACGAGAGATATGACTATGGATTAAATCTTACGCTTTTGTCAATTGATGAAGGTATGTATTAAAAGAGCATCTCTGAATTTTTTGCTGGTTCTAAGTGCCAGGAAAAGCATTCCCAATCAGTGGTGGATTCTTTTGAAGACTTAAAAGCACTTTTAAAAGATTAACACTTTTTATATTTCAATTTCTATTCCTATTCAGGAATTACAGGTTACAGAGATGACAGTCTTGAAACAGTAATGCAAAACAGTGTAGACTATGTGATGCCACTCAAGATTTTATCATACAAAGACTTATATGGCTGGACTATGGATGAAATTGTCGCTCAAATAGGAAGGAAGAATAACTGTACATTCTGTGGGGTATTCAGGCGGCAGGCGTTGGACAGAGGGGCTGCCTTGCTCAACGTGAAGTGTATAGCAACTGGCCATAATGCTGATGATATTGCGGAGACTGTGCTGATGAATGTACTTAGAGGAGACATTGCTAGGTTGAATAGGTGTACTGCTATATCTACTGTAAGTTTTTAAAAACGTTCTAGTTTGCTATGTAGCCAATTCTGTTAACTAAATTAAGTTGACAGGTCTAAATATAGTGCTATCCTTTACTACAGGGAGCATTAAGAAAGAGATAGCAATTTGTTTAGAGTTAATTTATTTCAGTTTATTACATATAGTTACAATTCCCTACATGAAAATTAAACCTTGGTTGATTTGAAGTACGCAGATTGCCCCAACATGCACAGACCCACCATACTTATGCATGCAATTTCTCTTCCTCTACATCATATTCCTCATTACTGAGGGTTATGACAGGACCCTGTACCATTATTCATAATATTATAATGCCCAGTTCATTTGCATACAATTCCACTAAGAGAATGAGATTTCAACTTTATTATCAGATGTTAATGATAAATTACTGGAACCAACAATTTAACATGGTCTCCAAGGCACAGGGACAGTGAAAAGAAAAGGCCACATTCGGAAATCCAGTTGTTCACCCATCCAGTTACCAATCAGGGTCAAAATTGCTTATCCAGCTAATATTTTTAATGTTTCATATTTACAGGGTAGTGAAGGGACAATCCCTCGAGTAAAACCACTGAAATATACCTACGAAAAAGAAATAGTAATGTATGCGCACTACAAGAAACTTGTCTACTTTTCAACGGAGTGTGTGTTTGCTCCAAATGCCTACAGAGGGCACGCGCGAGCTCTGCTCAAAGACATGGAAAAAATTAGACCCACCTGCATTATGGATATTATTTACTCAGGTAAGAAAAATTACATTTATAAAGTTCTCCTATATCAAAAAAACTTCCCTGGTGCCTGGGGGTTTGATTTTTGGTTGGTTCAATTTGAGAAATTTTTAATCATTAAAAACACAAGTTAAGTGTGAGTTTGCTTTGCACATTGAGGGTTCAGTACCTTGGAATTGAATTGGATGTGTATATTTTACTGTCTAAATTATCTTGCTGATGTCAAGTTTGTAATACGCAATTTTATTCTAATTTAATTATTCAACTAGAAATTTAAAAAAATCGGATTTTTCCTTTACTGGTGTGTTGTAAGTCACTTCTTGCCTTTTGTGATTCTAGGTCAGCGGATAACATCTAGCCTATCCTATAAATGAAAATATGACTTTATTGCAGAGTCTAATATAGGTTAAGTCTAACAAAGGTTTCTTATATAGTGTCATCAATGTAGAATAGGTGGCACGCGAATCACATTACAACGCATGCAGGGCTAGCTAGTAAAATATAAATTCCATTTCCTTTCAGGTGAAACAATGACTGTCAAAGAAAAAGTATCTCTACCAATACAAAGAATATGCTCTAGATGTAACTTTGTGTCTTCTCAAGAAGTTTGCAAAGCTTGCGTCCTGTTAGAAGGATTAAACAAAGGCCTACCGAAACTTGGTATAGGCAAAAGTTCTAAAGCTAAGAAAATGTTACAAGACTACAATGCAAAACAAAATAATAGCCTAGAGCAAGCTATAAATGAAATAAATGACGAATCTAAGAAAAATAATTGCATTTCCAAAGGAAAAATATGCATGAGTAAGAAAACACAGTGTAATGAAAATAAAGAATCAGATTCAAATACAGATAGTGAAAACACATGTAAGAGAGTACAGAGTAATGAACGAAATGGACTTACAAATAATGAAAATGCAGAATGTTGTGGTGAAAATACATGTAGTCGTAATAGAGCGAAAGAACCACGTGGGGCGAATTCAAAAGCCGAAAAACTTCTAGCGGAATATGGAATACCAGAATTTAGTAACAAAAATAATGCAACTGTTGAAACAAATTCAATACAAAACGAAAATGCTGATGAGAAGGAAATTAGTGTGAATAATTTGAGCAATGGAACAAATTCAACACAAGATTGTGAGAATGAAGTTGATAATGTTGAAGAATTTGAAGTAGATTTTCATGTAAATATTGAAAATATTGTAAAGGAAGAAGATGAGACCTGTGCGGGTGCATGTGGAAAGATTGATTCATTGCATATAGGTTTCTGACCATAGATATTGATTACATGAATTTGAAATTTTAATATAGTATAATGCGCGCAAAACTTCGGAGACATGGTTGCTAACTATAGGCCTCATATGAAAGCTAAGTCACTCAGCTCAGCAGATGATGAAGAGAGGTATGCTTGGAGTTTCTCTACATGATCAAATCAGGAATGAGGATCTGTAGGAGAACCACAGTAATCGACATATCTAAACGGGTTGCAAAGCCGAAGTGGCAATGGCCAGGCACACCTAGTTCGAAAAAAACGATAAACGTTTGGTGTTCAAAGGTACTAGAACGTGGGAAAATCCTCTATTAGAAGGACCAAACCGAGAGCCGCTGGATTCAGGCGGCGCAAGACCATGGCCTGTGGAAGTACAAAAGACTATGTCCAGCAGTAGACGTCTATTGGTTGGTAATGATGATGCCCGCAAGTCCTATTTGAACAGGTGTATGACTTCGCATTGTATAATAATGGTAAATATGTACAAAAACTAGTTAAATAATATCTATATTAGAAACAAGCAGACCCTATCAGAAAAAAAAATATATAGAAATGTTTTCAAAATAGTTTTTATTTCATTGAAACTACAATACATTCGTAGCCATTTTCTCTAGTCTTCCTTACAATCAGAAACAAATCAATTTTCTATTTACATACAATACAAGAAGTTACACAAAAACAACACAAAATTATGACAGTTTCAAATAGCATTTCAAACCCTAAGCCCTAATTCGCACTAGCGTTAAAAAAGCGTTAAACCCCGGCGTTGCGCTGAAAATGCGCGTTGAAAAAGCATTGACGTGTGAACAGATACTTGGCATTGCATTTGTTCTATTTGAACGCTTTTTTAACCGACGTTAAAAAAGCTCTCGTGCGAATGAGGCCTTATTTTATCCCTTTAGGGGTAGGATTTTAAAAAATCTGTCATCTATGTCATAATAATAAATAATTATCTGCATGCCAAATTTCAACCAGATCCGTCGAGTTCCAGACTCCATTAGTTTCAGCCCCCCCGATTGTGTAAGAAAAACGTACATTACACATGTTCAACATTTTTTACATTTATTTCACAGCCAATCAATCAAGGGGCAGAATTTGCTACCAATTACTATAATAACGCTGAATAAGTTTGTCTTGTCTTACACAATTGGGGGGGCAGCTGTGCGTTGAATAGATCAGTTAGTCAGTCAGTCACATTTTCTTACACTTACAGTACTGGCTAAAACGCAGTTTGACCAGGCAGAGCTCATTTGATCACGTGACTCAAAAAAATATCTACGGTACAACAAGTAGTCCAATCTGAATAGTAGCTGTATGACAGCTGCCTGTGCATTGTACAAAAACAACCCTAGGGCCGGCGCACATATGCATATGAGCGCAGCGCAGAGCATGCCTGCGAAGTTTTCTAAACGCGTGACACATTACGCGAATTTCTACCAGAGAATGCGCGAGCACGCGCGGGATGCGCGCGGATGCGCGAGTATCCGCACACATGCACAATTGATTTTAGATATTATTTCAATGAGGACAATGACGATAATGCTTTGACTGTGAAAAATGCTCTGCGCTGCGCTCCGCCATATGTGTGCCGGCCCTTAGATGGACTTGTATATTTTTAATCTTTACTTTATGACCCGCACAAACCACCACGTTGAGACTTCAGATTGGACCACTTATTTTGCACTGCGCTAGATTAGGGTGGTGCAAGACCATGGCATTTAGACCCTAAAAGGCATTGCAAGATACCTAGGTCCAGCAGTGTGCGTCTATCGTTTGATGAAGATGATAAGTTAGTTTTTGTGTTTAGTCCTAAGTGATGAAGGCGGGTGCTCGTGAGTCTATCCGCTCCCGGCAGATGGGGCACTTGTCCCGGATGTTCTCCGAGCAGTCCTCGCACAGACACACGTGACCGCACGGCAGCAGGATTATCTGAAATATCATATCAAATAAATACAAAGAAACCATTTGTTAGGAAACAAAGCAAATGAATGTAATAAGTAATAACCAATGTCAACGATGGTCCTACAGAAATAACAATTTTGGTGCAATGAGAGCTTTAAATATAAAAACAATCGAATTAAAAAATAAATATTTATTTAAAAATTATATCTTCAATAATCTTTCAATTCATAGTTTCAAGCAATGTTAGGATATAAGCATCTTTTTCATTTTACTTTTTTCGCTCATCTTCACAAAGCGCCAACAAAAGCAAAGCTGTGTCTTCCAACTCATTTGATGATATTATGAAGAGCGGGCAGCGAATGGCGCTCCAAGCCGCGACCGCGGCCACGGTGGTGTGTGTTTGTGGCGGCTAGAGCCGCGACCCGCGGTAGGCCGCCACCGCAGGCCGCGTCTGTGTGTGACAGGCCTAAAGCTACTCACCTCCTTAGGGTTCTCAGTGCACACCACACAGAGTTGAACTTCACTGAGGTTCTTGTCCCTCGTGTGTGCGCGTCTCTCTCTTCGACCTGCAGCCAGTTGCTTCTTCATGAGGTCTTCCGCCTCGCGTCGCTTTCTCTTCTTGAGGTATTTGTACACGATGCGGCCCGAGGCCAGCGCTGCTACTGTGCCGAATAGTACCATTAGGATTCTAGAAATAGAAGTATGTTTAACATTGGCAAAAAAATCAATGGTCATCATCAAATCCATCAAAGCACTTTCTGACCCAACAGAGTCGTTCATATATGGAATAAATTGCCCAAGGATGTGGCTATGTCATGCTCCATTAACCAGTTCAAGAATAGATTGGACAAACATTTGAAAAGCACAAAGCACTTATGATATAGATGCATCAGCGAAAGCTACTTAGTCATAAGTCACAAATATTAATGATAATAGCAATTACTTTTATACACAGATTAATATTGTGTATCTTTGGCAACCGCTGAGTTTCTTGCTGGTTCTTCTCGGTAGGAAAGGCATTTCGAAGCAGTGGCAGATGCTTAAATTGATTTAAAAAAAAGTACTTGTAAAATTTTATTTGAAAATAAATAAATTACATTCTACTATTCTAAAAACTATCAACTAATTACCTCAAGAAATCTCGTGAACTCGCAAGCCTCTTCAGTAAACTGGATTTAGTAGCTGTGGTCAAATACAGTGGCAACCCATCTCTGGGCGGCTGAATCTTCAGCCCTGCGCTGGTTCTGCTAAGCTCCCCTATTGCCGTGATATAGGACCCGTCTCGTAACATCTCCTCCATGGTTTGAAGGCCACGTTGTCGGACCCCAGAAAAGAATCCCCAAACATGGTCTATTACTCCTGGTGACATGGGCTCAAACTTGTCCGAGATTACATCCAGATCTGGTAATAAAAACCAAACAATGAACGAAGATGCGGGCATCATCTATCTAGCTATAATTAAGGTTATAAGAGCCAGAGGGCCTAGTTGATTTTTTTCAAAAGTGATATACATACATTAAAATTGCAACGTAATAGCTCGTTCACACAGGCTGCGTAAGCGTAGACGTAGCGCGTACCATTGCGTTGTATTATATGGAACTGTATGAAACATGGCACACCGCTTGCGTAAATCATGGATGTATGCGTAACCCAGTGTGTTAGGGGTTTATACGCGTCACTACGCACATGTCACGTGTACGCAATTGATGTGAATCGGCCTTTAACAGTTAGTTAAAGCATCATACTAGCCCTCTATGAAACCTTGCTTTTGAAAAAATCAGGCCATTTTGGCACTCATGGCCTCATTTACTAATAAGTCAAAAAAGTGACAGAAATTTAACAAACCCAACAATTCTGCAGCCAGTGCATCAACAACCTCAATGGTATATTTGCCATTGCTGAGGACAAATGGTGTGGAATTGTACACTTCATGGATTGTGCGAGTTTGATCTGACCAGAACCCTGCCGAGGTCCGAGCTATCACATGTTCTTTTATTGTTAATCTGAAACCAGTACCTACTTCATAAGTAGTAACCGCATAAAATTAAATTTAAAAAAAAATTACATCAAAATACACAGCCTATCCATACATAAAGTATAATTAGTAGTATAATTCTCTGTATATTGTATAACAGGAATTCTCTGTATACAATATAAGTTTAATAAATATAATTTTTTTTTTAAATGTCTCTTTTCGTAGTAGATGGTGTTTGATTTTGATGAAATTTTGTACAGATAAAGCATGCATCCCAGAAACTGACATAAGCTACTTTGTATACCAGAAAATTAAAGAAATTCTACGCTATAATATATCTGTGATCTTACAAGGCCCATCTGCTGAACAAATTATGAAAGGTACTAGATATAGGTTGATAGACTTAGTAGGCTACTATTCATCCTGGAAAAATGGAGTTTCCACATTTATGCCTAAATCCATGTCACAGGCATCTGTTAGAAATATTTTATTGGCAGAGAATTTGATCAGTAGTTTTAAAGAAAATAACAAATAAAAACTTAAAAAATGCTAGTTTTTACTTTTTTGTGACATGCCTAAAAAGAAACAATGTTATAATTTATAGGAATTACAGGATTTTACACATTTTACATTTAACTTACAAGGATGGGCCACAATGCTAAGTCTTTATAAGGATGCATACTTATTGGCTATCGCTTAATGAAGCTTGATATTTTTTTATTATTAATCACAATGAATAGAGATACCTCTGTATGACTCCAGTGACAGAGTGGTTATAATTACTGGTGATGGGGTTACCCAGGGGCTTCACCAGGCCTCGGATCACCACATATGGGATCACATGGCTGGGGTACTTGTTTATTTCCTTGTTCAGTGAGGAGTCTATATCTAATACTGGTGCAGACTGAAAATAAACAGTCATGTTTTAAAAAAATTCAAGTAACTTGTATTAAGTACTTAAAAATATAAGTTAAAATCTGGTAATCAGAGTTAGTACAATTCAAGTAGTATAAATAATGAATTTAGAAGAATTTTCAAAACTTTCCAGGAAAATCACAATGACAGGTTTCATTTAATTTTCTTACTAAGGGTAATATTGATTTATTTACTAAAGCCAGTCCACTCAAATTTAGCCTGACCCATATATTGGCCAAAAACCTCCCCTTTTCTTCACAAAGTCTAAGCGCGTTAAGTTGGTGACAGGTAAATACCCCGAATATAATATGGATCGCAGACCTGATAACCTTTCTGGAAATTATCAGATTCTTCGTAATTTAGCTTGTAAATTAACAAGTTTAGTCCACATACCTGTAAAGCATTCAGGATATGTTTACATTTGCTCAGCTGTTTCACACAAAATCCCAATATCAGGGAATCTATGCCAAGTATAACGGTTTCGCCGATTATCTCCGAAAAGAAATCCATGGTGGTTGTATATTAACTTCGCAGTACTATAAATTTTTAGAACAGCACTCGCCACAAATGGTGTGGTTTTCTGGTTAATTTAAATCATCTTTTGATCTAAGTTATCTAATAATTTTCGGTAAATAAAAATAGTGTATTTCAGAAAATGACTGTCAAGTCAAATTGAGTCAAATCACATGTAAAAGTCAATGTCATTGTCAAGTCAATCTTTCCACTGACAGCTGCTTTTTAGGGTTCCGTATCTTAAGAAAAAAACGGAATCTTTATAAGATCACTTCGTTCATCATTGCCTGTCTGTCTGACAAGATCTTCAAGGGAATCAAAATCTTACTACTACTTACAGTAGTAAGTAGTAAGTAAGAGTAATTACTAGGCTACTTATCAATTACCTAGAATCATTTAATTTCGCAGGCAGTAATGTCTTAGAGCACAAGTAGGTATGTATAAGGAAAAATCTGAAAACCGTGGAATTTGTGGTTAGGTACATCTCAGAAAAAGTTGAAAAGCATTCTTTCTTGTATGATGGTACAGAACTTTCGTGTGCAGATCCGACTCGCACTTGATCTGATCATTTTTTTTTTTCAACTGGCTTTACGGCTCTGGGTTCTAGCCTCTAAATTACTTTATTTTCACGTCACCCATAGCCTAATTAGTGATTACATACTCTGTATTGGACATAATCAGATTACTGGTCTGTGGACATAATCCTTGATTCAGGATCAAACCAAGAATTCCCTCACTCTAGTTCACTCATGGCTAATGGCTATTACAAATAATAATCTCAGGTGATTTTTAAATTCCAGTACTGAAGAGCTGATGAGAAAAGAGTTGGTACCTACTTCATAATATAATACCAATACTACATCTTTCTTCTACTCTACAGTTCGTTCAGGTTTCTTGAATATTCCCTGAATATTAAGATACTCTAGAGTCTAGAGGTCCCAATCTCATTGGTAGGTCTAGAGTCTAGACCTACCAATTTATTTCACATCATTCAAGTCTAAAGGCTCTAGGCAGCATTGAAATAAAACCCTTGCATCACTTAATCACATTTTTATTTAACCAATAAAATAACCCTAATTTCTACGTCTTCGGACTCTGGATATTCTCCAGGCGTTAGGTTCTTCGTACTTATTGTACAAAGGTTCTAATCTCTGGTTCTTCTTGAATTTGGACAGTTTGGTGGGGTCGGAGAACTTGAAAAAGGCGGGTGCGAACTCCACCAGCCATTTAGGGTCTATTGTGGTCACTTCTCGCATGTACTCCTTGGTGGTTTGCACCAACTCGTGGTAAATAACCCTAGAAACAACAAAATACAATTAGTGCTGTAACCTCATGTGGTTGAAGTAAAACCATAGAAAAATCAAACGCACGCCGTACAAGATTTTTGAAAAGTCAGCAAAAAGTTTTTATCGCGCTATTCTTGATACTATAAAACTATAAAACACATTGATAAAAGATGGCAGCCTCAAAACAGCTGGTCTGTTTCGCGGTCATTTTAAATATGGACGGAAGTAGCGTGGATGTTGTGTGATATGTTATTGAACAAAATAACAAACTAACTATGATATTAGTATGAAGTATGATTAGATAAGAAAAAAATGCATACCATTCCGGTTGCCTGTTGAACAGCGCGCTGGAGGGGTGTATGTAGACCACTTGGCTGTCGACGAGTGTGCGGTACCCCTCTTGCGGGTCCTTCTTGGCAGCATTGCGGAAGAAGCCCGAACAGATCGTTTTCTGGATGCGCACCGTATTCTTACCCGCTGACACCACGTCAAGTTTATGCCTGGAAGTATTTTAACATTATTGTAATAATATTATTGCTACTTCTATACTTTTAATGTAATGTTAAAAAAACTTATGTTTTATTTAAAGCTCACCCAACTTCAAACATACATACTGTGTAGTCGGTTTTTTTAATATCTTTTTTTCACCAGTGTAATCTGTATATTTCAAAGAAAGGCGTTTTAAAACAAGGCCTCACCTGTCCATAATGCCGAGCAGCTGTTTACGCACATCTTGCGCGCGCTTCAGAGTTCTGATCTGCACGAAGTTCTCGTAGCACCAGGCGTTGGAGAACTTGTTGTTCTTCCAGCTGTTGTACACGGCCAGTAGGGTCAGATGGTCACCTAGGAAAATTCAAAATTGAAAATGAAACGGTCAAGTTCGAGTCGGACTCGTACGGACGAAGAGTTCTGTACCATCGTACAAGATATAACACTTACACTGCAAGTTAATGATGGACAGCGCCATCTATGTATAGTCCGTGCCAAATGACTTCTCTCGTGTGATTTAACTCTATGGGTCAACAGTTATGTCAAAAGTACGGTTCATCTTTAAAATAAGGACTTTGGTGCAGCTCCGGGTCATAAAATAAAATTGAATTGAATTGAAAATGAATTTAAAATAAGGACTGACGTCGTACTTCGCGTAAGAAGTCATTTTAACGCATTATAGGTATGATTTAGTAATCTGAGTATTATTTTTTCACATATATTTTTTATATTATCACAAATTCACGGCTTTTGAATTTTTCCTTTTCTTCTATAAGACCTACCTGCCAAATTTCATGATTCTAAGTTAACGGGAAGTACCCTATAAGTTTTGAGTCCCTCTTCTTGACAGACACGACAGACCGACAACGAAGTGATCCTTTTTTGTTTTCGAGGTATGGAACCCCAAAACCCATTAAAAATATATTAATAGAGAACGGGCAGGCGCTTCACCTGACGTTATCATCGCCGCCCATGAACATTTGAAACATCAGAAAATATATACCTTCAGGTTGGTTGAACTTGGCCTTCTTCTGGTCGGCCAGAGCTTGCTTGTCCTTGGGCCGGTAGAACACGTTCTGCACGCTGAGCATCGACACGATGGTGAGGATCTCGTCGGAGCACTGCAACGCTACCGACATGATGAGGATCTTCGACAGGTTCGGCTCCAGGGGGAATTCCGCCATCTGAATTAAGTTGAGTCTATTAAGTTTAGTGGAACGCGTGTTTGGAACCCTCGTAGCTTTAGTTTTAAGTTTACATACTTAATTAATTAATTAATTATTATCACTTCAATATCATCTTACAAATCTAACAATTCTGACCATCAAAAGGTGTACAATAGTACCTACTTTGAATAAATGATTTTGAAAGCTGAGAGTGAGAAACAGCGATGAAAAAACTTGGGACGCGTATACTCATATATAACTAGGAATAAACGTATTTTCATATTTTGATAGTATGTAATTACAAAACATAAGATTTACAACAAAACAAAACTGCTTTTTTTCTCACGTTACTCCCCGGAAGCAGAGTTCAAACGCCTGTAAAAAAAAAGATAAAAAGCTTCTTTTCAAAAAGATAAAAAGCATACCCGTCGCCCCAGTCGTGTAAGCAGCCCCTCGGAATCCAGTGCAGAGAGCGAGTGCAGCTGTTCTAGTGCCATTATGAGGGACTCCACCGGCGGCGCGTCCATGAAGTCAAAGTGTAGCAGATCGTTGATGCCCATAGTTTTCAGTTGTAGCACCTGCACACAAACAAATTAATGAAATATGCTTTTTCGTGCACAGTCACTCAACGGACGATACTATATGAAGATGATGTACACCAAAAGAGGTAAAACAAACATTCCAACAAGTTAAAGTTAAACAGCACTAAAACTCGACTACTACCCGCGAACCGCCGATAGTTAGTGATAGATATAGTATTAAACTGTTTTTCTATCACTTCCATTTGATATCCCACTCGATACAATAGCAAAAAAAATTTTGGGGACCCCCATTTTTTCGATGTAACATCCGCCAGCTCGATTTTTTTCGTATAAAATGTAGCCTGATATCACCCGGACCGTAATAACGAATCGATTGACACATCAATCATTAAAATCGGCTCAGTAGTTTAGGCGCTAAGGTGGAACACACATAAATACAAACCTACATACATACATATTACATAGACTGCTAAAATCATAACCTTTCTTTTTGGCTTTGCCGTAGTTGGTAAAGAATAAAAGTAGATCAATTGGTGTCCTTATCGCTTTGAAGCGATATCTATAGTGTAGAAGTGGTAGCAGTAGTAGAGAGAACACTTACAGTAGTAGCGAGGTTGGTTCGCTGTATCTCGGGCACGGGTGTGGGCAGCATCTCGTCGCGGTACGCGCGCTCCGTGTACAGGCGGTACGTTTTGCCCGGCCCGGTGCGGCCCGCGCGACCAGCTCGCTGCTTTGCCGCTGCCTGCAATTATATTCATGTATATTCATTATATTCATGTATAATTCTTGGCAGAAGATGTGTAGTGGGAGAAAGTTGGCGAATCCGGGAAGCGAAAGTCGACGTATCAACCAATAGCGTGCGCCCGCGCCGACTGATCAACCAATCGCGTGCACCCGCCATTCGCCAGCCAATCGCGTCAATGCACAATACTCAAAAATGAAACTGACTAATTTAAAAGCTTGCGTTTGTTCAAAAGTCAAAACTAAAAATATTACTTCAACAATTTTAATTGAAACTAAGGGTAGATAAGAAATGCACAATGCGACAAAAAGAGAATTAAAAGTTGGTAACTGAGAAGGGATTTGAGAAAGAGACGAGACAGAAGAATTAAAAAAACACTATCCCATACTCACTTGTGATATCGGAGTGACAACCAACGAATCCATCCCAGTCTTTGAATTGTACACCTTCTGCTTCACGAACCCTGGATCCACCACGTAGTAGATTCCGTCTATCGTTAGCGACGTCTCTGCTATGTTAGTGGCTATCACCACCTTCCTAGACCCAGGCGGCGCCGGCTCGAAGATCCTTGTCTGCATTTCGGACGGCAACGCAGAATACACCGGCAGAATTATTAGTTCTGGTACATCAGGTCCTAAAGACTTCATTCTTTCGTACAAAATCTCGCACGCGGTATCGATCTCCTCTTGACCGGTCAAAAACAAGAGTATATCCCCCGGAGGTTCCCGCAAATGTATTTGCATCACCGTGATCAAAGACGCGTCCAAATAATCCGTCTCAGGTTCCTTAGTATACAAGACTTCTACAGGGAAAGTTCTACCAGGTATGGTAAAAATAGGCGCTTCAAAGAAGTATTGGGAGAATTTCACAGCGTCTAATGTAGCTGAGGTGACTATGAGTTTGAGCTCAGGCCTCTTTTGCACGGCTTGTTTGAGGAGGCCGAATAGCACGTCTGTGTGAATGGTTCTTTCGTGAGCTTCGTCCAACATGATGACGGAATAGCTTTTGAGATCTAGATCCATTAGGCATTCGCGAAGCAACATACCGTCTGTCATGTACCTGGAATAAGACAAAAACACATTTTACTAGCTGACGCACCCCGGCTTCCCTTGAGTGGAATGTTTGGAAATCAGTGAAAAACTTACTTGATAACAGTATCAGGTCCCGTGCAGTCCTCAAAACGAATGGTATACCCGACTTCCTGGCCCAATCTGCAGCCGAACTCCTCGGCGACTCGCTTGGCGACGGACATGGCGGCCACGCGGCGCGGCTGCGTGCACGCCACGCGCCCGCGCGCCGCCAGCCCGCACTCGCACACGTACTGCGTTATTTGAGTCGTCTTTCCGGATCCAGTCTCACCAATCACGATCAGGATTTGGTTGTCTGATATCGCCTGTGACCAAAAAAATTGCTTTTAAAAAGCCTACACTAGATTTTTAGCCTAGTTTCTGTAAGTTTAATGTATATGTAATATTTCAATGACTTTTTTGACGGCAGACATGTTGGCCAAGTGCTGAGTTTAGTTAGAAATCGGTTAATTGTGGCAAAAAATGGCACACGAAGGTTCCGTACTTTTTTTTTAAAATTTACATGGCAGCTGTTTTGAAACTTTTATTATTTCTTATCATAGTGGCAATAGTAATACTCACTCTGTGAAAATTTCAACTCTCTACCTATTAAATTTCATGAGATACAGCCCACCGACAGACAGACAGTAATACATATAGTGTAGGCTTGATATAGGGTCAAATTGGTACCCTTGTCAACTGACTATTGGTGACTTACCTTAGTCAACTCATCCCTCAACTTGTAAATAGGCAGCGATTGTCTCTGCTCCAACAAAGACAAGTTGGTCTTCTTGCCAAAGGATGACTTCTTGCCTCCAATCACATGCTTCTTCCACTCCGGCAGGTCCTGAGGAGCTATCCCGGTGCCCCTCATGTTGGCTGCGAGGGTCCTGCCATCTGCCTCGGGTAAGGGATCTATCCAGTTTTTGTTCAAGCCAGTTGGTAGACTCTCCATCTCTTGTTCCCTTTGCAGCATTTTCTGTTAAACAATTTTATTATGTTTAAATTATATGAAAAATATTAAATAATTATGGGAACATGCTTATTGAGCTAAGTACCAAACATGATAGTTCAACAATGATAGTAATTAATCTACCCGCTTGTATTATCATTTGTTACAAAAAGGAAAACAAACAAAAAGAGAACCAGAGTAACCGGTGTAGTTCAAGGGCACATATTTTGAAAAACCTATACTCGTTGGGGTCCTAAGGTGCAAGAATGGTGTCGGAAAGCGTAGCCACTAGGAGGACTACAACCTACACCACAACATCATATGAGTCGCAGAGTGCCGCTTGAAAGCAGCAGACCGTAGCATGTGGAAGACCCTGCAAGAAACGTCCATCCGTAGACATTTATCATTGATAATAATTATTATGATTTTCACATTCAATAAAAGCCTGTTTCGAACCTGTTCCCGCCTTTCCTTGGCTAAGGCAGACTGCATCATGGCCGCTTGTGCCAACGACCCATCAGGGTTCTTCACGATCCTCACAGGCGACAGGTCGTGTAACGCTCTCCCGTGGCCTTGCAGGAAGGGAGGTTCCTCTTCCACGAGTTCAATCTCAATATCCGCTTCGCCATCTTCGTCCTTGGGCAGGAGGCCGGTTTCTTCGTCGAAATCTGGTAGCTCACTCTTGTCGATCACCCCTGATGATATCATCTAATAACAACGATAAGATATACGAACTTTAAAGTAGCTATAACACGTACAAAGTAACAATGAGCACACCGAATTTGCTCTATCTTTATGTTACGTGAAAAGTATGGTTAGCAAGAAAAATATTTTGCATACCTACAAAATTTTTTCTGTAGTGCATTATTTAATCATGATTAAATATTGCATAAAAACCGAATTGTGGCCAATTTTGTTGAACATAATCTCTAAACTAAACTAATTTGAAAGTTCTAAATCTGGTGCTATCCTTTTCCACAGGGAGCATAATGAAAGAGCCACATTATTAATATTGATGTTGATGTTGACTGTACCTGTTTAATCTCCCATCTCTCGGGGCTGGAGATCCTCGTGACTCGCTTCCGGCTGGAGTCCTCGTCAGGGTCGATGCCGCTCTGCAGCCCCGCCAGCACCGTGGCCGCGGGCGGAGGCCTGTCCGGGTTGCGACCTTCACGTTCAGCCTGATAATTAAAAAGAAATTGTGCATTTAAAAGGGTTAGTTCAGTTAGACCGTCTTTGAATCATTACGCACGGTCGACCTAGTTACTATGGTCGGATGCCAGATAGTTCTAATGAGCTATGACCTTTATAGTTCAATATAGCATAGAACTGCATACAAAAAATGTACTCATGGCTTTTATTTGGTCACTGTGTACTACCTGGCATAAACGATAATAAAAGAGAAAAACCAGCACAATATAGCTAACTGCAAATTGCTTCAGTTTTAGAAAACTTACCTCCAAGTGTGCATGAGATGCTGGGTTCAAGTCCTTGCCAGTTTCTTGGCAAACATCCTTCATTGTAAGCGACACTTTTTGTCCAGTCACAGACAGAACTTTAACCTGAGACAAAAATAAGATACATAATTATCATTATCAGTCAAACACTAAAACATCATAACACTTAAAAGCTAAGTAACTTTTTCTGACATTTTTAGTGATTTTATAAATTAACTACTGATTTTATAAATGTGAAATGTTTGTTATTTATTGGTTTGTCCTTCAATCACGCCGTAAAGAAGCAATGGATGGACGTGATTTTTGCATGGATATATTTAAAGACCTGAAGAGGACAGGCTACTTTTTATCTTATAAATTATTATATAATTTATAGGTTTTTTTCTTACCTTGACCTTGTCTCCTCTAGAGACCACATCAGACACATTGGTGACCCTGCCCTCTGACCTGAGCTGTGAGATGTGGACCAGACCTTCCCATCTCTTCCTCAAGCCCTCCATTTGTACAAAACATCCAAACGGCACTATGTTGGCCACTCGTCCGCTGTATATCTGAAAATATAGATATTTCAATGATCATGGGACACTTTAATAGTAGCTTACAAACAACTCAATCCACAAAGACCTTTAAATAAATAGTGACTCTCCTTATGATGTGAAATGTCATATTTATACATAAATAGTGTGATGTATGCAGTGTGCTAGTATTATTCTGGTCATAAAGGTTTTACATAAATACTAAACAATGGCTCACCTTTCCTGGCTCTGGATCATCGCTGATCTCCACATCTGGACTCTTCTTCCTTAGAGGCTTCCTTTCATAATCATTATCCCTGTACCTATTCTTGACTTCTCTGTCCCGAGAATGAGACCTAGACTTCCTGTGCTTTGCCCTGCCTCCCTTATACCTGTCTCTTGACCGTGACCTTTTAGACCTGTCTCTTGACTGTGAATGCCTGGATCTGTCCTTTGACCGTCTAGACCTATCTCTTGACCTGGACCTGTCCTTTGACCTTCTGGACCTACCTCTGGACCTAGATCTGTCTTTTGACCTTCTAGACCTATCTTTAGACCTAGATCTGTCCTTAGACCTTCTAGACCTATCTCTTGACCTAGATCTGTGGCGCTGACGACTTCTAGATCTTTTTCTATCTCTGTCTCTACTCCGGCTCCTTTCTCTATCTCTGCTATGACTCCTAACTCTTTTTTTCTCCCTACTATGACTCCTTTTATCTCTTTCTCTGCTTTTACTTCTATCTTTACTCCTGCTTCGCCTTTTCTTATTTACTGTGCTATCTTTCTTACCGTCTTTTCTATCTTGACTGTGTTCTCTTTTCTTAACGTCATGCTTTGACTCATCTTTTGTACCACTTTTTGAAGGGGCTAAAGCCTCTAATGCAGCCATTGCATCATCAACCACACTACACAATTCTTTTGTTTTTGACTCATTTTTAAATATATCCTTTGATGTGATTCTTTTGTTTTTTTGATCATCCTTTGCCTCTTCTTCACCTTCATCATCTGAAGAGAATGTTGCAGGTTTGTCATTAGGTATGGCCAAGCCCGGAAACTTTGCAGCCAAAGGGTGCGATGATTTATTGTTCTGATCACTTTTCTCGCTTTCACTACCAATAGGCTTCATATGCTGAATTATACGAAGCAAATTCGTCATAAACGAGTCCGAGAATTCCGCTCCATTGTCGACTAAAGCCTTTTTAAAGTTGTCGAAGGTTGGATTTTTGTCTGCTAAGTCGATGATAAATTCAGCTGTAAATGAAGAAAATAGTTAACCCTAAAACAATGTTATAAATTATTTAATATTACAGATAAATAGGTTACAAACATTTACGAAATGCATTTAGATGAACTTACCTAGATCTTTGTCATTCAAGCCCAAGTGGTTATCCAATTCTGTACAAATCTTAGACACAAGAGAGAGGTGCTCTAATTTTGCAACCTCGTCCATATTTTAGACTAAAATATTTAACAATTAGTTAAGTCGATCACAGATTTTATTTTCACAGTGGTCTGCGATTTTCAAAAGAAAATAATAATTATTAAATTTTATTTTATTGTGTGGATGTGTTTAGTGTTATTCAAGTCAATTTTTTTTTTCTCTCTCGTCTGGCTTTACAAAGATTAGCCAATGTCAAGTTTGTAGTTAATTGTAACAAGTTAGGAAAACTATGTACAAGTATACAAGGACCCTGTCTGTGCTGAGTACGCTCGCCAGTCGCCGACATACGTGGACATACGCACGGCACCCGGCAGCCCCCTTAGAGCGCTTTCCAGTCAGTTTTAACAAAAAAAAAAAACACTCCAAAAAGGCAGAGCACGCCCGCCAGCTAACACCAACACAGACGAAGTCTCAAGTCAATTTTGACTTTTTTTTCTGTTGTCTGGCTTTACAAAGATTAGCCAATGTCAAATTTGTAGTTATTTACAAGTTAGGGAAACTATAATTATGAACTTCGTCTGTGCCGGCGCTCGGCGACATACGTGCGGCGCCCCTTTAGAGCGCTTCCCAGTCAGTTTTAACAACAAAAAAAACACAGAGCAAAAAAAAAAAAACGTATAATCAATGACGTAATATCTATGGTTTTATTACTCTTTGCTCTTTGTTCATCGGATCTCCGGATTTCTGGTCTGTGATTCCTGCCCTGTGTGGTCTGTGGTCTGTGCTGTGAGTGTCGCATGTCGCAATTCGCATTGATCACAGACCACAGACCACGAATCCGGAGATAGACGACGAAGTTCCATAGATCTGTTTATGATTAGTAGCGAGTACTATACATACCGATAATATCGGATTATATATATAGAAAAAATCAATATCTATCTATAATAAACTTTCTTTGTATCATGGTCTTTCTATTTCACCCTCTTATGGCAATTTAACACTATACATTACACGTCTCTTTCCCACAATATAATATAGATGTAAACGGTTGCGGCAAAACGTCACGATGACGTCATGACAGCCTAGTAATTTTAGGGATGAGCCTCGAAAATCGTAATGAATCGTAAATTAAATATAGTGTCGCACTTTATCGTAAAAATATCGGTTTTTCGGTTTTCATTTACCGATTTCCGGCAAATAACCGATTTATTCAACTTTTTTTGGTCAACAAAAATAAAACGAAATGAAATCATTAATTTTTTATTAACGATTTAAAAATCTTATTAACTATTTTTGGTTCAATGACGTGATGGTGATAAATATTAGCACGCTTAAAAATTAAGGTGGATGCGACGGGTCTGCCCGCGAAATTCAAATTTAATTTGGTTTTTCGCAATTTGTAAACTAATACGACAACGTAGGCTTATGGCATTCTATTTGCGACAATAACAGTATCATCCCCACCTATTTATTTAAAAATCTTCACTTGAAAGGGTCCAGTTTAAGAAATTAGCTCTAGTATCCACTATAACTCACAAATTAGTCGACGATACTAGAGCTAATTTCTTAAACTGAACCCTTTCAAGTAAAGGTTTTTATATAAACCTGTGAGGATGCTACTGCCATTGGAGCAATTAAAATGCCATAAGCCTAGGTTGTTGTATTAGTTTACAAATTGCGAAAAATCAAATTAAATTTGAATTTCGCGGGCAGACCCGTCTCATGCCCTTAAGGGCCGGCGCACACATGGCGGAGTGCGGCGGAGTTCAGCGCAGAGCATGCCCGCGCAGTTTTCTATTCGCGTGACACATTACGCGAATTTCTACCATAGAATGCGCGAGCACGCGCGGGACTGCGCAAGTATCCGCACGGATGCACAATTAAATTTAGATATTATTTCAATGAGGACAAAGTCGATAATACTTTGACTGTGAAAAATGCTCTGCGCTGCGCTCCGCCATATGTGCGCCAGCCCTTAAAGTACCTAAACTAAACCTTCGTAGGGTTCCAATGCACCACAACAAACTCAGCTGGGTATTTTTTTGTTATTACCATCTCACAATCACACTTAAAACTAGTCAGAGCAATTTATTCATACTATTTTTTTATCATTATCTTTTAGAAAATAAAAACTTTAGATTTCAAGATACATCTCCAAAACGTTGTTTTGAGAGATTATTATAAACTGTATAACAATTAAATATCATAAAATGAATTGCTATAAGTGTAATAATTGTAGTTTTCTGACCAGCGTTTTATGTTTAACACAATCGAACGTCTTGGACGAATTATACAAGACGCAAATGCCAAATTATCGCAGTCTTCATAAAGATATTATTCATTTAAAGTTACTGAGGTCAAGTATCAACCGATTTAAGTAATAAAATTTACATTGTCAGGAAATACAATACAAAACCAGATAATACAAGAATTTTGCATAACAACATGACTTATCTCACACTTATGACATACTTTTGTGTCTTATGACATACTTTTGTGTCTTATGACACAAAAGTATGTCATTATTATTCAGTTACTAGCTGATGCCCGCAGCTTCGCCCGCGTGGATTGGTCAGATCCCTTGCAGCATCAGGATTGAGGAGTTGGAATCCAAATTTTTTATGAAATAATGTTGCAAAGTTCCTCTATCGATTAAAAAAGAAATGACGCAAATCGGTTCAGAAATCTCGGAGATTTTGGTGTACATAGGTAAAAAACACAACTCTCTTCTTGAAAGTCGGTTAAAAAAGTAGCCTATGTTACACCCTGGTCAATTCTCTACTTGTATGTGAAAATCCCGTTAAAATCGGTTCAGCCGTTCCGAAGATTAGCCTTTTCAAACAGACAGACAGACAGACAAAAATTTTAAAAACGTGTGATTCAGTTATGGTATCGTTCAAATAACCATATGACCTTAATATGTGGTAGTTATTTCGAAATTACAGACAGACACTCCAATTTTATTTATTAGTATAGATAGTATAGATGTAGTCACGTTTTCAACAATAATAATTGTACTTGATTCTAAAAATACCATTCAAGTGCGAGTCGGATTCGCACAGAAGGGTTCCGCACGATCGTACAAGAAATCTCAAACCAGTGTAATAAAAATGTGCAAATTAATGACGAATGTGATTTAGTTAAACTAATTATTTGATTGGGAACACAAATCTTTAATTTTTTTGTGATGTAACCATAAGTTCACGGTTTTCAAATTTTTTCGTTCAATTGTGCTATAAGACATTGCCACCAGCCAAATGTCATGATTCCTATTTTGATTCCCCCAAAATGGCAGACACGGGGGGCAGACAGACAGACAACGAAGTGATCCTTTATAGGTTCCTGTTTTCCTTTTGAGGTATGAAACCCTCGACAAATGTAAATCTTTTCCATTAAACTACATTAACCAAAATATATTCTAGTAAAATGTATGAAACAAAAATTTTCAAAATCTATTTATGTGGGTTTAGAAAATCATGATCAGTTTACAAATTCACAAAAAAATTAAGTTTACTAAATCAGATATAGATGGCGCTGTTGCCATTAACTTGCATTGTGGCAACTGTGCCACAATGCACACTGGTTAAAATATCTTGTATAATGATATGGAAACCTTCGTGGGTGAGTCCAACTCGCACTTGACCGGATTTTTTATACCTAAAGCCTGACTAACTAAATTCGTCATCATTCCAAAACGCTAAATGGTTGCAATTTTCCGGACAATGCGTTCTTAAAACCACTTTTAGAATGACCACAACCGTTTAAGCTATCGAATAAATTATTTATAAATAAAATTATCTCTGTAATGAAAATGCCATCATCGATGTTTACAGGTATCGTACAATAATCGTCAATTGTTAAAATGTCCATGTATGTCTTCATCCGCATTGACACAGTGAGGGCCACCTCTCTGCTAAAGACTCTTACAGCAAGCTTGACCTGAAAGGTAAAATGAATTATCAATGAATTACACAAATTCGAGCAAATTGTTAGTTATAATATTATGAGACATAAATCACAACATTTCATGATAATCTTTGACTTTGATTAGATATGTGATGTAACCACAAATTCATGATTTCGGATTTTTCCCTTTATTAATTATTGTGCTATTAGGACATTGCTAGCTACCAAATGTCATGGATTATATACGGGAAGTATCTCAAGAGCTTTGATTCCCTTGTCTTGATAGAGACACAGATAGACAGACAGAAAACGAAGTGTAAGGATTCCTTTTTTCTTTGGAGATATGGAACCCTAAAAATAGAGAACCTAAATGAATTAAAATAAATGCATCCTTTACTTTATCCTTATATCAAGGACATAATTCAAGAATTTTTTGGGCTGGGCCTTAAAAATAGTGCCACTGGTGCCGCTATTTTATGCACCAATTGGTCAAACCAATAATTAGTGGGACAAATTGAACTTTAAAATGTTATACAATCTACTTTGTCCTACTTGGAGGGGCAAGGTGTAATAAGCCAAAATAAAAATCGGTCAAGTGTGAGTTGGACTCGCACACAAAAGGTTCCATACCATCGCACAAGATATAACACTATTTAGCACGCTGAAAAACAGACATACAGACAAACGGACGGACAGGTGGACGGACAGCGGAGGCTTAGTAATAGAGTCTCATTGGCACCCTTCACGTACGGAACCCTAAAAATTGATACGAGTCGTTGCAATGCTAAATACTTTTGGGTGCTCACACCTGTTTCTTCATAAAATGTTTGTAAAACTTCAGTTTGGTATGGTAAGATGTCTTTACTTGCCTTCATATTATCGACAGAATTTGGTTTCAAATGTCTATCTGTTAGTCGAGTATTCCTTACAGTGCCACCAATCCCACCTACCGCATATATTTTTTCAATGATCTGACACGCAAATAGCACGGCGATTACCGATGATTAGGTCCTTTTTCTGAAATTGTTTAAATGACATTTTAGTAGATGTGGAACATCACACATATTATGATATACTTTTTTGCCATTCATAATATAATAATAAACATTCAACCCATCATTGCCACTGCGAAGGAGACTGGTAAACTTTTTTTTAGAAAAAGTGCTATTACGAGGGCGGCACTGAAAATTTCGGGAATCAAGGAAGTGACACAACATTACTATTTAAAACATGTATTTATTGCTTTTCGAAGTATTCTCCGCGAAATTTGACACATTTTTCCATATCATGGAACCAATCATTGAAGCAACCATTCCATTCGGAAGTTGGGGTCTCCAAAATGGCCGTTTTGTAGGCGTCCACAGCTTCTTCAGGTGATGAAAATCTCTGACCACGCAATGTATTCTTTATTTTAGGGAAAGTACAGAAATCATTAGGGCTTAGGTCGGGGCTGTATGGCGGATGGTCTAAAGGGGCGTCTAAACGGGCTATATTTTACGACAATTTGTGGTTGCAATTATTGGCAAACATTGCCCAGCCATCAAAAAAACATTTTAGTGCATTTTATGGCTGAGCAATCAATTGCAGGTAACATGTTGCAATATGGCTACAATAGTATGGCCTTTGAATCAGAACCCTTTAATGAGCCACACAATCCAGCAACAATGGCCGACGAAATGACGCTCATCGCAGCCGCTTACATTGTTTTGGCAGAAAAACCAATGACTTCTATGTATACTACCATAGAAGTCATTGAGAAAAACGAAAAAAAAAGGACACGAATGTGAATTCGACCCTACCTAAGTAGGCGTGACACTTTGGATTCCGTAGACAAGGAATTAATGCTGGATAAATACTTATTTAAAAATGTACAAGAATGTCTAAGAGCGACTTCGAATTTCTTGTGAACAGAATTGGACCAAACATACAAAAGCAAGATACATACATACATGAGGAATGCAATACCTGTGACTACGCGCAGAAAGTGATACGCAAAGTACTTCACGTCGCAGGGAGAAAGGGACGCGCATATACAGTAAAACAGAACCACAACATAGATGGCCCAGGATATATTGCAGTATTTTCGATTGCGAGGCGATCGTTCGGCCACACGCCGGCTACACATAAAAATATTTTGACATACCAAAAAATATGTGGCTATAATGCCGGGCCATCCTTAAAATATTGCATAGTGTGGCTGGTATTGCTAGCAAAGTTGCCGGCCACAGTATTGCAGCCACAAATTGTCGTAAAATATATCCCGTTTAGACGCCCCTTAATAATTCTATGTTTTCTTGCTCTAAAAACTCTTTTGTTCTGTGCGCGGTGTGAGAACTCGCATTGTCGTGATGGAGGATGATGCGGCGGTTGCAGTTCTCTTTACGGAGTTCAGAAACGACCTGTGGCAAACAAATGCTAGCATACCATTCTGCATTAACCGTTCTTTGTCCCTCAAGAGGAATAGTCGCAACATGGCCGGTTTTGGAGACAAACGTGGCCACCATTTTTTTTGCAACACTTCGTGAACGAACGATTTTTGTTGCCTTTAACTCATTTTCGAACACCCAAACTCGTGACTGGTTTTTTGTTTCGGGTTCGTACGCGTATATCCAGGATTCGTCACCTAATACGATGTTGTACACAGCATCCTGCGTGGAATCTTTCGAGAGTTCTGACGCACCAAGTAACGCGAGCCGCTTTTTGCTCTTCACAGAGCAAATGCGGTATCCATCGGGAAAACAACTTTTTTACACCTAACTGTTCATGCAAGATTATTTATATTTGACTCATGCCAATGTCTAAAGTTGCCTGAATCTCGCGGTATGTCACATGTCGATCTTCCTCAATCAGCTTACGCACAGCATCAACGTTTTCTTGGGTGACTGCAGATTTTTGGACGACCTTAACGGGGATCATCACTGAGCTTGACACGTCCACGTTGACATTCAGCAAACCAGCGATAAATTGTGGTTTTAGATGGGGCTTCATCACCAAATGCAGAAATCATCCGGTCAACACACTGTTTTTGTGTTAAACCACTTCGAAAGTCGTAATAAATCATCGCTCTAGAATTTTCTCGAGTCAATTCCATTTTCTCAACGACTAGACAAGTTTGAAAAGACCTTGTGACAAGACCGAGAATCTTTTTTTAAATAAATAAATGGTATTCGATTTTTAAAACCAAGGAGTTTTCAATTAAAAAGATTTTAATATGACAGGGACGGTGGAAATATTCCATTCCCGATACTTTTAGTGCAGCCTATGTATGCCATAAATGATCTTCTTAGCGACTTAAATATAATAAAAATAAAAATATGGGTCTACCTGCTAGGGCCCGCTGCACAGACCAAATTGCAACACCCAAAACTGGGTATCTATAATACTACCATGTACAATCATAGTATTTTGTTCCAAACTAGAGGATGCCCGCGACTTCGTCCGCGTGGATTTAGGTTTTTAAAGATCCCGTGGGAACTGGTTGATTTTCCGGGATAAAAAGTTGCCTATGTCAATTACAGGGACGCAAGCTACCTTAGTACCAAATTTCATACAAATCGTACAGCGGATAGGTTTTTAAGAATCCCGTGGGAACTCTTTGATTTTCCGGGATAAAAAGTAGCCTGTGTCCGTCCCCGGGATATAAGCTAACCCTATACCAAATTTCGTCAGAATCGGTTTAACTGTTGGGCCGTGAAAAAGTAGCAGACAGACAGACAGACAGACAGACAGATAGACAGACAGACAGACACACTTTCGCAATTATAATATTAGTATGGATGTTAGATTTAAGGAAAGCATTTATGGAATTGCTATAAAAAACAAATAAATAAAAAAGATCTTCATGTGCATCTGACATCTGAAACTGCTGAACCGATTTTTAAAATTCTTAGACCAGTAGAAAGCTGAGCAATTCATGAGTGACATAGGCTATATTTTATTTTCAAAATGTTAGAGATCTTTACTAAAATTGTAATTAGCTACCTGTGCATGTCACTTTTTCATAGCTTAACAATAAAACCAATTTAGATGTTTACCAGAAAGATAGCTTGCATCCTGAAGATGGATACCATACTATATATACTGGAAAATTAAATAAAGTCTAAATAAAGCCATTATTGTTTTTCTACAGACAAAATGACGGGTGTAAGCTTGTATAGTGAATGTAAAATAAGTAGTACAGGTTCTTAATATGAGGTGTATGAATATAGTCTGCACATTGTATAACAAGTGTAAATTAAAAATTTATAACACCCCCGACAAGTGAAGGTTACAGTAACTAGAAAAGAGCTGATAACTTTCAAACGGCTGAACCGATTTTCTTGGACTATTCCGCGCCTACGATCCAAAGTATCTGAGTTTTCTAAAACATCATTTTCAAATAAATAATTATTTATGTATCTAGGCAACGTCCATCTTGACAGCTTGACATTTGTCAATTAACATATTAATATTATAAACCTAACGGTTATCTAATCTTCTTTTCTACAAGAAAACTAGAAAAGAGCTGATAACTTTTAAACGGCTGAACCAATTTTTTTGTATTATAGCTAAGAACACTCTCGATCAAGCCACCTTTCAAACAAAAATAACTAAATTAAAATCGGTTCATTTGTTTAGGCGCTACGATGCCACAGACAGATACACAGATACACAGATACACAGACACACAGATACACAGATACACACGTCAAACTTATAACACCCCTCTTTTTGGGTCGGGGGTTAAAAACAGAAATCAGCCAAGTTTGTGTATTTAATCCTTAGTCTATGACATTCAATTCCATCAGCCTGTATGCGTTCACTGCTGGGCATAGGCCTTTCCAAGAGTGGGCCACCAAACACGGTTCTCCACCTTCCGTGTGGACTATACAAATTTCAAACCCCTTATGGGTTGAATTTTCAAAAATCCCTTCTTAGCTACGTCTACCGTAATGACTATTTGCATACCAAAATTCAGCCCCATCCGTCAAGTAGTTTGAGCTGTGCATTGGTAAGTCAGTCAGTCAGTGATTTTTATATGTATAGATATATGGTATGATATTTAATAAACCACTGTTTTACTTGCCTCAATTTGTTCAGGAATGCCTGGTATAGTTCCAACATGTTTCTTTTTCAGTTTTGTAGCTTCTCACACAGCACCTCAGGTGCAGGATTTCACTGTGTTCCCAGTGTAAACACCAATTCAGATGACCAACTCCTTATTCTGGAAAGTTAAGGCAGAAACATAAAGTAAATGGTAAATTATATTATCATTCATTAATAGAGTAAATTTTCTTTTTTAGCTCAACAAAAGAACCAGATTTGGAGAAATCCCACAGAGAAACAGCTTGCATCTGGAGACACAGATAGGCATTTTAAGAGCCATGCTTTTTATCCTAGAAAATTAAAGAGTATCCATCTCATAGATAGGAATTTTGAAAAACCGAAACAAAGTCATGAGTATCAAAGTGTTTATTTTATAGGAAGCTTTGAAGTGTATTAAAGAGTTCACACTTCACAATGAACAACATAATGAACATTTTTAGCCACTCATCAGTGAGAATATCCCTGTTTATTTGGTATAATGGATATATTTGGATTTGGCATGTTTAATGAAGAAATTCATCTGAAATTAATCCATACCAATATTATGAACGTGAAAGTGTAACTGTAACTTTTCACAGCCTATCCATTTAACCAATTTTGACGAAATTTTGTGGTGATAGCTTGCATCTCTGAGATGGATGCAGGCTATTTCTTGTTCCATCAAATGAAAGAGTTCTTAAAAATCTAATTCCACGTGGATGAAGTCACAGGCATCATCTATTTGGCACTGAAATAGCTTGCATCCTGGAGGAGACATAGGATACTAATTTTCATCCCAGAAAATGAAAGAGTTCCCATGGGATTTAAAAAATCTAAGTCACGCGAACAAAGTCGCGGGCATCATCTAGTAATACTAACTCTGTGATGACAAAACTATGCTTTCCACCTCCGTAATTGCAGTCTTATATAGTTATCATACTGCATGCATGTATGAGAGTCCCTTTAGCCTTTTCCATCCAGTCGTTCTCGTCCAGCCACTCTCCTGAGGTAGTTTTTCCAGCAGCTTGCACTTGGAGGTTGTTTTACATGCCCTTATCGCCTTCACAGTAAGAACACCCCCAGAAGTCCCCAGAACCCCCAGAAGATGTTTGGTGCATCTTCGGCATTCGCTAGATGTGGGCCACCTTTCCTTTGATCTTCGTGAAAACGCAAAATGCAAGTCCAAACCAAGGAATACATTTCTCAATCGCGGTTATGGTTATTAGCGCTCACTGATTCTTTATACGAGTGTATACAAAACAAGTATACTCAATTTAAGAAAAAAAGACGATAAATTTCTAAGAAAAACATATGAAACAGTGATTTAAATTGGCTAAAAAGTTTTCGTATTTTATTGATTTCTACGTTACGCCATTTTTATTGATTTTTGTTTTATCAACAGTGTTGTCGACATTTGATTTTATTTCCCCCAAATTCAGATTTTTAATCGTACCTATTGAAATGAGAAATCCAATGAACGACATTGAACATTTTTATATTTTGTATGTTACTGCTACTCTGTTTTATATTACTTTATTCAAAAAATGGTTATCATGTTATATCACTGTAATTTCAAACCTAAATATATTATTTTACTTAAATTTGCTCTATGATTCTTAAAAACCTTTAATTTTGGCAACATGAAATTTAAAGTTAAATCCAATAAAATATTATACTTTTTTCTATAAAAATCTAAGCTCGTTTTTCTTCCACCTTTAGGGTAAAACCCTTAGCTGGTCACACTCTTCGTGCGACCATTCCATATAGCTATAACACATATAGTAATAAAAAATTTCAAACGTGTGCGTACAATATAGCTGTGGTAGTGAAGCGAGAAGCTTAATGTCTACCCATACTAATTATGTGAGATAGAAGACATGTACTTGCAATGTACCTAAGCATATTTGAAATACCGTAGGATAGCCGGCCCTGTCACAGACCACGAATCCCGGTCTGTGATTCGCATGTCGACTGTCGAGTGTGATGACTTGATGACTGATGAGTGATCGGAAATGTTAAATATCAAAATATTTCGAAAGTTGCATTTCTAAGGATTTTACATTTATGTTAAACGTAGGCAAGTTAATTTTGTGTTATTCATGCATCACCAAGATCATACAATATGGAAAACAATACCGATCATTCTGATCAAAACAATTTCAGTCCGCTTACTGTTCAAGAAGTAGATGTAGATTTTTTACCGATTGTTTACGAAATCATACGAAGGTATACTGTTTGTTCCATTTTATTTTTAGATTACTTTCTGTCGTATTTTGCCAATTGTTACAATAGTGCCTTTTCTGTTACAGCGTTGAACGAGATTTCCTCGACAACTCTGCAAAAGCAAGGGAGTCTCAAGATTGTAGTCTGAAAGTTTTAGAATTGCAAAAGAAATTCGATATCGCTCGTTCTCAGGTAACAATTTATTTACTAGAACTATACTTCCTAGTCCTTAGCCCACAGTCTTTTATTTTATAACATTGAAAGAAAAACCTTATGGGCTGGGAGGTTAAAACAGGTATGGTAGATGCTGGGGTCACAGGACAAATGGCAACTCTGATGTCAAATGTCAGTCTACCTGCACTTAAATGCTTGTTTTTGCTGTTTTCAGATCAAGCGTCTACCCGGCATAGAGTATAACAAACAGGATCAGTTAAAGCAGTTTGAGATATTAAGAACTCAACTGAGGCTGAAAAGAGAACTGCTCCAGAAGTACCGAAACATGTGCTCATTTGAAACATCATTCAAGTGATCATAATGCCACTACGAGCACTATTTAGGTATTTAGCAAATAATGAACGTCTAGTGCAAAAAATTGCAGAGTCCTACCCTGTGAGACGGGCGGCTCAACTAGCTGTATCCATATTTTTTAGAGGAAAGGAAAAACTGACAGAAATGAACCCGGAGAAGGTTAATAGGTTTGTGTCATTCTATAGAAAATTTAGTCAAAACCTTAGAGAAGGCATTGATGATGCAAAGAAACAGATAAAGAAATGATGTGCATCAATACAAATTATAGTTAATAATAATGGCATAAATATTCGAAACTCCTAGTTTAAGACTTGACTAAATTTTTTAATGTTATCAGCAATGTGCAGACTTCCTTTAGGTATTATTCTAGAAAATCAGGGTCATAGGCCTCATTTGGTATAGGTAATATGAAAAGAAACTGACTGACTGACATAATATTATAAATGTACAACTCAAACCACTGGGTCTAGAAGTTTGAGATTTTGTATATTGGTTCTCCTCACTAGAAAGGCTTCAGAGATTCAACCCAAGCAAAGCCAGAACAGGCTTCATTTTCAAGTAGTTGTAGCTAAGCTAAATAATACTTTAGTCTTTTGTTATGTAGTTTAGTTTATATAATAAAAATAAAAATCATTTTACACTTCCAGCTAGTTTTATTTCTCAAAAAACAATAAAAATATCCTCTTATACTAGAAATCACATTACAATGGTACCGAAAGTGAATACTGTAGATGATATGGACAATGAGCCAAGGGTAAGGATTAAGACACTAGCAACACTATGTGGAATATAGTACAAACCAATCAGATATACAGTAAACATACAATCTATGTACCAAAATGTTTTATCTTAATTTTATTACACTTTCATAGTAGGTACTTTCTCCTATCTTAGGCTCCTAACTATACAGCATACTTTGCTAAGACTTAATTTTCAGTCAAAAAGAGACAGATTTATGTCAGCGATATAACTCTGTCTCATTTTTAGTGTCTTAAGTCTGAACAAAGTCGAAGTGCGCTCTATAGATCTCAACCTTACACTTACTAAAAAAAAGAAAATTACTTTTTTAAACACTACTTACCATGTAGTGCACACAATAATTTTCAACACATTATAAAGATCAAAACCAAACAAAAACTTTTTTATCCTCTGATTCAATAAAATCTTTCAACCAAATAAAATTATAATTTTCTTCCCCAAAAAGTAATCTTATAGGTATACTGTTTCACTGATATTTTACCTATTATTTTTTGCTATATATCAATGGCTGACTTAGATTACTACTATTTTCCTGACTTCCATTTACAAAATTATATATGTAAGTATATTTTACATGTTTTTGGCTATCTGTAATGACATGTTCTTTTTATACATTATGCTGGTAGAAGATGATTAGTCTACAAACACTTATAACTTGAATTTGTACTTGTGTTTCAGTGAAAGACAAATTCCACTATAAGGTGAATTTAAAGCAAACCAAAGAATACATAATATTATAGTACCTTTCAGGACCAAACAAGTTAATCATTCACTCTATCCCCACTCTGTAAAACTCTCTTTGGAGAACCAGGAACCGAACATTGCTTGGTCTCTGTTTACCCAAAGAGAGTAGAGATCAAACAATGCCTTGTTTCTGTTTATCCAAGGAGAACAGAAACCAAGCAATGCTTTATCTCTATTTACTCAAAGAGAGTAGAGACCAAGTAATGCTCTGTCTCTGTTTACCCATAGAGAGTAGAGATTAAACAATGCTCGGTGTCTGTTTACCCAAAGAGAGTAGAGGCCAAGCAATGTTCGGTCTGTTCGAAGTATCTGAAGAGAATAGGGATGATGACTACTAGTCAAATCAGCGACTTTTTATCAAACGTCAAAACACTCGCTTAGTAAGGGAGCTTGTATGAAATTCACAGATGTGACGTCATAACATTTGACGTAATTTAACGTACTTTTTAAGTTAAATCGATAGTTTAAAATGATTAGCAAATTTATAACTAGCATTGAATGAGGATTTCACGAATTTTGGAAGACACTCTATTTAATAATTACCAAGAAATGATTTATTTTTGACATAGGCATTATCCCCATTTGACAGTGTGGGGAGCGTTAACTTGTTTGGTCTACTAATAAATCCACATTTCTGATACCAAGTCTTTGCACATAAAACTTTTAAAATGACAAGTATAAAAAGTAGCTATCCCTTTCTGTTAACTTATGTATGAAAATGATATGGCTTTATCTGTTGCTGTCAAATTAGTTTTATGTACAATAGAATTGTTATTAAGGTTTCCCTAGTCAGTGATTAAGGTATCCAACATCATAATATAGCTATGTTGAACCATTCCACCTAGTATGAAAAATATTCTATCACTAGGTTCCAATTGGACGAATAATCGTGAAATTTTTTATTTAAAAACTTAATTAATTTTTTTTTTACGTTTTAAGTCGAAATATTTTTATACAATTCAAAGTACAGAAGTTATAATTCTTTTAAATATTTAAAAAAAACCTATTTTTTAGGTTGAAAACGTCCTTTAAATATCATCATTGTTAAACTATTTAGAATATGTATTTAAATAGACATAGAATTTTACCAAATTTTTAAGATAAATAACCTACTTGACGCTCGGCTTTTACTTTTGTAAATGTCCTAATTCCCATACTAATCTGCGCCATGTCTCGAGAAAAAATTTGTCAGCGTTAATTTGTAAAAGTTTCGATTGAAAATTATTACAACTATACTCTTATTAAGTATTGTAATGTAACTAGGTACCTATAGTGATCTGCGTAATGTGTGTGTATGTCTAGTTGTGAGCACATTTTCAAGTTAATTTTCTCCTGCAATTTTGTCTACATATATATGCCTTTGTGTGTGCGTGTGAGTCTCAGTCCAATGTCTGTCTGTGTGTCTAAGCCGGTATGTATGATCTAGTGTTGGCGGTGAGCACGGGATGGTGTTGGGGCGGCGAATTGGTGTGGCGCTCGTTTAATGAAACGTGGAAACTTCTCTAGTTTCCTTGGGTCTGAGGTTGTGTATGTGTGTGTGTGTTTGTGTATGTTTGAGGGTGTGTGTGCTGTGTGTCTAGTTGGCGGCGAGCGCGGGCTGCGGCGCGGGCGGCGGCTTGTCGTGCCGCTTGCGGCGGCGCGCGGCGGCTCGCTTGTCGGCTTGCACCTCGAACGGGGAGTCCACTGCTGTGACGTCACTCTCTGTAGTTTGTTGCTGCTGTTGCTGCTATATAAAAGAAAGATTTCACGTGATGAACAGGAAATATTCGTTCAATAGCCTGCGACTTTATCCACGTGGATTTAAGTCTTTATCCTTAAGAAACTCCTTGGGAACTCTTAATTTTCCGGGATGAAAAGTAATCTATGTCATTATCCAGATTTTTAACTATATCCATGCAAAAAATCACGTCAATCCATTGCGACGTGAAGGACAAGACAATATGGGTAGTGAATAGTGATTCAACGATTATAAACACAATATCGAATGGGAATGGCTATTCGGAACAAATGTATCAACAGTTTTTTGCAAGGAAATCACTGCGCAATTCGACGCCGCATACCGTGTGTTGGGTGGAGCGGTGGTCGGCGGAGGAGTGCGCGGCGCGCGCGGTGTGGCGCGCGGGGGCGGCGCGCGCACCCGTGGCCGCGGGCTCGGGCCGCAGCACGTTGCCCACCGCCTTGGTGCGGCCCTCGCGGAACACCTGAGGATGACACCACAGGTTCAGTGCAGGATATACTTACGAAGCGATTTGCTTCCTCGTTTCTAAACCGATAGGTTATGCCCTTCCGGCATCACTTCCCCTTCCACTTTTATATGGGTCAAGTCAATAATAAATAAGTCAAGAGTGAATAGGCAACATCTTAGGCTGCATCATCACTTGCTAGCAGATCTGATTGCAGCCAAGCGCTAGTCTGTAAATAAAATAAAAAAAGTTCCTACTTAGAGAAAGATATCGTACACCCTGAGGAAGCTAATCGAATTCCAGAACTCTGATGTTCTTTAGTGTGCGTTAGTGTTTTACCCATCCCAAAATCGCCCAACGCGCCTAAAGAAACTTTCAGTCTAGTAAAATGTTAAAGCTGAAAGGAGTTACCATGCGCTGTCCTCGCTTGAGATACTCGGGGTGCTTGATGAAGCGGAACCGCACGAGCGCCTTGTCCCCCGTGCGCAGACACTCGCGCGACATCGACAGAATCGACGCCGTCTGCCGGATGCTGCCGCAGTGCACTGCACAAAATAATGAACTAGCAAAAACGAAGGCAGGTGATAGTACTGATGATTACTGATAAGATACCACAAAATAAAAACACAAAACAATTGATTAAAAAAATCCTGTGTTTTCCTGTAACTATTATAATCAATGTATTGCAAATAAAACATCTGACTCGTTAGTCGTTCGTTGTCCTCAAGCGTTCTTGAGGACAACGAACGTTGCATAGATAGGTGTTGCGAGGTATAGTGCCCGGCAAACAACTTGAGCATTGACGCGACTGGCTGGCTTGCACGCGATTGGTTGATTTTCGCTTTCCGGATTTGCCAACTTTCTTCCACTACGCTGCTTCAGGCTCAAGTTGTTTGCCGGGCACTATACGAGTATGTCAGACATTGATTTAGAGTTTTGCACGCTATACATTGCGGTTTTGAAAAATACTAAATCACTAAAACTACAAGTATAAGGCAAATGGTATTGGTACTTGGTAGGTACTGGATTGTGTATAGTAATATTGTATATCGTGGTATTGTAATAATAGCGCTAAGTTTTTGCTACTGTTCTAATTACCTGTATATTATCAAACGCGCATATCATACGCGTAACATGTCATATTTATAGTACAGACATGCTATTAAAATTAGCTGATTTCGAAATGAAAAATGAAGATATTTGCCTCCAATACGACTAATAAAGTTAGCCCAATGAACAAACAAATAAATTAAACTTCTGATTTTGCTACAAAAATTTTCAACTTTATTTCTCAATACTTAAGATTAACTTTCCATAGTCAATAAATTAGCACACAGTAGTTGTAGCAGATAGAAAGAATTGAATTTTATTGCAATTGTTTTAGAGTATAAAATTGTGTATGTGTAAAAATTAACATGTTTTTGGAAGTTTTTACCCAAGAAAAAGAAGTTTTCACTCGGAAAATGATACTCACCCATGGCCTGGTAGCGCGAGGAGATGGTGGTGGGGTGGTGCAGCACCAGGATCTCGCCCTCGAACTGCCAGCACGCCTGCGGGTTGAGCGCGGGCGACACCATCACCATGCCCTTGCGGATCTGCGACCGCTTGATCTGCCCACACATCGCACATTAAGGGTAAGATTTATAGAGCGCACTAACTTTGCCTAGACTTAAGATTGAGTTCAAACGAGATAGATTTAAGTGAGAGATAATTACATCTGTCTCGTTTTAACTGTCTTAAGTCGAAGCAAAAACAGCAACTCTTTAGATCTCACCCTAATAGCCTACAGAGATACAGTACCACTTTTATAAGCTAATCCGATGTACCTGCGCAAAAACTTTATTTTTGAATGGCGCGAAAATATTTTAGCCAATCGTCCGTAATTGATTGTTGCATACGCGCATGTTTTGTACGCCCGAAAGCACGAGTTCCTGTTGTTAGGAGTTAAAATCTTAACGTCAAACAATAAGGCCTGTATTTTCTGGGTGTGGTATAAGTCGCCGTTAGATTGCGCTTTTCTGCAAAAAGTCTACTAAACTTAATTTTTACTGAAGTTTTTGTAGAATTTTTGAGTGTCTCAGCCAGAAACAAAAGACGACAAACTGTCATATTCCCGCCGGAACTTTGATGAAGTTTTTCGCAGTCAAGTTTCTTTTTTATTCAACCTCCTAATGATTTTAAAAAAACCTATTCAACAAAGTCTTACTCAAAGGTTATCGACAAACAACATTAGATTTTATAAAACTAATCTAAAAAGTTTGCTACATGCTCTTAGGACCAAACAAAAAACGAAAACCTTGGTTCTACATAGCATACTTTATTAGAAACATTAGTTTTTTAAAATTCCCACCTTTTTTGCAATCATTTAAAAACAATTTTTTACAGTTAACGACTTTTTAGTTAAAGGACGACAGAAGAGAAAAGCAGCTACTAGTTATGCGTGCACATAATAATATTATTTATGATTTTACATCCAGGTTAACAAATTCGTCAACCCCTCATAACACATCCGCAGCGCAACAGGGTGGCCTATCACCACGATAGAAGGGTCAACAGGTTCAAACCCCGAAATATCGACGATCGATAAGAGATAAATAGGAGCAGAATGGCGAATTTTTTACCGAAATATTTTTTTAGATTTCAAAAAAAAAAATAGATGGGGCGATAAACGCCACAATTTTCAAAAAAAAAATTAGCGTAAATTCTGACTGTCTAAAGCGATAAATGGGAAATTATGTTGTTTTTTTATTTTAAAAAAATACATGGGGGCGGTAAACGCCACAATTTAAAAAAAAATTGTGTAAAATTATTCAATTCAACTTTATTTAATGTCTGGGAGTGATTTAAATTATCACATTACTGTACCAATTAGCGAACTAAATTGCACTTTATTGCTTTGTAACAAAAGTAGCTATTACAGAGTCATTATTAAGTCGCTATAGTCGTTTTGTGTGCAATAAAGTTTTTATCTATCAATCTATATATTTATTTAAACGTATTTGCGGAGTGACCTGGTAGGCACTAGTATTCTGTGCTATAATGCCAGACAAGCCTGTCAGTGGTGCCAGACACGCCTATCATTGCTACCAGGCACAACTGTCATTGGAGGTAGACACACCTATCAGTGTGCCAGACACTCTGTCCAGTGGTCCCAGACACGCCTGTCAGTGAAGCCATACATGCCTGCCAGTGGTGCCAGACACTACTGTGTATAACATACCTTCTTTAGCGCGAAGCTGGCAGTCTGGCCACCGCGCACTTCGGCCACGCTCATGCGCTTGCGATGGATGCTCTTGACGGTGATTGGCGTGAAGCGGCCCAGCGGGTCGGGGCCCAGTAGCAACGTGTCGTTGAGACGGATCACGCCTGCCAGGGTGGTGCCAGACACTACTGTTCCCACACCCTGGAAATTAATATTGCGATTAGAGTACTGATCTGAGTTTCTCATTCTATGATTAGAATTAGTCAATGTGATTAAATCATCCCAGAAACTGACATAGACAACTTTTTATCCCAGAATATCAAAGTGTTCCTACGGGATTTTTAAAAACCTAAATCCACATTGAAGAAGTCACAGGCATCCTGTAGTTTTTGGTATTTCATTAAATTTGAACAGTGTTTTACATCAATTTAATCCAGTCATAATGTTTTAGGTTTACTTACCGGCACAGAGTAGGTGTCATCTATCTGGAACTCAGCGGGCTTGTCGTCCTGCGATGGCATCCTCGTCTTCAGCAGGTTGAGGAACATCGTGAGCAGCTCCAGGTTGTCACCCGTCACGTTCGACACTTGGAAGATTGGACATAGCCTGCAACCAACATTCACGATGAACGAAGAAAGAAAGTTTCGTTTGAGTTTGAAAAAGATTACAGAACAAAAACAACTTTTTGGAATGTTTATAAGGTTTGAAAAATCTTTGTAAAAACTTCCCTGAAAATGCAGAACATGTTTGAAAGTTTTTTGTTTTATTTCACGAATACCGTTTGGCTATGTTTGTGTGAGTGCACATTGTAATTATAGTGTGCGTGGCGCTCAGTTTTGATCGCGACGCGGTTTACGTTACGCACACAGATGCATTAATGCTTATCAGGACACTCACTACTAGAATCAAGGCCGAGCGGTCATCGTGAAACAGAGCATCTATACCTTGCGTTAAAATTTCGTGCATAATATTTACGCATGATACAAACTCAGGCGCTTGGAAGTTATTTAATATATCAATTATATAGAGCGATACCTCTGAGAAACGAAGTTTGTAGCGCTCACGATGACGTCGTCCTTGGTCTTCACCATGACCGGCACCTTGCGACACCCGGACGACTTCAGGATCCTGATTAACAGCTTCAGGTTATCCTGCACACATACAATCACTTCTAGTCACAGAAAACTTTTATTAAAATATTACAAACTTGAAAATATTGCCACATATAGTTACAATCTGTAATTAATGTAGAGTAAATAGAGTTTGTAACAAGTGTAAATTAAAAATTTTCAACACCCCTGACAAATCATTTTCAAATAAATAATTATGTATATCTAGGCAACATCCATTTTGACAGCTTGACATTTGTCAATTGACACTTGAATATTATGAACCTAAGGGTTATCTAACCTTCTTTTCTACAAGAAAACTAGAAAATAGCTGATAACTTTTAAACGGCTGAACCAATTTTTTTGGATTATAGCTAAGAACACTCTCGATCAAGCCACCTTTCAAACAAAAAAAAAGTAAATTAAATCGGTTCATTCGTTTAGGCGCTACAATGCCACAGACAGATATACAGATACACAGATACACAGACACACAGATACACACGTCAAACTTAAAACTTATAACACCCCTCTTTTTGGGTCGGGGGTTAAAAATTATAACTAGCCCTAAACCCAATATCAAATAATAATAATCCTACCGACTGCGCCACACTAATGTATTAAAGAAAACGCCGAGTCGCAACAACGGTTTATTCCAGACTGTTTAATCCAAATGACAGACACACTGTATGTATATGTGAACTAATATCGAAAATACCTTACTATATTAGTAAGGTATTTTCGATATTAGTTCCTAGAATACCCACATATTTTGATATTATAATATACTATAATTATGCTACAAAAACTTTCCCACACTTACTATTTTTATGCTATATTTTCATTGAGTAGATGAGAAGTTGTCAAGCTCCTCTTACTATTCTTGCTGATACAGCCAACCAGCAAGTAAGTTTAAAAGGGGCTGTTACCTGCAGCACGTTGGGCGGGCACATGTCGATCTTGGTGACCACCACGAACACGGGCACGGCCAGCGCCAGCGCCAGGCCTAAGTGCTCCTTAGTCATGCCCACTATACCAGCATTGGCACCAATCTGACAACAAATTCAAGTTTTCAGCAGCTGTACAAGACTTCTTTTAGTTATCTTATCCCCTGACTTCATACTCTCTATGAAGGTAAAGGAATAAGAAGATCGATTTTGTATAACTTTTTCTAGAAAGATCTTTCCATAGCAGTAGGTATATGGTTTGTGGTAATCAAGGTATGACTATAACGTCAATTTTATCACCACTTAGAAAAAAGGAATTATGGATTTTAAAAAACTTGGTTTTTTAAAACTTTTAGTTCAAGAATTTCACAAAAAAATGTTAGTTTGAGAAGTTAAATTCATTGCATATGTAACATGCACAGGATGGCAAGGGAGGATTTCTTGAAATACAATTTTTTTTTTAAAGAATACTAGCCATGCTAATCATGACTAATACTCCCCTTTCCCCTGCAATTAAGGGTAAAGCTTGTGCCAGGAGTGGGTACGACAATAGTGCTACGTGTGGGGTTTGAACCGCCGACCTTTCGGAATTCAGTCCTCTCCTCAACCGTTGAGCTATCGAGGCTCTATTGTATAACTAGAACTATTGGATAACTAGAACGTCCCGTCCCGTCAGTTTTCTAGCTATCCAATTGTAGTTCAAGAAATCCTTCCGTGCTCGTTATGTATGTAATGACATTTAGTCTCATATTCTTACCATTAGCATGCCGAAGTCCGGCGCGTGGCCCGTCATGCCGAACACGGTGGTCTTGAGGTACCGCTCGTGGCCCGCCAGGTCTATGAACGTGATGACCTTGGACGACTTCTCGCAGATCTTCACCCAGTCCAGCGCGCCGTGCTCTGGCTTGTTTACCACGTTGCCTGCCAATAATCACTTTTTTTATCATCCTCGCTCTTATCCAACGAAACCAAATTATTCCGAGATATATCGAGAAGTGGTAGCTTTTATTTTTATGAACAAGAAGTATTTTTATGTACAAGTAGTACAATGTACGAAAAACTAAAACACTCAACAACTAAGCTAATTCTAAATGAGTAACTAGATGTCGCTGTTCTTAATTCAATCACGCTAACGAACATCCAAAACCTATCAAAACAACATTTAATGCAAATGCGTGAAGTGCGTGAAATGTATTTGCATACTTGCAAGCTCGTCAACACACCTCATAAAATGAACTAGTCCGCATCCCATACCTACTTTTGCGGTCTCCGCATACAAACACTAGACGATACTTCTTGTACTCATACGAAAAGTATTTATTGATCGATCACGCTATGCAAGTTTGTGACCATAGTAACTTACAATGATGTTTTTAGATGGCGCCACAGATGTTTTAAATCATTCGCTAAGAAATTTGAATCGTGGCAACGAAATATTAACCTCAGAAGTCACTGATACTAATATACACAAGATCCAACATACAATTGTTGGATCAGTGGGCCTGAGCATGACACCCGTTCGGAGATAGATCTTCGTATTGTTACGGTCAAGCCCACACACTACCGCAAGTCCCCCTCTCTCTATTACTCACCCATGCTGTCGAAGCCCAGGATGTCATTGCCCACGGAGCTGGTGCGGCCGCTCTCGGCCTCGTGCTTGTGTCGGAACAGCCTCTGCCGCGCGTAGCCGCGCCCGTTGTCCAGCTCGCCGTGAGTCAGCACGCCCAGCAGCGTGGACTTGCCCGCGTCCACGTTGCCTACTACTGCCACCCTGCAATCACAACATAATCCCTTGTTCAGATCGACTGCGTAACAGAAATATCGTAAAAGAATGAACTATTAGTTTTAGACTTTCTTTTAATTTATAGACTAGCGCTTGGCTGCATTCAGAACTGCTGGCGAGTGATAATGCAGATGTGATTCCTAAGATGGAATGCGCTTGCTTAAGTCAGCATTCTGAGTGACGGCGCACTGCGCAGGCTGAATGACGGCGTTATAGGGCCCTTTCTGGAGACGCGGCGCGTTGCGCATCTCCAGAAAAGAACCCTTAAACAAATGACCGACACGTTTGAACTTTCCGGAGTGCGAGCGGGCGTACTTCCCCGCGTGCACTTAGTACAATTACGATGTGTAAATCCACTCCGCAATCTGCCATAGTCAATTAGAAGATTTTAGGCTTATACATAACATCTTCTGTCAGAGCTCTCACCTGATCTCCATGAAGTCGTTATGGTCGAGCTCGGTCCGCAGCAAGTACTGGCCCGTGAGGCCGGTGCCGCAGTCCCAGCGGCGCAGCTCCACGCACGATATGCGCTCGCCGCTGACTAGCGACTGAAGCGTCGCCACTGACGCGCTGTACTCGTCCTCTGTCAGGCCTCTGCCATCTGCCCAAAACCAAATTAACCAATGAATGGACTGTTCTGGACTGGGACATCTTGGTTGGTCTTTTATCGGATATACTTTGAAAGTGTACTCAGCAACTTCAAAACCTTCTTCCTCCTTCACCATTCAACCATAGAACAGCGAGAAACCGTGAACATCCTTATGCAGTCGACACCCAATCTATTAGCACAAAATGGTTTTGCTCACCATTTCTGAGATAAACCCAGTAGGCTGTGGAAAGCCCTTCTAGCTAGCGTGATTTCTGCCACATATTGAATCTCATCTTCTACGCAAGTACGCTCCAAACTTAAACCTCATCATTGCTTTTTATTAAGCAAGCATGACTGTAGTTAAGCGCGAGCCTATCTTATAATAAAAAAGATAGAATGTTGAATGTTATAGGACTATTGGGGTAGGAGGTAAAAAACCATCACAATGACAATAATACATTAGATAATATGACTAAGTGTAGAAAATGTATTTGAAAACCTTTCATTTCTAGACATTTACTTGTCAAGGGTGCAATTAAATATTTTTCTGTGGCAAATAAATGATATCATAGTGACCATACTTAGGAGTAGTTAAATAATAGCTAAATTGTAAAAACTAAATTGCTTCCGATTAAAAAACAGAGATAGCATCATACATTAAAAATGGTTACAAAAATTTCGTGATAAGCATTGTGTAATATCTATTTCTTATCTACTTTCCACATATTGCAATTACTTTCTTTATAAGAAATAGATAATTACTAGGCAACAAGATTCTAGATAGATAATAATGAATGTAATAGGCTTTATTGTAAACCATCATAAAAAGAAACAGAACAAAAACATTACACAATTAGATAGATGAGTTTTTAAATTTGAAGCAATAGATTTAAGTGTTTGCATGTATAATTATGTGAGTTGAAACATTTCTAGTGGAAAATCATATGTAAATAAAATTTCATTGTCAAAATTATTCTGCAATTACAAAGAATTTAGTTGCAGTTTAGAGCTATTTAACACCTTTAACTGGGCACTAATATCTTACTATTCTGAGCATTTAAAATATCACTAGCTTTAACAGTGAAGGAAAACATCGTGAGGAAACCTGTATGCCCGAGAAAATTTTTATAATGTGAGTTCTCTATAATGTTTTCAAAGTTGTATGCTAATTTACACTAGGCCTGCATGGCAGACTATGGCTGAAACCCTTCTCAATCTGAGAGGGCAACGCAATGGGTTGAAACTTGAAACCATACTGCAGTTCTTTTATTTACAATCATCACTTCCCACCCGATGATGATGATCTTCTCCTTCTTACTGGTGTTGCGGCTATGCAGGGCCCTTCAGACCGTGTATCATGTTGACTGTTGCCGATCTATTGTGGATGATGAAGATACTTACCCTCTCCGTGTCCTATGTCATAGATGACCTCTCCATTGCCTGTGTCTAGCCTCTCCAGCAGGTGCTTGCGCAGCAGGTCATATTCATCCGCGGTGGGGCTCACCAATATCATCTTGAAATACAATATAAGATGAATTGGTAAAGTGTATCATACTAAAACCTCTTTCGTTTCGCAAATGCCCTGATGGGGTTACAATGTCATCCACACTCCATACTAATATCATAAATGTGAAAGTGTATATATCTGCCACATTTTCATGGCTCATCCGTTTAACCGATTTAGATAAAATATGGCACAGAGTTAGCTTACATCCTGGGGAATGACCTAGGCAACTTTTATTCCAGAACATAAAGAATTTGTCTCCAGGATGTAAGCCAAATAGATGATGCCATAGTCCAAGTGGTTTTAGGTCTTTTTAAAGATCCTGTGGGACTATTTGATTTTCCAGGATGAATAATAGAATATGTCTGTCCACAGGATGCAAGCTATTTTTGTGCTTTTTGTCAAAATCGCTTAAAGGGGTAGCTAGCAGAAACACATATAGACACATTTTCTCATTGATAATATTGAGTAGTATGGATTTATAACTGACATTCAGGACAATCAACACACTTTTTTTCATTATTGATTAAAAAACTCATAATCATAATTAATTTATTGCAAATACACGTTTTACAATAGGTGGTACAAAAATTTAAGGTTACAGTGTATTACTAATTCTACTAACTAATTCTACTAACTATTTGGTTAAACTTACTATCTTATAAAAAAATTATCATTCTAAAAAAGTGAATCATCTCCACAAATGTAATGGTTATGATATATTCCTTATTTTCATCATTTATAGCCCTAGTACATTGGTACAAGGTATTTGAACTCTGTATTAACCATGATGCAATATTGCAATAACCTGGATAGTGTCGTAACTAAGTACTAATGTGATTCATATCATATCAACTAATAATAATTAATTAGCTAAGAGCCGAAAAATATTTTGAATTACTTACAATAATTCTTGTAAAAAAATTATAAGCCTACATTTTATATCATTATGGGTTTTAATTTATTTAATGTTGTGTAGACCTATTATATTAAGGGTTGTCAGTTAGATCCTGATCTATTGCTTTTATATTTAGACACTTTAAAGTTACAACCAGTTTTGAAATAAATAAAATAAAACATACTTACTTCCATTTAGTGTGAAAATTTATTATTTAGTGTAAAAATTGAGAACCTGGGCCTAGAACCTTGAGATTTTGCATAAGTGCTCTCTTTAAACTAAGTTTAAAATCTATGGAGTGCACTTTGACTCAAGTTTCAGTTAAAATGAGACAGATTTATGCCAGCAGTATAACATTGTCTCATTTTAACAGTTCTCGCAGCTCATAGATCTCAGACTTAGACTGTGGTCTAAGTAAGAAAGTTAGAAACTTTCTAAATAGGGAAAGGATTTTGAGAAATTGTTAAGGTATATCCAGAAGGGCAAATTCACATAAGTGAGTTTGTGAAACTTAAAATATTTCACTTTTTTTTCTTCTATTTTTATTCAAGTGATTTTAAAGAGATATAATTTTCAGTTTTAAAGAAAGATACAAATTATAATGACTTAAGTAAATTCAAATTATTGCATCATAATATAAATTGCATCATTATAATTGTATGTAGCAGCATATCAATACAATGTAAGGTCATTAGCAAGTTCTATCTCATTGTTTTTATATTTCACGAAAGCATCCTAACAAATAAACAGTGAAAGTACTTGAATATTTAAGACAGCCTTTGGAAGAATGTTAAATTAGGTACAAATATTTATTGCATTTTTATTTCAGGTTGGTATACTTTTCAAGCACTGAAATCTGACCTTTCTTCCTTTTGTATTTACACTACTATACAGTAACAGTTTATTGAATATGCTAAAAATAAATTTATATAGGAAGTAAGCAGCTTCGCGCGAAAATGATGTAAACAATGAATAATCAAAATATTATTGTTTGAAACTCATACCTTCCCCCTGATGCTTGAGTAGTCAGTCTCATTCTCCTGACCCTCGGCCTCCGGCAGGGGGCTTGCAGCAGTCGGCGAATCCATATTCTGTTCCATTATCGTGAAGGTTGTCTAACGATTTTCACAATTAAAAAATCACACCATTATGTCATCACAATACCGCTGTTCTGGTACCGCTGTGCGCGTAGACCTTAGTGTTCTAGTCTTATGTTTTAAAACAAAATTGCCTTTCCTAATTACACAGTTTAACAAAAGAGAATGAAATTAAATTTGAGAAACCATTATCCTAGAGAATTGTAAGTATTAGAAATCACTATTATAGAACTAGTTCAATATTTGGGTGATGTTATGAATTGAAATTTTAAATCACAGTGAATATTATATTAATTCGCGTAGACAAGGTATGATTCGAGTTATGAAAATAGATTGAAACAAAATAAAACAGATGGACGATTTACCAAACCATTTGCCAACTTTTTGACAGCCTTGACAACTCAGCTCACAGACCATAAACTAACATACTCCTTTCATCTATCTACGACTCCTTTACTCTATGACAGACTAAGCTCTGCATACGTGCAAAAAAAACGTTCAAGTGTGAATCGAACTCGCACAGGAAGTGTTCCGTAGCATCGTACATGAAAACATTTTTTTGTTTGTAATCCAAATTCACAGTTTTCGGATTTTTCCCTTTACTCATGCTAGGTACGGAACTCTACAGAATGAGCAAATCAGAATTCTTTCTTTCTATGCCCAAAAAGCCCGACCAGAAAGGAGGAAAAATCGCAGATAAACCAACATAAACCTAGACTGAATTATGAATAGTCCGGGCTATAATAATTTTAATCTGTGTCTTTTTTTAAAGTTTGTTTTATTTTAGTCTATGATTTTTTATAAACAAAAAGGTGACAAAATTGATCGCATCAAATTTACTTGAAAATTTTGTACCATGTTTTAAAGTTATTTTACACACAAATAACGGATTTATAAATCATAATTTCAAAACAATGATTTTGTGGATCCCTTTGTCCGTAAATAATCAGTATGGGTGATCTTAGTGCGTCTGATTGTTCATGGAAGAAAATGGTCATAGCGAAATCAAACAACAAATGGTTTACCACGATTAAAACTGAACCTGCAGACTCTTTTTCCACAAATATGAATACGACAAATTTATCCATCGATGAAGATTCATATACATTCGTAATTAAAGAGGAAAACAATGCCGTGTGTGTTGAGAACAGCAGCGACGAAGACAGTGACGGTACGGCTCCGATGGAAATTGTTGATCCGCTTCTAGCGCCGATAAATAGAAAAAGGCGGATAAGTGTGGGGCCAAAGAACGAGACGCCCGAGGAGAGGGCAGCGAGGCTCGCAAAGATGTCGGCGTATGCGGCAAAGAGGCTCGCGAACGAGACTCCGGAACAGCGCGCCCTGCGCTTGAAGAGGATGTCCGAATATGCCGCCAAGCGCCTGTCGCAGGAGACGAGTGAGCAAAGAGCTAAACGCTTGGCGCGCATGTCGGCCTATGCTGCCAAAAGGCTGGCCAGTGAGACACCAGAGCAAAGACAAATAAGATTGTCCAGAATGTCCGCGTATGCTGCACGAAGACAAGCCATGAAGAAAGATATGTCCTCCGCGAGGTCTGAGAAGAATATAAATACTGATTATGTTGATATAAACAATTTAAAGTCTAACCAAAGTTGAGATTGGTCTGCCATAGTCATATGATCAGCTCGATTTGTATGTTTATGGATAATAATGCAGTAAAAATATTGATTTAATGTATTTTAGGTACCTTGTATACTAAGCTAACTACAATCTAAAACAGGTTTATTACTAAGCAAAACCTGCTTAATCACCTCATAGTATCATGGTATATTGTACATACTATCTTTAGTTTCCCTGAATCAGTCTGTGTGCTTCATTGAGGCTTTCAGGTTGCAAGCACAAAAAAATTTCTATTCAAGGAGAGGCAATTCTCAAAAAGACCATTCATCCATCTGCTTTTTAGCTCTAGCTAGTGAATTTCTATAAACCAGAATCCAGCATTGCCAGAAGAGCATGAAATGTACAAAATTTGTACTATGTATTTGGGTCATGGTCATATTTTCATATCTTTTTCAAAGAGACAGGATTAGGATTGGTTTGTCATTTGTGACCTCAAAAACTAGAAATGGTTATCCCAACTTTGTGTCCACAGTTTAAAATTCAGCAAATAACTGATTTTTTGGTATTTTTTACATAAATCAGGCAACTCTTCTCAGCAGCATCTTATCTTTTCATACATTTCAGGGTCTTGTTCATAGAATTTGCTGCACAATATTTGGCAACACTGCCAGAATCAGCTTATACTTAGCACAGGAATGTGAAACTATCTCATATTGAGTGATACTTTTGGGCCTTTTGTAGCCAGTTGGTACAGTGTAATAAGTGCTGTAGCCCATGTTTAACAGTTTTTAAACTGTACCATGTGAATTATTATGTGTTGGGAAGCATTTGACTAATATTATTATCTTAGTGATGGTAGTAGCCACATAATGTAGGCCTAAATATTAAGTCCAAGTGTGTGTACAGATATTTTACTATGTAAAAAATTATTATTTTTCCTATCAGAAATATACGATTAACTTACATATTAATTTTTTGGGGTTCTATATCTCCAGAGAAGAAAAGGGAACCATTATAGGATTATTTTGTTGTCTGTTTGTTGTGAGCCTTCAAAGGAAAACCTATGTATATAATACTTTCTGTTGACCTAGAATCATGGGCAGGTTGCAATGTCTTATAGCACAAGGGAAAAATCCGAAACTGAATTTGTCGTAACATCACAAAGAAAAAAATGAAAAGTATTACTTTTCGTATGATGGTATGGAACCCTTCGTGTGCAAGTCCGGCTCTAACTTGACCAGTGTTTTACATAATATGATAATACATATTATGTATATTGTATATGCATAAGTAGAAGTATTATGTGTGTGTAATAGGGCATGTATGATTAAGAGCTTGTGCATTTTTAAGCATCTAGTGATCTAAGCTTTTACTGAAACACTATAATAAAATCATTTTTATAATCACTTCATTTTCTTTTGAAAAATCCATTTTTTTTTTTTTTTTTCACTATAGGCAAGCGCTTGACCACAATCACACCTGATGGAAAGTGATGATGTGGTCTAAGATGGGACGCGTTTACCTAGAAGGTGCCTATTCACTCTTGTTTTAAAGATACCCGGATTGTAATTGGTAGGAAACACAGATCGCGGGAGAGTATTCCAAACCTTAGCCAAGCGTATGAGGAATGAAGACGCAAAACGTTTCGTGCGTGTAGATGGAATGTCGACGACATAAGGATGGAAACTCGCCCGACGTCTTGCGGTGCGGTGGTAAAATGGTGAAGGAGGGACAAGATCGAAAAGTTCCTGTGCACACTCTCCGAAATATATCCTATAAAACACCGATAAGCCGGCGACCTTACGGCGGTGATCGAGACTTTGAAGTTTCGCCAACAAAGGAGAGTCTTCGCCAATGAGTCTCCTAGCTCGACGGTCAACGGCATCCAGAGCTGCTAGTTGGTACTTAGCAGAGCCATCATAGAGGTGACTGCAGTACTCCATGCACGACCTGACTTGTGCTTGATCCATACCTCTTTCCACTAGAATAAACATATCTAAGTCATTTATATTATGATTTTGTGAATTAGCCTCACTAGGAATCAAGGTTGTAATATTTTTATTGAAGTCTGAACTTTTGTAACTAGCCATGATATATCTGTGATAGCTTAGTGGTTAAGACATTCTATTCTAGAGGTTGGGGGTTCCATTCTGGGCTCACTCTAACTTTTCTGAGTTATGTATGTGCATTTTAAGCAATTAAATATCACTTGCTTTAATGGTGACAGAACATATCTTCACCGTAAGGACACCTGTATGCCTGAGAGTTCTCTATAATGTGAAGGTGTTTGAGTCTTCCGATTTGCACTGGGCCAGCATGGCAGACTTTGGCCTAAACCCTTCTCATTCTAAGAGCGACCCATGCTCAGTAGTGGGCCGGCGACAGTAGATCATGATCAGATATGCTGGTTTCGTTAAATTGATACAATATTAAATAAACAATATATTTAATTGAAAGTAATTTTATACCTTTTTAATCATACAACATTTATAATTTATTCACACATTTGAGATTCAATAATACAGGAGGAATGCTTTATATCAGTCTAATACATAGTATAAACTATACAGAAACATGCTAATATATATTTTACTAAATTGTTGCAATATGATACAGTATGCAGCACGAAAGTAGAAAGAGCAGTTGGTTATCGTATTTTTTGTACTTAAACTTGCATTAAAAATTTGTAATATGCTATTGAAATTGGGCATAAGACACTTATAAAAATGTTACAATAGCCACTGTAAAACTTTTCACATTTTGATGGATCTTACTCTTATAGCATGACTATGAGAAACAAAATTAGTGCTGTACCAATTGATTTTTAAATATTGCTTACTCTCTAAACATCTCTTATCTATATCTTACAAATTATAATAACATAGATTGCCTACACCTATCGAAAACAATAATTACATGGTTATTTAAGTCAATTTAAAGTTATTATAATATTCCAACAAAATTAAGAATCAACTCAAAATTTTTATCTTCTAATTTGACAATTACATAAACTTTGATAGGGAATCGAAGCGAATTTCTAAATTTATTTTGTCACAATGTCAGGAACAAACCCAGAAAGATGCGAGCATTCGCGCGAATTTTCTATTTGGGCAAGAAATTTTTGGTTTACGTAGTGGAGATAAATATCAATACGCCAGGTAATATTCGCTCCGGTTCGCTATCAATGTAAATTGAGCCTAAGATCCATTTATGGAAATCAAATATTATTGTTATATGTATGCAAATAGTTACTCTAGTCAAACAAATGAAATACATTATTTACATAGGGCTACTTGACACTATATTATGTAATCATGTATGTTAGTAACTTATATAATATTGGTATACCGCTACTATTAACATAATCTTTTCAATGTAATCAAAATGTTTTGGTAGTTTTAAACGTTAATTTTGGTATTGGTAACCAACCCAGCTACCCAGGCAGTATACAGTGTCTATATTATGTTAGTACATCCCCTCAGTTTTCCAGAGGTATTTTAACTCGACGCCGAATGTAACTATAAACACAGAGTACAGATATGATATTACATTCAGAGACTCGACGAAGCCGTCACAGCAATCAATTTTTTTTTTGTGAGGAAAATCCGTCATGGATACCACATCATGGAGCAGTGGTTATGTCGGACTCGTACCGACTAAAAACGTCACGAAGTTTCATCCTACCACTATGGAGCTCTACTATGGACGACGGAGCACTAGGGACCGACCACGCCTCGTTACTCGTCGTTCTCACGAGGGTATGGTTAAGGCACACAGTAAGAATATGATATTACATCCAGACGTTCGACGAAGCTGTCTAAACAGTAATCCTGTGGTAACAAAGGAGTGACCCAAACTGGCCTACGTAGTCAGGGCCCTATGTTGAAGAATAGTAGCGGTCATCATATACCGAGGTCAAAGACGTCGAGCTACCGTGCCAATGTTATCCAGAAGCTCACAAGGGTAGGGCTAAAGTCAAGCGGGGTTTCATGTACACTGTACGCGATGTCGTCGCGCCCACGTCTAGAAGGTGCCCTCGAAGTGGCGGAGCGTGGGCTCGCGCAGCGCGAGGCGATGTGGGCGCGATGGGCGCGGTGGGCGCTAGCACGGCGTGTGGGCGGCGAGCGGCGCGGCGGCCAGCAGCTGGCGCGTGGAGGACGTGGAGCTGTACGAGTCGCCCGACGAGCGCACGCTCGACTGCGACAGCGGCGTGCCTGCACGTTGTTATTTCCATGTCAGTATTTTGTTCACGTGAAAAGCTCTAACTAGATTTAGATCTCATCGTTGCTTTTTATTAAACACATTTTCGTCAAGTGCAAGTTTATCTCACAATAAAGTAAAATTTTCGTGTTACAGATTGTAGTGAAATTTTTTTATCACAAAGTTCACGCGCAAATCGCGGGTATGTCTTAAGAGCGGGCTGTTAACGTGCACGGCTGGATGTAGGTCTCTTGCAAGGCCACAGTTTGCCGCCAACACTCACCAGGGAGAGACGTGACGTGGTGCGGCAGCGCCCAGCGCTGCGCGGCGCACTCGGCCGCTCCGCTCACCGCCTCCTGCAACAAACTCCGCGCTCAGCTCACTCTGTTCCCTCCACGAGGGTATATTTCCTAAATATCTAGTGGCTACACGACACAACATACGATCTATTCTATTACAATATCATAAGTAAGCAACCAAATAAAAACTAAAAAAAAAATAAAGTACAATGTAAATAATACGTATTTATGAGCAGTAGGAAAACACCATACAACACGAGTAAATTGAATAAGTCAAGTAGATATATTACATTATCAAATTCCCTTTTAATTAAAGAACCACATAACAAACTAAACTTATTAGAATTACTAACAAATGATTAAAAGTCGAGTAAATGATAAGTTATAATAAAATAACTAGATAAACAAATTACAATACCCGAACGTATGAATACAATGAGCAACACAAAATGTAACGAAAATTTAGTAGCAGCAAATGAACCACACCTAATATTCGCGCCGCGCCGGCCCTTGGGATGAAAACAGATGCATTATTTATGTTACGCCCACTCCTAACTCGCGTGCGAATCGCGACTTAGCGTTACAGTATTAACAATTTTATAAGTTACGTCGATGTACCTGCGCAGTGAATGGCGCGAAAATATCTCATGAGCCAATCATAGCGCGCGTCTGTCCGCTATTGGTTGTTGCCTAGGTTTTGTACACACGAATTATGAGCAAGATAGCACAAGACTGTTGTTTTTCTGTTTAAAATTTTAAGATCTAGAAGATCTGTCAGGTATTCCATTGGTGTACAATCGTTTTTAGTCGGCGTTAGGTTTCGCTTTTCAATGTAAACGAATTTTGTCGATGCGACATATTATAAAGTGGTATTTAATTTCTACTATTCGAGCAAATTTCGAAATTGGAAACTCATTGGAACTCAACGTGGTATCTCGTTATTTGTTGCGATCTGTACCCGTGAGTGTGAGTATAGATAGTGGGAGCGATAGGCGACAACACCCTTTACAGCCCGGTTCTTTATCTACACGGGTTATAAATGCTAGATCTTTAGAGTTCAGTTCGCAAAGGGTGCCCCTGTCCGTCCGTCTGTAATCTTTTCAACCGTCTCTCTACCTATTGGTAGAGAGTTGAAATTTGGACAAAGTGTGCTCTGTTGCCGCTGTAATAACAAATAATAAAAACCAAGATGGCGACTTTCAAAATGGCCGCTGGCAAAATGATTTCGATAAGGGCCGGCGCATGCCAAGACACAGACTCACGGATTGCTTGGGAACAGTCAGTATGGTGGTGGCGGTGTCTTCCGGCGTGAAGTAGTCCGAGTCGTCGGCCGGCGCGCCCTCCGCCACCGCGCCCTCCGCCCCCGCCCCCTCCGCTGCGTGCGCACCCACAAACACCCACGATGTAGTGCGCGCAAAACTTGTAGTCTAATCTGAACACGAAGCGTATGACTGCGCATTGTACAAAACATCTCAGTCGGCCATTAATCCAGTCTATGACCTGCGCACCCCACCGTGTTGCAACTTCAGACGAGACTACTTGCTTTGCACGCACTATATCACCCTAAGGAACTTACAAGATCTAGAAAAGCCGGAGTAAATATACATGTCATTACATCGTGGTTTCTTAGACACTGTATTTTGGAAACATTACTAAAGCCAACACCACTACATATAGTATGCGACAGGTCGACATGGCTATCGGGATATATCGAACCTACATCTAAAATCTTTGATAAAATTACCTATAGCTATATACATTGGATATCTAAGAAAATTAACAGTCACAAGTCGATGTAAATCTTTTGTCGTGTTGCCGACGTGTGCCAGCGGCGAGATCCCCCCCTCTCTCATTTCTCCGCGGCACCTGTCGGCAAAGAAAGGCTGACTCACACAGAGGCGGCTGGTCGGGCTCGTCGGTGTCGGTGTCGTCAATGTGCGCGAGCGGCGAGCCGCGCAGCGCCTCCGAAGCTCCTCCCACTCCGGCGCCCTTCGCCACCTGCCGGCAACACCACTCATCAGCGTGCGTGAGAATATCGAAGCGAGTAGGTAAGCGTAAAAGCTAAAAAAAATTGACAGTCACTGGGAACTGTCGACAGAAGTGAAAACTCAAACTATCAAATTAATTGTAGTATCAAAAACTGTAGTTTTCAATCAAGTTTTTCAATCAAGGCTGAACTTTCTTTATGTTTAGGTACAGCTGTCAATAGTATGCCACTCTTGAGTCTAGTAGGTCCCGACTCCTGATTGGTCAATCCACCGGTCATCCTGCGTCAATAGCGACAGAGCGACACATCAAAATTAGAAAATTATTGGTTTGCGTCAAGGAACAAATTTTAAAATCTAATAACAGCATGTCGCTGACGCACCTTGAAGTTTTTACCCATCACAAAATCATCCTACGCGCATTATGAAGTTTTACTTCAGAAAAACGTCTCAATTTACTGAATACACAATTTGCGCAAAAAATACTACGGTAAACGTCCTCGGTTGCTTGAAGTAAAGAAGGCCCCACGAGAAACACTTAACATACCAAGACTATATTCGTATTCACAATCTAATACTCTCACAGTGAGCTCGCACAGTAATCTGATTGGTGGAACCTACACTATGCGTTCGAGTGCACGATGAGACCTCATAGTAATGATTGTGAATACGGGTATAAGTACCGGGGGGCTCTCTCGCAATTCGACCCATATGACCGAGAGTTTCGTGGGGCAATGGGGGGTGGAGGATTGTCCTCGGTTGGATCTGCAGTGAACTTACACCGTTAGTGAGCTGGGTGAGCAGCGGCGAGCGTCGCTCCGCGTCGCTGTCGGGCTCGGCCTCCGCCTCGGGCGCCTCGCTCGCCTCCCCCGCCATCGGCGTGCTTTCCTCCTCCAGCTCCTCCGAGTGCGCGAGAGAGTTGAGCGAGCTCTGAAAACAAACTACGTCTTAGGGGCTTCCGAGACGGTCAGGCACATATATTTTTGCTTGAGTCAAGCATTTACGTGCTTGACGCGTGATTGATGCGATTTTATATTTTTGCTTGACGCGATATTCTGAGTGTTTGAGATATGAGAAAAGTGCCGTGGGCTTGGTCAAGCAGCTTGATCAACACAACTACGTGCTTTACGTCAAACCGCTTGACCTCGTTTTAACGAGTTGTACCCGTTGATTTTTAAGGTATTTCGCATGATTTATATTGAGATCAGCAGGATTCTGGATAACTTGTATATCAGTCATACTTGCCTGCTCGTTTGCTAGCTATTTTTTATTAAAATAAAAAGACTGTAAACGTACCTTCGAGGCACGTAGCGTGTCGCCGCCCTGGCTGCGCGTGCTGAGCAGCGGGCTGGCGGCCTTCTCCTCCGCGCGCTTCTCCTCCTCGCGCGCCAGCAGCACCGACATACGGAACTACAACACAAATAAAATCCACATGAGACGTATACAGAGCCATCATCAGCCTGTGGACGTCCACTGTTAGATATAGGCCTTCCCTAAATGGCGCCACCACACCTGGTCCTCAGCCTTCCTCATCCAGCCACTTCCCGCCAACCGCTTTATATCGTTCGTCCATCATACTGGAGGGCATTACACATTACGCTTGCTTATACACAGTCTCCACTCAAAAACTTTCCAGCTTTTGGGCATGGCCTGCCCACTGCCACTTCTGCTTGCTAACAGTTTGGGTTATGTCAGTGACTTTGGTTTTCCTGAGGATCTCCTCATTTCGGATCTTATCCCTCAGGGAAACTCCTAACATAGCCCTCATAGATACAGAGTATTAGGTAAAAGCAATTTCGACAAGGAAGCAAATAAAATAATTCAGCTAGGTTTGGCAGCTTTTAGAAAATTGAGTCGTCTTTTCATCGTCAATTCCTTAATGCTTAAAGACGAAACCAATCACCAGTATGTTCACATCCTCAAGTATTGTGTTTAAATAGCCTCAGCCCTCATGCACAAACACAAAGTCGCTCAGCAAGCTATGGAGAGGGCTGTTTTAGTTTTCATAAGGAATAAGAACCATAATGAGAAGATCACTTATAAGTATAGTATACTAGCTGATACCCGCGACTTCGTTCGCGTGGATGTAGGTTTTTTAAAATTCCCGTGGGAACTCTTTGATTTTCCGGGATAAAAAGTAGCCTATGTGCTAATCCAGGGTATAATCTATCTCCATTCTAAATTTCAGCCCAATCCGTCCAGTAGTTTTTGCGTGAAGGAGTAACAAACACACACACACACACACACACACACACATTCAAACTTTCTCCTGTATAATATTAGTGTGATAACCAATCAGTAACCCTTGCAATAAAATGATTGATTGTGGAGTTAGCTAGTACCTCAGGGGTGAGCGGGTGGTGCGGCGGCTTGCGGCTGCCGCTGCTGCCCAGGCTGGTGGACGAGCTGCGCTCCAGGTTGCAGCGGTTCAGCACCTCCGCTGCCTGCCCACACCGATCACACCATGTTATCGTTGGATTGACCAAAATTATTTCCGATTTTTCAATTGGTAAACTTCGGACACAAGAGGCGGGAAGGGTATTTTTTATGACATTTTGTACAATAAAGCAAAAGCTATTATATATAAAAATACATACCAATCTGTTTTAGAATATACAGGTAAAGCCCTTTTCTAAGATACCCCACTTGGTATTTTATCTTACTTTGGAAATTGAAAATACTAATTGTTATTATTATTTGTTCATGAACACGTTTTAACGGGAAGTACCCTTTATGTTTTCTTAACAGACACGACAGAAGAACAGGCAGACAGACAGACAAACAGACAATTACCCTATTGAGCCGAGTTTGGTGCAGTATACCTGTGAGGCGGTGTCGGTGTCGGGACTGGCGATGGCGGGCGCGGCGGGCGGCGGGCGCACGCGCGCGGGCGGCGGGCCGTTCAGCGCCTCGATCAGCGACACCGGCTCGTAGCCTGCGGGGATGTTCTCCATACTACCCTGCGAGCAAAACACTGTGGATTATATGCTGAAAGTTGATGGACGAATTACTATAAGTTATACCAGAATCGTTTACTGTACAGTCAGTTCAGTACCCTCAGTATACGATTTCACTTCTCACCAACGTTGATAGTATTTGAGAGTTGAAACATTTAGCGTTAATATAAAATGATAATCATAATCATAATTTATTTATTGCAAATACACATGTGAAACACCCAATGACCCTGAACTACCTTGCTCAAGTTTGTAAAGCCAGCGCTCCAAGCGGAAACGTTGCGAAATTAAAATCAATGGTGCTGAATTTTTGACTTTAGATCAAGACTATTTAGGTCCATTTTACTTTGACGTTATTTTGTTTCGATTCTCGAATACTATCGAAATATACTTACATCGGGCGGGCTGGCGGCGGCAGCCGCGGTGGGGTTGGTGATGCGCTGCAGGGCGCGTATCTGCAGCAGGGCGCGGAAGGGCGCGCGGCAGATGGGGCAGTTGTTGGCCTGGTACCGCAGCGAGTCCGCGCACGAGTTGCACAGGCACAGGTGGCGGCACGGCAGGATGAGCGTGTCGCGGACGTCGCACATGCAGATCACACACTCCGAACCGCCGTCTTCCGTTTCTTCGTCCGAACTCGGCTACAGAACAAAACTTCATTTAATTATCACACTAATATTATAAAGGCGAAAGTTTGTATGTATGTGTGTGTGTATGTGTGTGTGTGTGTGTGTGTGTGTGTGTATGTTTGTTACTCCTTCACGCAAAAACTACTGGACGGATTTGGCTGAAATTTGGAATGGAGATAGATAATATCCTGGATTAGCACATAGGCTACTTTTTATCCCGGAAAATCAAAGAGTTCCCACGGGATTTCAAAAAACCTAAATCCACGCGGGCGAAGTCGCGGGCATCGGCTAGTACAGCATATTTTTATGATACCCCAATGCTACGCTTTCCGGTGCGAGGTTGCCATTCTAGCACCTTGGGACCACAACACAGCGCAACATAAGCGCAGCGTCGGAAGACCCCCACTAGGTAGACAGACGACATCAAACGAGTCTATCATCAGAATCAGCAGGGAGCCGCCTTGTTTACTATGGAACCCCTAAAAATTCACTTTCTTCACGGTGGGTGCGACGGCAGTGTTGATCAAGATCAAACTTATTTGTAATGCCGGCACTTTGGCCTGTTGCAATCTTGGGCCGTGTTATAGCGGTCACTCCGAACTAATCGAAACATCAGCGTCGGCGCTTGGATGACAGACGTACGGTGGACACGCGCAGCCATAGTAAAATGTATGTATCGCTACTTTGGCGCCTCATATCGTTCTCGGTGACGGCGGTGGACAAACGCTCTAACTGCCGAAAGCAAACCCAGAAAAGAAGAATAAGTACCTTAGTGTCCAGGTTCTTGTTCTCGATGCCGTAGATCTCCTGCAGCAAGTAGCACAGGCCGTCCACAAACAGCTTCTGCTTGAGCGCCTTCAGCACGTACGTGCCGTCAGAGTGCTTCTCCACCACCGCTATAGTGGTGTGTGACTGCCTTATTTCTGAACAGAGGTTGTATTTTACGATACATTTTGCTCATGAAAATCTTATACAAAGGCAGTGGCGTGCAAGTCATAGAGTCACAGCTTACCATAATTGTAATAAATTAGTGCTTATTTTTTATGATGACCTGCCAGTAAATATGTTTCTACCGCTTACTGAGAAAATTCGATAGTACAGTAGTTGAGAAACCGAGCAACCTCCTTCGTGTTTTCTTCAATCTACGCGACATTTGCGAAGTAAATTGTGCCGTGTTGGTGCAAATAAAAACTACTAAACCAAGAAACAACAATTATGTTTCTACCTAAATGATTACCCTAGCTTCAAACCTTGTGTATGCCACTGTACGAAAGTCACTTTTACCACCCTTAGGGCCGATTTCTCAATCATCAGGTAATTTTTATCTGACGAATAATATGAGAGTTTAACAGTCTTTTGTATAGGAAATTTGTCAATACGTCAAATCTATTTCTCAAATAAAAGTTATTTGAAGGTTGGAAAATCGGCCAGTTATTAATTACTTGAAATTACTTCAATACTATAAAAACAAGACTGTAATTGGGTATTTATTGTGCACATGCCATTTCCCAACAGGACTGTAATAGAAATGCTGGAGAGTTCCATACTGCTGACGAGGTTATTATAGTGAATACTAACACAAATTAGGTTTTTAGGTACAATGTTTTTCTGGCTTTTTTAAAATGACTTCCATCTTGGTCTTGGACGAAATAGCAATTAACAACCAACAAACAACAATTGAGTTTTCAGTTCTTTATGTAGTGCATCTAATGTGATATTACATATAATATATCTAAGCAATTCATACCATCTTGTCCTTCATCCACAACACAATAGATGGCAATGGGTATTATCTCTCTGTCAGGGTTGTATGACAAGTCCTCATCAGCGAACTTGGAGGGGTCAAACACGTGTAAGATCTGACAGAACTGCTGGTTGGCGCCCTTCTTGTAGTGGTATGTCTGAGATGTCATAGATGGATCGCGAGGGTAGTATCTGCAAAAACAACTCATTTCAACTAATAGCTAGAGATCTGTGACACGCGAATTGACAGAGATAGCAGTCACATTAATAGGGCTCCATTTTAACCCTTTCGGTACAGAATCCTGAAAATTTACTTATTCTTATGATTGTAGTATGTACCAGATCATCATTATCATCACGATAAATCTGTCACAGGCCCACTACAGAGAACAGCTCTCCTCTCAGAATGAAAAGAGTTTAGGCCATAGTCTGACATGCATGCAGGCACATAGCTTTACTTACTATGCACTTCCTCACTTCACCGTTAAAGCAGTGTGATACTAGCTACTAGCTTTTTCCTGCAACTTCATCACTGATCACTGTGGATTTATGATTTATAAATATACATGACTGACATGACTGTATCAGAAAGAGTATTAAATATAAATTAGTTTACAGAAATGATTTTTAATTACAGACAATCATTTACAGAAATCAATGTACATAACGGATTGTAATATTATAGAAATAATATTAACTTACACTACCCCAGTGGGGGTAACCTCTTCTGTACAGAAGTAGAACACAGTGATAGCACATCTCGCATCACAGTCAAACGTGAACTCAATATTGTAATATGTGCCTTTGCCGTTACATTCCACCGACTTGAGGACTCCATCACCAATCTTGTTATCCGTTAACTTGCCTACGGGTTCGGGACATCGCACAAATCTCAAAGATTCCTTGCGAATGTTGATCAGACTCCTTAGTGTTTTTGTTGGCTCGTTAGACTGCGGTGGAGGATAGGGAAACTGCAAAAATAATAATGAATTAAATAAGCAACAACATTACCATTCAACAGGAAAGTAAAATATCATTTGAGTCAGTTAATAGATATAGTGCATAAGATAGTTTATAATTTATACATTTATTTACACTATCTCAATTTTAACTTGATCTTGGGTTGGAATATTTTTCAGACAATAAAATTTAAGGATCTATAAAACTGACATGCTTGTTTCATACCAGCTCCTCCAGTGTTCAATATATTATTATTTACAACAGATATCATCATAAAAATGGGTTACTAACTGGTGTAGGTCTGCTGCCAAGAAAGTTAAGATCTGCATTTTCACCAAACAAATAGGCTTCTGGCTGGGGAGTGTCAAATCTTTCTCCTCCCATTATGAAATGACTTCCAAAGTAGTTGCCTGGAAATTAAGAATACAGTTTTATTTCAAGTTGGGTAGTAAAAAGTATATTGAATTGATTATGAAGTTCTGTTAATTTCATTTATAAGTTGTAGATTCCTGCTTGTTGAAGCTGTGATAGCTGGGTGGTTAAGTTGTCTGCCTTCTATTTGGAAGTTCGAAGGGTTAATCCTCTTAACTTTTTGGAGTTGTGTGCATTTTAAGGGTTTAAATATCACTTGCTTTCGTGGTGAAGGAAAACGTCGCGATGAAACCTGCATAAAAGTTTTCCATAATGTTCTAAACTGTGTGTTAAGTCTGCTAATCCACACTTGGCCAGTGAGGTCAAATCCTTTCTCATTCTGAGAGTTGATCCATGCTCAGTTGTGAGCTGTTCAGGGTTTATCATACCTAATGCTGATGCATGTTTAATCATTAAGTGATGAATGATGATCGATATCATACTCGATATTGATGTCTAAACAAACTAAATATTTCATTTCATTCTTAGCTCAAATTTAGATTTTTTTTCAAAATAAAGGTAAGAATAATCATTCTTTTAGACTTGATCGTGATAGCAAGAGGAAACAAAACAAATTATTGGATAAAAATAGTCAATAAGGTCACACAAACCCGATCTCGGTGGGTACTTATAGGCATGATTGGAAACTACGTCAGCTTCCTCCACACCAGCGTGCTGCCTGCTGGCCAGAGCACCCATTTTTAGTCCAATTTCCTATTTATTTTGCAAAGTATTATAGTTTTTTCACGTTTCATGAATCGTTGCAAGTGCATTGAAGTGCATGCAAATCAAATTGCAAATTGTAATGTTGACGAACTGTCAGTGTCAATGTCAAAAATCAAAATGTAAAAATGGCTATGGAAATTGGACATTTGGACAAACACTATGGTAAAAAGAACCAGCCAATTATTGCGAGTCAGACTCGCGCACCGAGGGTTCTGTACTCAGGTATTTTTTCCGACATTTTGTACGATTAATCAAAGATTATTACATGCATAAAAATCTGTTTCAGGTAAAGCCCTTTCATATGATACCCCACATGGTATAGTTAAAATACTACCTACCTACTTAGTTATTTGTTCATGAACACATTTTGTTTTTTTTTAGATGTAACCAAAAATTCACGGTTTTCGGATTTTTACTTTCTTGTGGTATAAGACCAAGGACCTACTTACCTACCTGTCAAATTTCCTGATTCTAAGTCACCGGGAAGTAACCCTATAGCTTTTCTTGACAGTCACGACAGATAGACAGACTGACAAACAGACAGACAGACAGATACGGATCCCTATAAAACCATAGAGTACAAGAGAGGTAACGTCAATTTTGAATTCTGTCAAAACTCAAATTCGATTTGTCAAACTGTGTTGTCAAATTTCTTTCAAAGTCGGGGTGTCACTTTGTGAAGGTGCTTATTTAATTCTTGTGACTAAAATCTAAATAAATCGCTCGTTTTAGATAATATTTTGCTAATTTATTTCGTAATTTAACTTCTTGGCTATATACTAAGTGTGTTTTTATATTTATTTCAGTTCACAATGGGGCGCCGACCAGCGAGATGGTAAATATCGTGAACTGTCAAAAGACTTGAAATTTTTAATTTCGTTTATTGTGCCTAATTGTTGATAATTTGTGTGTTGTAGCTATCGGTACTGTAAAAACAAACCGTATCCAAAATCACGGTTTTGCCGTGGTGTGCCTGATCCTAAGATTCGCATCTTTGACTTGGGCAAAAAGAGGGCTGGCGTGGACGACTTCCCTCTATGCGTGCACCTTGTGTCGGACGAATATGAGCAGCTCAGTTCGGAGGCCCTGGAGGCGGGGCGAATTTGCTGCAACAAATACCTGGTGAAGAACTGTGGTAAAGACCAGTTCCACATCCGCATGAGGTTGCATCCATTCCACGTTATCCGCATCAACAAAATGTTATCGTGCGCTGGGGCTGATAGGTGAGTACTGAGTACACACATTCATTATTTACTTACCTACTGAGTTTGAAATGACATGTTACAAACTAGGTATCATAATTTTTATGAGACATTTTACTGTAATTGATCTGGTGACTGAAGGGCTGGCTCATTTATTAAAGGCACAGCTGGCTGACCAGTTCAGAAACAGCCAATATCCTTGGTTCTATTTCATATGGGCATGATATGTACAGTAATTAGATAAGGCTAGGTTTACTGTAAAATTTTCAAAAAAAAAAACTATCAACAATATTTTACATTTTGTACTTCTTATATTTTTGTAATTTTTCCATTACAGCAAAGGTAGAATTATCTTAATGTATTAAAAAATATTAATAATTATGTGAAAAAAAACATTGCTAGCAGTAAGTAATGATTAATGAATAAAAACTGCAAGTCATAACAATTCAGCAAAGTTTATAGTAAAAAACCCGGCCAAGTGCAAGTCACCTACTTACCAAATTTCATGGTTCTAGGTCAACGGGAAGTACCCCTTAGGTTTCTTGACAGACAGACAACAAAGTGATCCTATAACAGTTCCGTTTTTCCTTTTGAAGTACAGAACCCTAAAAAACAAACTATTGCACAATATTTTCTATGGAAAATTGATTTATCTTGTTAAACTTTTAGCTTGTCATGCACTATACTATATTTTCACTGGAGATTGCCTGAATTTAGTAGATAATTGCACTGTTGAAATGTTTTCATTCTTAAAAAGTTCATCTGACTAACTGAGCTATCCAAAACAATTTTATTACTATTGGTTAGTTACTGACTTGGCTGGCGCCTTGGCCTTTCAAAAGTCTGGAAGCCTTCAGCCTTCCAATCAGCCAGTAATCGCTTTATTTCAGGCCTGGACTGTTATGTACTATTAACTTCTCATGCTCTTAAAGTTCAAGTTCTTAAAGTGTAAGCGGATTAAACCTTAAACCTGCTTTTTATGCACTTGTTCATAACAACCTTATTAAAAAAAAAATATGAATGGCTTGCAGGCTCCAGACAGGGATGCGCGGCGCGTTCGGCAAGCCGCAGGGCACGGTGGCGCGCGTGCGCATCGGCCAGCCCATCATGTCGGTGCGCTCCACCGACAAGTGGAAGGCGCAGGTCATCGAGGCGCTGCGTCGTGCCAAGTTCAAGTACCCCGGCCGCCAGAAGGTTTGTATTCTGCATAAGGCACTATCTAATAGGACACCTGTGATAGTGCAACCAATCGCATTACCACCACAATGTATACAGCTCTGTGGAGGTAAGGAGTCTTTATAATCTAGACACTCCTTACCTAGAATCTAGAGTAATTGCTCAACCAATTTGATGATGGCAGTTGGTGGCGTAACCACTTATCTTGTGCTAGTAATAGTGGCCTTACTCACTCTGCAATGAGTTGCGCTACCAGGGACGTGATTTCCGCACACTGCTTGTGCATGATGTCTAACTCTTAAGGTGAGATCTATAGAGTGCACTTTGACTTTGCTTAGACTTAAGACAGTTAAAAGAAGACAAATGTATATCTCTCACATTCTCTCTCTAATCTGTCTCGTTTTAACTTAATCTTAAGTTTGAGTTAAGTCAAAGTGGGGTCTATAAATCTCACCCTTAGATAGAGTTTTAAACAAATTCTTTAAGTCGTCATATCTCCCATGGGCATAAAATTCTGGGCCTATAAATACATGCTCAAGTCAGATTTACCTCTCAATTTAAAAACAAAAATAATGGATTCATGCTTGCTACCTTGCCTTACTTATGCTAGCCAAACCTGGATATTCAACAAATATACAAAAAATAAAATCCAAACTGCTCAGAGGGCAATGGAACGGAGCATTCTTGGTCTGCGTAGAATACACAAAACTAGAAATGCAGCTATAAGAAAAAAAACGAAAGCTATTGATGCATTAAAACATGCCATGAAGTTAAAGTGGAAATGGGCTGGTCATGTTATTCGACTCACAGATAAAAGATGGACAAAGACTGTGACTGAATGGCGTGGCCCAGTTGGGAAACGAAAGAGAGGTAGACCTGTCGAAAGCTGGGAAAACGAAATCAAAGAAATGGGAGGCATAAATTGGAAAAAAAGGCCCTAGACAGGAAGACCTGGAGAAATCTGGAGGAGGCCTTTACTCAATGACAGGTCCTTAATATTAAAATGAAAATTATTTTTTTGTCAACCAATTCTTTGTTTAGAAATTTATTAAGGATAAATATAAGGCTTTTTTATTTTTATTTTTTATTTTATTCATTTTTATCTCCCATGGGTATCATCTATGAGGTAAATTTTTTTTTTTTTTGGTACAACTACTAATTGGATTTAAGTTTTAACCTCCGCTTACTGGGATGTTACAGACAGACAGATCTGACAGCTTTTAACAGATCTTGTCTAGTATAGGCTACGGCCATGGCTATACCACCCTACTGGCAAATCCGCCAAGCGATTCAGCATTGCCATTTACAAATCAATATGGGATATGGGTTTAATAAAGCCTGCTACCACCTTAGATTGTATCATATCACACACCAGATGAGATTGCAGTCAAGGGATAACTTATTTTCGAATAAAAAATAAAAAAAACTCTTCAATTTCCAGATCTACATCTCCAAGCGGTGGGGCTTCACGAAGTACGACCGGGACGAGTTTGAGAAGCTGCGCGAGGAGGGCCGCCTGGCCAACGACGGCGTCAACGTGCGCTACCGGCCCGAGCACGGCCCGCTCGACTCGTGGCGCAAGGTGCAGGTCGAGATACACAACATGTAGGCTCACTTTGTAACAAATACACTATGGTTTCATTATCATTATGACTTTTATTGTCCCTCTACTTCAAAATTCCAATTACAGGACTCCCGTTAATCCGGCAGGGCAGTATCGATCGAATTTGTCGGATTATAGAGCACTGCTTAAGGCTCCCTATAGTCGGGATTTTTTTCAAAAGAGTACCTTGTAATCCGACAAATTTACAGATCCAATGACAAGATTCTATATGTTTACATACTTTGAAGTACAAATCATACTTCATTATGTATGTCAAATTTAGTAAGTTCAATAATAATTGACATGTCGGATTACCGGGGGTTCACTGTACGGCCTGTGCAGACGAGGGACTAAAGTCCGCGGACTATAAAAATTACTAAGAACTGCATTAGTACGGCGAATCAATGAAGTTAAAGATGAAGCACTTTTGTTGTCCTTCGCGGACAATAGACCCTCGGTCTGCGCAGACCCTTCGCTTAGATTTTGAATAATCTATGGGATTAGGCTGTTGCGCACAAAAACGCACTCCGCATGGATGTAGGCTATTAAAAATCCCGTGGGAACTTTTCCGGGATAAAAAGTTCATAACACATGCAAAAAATTACTTCGATTCGTTGTGATATGGTTGAAGGACAAACCAACAAACACTTTTCCATTTAGAATATAAGTAGGGATCTAACTTCATTTCTTCTGTATGCGTTTGGCTTGGTCCTTTGGGCGTTTTTCGAATGTCGCATTAGATTGCGTTAGGGCCGGCGCACATATGGCGGAGCGCAGCGCAGGGCATATTTCACAGTGAAAATATTATCGACATTGTCCTCATTTAAATAATATCTAAAATCAATTGTGCATCCGTGCGGATACTCGCGTATTCGCGCGCAGTCCCGCTCATTGTCTGGTAGAAATTTGCGTAATGTGTCACGCGATTAGAAAACTTCGCGGGCATGCTCTGCGCTGCACTTCGCCATATGTGCGCCGGCCCTTACACAGGTATCTATTCAAAACAAAAACTTAAAAAAAAATAGGTATTTATTTACATATAACTTTATCTAATTATAACACAATTTTTGTACATTGCTTACATACTCGATATTTAGATTAGTTTATTTCCTGTCTATCTAAAGAACAGATCTATTGATTTGCACTGCATTTTAGGCTTCTTTGTGGGCGAGACAGATTTTCTCTTTCTTTTGATTTTGACACCACTTGTAATATTCGAAAAAGTTGACCTATTATTTAACTCCCTACTTAACTTTTGAGCTTCATGAAAATCTTGGTGTTCCGAAAACTTTTCAAGAACAACCCTCTCTCCACATTCTGGACAATTTTTTGTTGGAACTCCATTGTCAATTTTTGTTAGAAAATTAGTTATTGATGTTACTGTCTCAATTTTGTTGCTAAGTTCTTCGGGCTTCTTTTTCTTAGGATCCTTATTACTTATTGTGACTTCTTTTACTGATTTCCTTTCTCTTTCTTTTCGCACTTCTTGTCTCTCTTCTTCTCTTAACTTTAACGCTAAATGGTAATCCGCATGTTCCTCGAATTTATTTACTGGTATATTATTACCACATTCCGTGCAAGCTATAGACTCAATGTGTTGAGGTTTTGGTTTTATTATTGGTGATACCCGCGCGTCAGGTTCAACCTTTAAATCCTCAATGCCATTTTCTAATTTGTCTTTGTTGTTGTTCAATAATTCTCTCATGTTACTAACACGAGCGATATCAACAGGATCTTCCTCGAAAAGTGCAATACTTTTATTTATTTCCTCATTTATCGTCGATCCTGAATAATTTGTGTCATTGCTGTCATCTCCACAAGGAATAACATTACATTGTGGTGTATTAGAACGATTTACTTTAGTATTCGAGTTATTTACTTCAGTTTGAGATTCTTCAACTATCATTTCAGATTCTAGTATTCGATTTACGTTTGGGTTGACAGACCCATCGAGGTATTTAGCAAAAAACGATTCTTGTCTATCCAATGTTGCTTCTAAGACTTTTGTATCATTAATATTGTCTTCTGCACAACATTCCTTATTATCTGTATTTTGTTTGGCATTTTTACCCCTATTTAAAAATTTCTGAAGAACATAGTTTTTGCCTTCAGTATTTTTATGTTTATCTTTAACTTTTGCAGTATTTTCAGGTTTATGTGTAGTTTCTCTTGATGAACCAGCTGCAAAGTAGTCCATTATTCCTTTAGTTTTTTTGCTTTCAGTGTTGTCTTCAAACTTACCAACACTGATGCCTAGAAATTTTATCGGAGTCTTTAATCTTCTGTTAGTCTCGCCATCTGGAAAAGTAAACGAGTCCATTAATGAAGGGATTTTATTTTCTGACTTCTTCGCGGTCAGTGGCGAGCAAGTATACATTTGTTGCCAACATTTTCAACATTGGATATGCGTGTTATTTTTTATTTATATTACTACGTGATTTCAGCTGGAGTCAAAAATTGTAATGTGTTATTTGTAATTTGAATAATATCTAATAATTAAAAAAACTGTATTAATAAGGTTCGTCGTAAGCGATTTTCCAAAATTGAGTTGTATGTAAAATGATTCGAAAGCACACTACTAGTGTTCTAGAAGGGATCGATTGTTTGACAAACAATTTGTTTACAAATGGAAACTAACCTTTAGGCTTGCAACCTTCTGCGCTATCCAGGACCAACTCTAACGCTTTATTGGAAAACGTAACACCGCACAGATCATCGTCGGGCGAAAAGTTATACGACCTAGAACTGCCAGTGTCTCGGCCGTTCACTTGTAAGGAGAAACTGACGACCATCTGTTTCGGCGTCCTGTTACTCTCTAACGCATCCTTTTCCAGCCTGTCCTCGATCTCGTCGCCCAAGTCTTTGAGCCATTTCTTTAAGCTATCCAAGTCTACCAAAGCTGTTTTCCCTCGGAACTGTTTGCAGCAGCCGATGCTTTTGGGGTTGAACCTTGCTTGTACGGGCTCTAGGTCGGTCCCGCGCGCTATATTGTAGAGCCAAGTACTGGAAATAGAACAGAAAGTTACTTATTACGTAAAAATAGCCAATTTGACGGCACTCGCGTAACTTTTATCTTTTACTAGCTAATGATCGCGATTTCGTTCGCGTGGATTTAGGCTTTCTAAAAATCCCGTGGGGATTCTTTAATTATCGGGGATAAAGAGTAGCATTGCGTCTTTAATTATACCCGTGCAAAAAACCAAGAAACAAAACACACTTTGACTTTTATAAATGGGTAATGAGAGAGAGAGAGAAGAGATCAGTTTACGCAATAGAAAGAGATGCGTTTAGTAAATTATGATCGCTATTTAGTTACATATTTCTAGTGCGAGTGAGTGTGTGAGTGATACTTAATACTTTGGTGCCTGGAAGGTACTCTTAAGAATCTTGTAATGAATGTTGCTTACCCATTTTTTTCATCAAATTTAGTTTGAAGCTCCTTTTCTGTAAAATGTTGCAACTCCGCCATTGTTTTGATCTTCAGTACATCGCAGACCGCGTCGCCAAACTTTCCACCCAAATGCTTCACCTTCTTAACCGATAGAGTCCTGCAAAACAATAATTAATAGGTAGATTTTTGCCAGTTTTTAGGGATCCCTACCCGAAGGGCTGCCAACGGGAGTATTATTAAGTCTCCACTGTTCATCTGTCCGTCAGCGGGCTGTATCTCGTGAACCTTGTGAATGTGGTTGACATTCAATCTATTCATACGAAACGTTGTTGCTCAAAGTTTTTCATACGAACCGCCAAAGTATGGACTGCTGTTAAAAAAAACTTGAACCGGGAATCGGACGGACGCGCGCTATGATTGGCTGAGAAATTTTCACGCCAATCAAAAATAAGATTTCTGCGCAGGTACATCGGCGTAACTTATAAAATGGTAGTAGTGTACATACTTGTACAAAATGTTAATGCAATGCTTAGGCAGCACGGTCTGCTTGTTGGGCTTGTTCATGCCGCACACCAGCTTGGCGAGGATCTTGTTGTGCGCTATGCCGGCTGAACAGCTGTACCCTGGAAAATAACAACCAGGAAGAATCACTAAGGAGAATCCCAGTTTTTATGGTTTGATATTTCCAAAGAAAAAAGGAACTGTGGAATGTACACCCTCACAGAGTTCAAATTGAAATTCAAAATATTTTTATTCAATTAAACTTTTTACAAGTGCTTTTGAATCGTCAAAATAATCTACCACTGGTTCGGAATGCCGTTCCTACCGAGAAGAACCAGCAAGAAACTCGGCGGTTGCTCTTTTCAACTGTTCAATTTACAATAATATGCCATACTTTGTTCTTTTTTTTTCTATTCACAAATCTATACATATAATAAAATTGTAGAAAAGTGGTGTCTGTACAATGGTAATATATAAAAAAAAAGTAGCAGGGGTTGTTATTATGTCGATGCCGAACCCGAAATTGTATTTAATTTTTTTTGTCTGTTTGTCTGTGTGTTTGTGCACGCTAATATCAGAAACGGCTTATTCGATTTAGATACGGTTTTCACTAATATATTGTAGTAAGCTTCACTTAACATTTAGTGTTTATTTCATGAATAAAAAAGTTATGTCAATTTAAAGAATCACGGCGAACATTTTTAACGTACAGAGTATGTACTACTATTCCACGCGAACGAAGTCGCGGGCACAGCTAGTTCCAAATAAATAATGATTACCTGTTTGTTCATATACCGCCGCTCTGATCTCGCTAACAACCAAAGCCCCCACCAGCAGCCGCTTGGCGTGCTCGTAATCAAAGTCGATGGAGTCCGAGCCGCAGGCGTGCACCTCTGACATCAACTCCTCTATTCTGTCGTAGCCCAGCGCAAACGTGTTGGGCATCATTTCACTTGTTAGTGTGTTTACGTTTAGAGTCTCAAGTCTTTTTTGTACCTGAAACCAATGATTCATTACATAACATTAATTTTATTCAATTTATTTTAAGGGGAATTAACATTATGAAATTAGTGGCACAAAATTAGTTTCATAACATTAATTTCACGCGTAAACGTCTTAATATCATAATGCATGCATTCCGCCATGCCCATGGACGTGGAGAGGGACATAGGCTACCTTTTATCCCGGCAAATCGAAGAATTCCCAGAGAGATTTAAAAACCTAAGTCCATGTGAACGAAGTCGCGGGCATAAGCTAGTCACACTTCACATCACACTAATATTATAAAGGCGAAAGTTTGTATGTGTGTGTGTATGTTTGTTACTCCTTCACGCAAAAACTACTGGACGGATTTGGCTGAAATCCGGAATGGAGATAGATAATATCCTAGATTAGCACATAGGCTACTTTTTATTCCGGAAAACCAAAGAGTTCCCACGGGATTTCGAAAAACCTAAATCCACGCGGACGAAGTCGCGGGCGTCAGCTAGGATTATATAAATTGTAACTCACAGGAGCTGTAATGTCTAAATAAGCTTCATCAATGGACGCCCTTTCCAGCAGAGGCGTGAATTTCTGAAGTACTTTTGCAACATCCTTTCCTGCATCTCTGTACCTAAAATATATCGATTTTATACAGACAAAGGGATGTTTTAGACTGCCAACTAAAGATTTGGGAGGATGCATAGTAAAAGGTGTGCTGATATTGATAGATATTGTTATTTATCCATAGCTTAGCCTTGGTAGAAAAGAGTAAACTATGAAAACAAAGCAAACCTATTATAGTGAGTTTCACCACAACCCTATATTAGTTTCATGCTGGTTTTATTCTGTAGGTTCACTTGATGATGAAAAATTTATAAGAATTAAACAGTCAATTTTTATTGGAAGTAATTGTCTTTTCAATAGAAACAGTTCTAAATACTATCATAAGCTACTAGAAAAAGACAATTTATTTTTATAGTTTCTTCTTTTCCCATTTTGAATCAATATGAGAAAAAAAACTGGTGAAGTATGAGTCAGACTTACACAGGAAGAGGTCCAGCGTAAAAGAAACATGTACATTTTTTGTGATGTAACCACAGATACACAGTTTTCGGATTTTTCTCTTTACTTGTGCTTAAGGACATTGCTAGCTGCCTTTCATGATTCTAAGTCAACAGGAAGTACCCTATAGGTTTTCATTCCATTGACGGGTCTTGACACATAGACAGACAATGAAGTGATCCTATAAGAGTTCCTTTTGTCTCTGGAGATCTGGAACCCTAAAAATAAATACATACTAGATATTCTATTTGATTTCTCACTTAGTGATATCAGCCTTGCCTCTCGGACAAGGCACTGACGGCAGCTCAATCTCCGGGCACTTCTCCTTGGCCTCGTCACCTCTCATATGCCGCGTCACTCCCATGCCTCGCGCTACATAGTTCACTGCTATAATCCTTAAGTTACAATAACAATTAGTTCACCTAAAATATGATAGAATGGGTCCTACTAGCACCAGGTGGTACCCAAGATACTGTTATTTTATTTTTAGTTGTTTGTGTATTTTTTACAAACATTTTAAAATATGATATGAGTGAGATTGTAAATAATTGAGGGACAATTTAGTTTACATACTATAGAATAACTGCTTGGCTGCTTATGCATCACTTATTTACACACATTCACATTCATATCATAGATTTTTTTTTGGAAAATCATCATTAGTGAATTGCAATCATACAAAGCCAGGGTTGGTCGCTAATTTATTTTATATCAATGAACATTTTGCTACAGGTTGTCATTGTTCTTAACAATAGTTTCTGTAGTGAAAACTTAAACTCCATTTACTTACCCTCCTCCTTTCCAAGGATTATATTGCACCACAGCAATGGGTTTGCCTTTTAGTTCAGGGTTGAGTTTCTCTTCCACTTGGCAGTAGAAACAGTCCATGTCAATGAGTACCACAACTCTGTTCTCCGTATCCATTCTTATTGTGAGTGGGATTCTTACTGTGCAGATATTCTAGATTACATTTATGATTTTTTTTGTTGTGTTAAAATTATACCGCGAAGAACAACTTCCATAAAATTCATAACCTCAAACTTCAAAGTGTCAAACTCAGCTGATCACCTGTCAATTTCTTTTTTTATTTATCTTTGGCCCTGGATTCTAGTTTTTAAAAAGACTGAGGGCCGATTCGCATTTTATACTTGTCTGGTACAATACGCGAAAAGTTGAATAAATTCGACATTTCAAAGATATTTAAAACAATTATTCTTATACCATTTAAGTATTTTGTTTTAATGTCACGAAACTTCCTAACTATTATTGGAAGTAATCTTACGCCTGATATGGTAGCAGAATACGAAATTAAAACAACAGCATTTATTTAACAATAGTACTTTAATAAAGCAGGGACATATTTTGTTAAAACCAATAGAGTAGATAAAACCACTTTTATAAGTCGCATCATCAAAATACGCTTGCGTAGAAAAGCGCAACCTCGCCAACTAATGCCAATGAAAAACAGACTTTATTGCTTGATGTTAAGATTTCAGGCACAAGAACAAGAGAGATTCGTGCTATCTCAGTCATAAATACAAAACATGGCGCGTAGGCAACAACCAATAGCGGACGGACGCGCGCTATGATTGGCTGAAATATTATCGCGCCATTCAAAATTAAGATTTCTGCGCAGGTACATCGGCGTAACTTATAAAAGTGGTAGTATAGTACTGTAAATAATAATAAAGGAACATTTTATTAATTAAAATCCTTGGCCATAAGTGTTATTCCACTTGACGTACTGGCCCAGGTCGTCCTGCGACACACTCGGCCGCACACGATGGAGCGCAGCTTGGAAATCCTGGATGTTGACCGGACGAACCTAGAAAATGAAAATAATCATCATCATCATCAGCCTGTAGACGCCACTGTTGGACATAGGCCTTCCCTATAGAGCACCATGAAAATTAATAGGATAAAAATTTATTTCATGCAATCTGTGTCAGAGATAGAACTTTTAAATTAAAATAGTGTGTTACTCCACACTTTAATCAGTCTTAGCTCAGGCCACTACACATCGTAAAGCTATATCTATCATGATCAACCCATTGTCGGCTCACTACGGAGCACGAGTATTCTCTCAGGATGAGAAGGGTTTAGCTGTAAAACCTGCATGCCTGACAGGTCTTCATAATGTTCTGAAAGGTGTGTGAAATCTGCCAATCCGCTCTTGGCCAGCGTGGTTGAGTATGGCCAAAACCCTTCTCATTCGGCGAGGAGAGCCTGGCAATGATGGATTGATCGTAATGACTCTTTTAGGGTGGCTGTATTAGGGTAGTTTTTTTTTTGCTAACAACATTTTACCCGTTGCTATTTATATTGCAATATTTTTAGAGCTAAATAATAATATTCTAATCTAATCCTATCTTAACTTATAGCTAGTTTATTTTGTATTTAGATAGTAAAAGCTTTACCTTATCTCTATCAATGGTGACGATTTGCGACAGAGGCACGGAGCGTATGGGCCCCATGGCCGCTTCCGAGCACAGGGACTTCATGTCAGCCCCCGAGTAGCCATCCGTCAGCCCGGCTATCTCTGACATGTTTTGGTCGGTTAGGTCATGGTTCTCGTCCCTTAGTAGGTTTGATATTATCTGTTTTCGTGCCTGTGGGCAAAATGCAATAAAATAAATCAATATGCTGAAGGGAATATTTGCTATTCACTCCACTTAGTAGGTACTCATGAACCATGTTTACTAAATAAAAAATATAGCTTTTAATCTATGGCACTGATTACTTATCATGCCACCTCGTTAAAAGATGGTGGCCTCAAAATAGCTGTTTGGTTCGGCGGAAATACCATGTTTGAATGCTACTTACATGTTCCTTCGAAAAGTCCGAAAATAATTTTAATTTTAGTAAATATTATTACATAATGTTGTATCATTCTATTCTCTTTACAACCTCTCTCACTGCCAAGGGTTACTGATAGAGATCTCTTATAGAGATAAGTGCTTCCATGTCCACTTTTTCTTTCCTTTTCTCTTTATTGTTAAAACTTTCTGGTACAATTAAAAAAACAAATAAATATAAAAATATATACTACTCACGTCAATATCAGGCAGTGGTATATAAAGCCGCTTAACAAGGCGTCGCCTCGCGGCTTCGTCCAATTCTTGCGGGCGATTCGTCGCACCCACTATCAACAGACGGTCTTCATCATCTGTCAATAATTTATTAATAGTACCAAATATGTTTAGCAAAAATATTCGAAAGGAAGCAAGCTTTCGAAATGCTGGAGAGAGCTTAATACATCTCACTTTACATCTCATCTCATTTTACATATCACAAACGTTGATAGAATTCGAGAGTCAAAGCAAAAACTACCTAAAAGGCAGGAAGTAAAATAAAATTAAAATTGTAGGAAAATAAAATTAAGATTACTCTGACGTTATTGCGTTACGATGCTCGTGATTGTGGTTCTATGTGATTCGTATCACAGACTAACCTCATTGGAACTGCCTTATTTTTCCGAAAACAAGTCTAAAGGAAGGGGTCAGGACCCTAAGCAAATACATTTCCCTACCAGTAGCGGCTCCGTCGAACTGGACAAGGAACTCGGTCTTGATGCGCCTGGTGGCCTCGTGCTCCGAGTCGCTGCGCTGAGTCAACAGTGAGTCGATCTCGTCTATGAATATCACCTGCAATGGAGAAGTTCCATTTTAAATTACGAAGAATTCCGTGGCGCCACTCGAACTGGCGTTCCGGCTGAAAGCAGCGCTGTGTTTTTTGTACTTATATGTGCAAGGCATATAGCATCTATGTTCTCTTCATCTGAGTTGGGAACTTTTTTTTTCGGATTGTGCCACACATGACAGTTTATTCCGGCGCTTCGGTCTTTTGACTTTAATACTCAAGTATTAGAGGCACCGGGATAACCTAACCCGTAGGTACAATTGGTAATGTATGGCACAGCTTTCAAAAGCGAGAGCTCACGTGTGACTTAGGAACTATTGAGCAATTGAATGTTTTGCGGTGTGGCGTGACGTCGTGAAATGACGTCACGCTCGTTTGAGAGACCACAACGTACCGCGGGCTGATGGCACCTCGCGACGGCGAACAAGGCGCGCACCATCTTCTCCCCGTCGCCGATCCACTTGGAGGTCAGCGAAGACGCCGATATGCTGAAGAAAGTTGCGTGGCACTGCGTGGCGACGCATTTACCTGCAACAAGACAGACAGTTATGAAGAGAACTACATGAAGGAAGAAAGAAAAATTTTTATTTCTTAAATTGTGCCACACATTACATCTTCTAACTAAGAGCTGGTTATCCTGGTGCGGTTCCTCAACTTGGGCATTAAAGCCAACAAGTCTCGAGCAGAAGAAAGGCCTGAATAAACTGAGTCATGTGTGGCACAACCCGAAAGAAGGTTACAGCTCACATAATGCTGTACGCCTTCATATATAAGAGTGGCACAACTTTGCTGGAAGGGTGGTAACTTCCCACGGCCAAAGCCTCCGCCAGACCATTATAAAATTTAAAATTTTTCCTGCCAGGAATCGAACCCTGGACACCTATAAAGTACATTAATTACCAATGAGAGTTTTCCCAGTCCCCGGAGGTCCAAACAGTAGAATACCGCGCGGCGGTCGACGCAGCCCGGTGAAGATGTCAGGACGAAGTAGCGGCCACACCACTGCCTCTTGTATCACTGACTTGGCCATTTGCAGTCCTGCAATATCCTCCCAGCCTGGTGGAAACCCCCGTATTATTTGATAGGCGCTAGAACGGCAACCTCTCACCGAAAAGCGCAGCGTTGGAAGACCTTTTGCAAGGTGCACAGATAATATTAAAAGAAACGCCACGGGTTTCAGGCGGCGCAAAACCGTGGCGTGTGGAAATCCATACAAGGGACCTAAGCTATGTCCAGCATAGGACTCTATCGGTTGATAATATAGATAACTAGCTGATACCCGCGACTTCGTTCGCGTGGATGTAGGTTTTTAAATTCCCGTGGGAACTCTTTGATTTTCCGGGATAAAAAGTAGCCTATGTGGTAATCCACGGTATAATCTATTGCCATTCTAAATTTCAGCCCAATCCGTCCAGTAGTTTTTGCGTGAAGGAGTAACAAACACACACACACACACACACACACATACAAACTTTCTCCTTTATAATATTAGTGTGATGATTTATTTGAAACAAGAACTATAAGCTTAATTTACAGTCCACCAAAACAAAACAGACAAATGTGTATGGTAAGACGTCAGCATGCCATGTACACTGCCCAGTGCCCACCCTCCCATGTCTAAAGAAACCAGAATGTAAACAATGCCCACCACCAACAAACAAAATCACACAAATCTTCTAAAACACTAGTCTTTGCAATTGTACATTATGGAGTTGAAAACATGTTTTAAAACATGGAGAACTCTCATGCATGCAGGTTTCCTCAAGATGTTTTCCTTCACCTTTAAAGCAAGTGATATTTAATTTTTTTAAACACACATAGCTCCAAAAAGTTAGGTGTGTGCCTGGTATCAATTCCTTACTTTAGAATATTATGCGGAGGTCTTAACCACTAAGCTTTAAGCCTTTAAATATATGATACTTTACCAATAGGAGTTCCCTTATCAATGATTTCACTCTCAATCAATTCTATCATCTTTGGATCAATATGTTTTAGCCTTTCATCTGATATTTCAGATTCACTTGTCTCTTGTTTATCTCTGCAACCATACATTTAATGCATGAGATTATGAAAAATTCTACAAAAGTACATGTATTTGAAAATTAATGTATGTCCGTCTGTTGTTGTCTGAACAAACAATTGTTCATCCAAAAGAGCTGAAACTTTGTACATTTGTTGGTGATACTTGCTTTTTTTGCATTAGTGCCGTGAATGTACAATATGTGGCGCGCATATCGTATTGCAATGCTTGCGTGGCATTACGTATCAGACATTTTTATTAGAATTTAAATTTTTGTTTAGAATTATATTTTTCCAAAAGCAAAATACATAAAAAACAGAATTCTTACGTAGCTCCAAGCATTGGGCACACAAATTTTGCCTGGGCCTTCCTTGAAGCACCCAACACCCTCCGAGCAGCAGGGTTAGACGCCAGCAGCTGTTCTTTAGCAGTTTTAAATGTTATTTTAGCAACTTGGCTCTTATGCGCCTTTTCTTCCATATCAACATCCTTGCTTGTACTTAGGATTGCTTTGTCTGCATCTATATCATATTCTTGAACCATATCATTATTTTTAGAATATTTGGTCTTATTTGTAGTACAATCTTTAGTACCAAAATATTCCATACTTACACTAGACTTAAGTTTATCTACTTCTATGTTGTATTCTTGACTATTTCTATTACTTTGTGAATATTGTTTATTCTTATTTATTGCACAATCTCTCGTTTTATTAGAAATTGGTACAAATTTATTTGGCACAGACTTTTTGGGTCTCGAATTGGAGAATTTAGGTTTAAAAAGTTTCACATCTTCTTTAGATTCCTGACTGGAATTCTGTGAGGATTCTTTGCTAATTATTTCTGATTGTGAAACAGGAGGTTCACAGTGGCAATCTGCCTTCATAAAGTCTATGTTTATCTTTTTGGGTTCTGTGCATTTTTTACACTGGACAGATTTTTCAAACAGTGTGAGTGGATTAGGCATGTCGCTGTAAAATAAAGTTTATTTAAATTATTATGACGCAAGAATAATGTATTTTATAATATGTTATATTATAATATATTAGACTGTATGAATACTTATGTTTGTATAGGTACACAGAAATCCAGATAAGTAAAATAAATAGATTTTACCATATGGAACTTTTCCAAGAGGATTCTTTTCCATTTTGAGCGTTTGAATTCTTTAAGAGCTGCTTAGTTGAATCTAAGATATTACCAATTGCATTATCATTTAGAGCCTGGCTGTTAGCTGCCCAAGACTCTTGCAGCAGGAGTTGTGATGTGATGTTCGATGAACTAAAATAACGTTCTCACTTAGTATTGGGAAAAGATAAATAAAAGATTAAGTACAGTTAAAAAATTAAAAACACACGCAACCTTTGAAGAGAAGTTTTGTACTGATGAGCAGAGCTCTCATTTAATAAAGAAAAGTAACTTTTGTTACGCCAATCATTGGATTTTTGCATAGTTGTTTTAATAGTTATTTTTTTTGTAAGTAAGAACTTTGTTTAATATTGGTATTTTAACATTTGAAAAATATTTCATTTCTCCTGGCGCCAAAATAAAATTGAAACATTTTACTTTTTCAACTGGCTTTGTTTACAGCTCTGGCTTCTAGCTCATTTTTTTTTAATTTTTTTTTATGGCCCGGGATTAAGGTACGAGACAATCAATCAGTAATCGGAATAATCGAATAGTCCATCTCAGGAGACCAATATCCTGAACGTTTTTACGAGAATCAATCAACTTGATGCCTTGCATCCATCTTCCGCATCAAGCGTCATGTGGCCCCTTCAATGATGATTGAATAAAATAAAAAATATGAGTTATACGTACGAGGTTATTCGTCTGTGTTTCAGCTGTCACTTGTCAACAAGTAACCAGAGCCGTAGAAACCAGTTAAAAACAACCATGCAACCACTCAGGTAGGGTTATTCGTCTATGATTTGTCAAGTCGATAAAAATGCAAAGTAAATTTTATTAATTTTTAAACAAATCTGCAATAAAAACATATTTTTAAATTGTTTGTATGAAAACATAATCCTGTTCAAGTAAACGCTCGCTGAGAGCTTTGCATGAGAGTTGTTTACAAGTACAAATCATGGTGATTGTGTGATCGAGATGAGTTCAAAGCCACAAATTTATCATGAGAAGCAAGTAAAGGAGCTATGCGCTTTACACGCACTTAATAATCTATTCCAGGTAAGTTTCATCCTCGTATCGTAAGGCCTTTGTTGATAATATCACGTGAAAAGTAACCGTGACTGAAAATTTGCCGCGTCTCGTCAAAGTAAACAGTCGGCTCGATACGGTCATTAGTATTTAATTATCACATCTCCAGTGTAATTTTCGGCGTAAATTCGATTCTAAGAAGCTATTAAAAAGTTATTACGTGAGAAACAATCTAGAAATGGAAAAAAACGCATGTTTTTTCAAATAAACTTCTGTTGCTGCTAGATGTACTGTGGCTGTATAGCCTGTATAGACCAGAAACTTTGGGTTTGATGCCTATGACCAATGCGAACCGCCCTTCAGATTGAAATACTTGTTTTGTGATCACAGTAGTTACACCTACAGCAAAACAAACCTTTAACACTTTTCACTAGCAATACTTTGTACATATTAGCCATGCTATGCCTACTGTGATACATTTTGTTGAATTTCCAGACTCGTAACACATTTTCCAAGTCCGAACTGGACACAATATGCAGCCGCCTGTCCCCCAATGTGTGGATAAATCCTCATCGCTCCATGCTGGGTCTTGGCAACTATGACATCAATGTCATCATGGCAGCTCTGCAGAAGAAGGGCTGTGAAGCAGTGTGGTTTGACAAGAGGAAGTAAGTTATAGTATAGTATGCTAAGAAAATAAACAGTATTGATGGTTAGCATGTTATTTTTCAAGTATTTGTCCTTCAATCATGCCACAACAAAGCTACAGATTGACATCAGTTTTTGGATAGGCATTAATAATAATAATTATGTCTTTGCAGAGATCCCGGATGCTTAGATCTGTCTAATATCTGTGGGTTCATCCTGAACGTGCCATCGGACTACAAGCTGGGGTTTGTGATGCTGCCTCTGCGCCGTCGACACTGGATCACCATCCGGCAGATACAGGGGAATTTCTACAATTTGGACTCCAAGTTAGACGCCCCACAGTTAATAGGAAGGGTATGTATTCTTTTCAATAATCTAGAATTGAGTGTCGCTAATAGAGGGAGAAAATGAATTATAATCGTAAGCATGCTTAAAAGATGTGCATTATGTTTTTATGCAATAACTCAAAATCTTCTTTTTGTAGTTAGCTGCTTTTTAGATTTAAAACAGCAGCAATTAAAATGGGCATGCGATGAGCCTCTATCTTTCTGTCTCTGTCTTTTCAGAGTAGTGATCTAATAGCATATTTGAAAGAGCAGCTAGGAAGCAAAGAGAAGGAACTTTTTGTGGTTGTGAGCCGGGAGGTGGAGGAGAAACAACTATGGATGAACCAGTTCCTGAACAACAGAGGACATGAGCTCCCCAATCACAAGGACTCTGCCCCTCAGTGTGACAGCCCTGACTCCAGCCCCACGTGTGACTATAATAGTCGTGATGCCGAGTGCTTGAGGTTGAATGAAGTGAGGAACTGTGTTAATAGGGACAACTTTTAAGTGAATTTTTCAAAAAAACTTGTGTTACAATCTTAGACGCAACACCCACCTACAGAGTGGAGTGCAGCCAAGGTGTAGTCTTTTTTATAAAAATTGGATTTAATGCAAAAATTGACAAAGTCCATTTTATCAACTTTTAGAGTGGCAATGGCATCAATTCAGTTGTCTTTTTCTAAATTATATTTAGAGTATCTGCATCTTGTTTTTTTTCAATACTGCAAAAATGGGACAGAAAATAATTTTTATTTTATTTTAGATTTGAAGACTCTGAATGATAGTGTACTCTACAAATTTAAACAAAAGGCTCACAACTGGCGTGACTTTAGTCACGGGATTTGACATATCTAAATTAAGTATGTCTGTTCTTTTCTTATCACACCAGTACCATTGTAAGATAAAAGCACCTATGCAAAAAGCAGATACAACCCTTTTTGTACAGCATTGTATACTAATTATTGTTGTTCTGTTTTAAGCATTTTTGATATAACAACATTTTGCATTATATTCTCCAATTTAAGCTCAATTTTATTTACTTTGGTATATGGTAGAAATTCGTGTAATAATAAAAACAAAACATGGAGGACACTCAAGGCTGAGTTTGCTGAAAGTTATCAAAAATGACGCTGCGTTTTGGTTTTGGCTCCACTTCATTCGTGTGGTGGGCGTTGCGCCTTATTGAGTAGAACGACTAGGGACTCCAAAAGACTTTTGGTGTGTTTAGTCATTAAACTCGATTTGTGCTGACGATTCTCTATGTGTTCACTTGTATGACTGTTGTGTGTTGAGTGACTGATTGATGTAATAATAATAAATATTAATAATATAAATTATCATAATATAAGCTACTTATTGTAAGATTCGGACTGTCATTTTTTCCAATAACGAAGTTAAAATTTCTTTACTGATAGTATTGTCATTCGATTTTAAGGATTAATGAATGCTGTTCATAATACTAAAAACAATAATAGTATAAGCTTTGAGCTCATGATCTTTAATCTGGGATTTATTGAGCAACACAACAATGTACAATTGTCTTCATTATTAACTAAAACTTAGGCAGTCATTATTTCGTAAACGGTAGTTTTTTTCCAAGAACTTTCCAAGAAACATCATAATGATTTTAAAATAGGCACCTTTTTAACAAGGTATCAAAGCAGTAGCAAACTTTTGTAGAAATATGGTTTTACTAAATTCCATGTTTTTTAGGCGATAACTCACAAACTATTTTTGTGGTTTGCTGCTTTTTAAATAAAATTGATCAAGTGCGAGTCGGACTCGCATACGAAGGGTTCCGTAATTCCGTACCATCGTACAAGATATTTTAATATTTTTATGTGCAAGTTATTGACAACAGCACCATCTATGTGATTTAGTCTATTAATTTTTTTGTGATGTAACCACAAATTCTCTGTTTTCGTATTTATTCCTTTACTTGTGCTATAGGACCCACCTACCTACCGAATTTCGTGATTCTAGGTCAACGGGACTCTATAGGTTTTATTGACAGATACGACGGACGGACGGACAGACAGACAGACAATAAAGTGATCCTATGAGGGTTCCGTTTTTCCTTTTGAGGTACGGAACCCCAAAAAAAGCACAGCAGGATTACACGCTCCCGCTTTGGCATTCGGGTAGCAAAGTAAACTGATAGCGACTGTTGCTCAATACATCTCTTGATTCATATGCTCACATGACCTGTCTTGGTTTAAAAAATACATAAACATAGTATTGAGTTAACTCCTTGTTAGACTCCATTCACATGGCATTGCACCGTACATTTATGCAGGATAATAAATCTTACCAAATACGTAGTTATCAGTTATCACGATGTTTGTACTGCAATAAAACGTACCTACATAGTTTTAACCGTGTTTGGTAAGATTTATTCTGTGATGCAGTGTAAACGGGGTCTTATATTGCTTTATTTTTACATTTCAGAGAACTTTAAATATTTTATATTAAAAGCGCCACTTGATATACAATTGAGTTTTAACTTTTGCATTGTTTTTATGTACTTATTTGTGAACGTTATGTATTAATTTGTAAGTTGTATGTTTCTTGTTAGGTTTTGTTTTTTTTTGTTGGTAAAGTTGCATTTAGTATATGTATATTTACGTTGTTGAGTTTGAAGTATTTAGTAATTTGTTTTAAATTATCTCGTTGATGAGTCCTTGCTTCTGTTTCGAAGCAGCAATGGTACCTATTGATTCGGTTGTAACTAACAATAAACTAAAATTGATTGGCCTAGTTAAAGTTGTGCAATCTTTTTTGTTATACACCATTTGGAAAAAATAGCGCTACTTCATAATCGATTAAAAATAGGAGCGAAAGTTATATCAATCAAATTTTGTAAACATGCTTTAGAAACTAAAGTTTTCTAAGTTACTTGGGTTCAAAAATTTGTATGTAAATCTTTAAACCTGTGACTCGGAATCTAGGCTTATAAGAAATCTGATAAGCCATAGACACAGATATCAGTTTTTAGACTGTGTCAGCTTTGGTTGGTTAATATTTAAATAAGAAGCAAAGTTCGTTTGTATGGAGCGCGCTTGGTATATGCCCATTTGAAACGCCTGAGAAACGAGTTAAGAGGAAAACCATCTCGAATGACTTAGACGATTTCACCTTCAAACTAGCAATTTTGACATGTCATGACCCTCTATTGACAATTAATCAAGCAGACATTTCAATCTGCGAAATTTACGCGGACTTTTAGTATTTTGACGTAGGAGGGTAAAAGATCCAGTACATGAACGAATAAGGATTACCCTGACTTTCACCTAAAATTAAGATATATGAGAATTGTTCTATATATAATTTTTATTTTTTGTGTATCTGTACACAGTATATCAAAAAATCAAATAAAATGCGTGGTATTAATTATTATAAATTATTTTATTTAACAAAAGGATAAATTGCCAGTAAATGAACTGGAAATTTCAGTGAATGAACGAACTCTATCTAGTGCATAAACTCTCGATTCCTATTAATAAATTCTTAAGTATATTTTCGGCTTGGAATTTAAAAAAAAAATGTCAGATTTTCAGTTTTTGACTTATTGTATATTTTTTTCTACATTTTGCGCGATAAATCAAAAACTCTTTTACATAATAATAATAAATAAAACCTGTTTTAGAATGTATAATAGAGCCCTTTCATATGATATTATCCCCTTTGGTATAGTTATCTTAGTTTGAAAGTCACCTAAATTTTCTGGAAAACAGTCCAAATGACTACAGAGAAAATGAAACTTAACGCCCTTGTTGCATCCAAGTCGCTGGAAGTGCAACATCAGCTACTGAATGTGTTAAGAGTAGTGAGAATAATATACCGTAACACAAGTGTCTGATGTTATCAGATTTGTTCCTTTGAGCCGAGAAGCCACATGTTCTGATGCTTTTTAGACAATCTAAGATCTCTCATTAAGTGATCCAAATAATTTTGATTGAATGGTCTAAGTTGAGATGTAAAAAAGTCACTACATCGTCACTACCTTCTGAAAGTTCTTGAAATGGTAGATTAGAGGTACTGGGTTGGGGCTGAGGTACAGATTTATCACCAGAAGTCAGAATCGTTCAAATTGCAGACTGCAAGTTACAATAGAGCCGCTTGGAACAATTTTTTTGCTGTTTCTTCTGGTAATATTCACAACGCAGAAATAATAATCATCATGGTGTTTAGATGGTTCGCGCCAAATAATAAATTTTTTTTTTAGTAAAAGTAGTTAACTATTCTTATTTGCTCATAAACGCAACGAGGAAATACAGCTTCCACATATAAAAATTGGAGTCCAGGCCTTGCTGTTAGCTGCTAATGGGTTCTCAAAGTAGCCCGAGTATGCTTGTTTTACTGGGCACAAAAGGAAAGAATGAAAGGAGCTTACCCAGTACATCTTAAAAGATCCGTTATAGATACATGCATCCTGCCATGCCTTACCTATGCCAGCCAAACATGGGTCCAGACAAAGAATATAAAAAGAAATAGTAACTTGCTAAAGGGCGATGGCAAGTTGCATAAATTAAGCAAAAAATATTCAAAGTGAGAATTGAAGACATAAGAAAAAAGACAAAGCCTACAGACACCTTGAGACATGCCCTAAAACTGCAATGCAAATGGTCATATTGTATCGATTTTTACAGATGAAAGAAGGACAGGTAGGTAGACCGAAGACGCGTTGGTCTAATGCTATTGTGCAAATCGCGAGAGAAAATTAGCTTGATAGTACCAAAGACAGAGAGAAATGGGGATACCCAAGAGGGATCCATATCCAAGAAAGAAGAATACCAGAATAAATATAAAAAAAATTCAAAAGAAAAATAAAACCGATTTCAAAATCACAAACACTAAAAAGTAAAAAATAATTTAAGTTATTGTGGTGTTTGAAGTCGGTTTTATTTTTCTTTTGAAAATTTTTTATTTCAAAATTTTTAGTGGCCCCACTGTACTATAATAATATGCCATGCCCAGCTAAAACCCTACTGTTTACTAAGCAATTACACTGATCGCGAGCAATTTGCTCTTATCCATTGAGGAGTTCTGTTCTCCATCTCAGAAGATATTCATCAGAACTTCATCAAAATATGGGACCACCTGCAAAGTATACCTAGCTTTTCAAAAAAAAATAATTTCCAAATCGGTCCAGGCGTCTTTGAGCAATCGATGAACATACATTAAAAAAAAATTGAATTTGCTCTTATCCATTGAGGAGTTCTGTTCTCCATCTTCAAAGATATTCATCAGATCTTTACCAAATTTATATGGGACCACTTGCAAAGTATACCCTATCAAACAAAAAAAAATCCAAATCAGTCCAGGCGTCTTTGAGTAATCGGGGAACATACATAAAAAAAAAGATACCGACGAATTCAGAACCTCTTACTTTTTTTAAAGTCGGTTAAAAATATACTAAGATTTACTAACATGGTGTTATACCACAGAGTAGCAAACAGAGGCAAAGCTTCTAAGAAGCGAGCAAATTTTATAACTATTTTGGTAGGGTTGGCACTGGAGGATACAATTTAATTAACAATAGTTATTTGTTCAACAAGATGGTAAAGTTTGTTTTTGTTGTGATTGCCTAGTTTAAATATCGATCAATAGATCTAAATATCGATTTTGAACGAAATCAGTCAATTTAGAAAGAATTATAAATGGTGCCAACTTTTTAAAATTTTGGTTACAGTTTCCTATTTTGTGATCCCAGGGAGCTCTAAATATCGATTTTGAACGAAATCGGTCAATTAACAAAGAATTTCAAAATGGCGTCGACTTTTTAAATTTTGGTAACAGTTTCTTATTTTGTGATCCCAGGGAGCTCTAAATATCGATTTTGAACGAAATCGGTCAATTAACAAAGAATTTCAAAATGGCGTCGACTTTTTTAAATTTTGGTAACAGTTTCTTATTTTGTGATCCCCAGGGAGCTCTAAATATCGATTTTGAACGAAATCGGTCAATTAACAAAGAATTTCAAAATGGCGTCGACTTTTTAAATTTTGGTAACAGTTTCTTATTTCGTGATCCCAGGGAGCTCTAAATATCGATTTTGAACGAAATCGGTCAATTAACAAAGAATTTCAAAATGGCGTCGACTTTTTTAAATTTTGGTAACAGTTTCTTATTTTGTGATCCCAGGGAGCTCTAAATATCGATTTTGAACGAAATCGGTCAATTAACAAAGAATTTCAAAATGGCGTCGATTTTTTTAAATTTTGGTAACAATTTCCTGTTTTGTGATCCTAGGGATCCTCAGATATTGATTTTGAACAAAATCTATGACAGTTCAAGAAAATAGATTTTAAACACTATTTAAATTATTATCATTAACATTAAATTAAATGAAAACACGACGCGCGACGTGTACTGCAGCCCCTGAACTTGAGCACAGACCGAGTTGGTATAAACCGATTTCTCTCCGTACGCGACGTAGCGCCTGTGCTCACGCACACACGCGCCTCAAGCTTGTAGTAGTGTACCTATCGTAGCGCGCTTGTATGAAGCTTTGACTCTGTTCGCTACTCATGTGGTTATACAACGCAATACCACACTCACAAACACTCGTACAAACATACAACACACTCACACACACACATGGACGCACGCACACGCACTTTTGAACGGTTTGAACGGAACACGGTTTTGAAATTGAAATTGAAAAAAGTGTAAGAATTTGTAAGAAAATATTTAAAAAAGGTATATCAGCCGGTTTTTTATTCCAGCTCTTAATACATGTAAAAACGTCCAATCTGTTCATTTACTCGAGCCTTTACCCTAGTACCTAATTATATCGACCGCCCCATATCAAAACAAAGTAAATGTCATTTTTCCGAAAATCGTTTTATGTCATAAGCCTAACTTTCATAGTATGTCCCGTTGTATTGTAAGGACACCCACATTAAAGTAAAATTAAAAGCTAGTAAGTCGCTTTGACCATTTTAAAACATAGTAAGTCTTTGAACTGGCTAGGTTTTTATAGATTAATGCGCCTTACTAAGTTTTTAAAAGGAATTAGATTAAATAAAATAAATATCACCCATTATCTAAATACCATGTCAAAACAGTAAATACTTAATAATGCATTAAAACTTAAAAGTAAGATAGGAAAAGTCAATGACCTCTACATGTCAACTGTTAAAATATGGTTTGCAAGGGAAATACTTTGCATACTTACATAATGTTTTTAGGGTTCCATATCTCAAAAGGAAACACGGGACCCTTATAGGATCACTTTGTTGTCTGTCTTTCTGTCCGTCTGTCCGTCTGTCGTGTCTGTCAAGAAAACCGATAGGGTATTTCCCGTTAACCTAGAATTATGGGCAGGTAGATAGGTCTCAACTCTCATAGCCCAAGTAAAGGAATAAATCCGAGAACAAATTTCGTGATTCTAGATCAACGGGAAGTACTGTATAGGTTTTCTTGACGGACGGACGGACAAATGGACAGACAGCAAAGTGGTCCTTTAAGAGCTCCGTTTTTCATTTTGAGGTACAGAACCCTAAAAAAGAAAATGATGCACATGTAATGAATAAATGTGTTGGCCAGTCTTCACACTAAAATATTTAAACCCCTTTAATTTAAAAACTGTCATAGCCTAGTGGTTAGAACGTCCGCCTCCTAATCGAAGGTCGGGGGTTCGATCCCGGAATCACGCACTACTAACTTTTCAGTTATGTGCGTTTTAAGCAATTTAATATCACTTGCTTTAACGGCGAAGGAAAACGTCGTGAGGAAACCTGCATACCTGCAAGTTTTCCATGTTCTCAAAGGTGTGTGAAGTATGCCATTCCACATTGGACCAGAAAGAACTACGGCCTAAACTTCTTTTGAATTTAAACCACTTACTAGGTTTTGATCTGAGAAAGAAATTTGACATTAATTGACAAAATTGAGAGACCTAAGCTTGTATAAGAACACAGAAGTGTCATAATTCGTGTTCACTTTGCCTAACGTCTCTCAGAGAGCAGAGAGAGATTTAAACTGTTTCTTATAATCACTGGCCATATTTCAAATGCGAAAGTGTGTTTGTTGGTTTAATATTCAATCACGCTGCAACGGAGCAACCAGTCGACGTGGTTTTTTGCATGGATACATTTAAAGACCTTGAGAGTGACATCTCTCTCCGCATCGTATTCTTTATTGCTGAGGGTTGTGACCTCTTTCCATTATTCCTACATCTAATGGTAGGTTTTCTTGGGATAATAATGCAGTGGGTTCAAAGAGCCTACGGAACTCGACTAGAAAAACGAGATTTTGACACTTAGGTTTAACGGTTATGAATTAGTTATTAATATCAGTGATAAAATATATTAGGGCTGTCAGGTAAAATGACATTTATCTCGGCGGAAAATCAAAGAGTGTCCACGAGATTTTTTTCCAAGTTTGCGCTACTAACTACATATATTATGAAGAGGAAAGGTTTGTTTGTTTGTTATCGATAAACTCTGAAACTACTGAACTACTTGCACTAAAGACATAATCATCAACATCAACCGACAGACGTCCACAGTGAACATAGGTCTTTAATAGGGTCTTCCACATGCTACGGGTTTGCGCCGCCTGAATCTTTGCGCTTGCGCTTGACGACAATCATGCTTTAAAGAAAGCAATGATGAGGTCCAAGCTGGAGCACGCTTACCTAGAAGATGCCTATTCACTCTTGGCTTGCAGGTATCTAAGGTATATATGGCAGGAAACACGGCCGCCGAAATGGCGTTCCAACCTTTAGGCTCTCCCCATTGCCCGCAGCATGAATCTGAGCTTTCTTATGAGACCCATGGTTATATTATGTACATATAATATCTCATAAGAAAGCTCTAACACACAATCCAGCTAAGTAAGTCCAATTTCGAAAAAAGCTAGCTAGCCGACAAATCTAACTCAGGCAGCCTTCGGGAACCTTCGGGATGTCTCTGTCCAAAATTCCTCAATGCTTGAAGAACAGTCTTTGAATAGTGCATATTATCAGTGATGAAATATGGATCCGAAATATAGGTCTTTTTTTTGTACACAGGAAATGCCTGACGCATACCCCTTCGTCATGTGGGGCTTGCACCAAACTTGCACTACTACGAAATCCATTTCGGAACACGGCACCCGGAACGAGGCGCGCTATCTCCTAACATAGGTATAATACCTATTTAGAACACTTACTATCTGTCATCATAATCTATGACAACCTCCGAGTATTTACCTGGTAAAACCGTAACTTTAGAATAAAATTTAGTATATAAGCAGGCTTCATTTAGAAATGAAAAAATCCCTATTTTATTTTTCAACGATTATAAACACAACTTTCATTCAAAAATAATAAGCTTAAATTCATTTTAAATAATATTTTGCGACGAAATGACGCGCACAGTCCTTCCGCCATGACAGTCCAGTGGACACTGAATTCCATAGAGCGCCTGCAAGAAAATAAATAGCACAGGAAGTTTTTTGGTTAGTTTTAGATTATTTAAGAAACGAAAAACATTTAGTATAAAACTAACAGTTAAAATTGATTGCTAAACCTAAACATATCATTTTCTGGAGGTTGGCTTCAAAGTATCAAGATGTTAAAGAAAACTTTTACAGAACAAGTTGCGAACAGCAATGTTTTCAACTTGGTTTTTTTTTTTATTGGGATAATGTATACTAAATAAAAAGAGGCCCTTATAATCTTCACAAACTGAAGTTTTTAATTGCATGTATTTAATAGCTGTTAATGCTTTAGAAAAATAAACAATTTACTTCAAAGTACAGCATTTTTGCGATTTGTCAAATAGCAATTACCTTAAGTAAAAAGTCAAAAATATTGCCATAGGTCATCAGCTTGGGTTCAAATTGTTCTCAAATACCACTAGATCTAACTTAGCCTATCTGCCAATTTAGTTTAGGATTTGTGTACGACCGAATCAGCAGTTCGCACTAATATCGGCCTAACGATAAATTAGATGTGTAAGCGACTGGTTTTTGTATTTCTAATAAATAAATAGACTTTTACTAAAATAATACCAATATCTCTAGTAATAATTTTGAAAATAATAAACAAATATTTATATATTTATGTATGAAGTTATATACGGGTGTTTTATCGATACCTATTGTAGATATATGGGAATTGAAAAACTGCTCGCTAGTTCGCACCTACACACGTAAAACATAAATATCGATTTTATTTACGATTAGTATTAATATTATTTATTGAATACATTAGTTACCTTAAATATGTTTTAAACGGTTTTATTTAAAGGTATACTTTGCTTTTTAAACTTCGACAAAACACCTGTATGTATGTAAATGTTAGGAACAAATAGATTTGATATACACGAAAAAACGTATAACGCCAAATACTAACCAAAATGTATAATAGCCTGATCCAACTTACCTACAGTACAACCAAATTAATAATGCGCATGCAGATCTTCGCTAATTGTCGTATTCCGAATCATTGAATCGTAAGAGCCCTAAACAATGCACTTGCATTTTGCACCTTGTTACAAACAAATAGCAGTCAATATCATGTGTATCATACGACCGTTGCCGAACAGTGACGAAGATTTCTATGCGCATTATTAATTTGGTTGTACTGTACATAGATTAACTGCGACTGTCTTTTATGATCTTGAAGAGCACAAACTTTGCTAAGATGTTATAGGTTCTATTTTCCGGCATAAAACATTTTAGAACTTACCAAAATCGCCATATTCTGCTATCCAATTAAATATAATATCCTGTTGTTTTCCATGTGATTATGCCATTCCGTATATTTTCACTTCACAATAAGCTGCATTTACGACAGAGCACATTATTGCGGCATGCTACAAGATCGCATGGTTGAATAATATCAAAAGTAGCAAGAATCATTGGCAGCCTTTCGTACCGTAACATTTAAATCCCACAGCACGATGTTTACTTGGTATGAAATAAACTGCCATATGCTCTGCCGCCCTGTCTAAAAAACTGCTGCGTTATTGCCAAAAACCTGGGCGGTCTAATCGAATTCTGGAGCGAGCTTGGATGGCTGGAGTGAAGACTTCGGCGGGGAGGGACAACGCACGCACAACAGACGGAAACGTTTAAGTGCGGAAATCAGCCCAGAGAGAAGAAAGAAAGAAAGAAAGATTGTTAAAAACCACGAGAATTTTCTAAAACTAAAATAAAACTACGTACGGTAGGAGAGTTTTTAGTTTGGTTTTGGGTGGTAAACCTTTTTAGCAACATCGGTTTTTCTGAATTTCCATATTATTAGTGTTTACAATTTTTTTATTAAAGGCCAGCAGTACTGCTAATATAAGGCAGAAAAATTAATGTAGCATGCCGCATTGTTGCATGTGGTCGCTCTGGCGTAAAGCAGCCTTTTCTGTGTATATTGAAGGTGCAGAATAGAAGTACCTAGCAATAACTTATGTGAATGATAGTTAATTAATCGTAAACTAATTTATTTGTAAACTGTGAACGAAATATAATAAAAATTGTGCCTGTATTGCTTATACATAGGCAGTTGTATGTTACATTGGTATAGTTCGTAATTTTTATTTGCAGTACGCCGAATTTTTTTTATTTACATTTTTTTATTATATTTGTAGTATATATTTTTTAAATTATTATATGCAATTCCAAAAAGTGTACTGTATTGAAATTTTTTTTAAAAGATAAAAATACCATTTTACAGAAATTGAAATTACTGAGTATTTTATAAATTGCGATTAGGTACACATTTACAAAAATCATGAACCGTATGGCGTATTGCAAAAAAAAATGACGCTGTATTTTACTTATTCTGTATTTATCAGAGTAAGAAGTTATTTGGAGTCTTGTATCTTTTACTCTACTCGTATTGTTGTAAATAAATGATATTTTTCCAAAAATAGATAACGAATCAGACTTTTATTATAAGATACGTAATATGCAACTTTTATCTCCATTTTCAATGGAATTTGAAAACAGTTTACAAAAATAAATACTCTACACTTCTTATTTGATATTGAAGTCAAATGTAGATTTACTTTGACATGAATATCGAAATTAAAAAAAACAACCGGCCAAGTGCGAGTCGGGCTCGCGCACCGAGGGCACCTCCGGAATGTAGGTACCTTGGAAGAATCATCAACGTTATAGAGAACTCTCAGGCATGCAGTATTTATTCCTCACAATGTTTTTCTTCACCGTTAAAGCAAGTGATATTTAAATGGCTTAAAAAGCACGTACACGAGGTGTGTGCCGAAGCTAGGCTTTTTAAAGTTTAAATTGGCGATCAAAATTACATACAATCGTGTCGTAAGTCTGGTCTCACACGACAATAACACCGCACGTTTCTTGCGGGATAAATCTTACCGAATGCGTAGTGGCGCATACATTGACTACTCTTTCACCGGATACATTATATTGAAAAAGCCGTTTACCCCGTACATGCAACGTACATACTCAGATGATCAGTGTATGCGCCATTACGTATTCGGTAAGATTTAAGTATAGAGAGCTCGTTTACACATGCTGCGTAATGTATGAAACATGGCATACCACTTGCGTGGCGTGAACGTTCACGTAGACGAAATGCGTGCAGTTACGTCTATGGGTTCACGCGCGTCACTACGCACGTGTCACGTATACGTGCTGCACACGCAATTGGTGTGAATCGGCCATTAACCTAAGCGCCTGTCATACAACTGGAGTTTAGTAATGAGATAGTCGGTTTGTGAATAAATAAAAAGTTAGTTTATTTCAGTCGTTTGTTCGAGCTGCGAGTAGAGCTCGGTGTCGGTGACGCTGCAGTTGTGGTTCTTGGCCAGGATGAGGCGGTCGGGGTCCAGCCGCAGCGCCTGCAGGATGCCGTACACCTGCGCGCGCAGCGCCGCCTCCATGTCGCGCTGCCGGCCCAGCACCCACATGCGATCTGCAACCAAAACTATACATAGACAGATAGACAGATAGATAGATAGATAGATGAAATCTTTTTTGCACACAATAACATTAAAAGGAACACAACACAGAAGGAAGAAAACAGAAAAAACAATTGTGTGCAAAGGCGGCCTTATTGCTTAGAGCAATCTCTACCAGGAAACCTTTGCTGAAAGGAGAATCTAGTGTTGTAGTGAACTATGTATTTTTACGAGTCCTCACGCAATAACTTAAGATTAATCTACACATACGCATCACACACACGCAAGCGCGTGGTTTCACGACCGATCGGAGAGTAACGCAGGCCAACAGCTTTAGGTCTCCGAGGCACGGGGGCGTAAAATCTCTAAATCTAACTCTGAGCTACACACTGCTGACTTGCCAGAAACCCTCTAGGTAGGTAGGTACACACCTATTTTATTTTTGTTATATATAAAGAAACTAGCTTATGCCCGCAACTTTGTCTGCGTGGACTACACAAATTTAAAATTCCTGTTATCCCCCCTGGGGGTTGGATTTTCAAAAATCCTTAGCGGATGTCTACTCATAATAGACTGCGTGCCTTTCAGCCCAATCCGTCCAATAGCTGTATGAGCTGTGCGTTGATAGATCATTCAGTCAGTAAGCTTTTCCTTTTATATATTTGGACTAACTGACGCCCGTGACTTTGTCCGCGTGGATTTAGGTTTTTCGAAATCCCGTGGGAACTCTTTGGTTTTCCGGGATAAAAAGTAGCCTATGTGCTAATCCAGGATATTATCTATCTCCATTCTGAATTTCAGCCAAGTCCGTCCAGTAGTTTTTGCGTGAAGGAGTAACAAACATACACACACACACACACACACATACAAACTTTCGCCTTTATTAGTGGGATAATATTAGTGTGATAACCTACCGGAATGCGCGACACTAAAGTTGGTGCAGGACCACAGTATGGCGAAGTTGTCGTAGTCGGTAAACAGCACGTTGTACTGTCCGGCGCCGGGCAGCAGGCGCCCTATGATGTACGGCATGCGGTTGTTGAGCTTGTAGCGGAACGAGGACGAGCCCTCGTGACTCGGGATGCCAAGCCCGTGGCTCGTGCTGTGGCTACCTGTCCTGCAAAATAATGTACACCTTGCTTAAAGCATCTTCGTCTATTCCTCTCTATCTCTGTGTATCTATCTAATTGTTTTCATTGGTGAGAGCCGAGTCTTCAATCACATAATTGTTAAGTTCTTGTAGTAGGTAATAATGCGACCATTCAGACCATTGCGTATGCTCATTGAACAAAAGTAGATCTAGACGATTTCGAATCTTATGATCGATTTAAATGAATGATTAGGTCCTTAAGAACTCTAGAGCCGGGCAGTCCCACGTTCAAGTTACCAGCTTAAATCAACGTTACTTTATCTGCATAATATGCTGTTGCAACCGGGTCACATCCCACCTATAGTACTACATAGTAGTTACTATATAGCAATAAGTCAGGTTAGTACACAGAGCGTATCCTACAGGCTAGGTCGTTAATTTAGCCCCTGTCTTTTTTGCTATGCTACGAATATTGTCTCCTCATTTTAACTAAAAAATATTGTACATATAACTGGTTTATCCCTGATACCTAAATGGCAGGTTTATTTATTGCCAAACTTATATCACGTATCACATCACACTAATATTATAAAGGAGAAAGTTTGTATGTGTGTGTGTGTGTGTATGTTTGTTACTCCTTCACGCAAAAACTACTGGACGGATTGGGCTGTAGAATGGAGATAGATTATACCCTGGATTAGCACATAGGCTACTTTTTATCCCGGAAAATCAAAGAGTTCCCACGGGAATTTTAAAAACCTACATCCACGCGAACGAAGTCGTGGGTATCAGCTAGTAAAATATTATCAAAGTACTCGTAACTCGAACACTCACCATCTGTTGATAGTGTTGACGGTGATGATCAGATATCCTCTATCATTGAGCATCACATCTAGTTCCGTGCAGCTCGCGGCTATCTCCATCAGGTGGAACGAGCGCTCCACTTCGTACCACGTGCCCGTCATCTGAGGATAAGTTACAGCCAACAAAGTTTAAAAGCTAGAAAAGAGCTGATAATTCTCAAACGGCTGAACAGATTTTCTTGAATTCATAGCTAACACTCTCGATCAAGCCACCTTTCAAACAAAAAAACTAAATCAAAATTGGTTCATTCGTTTAGGAGCTACGGTGCGACAGACAGATACACAAACACATAGATACACACGTCAAACTTCATAACACCCCCCTTTTTGGGTCGGGGGTTAAAAATAGCTGGGAGAAACTGGGCTAGGAAGCCGAGTAGGTACCTATCTCAACGGCTCAGCCGATTTTGATAAAAGAAAATTCTTTAAAAAATCAAAATGGCGAATTTTATGAGCTTTCATATGCAGGCTGAAAAAGAAGCAAAGCACAGTCGGGGTTTTCTGAATTTTTTTTTAACTAAACCATTTTTCTTCATCCATCTACCTAGTTACTTACTTACTAATTGCACTTGCTTATCTATACTAATAAATAAAATTGAAGTGTCTGTCTGTGATTTCGAAATAACTGCCTCATATTAAGCTCATAGGGTTATTTGAACGATACCTTAACTGAATCACACGTTTTTAAAATTTTTGTCTGTCTGTCTGTCTGTCTGTTTGAAAAGGCTAATCTTCGGAACGGCTGAACCGATTTTGACGGGACTTTCACAGACAAGTAGAGGATTGACCAGGGCGTAACATAGGCTACTTTTTTAACCGACTTTCAAAAAGGGAGTTGTGTTTTTCTACCTATTCACACCGAAATCTCCGAGATTTCTGAACCGATTTGCGTAATTTTTTTTTAATCGATAGAAGAACTTTGCGACATTGTTTCATAAAAAAATTGGATTCCAACTCGTCAATCCTGTTGCTGCAGGGGACCTGAGCACCAAGACTGATGGGATGGAATCTAAATCCACGCGGACGAAGTCGCGGGCATCAGCTAGTTATTAATAACAAATTAAGGATTCTGTGGTTACGTACGCAGGTAATATTTTACTGATATTCTTCAGGATTGATATATCTAGGTATAGGTTGGTTACATGTTATAAAATAAATTCGTTTTACCAAGTAAGTAAGTAGTGACTCAATATTTCGTAAACAGTATTACAAAGTTAATTATACGAAACTACCAACCACCGAGTATGCCAAAGGGTTAAGGTCGACATTCTATGATCGTTGATGAAAAATGCAATAGGTGTTAATAGGTGTATGTACCTATACTTGAATTAGGTACCTACCTAGTTTTCAAAATGACTCCTATCGTTTAGTTTTTATCGATTATTGAGAATTATTTCACTGAATTTATTTTATCGATTATATACTATACTCTATGTACCTACCACTAAGTATTTGTAGTAAAAAAAATCCTGCAAAAAAGTTTGAAGTAGCGTTCAGCGCGTGTCATCGTTAAACACCGTTGCATTTTATGTGGATGTCTGGCACCATATTTATCAATGACTACTGGGCCGATTTTGATGTGGGTTTTATACATTACGTAGCCAGGTAGGCAAGACATTGCTTTACGGTTATTCGTCAAAAGGGAGCATAGGTCAATTTAAATATTTAAAACCTCGAACTGCAGTGAACTAGTCAATTTTCATTATTTTTCACTTGTAAAATTAGTGAATTGAAGAAAAAAAAACAATTAGGGTACTTACACGTGTTATATCGTAATCTGGGAGCTGTGGGTAGATTGGGCATCTCCCTAATCCGGTACTAATCACAACCCTGAACATCGTGCACAACAGTATGAAATGAATCCTGCTGGCTCCCATCACACGGAAGTCGCCCATGACATTGCACTATCGAACTTAATTCCAATCAAGTAAGGTTGTTTTTGCTGCGCACCCTGTCGGTTTGTAAACAGTGCAAGAGTTTGGAAATATGGGTGTGCGCAGTTTCACCGACGCTGCCACTCTTCACACTGACCCATTCCGTTCGATTTAATCGATTATTCACATTCATTATTTGACCCGAAAACGAATTACAGTAGACGATACGTTTACGCGACGAAAAATTCACGACTTCACACTCTGCGTTTGAGAAGTTTGAATCGTGGCGTTGGCATCCTTGTGTGTCCGACATCCAGTCTACTCGCACGAAACGTTTTCTGATACGAACCGCGAAGGTGTGGAATTGCCACCTAAATATTTTCTCCACCAACGTCTCTATACTCCAAGAACTCGGAATTAACAACGGCTTTCAGCGTTAGTACAGAGTCGCATATTGAAATTCTTTGGACACGTCTCCCGGCGTGAGAGTAACTCCATCGAGCGTCTTGTCGTGCAGGGCGAGGTGGGCACCAGAGGGCGAGGAATGTCGCCCATGCGATGGACCAAATTAAATCTGCTGTGGGCGGTCCCTTGCACCAGTGTACCAGGCTGTCGGCCAGCAGGGAGAAGTGCCGAATGTGAGGCGTATCACATCTGCCCTGAAAGACGTTGCTTTGTGATGACCACGACCGCTCTGCCAAGAGTGATACGACGAAAAAATAATATTACCTGCAAAGCAAGAGTGAATAGGCATCTTCTAGGCAAGCGCGCTCCAACCAAGACCTCTCATCTCAAGCTTTTCGTCAAGCGCAAGCCTATCACGCAATAAAAAAACGTGATCAAATGAGCCCGACCTTCTACTATGCAGTTTGTACCTACTTTGGTGACGCGAACGAAACAATAAAATGTCGTATCGTAACTTTTGACTCAAGATTCCCCACAAACACGTGTTGGTGAATCTACATAAACAGCCAGCGAGTGACGATGCATAAGTCGCCGTTATACAATGTCCACTATACTAACTTACGACTTATTACAAGGTAGGTATATACCTATCCTGTTCTGAAATTTTAATTAATTTCGCGAGAAAATCTCATTAATTACATACCTATATAACGGATATCTAACTGAGTAGGCTCCTGCGGTAGTGGAGCGGTGCGGGAGGGTGACAGTTGTCACAAGTTGGCGAATCACTTAGCTCTCGCGTCACGTCATCACACGCCTCCACTTTTTTTTACAGGCGGGTCACTTGATGTTAAGTGATTACCGCCGCCCATGAATATTTGCAGCATCAGCACCGCCGATGTGTTGCGGGCCTTTTAGAAAAGTCATATTGTAAGTTGCACGTCCGCAGGAACCTACTCAGTTATGCGTTATGCCTTTATACTGGGTATTTCTTATTTCTGTAATAAATAAAATGGTTAAGAAGTGAGTCAGTAAAATATATTTATAAATATGTAATTACTTACATTCTTACATACATAATACTTATTATTTACATCACAAAGCGATATTTACATAAACTTAGCTATAACAATTATTTTATTTCTTACAAAGTAGATAACAAAATGGAACAGGTATACATACAAAAATAAATCTTTAACTGCACAAATGCTGTTGCAATTCTGCTTATCCCGTTAAGACACCTTCATTTGACACACACGCCTGTGCAATGAAAATACTTGACAAAATACTAATACTTAAATTATACGTATACATATTATTATGTACGTTTACTTTTCAATTGCGAGAGTGTGTCTGTCTGTCTGTTTGTCAACTTATCTCAGCCCAACTTTTAACCGATTTCGACGGGTTCAGAGATAGCTTGCATCCCGGGGACTGAAATAATCAAATCAGAAAATCAAAGATCGGGAAATCAAAGAGTTCTCACGGGATTTGTCAAAATAAAAAGCCAAATCCAAAAAAATTAAAGGCATCATCTGCTCGGCACATTTTGTTTTGGTAAATTCCGATTTGGCCTATATAGGCTAAATCTAATTCCTAAAGGAATTTTATTAATCCTCAATCTAATAAGAACAACAACTAAACAAACTAATAGGAACAATCAATATTCCCCCTATTAATAATAATAGCTGTCCTATTTTATCATCCTTACACAATAAAAATTTTAGGTGAAATATTACAGCCCTTATCACAAAGCATTATGGTCTAAATCTGTTTACCATTCACTGTATAATATAAAGCTATTTATTTCTATTTTTCTAACGTGTTTTTCTTGTGTTGTTCACCATACTTTTATGTATATTATTGAATCATTGGCTAATATGAATTAAATATAAACTTTATCACAAGGTAATAAGATCTAAATTCGCCTATAGATCACCACTTGAAATTGAGCGCTATATTGCTCTTGTCTAGAGCATGGTAGGTAATGTGCAATACATCCCTGGACTTGTCCGACTCCCTGCCATAATATGAATTCAATATAGACTCTATCACAAGGTATTAAGGTCTAAATTCATCTATCAACACCACTCGATATTGAGCGCTATATCGTTCTTCTCTAGCGCATGGTAGGTAATGTGCAATACAGCCCTGGCCTTGTCCGACTCCCTGCTATAATATCAATTAAATATAGACTCTATCACAAGGTATTAAGGTCTAAATTCGCCTATAGATCACCATTTGATATTGAGCGCTATATCGCTCTTCTCTAGCGCGTGGTAGCTGGTGTGCAGTACCGCCCTGGCCTTGTCCGACTCCCTGCCGTCGAGCCACTCGCTGTAGAGCAGTTTAACCAACTTGTTCTGCGAGGGGTGCGACACGGGCAGTTGCGTGTACATCGCCTGGAGCTGGGAGACCAGGTCTCTGCCACTCTCGCCGTTGATTGGCCGCACTTGCGCGCCGCCGTTTAAACACCCTGTAGGCGTAAAAAAATTAAAGCTAAGTTTCTTTAACGAATTGGGATTGGGAACTAAATGGCAAAAAGAACCCGTAAGAGAGAGCGAGACGGAATACAACTAAGGATGCCTGTCCAATGAAGTGGAGCGGAGAGTGCTAAGCAGATTAGATTACCAATCAGATTTTTGAGGTATGACGTAATAAAATTAACTCAGTTTTGTCAATAAAATCGAAATGATTTTTTGATTGATTGATGTAGAACGTGTGTTTCTTATGCTACGTTTGTGACTCTACCATCGGTTCGGAACGCAGAATCTGCTGAAAAGCCGGCAATGAACGGGCCGGAAAAAATAATCTGATGTCCTGCTCTAAAGTCACTCACCGGAAGGGCACGCCATGACCTCCACGTAGTGGTAGGGCGACTTGCCGCGCTTGAGTTTCTGCACGAGATTCTGTATGTTGCGGAACCCGTTCGCGATCGCGAACCTCAGCACTTCTTTCCCGTCCTTTTCTAGGGTAACTTCTCGGAAGTCCGGGTTTCTGTTACAAAACGATTCAAAGTATTTTATTTTTATTTTATTTTAGTTCTATTTTGGAGACACACAGTATTTTAGTGTAGTGTAGTGTCATACGTAGCATAAAGCGGTCTTGTGCTGTCTGTATCTTACATTTTACGGCTTAGCCGCTAATACCCGCGATGTTGTCTGCATGGAATTAATTTAAAAAAAAATCTGGGAACTTTTTAATTTTAAAAGCCCATGCCACTTAGCATCGCAGGTCGATAATAACAGCTGCAGGCAGAGGTGCCGCTATGGTTGCACCTAGTTTTAGCCGGCTAGAACTAGCTACGGCTGGTAGCGGTAGAACATTATTGAGAACCCTCAGGCATGTAGGTTTCCTCACGGTAAGTTTTTTCACGATATTGTTTTTTCAATGTAAAAGCATTTTTTAAATTATGTTTAATTCACCATTCAAACAAGTATTTAATTTTTTAAACCCGTCTAATAGGTGGCCAATGTCTTAGCGACTAGGCTAAGGTCCGGTTACCACTTAAGTGGAGAGGAGAGGAGATGTGTTAAATCGACAATCAGATTCTTAATAAATGACGTTAAAAAATTATCATGTTATATATTGAAAATTTGATTGGTTGACTGAACACAACTTTCCTCCGCTCCGCTCAAGTGGAAACCGGTCCTACAAATGCTCTCAAGGTACTCTATAAAATAAAAATATTATGTTCTTTACCAAAAGTAGGTATCTAAGTTCAAAATGCGTGCAAACTTAGTAAGCCAATTACGGCGTAACTCGGTAGCTAGTTCAATATAAAAAGGTTAATGAGTTGCATTCTAGTACATTCGCCGCTATAAATAGACATCGCACCGCGTAATGAGCGCACGCGTCGCACTGTTCAATGTCCATTGCGTTACAGTTGTCCTATTTCATGAAGACCGCTCACCCTTAGTTGTAGTAGTCAGTGTACGGATAAGCGTTAAGGCATTAGTGTGCGTAACGTGTACCGATAAGCTTTAGGGCATTTGTGTGCGTAACGTGTACCGATAAGCTTTAGGGCATTTGTGTGCGTAACGTGTACCGATAAGCGTTAAGACATTCGTGTGCGTACGTGCGGTCGAGACTGAACGCCACGCACACTGTAACAGTGTGTACGTGTGCACTCACACAAACATAGCCCAAGTCTTCGTGAAATAGAACAACTACAACACACGCAACAATGGGCGTGGATCAGGGGTGTGACCCGCAACAAGCTGTCTACTTTGTAAGCTTAGTCATCGTCTACTACTAGTGTCATGCAATTTATTAATTAATTAGTTTTCTGGTCTAGTTTGGTGGGAGGCTTTGGTTGTGACTAGTTACCACCCTACCGGACCTTTAACAAATGTTTGGGATTGGGACCTTGACCAGGAGTATGTACGAGGCAGGAGTGGGAATCATTTGCTAAAACCCGATAGTGGAGCCGCAATGTAGCATAACATAATATGATTTAGTAACAAAGGATAACTTGGTATATGCTAATACAAATTATACTCAGAATAATAGCTTGCAAAAAAATTGTTTGATAATAAATACATAATTACTAACTAACCTTAAATTTCTATACACCAGTGGTACATTGGTCTCCCCAAAAAGTTGTTCGGCGGCATACAAAAAGATCTGATCTGCGTAACCTCCCGACCCTGAGCCCACGTGGCTTCTTATGCCCCGTACTTCTGAGCTTTCGCCCCACGGCCAGTCCACTTCGCAACCTTCGATTTCTGACAAACATTTGCCGCTGTTGGCCAACATTTGTTCCAATTCAACTGCGGACAATTTACGGTTTAAAAAACGGGGAAATTCATAATTTTTAAATAAGTTACCAAAAGACGCCAAATTTGCATGTGGGCCGTTAATTAAAACTGAATTATACATTTTGATCAAATGCAAATTCGATTTATGTAAACAAACTTATTTTTTTGTACACAAATGAATGTAACGAAAATACTGACAATTATTTTGCTTCCTGTTTACGTGGGAATTTCCGCAAATCACTTTCTTTCCAATACAGTACAAAAGACATTTTACTTCTTATCAATACTAATATTATAAATGCGATAGTGTGTCTGTCTGTCTGTCTGTCTGTCTACTACGTTTTCAAGGCCCAACCTCTAAACCGATTTTAATGAAATTTGGTACAGACTTGGGAAACATCCCGGGGAAGGACATAGGTTACTTTTGTCCCGGAAAATCAAAGAGTTCCTATGGGATTTAAAAAAAACCGAAATCCACGCGGGCGAAGCCGTGGACATCCTCTGGTACACAATATTTTGAGCACATCAACAATTCACTTCATTCATCATCATCATGAGCAATCCTCACTACTGAGCACGGCTCTACTCTCAGAATAAGAAAGTGTTGGACACAGTCCTCCACTGGCACCACGCTGGCCAAGTGCAGATTGCACACCTTTGAGGTCATTATGGACCACTGGCACTTGTCAGGCATGCAGATTTCCTCACGATGTTTTCATTCACGGTTGACGCAAATGATATTTAGCCTTAAGCCTCGATAGCTCATAGGTTGAGGAGCGGACTGAATTCCGAAAGGTCGGCAGTTCGAACCCCACATGTTGCACTATTGTCGTACCCACTCCTGGCACAAGCTTTACGCTTATTGGAGGGGAAAGGGGAGTATTAGTCATGATTAGCATAGCTAATATCCTTAGTATAAATTAGCATAGCTAATATCCTTAGTATATGTCATCACACTTCACACTAATATTATAAAGGCGAAAGTTTGTATGTGTGTGTGTGTGTGTGTGTGTGTGTATATGTTTGTTACCCCTTCACGCAAAAACTACTGGACGGATTTGGCTGAAATTTGGAATGGAGATAGATAATATCCTGGATTAGCACATAGGCTACTTTTTGTCCCGGAAAATAAAAGAGTTCCCACAGGATTTCGAAAAACCTTAATCCACGCGGGCGAAGTCGCGGGCATCGGCTAGTATATCATATATTTACTTACTGGCAGTAATAACACAGTCCACATCATGGCAGCTCAGCAGGTCGCTATAGAAGTCCTCCCTCGACGCCTCCAGCTTCTTGTCGTAGCACGGCATGAAGGTCACATGGTACACTGCCCCGGGGCTCAGCTCGCGCTTCGCGGACAGGTGCTGTTTGACCAGCGAGCCCATTATCTGCTGAGGTGACTTGGTACTCGAAATGTATGGGAGGATGAAGTTGCCATGTGTTTTTTCCGCGTAGCAAACCCAGCCTAAAACGAGTTGGACGATTGTTTTAAAAACTTTATCACTGTGAAAGCTCAAACACACTACAGGATTACCCAGTAAAACTATTTTTAACCCCCAACCCAAAAAGAGGGGTGTTATAAGTTTGACGTGTGTATCTGTCTGTGGCATTGTAGCTCGTAAACTACTGAACCGATTTTAATTTAGTTTTTTTTGTTTGAAAGGTGGCTTGATCGAGAGTGTTGTTAGCTATAATTCAAGAAAATCGGTTCAGCCATTTGAAAGTTTTTTACTAGTTACTATAACCTTCACTTGTCGGGGGTGTTATAAACTTTTAATTTACACTTTTGTGATAAAGAACAATTTCGGAACTCTCAGAAAACCCTCCATTTGATTTATCGAGTGATAGTAAAATGCTATTATTCAATAAATCATTCAGAGAATTATTGACTTTAAATCCCTTGGTCCTTAGGTCCATTTTACTCTGATTTCATGATGCAAGTTACCTGGACATGAGCTGGCCAGCATTGGCATATGTTTGGCAGTGGGATCATTTTGTTGGTCTCTATATCTCTGCAGAAACTCCTGCTGCGCTTCTAACACCGACATGTCTTCCGCTACCGTCATATCTAGGACTAAGTCGGCGCCCAGACTTTTGAAGTAACCTTTGAACAGAAAAATATGTAATTTAATAGAATACCACATAAAAATGCAATAATATCAATGCAAATGAATGTTTGTTATTACTGTATAATTTTGAATTCTAATCAATATTTTTGAACAAACTTGTATGTGTTTATTTGCAATGGAGTTTTTTACATAACTTATTTAGACACAAAGTCTTTGGCTTAAAGGTTCATAAGTCATAACATTCAAAATAAATATAATTTGTCTATATTTTATGATGTTGAGATGAGAAAAGATTTTATGGAGAGATTAATCAATGATTGGCTTAGTTATAGAACTAGAACAACAAACAGTAGAATAATCTGTGTAATGTTTGCATAGAGAAGATTTTGCATGGATTGTGAGTAAGAACTACCTTAACTTACCAACTAATTTTTGTACAGCTATTTCAGGTTGTATCTTGTACCGTGCTGCGAGGGACAGAGTTGGTTGTGGGGACAGCGAGATCACGACCAGGCTGACGTCGCGAGTAACGCCTTTCGTGTCTGTGTACTTCCTCTCAGAAAATACTCTACAATAACAGGATGATTATTTATTTATTATAGCGAAATAAGTACCTAGTCCAATCAGAAGTTCCAACATAGCAGCTGTGCAGGTCATAGATTAAGCATGAAATACCTAAGCCAAGCTGAATACTGTTTTTGTAAAATTCAGTCTAATTCCACATTGGACTCTTGTTTTGCCCACACTATAATTTTTATGTTAATTTTAACAATAACAATTAGTGTGTTCTATCCATACATATTACACTAGCTGACGCTCGCGACTTTGTCCACGTGGATTTAGGTTTTTCGAAATCCTGTGGGAACTCTTTGGTTTTCCAGGATAAAAGTAGCCTATGTGCTAATCCAGGATATTATCTATCTCCATTCCGAATTTCAGTTAAATGCGTCCAATGGTTTTAGCGTGAAGGAGTAACAAACATACACACACACACATACACACAAACTTTTATCTTTATAATATTAGTGTGATATTAGAAAAAATAACCTTGGTATATTTGTTTGTTTGTTACCTATACATTCACACATCTGATTGATTTGAAACTTTGTACAGTTTTTCTTGACACTTTCGTGATGGTTTCTGACATAGTACCATCAGTCTATATTCTATACATTTAATTCAATACTTCTTATAGAATGAAAGTAGCATATTACCTTAACAACTCCTCCTGGCTCTGTCTAGTCACCAGCACACTCTCAGCAGAGGTGATACAGCCGCTGCACGCCAGACAGTCTGCTAAGGTAATCTCCACCTTTTGCAGCTTCTGCTCTTTGCCACTGGAGAGGTCAAAGTATCCATCTTCACCAATCTTGATTTTCGCACCAGTCTTACTTTTTGTTTTCTCTATTTTCACTGGTTTTATACATTCCTGTAATAGTAAAAATAATAGTAAAGTAGTTAATTGATATTCTACATAGTTATTCCACACCACTACAGTCGTTATACAACATTGAGAAGTACTCAATGTGGTATAATGACTTTAGTAATTGTATTTCATCATCATCAACCCATATCAGCCCACTACAGAGAATGGGTCTCCTCTCATTAAAGCAAATGATATTTAATTTTCTGAGCACATAGCTCCGAAAAGTTAGAGGTGCGAGCCTGGGGTCGGCCCCCCAAACTCCTGAATAGGTAACAAACATCTTAACTACTACTACACTAGGCTATCACAGCTCTAGTGCATAGCTCATGAGTATATAGGTGCTATACCAGATAGCTGTCTCATCTGCAAACATCAAGGTCATCATCTTATCGAATGCATTTATGCCAATGCAATGGGAGCGCTGTGCAATGGAAGTTGTGGTGGGGCCAGCCGGAACTAGATTATGACCATAATACGAGTGGTGAGACAGAGAGGGTCATTACACAGATCACTACCTATTGAACCTACTATATACCCTCATTCATATTGGTTTCTGCCTTTTCATAAGAAATTAGAATAGGCTAACATAAGGCTATCATCCTATGAAGGTTTTTAAAGAATTAGGACCACTTAATACCTAAAGATATTTTTGGTAAACTATGATGTGTTAGTGAATCATTTCACGACTGCCAGTGTATTTACTTAGTGTTAAAATGATTAAATTCAAGGATACGAGCCAAAACAAACAAGTTAATAGGTTATGATTACCTGCGATGGAGTTATGAAATCGTCAAGGTCTGTCAATTGAAGTGCGCCACTAAATCGAGAGGCCATGGTTTTGAATAACTACGCTAAAAAGCGATTTAAAACACTGAAACAAAATGAATATTGAGAAAATCAACTTTATTTATTTCTAACCACAATTTTTTTCGAGTTTAACCTTTTTACCACAGATCTAATCTTTTTACGTAATGTCAAATATCAATCACAGAGATGTCACTGTCAGCCAATCAGACGATGATCTTTTTTTTCTATTCCAAATTTTGTGTCTGGTAATTCAAGTCTTTTTAAATTATTAGAAAACTTGGCATTTTACCTAAAATATCGACCGTTATATTTTTTAGTCTTAGATTGTTTGAGAATCGATCCACATAACGTTAAACGATCAAGATTCAAGTCCATCTTTACCTAACTAACTAACTATATGGTTTTAATTTGCTCCTTAATTTTCACCCACCATATTTTCCAATCACCTTGCCACCCATGCTCCCACGCTTGACCTTCAATTAGAAAAAATACCTAATATGGACTGGCGGCAATGTGGGTTTTAACTTGAATAGGAGAAAAATCAATCGCTGCCAGCCTCCCGTCTCCGTAACCAAGGCGACGCGTAAACAGTGGGGAGACGTCGCGGCGGCCGATGCACGTCCCGTTCTCGTTTTGACGGCTTTGTTTTGGATATTTTCACGTAATTTGTGTTTATTTTAATTGCAACTGGATGTAAATAATGGCTGAGGAAGGAGTGGCAACTGTGGGGGCAGCTGAAAAAGTGATACACACTTATCCGCTTATAAGGGTGAGCAAGAATTATGACAAAAAAACTGGCCAAGTGCGAGTCAGACTCGCGTACTGAGGGTTCCGTACTCGGGTATTTTTTTCCAACATTTTGCACGATAAATCAAAAACTATTAGTTAAATAGGTATACATAAAAATAAATAAAAATCTGTTTTAGAATGTACAAGTAAAGCCCTTTCATATGATACCCCACTTGGTGGGTACAGTTATCTTACTTTGAAAATTGAAACACATTTTAATTTTTTTTAATGATGTAACCACAAATTCGCGGTTTTCAGATTTATTCCTGTACTTGTGCTATAAGGTTAGTTACCATCATTACCATATTACCGGTAAAGCCGTACCGCCAAGCGATTTAGCGTTCCAGTACGATAACGCGTAGAAACCGATTAGGGGTAGTGATCTTAATGTAACTGCCATAGTATCTACCCTTTTCAAGTTAGCCCACCTCCAGTTTAGACTGTATTATCACTTACCACCAGGTGAGATAGCAGTTAAGGGCTAACTTGTATCGAAATGAAATAAAAAAACGGTGAAGCGCTAGTCGGATTTGCACATGAAGGGTCCCGTACCATCGTAACTGCAAGAAATAACACTTTTTTTCTGATGTGGTAAGCTACAAATTTTCGGACTTTTCCCTATAAACATTGCTACCTGTTCCATGGTTCTAATAAGCCAAACGGGAACTAATCATATAGGTTTATCAAATCTGTAGGTTTTGATTCCCTTGACCGGTCTTGATAGACATGGCATGTACCTACTTACAGCAGACAAACAGTCAACGAAGTGGTCCTATAAGGGTTACTTTACTTTTCTTCTCTAGAATTAGACAAACGGAACCACAAAAATTTGTATGATTGAGGGAGGACCTGTGGAAGATGGATACGGGGCAGTTCGTCGTTCACAGTGTGGTCCTCATGGATCCTCGTTGGTTGGCGTGCTGTGGTCCCGGCATGCCTTTAACGGTGTTTGGGGGCACGTAGGGTCCCAGTGGTGTGTCTGCTGAGGCGGACATCCGCTGGCGGAGTAACGAGCCGGTCCCTTGTGCTCCGTCATCAGCGGTGGGATGTAACATCGTGAGGTTTTTAGTCGGTAGGAGTCCAACATAACCACTGTACTCCCCCGTGGCCGGTGGTATCCATGACGGATTTTGTTCACAAAAAAAAAATAGGTAGGTATACTTAGTATAAAAAGATAGGCAGATTCGGTGAAGAGGCGATACGGAGCCGGATCAGCTTCGCAGTCAGCAGCACTCTTGCGCATCGCTTATCGCCGCGCACCGTGACGTATCGTGTTACCGCACATTCGAAACGTCTAAACAATGACAGGCACCGCTCACATATCGAATTTAATATTATAAGTACGTAGGAACTTTACAATCTAAATTCTACACCATCACTCAGTAATAAGATCTAATTAAGTATCTAAATATATACAAAGAAAAGATCCGACTAACATTCTTTGACTTCCGCAAAGTACCTAAAGACTGCTTCTATACAAACCTTCCCACCTCACAAACAAACGTTGGAAAATCAAGATCATAATTTTATTATACTACTCCTACAGACCTACCTATTTATCGTCCAGTCATTTGTCAGTTCTTTAAATCTCGGGCAGAATTCTGAAGAGTGTTAGTTTTCTCTGAACGAAGTGATGGCTTAAATTGAAGGTGACTACTGTCTCCTGGAGATACCATAAAAAAAACCTTGCCACTCAATCTACCGCATGGTGGTGTGGAAATGAGTTATTTGACCAAAAAGAGTGTTAGAGTGGGCTTTGTGGCGCTCGTACAGTAAAACTGTTGAGTCTACAAAAAAATGTGACTACATAAATTGTAGGAAATTGTCACTAGTTTAATTGTTACACAGCCATTTTTATCGTAAAATGAGTCGGACAGAAGTTATCGTCAAAAAACTGTTTTTGGACGCCATTTTTCCAAGATGGCAGCGCGAGCGGCAAATATACAAGGTGGCAAAATAAAAATTCGGAAAGAGCACGTCGAAATCTGTAAAACAACCAATTTGCAAAACTCTCGGAAAACTTTCCATCTAAAACTACCAAATGACTGGATTATTTAGGTACTCTTGTCGAATTCCGTGTCATATCGTAGCGTACACGAGCTACTGTTTATTTTCGCAGTTGGATCCATCAACCAACTTCAGCCGATTGCATACCGATCAATGAAATACTTTACTCGTATTTATGTTGCAGCTAGGTAAATCAAAAATAGACTTACAAAATCTTCCTCACATATTTCCGTATTTACAACCAGTGAAACACGAACATCTTTTCGTTATTATTCAGATACAAGTTAGCCTTTGACTGCCATCTCACCTGGTGGTAAGTGATGATGCAGTCTAAGATGGATGCGGGCTAACTTAGTAGGGGTATGGCAGTTTTTATTAAACCCATACCCCTCTAGTTTAGTGCACGGCATCATACCAGAACGCTAAATCGCTTGGCGGCATGGCTTTGTCGGTAGGGTAGTATCTAGCCACGACCGAAGCCACCAGTCTATAAAAATCGTTGGTTCTTAAAAAAAGTATTTCTTTTTGATACAGCATTCGGACATGTCGGAAGAGATGAGAGTGGAGGCCATGGAGCTGTCCGTGACAGCGTGCGAGAAGTACTCCCAGAACAACGAGCTGGCGGCGCGGATGGTCAAGGAATCTATGGACAAGAAGTTCGGCCCGGCGTTCCACGTGGTCGTCGGCGAAAGCTACGGCTTCGAAATCACGTACGAGTGTACGACCATTTGTTACATGTATTTCGGCGGTAACCAAGCGATCTGCATATGGAAGTGTTCTTGAAGACGCACCTACCTATACCTATTGTGTAAAATGAGACTGGAGAATTACCTATTGGTGTTTGGTCGGATTGGTTATGCGCTGTGAACAGGGTTGGCAATCGATGCAGTGTTTTGACTAAAGTAGATACATAGCAATAGCACCAGATATATTTTTGAAAAATATCGAGAAGCCTTAATAGCGATAAAAAAACAAATGTTTTAAAATAAACTTTTACAAGCCTTTGTTTTTACTTTAAAGCGGTATTTAGATACATTACGAAATTAGTGGCACGATATTAGTTTCACGACATTAATTTCGTCGTCAAATAAACGACGCATGCATTACGAAATAAGACGTTTCACGTGCAATTGATAATGAAATTAATGTCGTGAAACTAATTTCGTAATGTAAATTCCGCTTCATTCTATGTACGAGTACGTAACTACACTCACGCAACGTAAAAGTCCATCAATAATCACCATACTTTGAAGCGATTGATTCCGCCACAGGATTATATACGCTTGACTGTAAAGGGTGCTGTATTGATCGGGAAATGCAGCACCTTTACCTACCTACCAATTGGATCTACACTGTAGGTTAGTTAGGTCTACGAACCTATTGTGCGCAACAAAGGTTGTTTAGTTACGTATTTGGTCGATTTTAATTTAAAGTAAGTATAGTATAAACTACATCTCCTATGGTTTCTCCACCGTCCCAGTTAAAAAAACACTCTCTATGCCCACCTACTTTTAGGTAGGTACCTATAGTGCGCGACAGGTTGAGATGGCAACCGAGGTGGGGGCGCCCGCGTCCTCCCGCCTCATACCCCAATTGCCATTTCAAACTGTCGCGTACTTAGGTACTATACCTACTTTAGTCATGGTATGCGCCATGCGGGCGCTAAGTACCAAGGTGTTTAAAAGTCGATTATCGTTTAGAATTTAGATTTCGCTTTAAATATATCATTTTACCAACTTATTTGCTTCTAGAGTTTAGTTTTAATTTCGTATTTATTAATTTTGTTAGTTTGTTGATTAGTTTTAAGCCATGCACGACCGAGTTGCCATGGCGAATAGCGGCCAATGGAAACATCGCTCGAGTCAGACGGCTGCGTGTGAACTGCTTGAAGTTTTCTGCCCACCCAGTGGGGGTTATTCAGCGCTGTGCCTTCCGCTGCATCTTCAAGGTGTTGGAATGTCGCCATTTTTATCCCAAAGTCTATCGGTTTTTCGAACTATGTGCCCTCTTTATTGTCCATCGGCCGCGCCCACAATCCGCCTTCGCTTGATTTCGCTCTCCGATCTGTACACGCCTTTACACGCAAATGTATAGAATCATGTAATGATCATTTTGTACCTACACTTTTTACGTCGTCACACTAAGAGGCCGAGGTGTCTGCCAGCGCGACCAATGTCAAAATACTGTTAATTCGCCTTGAACATAAGAATCAGCTTGGTTGCGGAACCATGGTATTTGTAAAGCTGATGCGGATGCCATTACGGCGAGCTACATTTATAATGATTTTGTTAATTACATTGGTAATTAGTTTTTGTAAAACCTAGCCTAAATATTTTCACGGCTGTTTTTTGAATACAGACAGACGATCAGGGAGGTTAGATTTTTCCCCTAGATGCCCCGAAATCGTCACCGAAATGTGAGCTTTGTTCGTAGGGTGAAATTTTAAGAAATAATGAATAGTACGGCGCGTAGTCTAATTGTTTGAATTGAAAAAAAAATTTTTTGAATAATTTACCGTCAGGAGCACATTCATACATGCTTTATTGTGAGTAGAATCGCAATGAAGTCAGTGTCGAATCAGTATACCTAATATCTGCCAACGACCTTCAGAGTCTATAACTCTATGTAGAAACTTTGGCTAGCCTTTTGTACATGTTAATTAATATTGACGTATTATTAATTATCTGTTGAACCATTGAGTAGTTACAAGCGGACATGAATACATGCATACAGGTCAAATACATAACCCTCCTTTGGACTTCGCCGCAGTCGGGTGAGAAAGCCACAAATAGCCAAGGTAGTTTTATCTGATACAGAAAGCCATTACATATACAATTTATTGTTTAACAATAACGAGATTTCACCTGTCCAATACCCTACCTTGAGTTCAATGTCACATACACGGTAGCTTAGCTAACGCCAAATAATTCCTTTCGAGTTTCGGCAAACAATCACAAGTCAATTACTGAGCAAGGTTGTCGCAAATGGACATACACATGACATGACAATTAGAACACTGTGGGAAAATACTTAGGTACATTAAAATTTAAAGACTGGTTTGTACTTTGTCCATTTAAATAAGTACCTACTTAGCTTTTAAGAGAGTTTGTCGTCGTTTTATTAACTCCAAGGCCTCGGATTTGTCACGATAGAGATGCCGCGTCGCGCTTCTATTTATTATCAACTAGCCGATGCCCGTGACTTCGCCCGCGTGGATTTAGGTTTTTCAAAATCCCGCGGGAACTCTTTGATTTTCAGGGACAAAAAGTAGCCTATGTGTTAATCCAGGATATTATCTATCTCCATTCAAAATTTCAGCCAAATCCGTCCAGTAGTTTTTGCGTGAAGGAGTAACAAACATACACACACACACACACACACACACACACACACATACAAACTTTCACCTTTATAATATTAGTGTGACTAGCCGATGCCCGCGTCGATTTAGGCTTTTCGAAATCCCGTGGGAACTCTTTGATTTTCCGGGATAAAAAGTAGCCTATGTCCTAATCCAGGATATTATCTATCTCCATTCCAAATTTCAGCCAAACCCGTATAGTGGTTTTTGCGTGAAGGAGTAACAAACATACACACACACCCACACACATATACACAGAAACTTTCGCCTTTATAATATTATATAGTGTGATTAGATAATGCCCGCGACTTCGTTCGCGTGGATTTAGGTTGTTGAAAATCCCGAGGACTGATTTTCTGGGATAAAAAGTCCCTATGTCAATTCCCGGGATGCAAGCTACCTCAGTACCTAATTTCATATAAATAGGTTAAACGGATGGGCCTAAGAATCTCGTGGGAACTCTTTAATTTTCCGGGGTGAAAAGTAACCTATGTCCTTCCTCAGGATGTAAGCTAACACTGTACCTTTCATCAAAGTCGGTTAAACTGTTGGGCCGTGAAAAGTTAGCAGACAAACAGACACACTTTCGCATTTATGATATTATATAGTATGGATTATTGCAATGAAGTAATCTGGTTTTGTGTTAAAAATAATTTAGAAAGTAGACTATTGTAATATCGATCAATTGTTTTGAAAAAGCCTTTAGGTTTTATCTTTACGAGGCCAGGTACAAAGTATAAAGCATATAGCCGATAATGAACATGGTTGCTAATATTAATCCTATTGAATGTGAGCCTGACAAATATACTATATTTATGTGAAAATGTATTTAATTGCAATAAAAAATTGAGTGTGAAATAAATTCATATATATTTTGAAGATTGGTGTTTTATTTTAGTGCTTTATAAAAGCTCGTGATAAATATACAACTTTAACGAAATCATCATTTCTTGTGATTGTACTTTCTGTTGAAACAAAAATCTGGCAGAACGAAAATCTGACGAAATGAAAATCCGACGAAACGAAAATCTGTCAAAACGATAACAACTCGAATTGAGATAACGTAGATAGTTAAAATTATGTTTGCTTTCTTTTATCGTTTTCAATTTCCAAATCTACAGAATAATTTAAACGGGTATTGGTTCTTCGAGCCGGATAACTAAAAAAAACCTTTTAAAGATCTTCGCACATTACACGAACTCAACGCGCCGACTCCACTCCGACTGACTTAGGACCATATTCTTGAAATTAAATGTTGAAAATTCCATTGTAAGACACCATATAAAAGCTTGTATTCGACTTAAACTTTGAAACCGAATATTTTAACAGAAATCTGGAAAATTATTTAATATTAGTTTCTAGAATAATCTGCAATTCATGAACTGTGGTTGCTTAATATTCAAATGAAATTGGAACTACGTTTGTATGGAGCGAGTGACGGAGAGACCCCTTTTAAATAGCTTACAAAAAAAAACTTATTGAAAATTAATATTTTTTATTGGGTGAATTTTACAAATTGTCAATAAAAAAATCAAATTCAAATCCCGTCTCCTCGTTATAATTTTGTTCCAAAAACTCCAACAGTTTTGTGTCAGATAAAGTGTGTTTAAATGTTGTGTTCTGTATATTATTTCTATATTTTTTATAGTTTATAGGTGTTTTTTATGTGTAAAGTGCGGTTTATCGATATAAAATAAGGAAACGGGACCCTTACAAAAAGTGCTTCATCAATAAAATACGTCTTTTACATCGAGGTTGGCACATAATATAATGATCACAATAATATATTACTCGTCATAAATATATAAATGTATAATTGTTTACATACCGCATACCTACCGCCTAAACATTTCATATCAAATCAAATCAATACAAAATTTATCTAGTTTGTAAGGGGTTAAGGCCGGACCGCATTACAGCGGCGTTGCAACATATTACTTCAATCATTTCTTATGGTGCGTGTCGCACTAGGGCGGCTACTGCATAGACAATATTTTGACTCGAAGCGACGCACCGCGCAGCGCCGCTATAATCCGATTTTTACTGTGTGTGTGTTGTGTGTGTCTTTAGTGTCTTCTATTGTCCTATTAGATTAATTATCGAATAACTCGTAAAAAATCCGTTCTGTTCAACTGCTCGGTCTAACAAATCGGAAGCGTGTACGGGAGCTGTGGCTGTGGGCTCGACCGTAGCAATAGGGAAATTTCCCAACCGAGCGGTGTTGTGCTCGGTAGCGCCAGCTGGGCCGACGGTTATGCGTTGAAACTTCTATATATAGTGCAGTTTGGTAAACGCTCTGTCAATGCGATTGAAAGTTGCGTGTTTCTCCTTTGTATTCCAATCAAGCTACCCGTGCTAATCTAGGCGTAGGTCGTGAGTTATCAGGCTGGGGTTCGTGTTTCGAGCGTTATTGATTGATTGAGTTTAGAAGCGACATCTTCTTGCGAATGTGGCAACCGCTACAAGCGTAATATTTATTCCGTTCAGTGCGATTGTCGAACAATCGGTTAACAATTGTTCGATTTATTAGACTGTTCGGGCTATCAGAATTGACTTAGAACACGATAACTGGTTCCAGACCGGAGTGATACCCTATAGGGATCTTTTTCGGATTCTTCAACAATCACACTTTACACTCTAACAGGAATATACGCTTCTTTTAGACCGAGCAGTTGAACAGAGCAGATTTTTTCGCATTGTTCGATAACTCGATCCAACAGTCGAACAGAACGGAACATATTCCGGTTTGTTTAAATCGAGCAGTCGAAAAGGACTGCCTTTTTCTTCGGATTGTTCGATAAATCGGACTAACGGTCTACAGAACGGAATAAATATTACATTTCCGATTTGTTAGATCGAGGCAGTCGAACAGAACGGACTTCTTTTCGGATTATTCAATAAATCAAACTATGAATTGAACAGAATAGACACATAACTCTTAGAGTAGCCACATTGCTGTCACTGTACAGTGATTGTGCACTAATTTTTTTTTTGAAGTGTTTGCTGCAAACTTGCCAAAACCTTTCCAAAGCAATACGCACGCATTTGCTCTCTAAAAGTGGTTTTGTTTGCTCGATTGTATAATCTAACTAAGTTTAAAATTTACATCATAATATCAACTATACATACAAATATGAACATACAATTATATGCTGGAACATCGGTATAAAATCTACACAACTCATACAAAATAGTCAATATCTAACTAGATCTAGTCTAAAGATTTAGGAATAACATTAACATTTCAGGCACGATTTCATCAAAATACCCCCGAGTACAATCAGCAAACAAAAGTTTTGTATAATTCTCACTCACACAGGGAGACCAAAAAAAATTATGTCAGTAGGCACTGCTGACATAATTGAAATAAGTGAAAACTTAAAACAATGAAAATAACATTGTTTTTTTTTACAATTTTCAAATTAATTGTACCTAATTGCACTTTAGTTTTCTTTAGCTGGGCCATTTCATCTTGGTTCATCCATCATCACTTCCCATCAGGTGTGATCGTGGTCAAGCCTATAGTGAATTAAAAAAAATATAAGCAAATCATAGAAATCTCCTCGGAGAAACAGGTAAACGACTATAAATACTAGTTTAGTACTATAATTTTTCTAGTTTTTGGTGCTGACTGTACTCCAACACTGGGAAAACAAATAGATAATAAGCACCTCTAAACAACATCAAATCTAGGTAAACCTCGCGTTATAATCAAGTCATCTATCTATTCAATATATTTTATAATAAAAGGCGCTTTATAAACATTACAATATCAGGCAATAGCACCCGCCATGAAAGTTGAAACTATGGAGTATGTACAAACAAAAATAAATAGTTTACTGAACTATCTGTTAAAGCTGTTAAATTATTACAACAAGAACTACCAGATAGAGCATGGGCGAACTTGAACTTTAAATCAAGGCGTTAAAGGTCCATTTTAGTTAAAACAAGATAGATTTGTCTCGCACACAACAGTTTTAAGTTTAAAATCAATGCTCTATAGATTTCAGCCTTAGATCCGCGCAGTTCAAACCTACGCAGTATCCGCCTGCAGAGTTACAATGGAAACTATTATTTAAATAAACATTTAAAAATGCTATTGTATATTATATACCACAGCGAAATGGCATAAATCGGGAGTTGGCCATATCCCTTAGAGATGACCCCATACAGTCTTACCTATGCTACCCCTAGAGTATTTTCGTGAAGAAGAAAGTGTTCGGTCTGTCGTTACATTTCATAAACTATGCTCAGTAGTCTATGATATCATTAAATTTGCTTTGTGAAATGGTCTAATTGATTTGTCGTTTTAACATCTCCCAGGAGTTAGCCATATCCCTAAGAGTTAAGGCGGACTTCGTCTGCGATGGCGTTTGCTGGCGCGCGTGCTGTGCTTGTTTGGAGTGTTTTTTTTTTGTTAAGAGTGGCTGGTTTTTGCGTTAGTTGGTGTTTTTTGGTGGTGGAACTGACTGAGAAGCGCTCTAAAGGGGCGCCGCGCGTATGTCGGCGGGCGCCGGCGCAGACGGAGTCCATACTTGTGTAAATTCAATAACTTGAAAATATCACAAACTTGACATTGGCTAATCAGAGTAAAGCCAGATTTAAAGAAAAAAAAAAAAGAGTTAAGGCCAACTCCCGGCTTATGCCATTTCAAAGACAAAATATCCAAAGACAAAATTTCATAGACAAATAAATCAACCACTGCACTGGTTCAGAATACCCACTATTTCAAATTTCTTGGCGCGCACTATTCAGTTTTACAAACTATCGTATATAATTTTACATAGACATAGAAGTTCCAAAGGGGATAAAAATTGTACTAAAAATTGTTATTCATAATAAGGGTAGCCATCCTTTCAGGTTTTGTCAAAATTAGCCTAGATTGAAAGGAAAATAAGATACGATTACATTAAAGTAATTACTTTGTGTACAAATAAGTTAGGTTCATGGCTTATTCCGTTTATCCACGTTCCATTCATTCCATAAACGGAACAAGTCAGTTCTATGATAATTTATTTAACAACCATTTTGAACATACACTGGAGATCAAATATTGTGACGAATTAATACATAATATAATAAATTATTATCATTATCATCAAGTCATTATATTTGAATTCACAATCATTAATGAGTGGTTAATAATGAATTTTAAATTAATTATTATTTATTTAGTAATACTTTAGAAGGTATATTGTATCATTTTGATACGCACCATTTTACATCTCATCAACATTGAAATAATTTAAGCATTGAAACAATAACAACAGCGTAAAATGGGCCTAATTTTCCTTGAATTAAAGTCTAAAACCCAGAACCACCGATTTCAACTCCGCAAGATTTCCACTTACAGTGCTGGCTGTAGATATATGGCCGAACTTGAGCTTTAAAACAAGGCTGTTAAGGCCCATTTTAATTTAACACAAAAGTCTTTCGAGTTTCGACGCTCGTATTCAATCAATGTTAGTGAGATGTCAAATCTTATACTAAGCCTACAGTCCTGCAATGTAACAAACAGTATTATCCTACGAAAGTATCGGCCTATTTAACACGTTTTTAGAATTAAAAAAAAACGTGTTAAAAAGGACGGCAACTAATAAATTTGAGTTATTGCCAAAAATTTAGAAGAACTGATGTTTCTAAAAAAAGTTTGCTACACAGGACCAAACTAAAAATTAACTAAAAACTTTTGTCCCAAATAGCATTCTTTTCATACAAAGCACGGCATAAAAGGCGTGGCAATTTTCTCGAAAATCTAAGCTGTGCGCTAAGTATGGACACTCGTAATGAATACTTATTTAAATAATGAAAAATGCAAAACACCAGTTAATGATAAATAACAACCGAGAGCTAAATTATATAAAATTCACATACCTTATTTAAACGCACAGATAAAACCCGATGGTACACACTCTAATAAAGAAAGAATCATCAAAATGAGTTCTGATTTGACAGAGTTATGGAGTGAACTCACCAAAAATATTTACTGTTGGCCCGCTTGTTCAGGAAGAGCAGAAGCCTGGAGGCTTTATGCTACATAGTGGTGTAGCGAGAAGGCCCCTAGGACTGGAAGTGAGTACTAGTAATTTGGGTCGCCTTCACCAGGAGAGTAACCTGTACTTATCACGATAACACTTATTTCTTCAAGAGTCTAACATGCAGCCTGGAAGGTTTATACTACATGGAGATGTAGTGGGGAGGTCACCAGCAGGGCTAGAACTTGGAAGTGGGTTACCTGTAATGGGTCACCTTCAACAGGTGAGTTATTGTTCTGATCACGATAACACATTAACATTTGTTTCTTCAAGAGTCTAACATGCAGCCTGGAAGGTTTATACTACATGGAGATGTAATGGGGAGGTCACCAGCAGGGCTGGAACTTGGAAGTGTGTAACAAACAACTTGGGTCACCTTTGCCAGGTGAGTTATTGTTCTGATCACCATAACACATTAACACTTGTTTCTTCAAGAGTCTAACCTGCAGCCTGGAAGGTTTATACTACATGGAGATGTAATGGGTAAGTCACCAGCAGGGCTGGAACTTGGAAGTGTGTAACAAACAACTTGGGGTCACCTTTGCCAGGTGAGTTATTGTTCTGATCACCATAACACATTAACACTTATTTCTTCAAGAGTCTAACACAGCAGTTCAGGAAGAGCAGCAGCCTGGAGGCTTTATACTACACGGTGGTGTAGCGGGGGAGTCGCTAGGAGGGCTGGAAGTGGGTCACCAGGAGCTTGGTCGCCTTGGCCAGGTCGTAGGCCGCATTTCTGACCTGGTCGAGCGGCGCCCTGGTGGAACACGCCACTATCACTTCCTCGCTGGCGTTGCGCAGATCGATTATGACTTGTTGTAGTGCTGCGTCTGTACACGTCTGGAAAATAAATTTCGAAAATCTATTTGATATAGCAAGTTAGCCGCCATCAAATAAATTACGAAAGCGGCTGAGGATTCTGGATGCATCTAGGGACTACTTCAGCGCGTTTTTGCAGCTCCAGACCTTTGCCCGCGGTACCAAAGGTTATTGACATTCAAAAAATATGCAGCCAATTGAGAACCTCCTCCTTTTTGGAAATCAATTAAAAAGTCTAGTTTTTAGACAAGTTAGCTCTAGTCAGTACATCACATACTAAAGCAGTTGTTTAGATCAAAGAAAAAAATGTTGAGTGAAATAGATATGAAGTAAACTAACCTGTGGGAATAATGCCAGTAAAGCAGACACAGTCCGTTGAATAGAATCGGCACATTCAGGCAGCTTGGTTCGGTGTAACCTGGCAGCCGCCCATAGATCTTGGATGCATCTGGTGACTGCTTCAGCGCGTTTTTGCACCTCTAGACCTTCGCCCGCACCGGTGAAGCCCGCGCCGGAGCCCGAGGCACCATCATCGGAAACGCTGGAGACTCCGCCCTCTAGCGCGCTTTGAGTTAACGATCGTTCGAGACCGGGTATGCTTGTGAGCTGTGATGACAGTTTGTATACAGTTTTTTTTTAAAGAAAATCGATATGGTAGAAACTAGGAAAAGGAAGCTTTTACTATAAATTACAACAACACTATTTTCACAAGTGCTTTTGAAGCATTAAGTGAATCTACCACTTCGGAATGCTCTTTTTACAGAGAACCAGCAAGAAAAATAAGAATATTAATAATTCAAAAATTCTGCTTGAGCAAAGTCGGGACGGTTCAGCTAGTCTTCATTATTATAAAAATAAATAAGATCAATATTTTGAGCTCACATTTTAATTATAAAACAAAACTACATTAGTAAGATTTGGTATCCCTGACTCTATTTTTTTATTTACAAAGATTCTACTAACCCAACCACGCTAACCTTTATTTAGGTATATTAATTGTTAAACTAATAAACTACCACCGCTAGTCAAAGTCACTACTTTGTTAGTCTACTGCAAAAAATAAAACAACTTTGAAAATCGTATTTTTTTCGTTGGACAATGGCGTCTTTCTCTAAACTAAATTTAGAGTACCTGCATCTTTTTAATATTGCTAAAATAGGGTGGAAAATGAATTTTAAATTAAAGCCTAGTGCTACTCTACAAAAAACACTATGCTGAAGACTGGCACCTAAAGTCACGAAGTTTGACAGTTTAAAATTAAGTTTGTCTGTCGTTTTCTTATTATATTGGTAAAAGAAAGGTGCAAATGCTCTAAAATTTAATTGCCATCAGAATCAGTCTAAGACTAGTAAAATTAGTATAATTAATGATTAGTACCTGGTGTTTAGTAACCTGCCAGTTATTCTTTGGTCCCTCCCTAGGCTCAAACATACTGACCGGTCGCTGGGCCGCCTTCGCTTGCCTCACCTCGATGTCCTCAGCCAAGGCGAGCTGATCCGTCTCTAAACTCCTGCCCCTCTCTTGCGGGGTTAGATCTAGCGTGTTGTTGCTTTCGTTTATGGAGTTTTGTGACGTCATGCTGTGGTCATCGTCGACACTGCTCGTTTTCAATGCACTGTTTTCTTTCGTTAGTTGTTCGACTATAGTTTGAAGGTTTTTCAATTGGTTCTTTAACTCTGTTATAGTGGAGTCTCGGTTGTCTAGTTCCTGTTTGAGCGTTTCGATCTCTTGTTTTCGTTCGGGCGCGTGCGCGGGGCTGGGTGAATGTGTTCGGGGTGTGTCTACGGAGTGCTCAGTGGGAAGCGATGGGTTGTATGTGGATGATACGGTTTCGCCCGCCCGCGGGTCCAGGCTGGATATCTGTTGGGGATAACTTAGGCAACTATTGACAAAGAATTAAGAGATCGGCTGGGAAATATTTACTGGTGGCTATCATATTAATCGATAAAGTGCACTTTTTTTTTAAATAAATAATATGTATATTGAACAAGAGAACAATTTTTTACAATAAAAAAACTCCTTAAATCTAGAACACTGGAAAGTAAACACAATAAATGTAGATATCCAATGGAGTGCTTTGACACCTGTACTAGGGAAAGCTGTGTTACATGTTTGACTTTGCTCAAACTTAAGACCCTGTTAAAACGGGAAAGCAATATATAGGTGGCATAAATCTGTCTCGTTTTAACTGAAACTTAAGTCTCAGCGAAGTCAAAGTACACTCTATAGATTTCGTTCCAAGAACTTACATCGAGCTCGATGGGCGCTAACGCAGCGTAGTCTTCATCCGACGCGACAGAGTCGTACAGAGGCTCGTCGTCCGACATCTGCGAGAAGTGCTTCAGGTGACTCGCCGCCAGCAGCGGGTTCATGGGGCCTGCAAGACCTACACAAAATTGGACTTTGTTATCTAATGGCCAATAGCTCTGTATCTACTAAGAACCTAATACTGAACAATCGTTGTTTTTTTTAACTTTAATCTATTTAAGTATATAAGTTATATTTTTAGGGTCTGTACCTCAAAAGGAAAAAAGGAACCCTTATAAGATCAGTTTGTGTTCTGTCTGTACTGTCAGTGTATCAAGAAAACCTAAAGGGTACTTCCCATTAGCGTAACATCTCTCAGTAACGTCACTAGCTCGGGCGCAAAAAGTCGCGCCAAGTTATGCCGCCTTTGCTTCCTTGATACAATAATACTCTACAGGCAACATTGTTCCGTCTCTATCACACGCACTCGAATACGCTATCGTCATGTCTCTGTCGCATTAGCTTATACATACCTCTAGGTTGTAAGGACGCTATCCTTTGTCTCCTGGTAGCATCCAATAGAACATCTCTCAGTAACGTGGCTAATTCGGGCGCCGACAGCCGCGCCAATTTCTGTCGTCCTTGGTTCCTTGGCGCCGATAACGCAGGGTTCACTGGAAGAAACGCCACTCCACACCGCTCTAACCCGGTCGCACTGGTTTGCCAAACTGTCAAAGAGAACCACTGTTTAATAATATAATAGGTCTGTGTTGATGTTAGCTGGCGGGCGTGCTCTGCCTTTTTTTTTTTTTTTTTGTTAAAACTGACTGGAAAGCGCTCTAAGGGGGTGCCGTGCGTGTGTCGGCGAGCGCCGGCACAGACGGGGTCCATACTTGTATAGTTTAACTAACTTGTTACAAATAACTACAAACTTGACTTTGGCTAATCTTTATAATAGCCAGAAGAGAGAGAAAAAAAAATATAATAATAATTTACTAACCTGTTTCCAGAAAAAAAAAAATTATATGCATTTTAGGCAAATTAAATATCATTAAAGGTTATTTTAGAGTTCTTTTACAATAAAATTATTTCGGAATGGACATTTATGAATAGTATGAAAGGTTTTTAAAACTTACTCGCTTCAGTTTCTCGCCGATCTATCTCGTCATAGATATCCATCACGAGCTCCTCAAATAGGTGATTCGGTAACTGCATAAACCAAAAAGATATTTTATTCAGTTCACGTAAGTTTTTTTCTTCCACTTGCTCGAAAATTATTTCAATATTAATTGTTAAATTTTAATTTAAAATAAATAAATTATTGCTTCTAAAGTAGTGTGTCTATAACTCTACTAACTACAATGTAAGTTTATTCTTGAATTCGTTTGTTTATTATTTCCCTGTGAATGGTAGAAAAGTACACAAGTCACAACCAAAATAGCAATTTACAGCTTCTTTTAAAATAAAAGTAGGGTTAAAGGACTCCGCCGCGTTGATGGGCCACTTGTATGTCAAGAAGTGGATCGGGAATGATCCACTTCTTGACATACAAGTGGCCCAGAGTGGAATGTCACTCTGACAGAATGTTCGCCTACCCCATGTGACCACCTCCCCTAGAGAATACTAAAGCTTGGTGCTCACCAGCTGTAGTTTCCCGCGCGCCGCCTTGGCCACGTCCGTCATCTCGTGTGTGTCGTGCGCGCGCGGCACGATATAATGTCGGCCCGCCGCGTGGTCTGGCCGTTCACCCGTCAGGAAGTGGATCATTCTATCCGTCGCTTCGTACACCAGCTCTGTCAGTCTGTCTGCCAGCTCCGTGTGACCGCCTTGCCTAGAGAATAGGCTGACGATTAAGCACTGTTTACTCTCTGAAAGAAGTTTCAGTCTCCAAATAGTAGGAGAAAATCAGTGATCTACATAAACTAGAAATCATATGGCATACTGCACACTGTGTTATATAGATTTCTTTGTTTTGGCAGATGATAACAAATTAAGCTTATTATTTACATGTATAATTTTACTGTAAATAATATTGTATATCAAATCTTTGAAAAGAGCAACCGTCGAGTTTCTTGCTGGTTCTTCTCGGTAGGAAAGGCATTCCGAACCAGTGGTAGATGCTCTTGACGATTCAAAAGTACTTGTCTAATTGAATAAAAATATTTAGAAATTGAATTTTTTCCTTCTGTATTATGGACTTCCACAAATTAATGGCTACCTATTCAAAATCTGCAGTTACCGCACCTTGCACAATCGGCCGGCGTGTTGCCCCCGCTGTCGCGCGCGGTGGGCTCCGCGCCCCACGCCACCAGCAGCTCCGCCTGCGCGGGCTGCCCCGCCCTGCACGCCACATGTAAACATGTGCTGCCTTTCTCCTATCAAACATTGTTATCATCAAAAAGTTTTTAATCTTGTGCTATAATTCTGCTGTCCTATTTCTAAAAAGTAACTGATGGCAAAAGTGATTTTGACTTATCGCTTAAGAACGTGACATAGTAACAGATTTTTCTACAAAAGAGTGCTACGTTAGCAAAGATTTTTATTTCGTTTTTATTACTTTTTGCAGTGAACAGCTTTATAGAAATAGGATGGTGGAAATATTAGGATCTAAGCTGATGTTACATAACATAACAGTCATGTCCATGAACTCACCTGATTATAATAATTAGGGTCTGCTCCCTGAGCCAGCAGCCTCATGGCTGTGTCGAGGGAGGAACTCCTCACAGCACTGTGCAGTTGCCTGCCCAGCTCACTGGGGGGCTCATCTCGTCTAGCTCTCAATACATAGGCCAGTCGCAGGTGCTTAGCCAATATAAACTCAGACTTTATCGGGCTGAAAATAAATCATAATCTTACAATATTTTTTTTCTGATTGATTCACTTATAATAGCCAATATTTTAAAACAATTGTGTAAAATCTGGTAAAATAGCAAATAGAATTATTGTAAACAATTTAGACTTAATGTGTGTAAATGTTAGTACAATAAATAGTACGATAATTTCATTAAAATTTACATTGAAAATTCTAGTATTACATTTTGATAAAAAGATGTTATTGTGGTTTCCCTAACCACAAATTATTATTTGTACTACGTATTACAAACAACATAAAATTCAAATGTAACCCTCTGCTATTAACCTTTTGACACTGTACTGGTCAACATTGATGAAATTCAGCACAGAGACAACACAGTTCGGTTTTGAAGACAGGCTTTCTTTTTACTCAAGGAATTTCCTGATTTCTTGTCTTTGGTTTGCACACATGCAGTTTTGGTGTCCGAAATATTCCTTTAATCATGCTTACATTATCTCTACTGTTGCCTGCTCAGTATCCATCTTATTTGGAATAAATGGACAGGCAAAGGGGGAGAAGAGGTTGCAATATCTGTATGATTTTCAACCTAAGTCATTTATTCCAATTACCATTACCATTATACCATGACACATGGCATTTATTTAGCATAGCATACACATGATTGTAAACTTTTTGATTTTGACAAATTGTTGAATTTGTAAAATAATGAAGTAATTGGTAAGTAAGGTGATAATTAAACGTAAACTTAAAACTAAAGCTACCAGAGTTCCAAATTCGCGCGCGTTTATTCAATAAACTTACTGAAGTGGATCTTTAGGTTGTGGCTTCTTCCTCAAATGCTTAGGAGCTGAAGTATCAAGCAAGGAATGTTCCCATATACTGTTCACATTCTGAGCAGTCAACGCTTGCACCATCTGCATCAAAACCACTTTTTACTGTCGCTATTCCGTTACAAAACATACATTGACACAGATCTTATGTACATACAGATAAGAGCGAAGGAGGCCACGATCCTTGCCGTAAAGATTTCACGTGAGAAATGTGCCTTCCCATGCTCCTGTGAACGCTGCAGCACTCCGCGCATAACAATAACCCACGGTTAATCGACGCCCACGACGGATCTACAAGCACAAAAGTACCCAGCTCATTAAAAACAGCGTAGGATTAATTAACGGCTCGTAAAGGAAACTGGAACATCGCCTAACCCGATGCCCCGCAGTCCGAGCACACTTCCACCGATGAGCGATGCTTAGACCGCGATATCATCATGTTTATTTACACTCTTGGAAGACTTTATACCAAAACAAGCTACAGGCACACTTAAAAGAGAATTATAACAATTATTTTTTTATTCAGTAGGTACATACTGCATACTACTTTGATACAAAAATAAAACATATTACAAACCACAGACTAGATAAAATCGTTTGCTGTGCTACATAATGTCAAAACCTGGACTTCGTCTGTGTTGACGTTTGCTGGCGCGCGTGCTCTGCCTTTTTGGAATGTTTTTTTTTTTTGTTAAAAGTGGCCGGGTTTTGTGTTTTACTGGTGTTTTTGGTTGGTGGAACTGACTGGGAAGTGCTCTAAAGGTGTGCCGCGCGTGTGTCGGCGAGCGCCAGCACAGACGAAATCCATACCACAGTTTTCCTAACTTGTAATTATAACTACAAACTTGACATTGGCTAATCTTTGTAAAGCCAGACGAGAAAGAGAAAAAAAAAACCATAACCAGAGACTAACAGAGCTTCAAGAGATCAGTGTGACCACGGTGAAAATAGAAAATCTGCCAGTATACTTGGCTGAAAATCTCTAATGGCAGTAACACATACTTGCAACAAACAGCAACCAACACTGCAGGCGTTTGGATGGGTATTTACATGTATGCTTGCCAGCGCTTGCGAGTACTTGACGTTTGATTTGATTGGCTGCCAAGCAAACACTAAGAAAAGTACTCAGTGGTGTTTGCCAATACTTGCCGTATGCTATTCATTACAAGCATGTGGCGCCGCCATAAGAATCTGCAAAGCCAGGTTTTATAAATCCGCCTAAATGACGGAAATCTGCCACAAATGGTCACCCTAACATAGATTATGCAATATAAACCATGGACAAAAGTTTGATAAAGTCATTGTCATTTGTCAAGGTTGTATTTCTCCGGATTAGTAGTCTGTGGTGGACTTCGTCTGTGATGGCGTTTGCTGGCGCGCGTGCTGTGCTTGTTTGGAGTGTTTTATTTTGTTAAGAGTGGATGGCTTTTGTGTTAGTTGGTGTTTTTTGGTGGTGGAACTGACTGAGAAACGCTCTAAAGGGGCGCCGCGCGTATATGTCGGCGGGCGCCGGTGCAGACGGAGTCCATACTTGTATAGATTCAATAACTTGAAAATAACTACAAACTTGACATTGGCTAATCAGAGTAAAGCCAGATTTAAAGAAAGAAAAGAAAAGTCTGTGGTTTTATTTGTATTTTGTACACGTCGGACGTCTTACGTCAAAAACAATTAGGTTATAAATTTGTCGGCGATATTTAATTTTACGAATTACATAAAATGAAGATCCCAATAGTTTTAGGTATTTTAGCATGCTTTACAATAGCATATGCCGATCAAGAAACTCTAGTGCTAGTTGATAATTTAAACATAAGGGAAACTCATTCTCAATTTTTCAAGTCTCTGCAAGGTAAGGTAATAGATGGCGTGTCCTTTACAAACCGGCATCAAAACTTCTCTAATTATTTATCAATTACACTAAATATAACATACAAGTAGCCCTCTACTTGTATGTTATATTTAGTGTGAATACTATGAATTAAATTCATTTACTATGAATTAAACTCACTACTTGTATTTTAGTTAGTGCAAACAGCATTCTATAGTTATATTACAAGCTATATTAGTTCACGTTTGATAATTGATAATATAATACGTTTTGCCTTTGGTAAGTAACACAGGATTTTGACTAATATGTACTGATTATTTGTAGAACGTGGCTACAGTTTAACTTTTAAGCTAGCTGATGACGCTAACCTGGTGCTGTCGAAGTATGGAGAATATTTGTATAAGAATTTGATAGTGTTTTCGCCGTCCGTTTTGGAATTCGGTGGTCAACTAGACACGGAGGCTATAACCAAGTTCATTGATGATGGAGGCAATGTTCTGATGGCTGGGAACTCTGCTGCTGGGGATGTGTATAGGGAGATTGCTTCGGAGTGTGGCTTTGAGGTAATTTTATGTTTCATTGATTCATGTGGCAACCTATATAATCCCTTGAGGTGTAATTTTCAAAAATCCTTTCTTAGTTAGTGTATGGAATATAGGTACATTGTAAAATAACCTTACTGTTCAAGTTTCAAACCCAGTGTTCATGGTTGTGGTAGATCAGTCAATCAGGACAGAAACATTGATTTGCAAGGTAGTGAACAGATGGCTCAAGAAATGAAGGCTTCCTTCCTTCATGTCCTTTATGTCAGTTGTGCATGAAAGAGATTGCTAATCAAGGCTGCCAAATTGTATTCTAACTAAAATTTCTTTTGCTTTCTATGGGTTATTCTCTCATTTTTGTGATGTCCAATTAAATAATATTCATTTATATGTATGTGTATAAATGAATCAAATGTTATAATATTCAGATGGATGAAGAGTCAGCAGCAGTGATAGACCACTTCAACTACGACTCGCTCGATGAAGGGGACCACACAAGAATTGTAGTGTCACCTAAGAACCTGATCAATGCCCCAACAATAGTCGGAGCTCAGAACACTCAGCCGCTGCTGTTTGAAGGCACTGGACTGATTCTGGACAAAGATAACAGCTTAGTTCTGCCCATTCTAACTGCTGATAGCACAGCTTACAGCTATAACCCTAAGAGTCAGGTTTGTGATTATTTTTTCTAATATTTTTGTACAAATGTGTAGGTAATGCACAATATTGTGCAACAAATACAGTCTTTATACAATATTGATTTAGCTGTAATATAAGAGATGCTGTTCTTTTCTGCCTCTTTTTAGATTTTCTAAGGTCTCAAAGTCTGTATAGGTACAAATTTGCTTAAATTTGCTCAAAAGAAGAGAGAATAAGCACCTTGGCGTGCCCGCTCCACCTTAGGCTGCATCATTTCCTGTTTGGTGTGATTGCAGCCAAGAGCATGCCTATATATAGTTATAAAAAAAACTTTACTTACTAACTTGCTGAAGCCAGCGACTTCATCTCTGGATTTAGATCTTTAAAATCCTGTGAGAACTCTTTGATTTTCTGAGATTAAAAAGTGGCCGGTGCCACTTTCCAAATCTTAAACTATATCCATGCAAAATATCATTCCAATCCTTTGCTCTGTTGTGGTATGATTGAACTACAAACCAATAAACCAACAAACAAACACTTTCATATTTATAATATTGGTAGTCAGAAGAGAATGGCTATCACACCTTCTCCATATTATGTAAATATTATAGAAATCTTTTTAAATGTACAGTTTGATTTTATTTCAGGTCAAGGAGTACCCACACGCTGTTGGTCGCAAAACAGTCCTTATTGCAGCTTTGCAAGCTAGGAACAACGCTCGCATCATCTTCAGTGGCTCGCTGTTCTTCTTCTCTGATGAGGCTTTCAATGCTCCAGTAGCTAAAGTGCATGTGAGTATGAAACTTTACAATCTTATTACAATTTATTTATTTCATGTTCTTCAGTTTCTTTTATACTGTGTCTGTGACTACCAGTTGTTTGGAATGAAGATTAAATAAACTAAATAACAATTAATGACTTAAATATTTTAACATATTATACGATCAAAAATTATGTAAATGATAAAAGAGCGTGGATTTGACCTGCAGCTCGCTCCAGCAATGCGCAGGACTTCAATTACTTTTATACATTTTTTTTTTTTAATTATATAGACTAGCGCTTGGCTGCAATCAGACCTGCCAGCAAGTGATGATGCAGCCTAAGATGGAGCGCGCTTGCCTTAGAAGTTGCCTATTCACTCTTGACTTGACATGGCATAATATTGTATATCAAATCTTGGAAAAGAGCAACCGCCGAGTTTCTTGCTGGTTCTTCTTGGTAGGAAAGGCATTCCGAACCAGTGGTAGATGCTCTTCAAAATTACTTGTAAAAGTTTAATTGAATAAAAATATTTTGAATTTGAATTTAACACCCATTCCAGGGTGACAAAGTAAAAGCAGCAGTGTCAGGCAACAAGGCGCTAGCGGCGCACCTCAGCGAATGGGTGTTTGGCGAGCGCGGCCAGTTGAGAGTGCGTCGCGTCACGCACTACCGCGAGGACGACAAACAGACTACCAGCACCTACACCATCACTGACTCTGTTGTGAGTATACCATATTGCAGCGTCAGGCAACAAGGCTCATGCCTATTGTATAGTCAAAGTCAAATAATTTATTCATAACTAGCTGTGCCCGCGACTTCGTTCGCGTGGAATAGTGACTTTTCGGGCAGCATATACTCTGTATGTTAAAAATGTTCGCCGTGATTCTTTAAATTGACATAACTTTTTTATTTATGAACCGATTGACATGAAATAAACACTAAATGTTAAGTGAAGCTTACTACAATATATTAGTGAAAACCGTATCTAAATCGAATAAGCCGTTTCTGATATTAGCGTGCACAAACAAAAAAAAAATTAATTACAATTTTGGGTTCGGCATCGATATAATAACAACCCCTGCTACTTTTTTTTTATATATTTCCATTGTACAGACACCACTTTTCTACAATTTTATTATATGTATAGATAGGTATAAAAATATACACGTACGTATTAAGCGTGAAAGCATCAGTAAGCTGTAACTGTAGCTATAAGTGTGCACAGCCATTTGAAGTATGCTTGCGAAACATATAGTCCGAGAGATATTTCGCAATATAAAGCCTGACCAGAAAATTAAAATACCTCGCCATATTGCGGAAAACCTGTGGAACTAATTTATATAAGAACAAAATAAGCCAATATACTAGTGGCGCCCCCAGAGCAAGTTTTTATATTTCTGGTCAGGCATCACTATTTTACATTTGACCATTAGCTCCAGTCAAAATGCTTTCTTTTATTAAAGATTTTACTTTACATAACTGTCAAATAGTTTAAAATTCAAAACAATTTGTTTTTTAATTACAGGTATACAGAATCGAAATTGAAGAGTTAAAGAATGGCAAATGGCAGCCCTTCGAAGCCAATGATGTCCAGCTAGAGTTTGTCCGCATTGACCCGTTCATCCGGACCACACTGAAGCGCAAACCCAATGGTGTATACGAAGCTGTGTTCAGGGTGCCAGATGTATGGGGCGTATACCAGTTCAAGGTGGACTATGATAGGATTGGATATACACGGCTGTATCATTCTACACAGGTGAATTATTTGTTTAGTAAATTGTTTTTGCCTTTCCGTATCTCACGATCAAAAAGGAACCCTTATTGGATCACTTTTGTCTGTCTGTCTGTCTGTCTATCAAACCCCATCAAGGGAATCAAAACAATTCCTGTTGACCTAGAATCATGAAATTTGACAGGTAGCAATGTGTTATACCACAAGTGATGGGTAAAATGTGATAATGAATTTGTAGTTACATCACAAAAATAATTAGAAATGTTATTTTTAGTATGTCAATATAATACAGTCACAAATAGTAATCAATGACGTATATGACGCTGAACATGCTGGCTAGCTAACAAAAATAATGCTGCCTTAATGCCCTGCACCCTATATGATAAGTCAATCTCTTCCCCAGTGGCCAATGTAAATATCAGGCGCTGTTTCGCAGTGGTCGCTAATCTATCCCGCATATAAATTTGTATGTGATAATCACGTGCTATCGACCGCGGAGTCGTATGACGCGATATCGCGTGATCGCCAACCAACTTGCTTATTAGGTTTCAAATGTGGTAAAAAAATGTTCTATAAGATATATTTCAGAGAGTGCTAGAAAACTATTCAATCTACGTCCTGTCACCTTACGCTGCATCATCTCCTGGCGTGGTCGCATTCAAGCGCAAGCCTATGTAGTCATAAGAAAAAAAGACCAAAAGGTAGCACCATGTTATATTGTAACCCAGATTATTTGTTATTTTGCAGGTGTCTGTGCGACCACTTCAACACACCCAGTACGAGAGATTCATTCCAAGCGCCTACCCGTACTATGTGAGCGCATTCTCCATGATGATTGGAGTTTTCCTGTTCTCCTTCGTCTTCCTTTACTATAAGGAAGAGACACCCAAGACCAAGAGTGAATAGATTGTCATTTTTATATTAAAGTTGTAATACAAAATAAGTGTGAGCATAATGTGTTTGTGTGTATTTCATGATGAATAAATAGTAATTATATATGGTCTATCTTAAGTTTTATTTTAATTTCATCTAAGCTTAGTTACCTTAGAAATTCAATTAAATACTTAATGCTAATTAAACATTGTTCATTTGGTACTTGAAACATGACAGTGTTGTTGAGAATAATAATTGAGGTGCATCTGCCAAGAACATTATTGTATGTGGTGAATTTAAGCTGCATAATGTAGTTACTGTGAGTAAACAATAAAATTTGAAAGTCTGCGTAGCTAACAAACTATGATAAAAAGGCGTAGGTTTTTTTTAATAATAAACATGAGTACAGTGTTGCCAGTGGCAGATAGTCAATTGTAACACGAGACATCTCAAAATGTAACATTTTCACGAGAAAAGTAACATTTCCTTATTTTTCGTGGAAAATAAAAGTAATAAGGTACACAGGTTAATATGGCATTTTATTATACAAAAATTTAAACAGTTTTCTTGTCCCATTAGTTAAGCTTAAAAAGAATCGTAATAATAATTGTTGATTGAATAAATTGACTGCTGATCCTGAAAAAGAAAAACAAATCAATATGTAAAATAATAATATACCAACGGATCTAAAAATGTCTTTGAATAGCTATAACTTATTTTGTTAGGTAATCAATTTTTATTACAAGTGTAAATTAAAAATTTATATCACCCCAACAAGTGAAGGTTACATTAACTAGAAAAGAGCTGATGACTTTCAAACAGCTGAACCGATTTTCTTTGATTATAGCTAAGAACACTCTCCATCAAGCCACCTTTCAAACAAAAAAACTAAATTAAAATCGGTTCATTAGTTTGAGAGCTACGATGCCATAGACAGATACACAGATACACACGTCAAACTTATAACACCCCTCTTTTTGGATCGGGGGTTAAAAAGATTAAAATCGTCTTATATCGGGCGATCTGGCAAAACAGGACTGTTTGAGTTTGAGGGCTACGCACTAGGTGGACTTTCTCTGTGTAGCGTTTCATGGCGCGCGTGTGGTGCCTTTTTGGAGCGTTTTTTTTGTTTTTGTTTAAAGTGGCTGGTTTTTGTGTTTCACTGGCGTTTTTGGTGCTAGAACCATGCTGGAACTAACTGGGAAGCGCTCTAAAAGGGCGCCGTGCGTATGTCGGCGAGCGCCGGTACAGACGAAGTCCTTACTTATATAGTTCCCTAACTTGAAAATATCTACAAACTTGACATTGGCTTATCTTTGTAAAGCCAGACGAGAGAATAAAAAAAAAACGCACTAGGTAGGTACGCAGTGAAGAAAATTATGCGGGAATTTCAAATTCGTTTTGTTAACTGAACAATACTAGGTAGGTACCTAACTACTTACCTTGGTCTCAGCAAAGAGATCGATAGATTCGATAGCAAAACTCAAATTTTAAGTTACGCCGGCCGGTATTAGTATATACTCAGGTCGCTCTCATTCCTGTAAAGAAAACCGAAGTTACCTACAACAAAAACTAAGTAGTAAATAGCTAAATGAACTTCTGGAAACTAATGTGACTTAATAATAAGATGACAGTCAATACAAAAACGAACTGCTTTCAGTTGCAAATACTATGACTTTGTTTTTGCATTATACTGATTCCCTAATTAGTTAACTACTTACTTATTTACTTAAAACTACATTGTATACAACATTTACTTACCAAGCAAGTAGTGTTAGCAACACATATACACAGTCGATAAGGATAACGAACAAACCAATCACTTTCGAATTTTGACGAAATAAAGATACAATTTTTTTTTGTACTTAGATACATAACTACAATATCACTACCCCGCAACGAATAACTTTATTAAATATTATCCAAAACAAAGTTGAGTCACAGAGAAAAACAAACAAAACACTTTTTTAATCACAGAGTAATTACAAAACAAAGTGAACTTAGACCAATAACTTAGAGAAAGTGAAATAAACTAACAAATGGGTCAATTACGACAAACAAAAACTGTTTTGGATGCGTTCCGTTTCACGATTATTTTTGGTTTGCTGGGAAAAATTTGAATATTTTTATGAAGTCCTAAAAGTAACGTAAAGTAACATTTTGAGTCGTGTAACATGGAGGAAACATGAGGGGGTCAAAAGTAACGTAAAATGTTACAAAAGTAACATTCTGGCAACGCTGCATGAGTAGTTTTTCTTGGATATAAAAAATGTAAGAGTTGAAGAAAATAAAGAGTTGGTGCAAACACATGTGTACATTTTTGATGTGGGTTGGCACTTTGATTAGGTTCATGGTTGGCAAACGTAATGCTGATTAATCTTTTTTTTACTTTTAACAATTTTCAGTATTTCGTTGATTCTCAGAAAATAGTTAATTATAAGTTTTCCAAAATTATAATCTTGGTATAAATCAAACGCTTATTTTTCAACGATTTAAATTGAACGAAGCCTTTGACAACTGACATAATGACATTCCAGTCTTGAACGCAACGGTTTTATAAATGGCAGAAAAAATGGCATGCATGTCATAGAATGTCTTTAATTTATAACAAAAATAATTCGAATTTTACAATTTCCAATGTTAAAAACATGTTATTTATTTGTAATAATCAATCGTGATGCCAACAGACTGGATAATATTTCGTAAAAAGTGTGTAAACATAGTAGTATTAATGTGATTCGTGTAGGCAGTGAATTGGTGTTCCCGTAATTTTTAAACCAGCTTTTTTCAATGTGTCTGGTTTAATTCTTATCTGATGCTGATAAAAAGTGATCTTATCTAAGTTCTCGTGAGAAAAAGCATCGCGGTCAGCGTTGAAGTGATGTGTTTACATCTGTAAACTGTCCCCGTAAGTATGATGTCATTGTCGACTGCCATTAAAAATATGTTGGCTTTGTGCCCACCCATTTTCCTGCTAGTATTATAATTCTAATAAAGTTTTGTGAAAACATCCACGCGGGAAGCAACAACGAACCCTGTAGGTTATAGCTGGCCTGTTCCAGATAAATATGTAAATGAGGATCTCTCTGTGATCAAGGAGGATTAGAAAGCATTCCTATCTTGTTCTCAGTGCATACATTGGTAGTGCAGTGAATTTTAAACGACTATACAAATCAGTAACATTTAACTCAAACACCTGTAGATGTATAGGGATGGTCAATCTACAAGGAAACTGTAAGTTAATTTTGTTAAAACTACTTAACTATTTTCCTAAACCACACAATGCGCTAAGTGTATACTTATTTAAAACAAATGTGTAGCAAATCATGCATGTTTAGTCACAAGCTCTCAATATAGAGTATGTGTAAGTAGCCATACGAAAGATGTTAACCTTGCATCCATATAAATTACAGATGGCATTGTGCCGTTTGTTTATACTATTTCAAGTCTAATCAGAACTAGATTATACTTAAGGACAAATATTTAAATCTAGATGTGAGTAAAATTGACTAGGTATATAATATGATAACAGCCAATGATATTACTTATTACTTATATTAAATTAAAAAAGATAGGTATGTTACTAGCGCACTGTAGTAGTGATTTAAGTGAGGAAACCAGCCCAGAAGGAAGAAAGAAAGAAAGAAGAAAGAAAGCGCATTCTAAATAAAGCATACTTTAGGTACCTTTGTAGCCTCTACCCTCAGTCGCTCTCATAAGAGTAGACAATTTGCACATGATTTCCATTCCTGCTAACAACTGGATTTTGTTTTATTGGATCAATACATATTTAGATTAATTGGCAAAGTAATGTATCTGCTATGTTTGGAATTTTTTTCAGTTATTTTGTGAGTTCATTAATTCTGTATAAAATCGTTGATAACAGCATATTATATTATATTACATTTGTACTTCATTGGTATACATTGAGTTTTATAATAGTTATGGAGATAACATTTATGTAAATTAAATTGCCTACTTATGTGGCACTAAAGGCCTCTTTTTCCGCAGAATATTTTTTTAATTGAGTGATATATTTTATGTAATCAGCTTAGTGTTTCAATTTGATTAAGTCAGATGCAATAAGTTATTTGGTTCTGGTGACAGAAGGGCTGGCTCATTTTTTGATCAAAAAATTAGCCTAACTTTATTATTAATTAGATAAGATTAGCTTTGAGATTAAGGCTGAAATCTATAGAGCATACTGTGACTTTGCTTAGACTTAAAACGTTGTTAAAACGAGACAGTGTTATACAGCTGACATAAAGCTGTCTCGTTTTAACTGAAACTTAAGTCTAAGCTAAGTCAAAGTGTGCTTCTATGGATTTCAACCTAAATCATTTGATTGGATGTGTGTGGATGATTTCCAATTTTCTTTATGACTAATCTGTTAGCTAATAAACAAGTAGGATAGTTTACTACTTGTTGCTGTTGCCTAGAATAAACAATATTGATAACTTTGTATACAATTCTTAACTATACAAATAGGTTCAATTTAGTTTATTTATGTGGTTTTGTACCTCAAAAGGAAAAATGGAGCACTCTTATTGTCTGTCTGTCTCTCTGTTTGTCTGTCTGTGAAGGCACTTTTTCTCAGGAACATTTGGAGGTAACAAGTTGAAATGAATATCAAATACTTAGGTCTTTACGTGTTATTAGTACCTATAGGATAGGTGCTTTTCTTTGCCTTAAAATCTGGCAAATTAAGTTTGGCAAGAAGCAAGGTTTCACATCACAAGTCGAAGAAAAATCTGATAATTGTTAATTAATTTGTAGTTATATCACATAAAAAATATTTTAGGTACCTATATTTGCAATTAGAGTAATTTACGCAAGAAATAGGAGATAAGTATAGTCAGCCTCAGTATTCGAGTAGCAATTCCGCGAAACTATTGCACCAAAAACCTGTCACATTTATGACCTTTTTCTATAACGCCACACACACCTAACGCACGTAACCTTGCTACGCGAATATGATCATTAAGGTGCTAAACAACTTACAATCTTTAACTGTACATGTATCCTTCCAAGGCACAAAGCCGTTGGTGCATTAGTCTGCCTCTCACTTGGCTAGCTATTTTACGGTACGCATGCCTACAGCAAAATATCAATTTCATCCAATGTTTTGTTAGCAGCGAGTGAAGTGGCAGTGAAGATGGATCCGTCGCGGCGGCAGCGCACACAGACCAAGGCCACGGCGGAGGAGCAGGCACTTGACCAGATCGCAAGAGAGGTACGCTACCTAACTAGTTATACAGTGTGCCCTCCCTAATCCGGCACCCCCTATACAACATGTCTATTATCATACAAGACATGCATAATGATGTATCATTTGTATTTCAGACTATGTATAACATATAGAATCTTATCATTAGATCTTTATTTTGTTGGAAAAATATCAGGACTATAGGGGGTCTTAGGCAATCACACTAATATTAAAAAGGCGAAAGTTTGTGTTTATGTGTGTGTATGTTTGTTACTCCTTCATGCAAAATCCACTGGACGGATTTGGCTGAAATTCAGAATGGAGATAGATAATATCCGGGATTACCACATAGGCTACTTTTTATCTTGTCTTTTACTATCAATCCATTGCTCCCTTCCCTGCGTGTTTGAAGGACAAACCAACAAACAAACACATTTACGCATTTCCACCAAAAGATAGTCCAAATAAAAGCTTTCTCTGCAAAGTCCTGCATTTACATTACATGATTATAAATCTTTCATATCTTTTACTTTTACTTAAAAATATATGAATTTAATCCATTTTAAATTATACAAACCAAAGTGGTTACATGTCAAACTAATTAAAAAAATTGGTAGTTTTTAGGTCTAGGGTGGTAGATAGGTAGACTGAAGTGAAAATCGGTAGATCTACCAAAAAGTTGGTAGATATGACATCACTGATACAAACCCTCTAAAAATCTGACTTGATTCTGAACACAAAATGGCACAATTTTCTTTTGTAAACTGATAGTGAATGCTTTACAAAACACATTGCAATAAACTATTCACTGTGACTGATTCAATTTTCTGGTATGTGATCACTGGTGTAACACTTATCACAAGATAAGATTACAAATTGATAAATGAGCAATTGTATCAAACAAATGTTTTACTTGTTTATTGGCTTTCATTTATTTTTCTGTGTATGAGTAGGTATAATATTCAGTGGAAAATATATAAAATGAGGTAACAAAAAGTATATATTTAAGACTATGTTTCTGGTTATCGCGTCTATTGCGCTAGGCAATGTTGGCCTAGCAACTAGATGGATGACCGACTTCGAAAGTCTGTATTTATGATACGAAAATGGTAAAGTTCAAAAACGAAAAGTTCCCCCTTGACTGGGGTTAAGCTATCGATGGTTCATCATCATCATATCATCATGACCAACCCATTACCGGGTACGGGTCGCCTCTCAGAGTGAAACGGGGTTTGGCCATAGTCTACCACGCTGGGCACATGCGGATTGGCAGACTTCACAAACCTTTGAGAACATTTTGGAGTACTCTCGGGCATGCAAGTTTCCTCACGATGTTTTCCCACGATAATAATTTTAAACCAAGAGTCACAATTTTAATAAAGCTGTTTGTGGAAAGATCTGAGAGACTACAAAGTCCGCTAAGAAAGAATTTTAGAAAATTCAACCCCTAAGGGGGTAAAATTGGGCTTGAAATTTACGTATTCCACACAGACGAGGACACGGGTATAAGCTAGTTGCACTATATAATTTCAATTATGCTCAGAACAGTATCGTGGTAGTAGGAACTCTTATTATAGGTAAATCCTATTATGTATGACAGTTATAATTAGTAGGGAAGGGTTAAAGTGAATATTCATTGGAACAATAGCCAAGATTGTCAGCTCACCTGCATTGTGAGTGTCGGTCCACTTTGTAATGGACTCATAAAAGCGCGTCATACCCGCTGCACCGCACACTGGGGCCTAAAAGTTAAAGCTGTGGACAAAATTTATTTTTACCTCGAATTGTGCAGCTGCTGGACAGGATGAGTAGTGAGATGCCAATTTTATTGCTGATTCTTTTCAGTAATGCGGGCATTCCCAACTTGTGCTAGAGTCACTCAACGGCTGAGAACACTTTGCAAATGTCTATTTGGAGGGAAAAAATCTATTCTCATCTTTTCCCCAAAATATAGTTCAATCTTCTGGCGAACTTAATGCTACTTAACTGAACTAATGATTAATATTATGTATTTCCAATTGTTATGTAATGGCAATGACCCACTGGCAGCAAAATGCTACCAAAACAATTGCAATGTATGTACTATTCAAGCCCGCACCGTAGGTACTTACTCTGTCAAAACGTCTTAGTCCGCGTGTATTAAAGTTTTTTTAAACTCCCGTCGGAACTCTTTAATTTTCTGGAATAAAAAGTAGGCAGTTGCTTATGTTCATCCCCTGAATCGTTTCAACGGGTGAGCCATTAAAAATCTCGTGGAAACTCTATGATTCTCCGGGATAAAAAGTAGCATATGATTTTCTCCGGGATGCAAGTTATCTCTGTACTTATTTCATCAAAATCGAACGTTAAACGGATAGGTCGTTAAAAAGTACCTATTAGAAAGACAGACAGACACACTTTCGCATTTGTAATATTACCTACTGTATGGATTTAATTTTAACTCACTTTTGTTCCACTGTCAACACTCAACCACACTGTGTAATGCACCTATGAGGCGTGAAGTATTGTAGATACAAGTGTAAATTAAAAAATTTTAACACCCCCGACAAGTGAAGATTACAGTAACTAGACAAGTGTAAATTAAAAATTTATAACACCCCCGACCAGTGAAGGTTACAGTAACTAGAAAAGAGCTGATAACTTTCAAACGGCTGAACCGATTTTCTTGGATTATAGCTAAGAACACTCTCGATCAAGCCACCTTTCAAACAAAAAAAACTAAATTAAAATCGGTTCATTAGTTTAGGCGCTACGATGCCACAGACAGATACACAGATACACAGACACACAGATACACAGATACACACGTCAAACTTATAACACCCCTCTTTTTGGGTCGGGGGTTAAAAAATAAACTTCCGCGTTCTAACACCTTAGACGTCCTACTTCATGTATCGTCAGGAACCGTCAGTTTTATCATCATCACCCCATCGCCAGCTCACTACTAAGCACGGATCTCCTCTCGGAATGAGAAGTTTGGCCATAGTCTACCACGCTGGTCAAGTGCGAACTGACAGAATTCACATACCTTTTAGAACAATACAGAAAACTCTCGTGCATTCAGGTTTCCTCACGATGTTTTCCTTCACCGTTAAAGCACATAACATAAGTTAATAGTTGCGTGCCCGGTATCGAACCCTGGATCCCTCGACTAGGAGGTCGACGTCTTAACCACTAGGCCCTTACCCTTACCCTACCCTTACCCTTTTAATCTATACTAAACTAATAATAAATAAAATTGGAGTGTCTGTCTGTAATTTCGAAATAACTACCGCATATTAAGGTCATATGGTTATTTGAACGATACTATAACTGAATCACACGTTTTTAAAATTTTTGTCTGTCTGTCTGTCTGTTTGAAAAGGCTAATCTTGGGAACGGCTGAACCGATTTTGACGGGATTTTCACAGAAAAGTAGAGAATTGATCAGGGAGTAACATAGGCTACTTTTTTAACCGACTTTCAAAAAGGGAGTTGTGTTTTTCTACCTATGTACACCGAAATCTACGAGATTTCTGAACCGATTTGAGTCATTTCTTTTTTAATCGATAGAGGAACTTTGCGACATTGTTCCATAAAAAATTTAGAGTTCAACTCCTCAATCCTGATGCTGCAGGGGATCTAACCAATCCACGCGGGCGAAGCTGCGGGCATCAGCTAGTTCCTATAATAAATATTTATTGAGGATTAATTATCCAGAGCAGTCAAACACAAACTATGTACTTAAGGTAATAAATAATAAGTGATGACTGACCAGTTCAAGTTGCGACTGCATAGACAACTACAGTCGCGACTGCACCAAGCAATCATGAGGACGAGGTCATGAGCAGTCATAAGGCTGTCAACTGCTAGCTGACGAATTCGAAGAGTAGGTATGCAAGCAGTTTGTGTTTATCAAATCTATTTGCAGTTAGGCTCTATAGCTTAAGAGTTGCCAACCCTATCTCTTGTTCTATTTATGCACATATGCATATTTCCCGGCGACCCGCTCCGAAACAAGACGATAGAAAGCCGAAATAGCTGTCCCGGGCCCTTGGTTATTTACGATTAGGACCGCCACATACTATAGACTTGCTCGTCGTATTATAGTTTTGGTTTTATGGTTTCTTAATAGTCTGTAGATCTCAGATTAAGATTGACTGCTTTAAGTTGCGACTGTATAGCGAACTACAGTCGCGACCGCTTCGACCAGACGAGGCTGTAACTGCTAGCTGACGAATTCGTATAATATGCAAGCAGTTTGTTTTTCACGAATCCACCTGCAGTCAGGTCTAGAGAGTTGTCAACCCTATCTCTTGTTCTATTTATGCATATATGCATATTTCCCGGCGACCCGCTCCGAAACAAGACGATAGAAAGCCGAAATAGCTGTCCCGGGCCCTTGGTTATTTACGATAAGGACCGCCACATACTATAGACTTGTTCGTCCCATAGTTCAGGCTTTATGGTTTCTTAGTCTGAGCAAACTCTCTATAAATCAAAGTGCGCTCTATAAATCTCAGCCTTAATCTGAAATCTATAGAGCGAACTTTGACTTTGCTCAGACTTAAGACACTGTTAAAACGAGACAGCGTTATACCGCTCGCATAAATCTGTCTCGTTTTAACTGAAACTTAAGTCTAAGCAAAGTCAAAGTGCGCTCTATAGATTTCAACCTAAGATTGACTGCTTTAAGTTGCGACTGTATAGCGAACTACAGTCGCGACCGCTTCGAAACTGTAACTGCTAGCTGACGAATTCGAAGAGTATAATATGCAAGCAGTTTGTTTTTCACGAATCCACCTGCAGTCAGGTCTAGAGAGTTGCCAACCGTATATCTGGTTCCATATATGCACATTGCACATGCAAATTTCTCGGCGACCCACTTCGAAACAAGATGATAGAAAGCCGAAATAGCTGCGGGCCCTTAGTTATTTATGATAAGGTTCACCACAGACTACAGACTTAGAGGATTGGTTTTTTTCAAACTATACTTATAAGCTTTTGCATGACTAACAGTGTAGGTGATGATGCAGCCTAAGGTGGAGCACGCCTGCCTAGGTGTCTATTCACTCGTGGTTCTCAGTCAAGAAGATCTAGACTCCTTAAGCTCCCAATATGTGCTGTGGATAGCTTCAACATTGCCTAACCGCAGTAAGAATTTCATCTTATGGCACATAACACCATTCATGTTTTCAGTCGTGCACTAATGACAGAGTGGTTGTAGCTGCTGGGGTGATAGATAAATCGGTACGCGATGTTGATTACCTTCTATGTCAAATGAGCTCGGTGGCTATTAGATCATATCACATGTGACTAAATTATTAGTCGAGAGTTGAATCTATCGTCTATGGGAAGCCTAACACCTTTCCCAGCTACTATACGCTTGGTGCATTATTGTTCATGATGACATTCCTTAGATTCATCGCGGTGCCCTTTAAACGAATGGCTTGTTTTGATTCTATAAGTTTTCCCTTGATTATTATCTCAATTTAACGATGGGTTTTATTGTTGTGTTGGGTATTAGATTCAACTGACGATTGTCTTCTGTAAGTTATTGCAATGTCCAAGATTTGATCTATTGGCATTGACGTGACCTTGGAATAGATACAGTTTATGAGAAGTAACTCTAGCGAGCCGTGATAGCCTAGCGGTTAAGAACGTCCGCCTTCTATACGAGAGGTTGCGAGTTCGATCCAAAATATCACTTGCATTAACGATGAAGAAAAACATCGTGAGCTTCCCTGCATACTTAAAAGTTCTCCATGTTCTCAAAGGTATGTGAAGTCTGCTAATCAGCTAATCATGTCCTAAACTATTCTCATTGTGAGATTAGACCTGAGCTCAGTAGTGGGCCGGCGGTGATGGGTTGATCATGATGATAATGAACCAACCCTAGCGCATTTTCCAGCCCTTTCCATAAAATGTAGTTGGTTCTCATTTGAATGTTAACCAATCAAACCCAGTGCAATTTTGTAAACATGGTCCCTGTAGTTTGTCAGATTTCCGTAAAAATCTAGAGTTACACCAACTCAAAGATTTGTGTGTAAAAAAGCGCTAAAGTTACTTATTTTAAGTTTTGACAGAAATCAGTGGAGAAATAGTTTTGTTTTTTAGAAGCAACGCCAAACTAAAGAATTCATTTCGAAAAGTTAATTTGTTTTTGCGACACGTTTTAAATGCAATCGCGAAAAGATATTCTCCGAAACAAGTGACCTATAGCTGTGCTACCTTATACCTAGGTAGGTATATATGCAAAAACCACTTCCTTCTTCGTGATAACGGCTGCACAAATAAACGAAATATTTATTTTCGTGGCACACTAGCGAGTAGTTGCGGTTTTGCTTCATTGACCATCGATTTTCTGGTTTAAATACTGACCAGAAAGCAAAACCTTGAAGATACGATAGCCGTTAGGGTCATAAGCCACAAGGTACTTGAATGGCGACTCCTCAAGCCCTAGTTGAGCTCTGGAACTCCGGTTTTGGTGTAACTTCGGAGTTTCCATAGATTAAAGGTTCGTTTGTAAAACCGGAGCTATCGTAAATATAACCGGAGTTTCGATTTCGATATTTTTTTGAAAAAAGTTGAACCTTTTCAGCGGTTACTTATTTAATAATATTTAAGTAATTATGTACAGTAATTCGTAAATTGTACATAATATGAAATAGGATAAAACTTATCCAGTTTTATCGATGGAAAACCTAATTTAAAAAAAATCTAAAATAAAATTTACAAATTAATTTTATCAAGTCGTAATATAAAGTTTCCTTTTTAATTTTCTGATTTGTTGTATTTGATGTTTAATAGTCTTTAATAGAGTTGCGAGCCCTTGAACACAAGCGGCATGAGACCGTATTCCGTGAAGATCCTTGCAGTAGAACTTCGTTCGGAAGTCTATCGAATGAGATGACGATAACGACGAGCCTGAGGATCGTATAGCTGAAATAAAGAGTCGATATTTTGAGTGCATCCGGGCCACGTAATAAAATGAACTATTATAAAGCGGTCAGGCACCTGAGTCCTATTGATTCCGCGTTCCAGATTCAGCCAGGAGTCAACGTACCGAACCCAAACCGATCGATACTAGGCTTGCCGGATATACTATGTACCTAATTGTTTTATTAACTGGGCCTAGTTTACCCTGAGTTGTGGGCTGTGGCGTGCTCTAGGTTTTTGGTGAAGGTAGATAGGCGATAGACGTTGGGGTCCCTAAGTGCAAGAATACCACCTCGCACCGGAAAACGCAATTTTAGATGACCCTCCTAGGGGTCTATCTAGTAGGTTACTAGATGGACAGACGACATCAAACGAGTCGCTGGGAGCCACTGGATTTAGGTAGCCCAAGACGTGGTGAAAGGAAGTCCCTACAAGAGACTTTGATTTTCCCGGATAAAAAGTAGCATATGTCCGTCCCCGGGATATCAGCTAACTCTGTATCAAATTTTGACAGAATCGGTAAAACTGTTGGGCCGTGAAAAGATAGTAGACAGACAGACAGACACACTTTTGCATTTATAATATTAAGTAATAGTATGGAAGTATGGATTAATATCCATACTTGGATTATATGGAAGTATGGATTAATATCCATACTTCCATAGTCCATGCCATGTTTTGCCATAGTCCATACTAATGTATGGAAGACTAGTAGCTAGGTACCTACTTAGAGTTAGGTACTGGGTATCTCTCGGTGTCTAGGCTGGCGCGCTGACGTCTGTAGTATCGATCCGTCTGCAATCCTCTCCCTCTGCCCTCACCCGGCCGGGTTTGGCTGATGCAATCCCGAATTCTCTCCTGAAACACATGCAAGTTAAATGTGAAAAAAAACTTTATAGTCGAAAGTCTTTTAACAGAGCTATACTAATCTGACTCACCTAGTGTACCCAATGCTCTTTTTTAGGGTTCCGTACCTCAAAAGAAAAAACGGAACCCTTATAGGATCACTTTGTTGTCTGTCTGTCTGTATGTCCGTCCGTCGTGTCTGTCAAGAAACCTATAGGGTACTTCCCGTTGACCTAGAATCATGAAGAATGTAGAACTCTCAGGCATGCAGGTTGCCTCACGATATTTTCCTTCACCGTTAGACCAAGTGATTTTAATTGCTCGAAATGTTTTTTATACTTTACTATAATTTGTATAACTCTAGTCTATGAGTGGAAACTCAAGGATTCTAAAACAGCAAAAACAATCTAAATGTTCAAAATATTCCACTAATCAGTTTAGACATTGAACGTGAACATGAAACGGATCTGCATTATTGCAAATTCTACATTATGGCTCACGTTATAAGCACTATATTTGCATGGCTCGTTCTTTTACAACTTCACCTCGGCTTCGGTAGTATGAGTACGCTCTGCAACAACCACCCCACCCCCTTTTTCAGTGCAACTGCGTTTTATTTTCCGACTAAATTATGGATATTTGTACGGGCAGAGCTCAGGCTAGAGTGCCAAAATCTCTAATTGGAATTTTTCAGGCATGGGAATATTTTATTCAAGATCCGAGACATTTGATTTTTTTTTTGTTCTAAAAATTCGTAATAGCATAGAGGAAAAATATGAGAAATGGATAAGAAAGCACTTATCTCTCTATAAGAGATCTTTACCAGTGACTCTTGGCAGTGGGAGATGTGTTATTAGAAGAAGAATAGGCACAACAAAGTAATGTACACCGTCCTTACACGGAGTCCTAACCTAACGCTATTTTATACGATACGCTGATTCTCTCAAAAACTCTTTACACTTCGAATTTATTCATTGCCATTGTCTCAAAAATTCCACCATGTAAAGAGAAATTTCGATTTGCAAACTTGTACATAATTAACCGGTTGATCAAGTTTCACCATGAAATTCGGAACTTTATACTCTGCACTTATTTTGATGTTCGATCCTTAATTATTAAAAGTAAATACATGTAAGTAATCATGTAATGAAGAACTTTTATCATTTTAGAAACAGTGATTCTTTCTTAGAACCAAGAGTTCTAAACAAAAACCAATTTGAACTTTGCACTATTAGAAAAGATGATTGCCAATTCCTTCAATCCTATGGAATTTCTGAAAATCCCTTCTAACTGGGGATCTACGTTATAGATAAAAACTATAAAAATGCAAAAACTCTCTAGAAATAGCTTTTGGAGCTGTATGTTGATTAGATATTGATATGCTATTCGTAGTGGATAAGTCTGTCAGCCAATTTCTCCCTTTATTTATCCTGAATCATCATCATCATCATCATCATCAAATGAGCACGGGTCTCTTCTCAGAATAAGGTAGACTTCACTCACCTTTGAGAACATTTTAGAGAACTCTCAGATATGCGGGTTTTCTTATGATGTTTTTCTTCACCGTTAAAGCAAGTGTTATTTGATTTGCTTAAAACGCACATAACTCCGAAAAGTTAGGGGTGCGTGCCCGGGTTTGAATCTCCGAGCTCTCCAATAGAAGGCTTCTTAACCACTAGGCTATCACAGTTAATACTGAATATGACGTATAAAAAGTTGAACAGTTTGTTTACATGACCAACTGTTTCAATGAAGCATGACCCAGATTACGATACGAGAGATCGCACTGTCGATAATGCAACGAAAATAGGCTTCGTATCTAAACTGGGGTACAGTCAAATTGTCCGGTCTAGACTCCTCTTCGAATAAGGAGGCTGGAAATTAGTACTTGACAAATGAAAGGTCTAAGGGATACTGTTGATCATGCATGCAAAATCATAGCTAAAGTTTGAAACTAGCGTATCTGGATTTTGGACATTTTCAGTTTCAGAATTGAGGGAAAATTGATGATCAAAAGATTGCGTTGAGAATTGAGATGCTACGGCTAAAATGTGCTGTTTATTTGTCCACGTAACAATGATTAGGTAAAATTCACGCTTACAAATGTATAAGGGACGTAAATACGTTGAACGTACCCTCAGAGCTGCAGCAATCTGCAGCATTGGTTTTTAAAATGAACCCTATATTTGTTGTGTATCTAGGTACCATCTAGGTGTGTAGACGCACATAACTCCGTATGCAGTTTGTAGTTTACTACATAGTGGTATATTCAGTGGATGTCTTTCAGCGGGCGGTCATGTCGCAACGGAATAAAGGGGGATGGTTTCATGGGCGGGCGGCTGGAGGGGCCTTGCATGGGAGGGGGTACCAGCGTCAACGACCGCCACTCGGCAGTCTGCGAGCGCGAGAGGAAACCGTACTGCACCCGCTCTCGACTCGAAACCACTTTATTCGGTGTCTTTGCCATAAACAGTCCCAATTCTCGTCTTTACTCTGCCCTGAATGGACGTGTCTTTACGTTCATTTGTACGTGACGTTACGTGATAGATCGCCTCCCACGTGCTTGTGAGTTGTGGTGCCGGCACGTTGACGGATCGTGTGGCTTCAGTCACACGACGGTTGCATTGCATCGATCCAAAATAGCTGCGTTTCTTTTTTTTTTTACTTACGAACGATGCGTCGACTTGTGCTCCCGTTTGACTGTGAATTATAAAGTTATGCTGTAATAAATTATTGTTTTGAACTGTTTACGATTATGCATTGAACGGTTTAGGCGGATCCGTGTAGTTAGAAGTTTCAGTGTCATCGCGTGACTGTATTGCATCGATCGAAAATAAACTGCGTTTCTTTTTTTAACGACCGATGCATCGACAGCGGTTTGGTTTGTTAGTAAATATTAATGATTAGATTATTTATTGGACTGTTTGATCAGATTCATAGAGGTTTCAGAACTGGGATTGCATCTACCGAAAAATCTACGGCTATATATTTTCGAACAATGCGTTCCGTCGTGCTTGTGATTTGTGGTTCTGTTAACGGACAGTGAATAAAGAAGTTTAATAGAATGTTTTGAACTGTGCTTTTGATTATTGTTGGACTATGTTTTGAAATATTTCGTGGTTATGATGGTACGTCTCGGATTAGCTATGGTGGTAGGAGTAGCGCCGGCGCTAGTGTCGTGGTGGCGGGGTCAAGGTCCATGGCTGCCTCCACCGTTGGCGCAAAGCCCCTGCTCGGAGAAGTCCCTCAAATGGCCGCGACGATCACCGTCTCTATCGGATTGCCTGGAGAGCTCCAGCGATGAAGATTCCGCCAGATCCATTGTCTGCCACGTGAGACCTAAAGTTGTAAGTACATTATAATCAGCCTCATTCATTTTATCGTCAATCGAGGAGAGCTTATATGGTCTAGTAATAAGAAATACGCTATACACGAGATAGTTAACGGTAAAATGTTCTCTATATTTGTTGGCTGGTTTTTTGGTCGACCCTAATAAAATCTTCCAATGCTTGAACGTTAACAAGTTTTTTCTTATACATCGTGTATTTTTGATGCTTTGTGTTTTTGGTTTAAATTGTATCAAAATTATCTGTTCCTGCGCTTGTATCTAAATGAGAAATCTACTTTATAAAATTTTAATATGACGGACAATACACAGATGAAACATTTTGCAATTTCAAAATTATAAGAATTCAACATTTTGGGCCTGAAGGAAGTTTTTTACTGGAGATATTTTATGTAAAGCACTAAGAAAGGTTTTGTGGGAATTATTCCGCTAAGGGGGTAAAATATGGGATGAAATGTTTTATTAAAAGAAAGTTGGAAATGTGGAATTTGGTATTTAGGCTTTAGAGTTTAAATAGAAGTCTGATTTTCTAACTGTGTTTTTAGAAATCCATCCCCTAATTTGGGAAAAGTCTGATGGTGCCCGATTGGACATGCCACCGGGCACAGCTAGTAGGTAAAGTATCAAATCCTATGATTAGGAAACAGTACTTACATGAGATTCTAACTTGGCGTTTTTACTTTTCGTAAAGTGGCTCAATACAATTCGATCGTTTCGTCAGTGTCTGACACAATCTTTTCATAATAAAGATTATCTTTGGTGCGAATTAATCTTTTGATCATGAACAATATACGAAATGACTGGATTGCGAAAGTATGCAATATAACTCGCAGAATCACTTAAGTGGAAATTAACAACAGACTAATTGAAGAAAGTGAGTCGCAGATTATGATTATGTGTTGTCTATGGAACTTCACCTAATTCCAGTTTATATTCTATATACCTACTATAATATACGTACCTACCTATAGATTTTACGGCTAGACTCACGTAATTATCCTAAAGAGTCTTCTCCTCGTTTCTAATACGCACTGCTAAAATACGAAATGCCCTTCCAGCTTCCGTTTTCCACGCCAATTTCAATATTGGGACCTTCAAAAGAAGAGTGAATAGGCATTTTCTAAGCAAGTGCGCTCCATCTTAGGCTGCATCATCACCTCCTTTGGTGTGATAGTAGTCAAGCGCATGCCTATTAAAGTGGTAATAGAAATACACATTCTGTGAAAATTTCAACTCTCTTCCTATTACGGTTCACGAGATGCAGCCCACTGACACACAGACGGACGGACGGACGGGGGAGTCTTAGTAATAGGGTCCCGTTGGCACTCTTCGGGTACGGAACCCTAAAAACTCTTAAAGAGATTATCGGTCTGGTTGATGTGTCTGTCGACTAAAATGAAAGTTTTGATTTACATAATAAAGCTCGCATCTTGCAACATCATGGCTTCACCACGGCGCCATTGTGACGGTAGAGATTGGAACTGCAGTGGGTTGTCATGTAATAGGTGTTGTTATAGTGTCGATTACATTAAGAGGACGTGAGGAACTTCATGTTTTGTCTAATCAGTAAATAGAAAGAAAGTTTGTCACGTCTTTGTCAATTTTTCTTTTAGTTGTAACATTACCGCAATATAAGAGAAATGACGAAATGTTAGGCCATGGCCTCGACGATAGCTGTGCTATATTTTGGTTTAGGTTAGCTGGGTTGGGTAACTTTAGTTACATTTTACTTGATGCTTTTTTTTGAACCCTTTGGCCCCCTAAACCTACCTACCTCTACATTTTATGCTATTCTTCTGATTAAATCTGACCGTCTCGTTTTGCTAAAGTCATTTGTACTTTGTACCCATTGTGAGGAGGGGGGAGCCCACGCAAAAAACTCTTTAAGAGGCACTGACCTCTACCTACTAGTAAGACTGGTAGGAGGCCAAGCAAAAAATGTGAGAAGGATAAAATTTGCCGCCACGGATCATAAACTCAAATTATAAATAATTAATTAGCATTCCGGATTAAAATGATTAAACCTAGATACTTAGAACAGTTCTTGAGTTGGAACTTGTCTCTAGCGAGGAAATTCCAATCCGAACGTGTTTTTGTTTTATTAACAAGTGTAAATTAAAAATTTATAACACCCCCGACGATCCAAAGTATCTGAGTTTTCCAAAACATCATTTTCAAATAAATAATTATGTATCAAGGCAACGTCCATCTTGACAGCTTGACATTTGTTTATTGACATAATATTATGAACCTAACGGTTATCTAACCTTCTTTCTACAAGAAAACTAGAAAAGAGCTGATAACTCTTAAACTGCTGAACCAATTTTTTTAGATTATAGCTAAGAACACTCTCGATCAAGCCACCTTTCAAACAAAAAAAACTAAATTAAAATCGGTTCATTCGTTTAGGCGCTACGATGCCACAGACAGATACACAGATACACAGACACACAGATACACAGACACACAGATACACAGACACACAGATACACAGACACACAGATACACAGACACACAGATACACACGTCAAACTTATAACACCCCTCTTTTTGGGTCGGGGGTTAAAAAAGTTTAAAGACCCAAAAAACACGTAATATTACATAAAAGTTATTGTGTTGGTAGTTTTGTAATAAAAAGCTTTCTAAACCTTTAAACTAATTTTATTCCTGGTTTCATGACTCACACCGACAAACATTATAAAGTTTTTAACGAATGAGTAGTATTTTTTTAATATAATTTGATACGTACAACTTATAGTTATTAAGTAGTACAGTCAGCAACAAAGCTACGTTTGCACCCGCCCGTAGTCGCTTGTACTGGCGCGGGCGGCGGGTGCAAACCCAGCTTTGTTGCTGACTATACCTATATATTCTGAGGTAGTATGCACTTGCTTGAGTACCTAAAAACTGTTTCACACGAACTTTTATGACAGAGGTTTCGTGCAGCTCTCAGCTTTATATATAACAAAAATTTTGTTTTATAAGCCCACTTTTTTGCAGATTCAGGACGCAATAGTTACGCTTATTATTGAGTTTTAAAATCTGTTAATCTTGTAGATTTCAAAAACTGTTTTGAAATCTATTTAGTCCTCATAACATTTTGGCAGGTAAGAAACATTTTGCAAATATTCATGGCGGTTATTTCATTAAATGTATCTCATCTGCCTATTGTTGTTAACTAAATTGGCAATGGTAATTTGAACGTGCTGAAATAACTATTTCAACAGACACAGTTCAGATACCGTAGGTACAGTTCAACAGATACAGTACAGTTTAGCGACACTTTGTCGACTGCTGCCAGCCTTTTCGTCCACTAAGCTCGAGATGGTACGCAAGTGTGTAGAGTGCTTTAGCATGTCAAATCGGATCGACCACGCCACCACAGATGCCACTCTCACTTAAAATTAAAGTGATAATTTTATGAGTTTGAGTAATAGTCGAGATATGCGACTATTTATGAACACCAGTCGAATGCACGGGTGAACATGGTATTCCCATATTAATGAAGATGCATTCTGTCTTCCTAATATAGCTATCCGCGATTATGATTTTTTAACCCCCGACCCGAAGTTTGACGTGTGTATCTGTGTATCTGTCTGTGGCAGCGTAGCTCCTAAACTAATGAACCGATTTTAATTTAGTTTTTTTTTGTTTGAAAGGTGGCTTGATCGAGATTGTTCTTAGCTATAATCCAAGAAGATCGGTTCAGTCGTTTGAAAGTTATTAGCTCTTTTTAGTTACTGTAACCTTCATTTGTCGGGGGTGTTATAAATTTTTAATTTACACTTGTTGTATTTTTCTTTCATAGGGGTGGGGGCAGATATCATTTTATCATCGGATCGCAAGGCATCGTAAAAATGTGCAGTCATTACATAGTCGAAATTCCACGGACTCGTACGAACCGATTCGCTCCAAATAGTTTCCAATACGCACTGTTAGAATATGGAATACCCTTCCGGCTTCCGTTTTCCGTGCCAATCAGTTAAAATATTGGTACTTTCAAAAGAAGAGTGAATAGGCACCTTCTAGACAGGCCTACTATTTGGTGTGATTTTATCTCTGCAATTTTCTAATTAAGAAATCAAAAAAAGTTGACTCAGTTGAAGAGTTGAGTGGCTTTGCACGCGTGGGCTTACCAATTCCAAACTAGTAATAAACACTAGTAATAGTAGGTCATATCTGTACTATTATGTATTCTGAGGTAGGTAACAGTAATATAATAAAAGTAGTACCATAGGAAACAACCAAGACTTTTGACCAATGAGCTTCTTCTCAACTGCTTTGTCCATCGTTATTAGTTCCACGGACAAGTACTTAGTGTGCCTCAGCTTATGTTAAAGTAAGCAAGCATCTTTGTTTTTCACGGTATTCCAGAAATCACCCTCACTTCCTATTCGCCGCAAGATTTCAAGTTATCATCTTCAGCTAAACTAAAATATTTGCTTTAATTAGTTGTACATTATTATACTAATAACTAATGGCTAAAGCAGTAACATATTATGAATTGGTTATGTAACAAATTACTTGTTAATTATAAAATGCGTGAGTCACAATAATCTATAATATAAAAATGAATCGCAAAATGTGTTGGTAAGCGCATAACTCAACAACGCCTGGACCAATTTGGCCAAATCTTTTTTTAAAATGTTCGTTGAAGTTCAAGGATGGTTTTTACAGCGAGAAAAATTAGAATTATTGCTGGAAAAACCCTAAAAATAGCCCTTTTCTTTTTCCCATACAAATGATTTCTAACTAAAACGTAGTCAATTTGAGCTTTATTGCTATGGTATAAAGTTCATATTAAATTATCCTGGATTAGCACATAGGCTACTTTTTATCACGGAAAACCAAAGAGTTTCCACGGGATTTCGAAAAACCTAAATCCACGCGGACGAAGTCGCGGGCGTCAGCTAGTTAATTATAAATGTGTAACGGTGCCAATGAAACATTTGCTGAGTGAATTGTAAATTATTGAGATTTAGGTGTTGAAGTTGTTCGTATATATATACATTATAAGTTTATATTATAAAGTAGGTATCTAAGCTCTTTGTCATGGTTTTAATGGCGGTTCTCTGGTGTCCTATAAAGTTGTTTTATCGCCTGTATAGATTTCTTATAAAGGTGCCCACGCACTTGAACTGAACTGCAGCTGAACTGCGCGTCGCATTTGATGTTGTCTGTCCGTCTAAGTGGGGGTCTGCCAACACTATTTGTATGGTTGTCACCATATTCCTCATAATTTGATTTGGATTGTTCGGTTTTCACCTCACTACAAGTTTTACGATTATAGGTCACAACAAGGCGCTGCAGCTTTTTTAAATTTTCACTTGTTATGACGTCATTTTTAACACGACTGTGCCACGCGAAGGAGTGTTATGTGTTCATCAGTCTATTTATTTGTTTTTCTTGTCACCTTGCAATTTCGTGCCTAGACGAGGATGTGTTAATGAATATGGAAGATGTTGTTTAATGATGATGCTTGATTTATTTGGTGACTCCTCACAGTTCTTTATTTACCTATATAGAACCAATGAACGTACTTCATAGCTAAGATCCCGCCCTTGCCAACACATTACGTGATGCGGATGTCAATCGCATTGCGATGCAGTGACAAGCATTCGTACTAATTTGGATTCACTACCTACAGACTATTAATAACTTATTATTAATAATCTCTGGCTCAGTGATGCATTATAAATGTTTGGATGAATTCTCAATCAAACCCTATTCTTGAAATGCATAAGTAGGTATCTATTGCCAACTGACGCGGACGTGCCCATTGCAAAATTGGTAGGTAAATGTTACACTGGGATTGTCAACAATTGACTTTTATAGTACTAATAAAAACCGCCAAGTGTGAGTCTGATTCGCACACGAAGGGTTCCGTACTATCGCACAAGATATAAACTTTTGAGAGCAGCAGATGTGCAGCACTGCGCCGGGTACTATACCTACCTACTTCCTACCTGTGATGACGTGTGGAGCTGAAACGTGGACATTGACAGTTGGCCTTATCCACAAGTACAAAGTCACTCAGCGTGCTATGGAGCGGGCTATCTTAGGTGTCTCTTTGAGAGATAAAATACTTGACAAGGAAATCCGTAGGAGAACCAAAGTGACCGACATAGCTCAACGAATTAGTCAGCTGATGTGGCAGTGGGCAGGTCATGTCTGTCGCAGAACCAATGGCCGCTTGGGCAGACGTGTTCTGGAGTGGAGTTCGCGTATCAACAAGCGCAGTGTGGGACGACCTCCGACCCACTGGACTGACGATTTTAAGAGGGTAGTGGGAAGTGCGTGAATGAGAAAGACAGAGGACCGTGTTTGGTGGCGTGCTCTTGGGAAGTCTACCAGTGGACGCAAACAGGCTGATTGATTGATTGATAACTGCCATCGCTTCGTTGATACCATTTAAAGGTGCCCACGCACTCGAACTGAACTGCAGCTGAACTGCGCGTCACGGCAGCTCCCCGAACGATATTCTCTCCAAACGCGACGCGCGGCAGTGACGCGCTACGCGTTACGCAGTTCAGTTGCAGTTCAGTTCAAGTGCGTGGGGCACCTTTAGTGAACGCCCGAAACGCAGCGCACTGCGCGTGCGCCTATTACACCTTTTATATCTAGTAGTCCCTTACGCGCAAGAAGAACTCTCCACATTGTGCCAGATAGGTCGTCAAATAAAATGTGTGCACTACTTTGATGTAATGAGCTACTTACGAGCAATTATAAATATTGCAGCGATTTGGATCAGGCGTCGATCATTCACCTTTGCTATTACGAAAGCGTATCTCACGTGCATTGCGGCGCTTACTCACAACAGGGTTGACACCTTAACACCTGTAACAAACAAAACTATATTGTAATATACAGGGGTATATTACATGATTTTATAACGTTCGAGCTAAGGGTAGCTCGAACGTTCTTATTAAATATCTACAAGCTAGCATAGCTACAAGACCGATTTTGGGTGTCCGAATTCGAGCTTTTCGTTTCCTCCGTGCGTCTGAAAGCACGTTAAACCATAGGTTCAGGGTATTGTCATTTATCATCATTATCAACTAATAGTCGTCCACTGCTGGACATAGGTTTCTTGTAGGGACTTCCACACGCAACGGTCTTGCGCCACCTGAATCGAGTGGCTCCCTGGGACTCATTTGATGTTGTCTTTCCACCTAGTGGAGGATCTTTCAACGCTGCGCTTACAGTGCGAGGTCTCCATTTTTGACAAATCCGCTAATTAAGACAAGTATGTATAATACAACGTGCATCATGCGCCGCTCGCCTTCCTACTACTAGAGAAGCAGGAAAAGCAACCAATACCATACGTTTCACTTCGACACCGGAGCATCTCAAGAGATGTAGACTTCACAATGCATTGATGAAATTTTGGTTTCCATTTAGCATTTATTTTTGAAAAATGAAAAGTGCGGACAACCCTGCAGGTATCTCGGCAAATGTCACGATATTTGCGTCGCGTGCGCACCGTCCGGCATCCATCGATCCCGTTTGATAGATCTCGTACAATTCTACAGTAACAACAGTTAATCGCCCGCGATCGCCTTTTACTTGCCTGCTCGTTAATTTTTTTCGTGTGGTTACTGTTTAGTGACAGCTCACACTAGGAACTTTTTGTCGTGTCGTGCCGCCTTCCTGCACCCACTTGGTAAGAGTGACAGACTTGACCTAGTATGACATTATTACGATTTTCAACTAAACATTTGTTCCATGTATGAAAGAACGGTTTTGTATGAAAGAACGGTTACCCATTGAATTAGGAAGTACGTACGTTTATGTACAACAATCTTGACACTAAAACTTTCCAGATAGGGATTAGAGGTCTTTTTGTCTGACACTATCCTGTCGGCTCTTTGTACTGAAAAACCACATACTTTTTTATGGTTCCTTGAGTCCTTCACGGTTATTGGTCAACTAGCTGACCCGCCCTGCTCCGCTTGTGTGGAATTTCTAAAAAATCCCAACTCCTGAAACTTATAGGCATATCTTTATTTTTAACCAAAAGCCCAAAAACCAATTTTCATAGATATACCTAACTTGAAAAATGAAATTGCCTAAAATTGCCTACAACCCACTTTCAAAACTTCATGTTTCAAAGTCCTGTATAGGCTGTGCGTTGATGGATCCATCAGTCAGGACAAGTATTTTTATATGTAAAGCTAGAAAATGTATCATCCATAGCAACTTTAAATCGAGCGACAAGTCGCAAATGTGATCTCTACACCGCAGATTTGGCCCGTGTTTGCGCGGTTTTTGCGTGACACCTTTTCTCCCAGTGCGAAGCGGCGCGTGATAACAAACGGTGCGTTCCGCGACCATTTTGTGGACACGGATTTTTTGTCTCCTGTATTTTTTTTAAAATAACTTGTCGTATTGAAGTCGAAACCTTTTCGTGGATTATAATAATATTAGATATGTGAAACCTCCCATAAAATTGTCTTAAATAAAAATATTCGTTAAAATTAAACTGAGATTGCTAAGTTAATTAATAAATAAATACAAAGTAAAAATAAGTTTATTAAAAAAACTATAAAGTATTTTGTAACAGATTAATGTTTATTTTCCTGAAAGAATAAAAAATTGTAAGTAGGCTCGACAAAAATTGGTGCATTATTTTTGTAGTAGTAGTACAACCCTATGTGATAAGAAAACTCAAAAAAATGTATAGATATTTGTGTAAAACCGTAGTTCATAACTATCAGAGCCCGAAAGATAACCTGTAGGCTAAATAACCAGCATGCTATTATATTTTCCCCCCGCCAGAAACCACCTATATTTGTATTTCAGGGTACACGCTATTAGATTGACAGCCATATGAGCCATAGAAATGAGGACGAGCTTGAATAGTTGTCCAAGCATTCTCGTGAGTCGTTACGGACAATGATCTACTCGTATGTAAACAGATTGGTGTGCTGATAATGTGCTGTCACTTTACTAACGGTCATACGCTTAGTTAGCTAGTGAGTTAGTTGCTTAGTTGTTCAAAGCAAATTCAAAAATTTAAATGGGGATTAAAGTGGAGGTTAAGCGGAGTGGAAATTAGTTTAATCTACAATTATTATTTTTAATTTCTTTCGAACAACTCAGCGGTGCTCTATTGAAAAATACTTTTGGAAGCTTTTTATTTGAAAACTATAAATATAACAATAAATACATAACATGTTTCAACAATTTGTGCTTTTTGAGACTCATCTAAATTCCTTATGAAAAAAATCCGAAAACTGCTCCAAATAAATATCTAGATTTTTTAGTTCTCTGAGATGGTAATTATTTTTTATGTATATTTTTTACAAAAAAAAAATATATTTTTTATGTATATTTTTTACTAAAAAAACAACAAAACATTTTCAAAACACACCAAGCTCTTACTTGTACGTAATGAAAGCAATCTTGAAAATTGAAAATGCTGAAGAAACTGGCTCATAATACAAAAAGAAAGTACCTAAATGTAAACATTTTTAAATTAGGATAGGTACAAGCGACCCTATCAACTGAATATTTTATGTTGAGTAGGCAAATATAGAGTAAAACAGTTTCCTTTTTGATAAGAGTGTCGACTTGTTTTATTTATTTGTTTGCAGTTCTTATTACTAATGCAATAAACGCTATTTTACAACGGCAGCACCAAAAAATTAAAATGTTCTTGTGAGGCTAGTGTTTCACTTTGTAGAGCTAAGTTTGTGTAAAACGATGAACATAGGAATAAACCACATAATTGTACTACAAATCATATAACTTGACAAATGAGGTACTACCAAATACTTAGTGTCATAGATAATTCCATAAACCCGTCAAAGATTAAAAATAGAAGTGCACAATACTCGTACGCCCATTGTTAGTAACAGTTGAACTTTTTAAGTGCGTTCCGTTCAAAAGGGGACTTCCTCACCCATAAGGGTCTCGAGCATGCATGCTTATTATTCAGACAATGAGCTATTAATCACCGACATGCAATGGCGCGGGCGGAGAGTGCGGTTTAGTGTCTGACTCCACACTAAACTTATGTGTGGTGTGTGTGAATTGTGATTCACCGCACTTCGCTGTGGCCGAAAACATAAGCGGTAGCGGTTATAATTTGCAATGTTCTTTAGTGTACATTTGATACTCCTAGTATTGCCGCCACTAGCCTTCAGACAATGAGCTGTTATTCACCGCCAAGCAATGGCGCGGGCGGACAGTGCGATTTAGTGTCGTCTGACTCCACACTACTGTGTGTGCTCACACACAGTAGTCACACACCCAGTGTGGTTTGAGTGAATCGTGATTCACCGCACTTCGCTTTGACTTTGGCGAGGTCGAAAACATAAGCGGCAGCGGCTAAGTTTGCGATTTTCTTTAGTTTACGTATATGATTTTTCTAGTATTGCCGCCATAAGTCACATGTATGTGGCGATTCCCTACAATATATTAAATCTTATAAATGACTGCTGAATAGTCCCGACACCTTTGATGTATGCGGAAGGGAGATACATTAGTAAACACGCATAGAGTTTTCGCAATACTTTCCCTAACGACTAATATAAATAAGTGGTGTATACAGTTTGGGCAGCCCCTTGTCGTTTTTTTTTTAAATTTTGCCTGACGAAAAACAGGAAATATATTTACAATATTTGTATGTTATTAATATTGTGAAGTTACATATTTTTGTTACACTTACTTAATATGTTAATTGTTTACTTTGTTTCGCACGGATGGGTCTGTTTCGTGTCTGGCCTGGACTCAATATGAGTATTCTCCTTTGCAAAACCATTCAAAACAAAATGGAAGTTTTGATTTTCTCTAAACTTTGTGACATCTGTAAACACAAGTCGTTGTTAAAAATGTTAAAAAACCCGACTGCCCGCCAAAAGTAATGTATCTGAATAAAAAAAAAAGAACTAAAAAGTATCTAAAGAATAAAAGAATTTCACATTTGAAAATAGCGCCATACAGCCGCTACGACGCTATTGACTTTTGCCAAAAAAAAAATATAGCCAGTGTAACTCGGGAAATGCATATAATGAAAACATTACACTCGTTTTTTTGAGCAGTCGTGTGATAAAAAGATCCGATTATGCTTTCAGCATTGTTTTAGGATTAAGTTAAGGTTTACGGTGCGCTTACGACATCGGTAGCGCAAGGATGGTCGTGGCAGCATGCGGCCTGCTTGCAAATGACAGTCTATCACCGACACCGCACCAGCCGCGCGTGTGTCGTATGCCATTCACTCTTACCGCTCAAACTTGTTTATAAAATATCTCTGAAGAATTTTATTGATATCAGATACCTAGCCCGTATTGACAAACGTTGAAGTGCTTATAAACAATGTGTTTGTGACACAAAGTGAGGCCATTGTGATTATTAATATGATTATTATTGATTAATATCAACAAATAATGCCATTGTCGTTAAAAACAATGAATTTTAGTTGAGGAACGGTCCTCCAATAATCGAATATCTTATCGATAAGATAGCATAATAATAGTACCTATGTTTTATCACAGCACAACTCTTAAGTGCAGCGGTAGAAGAACGCGCTAAAATTGCGTCCTTCCTTTCTAGTTAATTTGCTCTAAACGTTATTCGTATGTGTGCAAGGGTCCGTGGCTATCGTCTATATGATAAACAATAAAAATATGCGATTCAATTCCCCAAAAAAATTGATGCACCAATAGTATTGGCTATGGCCAAGAGATCGGAGTTCGCAACTCCGGAAAATAGCGATGAAGAAAGTGGTGATGCGTTTACAGACGGTGATTTCGGAGATTCCGATGATGAGGCTATCATTGAAAGAAAGGACTACAAGTCCCATATTACCGAAATTACCGAAACTGTAAATAAAAATGTTACGGACGATTTAAATTGCAGTGTAGATTTAGAAGGACAAGTGAACGGACACACAATGAAGGTTAATATCAGTGATGCTGATTATGAAGATCTAAGCAATCAAAATAATGGTGAAGATTCGCAATGCGATGGCTCCATCGTTGGAATACTCGGCGATCAACAGAATCACGTATGTAATGAGTTTTTAAATACCAACGCTGTTTTCTCTTTAAGAATATTATTTGTAATATATGACTTGTCTTGGTAATTTAATGATGATTTTAAAACCTTAATATTATTGTCGACCTCGAACTGGGATTGCCCTCGTAAGGCAGTTTCGCGTTTCGAAATTATCTCTGAAGAGGTTCCAGAATCTAGATCTAATTCATCTTAAGTTCATTAGATGTATTCAGAGTCATCATTTCACATGAATGGTCCTGGTTGGACTTTTGGAAAGGAAACAAACAAGACACTCATGTGTGACTCAGTTATTTAAGAATTTCCATGCATAAGTTGGGGTTTTATCATTTCCAATCCATTTCTAAAGGAAATGTCGTCATAATACCTAGGAAATCCACATTCTTGAGCACGAAATAATGCATTTCGATTAGTATTTTTATTGGATTGAGTTTTAATTTTGTTAAAAATTTGACATAATATCACACATCATAGTAGATACGGTTATCTTATCAAAAAACTCCCCGCTGACTCGTGACAGCCAGTCGAGTGGAAGGCCAGTCTAATATGTGTATTATCTTGTATGAACAGTGTTAGTGCTATTCATTAGGACATAATTGTATGAAATTTTTAAGCCTGTGTTTACGTAAGCTGTTAAGAATTTTTCGGAGTGTCTATCGTGCCTCTTGTTTCTTTTATGTGTATTTAGTAATTTACTTCGTGACCATATCTTTCAAATGTCACGATGTTTCATAGAGTGGTAGGTTTTAAGGTCAAGCCTCTGTTTGGATACTACGCTCTAATACGCAAGCAATACTTTTGCTGTTCGTCACCCAGTTATGCCAACTGGTTCTTTTAAATAAAACATGTTTCACTTCCGATTAACCTTATGCCTTTTGATAACCTTTTATTAGGTAGAGATTTCTTATTTAAATTTAGTGGTTTAGAAACTCGGTATTAGTTACAAAATTCGAAGGAATTTATATGGTTCTCTCTTTTGTTTAATAGGTAGGTAATAAACTTCGTCCGCGTGATATAATTTATAACGTATAGCACTCGAAAATCATGCACACGTCAGTGAAAGAATTTTCAAGATTGGATCGTTAGTTCCGGGGATTAACCCCTACACCCAAACTTACAATTACTTTATAAAACAAGTGTAGATAGATTTCTTTTAAAAATTTACCAGATGAAGTTGTTTGATTTCCAAGTAGGTACTGCGGTATGGTTTGCCATATTTAACCAAATTCCGGCCTGCCACACCACCATAATTGCCCCTTTAGTTTATACTAGCTGATGCCCGCGACTTCGTTCGCGTGGATGTAGTTTTTTTGAAATCCCGTGGGAACTCTTTGGTTTTCCGGGATAAAAAGTAGCCTATGTGCTAATCCAGAGTATAATCTATCTCTATTCTAAATTTCAGCCAGATGATTTAGGTATTATTAAGGTTCCCCTTAGTTTATTGATTCTTGCAGATCCGATTAATTGGCCTCGTTAGTTCTTCCTACATCTATGTTTGTTGCAGATGTTTTTTGCTAACGTGGTTCAAGTATGACACCTTATATATGACACGTTGTTATGTGTGTCATAGACTGATGTGTGTGATAGAGTTACGAGAAGTTATTTAGTTACACATTTTGTGGTGTTATTGGATATAGCATAATAAGTAAAATAAACATACAATCGTCCATTGTGTCACTTGCTAGTTCAGTTGCGGCTTCAGTTGGTGACAGACTTGTGTTTGTGTGGTGACCTTGACAGAATTCGCCTTCGTTATGTCATCCTCGGAGCTCGTAATTCGGATCACGGCAAGGTTAATACTTCTGTATGTAAGTTTGTCTTAATTTTAAGTAGATCCTAATTTAAAGTCTGATCTTGTAGTTTTGGTTATGATGATCTCATTGAACTGACGTGTTGGAGCTATTACTTATAGTTATAATTGCTTCAAATGATAGAGCCTATCAAATCAAATCAAAACGTATTTATTTCAAGTTAAGAGTGAACAGGCTAGGCAAGCGCGCTCCATCTTAGCCTGCATGATCACTTGCCAGCTAATCTGATTGCAGTCAAGCGTTATTAATTAATTTAAAAAAACATCTAGTGTCTGTTATGCTACGTGTTATCACACTACTACTGGTTCGGAATGAAAATTCTACTGAGAAGAGCTGGCAAGAAACTCAACAGTTAATCTTTTCAAATAGAGTCACGAGTGAGAAACCGCGTTAAAAATTAATTAAGTCATATTAAATGATGGGTTTCAAAAACTTATTCACTGATTTATTAGTTTCTATCTGTATTTTAATTTTATTCCATTGCGTTAAATATGATATTACTAACATCATGAAACTTCTCCATTATGTAAATCGTCAATATTATTAAAGCTATCAAGTATCAACCCACTTAACTATTAGTCAATACTTAAGTTATTACACTAAATAATTTTTAAATTATTCATACCTATTATAAAATATCGGAATTCCGAATCTAATTAGCAAGCGATTAATAAAGAAACTAGTATAATAGTTTTAAATCTTTGTCATACTTAGTGTGTTGTAAAGAAATCTTGTATTATTTATGAGATAGTAGTAATATGCAAATGATTTTCTTTGAGTAGTAATTTATTGACAGCTGCGGATTATTATTATCATTGATTTTAGAAGAGAGCCAATTCTGAGATTGTTATAGCCTCTTATTATAGCGTCTAGTTCGTTATCTATTCCTTTTGCTTTCTATAAAATCGTTCATAGTAGCTACCTTTAGAATTTTGCGCGAGGACATCTTCTCGATTCTAGTCTAGATAAAGTTAAGGACACACTAGAGACATGTTGCACGGTAAAAAGTTGCAAGTATTCTGTATATGACACTGCACTCGTTATGTGATGTCATACCTTCCTCAACAAAAATTTCGGTTCTTGGTAAATCCTGTTAAACATTGTCCTGATAGTGTCATCCCTCCTGGATTTACCGTCTATATTATAATGCGTAAAATTTGAGAAAGGACTGGCCATATTTGATATTGATTATATTTCACTCAAAGCCTTGCAACCTGGAGACTAGGATACTTTTTATCCATGAAAATCCAACACCTCCCGCGGGTGTTTTAATGAAGTCAAAATACGAGCAGAGAAAGTTGCGGGATAGTCTCTACTAATAATAAATCTATACATATTATAAAAAACTTCTCCTAACTGACTGAGTGAGCTATTAACGCAAAGCCGAAACCTCTGGGGTTAAAACTTGCGACAGTAAGTTCCTTTTATAACGCCAGGGACTCGCAGAAAGGAATTTTTGGAATTATATCTCTAACTGGGTTTCATATAGAAGATGAAAGTTTATATGAAAGTGTGCCATTTTTCAAGTTATAACCACGAACTTCAGTATTTGGGCGATCACAAATAAAGAAGTGCGACCTGTTCCCGATTTTTTGGAATACCCCCTCACTGATTTTCAAAATTTCCACTTCGGCGGAGCCGGTGCGGATGAGCTAGTTTTAAATTAAGTTTTTGTAGTGTCGTTTCGGAAAGTAGCGATAAAAAGTATTGAGTGTAAACTTACGCTTAGACTTTTTTCCATTGAAATTAAACTGGTTAGTGCTGTTACGTGACAGGACACACCTTAGGAATTCGTAGAAACTGTTCATATGAAAGTGAGAACAGGTGAAACTAGTAATTATCTACCTACTGCTATCTAAACCTATTAACTTCACAATCTAGGCGGTAGATGTAGGCAGGAAGCTATTGAGAAATCCAATAACGTTTACCGGTGCTTAATGGAACTAGCTGTAGTTTTGTAATTCAGCCAGCATTTACGCCTAATCGATTGTGACAAAGTTTTTTTTTTTTTTTATTCACTATAGGCAAGCGCTTGACCACAATCACACCTGATGGAAAGTGATGATGTGGTCTAAGATGGGACGCACTTACCTAGAAGGTGCCTATTCTAATATAATATATTAAGTTGCGTGGAAGCAACCAGCTGAGCTTTTAGCTGTCCACAAGATGGCATAGTTGTTTTGCTACATAGTATTGTAACTTTTTACGATTAGAAAAGAGCAGCAGCTAAGTTTCTTACCGGCTCTTTTCAGTAGAATCTGCATTCCGAACCGGGGTAGAGTCACCTACATGAAATAAATGAATTTTGATTTTGGTAAGAAAGAGGTATTGAAGAAAACGCGGAGATATTTTGTCGCTAATTTCAAAAACGTCTTAATCACGGTAATTATACATAATATTACCGTGTCTTAGTGTTCGCGTAATGATTCCTATGGTGCCATTGCATAAAACTCGTTTGGTTTTGCAGACCGCTAACTATTTCGTGATTTGATGCCTACCCGAAACCTTTGGCTATATATATAAAATCGGTCAAGTGCGAATCGTAGAATAAATAACACTTTTTGATTTTTTTTTTATTTCCTGCTATAACGGCAATAGACATACACATTCTGTGAACAATTCAACTCTACCTATTACATTACGGTTCACATGTAGCAAACTACGATTCCTCACTTCGCTTGGTCAATTGTAATTTGCAGAGGAATAAAATTGTTTGTGACTTGGTGTATGTATCAATCATACCTATTGCGTGCGCCCCACGTTTTACATCTTGCAAGTCTTCTAATAGGTAACTATAATTTTATTTTATACATTTTAGTCTGTTTTAAAAACGTGGAACATAAAAAAAATTATTAAAAATTTGTTGTCTGTAAAGTCGGTTTACTGACGATAGTTGAACGTGACAACAAAGGCCGATTGTGCTTCTTTGTCGCTCGTTCCGCGCTCTCGCTTGCACTTACATGGAAGCCTTACATGGAACGCCTCAGAGCGAGGTAACGCCGCATGAGTCATGTTTTTTCGTGCGTGCAGCCGGCTCTATCGAATTATAAGATGTTGTCACGTCAAAAATATTTTTTATATTAGGTAAATTAGTCTTAAATCATAATCACAATAAGTCCGTTATCCTTTTCTCATAGAGTCCTCTGTAAATAAAAACCAGTTTCATTGATATCAAATACATATATGTAATTTACGAATTGATAGCGGCGGCCGTCGAGGATTATCGCCCTTTAACTAGAACACCTCTAGACGTCCTTGCTGACCGGTCTCTCAGCTGATCTCTCATACCACGCCAAACTAGCTCTTATATTTATGTAATTTAAAGCCGAAATTGCTTTGTGCATTTGTTGATATCATTTTACGCTTAGATTGGTAAAATTTGAAATACAGACACTAGACGGTTTATTGTTGTGGTTAGACATCGAAAATTAACCTGTTGCGGATTTATGTCAACCGCTCCTTGTAAAAACTTGTAGCCTGACTAAATTATGTAGCACGGGTTAGAAATTAGAAAATAAGTTACAAGAAAATACCGGTCAAGTGCAAGTCGGACCCGCACTCGACGGGTTCCGTACCATCATCGTACAAGATAAAACACAACTTAAGTACTTTTATTTTTCCATTTTTTAGGGTTCCACCTAAAAAGCAAAGTTTTTGTTTATAATTTTTCGTGAACTAGATGAGAGGTTCCGCTCGTTGTAGGAGTCTATGACACAATAGAGAACTTATATGAAAAATCTCATATTTTTAGACCCAGCGCAAAGGTTTCTATGTTACCTGCGTCGATCGCTTGTCAGTTTCACCTTTTGGTGCTTCCAAGCGCGATTTTGGTCGTCTTGTGAATGTCTTTATTTTCGTCTTTATTTCTTCAAGGCTTGATTTTAGTCTAAAAAGGGATAACGCGTAGCACCTTGGAAGCGTGATAAAAAACCGACGAATGATGTCATCGTATCCTTTATACGGGTGACCGAACATGCGTTCATTGACTCACGGTAGCCATATGCTGCAGAATCAACTGCTGGTATATTATGTACGGCTATATTCTGGTCTGATGGAAGAATTCGGCCGTAGCCAGCAAAGCCGTAACGCCAAACGGTTTAGCGTTCCAGTACGATGCCATCTTAGACTGCATCATCACTTACCATCAGATGAAATTGCAGTCAAAGGCTAACTTGTATCTTGTATCACTTTTGCATAGTAAATAGTGATGAGCAGTGATAGAATAGAATAGAAATATTTTTAGTAATGATCTTTTACAAGTAAGTACCACGGGTTCGGAATGCCATTCCTACCGAGTGTTAACCAGCAAGAAATTCGTCGTAAGATGATGCCCGCGGTGGACGAAACCACCTGGATTACGCTTTTTGAACAGTGTGGTCGTGGACTTTCCGAAAAAGTAGTATGTTTGTCTGTGATACGGACCACAAATAAATACATTTCCTTTGCTTTCTTTCTTTTCTATATTCGTCTCCGGGATGCAAGCCACATGAAACAATAAAAATATCATGAACAAAGAATGATTAAGGAAAACGTATACGATAGCAAAGCAGGTTAATGTGTGTTTAGATTAACCGATAATACCTACCACAAACAAGTTGGCTCCGCGATAACTAACGTTCGATGATAAATATTGTATTATTGTTTCAAATTCCTACTGTAAAACACGCATTTAGGTATAATTATTTTGCACCAATGCACAATACAATAACCTGTGATAGCCTAGTGGTTAAAACGTCCGGCTCCTAATCGAAAGTCGGGGGTTCGATCCCGGGCACGCACCTCTAACTTATTAGATATTATGTGCGTTATAAGCAATTAAATATCACTTGCTTTAACGGTGAAGGAAAACATCGTTAACCTGCATGCCTGAGAGTTTTCCATATTCTTAAAGGTGTGTGAGGTCTGCCAATCCGCATTGGCCAGCGCGCTGGCGCAGCGTGGCAGTCTATGGCCTAAACCCTTCTCACTCTGAGAAGAGAGCCTTGCTCAGTAGTGGGCTGGCAATGGGTTGATCATGTAATGCCCAATACGCACTATCCTCAATCCAGCAGTTAATGATTTTCACACTGATCTCTTTCAATTCACATAACTCCAGTATACGATCTCCTTGGCGTTATGTTGTTCGCTGTGGTCTCATAAGTGGGAGACCACAGGTTAGATGCCGTGCAGTACGTTAGTAGAAAGATGAAGGAGGAACCAGGTTCAAAAATACGTATATAAAGTCACATATTATTGTTAAATAAAAGATGAATGGAAATGGTATTGCATATGTGCATGTGCTATAAAACGTACCTATGATGCAGTGGAACATGTGTTTCTATAATTTAGATGGGAAGAGGGACATTCTATGACGCAGAATTACAGGAAGAAGGGAAACACAAAACGTTATAGTTATACTTACTGTGGCTATATGTTATTGAATACACGTAACTTCCAGCGTTACAGTGTACGGTTGTAACGAAAACTGAAATAGCAAGAAACAGTTAAAAATTATTTTGCTATAATCCGCCAACAGAAAAAATCTGTATGGTCAAACATGCAGTTACAAGCTAAGCACCGCTTACCTCCCCAACCAAGCAATAAAGCCAAGCTCCCAAGCAAGCACTGCCACCACCATTCACATGCAACACCACACAAGACTTTTCCACTACTCTCGACGCACGTTTCGCCCCGACACCGGAGCATCCTCAGGAGATTTTGACTTTACAATGCTGTATTGTCAAGACTTGATAAAAAAATTTAACTGTTTCTTGCTAAACATGAACTTCCGCAAAGTAACGCCTGATTCTATCCAAAACTGAAATATTCAGTTCCATTTCGGTTCCTGCTACAACCGGTCGGTTACTCTGACCCTGTAATGGATCTTTTGATTTCTGATTTGATCTCGTAGGGAAACTCCAAGCATAGCTCTTTGTATCGTCCGCTGAGTGATTCTGAGCTTTCTTATGAGGCCCATAGTTATATACGATGATGATGATGAGTAATGAAGGTGTCCCTCACAGGCGGAGCAGCGTCTGGCGGCGCGGCGCGCGGCGCGTGCGGAGGCGCGCGACATCCGCATGCGCGAGCTGGAGCGGCAGCAGCGTGAGCAGGAGGACCATGCCGACAAAGCCTATGACATGTACTCAGGTAAACACGCCTTTAGCTCATGGTCAAACCATCGCTGACCCACTTCTGAGCACAGGTCTCCTCCCGAAATGAGAAGGGCTTTGGCCACACTCCTATTGCAGTGTTCACACACCTTTCATTTCATTTCATTCATTCATTTCATTTATTTGCATTGATTGAGGAGTACAATAGATGTTATGCTTATGGGTACAGTAACTACAATCTGCCATGGAGTGGCATGCAAAATAACTTCTTATTCTAATTGAAGACAGCATTATGAAGAACTCTCAGGCATATTGCGGATTTTCGCACGATGTTTTCGTTCACCGGTAAATCAAGTGATGTTACACATAACTCCGCCGCACGCCCCTTAAATTTTTCGGAACTTTGATCGAACCCCGAACCTTCCGAATAGAAGGCAGACATCCCATCGTCATGTTTTATACGTGTATAATGTACCTATATATCCCTGCCTAACTGTAGTTGTGTTCGCTTCCAGAGACAGTGGGGCGGCGCCCCGGCGGGCGGTTGGCGGCGCTGAGCCCCAGCGCGATGCACTCCCCGCGACGCAGCTCAGAGGACTCGGACGACGTGCTTAGCATCAAAGACCTCAGGGTAATTTATACTGCAGAGTGCAGATATTATCCTTAAAGGGCTGACCTTTTCCCCAGTGAGGCAGAGGGTGTTTGTAGTATTGCGCTATCCTAAGCAGTTTTAGCTACATCCTTAACGCTTCCACGCGTCTATGCGATCTTTATCCTCGCAACCTGAAACTATAGGGCCAATTTTATTGGGCCGGAAATTCTTCCTCCTTCACTGAAAGTTCTAGTCGAGAGTTTTTCCTGGCCTCTACAATTCGAAACCTATAAAGGCTTGTTGCTGTTCTGATCATTTTCTCTCCCAGCAGGTCTGATTGTGGCAATAAACAATGTGCGTTAATTTCCAGCATGAGCTTAAAGAAGTGGAGGAGAAGTTCCGCAAGGCGATGATCCTGAACGCCCAGCTGGACAACGACAAGGCGGCGCTCGGCTACCAGCTCGAACTGCTCAAGGACAGAATAGAGGAGCTGCAGGAGGAATACGCGCAGTTACAGGTGACTAATCTTAACTCTTGCAATCAAAAATAATCAAGAGTTAGCTTTATCTGCCTTAAAACTTTACTAAAACTTTGCAACACGTGGTTCCAGCGGGAACACAGAGAGAAGTGCTCGTGCTACGAGCGGCTGAAGCGGGAGCACGCGGCGCTGGAGCGCGAGGTGGCGCTGGCGCGGGATGCGGTGCGCGCGCGCGACGCGGCGGCGGCGGCGGCCGGCCGCGCCTTCGTGGAGGCGGCCAGCGCGCCCGACGCCGACGCGGGCGCGGCGTGCGGCAGCGTGCCACCGCTGGCGCTCGTGTCGCGCGAGTCGGAGCAGCTGCTGAACGAGGCGGGCGAGGGGACCTTAGGTACGTTTTGTTAGCAGTTCTCTAAAGGATAAGATCTTACGGTATTATTAGTCGCAGTATGCCCGCCCGATTAGTTCCAGATCCGTTCGGGGTGTTCTTTTTTAAAAGGGCTCTGCTCGTGACGAGGCGCGAAGGATACTTGCATGTTTCAACCCGTGTGGCTCGGAGAGTCCTTCGGCAGGCTACCATGCTTGCTGTAAGACGAATTTCCGCTGGAAACTTCTAGATGACGGTTTTTCTTAAATAACGATCTGACTTATGATCTGATACAGACGTGCGGCTGGAGAGGCTGGTGGGCGCGAAGGCGGCGCTGGAGAGCGAGGTGCGCAAACTGAAGCTACAGCTGAACGACGAGCGCGCGGCGCGCCAGAACGGCGTCGCCTCGCATCTGGACCGCGACCACGACACTGAGTGTGAGTACAACGCGCATCTAGAGAAAACTACGTAGTTTTCTCTAGATACAACGGTCGAATCAGCTGGCGTCCCAAGCAGAGACATCTCCTCGGAGGAAGATCTTCCTGTTGTCACGCTTCGTTATTGTCACAATGTTATTCCATCATCAACCCTATGATCCCTATGACTCTAGCATTATCAAGGTTGAGGAGTTTCTTACTAACCATATTTTTGGCCCTCCAACTAAAAACTGGGCCCTACTTAATGAAAATATTTCTGTCGGGGTGAGGGTTTGATTACTGAGAATTTCTCAAGAATTGAATGCGCTTTAGACCCCCCTTCAGCCCAACCTTCAGTCCGCTATTGCCTATTGTGAAGCTTGTTAAATAGGTGGTTTGTGTTAAAGCAGAAAATGATGTGATTCCACAGTGGAGGCGCTCCGCAAGTCTGCCGGCGAGGCGAAGGGCCGCGCGGCCCGCGCCGAGGCGGAGGCGGCGCTGCAGGCGGCGGCCGTGGCGCGGCTCGAGGCGCAGGTGGCGCGGCTGCGCGCGCGGCAGGACCACCAGGACGAGCACGAGGAGATGCTGAAGCAGGAGCGGAGGAAGTTGCAGAGAGAGGTGAGTAGCTCATCAACGACGTGCAGACCATTTTAACGCGCGAACACGTGCAGACCGTTCATTATAACTTGTCCCTTGCCATCATGTTGGCACCATTGCATTTTTTACAGGGAGTCCTAATGCGACAGTGTACTCTAAGCTATCTTATCTCTAAGCTATCTACTAAACAATCATTCTTCTTCTTCTTCTAGTGCCATCTCCTATCGGAGGTTGGCAATCATTAAGGCTAACTGTATTTTGTTCACCGCTGCTCTAAACAGTGACCTTGTACTCATGTTAAACAACTGGCGAAGGTTTTTAAGCCAGGATGTTCGTCTACGGTCAGGTCTACGCCTGCCCTTTATTTTCCCTTGCATTATGAGCTGCAGCAGGTCATATTTTGAAACAATCATTACATATATTAAATTATTTATTAAACTACTAACACGACGGTTATACTGAACGGTTTGTACGTCTCACCCGCTGGTCGCGCTTACCTGACGCAGACGCCGCGCCGGCCGCGCCAGTGTAGCACCTACCACTATTCTCCTAAAAAGATACTTAGTTTATTTGCTCGAGTAAGGGTACAAAAAAGATTGAAATAAGAAAAAGATGAATCTTTTACAATAGTTGTTAATTTTGACTTATGTGGTGTTATAACTTAAGATTTGTAAAATATATGAAACGCACACATCGCAAAAAAATACGCGCGAACGGCTTCATACAATTTCCTCATGCTATACAATAGTGCGAGTAAAATATCACAGTACGAGCCTACCCTAAGATATATTTCACTTTCCAGGAAGTGGTTGATTTTTGGGCAGTGATAAACAATGGCGATAGCTAACGGTACAGTAATTGTACGTACTCAGAGTGACTCTGGCGTGTTTTTCCACAGATTTTATCACATTTAGCTAAAAATCAAGGTTTTTAATAATAATGTAGTTCCTGACATTTGAGTTTGAACATTATTGTCCTAACATTTAACTGAATGTAACGACCACTAATGTGTATAGAATTTCTCGACGAAATCGTTATCCACTGAAAAATACCCATTCCATCTGTAAACCTATTTGAGTGTACTAAAAACTGTATCTAATATTATTAGATTGCAACTGTTATTATGCGTAGAGTGCAGATTCTTTTTAATTTCATAAGGGATCATTGTCTTCTAGCGTTATATCTTCTATCTTACGATAGAAAAAAAATGCATAATTATAGAAATGTGCCACTTTACGTCAAAAATCGTTCTTTGACTATCAAACCTGCAGATTATCCAGATGTTTACGTTAACTATTACGGTAGCGTTAAGAAATAGATAATAGAAGACTTTATTGCAGATAAAACAAGAAAAAACCAAGACAAAACAAAGAAACTTTTATAGTTTCTTTGTTTTGTCTTGATAAACAAAAAATATTTATAGTTTCTTTGTTTTGTCTTGGTAAAAAACCAAGACAAAACAGAAACTATAAAAGTTTCTTTGTTTTGTCTTGGTTTTTTCTAAAAACAATTGTTGCAAGGCGGCCTTATTGCTTAAAGCAATCTCCACCGGGCAACCTTTGGTGAAAGGAGAGACTAAGTGTGTTTTCCTTATAAAAGTAATAATAAGTAACTCTGTATCCCACAGGCGAGGGAAGCTCTCAACCGGGTGGAGGAGCTGGAGACAGAGAACAGCCACCTCACCAAGCGCCTCGACAAACTCAAGAACGCCAAGTCTGCACTGCTCAAGGACCTGTGACCCGCCTCACGCCGAGCGACGTCGCGTGAAGCGCTACACGATATATATATGAGCCTTCAACGCCAACCGACGTCGCGTGAAGTGCTATGCAAAATGCATTCGAGCCTCCGACACCGGGCGATGTCGCGTGTGTCGCTATACAAGATGCATATTACCCTCCGACGCCGAGCGACGTCGCGTGAAGCGCTACGCAAGATGCATACTAGCCTCCGACGCCGGGCGACGTCGCGTGAAACAGCATAGCAACATATACATTAGCCGAAGTACGAACGTCGCGTGATGCGCTTTACAAGTCATATAAGGGCATAGGAATTTACTATATTACGTATCGCAGTTTGCAAGCCCAATATATTATACGAGCCAACATAATATACAATGTAATAAGGCTTGGCTTCATATCGAGAATTTAGAAAAATAACCCCGTTTAGGAATAGAACTGATTAGTAATAGTGTCTTTTTTTTAAAGAATTCTGATACTAGACACACCTTCGAACTTCACACTCAATTTCCGCCATTTTGAACTGTCAAAAACTCATTAATAACGGAGTAAAAATGCATTTTTAAATAGCATTTGCGCGTGAAATTTCGAATGAGGTAATAATTTTGCTGTTCACTCATTATCGGTACGAAACTTGACACATATAATAGTAGCTTTAGGCGATGCGTTTTCGTGAACAATGTAGTATTTTCTAACAGCCAGAATCACATTATAAACAAACTTTCATAGCAAAATAGCTGCCGTAATATGACGGTGAAACGTATGCCGTATTTAAAATGGCCGCCAAACAGAACAGCTGCTTTATGGAAGCTGTGCGCGCTTAGTTTTACTTCAGCCGCGAGTAAAGGTTGCATGCACTAGTTTTTTTCTAGTTTAGATAATGGTTCAGTGACGTCGGTTATGGTCCGACTCTACTACCGGGATTTATTTGCTAATGGTTTGTGATATCGCGAACTGTGTGTCACGCTTACTCGAATGGTTGGCGCGAATATAGGTTTATTAAAAAGTTCAGGCGAATTCTTTGTCCTTCCGGGATATAACACATCCGAACACCACAGGGAGGACTATAATATTTTGTTGTCACAGAATGGCGCCAAACAAAACATTTACTATATCCCCAAATAGTGTGGCCAGTTGGTTTGACGAATACCAAACTATCGTAAAAACCCGAAACCGTATTATATGCCGAGTCCCGATAGTAGAGCTGTACCATAACGCGATGGATACGTAATGATAAAAGTATAGTATGATTCCACCTTTAATAAAAATCACAATTTTATTTAGGACACATTTTAAAAATATGACTGAGTAAATATTTTAGTCTGTTTTAACATTTTGTTTGTATAGTAAAAAGTTGTATTATATTTTCCGATGCGATCGAAATTGCGATTCGATTAACGATATAATTAATGAGTTTTAACAATTATTATTTTAAATAAAAATAAATGGAATTTAATAATTATTACTTACTTCTCTATGATTTACAGTTATTGACAATTTTTTTATTTGTACATAATTTATTAATAATAATGATTACCAATATAACATTGAAATTTTATTTGATGGACATGAAATTGATGTATAAATATTTAGTAATTTTATATATTTGACATGTGTGTGTGTATGTGACTAGTTGTTATTTATGTTTTATTGCTTTGACATTTTGATGGTATTTTAAATTATTTAATAAACACAAATGTATGAAATTAGGTGTATTATGTACTAAAAACTTCGTGAAAACATGTAGCTATTACAATAGTGATCGTAAAATTATCAAAAACGGTTTATTCATATCGCGAATTTTCGAAAACTGATGTTTTTAAAAAATAATTGTATGTAGGACCAAAGGTTTTAGTTCGTTATAGTTTGGTCTTACGTAACATTCTTTTGTAGAAACATCAGTTTTTGAAAATACTCATGTTTTTTGGCGATAACTCAAAACTTTTTGCAGTTCATCGCTCATTAGAAATAGGACAGAAGAAAATAGTTTTTGAAAAACTATTTAAAAACTAATTTCTCTTGCATTTTGAGTATTCCCCAATAAAACAAATCAATGGATTTTTTTACATGTATGTCTGTATATTGTATGTGTCTTTTTATGTTGTTTCATAAAATTTATTCACTTATCATTTTAATTTTAACTATTGATGATTATTTTAATTTGTAACATAATAATTAATAATTATTTCTTGTGCATTATAAACTAACTATTTATGTTCTATTTTGTAATATTTTGTATAGGTACTACAAATAAGTTTTTATTATTGTATTAATTTTATTTTAGCTTGCCGAAGTTTCGCTTTGTATCATAAAAAAATATACCATTTTAACTTGCCAGATTACAAGTTATATAATTTATTTATTAAAATAAAATGGTTGAATTTTAAATAATTTTTTAGATTTTGCAACACGAAATTAAAGCAACTTAAAAAAAAAAAAAAACAGAAAATATGTAAATTAAAATGTTTTATATATTGTAGTTAGATGACTTGAAAAAGTTCCTCGACATAGGGCATCGGTCACACTAGCGACAAATCGTTTGAAGAAAAATATAATATTTCACTTTGTATAAAAATTGCAATGATAAATAATTGTTGTTTCAAACTCAAAGCTGCTTTAGAAAAAAAAAATTAAAATGCATGCATGAATCTACCATGCACAGGTTCGAAATACTTCTTATCGATAAAAATCACTATGAAACCTAGTAGAAGTTTTGGATAACCGGGTATGACTTTGGACTGCAAAGTATCTATCCGTCTTTCTGTATTGTGTGTTTTGTGTCTGTGTATTTTACATGTGTGTGTTTTTGTATATCTGTCTTGCTCTAGTCGTGTCAAATACTGACAATTTTGGATCAAAACATCGCTAGTGTGACAATTCAAAATGCAACTACAGTGCGTAAATTTTGAGAAAGGGCTCGCCATATTTGCTCTGTGTCAACTGTCATGTCAAAGTACGCTTTTCCGCATGTTTTCTAAGGCTCTATTGCGGTATAATGACAGCTACAATGCCACGATCGCAATCACCTCTGATTGGTTGACGCTCGCTCATTGTGGCAACAAGAATAGCATAAATTCAGCCAGTCATAACGATTGCGATTGTAATAATGATTGATGCAGGTTTTCCGGAACCGACTTACCGTACTAAGCCGTATTTTTAACCGACTTCGAAAAAAAGAGGTGGTTCTCAATTCGTCGGGATCTTTTTTTTTTGACATGACAGTTGCCACACAGAGCAAATATGGCGACTCCTTTTAAAAAAAATTACGCATTATAACTGTTCTTTGCACTTGGGAGGAATTTTCGTCAAGAAGGAATGAATTGTGTAAAACGATTGCTCAAAATTGCACCGCGTGCTATGTGATAGGTTGAGATGTACACGTCCAGTAGCGATCTCTGAAGCGGTATTACTTTAGAGATGCCGACAGATATGATGCATACATTTTGAGATCTCACTCGACATTTTAGCTCTTCGTGTCAACTGTCACGTCAAAAGTACGATTTTAGCGGATTTTAGTTCTAAATTTGAAAATGAGCCGTACTTTACGTTCCGTACACAGAGCTAAAATGGTGAGGACTTCGTCTGTGGTGGCGTTTGCTGGCGCGCGTGTTGTGCCTTTTTGGAGTGTTTTTTTTTTTGTTAGAAGTGGCCAGTTTTCGTGTTCTGCTGGTGTTTATTGGTGGTGGAACTGACTGGGAAGCGCTCTAAAGGGGCGCCGCGTGTGTCGGCGGGCGCCGGCACAGACGAAGTCCATACTTATACATATAGTTTCCCTAACTTGTAAATAACTACAAACTTGACATTGGCTAATCAGTGTAAAACCAGACGAGAGAAAAAAAAAAGGTGAGTGAGATCTCAAAATGTAGTGTAAATTTCGCGTCCTTTTTGATGTTTGTTTTCTGTGCATTCATTACATAAATCTTTCGAGGCTGTATGCAAAATAGCAAAACAAACCCCGTTATTATGGACAGGTCTATATTAACAACAACAACAAATGTAGTTAATTGTCTCTATACCTTATTATGTTTAAATAACGTGTATGTAGTCTCTTCAAGTTACCACGTTTTTTAATTACCATATTATAATACTACAATTTTCTAACTGCTGCATTGATTTTAATTGTAAAAGGGACTGTATCTTAATTTAGTTGTAAAATATCATTTCTTATTTATAACTAAACAAAAAATAGTCCTTATTAAGATAATTGTTTACCCATTTGTTCTACTTCACGAAGACAGTTTGGCTGTGTGTGTGAGTGCCACGTATACATTGTTATAGTGTGCGTGGCGCTCAGTTTCGACCGTGACGCGGTTCACTTTACGCACACAAATGCATTAACGCTTATACACACACTCACAACTACAACCAAGGCTGAGCGGTCATCGTGAAATAGAAGCCCTATACCAGTTTGCGTTGCATCACATCGCATCACAGTTGTGTTACAAACTATTAGAAATGTGTATATTATAAACGAACAGCCCCAAAAACAATATATTGAATTTATTGTATCTATTTGAACTATTGAAGTCATTCTTGAAGGCTACTTTCATTTAACTACTTATTTTGGCTGGCGTGGTAGGCTGGTGAATTTTGTGGAATGGAGGGTAGTTGATAATTTCATATTGAAGAAAGCTTTAGTTACATACATTCTTATCACGGAAGATTTTGATGGAAGCATTTTCATGGTTTCCTACCTCCAGAAAAGAAGTCTACCTGTTGTGTCTGTCAAGATCTTCCGGCGCTTTTTGCCTACACTTTATATAAACTTTCGTAGTGCTGTAGTACTGAACTTTCTACAATTAAAAAAAATATTTGTTCTATTACCCCCTAAATATTATACGAAATATTATTATCATTTGCCAAAATTTACATGTTTTCTTATCAAAGGTCTCATATATTAATTAACTAAGACAGGTATAAAATTCGCAGCCAATCTGTAGTTACGTGAAAACGCCATAGTTAGATTTAATAGAATAGTCGTTTGCATAGTGCCATGGCGCACCAAAATGTATTATAGTTTGAGGGCAAAAACATACTTGTAACACACCACGCGAAGTGTATGTCCCTTGAGCGGCAACATTTAAAACGCCTTACATCACAATGTTTAGTGTGTTTCTTGTCATTAAAAAATATAGTTTTTTGTCTCAAAACACGACACGTGGCGAATTGCAAGTATGTTTCTGGCCTTATAGGATTAGTGTAGATTGGCGGTAGTTAGACACAAAATAGCGATTGAGTTTCGCGGGTACTTCACCTATACAATTAGCTAGACAGTTGACAATAGCAATACTTAGGCTAGGACTACACAGGGCTGGTTAACTGATACAAGGCTGGACATAACATGGCAAGTAGTAACAACCAATAGCGTTATGGTTCGCTAAGATATTTTCGCACCATTCAAAAATAAGATTTTCGGTGCATCGGCGTAATTTATTAAAGTGGTAGTACTAAGTAGAACTTAACTATAGATTCAATATAGGAACCCGATGTTAGCCTAAGAGTAGAGTGTATGTAAATCGGTTCGTGTAGTCCGAGCCTAACATAGACATGCATATATGAATAGCGCCTGCCGGTCCAGGCATAGTCAATATCTATTACCGTTAGCTATCAAATAAAGTTAACCACCTCATTTATGGCGATGGATTATACAAAGTATAAGCTTCGAAATATGAATAGATAAATAATAAATGGTGTAGGAAGAAATCAGTCATTTGTAATGTATCCGTCTGCCATGAGTGTTGGTGTGAAGTTTTCCTTAGTTTACTCAAAAGGTTAGCATGTAGCTTCCCTGTCAAATGCGTAAGAGGCGAATATACGCGGCCCAAACAACTTAGTTCAATTTCAATATTGAAATAAATAAAAGTTTATTCAGCTCAACAAAATCACAAAAAAAAAAAATACAATTCTTACAAATTATCAACTAAACTTAAGACTAGAAATTACTAAGACCAATATTGTGTCTGTAAGCAAAAAGGGCTCTCAGCAAAATGCTGCAGTATTTGACTACAGCTAACTTTTTTTGTATTTAAATCATGATACTAGTGAAAAACCTGACTCCCGATTAAGGTCTAAAGCGCCTCCGAGAAGATTTCTACGATTTGTTTGCCTTTTGAGCAAACTAAGGAAAAATGGACTACAGTAAAATATCATAGAGTCTGGAGAGGGATTACAAAATCTAAATTAAATGCCATTTCTGTCTATGGCTATTTTACATCTTATGAAAGTTGAAACTGGTAGGGGATTTTTAATGTGTTCGAAGAGCAATGAGCAAAGGTCCCGCCTAAAAACTTGTATGTGGGTACTTCACACTAATATTATAAAGGCGAAAGTTTGTATGTGTGTGTGTGTGTGTGTATGTATATTTGTTACTCCTTCACGCAAAAAATACTGGACGGATTTGGCTGGGAATGAAAATAGATAATATCCTGGATTAGCACATAGGCTACTTTTTGTCCCGGAAAATCAAAGAGTTCCCACGGGATTTCGAAAAAGCTAAATCCACGCGGGCGAAGTCGCGGGCATCGGCTAGTATGTAATAAACCTATGTGCGTAATATTGTAAATTAGTCACCAGTTAGATATTGTAGTTACAAAAGTAATTACAATAGTTTCGTTTGTGATTGGTTGGCCACTCAAAATAGTTGACGCCCACTGAGTTTTTGTCTTTGTCATTTGTATGGGATTACGTAACAGAGAGCGCTATACTAACTTCTCTCCGTGGATAGTGTTTATCCTCTATCAAGTCAGTATATTACCTATTCTGGATTCTGTGATACCTACCAAGTTAAGTATTGGCATTTGTAATTCTTCTCCCATTAGGTACCTCTGCGCAGTTAGACCCCGAGACGGATAAATATAAGTAGGAATTTATTATTATAATTTTTTGTAAGTACGGTGTATGTATTTTGGTGCTGCATTACTAATAATTTATTTCTTTGTATTAACTAAGGACGAGACTTTTTATAGGAAGCGAAACCGACATTATGATGTATAAAATGTGGATATAATTTGAATAAATTTTCGCCCTCTGATAATTTATTATGAGTTTCATTTGCGTCTATTAATGGTATCTTCTCTGATTGGATATCCACATCTATCCTATCACATTACCCATACCTACCTACCCATCTATTATTCTAAACTTAGACACTGCATGGTGGGCGAGTCTGACTCACACTTTACCCGTTTTACCTACCTGCCAAATTTCATGATTTTAGATCAACTGGAAGTACCTTATAGCTTTTCTTGACAGATGGACAGACAGCAAAGTGATCCTGTAAGGTTTCGTTTTTCCTTTTGAGGTACGGAACCCTAAAAACCTAAACAGACATCGAATCCTAGACTTGCTTGCTATATATATTATACAACAGCGTCTACAGCACAGATGCTAAACCAACAGCTACAAAATGATTAAGGGCCTGCGTAGACTAAGGACTATTGTCCACGGAACAAGTCTTTCATCTTTTGCTACGATGTTTCGCCCTACTACTCGTCCATCATGTTCGTTATGCGATGTAGTTTTAAGTGACCCATTTGTGTCCTCCACGGACAATAGTCCGTCGTGTGCGCAGGCCCTAAGAGCAATGAAAAACAGATTAACCGTTCTATCAAAACTTTTATTTTGTAGGTATTCTGTTTTCATATTTACATTCAAGGTTTGGTGGTGTATCCCATATTAAATACTATAATTACATTAGTCATAAACTTTAAAATATTCTGTAGGTAGGGTACATGGTAAAGTAATAAGAAAATTACAAAACAGAAAATCACCTTTCCTACAAAAAAATCAAGTCTCTTGCAAAATTATTGCCGATTTACAAGAAATGTTACAGTGAGTTTATTCTGAGTCTGGAAGAGGTGATAGCCTAAGGGTGCCTTTCCACCAGAGATGTGCTATGCAGCTATGCTACGAAGATGTGAAATCTACGCTATGAAAATATGCGACCGTTTCCACCGATACGCTATGTAGATGTGCGAGGAGGATACGCTATGAAGATGCGCCGCCGCAAAGTAGCTGCGCGAGAAAGATGCGCAGCTCGAGCTATGCGATGTATCGACAGTAGAGAAGCGGTGAGAGCGACGCGGTGAGGAGAGTCGCTCACGCATCCTGCCGTGCCTGCACATAGCTACACCACTCGCGACGGCCCATAGCACGCATCCTTCCACATAAAAAACATATCTTAGTTGAATCCGTTTCCACCAGTGCTCAGCTATGTGCACCAATGAATATGATTGGTGGATATCAAACGCATCCATAGCAACGTAGCATAGCACATCTCTGGTGGGCGCGTCGGCTTCTTGGCCGGCGGCATGAGAGTTCTCCATAATGTTCTCAAAAGTGTATGAAAACTGCCAATTCGCAACACTTGGCCAACGTGGTAGATTATGGCCAAAACTCTTCTCACTCTGAGAGGAGACCCGTGCTCTGTAGTGGGTCTATCATAATGATGATGATGATGATTGATTAGTACAGGTTGTATGCGTGGCCTCTTTTTTGGAAAAAAGAAAAATGGCGGACTACTAGGTAGGCCAAAATCTTCAAAGTCTTTTGAGAATGGAAGGGCTCACCATATTTGCTTTGTGTCAACTGTCAAGTCAACGCGACTATAATGCGTACAAAATGTGAACTCAGTCGCCATTTTAACTTCATGTGTCAACTGTCATATCAAAAGTACGATTTTAGTCCTTATTTTAAAGTTACATAAGTGCCATAGTTTTGGCATGACAGTTGGCACAAAGCAAATATCGCGAGACCTTTCTCAGAAAAGCACTTCAAAATGTTTTGGAGTCGTCTTGTGCAAACTGCATTAGGTCTTCGTTGTTTATAAAAATAAATAATACTTATCTCTAATCTTTCTAAAGTATTTGCTAGCTTAGAATAATATTAACTAAATATAAAATAGGAAACAAAGCTATTGACACGAAAGTATGGTATTTTAAATCTAAGAGCATTTCTTTCCAATACCAAGGACAAAACAGCGGAAACCCTCTACAATGTGACATAATATAATGATATGCGGCCGGAGAAAAAAATCCGCACGTATTTTTACGCTCGTGGAATTCCGCATGATTTGTTCCTAGACTTGTGTCGATGTTAGATTGGGATAATATGGGGAAATCTTAAAACAAAGGATATATTTACAAGAAAACTGTCTTTGGTGACCATTGCTGTTCTTGTGACAAAATACATAGTTTTTTTATTTCTGGTCAAGCGTGAACTTTCTACAAAATAAAAATCTAAACAAAATATACTTATTTTTTTACATTTTCCCATACTGTCCCAAATATAATACCTAAAGCCTGTACAATCTTGGATTAAGAAACACGTCTACAACTTACAATTACAAAAAACAAGTGTTGTACATTTAAGATTACTTACATAACTTATTTTTCAACATACTTAATAAAATCCTGAAACTTTCCTTTAGTTGTTAAAAAAATTAACGTAGTAACATAAGAGTAAATTAAAATTCAAAATATTTTTTATCAATTAGACTTTTACAAGTACTTCTGAATCGTCAAGAGCATCTGCCAAGAAAATTATGCTGACTCCATACCCAAATTATAAATGTGAAAGTAACTAAGGTAAAAGTCCCCATGTAGTTTCCAAAATGTGGAAGTTGCAGGCATCAACTACTTATACATTTACTCATAAAGTTTAGTTTTCATAGATGAGTTCATAAAAGAAGGCACATAAGTAAATCATAAAAGGTGTTATTTATTTTTTATGCATTTTCTATGCATAATGCATACAAAATGAGAACTCACTCGCCATTTTGACAACTGTCATGTCAAAAGTATGGTTCATTTTTCAAATAAAAACCTCCCTCACTGTGTCAAATCGAATGCATTTCCACTGTTACCTTACAACTAAGTTATAGCTGCACCCTAGGGCACAGGGTGTTGGTTGGGGGTTAGGCCTCCGTGTTCGGGACTGTGCTTCTGCTTTTTCCGCTTCTTTTCCTTTTTCCGCTTCTTGCGCTCCTTGTCGTCATCGTGGCGCTTCTGCTTTTTGTGCTTCTTCTCATATGTGTCGGGGTTTGAGGAGTCTGTAACACACGATCGTACATTCAATAATTCAAAATCAAAGTCATTTGGCCCCTATAATACGGGCTATCCCAGTTTAGGACTCCACGAAACATGCGTTTCGTGGAGTCCTAAACTTAATTAATAAGATATAATAAATTTAATAAGATAAATAAATTTTCACTTCATTTATTCAATATAGGTACCCATTGTACACCCTTTCATTGTAATAGTCGAATTTGTAAGATAATTGACGTTATCGTGACTATTAATTCATCATCGCCGGTTCACTACTGAGCACACGTCTCCTCTCAGAATGAAAAGGCTTTGGACAAACTGCAAACTCTCAGGAAGGTATGCAAGTTTCGTCACGATTTTGTTCCTTCACATTTAATGCTCTGGCTAGACGCTCAGTTCTCGTTCTTGTCTGGGCAGTTAAAACTGCACAGGCAAGACTGAGAACAGCGCAGTTCAATCATTAGCAGCTTTTGGAACTGCGCGGGATACACTCTTGCCAGAGCTTAAAGCAAGTGACATTTAATTCCTTAAAATGCACATAACTCTGAAAAGTTAGATTTGCGTGCCCAAGATAGATATCCCAACCTCCCGAATAGGAGGTGGATGTCTTAACTTCAAGGTTATCAAGGCTAAGCACAATAAGATTGATTTGCTATAATCTACCAAAACATGCAAATCTGTATTTTGTGGCAGGAAGTGGGTAGATGAGGAATGCAGAGGTCTGTGTATGGCCACACGGTATTCGGAACACCTATGTTCAGCAGTGAACGCAAATAGGCTGATTGATTGATATAAATATGTCGGCGGTACCGACTTTTAGCTGTCAACACTTTCCTCACTGAGCATTACGTCATCTCCCCACTGTCGTCGTTGGACTATAAAAGCAGACACACTGCGTAGCGAGGCATTATTCCTCCGGTTGTTGCCGAGGACACTTCTCAGTAGATACGGTGTGTGAGTGTCGTACTGTAGCCGTAGGTTTTAGAGTAGTGGTTACCTAAAGTGGTACTGTTGGTTAGACGAGTTGTTATTGTGGTGGTTAGGTTAGATGGTTGGTTTGGGACCGGTGTAGGGGTGGAGAAGCCGGTCTAGGTAGGTTAGGTTAGGTTTACCTAGTTACGCTGGTAGTTGTGACATACAGTAAGTGAGAGTTATCATGGTTGTAGTCGAGGGTAGTTCAATATCACTTGATAGTCCAAGAATATCGTTAGTACGCCCACGAAGGCTCGGTTAATCTAAAGGTTGCTATCCTGACGTATCCGCTTAGTTATTATCCAGGTTTACTAGTGGTTAGATCATGTTTCAATCTTAATAATCATTAGAAGCGCCTACAAATACAATAAAAATAAAAATCCAATTGTAAACAACCACTAAGCTACAAGCAAACATAGATTGTGATTTTGTGTATTCAATTTAGAGCTTAGAGGTAATACAAGTGGAGCAATTTCATAACAAAGTATAAAATAAATACCTTGTAAAGGTGTGTCCTGACCAGGGGGTGCACCATCCTTGTGTTTGTGTTTCTTGTGTTTATTGGGCTTGTGTTTCTTTGGTGGAGCGGCGCTGACATAGCGGTACTGTTCAGGCAATGGCCCAGGATGCAACCGGAACCCTGCCAGCTGTGCACTTGTCAGCGGCAACAATTCCTTACCACCGATCGGCCTCTTGGCTATAACAGAACCTAGCGTACTATTGTCTTCTTGCCCAGGGCCGTCCAGGATACCAGGGAGGTTCGGTAAAAAGGATGATAGCGACTCTTTCAGTTTTTTACCATTAAATTTACTGTACGAGTGCTCTAAACCATAATACGCCATCAAGTTTGTGGCCCCTGTTTGTTCACATTCCGCTAAAAATAATATAAAAACACAATTTAAAAAAAAGTTTAGGTACATATTGCTGTTTGTTGTTATTACAAGAGAAGTATAATGTCTCACCTGGAGGTTCTTTCATCAAATAAAAAGGTCCACTATGCACTATGGAAGGATTCTTGCCGAGTGAAATGGTAGTTTTGAGGGTTCCCGAGGAATCCTGCCGTGAAACCACTGGTGACCTCGCTCCTCGCGGTGAGGACTTCGGAGAATAAGGCTCAACCTTCCTAAACTGATCAGACATCATCTTGCATCTGCATTGTCTTTAAAAACCAACTTAAAAACAAAATTTCTCTAAACAAAATGATAAAATTCTAAAACAAAATTGCAAAAACCTTTTCCCTTCCCTTTGCAAAACCTTCTCTAAAAAAACGCAATAAAAAACTATTCTGCTGTCTGTGGCAGTGTTGCCAGTGGCAGATAGTCAATTGTAACACGAGACATCTCAAAATGTAACATTTTCACGAGAAAAGTAACATTTCCTTATTTTTCGTGGAAAATAAAAGTAATAAGGTACACAGGTTAATATGGCACTTTATTATACAAAAATTTAAACAGTTTTCTTGTCCCATTAGTTAAGCTTAAAAAGAATCGTAATAATAATTGTTGATTGAATAAATTGACTGCTGATCCTGAAAAAGAAAAACAAATCAATATGTAAAATAATAATATACCAACGGATCTAAAAATGTCTTTGAATAGCTATAACTTATTTTGTTAGGTAATCAATTTATAATACAAGTGTAAATTAAAAATTTATATCACCCCAACAAGTGAAGGTTACATTAACTAGAAAAGAGCTGATAACTTTCAAACGGCTGAACCGATTTTCTTTGATTATAACTAAGAACACTCTCCATCAAGCCACCTTTCAAACAAAAAAAACTAATTAAAATCGGTTCATTAGTTTGAGAGCTACGATGCGATAGACAGATACACACGTCAAACTTATAACACTCCTCTTTTTGGATCGGGGGTTAAAAAGATTAAAATCGTCTCATATCGGGCGATCTGGCAACACAGGACTGTTTGAGTTTGAGAGGCTACGCACTAGGTGGACTTTGTCTGTGTAGCGTTTCATGGCGCGCGTGTGGTGCCTTTTTGAAACGTTTTTTTTTTTTTTTTTTTGTTTAAAGTGGCTGGTTTTTGTGTTTCACTGGCGTTTTTGGTGCTAGAACCATGCTGGAACTAACTGGGAAGCGCTCTAAAGGGGCGCCGTGCGTATGTCGGCGAGCGCCGGCACAGACGAAGTCCTTACTTATATAGTTTCCTTAACTTGAAAATATCTACAAACTTGACATTGGCTTATCTTTGTAAAGCCAGACGAGAGAATAAAAAAAACGCACTAGGTAGGTACGCAGTGAAGAAAATTACGGGAATACGGGAAATTACGGGAAATAGCGGGAATTTCAAATTCGTTTTGTTAACTGAACAATACTAGGTAGGTACCTAATTACTTACCTTGGTCTCAGCAAAGAGATCGATAGATTCGAAAGCAAAACTCAAATTTTAAGTTACGCCGGCCGGTATCTACTCAGCTTGCTCTCATTCCTGTAAAGAAAACCGAAGTTACCTACAACAATAACTAAGTAGTAAATAGCTAAATGAACTTCTGGAAACTAATGTGACTTAATAATAAGATGACAGTCAATACAAAAACGAACTGCTTTCAGTTGCAAATACTATGACTTTGTTTTTGCATTACTGATTCCCTAATTAGTTAATTACTTACTTATTTACTTAAAACTACATTGTATACAACATTTACTTACCAAGCAAGTAGTGTTAGCAACACATATACACAGTCGATAAGGATAACGAACAAACCAATCACTTTCGAATTTTGACGAAATAAAGATACAATTTTTTTTTTGTACTTAGATACATAACTACAATATCACTACCCCGCAACGAATAACTTTTTTTTTTTTGCTCTCTCGTCTGGCTTTACAAAGATTAGCCAATGTCAAGTTTGTAGTTATTTGTAACAAGTTAGTTAAACGATACAAGTATGGACCCCGTCTGTGCCGGCGCTCGCCGACACACGCACGGCACCCCCTTAGAGCGCTTTCCAGTCAGTTTTAACAAAAAAAACACTCCAAAAAGGCAGAGCACGCCCGCCAGCTAACACCAACACAGACGAAATCCACGAATAACTTTATTATCCAAAACAAAGTTGAGTCACAGAGAAACACAAACAAAACACTTTTTTAATCAAAGAGTAATTACAAAACAAAGTGAACTTAGACCAATAACTTAGAGAAAGTGAAATAAACTAACAAAATATGGGTCAATTACGACAAACGAAAACTGTTTTGGATGCGTTCCGTTTCACGACTATTTTTGGTTTGCTGGGAAAAATTTGAATTATTTTTATGAAGTCCTAAAAGTAACGTAAAGTAACATTTTGAGTCGTGTAACATGGAGGAAACATGAGGGGGTCAAAAGTAACGTAAAATGTTACAAAAGTAACATTCTGGCAACGCTGGTCTGTGGTGTGATTTTTATTTCATCTATTATATTATATCTGTGATTTTCACTCTAATCTATGGATTTTCATAGACCATTCAGACACTCGACATCACGATAATTATGATCACGATTGAGAAACATCGATGATGCAGTCGATGTAGACATCAATAGTTTATATTATATATCGATGCTATATCATCGAATAGCATATTCGATAAGTTTTTTTTTTTTATTGAAAATCTATACTAATAAATAAAATTGGAGTGTCTGTCTGTAATATCGAAATAACTACCGCATATTAAGGTCACATGGTTATTTGAACGATACTATAACTGAATCTCACGCTTTTTAAATTTTTGTCTGTCTGTCTGTCTGTCTGTCTGTTTGAAAAGGCTAATCTTCGGAACGGCTGAACCGATTTTGACGGGATTTTCACAGACAAGTAGAGAATTGACCAGGGAGTAACATAGGCTACTTTTTTAACCGACTTTCAAAAAGGGAGTTGTGTTTTTCTACCTATGTACACTGAAATCTCCGAGATTTCTGAACCGATTTGCGTCATTTCTTTTTTAATCGATAGAGGAACCTTGCGACATTGTTTCATAAAAAATTTGGAGTCCAACTCCTCAATCCTGATGCTGCAGGGGATCTGACCAATCCACGCGGGCGAAGCTGCGGGCATCAGCTAGTATTACAATAAAACTTAAAGCTAGCCTTATCTAATTACTATACAAAAGTAATAACTATAGTAATGTTACCCGTTTCCACTGTACCAATTGCTCTATGGTTAGACCACGTGTGTAGCACTCTATTTTCAAAAGACATCACTAAATTAAAAAAATTAAGAAGAAAAATTGTTAGTCTATGGTTCATGAATTAGCTTCTCGTAACGCGCTACAATTATTCGATGTGTTTGGAAATAAACAGTTCGACGAGTTTAATTACAGCTATTATTATTATATAAGATATAGCCATTAAGGCTAAAAAATGTTTTTACGCCGTGCCAGTTGTAGTGCAAAAGAAGTGCAAAGCTTCTGATAACAGCAATCCTCGCTCAGCGAAGTGACGCCATTTTACGGGAATGACCAGCCCGCGGCTGCCTCTTATTAGGCCTGATGTAAGGAGTGCTCTATTCAAACTGATGCATGGAAACAAATCACTTCTATTGTACTCGTACTGGACGTACGACTTCAGAGGTACGGTCTATAATGAAATTGTTATTTGTCGCTATCCTAATTCGAATCATTTTAATTTTCTCTTATTCGTCTTTTGTTTCTCGCCAATCACACGAACACGTGTTTCATTTTTTCAGAAAACTATGGAAGATGGTAATATTTTCAACGCTAAGAACGATAAAATCAGTACAACATCGCTGGCGAACTTGTACAGTGATCGGTCTTGTAAACTCACGACAAATGGACACGACTTCGCCGGGGAGCAGGCCAGCCCTTCCGAGAAGTCGTTTGAACTGCGACGACCCAGCGCCGACGCGTCGCACGACAGGAAACCTATCAACCCTGTCCGAATACACTTGGGCAAGAGACCTTTTGTTGACAATTCTGTACCTCTGACAGTTAATAGTGTAAACAAGAAAAGAAAATCATTAGTAAACAAACCCAGTGACACAAGTACACCCAAGGTTGTACCTCGTGTACCCAAGCTTATCCCCAAGCGCTTGGACCATAGTCAGTTTCACAATGTTGCATCACACAATGACCGTACCCCAGACAACGAGCACGACAAACCTGTGCCTCGACTGGTGCCCAAGAGCCAGTTATTTCAATTTAAAAGGGGTAAGACGGAAAAGGGGCCCCAGCTGAAAGAGTATGCTCAGAGTTTAGGTTTGCAGCCCATGGTGAAGTTCAAGTGTCGGAAGTGTTGTTCCATGTCATTTAAGACCCTGGCCATGCTCAAAGAGCATCAACTGGTGTGTCGGGCACAAGCAAAAGAACCTGCATTGAGTCCAGAGGCAGCTCCCAGCACTGACAGTAACACCAGTGGTCCCTCGAGAGTGACTCGCAAAGTGTATCTGTGCTCGGCTTGCGGCACATACTACGAGAACTGGAATCTCTTTCTGCATATGCGTGAGGTGCACAGCAGGCATATATGTTTATTTTGTTTAGGAATGTTTTCAAAGGCAGAAAAGTTATCTTCACATCTAACGAACAAGCACAATGTGCAAGAATTCAACTACGATGTTAAAGAGGACTTTTGCAAAGTTTATAACGGGAGTTTTTATTTGATGTGCTGTGCCTGTGATGAGATTTGTAGTGAGAAGGATGACTTTTTCAATCATGACTGTAATAATGTTAAACCGAAACCTGTGCCTGTTCTTATTAGTAAGAATTCAATGAAGTCAAACAATGCAAAATTACTCAAAAACATTAATGACACTGCTCCGAATGGGCCTCCAGTGTTGTCGAAAGAATTTTTAAAGCCAGCACTTGAGCAAAAAGAGGTGTCTGAAATAAGACATGACGCTACATTGCAGCCTCAGAGGATAGAATCAAATTCCAATATATGTGATACAAGTACAGTAAGTGCAAACAGTGATGCAAGTATAAGCTCAGAGAGTTCTGCATCTACTAGTAAGGATACCAGCCAAGCTTTAAATTCCACAAATAATGTCAAAGCTTCAAATATTGACAAAGCTCCTCTTAGCCCTATTAATCAAATATCACAGGATAAAGATCCTAGCTCTTCTGTACCGAATGGCAAAGGATCGTTAGACCAGTCAGATGACAGTGATGTACCAGACACAGACACCTTACACAGATCCCCATCTCGTTTAACATCGATAACACAAAAAGAGCTTTCCCCTAAACCAATAGAAAAAGAAAAAGAGTGTGGTATTAAATTGAAGTTGAGCCTTAATAATGCCAACTCACCAGTTATCATAAACTCAACAGTAGATCCAACAGTTGGACAGCAATATGCACATAAACCTCCAACACGGAATAGAAGACCACCAAAAAGGTATGAAAAAGACAAACCACCTGACCCAACACCTCCAGCAAGACCTCTATATTCAACACCTCTAGCCAAACCTCCTATCAAAATAACAATTTGTGATAAAGCTGATAGTCCATTTGTGAAGACAACAACTGTTGAGCATCTAGTTAAAACCCTTGTGAATAACAATATTGAGCCGATAACCAGGCTACCTGAAACAAAACCAGAAAATACAATCAAATCTACTATTTATGATAATAAATTAGAGGAGATCAATACTTTAAATAGGGTACCAAAGCTGACTGTGAGAGTTCCTAAGGAGTTTCTGGATAAAGATTCGTCTAGTGATTATTCATCAGACAGTGATGCTGGTGAAAAATTACCAGCTGATAACAAAGATATGATCATAGATGAAAGTATTCCTCAAAACAAAGAAGAACCAACGGACACTGTGGACAGTGCTCCCACTGAAGCACCAAAGGAAGATGTAACAGAAATAAAAAATGAGCCTGAGCCCCCAAATGAAGAAAAAGTTGAAATAAAAGAAGAGGTCCCACCTAATCCTGAACCACCAGATCAAACTTCTGAAGATATTAACGTTGAAGACACTGAAGTGACAGATGAAATCCCTGTAACTGAGTTAACTTTGGACAGGCCAATTCATAAATATCCAATGAAGGATCTCCTGAAAGTCTTTTTAACCTCAACTGTGTTTAACTGCATATATTGTAATCATGTACGTAAAATTGCAGTAAATTGTGAGCAGCTTGCACTTCACATGGTTGCTGAGCACCGCTTCTCAGCCACTGTGGACAGTATAACAGCTGAGGAGCTTATGCCAGAGACCATTGCTGCCAAAGTGAAAGCGGCAGCTCCAGAAGTTGCCTCGGTTTACATTAACTTAGACTCTTACGATAGTGTAGATAAGTGTGACACAGTTCAGCCAAACCTCATTTTTGAATGTTTTCAGTGTTATTTCAAAACGTCTGTTCATAAAGATCTCTATTTACATAATCGTAAAATGCACCAGAAAACAATATTGCTATGTGTTATGTGTAAAAACAATTTTTATTCTTATAGTGAATTACTATGCCATTTATGCCCTGGAATGTACGATTTGGAGTATGAAATTAAGTATAGATGCTGTTTTTGTAACATAGACAATATATCCTCATCGTTCAGACTCATGGTGCATCTTCGAAAGATACACCACACTTGTGATGTTTGTTTAGAGTTTTGTCAAAGCCAAGCACGTCTGTCCAACCATGTGTGGAAACACAAACTGCACCATTTATGCTATCGCTGTGGTATAGCCTATAGGAATAAGCCAGATATTACCAATCATTTGTTTTGGAAGCATGGCACAGAGAGTGTGTTGTGTAAAAGGTGTTTGCAGAAAAAATGGCCACATGTGTATCATTTTTGCACACCCCCAGCAGTTTTCGTTTGTGATGAATGTACTCTGCAATTCACAAGAGCTGTCAGTTTAAAGGTACATAAAAGATTTCATTCAGAAGAATACCCCCATGCATGTACTGAAGAGGGCTGTATAGAAAAATTTGTGTCTAAGAAACTTCTTAGTAAACATTTAGATGAACATAGAAAGAAATTAGTGACCGAAGATTTGGATGAAGAGAAAATACCTGAGACTGAGTCTTCAGGAGAAAATCCCAAAGAACCAATTCCTATTATCGATTTAGTTGACGATAAACCAAAAGAAGAACCTGACTCTGAAGACAAATCTGAGGCTGGAACTGAGCAATTGTCCAAAAAAGGTAAAAAGAAGAAAATAAAAGATGCACTATTGATAGATGTTAATTTACCAGCACTAAACTTATCTGAAAGTGATAGTAGTGATGAATCAGATAGCGGAGTTTCGCAAATCAAGGATGAGAACCCTCAAGATAAGCCTAAGAGTGAAGTTGAAGAATGCAAACCAGAAATAGACGAAAAACCCCCAGTAATCATGGATGTTGAAATACCGCCTGCTAATGCAGAAGAAAAAGTAGAGCCTACTGAGGAAGATAAACCGAGTGAAGAAAAAGTTTTAGAAATCTGGGATAACTTTAAAAAATATCAGGCAAAGGTAGAAAAACAAAGAGAAAAGACACCCCCGTTGGTTCCTATTCGAAAACATGTATGCGAGTCTGATCACGATTATTGTGTAATACCAACTGATATAAATGGCGACGATGACGTTTTCGGCACTGATAAAAAGAAAAATAAAAAATCCCCCAAGAAAAGACATGATGGACTTTCGTCTTCTAGTAGTAGCAGCAGCGACAGCGATTCCAGCTGCTCTTGCGGATCTAACTGCAGTTGCTCATCAAGCAGTGGCTCCTCCTCTAGCAGTTCTTCAGATTCTGATTCCTCAGATGATTCAGGAAACGAAAAGAAAAAGAAACAAAAGAAATCACTTTCAAAAAGAAGGGTTAGTAATGGTTCGAATGTGGATGTTATGGGAATGGCAGAAACTCCTATATTAATACCAGAAAAAACTGAACCACCTATTGCTGAAAGTGATTTAGAAACTGAAGAAAGTGAAACAGACGAAGAGTTTTATGATGAAAACCCACAAAAAATTGCAAACAAAATGTACACTGAGAAACGTAACCAGCTGTTACTGCTAGCCTCTGTAGCGCCATCTGAGGGCGGGTCCATGTCAGGAGAAGTGAGTCGCTGTAGCACTCCTATCAAAGAGGAAGAACCAAAAGAAATTAAGGAAGACAAAAAAGAGTCTAAGGAAGTTGAAACAAAAATAAAAACAAGCGGCAGTAAAAAGAAGAGTAAAAAGAAAAAGAGATCCAGGAATTCCAGAAAGCATGGACCCATCAAGATGACCATTCCTAAAGATGTTATTGCGAAATCTGATGCTGAAACACCAGCCTTGATACCTAATAAAATAACTATATCGCTACAATCCAATACAGTGCAAATCCCAGAGGCAACTACCCCGGCTGCAGTAGCTCCATCGCCGAGCATCACGAGCACTCCTAATCAATCCGCAGAAAACAAGAGAGCGTCTAAAAGACGACGGGTACCTAACAAGTTTTACGGCTACTCTAGCGATGAGGAATCACCACAAACTGTCACAGCCTTGAAGCCTCAACTACCACCTAAATTAGAATGGAGGAAGGAAGACTTGCCTTCGCCAGTCACGCACAAAGCTAAGAAGGAAATACCATCGACAGTCATTCCGCAAAGGATGTTCAGTTACAACGAGCCGATCAGGTTAACCGCACCGATACCCGATCCGGAGCCTCCCCGCTTCTTGATGAACTCAGAGTCGATGGAGTCGAGCGATTCGGATTCTAGCAACGAGGGGGCGCTAGAGATATATCAGCCGAGCGTGCAGAATCCGATACCGGTCCCTCCTCCGACTTATTTGAACTCGGGCACCTCAAGTTTGCCGTACCCGTTCCAGCGGCCGGCCGTGCGCCAAGCGCGAGAGGGAGAGAGCGTGTACTGCTATTGCCGCTGCCCTTACGACGAGGTGTCGGAGATGATCGCTTGCGACGCGGAGGGCTGTCCCATCGAATGGTTCCACTTCGAGTGCGTCGGCATCATGGTACCGCCTAAAGGCAAATGGTACTGCCCCGAGTGTAGGAAGAACCAGAGTTTCGCAGGTTACAGATAGGTCTAATCGAAAGTTGTTATTTTAAGTGTATATAATTGCTGTATTGTTATCTGTATATAATTTATTGATTGTAGATACTTTAGCTTTACCTGTATATCTTTATAGTTAGTTCTTGTAAGTTAGAATATTAGGCATGAAAAAAAATGTATCATTGTTATAAAACGTACATCGTCGCTGCGCGTGCAAAAACCGCTATGTAATTTTTTTTGAATTTTCGTTTTTTATGTTATTTTGTTCAGTTTTAAAAGATGCGTATGCAATGCGCACACCCATCACAATACAATATAAACCCATTCTTTTGCTTGAACTAGTTCAAGAAATAATATAATTAAGCTGTGATTTTGATCTAAAAGTAAAGAAGATTTTCCAAAATCAATTCCAATTAAGTTTAATAGACTTGTGATTTCCCACATAGCGGAATCTTCATGTGCAGCAATGACATGTTATGCTTGATTCTGGCTGTGCGGCCGATTCTGTCATGTAAAAATTGTTACTGATATAAACGTATACAGCATCTGAAAAATAAATCCAATTTTTGATACCAGTATTGTATTCTTATTTGTAAACATTCCCGAGCTTTCTCAGTTCACTTTCCAGTTAGAATTATAAAGCTGCAAAAACAAATTACTGGGCTGTGGCAGTTTGTAATTTGCAAATATTTTAATGCAACTAAAGGCTTTTTAACTAGAGGCTTTAAGGCCTCTTTTTAACCCCCAACCCAAAAAGAAGGGGTGTTATAAGTTTGACGTGTATATGTGTGTTTGTGTATCTGTATGTGGCATCGTAGCTCCTAAGCGAATGAACCGATTTTGATTAAGATTTTTTTTTGTGTTTGAAAGGTGGCTTGATCGAGAATCTAAGAAAATCTGTTCAGCTGTTTGAAGATTATCAGCTCTTTTCAAATTTTCTTATCAGACCGGTTATTACTATCAGGCCAATACATATTGGTATCTAGCTAAATTCTTATAAGGCGACGCACTAGCATACAAGTGCGTAATGTGTATACAAACCATTTCAAGATAAAAAGCTTGAAATAAAAATTAATTAAAAAAAATTAAAAACCCCCGACACAAGAACCTCTAAAAAGTACCTAAGAGGTTTTTATGTCGGGGTTTTTTAAATTTTTAATTTTTGGGTCGGGGGTTAGTAATAAAAGATGATTAGGTAGCCACCCCTGGCGAAAGCAACATGACTTATCATTTGCCAAGCAGTATAGGTACGTCGACGATCTCTGGTGTCTGGATACGGGCTTCAGAGTACCTAATGTAGCTACTTTCCGGAGAGGCGCAACGCACACCGGGAGAGAAGAGAAACTGAGGTTCCGCGTCTTTTATTTATTTATTTCCTTTTATTTACTTTGGCATAAAGGTGCGGCGCGCGGTGGTGCAGGGTGGTGTTGGTGCACCGCGCGTCCTTTCTAGTATCGACTATTCTCACAAATTAGTCGATACTAGGATTAATTTCTTAAACTGGACCCTTTCAAGTAAAGATTTTTATATAAACATGTGAGGATGATACTGCCATTGTCGCAAGTAAAATACCATAAGCCTACGTTGTCGTATTAGTTTACAAATTGCGAAAAACCAAATTAAATTTGAATTTCGCGGGCAGGCCCGTCGCTTCCACCTTAAATAGTACAAATGCATTCCCAAGTATCTGTTCACACGACAACGCTTTTTTAACGCGTACAACGTTAATACCCGCCAACGCCGGGTTTTAACGCAACGCTTTTATATGCTCGTGTGAATTAGGGCTAAGGGACAGGCAAATTTTAAGTACTAATAAAACGAATAAGAATAATTATTTACATCCATTGGAAAAGGTCTTGGGCTTAGGGACAGGCAAACAAATAAGTACTAATAAGAATTATTATGTGGTAACTAGGTACATCCATGGGAAAAGGTCAAACGGTCAGGGAGTAGAGCATGCCCTGTCAGATTCCCAGAAAAAAAAAAACGCCTGAAACATGCTGCTAGATCAGTATTCTCTTTGATTAGATAAGAGTAGGTATCCTTACTCTGTGTCCTTGCTTTAGATTAAGAAATCTTGATAACCCTATGCTGATAACCCTTGATAACCTGATATTTTTTTAAATATATTTTTTTTTTGTCTTATTCACAGACAATATTAAAGGCAATCTACGATTTTGATCTTTTTTCTGGGCGTGATTTTGACGTTGTCAAAAAATAAATTTTTAGTGGATAAAGGATAAAACATACTAACCGTACAAAACAAAGTATTATTTTACTTAATTGTGAACAGCAAGCACCTAAATACCTAATAAACAATGGATCTCAAAACTCTTTGCTTTAATAGAAATACGTGCAGCAAATTTGGTAAATAATGGTACCTACCTACCTTTGAACATTGAACTACCTACTTATACCACCTAATGCCTTTGAATAGCAGAATTCGAAATTGTATATGTCCCGAAAGTCGATAAGATGGAAGGGCCGCTGCAGTAGCCTAGGAATCCTTCCTAATGAAAGGAAACCTAGGTAACTACGGTAACTACCTAGTTTATAAAGTTGGCGCCAAAACATAAAGATGTAGGTAGGTAAATCACAATAGTGCGAAAACTATCGCTAATAAAATATACTACCTACACGTCATCTAGATATGCCTAGGTAACCTACGGGTCGATACCGAACCTCCTTTTTTTTGAAGAGAGTTAAAACCTAAATCGATGTAGGTAGTAATTATTTAGAACTGTTTAGAACATAGCGATTATGTATATAGCTATTTTTACTTACATACAGGACACCATAAAGAACATGAGCAAAGAAAAAAATCGCTATCAAAGGATTCGACGAGGCCTATTCTTCCTTGGGAAGGTAAGAGAACCTTCCTAGACTTATAGTTATTATATAATCTCTCTCTGCATATTTTTGCTATGCCATTGCTGAGGGTCGTGACCCGTGACGTGAGTAGGTACGTAACTATATAGTACCGACTATTATATAATAATCTGTACCTAACGTGAGGCCCTACCATTAATTATTATGCAATGGGCTTCAAATTATTTCAGTAGGTAGGTAGGTACCAATGACTTCTATGTAAGTAGGTACTTAGCAAGTTTTGACGTGATGCGCGAACGACGACGACAGACTTCATGGCACATGTAGGTGCCTACCTAACTCGCCCAAATGCCACAAAGTCTCAAAAGATAAAAAAGTGAAAACTAAAACCCGACTATACATATACTTACCTACGATCGTCTTAATAAACACTGAAATATTATACGTATAGTAAGTGTTTTTCTGTTGCTTGATATTATATTTTAATGTTGTAGTATATTTTATATTCATAAACTCAGAATTTTCTCCTTTTTCATTTGATACAATACTAAAAAAAATTTGGAGACCCCTCCACTTTTTTCTATGTACTTACGTAGGTACTTACCTAACATACGTTAGGTCAATTTTTTTCATATAAAATATAGCCTATGTCACCCGGACGTTAACAACAAATCAATTGACACCTCATTCATCAAAATCGGCCCAGTATTATAGATTAGGCGCTACGGAGGAACCACAGAACACCGCCTAAGTGTAACAGAATCTGGATATAAACATACATAGGTACATAGACTGCTAAAATCATAACCCTTCCTTTTGGCTTTGGCGTATTCGGATGAAAATAATAAGGTTCGGACCACTGAACGAGTTAAATTAATTATTATTTATTAATCTGTGGATTACCTACGTAGGTAGGTACCGTGCAAGTGTATATACTGCACGGTACCATAGTAGATACATATTGATACTGCATGTAGATTGTAGGTATCGTGTTCATGAACAAGATTGTGCTAATCAAATAGGTACCTACCTACTCTCGCAGCATCTCGCAGACTAGAGAATATTCAACCTGTAGGTACTCTCGTATTAGTGTGTCTCACTCAGAGACATGCTACCTAAACTAGCACGTCTCTGGTCTCACTGTGCTCGTAGAGAGTAGAGTAGGTATTCAGTCCCATAACTGTTTAGACTATGGTCTGAGTCCTAATTTCTAAGCTAGGGCTGTGTAAACTATTCGACTATGCATATCTAAAACTTAAGCTAATCGAAAAAACTAATCGATATTGATCGATTAGTTATTTATCGGTTAGAGACGTTTATCTTATATAATTATTTGTGTAGGCATATTTTTAAGTTTTGGCCGTTTTAAAGATATTTACCTATTGCTACATGCAACGGATCGATGTGATTTTTTGCATGGATTTTTTGGATATATAGGTCAAGACTTTGTAGAGACATACGCTACTTTTTCTCCCAGAAAATTGATTAACGTGATTTCTACATGAAGTCGCGGGCATTAGATGCGGATCGAGCAACCCACAACTCAAACTATTGGTTAGATTACGCAGAAAGGGATGTTCATTATGAATTTCAATTAAGAGGGAAGGAGTAATTAATAGGGGTTTGTTTGTGGAGTCATAATCTAGTAAAACTATTTATAGTAGCTACTATTAACATTTTTTTATTTCATATCAAACCTTCCCTTAAAAATAACAATATTATTTTGTGATTTAGTTTAATGGTTTACCATGGTAGTTCTGTTCCGTCGTATTGTAAAAACTTTCCACTATCTGACTCTCCGAGCTTGTCCACGGTGTTGAATATACCACTTACACTCGTTTCAACGTCTAGGGGTGCATTTTTTCCACCCATATCGGTCTTCACCCAGCCCGGGTGCATTGAAGCAACAAGAATTTGATCTTTTTTCAGATCAATACTCATTGATTTTGTCGCTGCATTTAATGCTGCCTGTAAAATAAGTAGGGTAGTTAAATAATAAAATCACACTTCATACCGATATTATAAAAGTGAAAGTTAGTGTGTAAACAAATTTATTTATGCAAATTATATGAACAAAAAAATAAGAAACCTTGGAACATCTATAAGGGTAGAAGCCTCCTTGGTCGTTCTGGGCAATGGATCCAAGCACAGAACTCATATTTATAACGGCTGCTCTGTATGCACTGACGGGCTTGTCTTTATTCAGATCAGCTGCTTGTTTCAAAAGCGGAAGAAGAGCCTGGATGAAAATAAAAAAGTTTTTTTCAACAATCGCTCAGCTATTTTGAAATGGGTTTGAAATAATTATATACCTTATGTTCTATGGGCCACAGTGCAGCAATATAGCATAGCTTTAAAGTAGATACATAAATAGTAAAATAATTTTATTTAGGCCAAAAGCTCAAATTATATACAACAACAAAACGAAACAAAAATATATATAAGTACTAGAGGATGCCCACGACTTCATCCGCGTGGATTCAGGTTTTTAAAGATCCCGTAGGAACTGTTTGATTTTCCGTGATAAAAAGTTGCCTATGTCAAGGACACAATCTACCTCGGTACCAAATTTCATACAAATCGGTTAAGCGGATGGGTCTTTAGGAATCCCGTGGGAACGCTTTGATTTTCCGGGATAAAAAGTAGCCTATGTCCGTCCCCGGGATATAAGCTGACCCTGTACCAAACGTCAGAATCGGTTAAACTGTTGGACCGTGAAAAAGTAGCAGACAGACAGACACACTTTCGCATTTATAATATTAGCACATATTAGTATGGATAGTATGGATATTCGACGGCCTCTCTGACGCAGTGGTGAGCGCTGTAGTCTTATAAGCCGAGTTTGATTCTCGGCTGCGGCAATTTGGGAATTTAGAATTTCTAAATTATTTTTGGTCTAGTCTGGTGGGTGGCTTCGGCCGTGGTTAGTTACCCCCTACCGGCGAAGCCATGCCGCCAAGTGATTTAGCGTTCCGGTACGATACCGCGTAGAAACCGATCAGGGTATGTGATGGGTTTAGTGAAATTACCATAACCCCTTCCAAGTTAGCCCGCTTCTATCATAGACTAATCATTTACCGTGAGATTACAGTCAAGGACTAACATGTAAGAATTAAAAAAACAATAAAACTAAAAGTACTTACTTAATAAAATAAATTTAAAACATGTGTGTATTAACATAATAATAAAACCAGTCTTATAATAATTTTATACAGAGTAGGTACAAGCGCTCATTTAGTACCTATATGGTTGAAGTGATGTGATAAAAATGTACACAGCAAATTACAGGCGAACTTTCTTAGTTGCGGTGTGTCCCATAGCGGGAGTGTTTTTGTACCTTAGTCAGCATTATTGGCGCGATCGTGTTGATTGTAAGGTTTTCTAGTAATTGTTCTGCTTTTACTAGATTTAATTTAGTAAATTTTGTGCTAACTCCTGCGTTATTTATAAGCAAGTTTAAACCTTGGTTACCGGTTACTTTAGAAATTTGTGATGACAAATCAACAAAGTTTGCGGTATTTGCAGCTTCTGAAAATAAATTATCATGTAAAGTATAATGTACATTATAAGTATGTCCTAGAAATATGATGAAAATGTACTGTCGAATAAAATTATAAAATGCATCACCTAAATGTAAAATTTGAACATTTTTGTGCTCCTTGGCGATACTTTTTAGCTCCTGAAAATAAACCAAAATAAATACTTAGGTACCTACTAAGTAGGGTAGTTAGGTAGGTATTGGGTATGTTATTGTGAGAAATACCTAGATATAACTGAAATGTGTGTCTATTAGATTAGGAAGGTAAGTACATGGAAGGTACTTCACTAATTGCAAAATAGTAAATTATTATGAAATAATGGTTTCATCTTAGAAACATCTCGACTCTCGACTCCGGTTTCAATTTGCATCGTCATCGTCCATGTCTAGCAAGTTGCGATACGTCACAAATGACGTCACCTTTACATGTCATGCTTAGCTCAGTCGACTCGATTCCCTCGATTGTGATTTGTGCCTCGATTCGACGATTGAATATTACATCTCTTTCCCACACACGTGAACAATATTAAAGGGCAACCTTTAATACGCGACAGCAAGTCTCACGTTTTTTAATTGAGTCGGTTTTTCGTGCCGAATAGACGGAATCGGAGTGTATAGTGTGAATTTGTGAAGTTTTAAGTTAAAATGGCACCAATTGGTGAGTTTAAAGAATCTTCTTAAATAATTATACACATAAAATCGTACCTCAGATGCAGTCCGACAAGTCGCGAATATATTTTCGGCCTTGTTATGTTTAGCGAGGTATTTCACCATACCAAGACCTAGGCCTCTGTTCGCTCCAGTGATTAGTACAGATTTCATTGTGAAAAGTCTAGTTTTTACGATAAACTTGAAAATTATTTTAGCTGAAACACGACTCACTGAGTAAAAGTTTTAATAAAGAGTAGTGGTTTTTCTGTCTCTGTCACTTCTTTCTTTCACGTCAAAATGACACTGTTCAACAATTATTTTCGTAAATTGGGTAATTTTGTGAAGCCCTTCAAAAGAACGGAGTGTTTTATTGTTTTATCGAAGCGCACATTTGCTAGTAAGTTTTGGTGGCATAATTTATATTGTAAGCTTCGGAAGAGGTAATTATTTCATAACCTAACTTCTCGAAGTCTCCAATGAACTTCAATGAATTGATCAGTAATAATGTTCCTTTTATCCTCATTTGAGATGTTTTCGATGTAAAATACTTATGACTATCAAGTATTCTACAGTTTCTATAAATCAATATAAAATGCACACAACTATTTCATTATCATTACGTTTTTACATCTTTTATAAGCTCAAGTAGATCTAACTCCTATAGACTAGTTGACCAAAAACAGTTTCCTTAGAGTGGAAATTTTGAAAATTGGTTAAGAATGAAAATCTATAAATATCCTGAAATGCATACCTACCAACCTAAGTATTTCTTCATTTTTAACCAAAAGATGAGATTGGTGCCCCAATTTTCAGGAATATGACTTGACATCTTTATATATTATGAACAATGAAGATAGAAGGTTATTTAATTCATTATTACGTAATCACAATTTTTGTATTTCCACATGTATTTGATACTGCAGATAAGATTTGTAGTTTGATTAACAGTTGTTAGTAATTTTTTATTTGACCAATTGCATGTGTGAGTTATTGCCTATTGAAATGCTAACAGCCATCCGTTATGTCAACCTCCCTGGAACAGTAGTGAACGCTGTTGGTTTATAAGTGGGAGGTTCCGGGTTCAATTCCCAGAAAAGGAAATGTTGGAGCTTATAATTTCTAAATTGTCTCTGGTTTGGTCTGGTGGGAGATCTGCTATATGATTTATCAAATATGTTGAATAATTAATTAAAACACCACAAAAAAAAATGTAATTATTTTCGTTGGTGACAACACCAGGTGGCTGGATGTGTTGTGGACACAAAGCCAAGTTGGTTGCGCCTTTAACAGTGTCTGTTTGTGACAAAGGTATTATGAAAGATCTATTTCTATTGGGTATCAGTGCTGTCCCGCTGTTCAATGTAATTTGCCTTCTCACTGCACACTCTAAAATTACTTATTATTATGGATACTTGGACGGGATGACTGGCCAATAAATATCATTTAATCAAATAATTAAATGCATAGTCATAGTGATTATCAGTCATACAATTTTTGTAATATTTTATAATTTGACACATCTTCTTAATCTTCCATCACATTCCTCATAGGCAGTTAACTGGAAAAAGTAAGTTTTTGATATTGCCGAAAACATGGGAATTTTCAAAAACTGAGTTTTTTCTAAAATAAAATACTCCATTGGGCCACAGTAAAAACTATCTAAAACCTTGGTCCATACTCCGTAAGTCTATAATATTGCGTACAACTGAATAAGGATGATGTCCACATCAGCGACTTTTTATCAAATGTCAAAATGCTTGCTTAGTAAGGGACCTTGTATGAAATACACAGATGTGGCATCTGACATAATTTTATGTACTTTAAAAAAAAATTATGAATTTTGGAAGACCCTCTATTTAATAGTTCCTAAGAAATAATTTATTTTTTGATTTATTGGAGAGTGGCTAGTTTTTTTTTTCATGGCTTGTATTACTTGACTGTCATTATTACGTGATTATTGTCATTATCTGTAGTGTGTGTTTAATGAACAAAATAAAAATATTTTTGGCATAGTCATCATCCCAATTACCACACATACTTATATCATTTAATATTATTCTTTGTTGCTGTGCTATGTAAGTGCAAATGATAATTACTCCTAAATATCGATGGGGCTTGGTCTGGAAAGTTTGCTTTATTAACACCTTAGTTCCAATTTCTGCCCTATTTCAGATAACCTCTGATTTTACCATCACATTTAGATTCTAAAAAGAGTAGGCAAAAGCAGCATATAAAGTGTATGTTGTGTAGGATCTGGTGAACAAAATGGTGTAGTTTAATAAACTGATATAGTGCATGTCAGACTCTCTCACGAAGGGTTCTGTACCGTCATACAAGATGTAAGACTTTTATGTGCAACACTGCAAGTTAATGATGGGCAGCGCCATCTACCAAGCATTACATTACATCTACATATCATTTCCAAGCAATATAGCTTAAAACTGTTCTAAAATGAGCCCAAAGTTAGTGATTTAGAAAAATGGCAAAAAATATAATTACAATAAAGTTTAGTTCGGGCAGTTACACTGTTTTGACCACCAGCTCCTTATTTTTATTAAATGCTATCTGTCTCAGATTATGGATTGGACCAATCCTTAATCTAAGCTATGTGTTGTCACCTGAACAGATATTGTGCTCAGGTTTGGTGCTTGGGAAACATACTACAAAACATAAAACAATGCATTACATTTCAATTCATTTGACAATAGGACTTTGGATATTGATATTTTAACAAAACATAGTTTTGTTGAATCTGTTTCCACCAATGCTAAACTATGTGAATCAATGAAATTGTTTGGTGGATATGACACACATCCATAGCAACATAGTATGTGTGGTGGAAAAGCGCTCTTAAGCTATACATAATTACTAACACTATAGCACCAAATGATTACATTGGCATAACATGCACATTGTAGATGGGGCATACGACTATGACTTGGCGGTTATCGGTGGTGGGTCGGGAGGCCTGGCCTGCGCCAAGGAGGCGATCAACCTGGGTGCTAAGGTTGCCGTACTAGATTACGTGACCCCGTCTCCACAAGGAACAAAATGGGGGCTCGGTGGAACGTGTGTGAACGTTGGATGCATTCCCAAGAAGTTGATGCACCAGGCGGCGTTGCTGGGAGAGGCTATTCATGTGAGTTACCTTTTTTATTATTTTTTCTGCGGCTGTACTTTAGATCTTTTGTTATTTCAATTTATTAGAAAATGCAAGTGACCGCGATGAGGATCATTTTGGCCATTGTCCTTTCTAGCTAGGCCAGGGACAGCGGGAAAACGCGGGTGGAATTTCGCGCGGGATTTTTCGATAATTTGTTAATTTATATAGTAACGCTGCAATTTATTTTAATCCATAATAATATTTAGGTATAAAATTCCAAGTTAAACGCTTATCAAATGGCCGTCAGCAGACAAGTTTTTCTTCTGTCGTTCTGTTTTTATTTTTTATTTTAACTTGTTGAAAGCACACTTTTTAACAAAAAGTTAAGAAGGTAGGTACGTCATTTTTCGGCCGCGAGAATTGTGAAAAGACTGGCACAATTTTTAAGCTTTTAGCTTGTTCACGTCGAAAACCGGGTGGACTAGCGATGGCGATCGTTGCAAAAGAAACAATCGAATGAATCCAACCATTGAACATTCGATTTTCGATTTGTTCGTCTTTACAGAAACAATCGAATAAAAATAGACAATCCAAAAATACTTAGGGAAAGACACTTCGACAAAGACACTTTCAAAAGCCAATTTGGGAATTTATAGTTTCTAAATTGTCTCTAGTCTGGTTTGGTGGGAGGCTTAGGCAGTGGCTAGTTACCACCCCACCGACAAGGCCGTACTGCCAAGCGATTTCGGTTCAGGTACGATGCTGTGTAGAAACTAAAAAAGGCTTAATAAAACTGCCATATCCCTTCCAAGTTAGCCTTAGCACCGGGTGAGATCGTTGTCAAGGACTAAATTATTGTAATCGATAAAAAATAAAACGATCGAGGTACAGAGTACTAGACTACAGGCCCATGTTTAAAAATGGGTGGGTCATATGAACCACCAGGTGACGTATACAGGACGATATAAGAGCATAAAATAATAAGTTTCAGCACTATGCCGTCACTTGTAAGCTGTCCAACAGAGTGCTGGTGAGAATTGAAAAGTGCAGGTAGAGTGAGTACATTTTGGTCATATATTTTTGTACGGCATTTTTACCATCGATAGATCCATGAAAAATAATAAGAAAGCGCGCAGTGCCGTAAAAAAATGGTGCGCCACAAAGTCAGTAAATGTTTTGATTTTCTGACAATTTCCGGGGTAAATTTGGTCATTTAATTCTGTACGGCACTAGTTTCATACTGTTTCAATACAGCCTCTAATCCATTATTCCGCAACGCCGTACAAAAATCATGCGACAAGGGGAAAAAATTGAGGGTAGCAACCCCCTCTCTTTCCGTGGTCCGGGGGGTGATTTGAAACAACATAAAATTAATTTATTTTGAAAGTGTTTTATGCATAGATAATATTTTTTTACATGCCGTACATTTTCGTTGGTCCAAAGGTTTGTAGGGGATGTGGATATTATATACACACCCGTTCACTTCAGTTAGACGGCATAGTGATTTTATCATATTATCAATTGTTCTCTTCAAAAATATGTTAATGCCGTACAGTATCAGATGGCCATAAAGTACTACCCTTAAAATGGTAGCGTCATTTTCATCAGCCTAAAAGATATGGTCTGCATTAAAATGTACGGCATAATTTTTTCCTAATTTATTTATCTTAATACTATTTAAAACAAGGGAAAAGCGTAGAAAATTGCTATATTTTATTAATCTATGAATATTTAAACTTTTGCAATAATTTGAAAAATTTCAGTTTTTGTATTTATCTATAATTTTTTTTAGAACAGTTTCTTTTGAACGGCAATACTAAATAACAATAGTATTTTACACTATCATGTTAAAAAAAAAGTTGCCGTACAGAGTCAAATGATTTTACAGCTTTAAAAATTAAGTATACCATGAAATTAAGATAATTATTGATACACATTCAAATGAACACTAATTTTTTTACAGCATTATTTTTAATAGTACTTTTGAGTGCTAGATAATGTTTTGGAACCAAAGCCGTACTTTCTCAAATCACCCCCCGGACCACGGAAAGAGAGGGGGTTGCTACCCTCAATTTTTTCCCCTTGTCGCATGATTTTTGTACGGCGTTGCGGAATAATGGATTAGAGGCTGTATTGAAACAGTATGAAACTAGTGCCGTACAGAATTAAATGACCAAATTTACCCCGGAAATTGTCAGAAAATCAAAACATTTACTGACTTTGTGGCGCACCATTTTTTTACGGCACTGCGCGCTTTCTTATTATTTTTCATGGATCTATCGATGGTAAAAATGCCGTATAAAAATATATGACCAAAATGTACTCACTCTACCTGCACTTTTCAATTCTCACCAGCACTCTGTTGGACAGCTTACAAGTGACGGCATAGTGCTGAAACTTATTATTTTATGCTCTTATATCGTCCTGTATACGTCACCTGGTGGTTCATATGACCCACCCATTTTTAAACATGGGCCTGTAGTCTATACAACAAATTCTGAACTTGTAATAACAAAACAATCTATTAAATGCATGATAAATCCCGAGAATTTTTTTTTGACCGACCAATTCTATGACTGTCTTCAAGATGCAAGCTATAGTGCGTTTCATCGGATAGTACCTCTGGCGTTATGTTGGCTCCCCTGTCTGTCCAAGCCATTGGCACGATATTTGCATAAGAAGACGCAGATTTTGGCTATTTTCATTTGATTTTCCTGAATTAATGAAATGAAAATCAAATGAAAATAAACAAAATCTGCGTCTTCTCATGCCAATATGGTGCCAACGACCACCCAACAGACAGGGGAGCCAACATAACGCCATAGGTACTATCCGATGAAACGCACTATACCTCTGTATGTTTCATCAAAATCCGTAAAACGAATAAGTTGTGAAAAGATTATAAAAGACAAACAGACACAATTTCGCATTTATAATATTAAGTAGTAGAATGGATTTGTTGGTATAAATTGACAAACATTTTTGATTGTAGGGTTCGGTAAGTGCAAGAATCATCCCTGGACAATCCTATCCCTCAACCCTGATCCTGAAATCCTTTGGACTCGCTAAAGTGGGTAGCCTTTTAATGTCTTTTGCTTTTAACAATGCTGCCGTCCTTTTTCTAATAAGCCCTGTTTCAGATTTTTTCCTTTGCAAGAAGTAGTTTTTGAGTTATCGCCAAAAAACGTGCGAATTTTCTAAAATGACGTTTCTAAAAAAGAGTGCTACCAAGGTTTTTAGTTTGGTCCTAACGTGGTAAACTTTTATAGAAATTCAATACTCTTTATTTATTTTTATTTATTTAAACCACTTTATTGCACAAAAATACAAGGACAATAATAAATGAAACACTTATAGAAATACAAAGGGCGACCTTATCACTAAAGTGATCTCTCCCAGGTAACCCGTATGTTCGAACCTACAGGATAAGACGAGGAGTCGTCAAGCAGCTATTTATACAATTAGGTATACATAAACATACACTCTAATAGGTACATACTATACAATAAATATATAAATAAATAAAAATACTCTTTTTTACAATTAACCTTTTTAGGCAAAGGAAGGCAGAATCTTGCTTATTAGGTTTTCAAAAAATTTCTTTTTGTCTTGGGTATCTTTTCTTTTCCAAAATTTATAAAACAAACGAAATTGAAAGGTCTGAAATGAGTGCCATCCTTTTCACAATGTTCTATGCGAAACATTACGTTTATTCTAAGTTCAGCTGAATTAGCACAACTATGGGGATTAAAAAATCGGTCAAGTGCGAGTTCCGTATCTTGGTAAGATAAGTACGTGCATTTGCTGTAATTTTGTTGCTTAAGTTATCTTCAATGGCAAATGTAAGTTTGTAATTGCAAAAAAAAAACGCAAATGAACAATTTTCGAATTCGTCTCTTGTGCTATGAGACCTTGCTTCTTGCCAAATTTCATGATCCCAGGTCAAAGGGTATTCATTAATTTGCGTGTTAAAATATGAGGCATTTAAATGTGTTGATTGCTTTGACTGAGAAACTTGATAAATCGATTCCTACTTACATTCGAAACTAGTAGAAATCGATTATCGATGTAAAGAATGGTACTTAATTTACTAAATATGTATTCATAACTTCCATATTGATTTTTTTATTATTGCGGTCATAAATGCGCCGTGTTCATTACAATAGCTATCGAATGCCTAGTTGCTGATACATAATATACTATGTGTGTAGCTGTAATTACATAGGTAGGTATATTCAATTACAGTATGACTAAGTATGGATAATACACGTATTGCATGTAGAGATTCTATTCTGGGTCATACCTATCAGGCCGGGCTCACTTGCTCACGGGATCTACGGCGTCCTCCGATCCTATCCTCTTCGATCTCACTATCATCATCATCATTATCAACGGATAAACGTCCACTGCTGGACATAGGACTTGTAGGGACTCCCACACGCCACGGTCTTGCGCCGCCTGAATCCAGCGGCGCCCTGCGACTCGTTTGATGTCATTTGCCCACCTAGTGGGGAGACTTCCAACGCTGTGCTTTCTAGTGCGATGTCTCCATTCTAGTACCTTGGGGTCTCATAAGAGAGTGAGAGAATTATTAGAGAAGTTTACGCGATAGAAAGAGATGCGTTTGTTAAACTTTAGACCGCAGTACTTTGCTATCTGAATTGACTGTATTGCATCGTAACAAGAGTCACTATTTATTTTCTCGTCCTTGCTTAGTGAGCCTTCTGTACCTGTAAGGTAACCATTAAGTGTTCAGTGGTAACCTATCTGGTTTCTTCTGTTGGTTGTTGGTTGGTTGTGTTGGTGGTGGTGTAGGTGGTTGGCTTCTGGTTGAGGTTGGCGAGAACTTGGAGAACTCAAGCATTCGGGGTTTTACTTTCTTCACGATGCTTTCTTTCCCGTTTAAAGCAAATGATGTTTAATTGCTTGAAACGCACATGAGCCTGGAATCCTTGACCGCTTTGAATTGGAGGCCGAAGTTTTAGCCACTATCACCCCTTTTTCTGTCGCACATTAATAACTTATTGATCAGTCGACACAGGAAAGTGTAGCTGTAAGTTGTAACCCTGAGTATTGTGTTGGTTGGAGCTGTAACCTTGGCCTTTCCCGTTGCCATGTCGAAAAACGTGACGCACAAGTTTAATTTGCTTCGCCTTAAGTAGGTACTTGTTGAGACCGTTGAGTTTGTGTAAAAAATACAATACGAGAACCAAGAACAATCATGTCGTTAATCTAGTTTACTAGATGAAGTCCGCAATTTTGTGCACGTAGATTTAGATTTTCTATAAAGTTTGCTGTATAGGATCGAACTAAAAACTAACTCAAAACCTTGGATTTTTAAAACTAAAAATAGCGAGCAAACGAGCAGGTGTGTCATCTGATATTAAGTGATTACGTTGCCCATGAATATTTGCACCACCAGACCAGAGGAACCGCCAATGTATTGCCGGCCAATCCATTGGTCCTACAAAGTCATCGTATTTCGTTTTTACAAACATTCGGTTTTAGGGTTCCGTATTTCAAGAGAAAAAGGAATCTTCGTAGGATCACTCAGTTGTCTGTCTGTCTGTCTCTCTATTGTTCTCTCAAGACCCGTCAAAGGCACCAAAACCTATAGGGTATTTCCCGTTAACCTAGAACCATGAAATTTGGCAGGTAGCAATCTCTTATTGCACAAGTTAATGGAAAACTCCGAAAGGCATGAATTTGTGTTGGGCTTAAATAAATAAAAAATATCAGAAGTATTATTTCTTCTACGATGGTACGGAACCCTTTGTAAACGTGGCCGACTCGCATTTGAAAATTCCCACGTTTTTTGGCACAAAAAATACAGAGATCGCTTCAATTCAAAGTGATAAAAGCCAATTGTACTTCTATTTTTGTTGTTTATTTGTTTTACTTTTATTTTGTGTCCATGTATAATATAAGCATATTTCAAAGATTTCATTACTTTTTGCAGTTAACTACATTTTAGATATAGGATGCAGAATTAGCAGCATCATTTTATTCACAATCTCCTATTTCAGGAAGCGGTGGCGTACGGTTGGCAAGTACCCTCTGTCGAACAAGTCAGGATAGACTGGTCGGCTTTGACAGAAGCTGTGCAGAACCATATTAAATCAGTCAACTGGGTCACCAGAGTGGACCTTAGAGAGAAGAAAATTGAATACATCAATGGTTTAGGAGAATTTAAGGATCCCCATACAATAATTGCTACGATGAAAAATGGAAGCAAGAAGGTGTGTAGTGTACTTTTTATAATAAGCTCCCAGAAGACATATTGGAGATGTCTCTCAAAATACTCTGAAAACCTGGGAAGTATACCCTTTCAAACAAAAAAATAATCCAAATCAGTCCAGGCTTCTTAGAGTAATTGGGGAACATACATTAAAAAAAAGATTCTGACACATTGAAGACCTCCACCTTTTTTGAAGTCGGTTAATAAACATATGGTCAAGTGGAAAACCTCATCCTTTTTTTGAAGTCGGTTAAAAAAAATGCCTGGCTGAATTTGTTATGCATAAATTTTGAAACCTCGCACGGCATTTAAGTTCTATGTGTCAACATGGTCAACTGTCATGTCAAAGTACTTAATTTAAAAGTAAGGGCCGGCGCACATATGGCGGAGCGCAGCGCAGAGCATTTTTCACAGTCAAAATATTATCGACATTGTCCTCATTGAAATAATATCTAAAATCAATTGTGCATCCGTGCGGATACTCGCGCAATCCCGCGTGTGCTCGCGCATTTTCTGGTAGAAATTCGCGTAATGTGTCACGCGATTAGAAAACTTCGCGGGCATGCTCTGCGCTGCGCTCCGCCATATGTGCGCCGGCCCTAAGCCGTACTTTTCACATGACACATGCAGAGCTAAATGGCGAGTGAGATCTCAAAATATATGCATTATAAATGATTTGATTTGAAGGAGCTGACGGCTAAAAATGTGGTGATTGCGGTCGGGGGCAGGCCCCACTACCCGGATATCCCGGGGGCTAAGGAGTACTGCATCAGCAGTGACGACATCTTCAGCTTGAGCAATCCACCGGGCAAGACTCTGGTCGTTGGGGCTGGATGTGAGTAGACTTCTTCATTTATATTGAGCAAATGGCATGATTACATTTAACCAATGTACATAATAAAACAGATTTTTATAATAGGTTTAGATTTATCGTGCAAAACGTCAGAAAAATACCCGATTACGGAACCCTCGGTGCGCGACTATGACGCGCACTTGGCCAGTTTTTTCCTGACTTAATTCACATAAGTCATATGGAGCATGTGCCCTGATAATGTTGCTTTCTATAGGTGCAAGAATTTTTAAAATCGGTTCATAGTTTTTGAGTTTAACCATTACAAACAAACAAATCTTTCCTCTTCATTATTTGTTTTTTTTTTTTAAAGAATATTAGTCATTTTTTTAATAATGACTAACATTCCCATTTCGAAGTGGGTACGACAATAGTGCAACGGATTTCAGTCCGCTGCTATAACCGTTGAGCTATTGAGGCTATAAATATGATTATATGATGTTTATATGATTTGATGCAGATATTGGTTTGGAATGCGCCGGTTTCCTCAACTCTCTGGGCTACTCGGCTACCGTGCTAGTGCGCTCTGTCCCTCTGCGCGGCTTCGACCAGCAGATGTCGAGCATGATCACCAATGAGATGGAGGAGAAGGGCGTCAAGTTCCAGCATAGATGCATCCCCCTCTCGGTGGAGAAACTGGCGTCCGGGCAGCTCAAGGCTCGCTGGTTGAACACGGAGACTCAGGAAGAGTAAGTTTTTTCTTAATATTTATTAAATGTGATAATAATCAAATTCCTGAAAGGCCGGCCAAGTATTGGCGGTTCCTCTGGTACTGCAAATGTACTAATACTAATGTGTAATGTGTGAGTGTGTAATGTGAGGGCGGCGGTAATCACTTAACATCGTGTGACCCGTTCGCTCGTTTGTTCGCTATTTTTATTAAAAAAAATACAAATAGGTGGCTAATTCCGTTGTACACAATTCTCTAAACTTGATCAGATTTAAATTTCCGCTAAAACGAGACAGTTTTTTTTCAGCGATATAACGCAGTCTCGTTTTAATAGTCTTAGTAGGCTGCTCTATAGATTTCAGACTGAACCTTGTAATCTTAAAGTAACTGGTGCCTACTGAAATTTTTGTCTCTATCTTTTGTATGGTTTTTTTTTGTATGGGAACAAACCTTCACAACTCCCCAAATCTGATTATGGCCGAAGGGCCGATCGCAGATGGACTTATTGAAAAAAAAAAAATATTTTGTATGGGATTACGTAACAGAGAGAGTGGTAAACTAACTTCATTTCACGGATAGGATATAGAAAGGATATTGCATTGTTATTAAACGAGTAGTTTTATATTAATATGTAGTCTCGGTAGGAACGGCATTCCGAACCAGTGGTAAATTATTTTGATGATTCAAAAGCACTTGTAAAAGTCTACTTGAATAACAATCTATTCTATTCTAATAATATTATTGAATGTTTTTCAGGAGTGAAGACGTTTTCGACACTGTACTGTTGGCTACCGGACGGTATGCGCTCACCCAACAACTGAATCTTCCAGCGGCTGGCGTTACTGTAAGTATTCTTCTAACTGCAAAAGAATAGAACATGCTTCTAGGTTTTTGCTCAAATAAAATTTACGCACGAAATTGTTAAAACATGTTTTTGTTCAATGTTTCTGTTACGAACCGCTAATGTCTGAAACGCCTTTCTGTGTTTCCTGCTACTATAACTGAAAAGTTTCTATTCACTCTTGAGTAGTAGGCATGTCTAGGCGTACAATAGTACCTACTTTGAATAAATAATTTTGATTTTGGTACCACTAGTTCTTACGGTTGAAGGGACGATTGTTGTCAAGCGCAACAGGCACATCTATCCTGTAATTTAAAAAAAGTGCTTTGGAATCCTCAAGTATTTTTTAAAAATTCACTATAGGCAAGCGTTTGACCACAATCACACCTGATGGAAAGTGATGAGTGGTCTAAATGGGACGCGTTTACCTAGAAGATTCACTCTTGTTTTAAAGATAAGTATCCGGATTGTGATTGGTAGGAAACACAGATCGCGGAAGAGTATTCCAAACCTTAGCCATGCGTATGAGGAATGATGATATGAACGTTTCGTGCGTGTAGATGGGGATGTCGACGACATACATAAATATGGCAACTCGCCGATGTCTTACGATTCGGTGATAAAATGGTGAAGGGGAGACAAGATCGAAAAGTTCCTATGCACACACCTTCTGAAATATATCCTACAAAATACCAATAATAAATGCCCTCTTCTTACTGAGAAAAAACAGTAAAAAATTAGGCGGTCATACTTTGCATTTGCAAAAATTTTCATAGTTTAGAATAAATTAAGATATCGTATTCATTTGATGCTAGTTAAAATGGTAATTGTTGGTATTGTGAAAGGGTGACCGTTTATAATGCAGGCGGACGCTCCCCAGTCACGAAACGTAAGCAGTAAAACCAGTAAAGGCTATTGTTATTGTTGTTTGTTGTCAAGTTTGTTTTAAACTGATGCGGGCGCGTTTCCCAGGAGAAGCAGGTTCGAATCCTACTGGTTTCGTAATTTTCGATATGTATTTAAGTGTTGAAGTTTCCTTGAAGTGTAGGTAAAAAACACTATCATAAAAATCATAAATTGTTTGTAAAACAACTGTAGTGTAAAACAAAAAATAATTGGTATATTAGGGACGATGTCTACTAGTCAAATCAGTAACTTTTTATCAAACGTCAAAGCACTCGTTTAGTGAGGGAGTTTGTATGAAATAAATAGATATGACGTCACATACATTTAACGTAATTTGACGCACTTTTTTAGTTAAATCACATTTAAAATCGTTAGTAAACTTAAAACAAGCAGCGAATGTGGAATTTACGAATTTTGGAAGAACCTCTGAATTAATAATTACTTAGAAGAAATAATTTATTTCTGACATAGGCATCATCCCCGTTCAAAGTTAAAGCCTTTCATTTCAAATGAGACGTCATGGTAGCATCCAAATCTTATTCACTTGCCTTTTCTTTCAGACACTATCAAAAAACGGCAAAATCGTCGCGAACACGGAACAAACGAATGTGCCCCACATATACGCGGTGGGAGACGTGTTGGAAGGACGGCCGGAGCTGACCCCGGTGGCCATACACGCGGGTAGACTGCTGGCCAGGAGGATGTTCGGCGGCAGCTCGCAGCAGATGGACTACGAGAACGTGGCCACCACGGTGTTCACTCCGCTGGAGTACGGCTGCGTCGGCTTGAGCGAGGAAGTCGCTACTGACAGGTAGCTCTTCTTTTCAACCGTGTGCACTTGAAAGAAGTCATAGCGGTTTCTGAGTCTCACTGTTTCTCGGATGATCCATTTGGTAGCGTTGCGGGAGCTCTCTACCACAGGCACCTTTTAGGCAAACGCGTCCCACCTTAGGCCACATCATCGCTTCCCATCAGGTGTGATCGTGGTCACAATAAAAAAAGAAAACAGTTGTCTGTGTTGACACACTGACAGAGCTATACCAATATATTATCTTGATGCATTTCTATGCTGGTTTCTACTACGATAACAACAACATTGACGCGGCGTCTGTGCTCATGACGTTATAATATGTATAGTACATACATTAATCTACCGCTCTGTAGTGGTTACTAACGCCAAAGAGGTTCGATTCGAAGGTCATCTAAAGGCCAGCGCACATCATGCACAGCAGAATGAAGCTAATATAGCACCCTCTCTGTTAGGCTTTATCATTTGTATGGGTATGTAACAGAGATAGCGCTATACTAACTTATCAGCGGAAGAAGTTAGTATAGCGCTCTCTGTTTTTGTATGGGATTAGTTAGAGAGAGCGTTATATTACCTTGGGTTATAGGGTATAGAGCAACGAAACAGTTACTGGACTGTCTCTGTCTCCACAGATACGGCGCAGACAACCTGGAAGTGTACCACGCGTTCTACAAGCCCACCGAGTTCTTCATCCCGCAGCGCAACATCCGCAACTGCTACCTCAAGGCCGTGGCGCTGCGCGACGCGCCGCAGCGCATCCTGGGGCTCCACTTCGTGGGCCCGGTCGCCGGGGAGGTCATACAGGGCTTCGCGGCCGCTGTCAAGTGAGTACACCTCATTTTCTTCTTCATCACCAACCCGTTGCCGGAGCATGGGTTTCGTCTTAGATTAAGGGTTTGATTTGATTAGATTTTGATCTTTTTAAAAGAATATTAGCCAAGTTATTCATGACTAATATTTCCCTTTTCACTCCAACTAAAGGCTTGTGCTAAGAGTAGGTACGACAATAGTGCAACGCGTGGGGTTTGAATCTCCGGCCTCTCGGAATTCAGTCTGCTCCTGTAACCGTTGAGCTGTTAAAGTTTGGCCATTATCCAACCATCCAAGGTTACGCACTAGGTCCGACTTCCGTCATCCGATATCTCTCCGTCATGCGTGAGATGCGTAGATACGTCATACGTCCGACATATCTATGTCAAAGATGTCCACTTAATAGCTTGGATTTAGATTAGTGTGTAAGAAATATCCGAATTTGGTCCGCGTTTTTTATATCCCTATTTTCGGGTTCGGATCGGATGAGTACGTAACCGCTCTTAGAAATGCCCGGGATCAAACCCCCAACCCCTCAAATAGGAGATCGACGTCTCAACCATTAGCTATTACAGTTCTATACTACCATTTATAAATTACTACATTACAGTGCTTTTGGCCAAATTCAATAAGTAACCAATTTTTTGTCAGCTGGCTTATAATATGAGTAGAATAAAAATGTCATAGCCTAGAGCAATAAATTGAAATTCGTTCTTCAGATGCGGCATAACCATGGAGCAGCTGTCCAACACGGTGGGCATCCACCCCACTGTGGCGGAGGAGTTCACGCGCCTCAACATCACCAAGCGCTCCGGCAAGGACCCCAACCCAGCCTCTTGCTGCAGCTAAACACCTCGCAGCATAGCATCATCATCGTCAACCGGTAGACGTCCACTGCTGGACATATTACGTCTCTTGTAGGGATTTCCACGGATTCTGCAGATCCCTAGACGTCGTCTGCCCACCAAGTGGGGGTCTTCAAACTGTTTTCAAGTGCGAGTTCACCTTGGGACCCCAACGTCTATCGGTTTTTTGAACTAAGTGCCCTGCCCATACCCACCACATAACTCATGCTAATAAACAAGCTAGATATGGGCATTATGGCTAGTTTTAAATCATTTTCATTTGGAGATAGTACTACCACTTTTAGTCGCATCGGCTAAAATACGTTTGCACCGACTAGCGCGACGTAATACCTACTAAAACCGAATGCACATCAATGAAATAGACCTTATTGCTTGGCGTTAAGATTTTAAACACAAGAACAACAGACTTGTGCTATCTCGCTCATAACCCGCGCGTACAAAACATGGCGCGCAGGCAACAACCAATAATAAGCCAGGGATTGTGCGCTCTGTTAGAGTTGCGTTTAACGGGTGTGGGGTCAGGTATGACCAGCCCGATATTGCACTAAAGCTAATCGACGCCTCGACGACCCGAAGCAGAAAATCGCTGCATGGGGGAACCGCATCCGAAGATACTCGGCAAGAGTCGAACGATTTCAGCAAAATCGTCTCTCCCGAGTGATCAGAAAGGTTCTATAAAAGACTGGAGTGCCCAGCAGTCTGCTCTACCTCTCAGCGACCGTAAATAAATAAAATGTGCTCTTGCCTTCTTCCACTTCGGAATTGGTAAGGTTGGTCACACAGATCTGGATAATGCTATTCTCGTCTAAAAAATCTATTTTGTTTTGCACGAACGTCAAAAATTCACTAATAATAATATTCGCCATCATCGTTTAACTTAGACCACCCACCACATTTTTTTCTATCGCTTATTTCATCGGACACGTCCGAGCGCATCGGCGACGCGTGACCACCGACCAATAAATAGCAGACGTACGCGCGCTATGATTGGCTGAGATAATTTCGCGCCATTAAGAAATAAGATTTCTGCGCAGGTACATGAAAGCAGCGTTACTTATAAAAGTGTTAGTACTGTACCTAACTTACTGTTATATATATAAGTATCTATTATTATTGTACAAACGACGTGCATGCACGATAAATATTCATCTATTGAGAATGTCTCGATATGTTTTATGGCCTGCGCACACTGGAGGACGGCACGTCAGAGACGATGACCGGCACAGCATACAGGTGTGCCCTCACCAGAAACTGCCGCGACCAAAAGCTGCATAAAATTTTGAAGCTTACAAGACCTGTATTTTAAATTAATACTTATCTTTTTATTTAAAATACTTATCTTTTAATTTAAACAAAAATCCGCCGTTTTGTGTATTTAAGAATAAAAAAAAACTACTATAAAACTCACACAAAAAAGTATTTACTAATATGTATTTTTTTGTTGGGTATTTTTATTTACTGAAGACTTTGTTCTAGACGATTATTAAAAATCTAGTTTGAAGTTATGAATTTGCTGGCCATGCTGGGGGCAGGAATGAACATGGTCCTTTATCAATTTAATTTAATATTTATCCAATCGAAATAAGGTATAAATTTATTTGCTTGGTGATTGAGCTTAGAGCATCGCAGCGCAGTTTTCTCTGTAGAACCGAGCATCGAAATTTATAACTTATGTCCATTGAATAAATAATAAATTCAATTGATAAATTTAAAATCCTCTGCCGTCCCATCTTCCAGTGCGCGCAGACCATTACTATCTGTTTGAACATTGCCAATGAGTTGTTTAAATGGATTTTTTTAAACTACCCCAGTTTATATTAGAAGTTTGAATTTCGAGATCAAACTTTAAAATAAATATTCGTTGTTGAAAGCTAAAAGATGAAACCTATGATAAAGAATTATATTTTTTAGCACAGATAAAATAATTAGTTGAAAAGATAAATGTTCAAAATGTTTAATCCGTAGGCTAGTACATAGTGATAATGTATTGACTATTGAGTAATAGATTCGAAATTCATTCCTGCAAAGTTTAAGATAAATATTACCATATACAGTGTGGCCCAAATAGTGACGATCAAAAAAATTAGGTTCCTTGTACTTAAGATCTTAAAAATACCTCTCATTCTACAAAAAAATCCATAGCGCAAACTGTTTACGTTCAGTTTTTAATTGAAATGCCTAGTATTATGTTACTCCTAATGCTAGCGCTAGTTATTATTAGCTTATTTATTTTTAGTATTACAGTAAGGTTTTTTGGCACTATAATTATATATTTTTGATTTTTTATTCAAACAACCATAGACAAGTAACACCAGAACAGAAGTTACCAAGTTTTGTCCGTGGTGTTTGGTGAATTTGCATCTGCACCTTGAACCTTATTACACAAATAAGTTAGTGAACATTGTTACTTCAAAATTTGTAATACACAAATAATAATAAGAATGTAAGTCGATGACCCAACGTCGAAATTACATAAAAAATATAAAAAGCTTTATCTGTCCGTGTGCCATTCATTGTAATTGGCAGCAAATTCTGCCCTCTGATTGGCTGAAAAAATGTGAACAGCGAATTCAACCAATCAAGGGGCAGTATTGACTGCCGGTTACGATGATTAACGTTTTTGTTATTCCATCAGGGGTCTTTTTTCATCATCAATTAGGTCATCAATGCTATGTTACATTTTCGCTTCGATTCGCTGTGAGTGTGAATCGACCCTTCAGCGCAGGCACACGTTCCACTTTAATTAAGTAGTAGGTAAATAATAAATAATCAGTTTGTTAATATGTACCTAACACTTTAATTTAATTTCTATTGTGATTACTAATAAAGTGATATATTTTTTAAATGTCTTTTATTTATTTATTTATTAAGGTTTTCGTACACTTTTGCATAAGTATTTTTGATCATTTTTGCATACGTATATTTGATTATAGCTTCGCTTAAAAATGAGAAGCGTACTCCGTAACTTGATGCAGACTGTTATGGTGAGCAAGGGAATAAATGAAAATCTTTTAAATCGCTTAGGTCTAATTTATTGTAACATAAACAATACAGACTAAGATAGACATTACAATATTTTTTACTAAAAGGTTAGACAGCGAGTCGCATCCGTCCATCCGTTTTTATATCCGTTATGATTTCAAAGTCGCGGCCGCGTTTATGGTATGGTAGGTATAAATAAATAAATCTGGCTCGTTTTAACTGATATTTAAGTCAGCAGAGTCAAAGTGCACTTTATACCTAAGTAGATTTCAACCTTGGTCTGAGCCCATCAGTCAAGTACGCTCTATAGATATCAGCTTTAGTGTTGGTGCTACGACACCGCAGGCTAGGGCTCGTCGTTGGTGGTGTACTGCATCATGTCGGGCGTGGCGCGGCACGGGAACCAGATCTGCGCGGTGGGCAGCGGGTAGTACTGGTGCGCGCGGATCTGCACGTTGTCGAACCGCCAGAACCGCGGCCCGCGGAAGAAGTACGTGTCTGAAATCAAAACGAGTTCTAAATTCAAAGGACGATAGCCAAAATACAGAGTGGATAATTGCAGCCGCAGTCAGGCTGCCTAGTGAGCGGAGTCTCTTTAGAAGAAAGAAAGAAACATAATTTCATTCCTCCACGCGCATCCCACAGGTTTTTATTATTTATTTTTATATTTATTTATGTATTATACTAATGCTTATAGGTACCTATATACCTTAGGTATATCTCACCAAGCAGCACAGCAGTTTGTTGGCGAGTTACCGCTCGTTTTTGCCCATCGCCTCGTCGAACAGGCCCTAGCTCAGCATAATGCTGTTAATCCTTGCACAATCATAAGAGCATACAGCGCTGATTTTCAGCTGCAAGTCTCGAGGCAAAGGTTGAAATCTATATCACTTTGACTTTGCTTAGACTTAAGTTTCAGTTAAAGCGAGACAGATTTATCGCAGCGCTATAACGCTGTCTCGTTTTAACAGTGTCTTAAGTTTGAGTAAAGACAAAGTGCGCTCTATAGATCTCAGCCTTAGTCTAAACACTTTACCTTCTTTCCATACAATGGCCGCGTCCACAGGATACGGCACATTCCTCCACGCGGACATCTCCTTGGGGTAGCCCCTGTCCATGGTGTGCGTTGATTCGTCGAACCGCCAGTACCGCTCGTACTCGATGAGGTAGGTCTTGTTGTTGTAGTTGGAGAGGAACACGGTAGTCAGCTCAGGCACTTGCGGTATCTTGTACTCGGTGATCCTCCCGCGCTTCACCAGACGGAAACGGGCGCTGAACTCCCAGTAACTTCGACCTGGAGGCCAGACCAAGCAAAACATGTGAGTTGGTTAATTCATGTTGGTGTACTGAGAAAGAGATGACAGTAATGTTCAGATGCTTCAGAGTGCATTTGCCCAGAAGATGCCTATCCAATTAAGAGTTAAAGGTACCTATATTAAAAGTGAGGGAAAGAGTGTTGCCGGCAGGGTGTTCAATATCCTAGCAGTTCAAATTAAATATGAGGAAACAAATCGCATCGTACGTGTCCGTGGAATTTCAATTACATACGGATCCAAACCTTGTCGATGACTTGCGGTACGATAGTAGAAATATGAAAGAGGAACTAGTCAAAAAAGTTCTTGGGAATACTCTCCGCATGACATTTTAAAACCTTCGCAATCTTTCCTGGTTACGGCCTTGCCACTCTGAGTACATTGACAATATAAGTCCTCGTACCTGAGAATACGACGATGTGTCCGTTCTGCTTCTCGTAGATGGTTCTGATGACGTTGATGTGCTTCGGCAGGCCGATGAACACGTCGTGGAACCGCTTCGGGTAGCCCTCCACTATCTGCTTCCTTTCGCTTAGCACCCACACCCACTGCAAGAAGAAGGAACATCCTATCAACCCGGTGCCTTTTGCAAATACTTGAACTGGGGCTTACACCTTTTCAGGCAGGTACTTTATCGGTAATACCTACCAATAAACGCAAAAATAAGTTTTTTTGTTAGTCGTTGATTATTATTGGATATTATATACTTTAATGAGTGCCATCAGACCTGGTACTCAGGCTTCCTCATCCAGCCACCCACCTTACATCTTATGAGCTCAATCGTTCACTGGATTGTTAACAAACAGAAGACGAATTAGCTACCTCGGTGCATGTATCTTAATTTAATGTATTGTATTGCATGCTTATAAGCAGAATTTGGCTGTACCTTTTTGTCTTTGTAACATCTCCACTGTTTACCCAAATTCGCAATAAAAAAATTTGATTTGATTTGATTTGATTTGATTTGAAGAGTGTTAATTTAATAATACGCACTCTTTCCGCTTGTCACTAACAAAACGTACCTCCTCTTCGAAGACGTAGATCCTGCCTTGAATGACTTGGATGGTGTCGTAGTTGGTATAGCAGAGGTCGGGCACATCGTTCTCGTCGTCTTCTTCACTCTCCGCCTTGGTGAAGCGCGGCGCGAGCGACGAGCGGCCCGACTCTATGCTCTCTGTTCGGGCCTCCAACTCTGCAGGCGAGTGCACGTCCTCTTTTACTGGAATAAAAAAAATTGATCAACATCCAGTACCCATGTACTTAGTACCTAGTAAGAGTAGTAACTCAGCTTTCTATTGTGTTACTTACTAGTAGTAGACTTTCCGAACTGATGTTAGTCTTGACTGGTCATAAGAGCCTTTAAAAGAGGGGTAGTTAGGTACGTGAAATAAATGATTTATAGTCCTAATATTGTCTTTAATAGTCTTAGGCGAATTAATGAACTTACAATACAGTTCCTGCATGCCCATTATATCGTCTTCATGAAGCTTCTCAACAGGCACCTGAAATGATTAATACTTTCAATTGCAGACCAAAAAAATATCGGAAATAAAGTTGCTGATTTAACAATCACCGCTTGGTGAGAAAAAATATCAGTCAAGTGAAGTATACCATGGCGTCAGATAAAAGAACTTTGACCTTCAATATATCTCCCATATGCGAGCATGCTCGGTCCGAGCACCCTCGTGTAGTGTCAACGTGGCGCGGCACGTGGCAGCTCCTTGGAGACCTACGTTACAGAGAGTGCAGTACCTGGTAGTACGGGTACATGACGGAGGCCTTGACGTTGGAGTGCGACAGGCCAAGCGCGTGGCCGATCTCATGCACGGCGACAGCGAAGAAGTCCGTGACGTCGTCGTCGTCGGGCGCGGCGTCGCCCCACAGCTCGTCGTCGTCGAAGTGCATGGCGCCGTGCGGCGGCGGGAACGCGTGGGCCACCACGCGACCTGGCCCGTCAAAAGGAAACCTACGTTACAGAGGGACCACTGTAGTTTTACGAGTTTTCAAAATGTTCAACAAACACATTATGGTGTGACTTTAAGTAAAACACGTGAAGTAGCTGTGCAAGATAGATGCGCTAAGCGATGCATCGGCAGTAGAGGGCTAACTGCTTTTGATTGGTTATAGTTACCCATCCCCGTGATCCTTGCTGGCGAAAGACACCTGTATGTCCGCCTTGCCGTGGTCCACGCGCCGGAAGCTGAGGCCACCGTGCGGCGCCCACACTTGCAACCCCGTGTTCATCAAGGTTTCCACGCGGGACTTTGGCAGGGTACTAGTCCCGTTGATTACCCTACAAAAAGTTAGACTCTCTTTCAAGACGACCTTCCTAGCGTAATTATGAATGCTACGTAGCCTAACTTGAGAGGCCTCAGGCGCAATTTTCGGCAGGGACAATTTAGGAATTAATAATAATTTCTAAATTGTCTCTGGTACGGTTTGGTGGGAGGCTTCCTCTTCTTCTTTCTTCGTGGGTTTCTTTTTCACACTTCGACATAGCCATCCGTTTCTTGAGGAGCCTAGGTATCTAGGAGACTAGTACTAGGCGTCTCAACCGAGGTTCACTTTATCCAAGTAGGCCTCGCTTGGCAAGGACTTGGTGGTCGGCTTAGGCCGTAGCTAGTTACCTTCCTACCGGCAAAGCCGTACCGTCAAACGATTTAGCGGTTTATTTCGATAGGAAAGGCATTCCGTGGTACCAGTGGTAGATGCTCTTGACGATTCAAAAGTACTTTGAAAAGTATAATTGAACAAAAACTAGTTGAATGAACCGCTCATCAATAAAATATCCTTCATCTCTGAAAATTATTTTTATCAGATTGAACAAAAACTTTTTTGGAAAAAAAGATTTTTTTGGAATTTAGGGTTCCGATACGATGCCGTGTAGAAACCGACAGGAGGTAAGTGTGGGTTTTATAAAATGCCATACCACTTCCAAGTTAGCCCGCTTCCATCTTAAGACTGCATCATCACTTACCAACAGATGAGATTGCAGTCAAGGGCTAACTTGTAATGGAATAAAATAAAAAAGCCTTTTCGGTGCAAACAATTCTGGCTTTTCATCTTTTGTCAGTCAGTAAAAGCTCATAAAAGTTGTATGGGAATGTTGGTACCTGTATGTAATGGCTTTCTTGCCCCATCCTTGTTGCAGGATGTATCGCTTTCGGCGATGCATTTCCGCCTTCGTTTCAATATCTTTCACGCCGCAACGTCTTCTTTTGAAAAGCTGTAGAATGAAGAAGTCGTATAAAAATTCTTTTTTTTTTCTTTTTCACCCCCGACCCAAAAAGAGGGGTGTTATAAGTTTGACGTGTGTATCTGTGTGTCTGTGAATCTGTGTATCTGTCTGTGGCGTCATAGCTCCTAAAGTAATGAACCGATTTTAATTTAGTTTTTTTTGTTTGAATGGTGGCTTGATCGAGAGTGTTCTTAGCTATAATCCAAGAAAATCGGTTCAGCGGTTTGAAAGTTATCAGCTCTTTTCTAGTTACTGTAACCTTCACTTGTCGGGGTGTTATAAATTTTTAATTTACACTTGTTATTAGTAGCTATGTTTTGTATCTTTTGCCGTGGGAGCGTGGGAGGGTGTGTACATAGGTCTATATATCGCGTGGTACACGTTGTACCATACCGGTCTGGCTGTTTTGGCGGATTATAGCAAATTAAGTTATTGTTGTTAAAACGCGGTTATTATACAACAAGGTTGCAAGGAAACGGACGGCTTTGCATACAAAGGTCCACAAAATAGTGTAGATAATGGTCACATTGTTTATGTTTTGCATACTTCATGCAACACGTCATATAGTAGGTATTATTTTAAAGAGCAACTGCTGCGACCTCTTCTCGGTAGTTCTCCGCTTTCCGAACCGGTGGTAGAGTCTTGACGCAGCACAAGTGGCGTATGCCATGAAAGAAATAAATTCATATTTTGATGTTCCTTGTGTATCGCGGTTTTCCATAAAGTAGCTTACGGCAAGTGGAGTGGAGACCGCGTAAGCGCCACCGACCAGAAAAAAAAATTGGTTGTCTGTAAAGTCGGTTTACTGACGATAGTTGAACGTGACAACAAAGGCCGATTGTGCTTCTTTGTCGCTCGTTCCGCGCTCTCGCTTGCACTTCAAGCCTTACATGGAACGCCTCAGAGCGAGGTAACGCCGCATGAGTCATGTTTTTTCGTGCGTGCAGCCGTCTCTATCGAATTATAAGACGTTGTCACGTCAAAAAAGGTACCTGAGCGTAGTGTGGGACGACCTTCAGTCCGCTGGACCGATGACCTGAAGAAGGTGGCGGGGAGCGGGTGGATGAGGAATGTTTGGTGGCGCGTTCATGGAAAGGCCTATGTTCAGCTGTGGACGTATACAGGCCGATGGAATGGAAAATGGAATGGAGGTAACTCCTACTTCCTACTTCTATCCAAAATTTGTAAACATACTTTCCTAGTTTCATCGTCAAGGTACCCCGTGGGTGGCAGGCCGGCGAAGCTCTGCATCTTCGCCACGGCGTCGGCGACGGACTGGCCGGTGTAGGTCTCGCTCTCTGACAGAGACACTTCCGGCAGGTAGCCGTACATCTTCATGAAGTTTACCTGAATCATTAGCACCATTATTCTAGTCCGTACCTACTTTTCAAATGCGATTTGCGCAAAATTTCAACTCAGTTGACTTGTTGTTGTGTTACCAGTTAGCATATAAGCAGATCATGTTAGGTACTTTATATAGGTACCTACTTAGTAGAAGTATAATTTTTCTTAATTACTTGATCATAATAGTATCAGCAATCCTCAGGATTCGATCATACCTATATCTATACACTCTCACTCTTCGAAATCCGAACCTTACTGTCGTAACAGACCAATTAGGTACCTATAGTGTTCTAAGGGATCCAATATTTGTTCGATAGATAGGAAGCTAATCTTAATTTTTTTGCGATTCTTATTGCAACCAATTCTTTTTTATACCTAGGTAGGTACATCTTAAGTTAACCGGAAGTCGTGTAAAAAAATGCAATATGTATTACTTACATCCTTTATCAAATACGGACCTACCTACATAAACGATAAAGTAAACAAAAAAAAAAATTAGGTCACCCATATATTAATTATCTTAGCATTTAAATACTTAATTAAAACTGACCTCTTCGATAGTGGGTGCATTTTCCTCCAAGAATATAGTTTTTGCTGACACAGCACTGCAGGCTACGTAGAGGAGACTTGTGAATGTTATACTGTACCCCAGTACAGACATGAGGACACAATTGCGCGGGTTCATGTTCACGATCGAATGGACAAAAGCGTGCGCACACTGCCGACCTTTGACAGCAACTTGCAGATAATAATACGCCAGGAGATCGTGGACATGACATTGCGAGAGTCAAGCAAATCCACAAAGATCTACCTTCAAATTGAAGTGTGTTGTAACGTATATGCGTCGTACCAAGCCGGACTCACTACACGTGACCCGATGGTGGCGTGTCTCTTCTACGGCACTCGTAACCCAAAGACGGCACCCAAAAAGTAAAACGGACCCCTATTAATGTCACTCTACTGTCTGTCTGTTAATCCGCGCGTTTAAATGAGTTACAAACCTGAAATTTTGTAGATGTCCTAGGAACATTTAGGCATTGCATAGAATGCCTAGGAAATATATACAATTCCTAGGAAATGTACGAAATGGTAAACGATAGGTAACACACTTATTTTACACACATATTTTTGCCAATAGAAAATCCGGTATTTCATAGAATGACTGGGTATTCTATTACAATGACTAATTTAATATATGTATTCAAAAAAATTCAAAATATTTTGTATTCAATTAAACTTTTACAAGTGATTTTGAATCGTTAAAACAATCTAGCACTGGTTCGGAATGCCGTTCCTACCGAGAAGAACCAGCAAGAAACTCGGCGGTTGCTCTTTTCAAGTATTCAGTTTACAACGTTTACAATAATATGCCATATAGACCAGTATCTCCCACAGAACAAATTATTCGCCAGCTCCTAATCTACTCGCTACTGTATAAATACTCCGTGAGTGTGGATGGTGAACGCCCTGCCTGCTTACTCATGTGTTTCCTACTTGGGACGCTATTTTGATGACTATGCCTGGATGCGATTGCACTCCACACCGGACATTGATTTTTTATTTCATTAATTATTTATCAATAATCATTATGAGGCACCTACTTGCGAAGTGATATTGTATCGTTTTTGAGTTTGTACATGCGAATTGCAATATACTTTGATGTTTCATATTTATTTTCATACTAGCCGATGCCCGCGACTTCGCCCGCGTGAATTTAGGTTTTTTGAAATTCCGTGGGAACTCTTTGATTTTCCGGGATAAAAAGTAGCCTATGTGCTAATCCAGGATATTATCTATCTCCATTCTGAATTTCTATAACTAACGATAAACTAAGAAATATGTCAATGGACTGACTCTTAGATATAAGTACTTTTATAAGTTTAGGTTAACATAATATTACTTATTAGCTTTACTCGTAGGCTAGATTGTAATTCTAATAAAGTACTGCTGTCAGTACTTTATGGTTATATATGTCGGATCGAGCCGAGGATTGTTTAAGAATTGATGAAGGCAGGCGGAGATCCTTAGGGTCTGCTTCGATCACTAGGCGATCTTCAGACGTGTTAAGAACAATACTTCCGTTTACTGCATGTCACAACTACCAGCGTAACTAGGTAAACCTAACCTAACCTACCTAGACCGGCTCCTCCACCCCTTACACCGGTCCCAAACCAACCATCTAACCTAACCACCACAATAACAACTCGTTTAACCAACAGAACCACTTTAGGTAACCACTACTCTAAAACCTACAGTACGACAGACTATTCCTACTGAGAAGTGTCCTCGGCAACAACCGGACGAATAATGCCCCGCTACGCACAGCGTGTCTGATTTTATAGTCCAACGACGACAGTGGGGAGATGACGTAATGCTCAGTGAGCAAAGTATTGACAGCTAAAAGTCGGTACCGCCGACACGGCCATTCTGACCTGCGTACGTCCTCGTACGCTAAATGTCACAAAGCATGTGAGGACAAAACCATAACCACAAAATCACTATACCGCTCGTCTATCCTGACTAGCAGTTAACTGTCAATGAACATCTTTCTCATTCTAAACCTGGACATCAATGTCCCCTCAACCACTCAACACTAGTGGACCGGACATCAGCGTCCCCTCAGTCAGTAAACCTCTGTAAACCAGAAACATTACAATAATTAACGTACAATGCTATTGGTTATGATTCTGACCATCACGGCTTTTTCTAGGGCTCTTTGGCTTGACTAATTCATCACATCTCAACACTTGACGTGGAAGTTGACACAACCAACCTAGGTTAAGAAATCACTTTCAACTGATCATCTGTCTAAAAAATAGGCTAACACTGCGAGAAGAACCAAAACCTAATTACAAGAACCTATCTACTGACATGTCGCGACGCGAAATTTAGTTGAAACGATTCTAAACTACAGTTCATATGATTAGAGCGCAATTGCTATTGCAACTCTTAATCAATCATGATCTAAACATTATTCAAAACTAATTTACCACTGGTTCGGAATGCCACAACCTAGCGAGAAGAACCAGCAAGAAACTCGGTGGCGTCTAACTGAGTCGTTAATTTCATCTTCACGAGAAAAGATCTCCTTAAAGAATCATTGCATTGATACTCACATCTAAACTAGATCACATTATTGACTTCTCTTTACTTCAAATGTCGCAATAGCTCACCTTCTCCACTCTTTGCGAATTACAATACTAAAAGCCATAGTATCGTGCGCTACGGCGCCTTGAACACTATCCATAAAAGTATGCAATCGCCACACCACCGCGTATCCCAATCAAGGAATCGCCAGTAAGTGCCCGGTTTCCGAATGCAAGCTATTCGATTTCATGGGGAAACTCATTGTCCCAATTTATTTTAACTCTGCACAAGAGTCATCAATGATTCTTTACTAAACGGATTACTTGATTCCAAAACTGGTTTATAACGTCATGACGATTATCACAAAAGAGAACCAGAAAACAAAAGAACTAATCACAAGACTTGGCATCTAACTGAACTTAAAAACAAAATATTTTTTTTTTTTTTGTTAAGGGTATGTGGTTAACTGTAACTGTGCGGTGTCTATGACAGTAAAACTCGTTTGACATCGTCGCGTCACGGCCATTCTGACGCGCGACCGTCCTCGGGAGCTAGTACGGATCAAGCACAAACAATCCCTAACCAATGCTGTACACCGCAGTTGAAGACAAAAAGAAACAAGGTATTCGCACATGGGTTTAATGTAGGTAGGTACCAGAAAATCCGATTATTGGTTCCATTTAGCTCAAACACATCCAGTGCTATCGAAGGATAACCCCATCCAAGCACACGATATGTCCCGCCAGTATGTGTAACAATGCGTGCCACAGCACTGCCAGAGAGTAGCCCTAGCCACGTACGTACAATACGCACTATTACACATAATCTAAACCACAACACATTATCAGAGAGTTGCCCTGACTTAATGTGCAGCGTCACGACACACGTAACCAAATAATCGTAAAAATAATCTAATGTGGGTAATCCACTTCTGATTTCGGATCGAGCCGAGGATTGTTTAAGAATTGATGAAGGCAGGCGGAGATCCTTAGGGTCTGCTTCGATCACTAGGCGATCTTCAGACGTGTTAAGAACAATACTTCCGTTTACTGCATGTCACAACTACCAGCGTAACTAGGTAAACCTAACCTAACCTACCTAGACCGGCTCCTCCACCCCTTACACCGGTCCCAAACCAACCATCTAACCTAACCACCACAATAACAACTCATTTAACCAACAGAACCACTTTAGGTAACCACTACTCTAAAACCTACAGTACGACAGACTATTCCTACTGAGAAGTGTCCTCGGCAACAACCGGACGAATAATGCCCCGCTACGCACAGCGTGTCTGATTTTATAGTCCAACGACGACAGTGGGGAGATGACGTAATGCTCAGTGAGCAAAGTATTGACAGCTAAAAGTCGGTACCGCCGACATATAAAAAAAAAAAAATCTGAATTTCAGCCAAATCCGTCCAGTGGTTTTTGCGTGAAGGAGTAACAAACATACACACACACACACACACACACACATACAAACTTTCGCCTTTATAATATTAGTGTGAAGTGTGATTAGTGTGATAGGACAGCAGTTGAACTTTATCAAAAGTACAGTTTATCTTAAAGTAGGTACCACGCACTAACTTTTCGGCACTATGTGTGTTTGTTTTGTAACGCACTATTATATAAAACTATATACTAACACACATAATAACGCACATAATATGGAAAAGTTGAGGTGTATGCCCGGGGATCGAACCCCCGACTCTCCGAATAGAAGACCAACGTCTAAAGGTCGTAGACGATCTTTAACCCCTGTACGCTATCATTGCTTGACATCTCAGACCAATCATGATGGTCTTACATAGGGTCTTGGACTGTTTAATGAAAAGGATCACAGCCTATTGTTTTTATAAGTAAAATTCTGCTAAAAATATTTTCCCGCAGAAATGACTATATTAGTTACCTACTACAAGTCCTTGGACTTGGACTTTGGTCTTTCCTTGGAAATTAAAGAGTCCAAGGAAGAAACTAAAAATTATAAACAATTCGATATTGCAAAAAGGTTAATGCCCGGCCCACTTTAGGAAATTCAACTTTGGAATAGGTACCTAACGACTGACGAAAGCGCTGAGGGAGGAAAGACCTCTAGGTACCTACTCTGATATAGTTTTTGTTTTATTTAAACAGAGATTATATACCTACCTACAAACTTACTTATGAACAGAGAGAGGAACTTGCTATTTTCAGCGATATAAATGTAAATCCATGTCTGTGGCTATTTCACATTAGTAGAGTACCTATGTACTTACTTACCTTTTCAGATTTTGAAGAAAAGTTTGGTTCATAGTGGAGTTTTTTATTACGGAACATTGCGCTGATTGCTTGATTGATAATTAATTGATATTGTCCCAAAAAAAGTTATAGGTACTTGTCCATTAATTTGCCCGGTTTATAAATGATAAAATTATCTTCCGAAAAGTTCAAATATCATAAATAATAATAAAAGGTACTTAAAGGGTACTTATAATCCTTTGCATGAAGTTTGTCAAATTCAAAGTCAAACAAACCTCAAACAAACATGCAACCAACTGACACAAGAGGGAATTAATTTCTGTCTAGTTATTAACCAAAATAATAAAAAATTATTGACAAAAGAATTATTATATTATTATATTACATATATTTTATATATTCTTTTTGTAATCGTCCTTCCAAATGGAGAGAGTTACTTCATCAAAGTCTCTAGACAAATTCCACTCTCTCCCGAACATCCGGTCAAGTTCGCAAAATGAGTTGGACTTCCGCCGTTTCTACAGCGTGTCGCTCTCTCATATCAGAAAGCGTTGTGAAAACAAGGGATTTGGAGACTATAACAACTACAAACCATCGCCTTTTGTAAGTATGGAAGGAGAAAACTTTTCCTTTAATCACATCACACTAATATTATAAAAGCGAAAGTTTTTGTGTGTGTGTGTGTTTATGTTTGTTACTTTTTTATGTAAAAACTACTGGATGCATTTGGCTGTTTGAAATGGAGATAGATTACCAATTAACTTGAATTAATGTAAAGCTATTCTTATCGCGAAAAATCCATACTTAGTTCCCACGCGATTGGTATCCACGCGGTTGAAGTCGCGGACATCTTGTAGTTTATTATAAAAACTACTATTTAGCGGTCAGCATCTGGTCTTAGAATCCAGATCCCAGAACACTCTGTTGACTGACTCTGTCTAAAATCTGTCTTTGGTCTATCGTAGTAGGTAAGTAGTGCCCATTATTATTTTCTTAGAATGACAATCCAACATTTTCATCTCCGGTTATAATACAAGACTGAAATCTATATTAGTATCGAGAAATTGGATTCAACTAAATTATTGACAGAGGTCTGAGCAATGTGGCCAATTTAGGCCATATTTGGCAAACGCGATTTCTAATGGCTAGAATTTTAGCGTGATTTGCTCCAAAATAAATAGAATAAAATAGATTTTTTTTATTCAATTAGACTTTTACAATAGCTTATTCCATCAGAATTTACGATGGGTCCACGGCTACAACCCGAAGGTGGGTGTGATTAACCTGAACGTCCAAGGCAGCAGCACAGCGTTCTACGCGGCGGGGAACTGCGCCGTGCTCTACAACTGGACTGCTAATCACATGAAGATCCTGCAAGGGCATGTAAGACACGATATATTATGCCATCTCATGTTCAGTTAATGTACACTTACTAATGGACATAGACATTTTTAAAGAAGCGCCAACATGCTCTATCTTCGGCTTTTCGCAACCATACATCATTCCATCACGCTGGGGGACCTCGTCCTACGCTCCTCTTGTCGAAATTAGTCTCCATATGATTTTTCGACTTCAACTAGGTAAGTACTGAGTAGCTAGTGATTCCAGTAATGCCTGACTATCATGTATTCCAGAGCCTACAGTATACAAATATCTAGGATCCTTCAATTGCATGGGTTTCTTGTAACTTTTTATTTTTACCATTCTTTATTTTTCCACGCACTTGCAAATTGTGAAACACTTCGGCGCGCAGCGATGTTCTCACTAGATTTCAACATGAGGTTATTCAAGGGGAAAATAAACATAAGTAGGTACTTATATTATTCACAAAGGTCAACACTTGCTCTGGTGCTGCAAATGCTCCTTGCTTGTGGTGGCGGTAATCACTTAGTATTTAAGTGATCCACCTGCTCATTTGCTCGTTATTTTTATTTAAAAAATCCATGAAGCAAAAATCTATATAGGTTGTTAGACACTAGCTGAATTATAGGTACATACCGTTTAATCAAATCATTAAAAACTTTCAAATTCTACCTGCTTGAGGTGCGCTTAAATCTTTTATTTTTTGCAGAAACACATAGTGACATGCATATCTTCCGACAGCGAGGGAAAATGGCTCGTCACGGCAGACTCTGGCCCTGAAAATGTCATCATAATATGGGACAGTTCCGACTATTTCCCACAAAAGACAATCTTCAATCCGCACCGGAACGTGAAGTTGGCGAAGGTGGCCATGAGCGCAGATGCCAAGTTTCTTCTGACGTTGGGATATCAGGAGAGAGCTACGATTTGTTGGTGGATTTGGTCTTTCGGCTTGGACGTTCCCCATGGTACCTAACTATGTAATCCTGATTATTCCCTTATCGATAGTTACTTTTGAGATTATTATTGACTAGCCGATGCCCGCGACTTCGCCCGCGTGGATTTAGGGTTTTTGAAATCCCGTGGGAACTCTTTGATTTTCCGGGATAAAAAGTAGCCTATGTGCTAATCCAGGATATTATCTATCTCCATTCCAAATTTCAGCCAAATCCGTCCAGTAGTTTTTGCGTGAAGGAGTAACAAACATACACACACACACACACACACACACACACACATACAAACTTTCGCCTTTATAATATTATAAGTGTGATTTGCCGAAGATTATTTCTTCATAGGTAACTAGGTACTTAGTAAAGTAAAAAGACCACAATAATATGCTGATGATGAAAGTTAAAACTTAGGTACCTACCTTATTTTATTTCAGCATCCTTAGAAGTGGAAATTCCTAGAGGCGGTGTCGTCGATATGGGTTTCAACCCCAGCAATACTCAACAGTTCTTGCTAATGACCAAACATGATATATGGATTGGTATCTCTGCTGTTAGTACCTAATTACTTACTCATTTATCCATACCTCCATACTAATATTATAAATGCGAAAGTGTGTCTGTCTGTCTGTCTATCTGTCTGTCTTTCTGTCTCCTTCCTTTTTACGACCCAACAGTTTAACCGATTTTGGGTACAGAGTTAGCGTACATCCCGGGGACGGACCTAGGTAAATTTTTATTTTTCCCGCGGGAATTTAAAAATACCTATATCCACGCAGATGAAGTCGCGGGCAGTATTCTATACTATCTATAGTATCTAGTTATATACAAAAATAAATAAAAAGTTTGTAAATTAGAAATATTAATAATTAATGTTAACTCGTAACAATTTACAGAAAATATTCATAATGGAACGGGGTCTACTTAAAGAAACAGACGATTATGAGCTAAAGGTCCAAGTGCCAAACAAAAATATAACACCAGACCACGGCAGGCTAACATGCTTCACTTTCGTAAAGGATACCGCCCAGGTTTTGGTGGCTACCAGTCGTGGGTCTGTCCTGGTATACGGGTATACCATAGAGTACAAAATAAACGTAGAAGACACGAACTATGAAAATTTAAAGTTTATCAAGGTTTTGAAGGTAGAGCAAAGAACGATTAACGTGATCAAAAGTATTGATGGGTGAGTGAACAAGATTGAAGTATCAATCCTACCAAAGGTTCTTAATACGCTTTTAACCACGTAAAAAATAAAAGTTCTAGTATATTTTTATGATTTTAGCAGTCTAGTAGTGCCTAAACTACTGGGCCGATTTTGATGAATGAGGTGTCCGGGTGACATATGCTATTTTTTATACCAAAAAATTGACCAAACGGATGTTGCATGACAAAAAGTGGGGGTCTCCAAAATTTTTAGTTTGCTATTGTATCGAGTGGGGTGTCAAATGAAAGAGAAAAAAATTCTGAGTTCATAAATATAAATGTCCTACAACATTAAAATATACCAAGCGATAGAACAACAATTTTACTATAATATTTAGCGTTTAATAAGACGATCGCAGTCGGGGTTTAGTTTTCAACTTTATAAAGTTAGTGAGGATTGTTTTCAGAGTGATCGTCACCGGTAACAGTGCCGGCGAGATTCATTTCTACGACAACCAGATGAAGCTACTCTACTGGATCCACGGCTTCACAGTGGACTCGGTGAAAGGACTCAGTTTCAATATTTCCCCAAGGAGTTACATGATTTTGGATCCCAAGTGTAAGGACATAAAATCCCTATTTCGGATTAACATTTTTAAACGACTTTGCGAAGGTCTTCAGTCTTGCCTTTTCTTCACAACTAAATAGTGTTAGAATAAAGCAAACTTATAGTTTCATCCAGACCGTCTGTCTTTCCATCTGTATGTAACAGTCATTTTTTAAAGATACTATTCGAGCTGTATAGGTAAAGTTGAAAAGCAGGAAGGTTGGAAGTTATTAGTATTTTCAGATTTTGAAAAAAAAAAAAACAGCTTCATATCAAACCTGCTATTCTGTGTCATCATCGTCATCGCAACCCATCGTTGACTCAGTATTGAGCACTGGCTTCCTCTCAGAGTGGGAAGGGTTTAGGCCATAGGTACACCACGCTAGCCAAATGCGGATTGGCAGACTTTAGGTACACTCATTTGAGAACATTATGTAGAACTCTCAGGCATGCAGGATTTCTCACTAAAATTTCGTTTACCGTTAAAGCAAGTGATATTTAGTCGCATAAAACACACATAACTTCGAAAAGTTAGAATACGGACCCCCTTAGGACGGCGAAGTCTAAGTAACCACTTTTAAGCTGTCACCGAATTACGTGTAAGTAGGTTAGTATATCAATTCAAAATTTTGTGTTTTAGGTAATAAAATATGCCCATGTTGGGAGAAGGTCGTCATCGAAGTGGACTCGGAAACGGGCCTGCCGCGACAAAAGCTCATGAAGCAGGCTTTGCCCACTGACGCCACCGCGAGTGGCAAGCCCCTCCTTGTGAGGGATTTCATTGTGTGTAAGTTAACAGAAAACGCGACAGAAGCTATGAAACAGGCTTTATTACCCAACGACCTTTTTAACTGCAAAAAGCGGTGGCCGCAAAAAATAAAAAGAGGTGTCCGTAAAAAAGCGAAAATTTTCAGAATTTTTTAAAAATAATGTTAGTACTAGGACCAAGGTTTTTTTCAGAAACATTAAGTTTTGAAAATTCCCAAGTTTTCGTTGATAAATTTAAAAAACTAAGTACTTCTTCCATTTAACCGCTTTTTAGAGTTTCGTAGTCTACAAGGAATCTTTAAAGTTTCGCCATGTAACGTCCCTAGATGTCTGTCGTCCGCGGCTTAGCGCATTTAAACACTAACGGCCGAAATTAATAAATCAATCTATCTGTAATCTGTCGATAAGTTACTTAGCAATGTTGTTATTCGTCAAAAGTCTTACTGACAAATAACAGCGTTGCTAAGTAACTTATCGACAAGTTAAAGATAGATTGAGCATCAATTTTGGCCGTTAGTAAGTTCGTACCTACTAGAAAACTGTAATTGAGCGATCCAAAGTGAATCTTAGTCTGAAACCCAGAAGCACCAGTCGTTCATTCGCAAGTCTCAAGTTTTTGGATTTGGTCTGTCCAATTAATACATTAATACCGTATAAGTATATATTCTACAGGTACACACAACGAAGGCGTCGGTTTCGTAGATTTTGTGACGGAGAAGCTCGTCACAATTCTGGATAACAAGATATCGCACGCTCTGGCGCTATCAGTACACCCGGAAAAGTGAAGTAGAATGAACGCTTATATATATATACATTTGGATAAGTTAATGAAGATAGATAAAGTTCTCAAAACAAAAACAGTTGTGTACGTTGAGACTCGAGTAGATTGACACTTGACATTGGATGAGTTCAGGCTAATGTTAGGCTACTCAAGAACCTGCCTTTGTATTCAATTTTTCACGGCATAAAACTGAATGAAAGCAGTTGCAACTTTACTGTAATTTTAGCACAGTTTTAGGCCGTTTTGCTTAGAAATTAGTTCAGTGCTCGAAATCGCGGGCTTTAGAGTCAATTTTAGCACATGTTTAGGCGGATTTGCTTGGAAATGAGTTCAGATTTATATACAGGCTACTGTATGTCGGTCAAAAACATCGGAATCAAAAATCACCTTTTGTCCGAGACCTCCTCATTTAATTAAAATAATTTAACCTTCAAGGGTATGCGTATGTATCGGATACGCCGACGGCACCATCGAACTGGTCAACTACATCCAGCACAAGCTCTTCAGAAGAATCGATCTAAGGGACTACTACAAGGTGGTCATACCTCCCCAGGAAGACTCCATCAAGGGGGAAGTGGAGATCACTAGGCCTCAGCTTTCTGTCACTTGCCTTAAATATTCCCCTTCAGGTATTTCGTGAGTTGGAAATAAAGTAAGGTAGATACATCGAATTTCAAGGCGTTCTGAATTTAGAATCGATCAACGATGAATTGCACCAACACCTTGATATGCCAACTATTGCCGAGGAAATATACAAGTACTTAGTCCAATAAACACAAAGTAGGTAGGTACGTCTTGCCAAACATCAAAACTCACCTGCCAACTCACTTCTAGTTGCCCCAAGAGTAAAAAGAGTAAAACGAGCTGATATGCTCGATATTTGATGGACGTTGAAGAAATGGCTCCCTAGTTTTTTCAATAAATTAAGCGCAAATAATCTGCTTATAGTCCCTGACTGATTGCAGATATTGACAGGAAAAAAACGCTTTCGTATCTATAATAATTATCCGAATGGAACTATTGAGCTTAAGTAACATTATCCAAGGTATGCACCTTGCCTGCGGGTTGGACACAGGCCAGCTGATATTTCTCCACCCCACAACCCTCAACATCCTGACAGAGAAGCCCCATCAAGACTCCTTGTACGCCATCATTCAGTTCGCCTACAGCTGTGACTCCATGACTCTAGCTTTAGCTGTGAGTACCTATATCAGTTTCAGTAGTTCAGTACTGATAATTCTCATGTATTAGCCCAATAGCTCGTATAGAAAACAGTCAAGTGCGAATCTGACTCGCATACGAAGGGTTCCGAAGATCTACAAGAAAATACCACATTTATTTTGTGATGTAACCATAAATTCTGGGTTTTTTCCTCTACAAATCAAAACAACACAAAATACATTGCTACGGTCTACCAAATTCCATGATTTTATGTCATCGGGAAGTATTATTATGAATAGGTTTTGATTCCCTTGATGGATGGGACTAAATGGGTGTAAAAATGCCTGAAATAAATGACTATTATTATTAACAGACAGACAGACAGCGAAGTGATCCTAAACGGGTTCCTCTTTTCTCTGACGCCCTAAAAATTGCAGCAGTCAAGTATTCTACTTCTGTACCGAGTAAAAAAAATTGTATTCCGGCTAAATGCTACCAGCCAAGCGTTCTGATATCATACCTTGTCAGAATAGGCACCGATTAGAAGCACCATTTACCAATTGGGATACTTCTTAAAACTGCTATGCTAACGACTTAACAGCCAGTCAAGCAATAGAATTTTTAATTTACTTAGGGGGTATTTATTTCTGGATGAAAGTAGAAATCTGCGAGATATTTGCAAATTATGTCAATTTCAGGATAAAAACAGAACCGTTTGCGTTTACAAGTTCGATTGTGAAACTTTCAAGTGGAGGTTTGTGGGCAAGCACAGGGCTCACTACAAGGACATTACCTCCGTCTTCTTCCTGCCCACCAAGAATGATGACGGAGACTACAAGCTTCTTTCCATTGGAGCTGATAGAATCATGGTATGTTCTCTTCTAATTTATTAAATATTATCGTCATCAAAACAGGGAGTTTACAGGGTAACAAGGGCTCTCTAAACTTTTTAGTCTATAGGGTAGCGGTATAGCCGTGCTGTATCTGATTTTAAGACTCATTATCAGCCCATCGCTAGCTCATTAAAGTCATAGAACGAGCTCCAAACCAAGCAAAGCATAGCTGATATGAGTACCTAGTACCTACTCGTATATTCGACAGGTGGAGTATGATATTGGTGCAAGTAGTGAGGAATGTCTGGAAGTCCTGAGCTTGGATAGAGTGGATCAGAGCGCTGTGCCACTGTGCGGGATCCCCTGGGCGAACGATACTAACTTGGACCCTGAAACGCATCGCAATGACCTGCCTATGATTCTCATTGCCAATGATGAGGTAATTAATTCTAATATTCTTTCCCCTAGCATTCACCGTTTGAATCAGAGAATACTTAATTCTGATAATTTCAAATAAACAACTTTTAAAATTATATTTCAAAGCATGATATCCTCCTCTAAGAGTGAGAAAAGTTTGGTTATAGTCCACCACACTGCAGCAGGACAAGTGTGGGTAGGCAGACTTCGCACACTATTGAAAACATTATGGAGTACGTCTTTCAAGCATGCAGGTTGACAAAATGGTGAACGTTTAAGGACGTGACGTTGAAATCAACGCACATTTAATTCCAAGAAGTTAGACGTGCCTGCCCGAACCCCGGACCATTAAAATAGCCGACCGACGCAACGTCGTAAGCAGGCTATTACCGCTTTAGGCACGATATAGCTATGACCAATCTTCAATGTTGTTTTAGATAGGTATCTAATGCTACTATACTTTATTCTTATGGTTTAATGGATGTTTCAGGTGTCTGAAAATTTATCGCAAAGAATTTCTCTTTCAGTACAAGTACAAAATCGTGAACTACGCGACGACAATGACCTTATCAACAGTCCTAGGCCCTAGATACGAGCACCCTGTATGTCGCGTACAGCTGGTCACGAGGGCGAAGGGGGAAGAAGAGGCACAGTACCTGCTGTTTGCCACGAAGAACATCATCGGCTTGCAGAAGATGCCGCTCGACGGCAATCCCTGGAAACATACTGCGTTGCTTGCCCATCCTGTTCAGGTAAAGTTCACGCCATTCTGAACAGGTGACTAGTCCCTCCAGAGCGCCTTGCTGCATCAAATTTTTATTCCTTTGCTGGCTTAAAAGGTAAAGAATCAACAAAACTTATCAGAAAAAGCGCAAGCGACCGCGAACTACAAAAACAAACCACGATACGGTGATACGTTTAAAGTGCCTGGCAAAGCAAGTGGCTTACGCATTTTTGCGAGAAGCGCATCGTTTAGGTTTGTAGCCTCGGACGACCTTACTTGTAGTGACGAAAGAAGGTCATCCGGGCCTCAGGATAACTTCGCTATGTAGTAACATTAAGGGTACTTAGCGATCGAACCTGTAGGTACAATCACATTTCACTAATCAGGACGGGTAATCAGAAAGTCAGCAAGCAAAAAACAATCTGTATAAGAAGGTTTGTCTTAAACCTGAATAAGAAATGCAGTAAAAGACCGGCGTCTGCTAAAGATCTATCAGAGTTATATAGGTAGGTGCCTACATCGAAATAGGCTGATGCACAAATAGTTGAACTACCTCGTAACTATTATCTAGTTTTTGGCTGATGAATATGTGACCTTTCTAGTGTTTGTCATTCAATTAAGAAATCACCCTATCCTCACGTTGTAGATATTGGAGATGTGTTATCGTGAAGATAGTGGAACGTTATTCAAAATCGGCGCGAAAGATAACTGCATGTATCAGTGGGCAGCCAATTACAGGTTTATTTAATCTTCTTTGTTGCTTTTTTGGTTTTGAACAAAATCAGAGTAGGTAGTATGTTTTTAACCCCCGACCCAAAAAGAGGGGTGTTATAGTTTGACGTGTGTATCTGTGTGTCTGTGTATCTGTGTATCTGTCTGTGGCACCGTAGCACCTAAACTAATGAACCGATTTTAAATTAGTTTTTTTTGTTTGAAAGGTGGCTTGATCGAGAGTGTTCTTAGCTATAATCCAAGAAAATCGGTTCAGCCGTTTGAAAGTTATCAGCTCTTTTCTAGTGACTGTAACCTTCACTTGTCGGGGGTGTTATAAATTTTTAATTTACACTTGTTTATTTTTAGTAGTTTCATCGTCCTCATCAAGCGACAGATACCACTGTTGGAAATAGGTGTCTTGTAGGGACTTCCACACGCCACGGCCTGAATCCAGCGGCGGTTCCCTGCGACTCGTTTGATGTTGTGTGTCCACCTAGAAGTCCTAGAAAGGAGTCTTCTAACGCTGCGCTTCACAGTCTAAGGTCGTCATTCCAGCACCTTGGAACCCCGATGTATATCGGTTTAGGTATATGCCCCGCCCATTGCAACTTCAGCTTCGCTACTCTAGTTCTCCTACGTATCATTTTTGATTGATCACATAGAGAGGTCAATTTAGAGTATATGTCTATCATCATCATTGTCAAACTCCCGCCAGCTCACTACTAACCATAGGTCTCCTCTCAGAATGAGAAAGAGTTTGGTCTTAGTCTACCACGCTGGCCAGGTGCGCATTGGTAGCCTTCACACACCTTGAGAACATTATAAAGAACTCTCAAGAACTCTCAGGCACGCAGGTTTCTTCACGATGTTTTCTTTCACCTTTAACGCAAATGATATTTCGGTAATTGCTTAAAACGAACATAACTTTGAAAAGTTAGAAGTGCTTGACCGGGAGCTTTTATTTAGTATCTACTGCTTTTAAAATAGTCTATTTCTGTAGGTCAGTGGATACCACCACAAAGTTGGGTGGAGGTGATTTGGATCCTTACTACTGTTTGATAGAGAATGGGCGTCCCGGTTGGCTGTTCCATGAGATCCGAGACCTGTTCTACTACATCCAGATCCTATGTCAGGGCACTTTCTCACCAGCTATGAGGCAGGTCAAGGACTACATACCTGTTGACTCGTTGCCTGATTTGATGAGAGCTTTGGGGTATTTTCCTTCTGAGTATGAGGCTAGTGCCTTCATTTTGTTCTTAATTTCATTGCATTAACCAAATATTTATCATCATTCTCATCGTCAACCGATAGACGTTCACTGCTGAGCTATGTTCTCTCCTGCGGATCTCCTCATTTATGACTTGATCACGTAAAGGAACCCCAGTCTCCAAGCATAGCTCTCTTCATCGCCCTCAGAGATGAAAATATGTCATTGCTAAAATGGGTGGTTAGTCTGGAGAAAAGGACTTCCCATGCGTAGAATATCGCCAAATGAATGTAGTTAAATAGATATTTATACCTAACCACAATTTCATGTAAAAAATAAACTATTTATAGGTACAGCAAGTATATAAAAGTCTTTGGGTACAGCCATAAACTCTCTAACTTTAACACATTTCTTCTTCAAAGTTACCAATTTATCCTAGTAAGATCGCCATGTAATAACGTGTTAATGGATATTTTAATGCAGGTAGAAAACCTGGTGGTGGAAGCGAAGTACAAAGTCTACCAACGTTCCCCCAGTTCTGAGATAGACTTTGAGGAGTTCGTGAAGCTGTACCTCAACCACCGGCCGGCGCTCGGGGACAACTTCCGGAAGATCAAGAACGCGTTCCGGCACTTTGCCGCCATGAATAACAACAAACTCACCATCAACCGCCAGGAGTTTATTGACATGCTGAGTAATAATGGTGAAATGACATTCCATGCAGGATTTGAAATTATGCTTCACGGATTTTCCCATTATTTGTGCTACAAGAGCGCCCTTCAATATCAATTGCGAGATTGTAGTTCAACAAGAAATAACTACCTGTAAGGTTTCGGTGAGGTATCAACGCGGTTTCGGCGAGGTTTTAGCCTGATTTCGGTGAGGTTTCGGCACAGTTTCGGTGAGATTTCGGCGCGGATTCAGTACAGTTATAGCGTGGTTTCGGTGAGGTTTTGGCTTGGCCCAAAGAGTATGTAATCACTGACTTGGCTGGCTGCCAACATGACCCAATTACTAAGAGTCCGCCCATCCGTCCGTCGTATCTGTCAGTCGGTCTAGCTGTATCTCGTGAACCGTAATAATTAGAGTTGAAATTTTCACAGAATGTGTACTTTTATTGCCGCTATCACAACAAATAATAACAATTTCAATACGACCGCCATGAAAATTAAAAAAGGCGTACTCTTGAGCGATGGTACGGAACCCTTATGAGCGAGTCCTACTCGTACCTAAACGGTTTTTTTAATACGTTTCATAGCAGCTATTTATTAGCAAATTAATACCAACTATGTTCAGACATGGTTCCGACTTGTATTTTTATGACTTCAGGAGAATGCTTCTCGCGGGAGTTGTCGTGGTACTTGCTGTCAATCCTTAATGGTCACAGCTTCGAGGACAGAGCAGCTATGGTTGAAGGGGACTTTACCTTTTTGCCTGAGGTGAATATTAATTCTTTTTTTTATATGTTCCACGGGATTAAAAAAAAAACCAATCAAGTGCACGAGCGGCCTCGCACACGAAGGATTTCGTACCAAGATATACTTTTATTATTTTGTGATGTAACAACATCAAGATAATTCTATGAACTTTCAGTCTTACTGAATAAAATATTATTTTAATTTTTATTTATTTAAATAACAATTCACGATTTTCCCTTTACTTGTGTTCTAACTTAGAATAATTATTGTTATGTTTGAGAACTTATAAGTCATTGCTGTTTTTCGTGATTCTAGGTCAATGGGAATTAAGTACCTACCTTCTAGGCTTTGAGTCCCTTGACAGGTCCCTTGACAACGAAGACAGACAACGAATTTATCCTATAAGAGTTCCTTTTTTCTCTGGAGATACGGAACCTTTTAATTAAAAATATATTGTACGATTGTCAGGAGATAACGCTCGAGGAGCTGTCGTCGAACATCCTGGGCATTCAGGAGCTGGACGCGCTGTCGGAGCAGTACTCCAACAAGGAGTCGCTGGGCTCGCAGCAGACCGCCTCCTCGGAGTCGGAGGAAGCGATCAACTTCTAGTTATATTACTTTAATTACTTACCTACTTCATTTTGTTATGTTATATAGTTTTTGTTAATAAAATCGGTTTTCAACGAAAATTCATTTTATTTAATTGTCAGTTTACTTAAAACCAGGAACAAGTGTATTAAACACTGTTTAACTTCTGTTTAAGTTACATTAAGTAGCTGATAGTGGTGCAATACTCAAAATATTTTTGAATCACTCGACACCCCACACCATTAGTTCTCACTTCTCGTCTAAGGGAGGCACCTACCCTCAAAAAGCTAGCTAAGCCACGGGCGAACAGACAGACAGTCGGACTGAAACTGTAAGGGTTCCTTGTTTACTACGGAAGCTTGAAAATCAACAAACTTTGAATTGAGAAAACGGATGCAAAATTATAGAAAAGATGCAACATCAAACATACATCATTTGCATTCTGTATGGTAGTAGGTGTAGGTATATATAGCTATACGTTTTTTATTGGCCTGACGCATCGAACAAAACGTCTCACAGGGCGCCGGTCTGTGAATAATATGGCATTTCATACTAAACATATTATCAGACTAAATGAGATAATTATCATCATTGTGATAATAATCCATACCTACTTCCATTCCAAACTTGAATATTATAAATTCCAATGTGCGTCTAAAATCGGTCCCTATAAGCCCACTTAATCCATACAACAGCTAATATTATGCGAAAATGTGTGTCGGTCTGCCGCGCTTCTAGCTTTTCACGGCCCACCTGTTTGATCGATTGTGATGAAATTTTGGTACCAAGATAGATATCTAGCTAGCATCCCGGACACGGATATAAACTAATTTTTATCCCAGAAAATCTAAAAGTCCCCATGGGATTAAAACACTACTTAAAACCGGCCGAAGTCGCGATTTTGGAGCCGATGGTCTATAAGTGGTTTGTTCGTTAGTTTATTGGTTATCCTTCAAACCGCTGCAACGGAGCAACGGATTGACGTGATTTTTGCAAGGATACCTATTAGATAAAGACCTGAAGAGTCACATAGGCTACTCATATCTCGGAAAATCAAAGGTTTCCCACGGAATTTTTCCAAAACCTAAATCCACGCAGACGAAGTCGCGGCATCATCGCGGTATTAGGTATACTTAATATTATAAGCTTCTTGGTGTTTGGTTTCTCAAATCTAAACAGGCATTAAAAGATCAACGTTTAGAGCACGTACACATTCTCTAAATGTTTATCTCTTACTGAAACGTTGGCTAAATAGGCAGGTACACCTACCTACCTACTTAGCCATGATAAATATGAACCATAATACTATCAGTCAAGGTTAAGTCAAGACCGTGACTTTCATAGTTTATTAGGGTTCCGTACCTCAAAAGGAAAAACGGAACCCTTATAGGATCACTTTGTTTTCTGTCTGTCTGTCCGTCCGTCCGTCCGTCCGTCGTGTCTGTCAAGAAACCTATAGGGTCATGTTGACCTAGAATCATGAAATTTGGTAGGTAGGTAGGTCTTATAGCACAAGTAATAAATCTGAACTGAAAACCGCGAATTTAAGGTAACATCATTTAAAAAAAAAATGTGATTCAATTTTTAAAGTAAGATAACTATACCACGTGGGGTATCATATGAAAGGGCTTTAAACCTGTACATTCTAAAGCAGATATTTATTTATTTTTACGTATAATAGTTTTTGATTTATTGTGCAAAATGTTAAAAAAAAATACCCGAGTACGGAACTCTCAGTGCGCGATTCTGACTCGCACTTGGCCGGTTTTTTTGCAAGGCTACTCATATCTCGGAAAATCAAAGTGTTCCCACGGAATTTTTCCAAAACCTAAACCCACGCAGACGAAATCGCGGCATCATATAATAGGTGTTAGGTATACCTAATAATATAAGCTTCTTGGTGCTTGGTTTCTCAAATCTAAACAGGCATTAAGAGATCAACGTGTAGAGCACGTGTATCTACCCAGCTACTTAGCCAAGTACGAACCATAATACTATCAGTCAAGGTTAAGGGCATAGAATTATAAATACGCCTAGTTAAGCGGCATGAGACAGGTCTGCCCGCGAAATTCAAAAATTTAGTTTAAGAAATTAGCTCTAGAATCGACTATACATATAGAAATACATCTATATTTCTATATTTCAATTTTTTGACTTGTAACATTGTGACATATATTTATTTTATAATTGTGACTCCACGAGTACCTACCTACTAATGTTTAATTTTCTTTGAATATGACTGTAAGTTCTTTTGCTAATTTATATATTGAATTGTTAAATTTTCTATTGATTAAAAATGATATTTTATGTACTTATTGAAAATGTATTGAAAATGTATATAAAGATAGTTAATTTTGCACGCCATGTCATGGCAGATTGTGATACGTACCTACTTAAAATTTATGTAACATCTTTGTTACTTACAATCTTGCAATAAAGGAATTGAATTGAATATAAATTAGTCAATACTAGAGCTAACTTCTTAAACTGGACCCTTTCAAGTAAAGATTTTTATATAAACCTGTGAAGATGATACTGTTATTGGCGCAATTAAAGTTCCATAAGCCTACGTTGTCGTATTAGTTTAGGTACAAATTGCGAAAAACCAAATTTTTGAATTTCGCGGGCAGACTCATCGCATGCGCCTTAAGTCAAGACCGTGACTTTCATAATTTATTGTTGAAAATTTAGATAACAGGTATCACACAATTGAGGTAACACGATGATATAGCGGTAGGTATATAAGTGTATATACGGTAGGTGAAAGGCTTTGCTTAGAGTGTGTCCAAGTGCATCAGTTGTATTGAATTGAACAATGGTAAAACAACGGGATCCCGAGGAGTTTCCTTACAAGATTCAGGATGTGGAAGCAGCTCTCGCGGCAGAACTCATGGTACCTTACACAGGTAAAAGGATTCATTTATTTACCTTCTTAAGTGTTAGGATTTCGTGTGCTGATGAATCCCTTCTATTGAGGAAGGATGTTAAGTGATACCTCAAGTAATAACTGAGTTATCTTTCTCGCTCGATAAATAAAAATAGTTTTTATTTTTTTTAATTTATAGACTAGCGCTTGGCTGCAATCAGACATGGTGGCAAGTACAGCCTAAGATGGAGCGTCCCCTTCTACCCCTACGTACGACCACCCCCACCATGTAAACCAGCAGATTAATATTTTTCCGTGTTTATATGAAAGGTACCGAGGTAGCTTGCGTCCATGTTACTGACGTAGACAACTTTTTATCCCGGAAAACCAAACAGTTCCCACGGGATCTTAAAAACTAGTACTATCAATAAACCTGTAAACGTTAGTTTATCACGAAAATTACAAAGGTAAATGTGTGCTTGTTTGCACATCACTGTGTCGAATTTAGACACATATAACTACTAAAATCGATTTAGATGAATCTTTTACAAGTTTATCAAATTAAATTAAACGTCGATTGTGAAAGTGCAACGTCATAAGGTATTAGAGTTGTGCGCATGCCCATCTTAACGTAAACCTTGGTTAACTTCCCCAGGCGAGCGGACGGGATTTGTTCGGGTTGGACCCAAGGGTTACTTCTTTCCCCACAAGTACAAGCAATGCGCTGCCAGCTTTTACAATTTGCCGATTCGACCGGGGGACATCTTCGTCAACACTTTCCCAAGGTCGGGTAAGTTCATACACCCTTGAGACTCCATAGAATTCTTGTCATTTAAATTAGTTTAATCTCTACTTAAATTGAATTTGTTTCGTTCGAACAACTCAGCGTACCTACTTACCTACGTAATGAGAAGTTAATTGATGCGCGCTCATCTAAACGTTGCTTGTGGAGAATTTTCGAAAAAGCTCGCTCGGTAAATTCTTGCTCTATCATTTGGAATAATTCTGATTTAAAAATAAAATGAACAAGCATCTAGTAAACCTTTAAAAGTATGAATAGGTAATTAAATATTTTTTAAATATAGAGTTATAGAATAGGTAGATAGCTAGCTACCTAGCCTCGATAGCTCAACGGTTAAAGGAGAGCGGACTGAAGTTCGAAAGGTCGCTGGTTCAACTTTAAAACCCAGCCGTTGCACTACTGTCGTACCTACTCCTAGCACAAGCTTTACGCTTAGTTGGAAGGGAAAGGGGAATATTAGTCATCATGATGAACTAAACTTATTTGACTTTGAATATTTCCATTTGACAGGGACGACATGGGCACAAGAGTTGATATGGCTGCTGAAAAACAATTGCGATTTTGAAAAGGCTTTGGAAATTCCACTCAATATGAGATTTCCATTTTTGGAGTAAGTATCGTCTGAGTAGGTACCTACTTATCTATCTCCACAAATTCCTGATTTTTGTTTATTCTTCATCCAGGTTAGATTATTATTATCGTTCTTTGACCGAAAATGACGATTTTCATTCATATTATCATTTATCATCTTTGACAATTGCTACTTTACTGATATTTATCTAAAGCCGGCTCTACACTCGCACGCGAAGTCGCGCCGTTATTTCACGCCGTGAATTCCCCCGGCGTACGCCCCTTGTCGCGGACCAAAAAACCGACACTGATTGGGGAAAGGCGCGAAGCGCGGACGCGAAGGCGTGAACAGCATCTACACTCGTGATTCGCAGTTGTCGCGGGCTTTCGCGGCCGTTCGCGCCGCGAGTGTAGAGCCCACTTAAGCTAAATACTTATAAAATTGTGTGTTTCGTGATTACCAAGTATTTACCCAGAGCGAGCGTATTTCTTTACATATTGTAATTATTACAATGTAATATCTACCTTTATGTAACTAGTTACCTAGGTTTTCTAAACCAAAAAACTTCACCTTCAAGAAAAGTCGTCCTAGTTGTTTAATGCATTAGCTTTAGACTTTAGAGTTTCAAGCAACATGGACACTTTAAAATTGACCTGTTACACTGGGTAAGGACGTGTGTCCATTTAACAACGCTCATACATTTTTCTTCGAAAATTACATGATTCAGGGTTTTTTCAAGGACAACATAGTAGAGATATGAGCAGATAATTTCAAGAAAATTACGGTTTTAGGCAGGTAAAGTGTTAATTGTATATGTGGCGCGTTTTAAATATAACTTTTACAACAAACAGTTAACAAACTACATATAGGTACACCAGTTAAGTCTTCATGTACTTTCGCCTTAAAGTTTTAAATCTATTACTTATCTACCTATTTACTCAGATATTTAGAAGGATTCGGTGTTTAATACCTAACGAGCACCTAGAATAAACTTTGAAGTAGGTACCTACCTAGAAACTATGAATCAATTAATTTATTTAAAGGCTTTTCTTAACGGTTTCTCTTTTTACATAAAATACCTATTAGGGATTTTAATTTCAGCTTTTCAATGTTAATTCATCCAGAACTGGCGAGACAAATGTACGAAGAAAACAAAGGTAATGAAGAGAAAATGCATATTGTCAATCTCTCCACCATGCCCGGTGACGAAAAAGTTAACAACATGCCTTCACCACGTTTCATAAAGAGTCATATCCCGATGTCTCTCCTCCCACCCACTCTGCTAGATAAAGCTAAAGTGGTGTACGTGGCTAGAGATCCCAGGGACTTGGTGGTATCCGTGTTCCATCTGTGCAAAATGCACAGGATTCATGGTGCTCCGGATAGCTTCAAAGAGTTTTGGAACTACTTTATTAAAGACCAACGTAAGTATCTGGGAATCTTCTCACATATCCAACTGATTTTTCAGCTTTTATTACGTATGGGATTAATTAAATGAATTGGACAATTGGATCTCCATGAAGGCGTAGCAGTGTTTATTGCCCACACTACGTGGTACCTAACCTAGGTATATTTTAGAAGTTAAATCTTGGTAGGTATGCCATATGTATCATGTGTTACATATATAAATAATTAGTCTAGCTGTTCAAAGGGAAACGCTGCCAGTATCTTCGGAACCTTGCCTAAGGGGACTCCTTTTATAATAATATATTTTAGTTATGATATATTATTTTTTAAGGTTTTTAATTTTAGGTTCATTGTTTTAATATAATATTGCGATTTTCAATAATAATTTTGGATATAAAATAAACATGAAAATGTCGTATCGTGCCTAGCTACCTATTTGTAGATCTAAAGTACCTAAACCTCTCTATGCGAACCCTAACGTTATAGATGGATATATAGACTATATTATAGCAATAATTAAATACAGATATTTTTCATTCGAAAGCTAACTAAAGGTCTTTAGGAAAGTAAAAGCAATTTTCTTAACATTTCAGATTACTATTGCCCATTATTCGAGCACGTCAAAGAAGCATGGAATCTGAGGCATCATCCGAACATGTTGTTCATATTCTACGAGGAGCTATACGAGGTTACTATGCTTTAGGACTTTTAAGAATTTTTAGTGGGGTTAGCAGAAAAAAGTCGGTGCTTGGGACTGGTGGTCTGATGGAAACATACCTTCGTTTTCAGAACCTACCCTTTACGATACAACGGGTAAGCAGTTTCCTGGGAACTGCCCAGTGCACGCCGCAGCAGGTCGAGCGACTCTGCGACCACCTCAGCTTCGCCAACTTCAAGAACAACAAGGCCGTCAACCACTCGCTACTCAGCAAGATCAACTTCATTAATAGCGGGCATTGCTTTATTAGAAAAGGTAAGAACCCTTTTCGATACAAAGAATGAGCAGTTTCGTGGGAACTGACGTTCGCCAAATTCAAGCACAACAAGACCGTCAACCACTCGCTGCTCAGAAAGATCATCAGAGGCCGATACTACTCAATTAGAAAAGGTAAGATTCTACCCTTTATGATACAATGAGTGAGGAGTTTCGTGGGAACTCACGTTCGCCAAGTTCATGGACAACAAGGGCATCAACCACTAGCTGCTCAGCAAGATCAACTCCATTAATAGTGGGCATTGCTTTATTAGAAAAGGTAAGAATCTACCCTTTACGATACAAAGGGTAGCAGATTCCTGGGAGCTGCCGAGTGGACGCCGAAGCAGCGTGCGGCTCTGCGGCCACCTCAGCTTCGCCAACTACGAGAACAACAAGGCGCTCGCAAGCAATACGCACCACTACCACGCAATACAACAGAAATCCTCCAAAACACAATCAACATACCCAGACCTTCCAACACTTCAGGAGACGTAGACTTCCTTGCTTGGGAGCACACATACAAATCTTTGCGTGGTGATCCATCGTGCCGACGAGTCTTCAACGTCGTCAACTTCAACAAGTGGCAAGCAGGCGTAGGTGAAAAAGTTCTTTCCTTTCACTTTTTGAAAATTTTTGTGTGCGAAATAGTGCGTAGTACACACTTGCGCACGCACACAACGCGCATGGACGCACTACTGTATGTGTGCGTGCATGTCGCGAACGCGTATATCATATTATTAATTGTACTCACTCTCAAAACGAGCAAGTGCACGCCGTAACTTGTACATCATGCACGCGAACCCCTCGCAAATAACTCATTGATACGTCCAGATAATATTCTTATGAAGGGCGATGTGTCTATGGTTCGTGCGCATACGCAAGTATGGATCAAGCCTTTGCACAATATAACGCTCATATTTGAATACTTACGCGGGGCTTCAATTAATTTTATATGGCATAATATTGTAATTCAAATCTTTGAAAGGGCAACCGCCGAGTTTATTGCTGGTGTTTTCGGTAGGAAAAGCATTCCGAACCAGAGGTAACTAGATGGTCTTGATGATTCAAAAGTACTTTTAAAAGTTTAATTGAATAGAAATATTTTGAATTTGAATTCTGAAAGTTCTACTTTGTGTCGAGCTTGGTCGAGCTGGTGTTGAATCGTCTAGGAGTGCGGCGGCCCTTAGAATTCTTCTTAGTTCTTCCTTTCAACTTGTGTTCTTTTGGATTGCAGGCAAAATGGGCGGCTGGCGCGATTATTTCGACTCAGAGATGATAGAGCAAGCAAAAAATTGGTTTACCGAGAATCTTCGCGACACCGACTTGACCTATCCTTCTATGAAGACCGCGACTCAATAAATAAATGCGTAAATTTATTTACCCACCTATTTATTATTTGGAATTTGGATGTGGTTTTTTTATGATAAGTAGCAATATTAAAAACCAGTATTTCCATAGAAATAACTTTTCCTAATACTGCGGAATAACGGAGAAAAAAAATTAAAACGAAAAATCAAAAAATCTGTGTATTTCTAGTTTTAAGAAAGTTACAAGGTGCGTAAAAGTTTTGATATATGAAGCTTAAGATAACCTTTTAAGCTACTTTTGTCATTTATTAATATTGCGATTAGTTAAAGTGTAGGATTTTTTTTTCACTTATACCCGGCAAAAATTTATCGAATTTCAAAATTTTTTTTTCTCATAACTTAAGCATATTTGTCACACGAGGGTTCTACTCTATCGTTTTAAATGATTAAATCTACACGATTTTGGAATAAAAAGCCGATGTCCGAAAATAGGGCTTCATAACACACAGGGCGCCGGTCTGCGAATAATATGGCATTTCATACTAAACACATTTCAGACTAAATGAGATAATTATCATCAGTGTGATAATAATCCATACCTACTTCCATTCCAAACTTGAATATTATCAATTAATCCATACAACAGCTATTATTATGCGAAAATGTGTGTCGGTCTGCCGCGCTTCTAGCTTTTCACGGCCCATCTGTTTGATCGATTGTGATGAAATTTGGTACCAAGATAGATATCTAGCTAGCATCCCGGAGATGGATATAAACTAATTTTTATCCCAGAAAATCTAAAAGTCCCCATGGGATTTATAAAACACTACTTAAAACCGGCCGAAGTCACGATTTTGGAGCCGATGGTCTATAAGTGGTTTGTTCGTTAGTTTAAAGTTCCATAAGCCTACGTTGTCGTATTAGTTTACAAATTGCGAAACACAAAATTAAATTTGAATTTCGCGGGCAGACCCGTCGCATGCGTCTTAAGTCAAGGCCGTGACTTTCATAGTTTATTGTTGAAAATATAGATAACAGTTATCACACAATTGAGGTAACACGATGATATCGCCGTAGGTATATAAGTGTATACAGTAGGTGAAAGGCTTTGCTCGGAGTGTGTCCAAGTGCATCAGTTGTATTGAATTGAACAATGGTGAAACAACGGGATCCCGAGAAGTTTCCTTACGAGATTGAGGATGTGGAAGCGGCTCTCGCGGCTGAACTCATGGTACCTTACTCAGGTAAAAGATTGATTTATTTACCTACTAGTGTTAGGATCTCGTGTGCTGAAGTGGCTGTAACATAATTAAAAAAGTGAACAGTTTATATTTTGTGAAACGTGAATATGATCAATAATAAAAATATACTTAGGTAGGTACTTTGGTAACGGAATCTAGAATCTATTAAAAATAAATTGAATTATCAAATAAAATAAAATTATTGTAAGTTTTTCCTAAGGGTTCCGTACCTCAAATGGAAAAGGGAACCCTTATAGGATCACTTTGTTGTCTGTCCGTCTGTCCGTCCGTCCGTCCGTCATGTCTGTCAAGAAAACCTATAGGGTACTTCCCGTTGACCTAGAATTATGAAATTTAGCAGGTAGGTAGGTCTTATAGCACAAGTAAAGGAATAAATCTGAAAACCGTGAATTTGTGATTATATGATTAAAAAAAAATTAAAAGTGTTTTAATTTTCGAAGTAAGATAACTAAGTATATCAAGTGGACTATCATTCATATCTTATAATCATATATCATATCATCACCGAGTACGGAACCCTCAGTGCGCGAGTCTGACTCGCAGACAGACAGACGGACAGACAGACAGACAATAAAGTGATCCTATAATGGTTCCGTTTTTCCTTTTGAGGTACGGAACCCTAAAAAGGTTGTGGTCACAGCCACCCGGAAATCGGCCAAGTCTAGTCGGAGTATGAACTCGCTCATGAACGGTATAGTGCATTCTTACAAAGGAGATGTTTACAAAATAATATATATGACGCCCTGACCAAGATTTTGTAGTGTTCTCTTACCTATCCAGTTCCACGTGGTCAAAGCTATGGGCCGAACACTTTTATGTAACCGATTAAGACCCATAACTTCTAATCGATTTTGATGAATCTTTTACAAAATTAAATTAAATCAAATTAAATTAAACGCCGACTGTGAAAGTGTAACGTCACAACTCACAAGGTATTAGAGTTGTGGGCGTGCCCATTCTAACGTTAATTATATTGTTAATTCTTGGTTAACTTCCCCAGGCGAGCGGACGGGATTTGTTCGGGTTGGACCCAAGGGTTACTTCTTTCCCCACAAGTACAAGCAATGTGCTGCCAGCTTTTATAATTTGCCGATTCGACCGGGGGACATCTTCGTTAACTCTTACCCAAGGTCGGGTATGTTCATACACAGATAATTTGCCTACTATTAATCACGAGTCTTTATAAAGTTCTTGTCATATTAGTTTAATCTCCACTTTAATATTTGAATTTATTTCGAACAACTCAGCGTATACTTCAAATTTTGTGGAGAATTTTCGAAAAAGCTCGCTCGGTAAATTTTCGCTCTTTCATCTGGAACAATTCTGATTTAAAAATAAAATGAACAAAGACCTACAGTGTTATGGTTATTTTTAATTCCATGGAATTCTGATGCAAAGAGTATGTCATTGTAATCACTACGTTCTGATGTTTCTTAATATTACAAGAGATAAAACAGTTCCCACAAAAAAGAACAAATTCAAATAATGAATTCTTGAGGCTATGAATTCTTAGGATTAAATGTATAAAAGCGTAAGTTGGTTTTAAATTGTTAATTATTAATAGGGCAATATTTTAATTTCAATTTATTCTATTAATTTGGGAGAAAAAAATCAACTGTTCAGACTAAGGTAGGACGCAAACTGGAAATAAAATATTACATACTTATTATATTATAAGTAGACTTGCAACGAATAGTATATTCGGCAGTGTACCGAATACCGAATATTCGGCGAGGCCCCTGACCGAATAGCCGAATATTAGGCAAAAGTATTCGGCCGGATTTTAGCGCCAAAAACTTGTACAGACGTGATTATTTCGCGCTCCTTTGTTTTGTTCTAATGTACTCATCGCTCTGAAGTTGGGATGGTCTACGAGAAAAAAAGAAGTAAACTACTTCCTAAAAATGCAGAAAAGTTAGTCTTTCTGCACCATAACCTTCCCCTTCTAAATTTTGATTATGAAAATAATTCAAATGCATAGAAAAATTCTTAACTTGTTTAATACAGAAAATGATTAAATTATGTACCTGTTTTATGTACCAATGACTACTTAATAAATGATTATAAAAGAAATGAGAACCTTACCCTTCTAAATTTTGATTACCACAATAATTCAAATACATAGAATCCTCCATTTTTCCAATTCAGAAGATGATTATGTACCTGTGTTATGCACCAATGACTACTTAAATGATTATAACAGAAATGAAAATATGAATATATACGTAATCAATCGATTTAAATTTTTCATTTTACCAATTATTTCTCTACGACAAAATATATTATTTAAGTATTCGGTATTCGGCCGAATAATATGTAGATATTCGGTATTCGGCCGAATATAATAAAAGCAGCCGAATAGGCCGAATACCGAATATTAACCGAATATTCGTTGCAAGTCTAATTATAAGTTATTTTGGGGTAAAAATCGAATTTCAGCTCGTAACCCTGTTTTTCATACAAATAACAATAACCCACCGAATGTATAAAATGAGTTATAGAATAGGGGGAATAGGAACTAGATACCTATAACCTAGCCTTGATACCTCAACGGTTAAGGAGCGGACTGAAATCCGAAAGGTCGCTGGTTCAATTTTAAAACCCAGCCGTTGCACTATTGTCGTATATACACCTAGCACAAGCCTTACGCTTAGTTGGAGGGGAAAGGGGAATATTAGTCATCATGATAAACTAAACTTACTTGACTTTGAATATTTCCATTTTACAGGGACGACATGGGCACAAGAGTTGATATGGCTGCTGAAAAACAATTGCGATTTTGAAAAGGCTTTGGAAATTCCACTCAATATAAGATTTCCATATTTGGAGTAAGTACCTATCATCTGAGTACCTACTTACCTACCTCCATAAATTCCTGCTTTTTGTTAATTCTTCATCAAGGTATCTAACCTTGATGAAGAATTAACAAAAAGCAGGAATAGATTAGATATTATTTATCGTTCTTTGACCCGTGACGATTTTCATTCCCATTATCATTTTTTACAGCTGGTTTAGTGATATTTATCTAAGCCAAATATAAAATTATGGGTTTCATAATTTGTTTTTACCATAGATATGTAGGTAGTTTTTACCCAGAGTGTTTATTGCGTTTTTTTCTTATTGGTAATATATAACCTTTATGTACCCAGGATTTGATAACCTAGGTATTCTAACCCAAAAAACTTCACGGCGGAAAACCGTCCATGATTTGCTTTATGCTTTAGTTTTAGACTTTAGACCTTCAAGCAACATGGACACTTTTAAATTGTCCTGTAGTGGGTAAAGAGGTGGGTATGAGGTATGACCATTTTAACCAACAGTTAACCAACTGTTAGGGCGCTTTTAGTGTCACGCGGATTTGCTCACGCACGCGGGATTGGACCGCATGCGTAAAATTTCACGCTGCGGATCATACGCAGCATGAGTTTCAGTTTTCTACGGGCTGCGTAACGGTATAGACGTGTTCATTCATTTCGGTAGTACAATACGGCGCGTGCGCCCCGCTCGACTCTAAAATGGGCACTGAAGTTGTAGGCAGCGCTTACGCATGCGGATACCCCGCACCGGGGTGACGCCCCGCACAGCGCCCCGCGTCCCGCGTGCGTTTATCACGCTTTACAATAGATACCTATATGAAATTGTTCTTTGCGGATGCTACGCATGCGGTCCAATCCCGCGTGCGTGAGCAAATCCGCGTGACACTAAAAGCGCCCTTACATCTGATGTTAAAAGTCTTTAGTCTTAGACATGAACTTTCGCCTAGCTATATCTATTTACTTAGATATTTAAAATAATTCGGTGTTTGATGATCAATACTTTACGAGCACCTAGAATAAACTTTGAAGTAGATACCTACCTAAAGTACCTAGGCTCTATGAATCAATTAATTTATTTAAAGGCTCTTTAACGGTTTTTCTTTTTACATAAAATACCTATCAGGGATTTTAATTTCAGCTTTTCAATGGTAATTCATCCAGAAATGATGAGACAAATGTACGAAGAGAACAAAGGTGATGAAGAGAAAATGCATATTGTCAATCTCTCCACCATGCCCGGTGACGAAAAAGTTAACAACATGCCTTCACCACGTTTCATAAAGAGTCATATCCCGCTGTCCCTCCTCCCACCCACTCTGCTAGATAAGGCTAAAGTGGTGTACGTGGCAAGAGACCCCAGGGACTTGGTGGTATCGATGTACCATCTGTGCAAAATGCACAGGGTTCTTGGTGCTCCGGATAGCTTCAAAGAGTTTTGGAACTACTTTATTAAAGATCAATGTAAGTATCTGGGAATCTTCTTACTTATCCAACTGATTTTTCAGCTTTTATTACGTGGGTTTAAATAAATGGCTTGGATTTTTACTAAGGCGTAGCTGGACTTTAAATCTTGGTTAGGCATCTGACATCATATCTATCTCAGTTTTCAACGTGGTCGTCAACGTGGTAAGTATATTTTAGGAGTTCAATCTCGGTTTGCCATAATGTCACGGGTTACATACAGAATACAAATACCCAAAAAGTTTGTATCGTGTCTAAGTAGGTACCTACATATTCGGAGATCTTAGGGTAGGTATCTAAACCTCTACCCTAACGTTATAAATAGGTATAATTAGATAGGTATACAGACTATATATAATTAGTTACTTAGTAATAAATAAAAACAGATATTTTACATTCGAAACTAACGAAAGGTCTTTAGGAAAGTAAAAGCAGTTTTCTTAATATTTCAGGTTACTTTTGCCCATTATTCGAGCACGTTAAAGAAGCATGGAATCTGAGGCATCATCCGAACATGTTGTTCATATTCTACGAGGAGCTATACGAGGTTACTATATGCTTTAGGACTTTTAAGAATTTTCAGTGGGGTTAGCAGAAAAAAGTGGGTGCTTGGGCCTGGTGGTCTGATGGAAACATACCTTCGTTTTCAGAACCTACCCTTTATGATACAACGGGTGAGCAGTTTCCTGGGAACTGCCCAGTGCACGCCGCAGCAGGTCGAGCGACTCTGCGACCACCTCAGCTTCGCCAACTTCAAGAACAACAAGGCCGTCAACCACTCGCTACTCGGCAAGATCAACTTCATTAATAGCGAAAATTGCTTTATTAGAAAAGGTAAGAATCTACCCTTTACGATACTAAGGGTAGCAGTTTCGTGGGAAACTGATGTTCGCCAAGTTCAAGCACAACAAGGACGTCAACCACTCGCTGCTCAGAAAGATCAACTTCATTAGTGGCCAATACTACTCTATTGGAATGGTAAGAATCTACTCTTTACGATATAAAGGTTAGCAGATACCTGGGATACTTGTAGAAGTCTTATTGAATAAAAATATTTTGAATGTCTAAGTACTTTGTGTCGAGCTGGTGTTGGGAGCGACGGCCCTTAAAATTCTTCTTAGTTCTTCCTTTCAACTTGTGTTCTTTTGGATTGCAGGCAAAATGGGCGGTTGGCGCGATTATTTCGACTCAGAGATGATAGAGCAAGCAAAAAATTGGTTTACCGAGAATCTTCGCGACACCGACTTGGCCTATCCTTCTATGAAGACCGCGACTTCTCAATAAATGAATACCTATATTTAAGTACCCACCTAGTTATTTTATAGCTTAGCTCCCATGTTTAGCTTACTTTAAGCCAGGCGATAACAGTAGATGCTGAGTGCTGAGTACTACCACTGATATAATTCGCATCGGCAAAATTCGTTACCACAGAAAAGCGCAGCCTAATACCGACTAAAACCGAATGTACAGCAATGAAATACAGACCTTATTGCTTGGCGTTAAGATTTTAAACACAAGAACAACAGAGACTCATGCTATCTCGCTCATAATTCGTGCGTACAAAACCACCAACATACAATAGCGGCTGTCCGCTATTGGATGTTGGTTGTTGCTTACGCGCGCTATGATTGGCTGAGATATTTTCTCGCCATTCAAAAATAAGATTTCTGCGCATACATCGGCGTAACTTATAAGAGTGGTAGTACTGTAGCAAGATATAAGGAGATAATTACATAATAAATATTAATTAAATATTTTGTTTTATTTTTTAACGCCTGACCCAAAAAGAGGGGTGTTACAAGTTTGACGTGTGTATCTGTGTATCTGTCTGTGGCATTGTAGCTCCTAAACGAATGAACCGATTATAATTTAGTTTGAAAGGTGGCTTGATCGAAAGTGTGTTATAAATTTTTAATTTACACTTGTAGCTACATAGTAAGTTACTAAGTATAACTCCAACTCAGTAGCGAACTAAACCCACATTGAGCGAAATATATCCGAAAATAAGTTCATTTAGTAATGGTATTTTTAATGAAAAAAATTTAATTAAAATCGGTTCAATAAAAGCTTTAAAGGGACTAATAATAATAAAAATAGAGTTTATTTAATGACATTTATTTTCAATAATAAGTTATATTTCATTTCATCAATAATATTAGATTGTACTTTAAAAATAGTCAATATTTTACAGGAGGCCTTTCAATTAAGATTTATGGGACCACAAAAACATTAACATAAAGATGTAAAGGGGTTCAAGGGTCCGTAGTAAAACAAGGAATCCTTGATGGTTGATTAATCGCGTTCTATGAAGGCCGACGCCTAATTGCCCAAATTACTAATCAATCTTTAATAGAGATGGATCATTTTTATAATGTAGCTAACGGGTACATCTCACAAAGTTTGAAATCCCATTTTGTTTTTAAATTAAAAAAAAAACGACAACACTTGCATCGCTGCGTGTTCGAAATAAACTATAAGGGTTCCTTGTTGACTATGAAACCCTAAAAATCGATAAAATTAGTGCTTACCCTCACTGCACACCATATGACGTTCAAACTTTGAATCCTTAAAATTAGACCTTACAATATTATAATAATTAAATTATCTCATTTATGGAGCTACTTAAAAATAAAAACTAGTTACAGTAGAATTTGTTTATGTGAACACCTTTTATTACATATTGCGATCAAAAACTCAATGTTTTCGAGAGGCCCAAAGTACAAACTCATAGTAAGACACAACGCACACCAGCAGAGTGGAGTAAGGGATCTGGACGTTACTAGCACACTGACCAGTGCACACTAACAGATGTAACCCTGAGTGGACGTCCAAGACATATCTCGCAAGATCTTACGGACGCGTTCCAGTTTTTTCCACCGTTTTTATAAATACCAATTTCAACCATATGCCAAAACACATTGAGCTGAGTTTAAGTTGTTTTTCAAAACGATTCGGGTCGACTCAACTGTGCATAGCTCTAAAGATCTTCGCAGATTACACAGAATCCAAGTATATCGACAGCGTCAGCGAGCGAGGCGACCCGCTGACATAACAGACTTGAAGTAGTGAGTGTATGTCCATAGCAGTCCAAGAATACGAACCGCACGAGGCAAGGCGGTGCATGTCGGGAGCCATAGAGTTCGAGAGTCGGGAACACAATAGAAAGCTCATATGTCCATGTTGTGAGTTTGTGAGCCAAGACAGAGCAGTCTGTGTAATGTGTGAAGACCTTTATTGCTCTAACGCACGCAGTCGCGGCGACTTCATTCACATACTAGAGCCACTTCCATAATATAAATTACAGATTCTAATGGTTGTGGTTGTCGACGACTGAGACAACTATCGACCATGCGTAATGGGTCTTAGGGTGAGCACACTTTCTTTGCTCAGGCTTAAAACACTGTTAAAACGAGACAGCATTATATATCTGGCATAAATCTGTCTCATTTTAACTGAAACTTAAGTCTAAGCAGTGTCAAAGTATGCTCTATAGATTTCAGGCTTAGGGTACAGACACCATAAACAAACTCTACTGTAAATAATATAAATACATAAATCAATCTCATTGTATTACCACATGCAACTAAATCAACTTTTACACTTATGACTTCACTTCACTTGCACTGCAAAATGTACAATAAATTGTTTTTAACAAAAACTTGGAAACAAGTCCCATGTCATAAAGTCTGTAATGGTAGCTTCTCATGGGATGTGATTGCATAAACAGTACTCTCTCTGATATCTAGTTACATCAAAGGAATAAAAACTAGTCAAGTGTGAGTCAGATTCACACTTGAAGGGTTCCATACGATTATACAAGAAATCTCAAATAGTAGGTATAATAAAAATTTATCACTGCAAGTTAATGATGAACAGCGCCATCTTGTTGTGATTTAGTAAACTAATTATATGGTTGTGGATACTAATAATAATAATTATTAATTTGTGATGTTAGGTAGTTACAAATACACGGTTTTGGAATTTTTTCCTTTACTTGTGCTGTAAGGCATTGCTACCTGCATTTCATGCTTCTAGGTCAACAAGTACCCTATAGGCTTTGATTCCCTTCAATTGACAGACACAACAGACAGACAACAAAATGATTCTACAAGTTTCTTTTACCTTTTGAGGTATAGAATCCCCATAAGAGTACTTGCCTGACTAGTATTAACCAGGACCTACATGAGCCAGTACATTTGAGCCATAATATGATAAAGCTTATGCACCAAGCTTGCCAGGTACAGATTGGCAGACCTCACACTACTTTGGAGAATATCATGGAAAACTCTCAGATATGCAGGTTTTCTTTCACTGTTAAAGCAAGTGATATTTTGCTTTAAACACACAATTCGAAAAAGTTAGAAGCATGCCCAGAATTAAACCCTGGGCCCCCAAAAAAGAGGCTGAAGTCTTAACCACTAGGCTACTGTACTTCATTCATTCACATGTAAAGACGCGATTTACACGATATATAGAAAAAAAGGTATTTATTAAATTTTTAAATAAAAATTAATCATCTTTGTAGAGTGAATTACCTGGCAGGTACTATTATGTTTTCTGTTCTCAAACTATCACACACCATGAGAAGCCACCTTAAAATATGATACAAAACCAAGGAGGTGGCTTATTAGTCTCAATCAGTTTTTAACCGCTTTGCAGGTGTGGTGGTGCCGCTGCTCTGTGAGTTGGAGTCCTCGGAAAAGTTCATGTGCGTTGAGGTGAAGTCTGTGGGGCCTTGAGAGTCACTCACCGTGGAGAAACCTGAAAATTATGATAAAACATATTATTCTATCTACTATATACTATACTTTTTGCTAGAATCCAGTTTTGAAAGTTTTAAATGCCTTTATGACAAGATCTGTTGAAACTCAATGCTATAACTAAACTTTATCCTATCCTATCTTTATATATTTTTTGAAATATTATTATATAAACACTGTTGCACAAAAAATAATTTTTTTTTATTCTTTTGTTTGTAAAAAATGGAAATATAGGCTTAACTCTTTTTTTTTTTAATCGTAAAATCATAAAATAAATTAATCTTTTTTTTCTTTTTTGTCAGCCCTAGCACAGACTACGGTCTATTTGGGCTGCAAAATTCCAAACACCAGTCTGTTTTTTATCTAGTGCTTTGGTCTATAAAAAATGGTGAAAAATGTTTCTCTTTAAATTAAGTCTATTACTAAATAAATAAATAAAATATATAAATATATATATATATTGATATTAGTCTAATAATGTCATTGCTGGACATGGAAGGAAATCCATACTAGTATTAGTTACTAGATACCAGCAACTATGCATGGATTTAGATTTTATTTAAATCGCTGGCCAAGTGCACCTTTGAGAACATTTTAGAGAACTTTCAGGCATGCAGGTTTCCTTCATTGTAAAGGCACATGATTTTAATTACTTAAAAACGCACATAGCTCTGAATAAACAGAGGTGCATGCCCAGAATCGACACTCCGACCAAGAGGCGGACGTCATAACCACTAGACTATAATAATTTTATCTTGCAAATTGTTTCATAAATTCACTCACATGTGTTCGAGTCTTCAGCCATGCCGAAGTTGGAATTCGACGAATCGTGCATCTTCTTCGGCGTCAAAGTGTTCTCCTTATTTTCTCGTTTCGCAGCATGCTTTTTCTTCTGTTCGTTCGTGGATATCGGCACCCATTTGTATATTTTCATCGTTGTCTCCCCAATAGTCACCCACTTCTTCTCCCTATAGTATATTTTATAACATTATTATAATTGTTTCATACATAAATATAATTTTAAAAGTACCTAAATTGATAATTAAAAAAATATTACTTACCAATGGCGAACTTTTTCAACCGCTTGCATGACTCTTTTGATATCATCTTTTACACGATTCCTAGTTTCTGCGCGCACTGAGCGAGACATTTTAATTAACTTTACCTATTTCACAAAGACTGATCATTTAAAATATTACAGTAAATTAAATATAGAAAGTTAATTCAGTATTATATTTATAAATTTAAATCAAATGGCAATCGAATTCACATTTCAATTTACCAAGTCCGCCATTTGTTGAATTTGACGTTGTGACAGGAAGTGCAAAAAATAAATAATACGTTCCATTTAATATAAAATTTATCTTTTGATCGTAATTTCATTATTAAAAAGAATATTCATCTGTAAAGATTAATTTATGATAAAGTATAAATTAAACGACATAAATTAAAATAAGCAATATTTCCACAGAAAGTTAATAAAGAAGCGCTAAAAAACGTTTAGTTATAGCATTTGTTAAGAAGTAAGAACGGAACGTTTAGTTTAAGTTTTCGATCAGTTTGCAATTTATTTGATAAACATTGACCTAAATAATTAATTTTAAATGAAAAAGCAGTTAAAATATTTATAATATCTACTACAAATATACCTAATACACCTTTTAATAAATAAACGGGTCTATCAAAGACCCGTCTATCTATTTGTCTATGTATATCGTCGGGTCTATTTGAGCAAAAATAAAACGTCCGATAATCCTATCCTATTGGTTAACATTGTAAATGTTCTTATTTCAACCAATAACAAAACAGTAGGTAATTAAAAAATGATTTGAAGCATTTTGACTGGGGTATAGAGAGAGAACAAAATTCACGAAAAATCACACAAATGAAAAATTTTATAGGTATTTTCTGTTCAAAAAAATAGAATTAGTAAGAATTTATGTAATTCCAGTAAAATGTTGTTTTAGGACAGGTAAGATTTCTTCTTACATAAATGTTTTACGCTTATCAATTTCGTCAAAAGAATATTAATAGGTATTGCTGAAATTCAGCGCACATAATTTTGACTTATTTCGGCGGCTGTCACTTGTTTTACGTCTTATTGAATTTTTTATTGTTAAATGTGGTGTTTATAGTGCAAATAGTTTAATTTTAACACGGTTTTACACGCGGCTCCGACTGCAGAGATGTGTATGCGATGGATGTGATGCAACGGGATGATAAGGTGGACCTAAATTAGCGATTCCTTTAGTGTTGTGTTTTGCTTCTTTTGCACTTCTATCCTTCTCTTTGTAAATTACGGTAATTTTATAGTCTTCTTGGCCTCACTACTCACTGCAGCATTGACATAACCTAATCCTCAGCAGAATGCTCCACTACTTTACATAGCCACTAAACCATGACAAATCAGCTGTTTTACACAGCAGTTTTGAAATAAATTCCATATATATAACTTATAATTTTTGTTGATCTTTAATACTTCCATGTAAATAAATAGTGAATCAATAAGTGAAACATTCTGTATTGATACAATAGTATCAATTAAATACTACTAATATTAATACTATTGTAATTACAATAGTATCAATTAAATAATACTGCTCTTATGGCAACCACTTCCACACATCAGTTCCATCTTAGATGTATCGTCACTTAGTATTGATTAGTCTAGCCAGTGATAAGTTAAGTTTCAATAAAAATGATAAAAGCAAATTATAATGGAAATACAGCTGCCTTGTAACAGAGTGGAGATAAACAATAAATGGTGATGTGACCACTCTGATTAGTTTATTGATAGATTGATTCTTCTTCTTTCTTCTTGGGTTTCTTTTCCGAACTTAAACATAGCTGTCCGCTGTATGTTAATATTACACTTCTTCAGCAATCTGATTGGTAAAAGCATCTACGTCTCCTCTCTGCTCCAGTGGAGTCAAAGTCTAAATCTACCAGTAGCCACATCATTGATTTATCATATACAGTTAAATGCTAAAGATATAATTAACATTGCTAAGACACTTCAAATTTTTTTATACACCTAAGTGGAATGCAGTAGAAATCTGACTATCTAGCCAGACTAACATAGAAATCAAGTTTATCAGAATTAGGGTTACCATATTATGGTATCCAAATCGAGGACAATTGCCTTTAGAGATCTAATTCAACAAATTAAGAACAATTTGTCTCTTTTTGTATCTTATATGTTTGATGTAAATGGTCACCCAAAGTTATTTTACCACTTAAGCTTGAAATTCTTGAATTTTGAATTAGGTCTATAATTCTAAAGGTGTGAAATTGTCGGAACATCCTCCCTCATCTACCAAATGTTCTTTATGTAATGTAGTGTGCAGTATGACACCACTTTTTTTAAAGTAATATAAAACAAATGCTCTGCTAACTGTCTTTAGATCTTTTGTTTGCATCTAACACAACAATAGCAGCATAACTTAAGAGGGGTCTCTCCATCACTCGCTTCATACAAACGTAGTTCCAATTTCATTTGAATATTATGCAACCAAAGTCCATGAAGTTTTGCAGACATATTCTAGAAACTAATATATACGTCTGTGGTTTTCCAGATTTCTGTTAAAATATTTGGTTTCAAAGTTACATGGTCTTAAAAATTTACATACAAATCTTTGAGCCCCTGTAATTTTAAAACTGCATATTTTTGGAAAAATCTAAAACACCACAGGCACAGATATTAGTTTCTAGAATATGTCTGCAAAATTTCATGGACATATTCAAATGAAATTGGAACTACGATTGTATGAAGCGAGTGACGGAGAGAGCCCTGTTAACAATCTTAACAAATCATAAATCAGCCCCTCAGTTATGTGGTAATGATAAAAGGCTGTGTGACCTCAGATTGGTGGACACTCTCTCTGAATTGTTACATCAAAAATACCCCAGTAGCTAGTAATGATCATAATTCAAAAGTTTAATGTAACAGTGCTATAAAAATGAGGTTTCTACTGTATTATCATTGCACTGTTCAGCCCACATTCTTACGCTTGTTATATTTTTTGTTGCAGTTGTACCGTGCATGTTGTGTGTAAACCGTAGAAGTGGTATCGTTATTATTCATTGGCGTTGTCCATTGTAACGTACAGCTAACACAAACAGAACGTATTTCCTTCCCGTATGGCTGCGTATCTTAACCGCACTATATCCATGATGGCTGGCGACGGGCCCCACAACGTTGCGATGAACAATGGCACCGTCCGCGTGAACATGTCGAATGTGGACTCCCCGTTGCAGATATTTGTGAGGGCCAAGAAGAAGATTAACGACATATTTGTAGAAATTGATGATTATGTCAAGGATGCAGTCACTTTTATGCATGGTAAGTTTATATTTTTTTTATTCTATTATAATTATTTACAAGTTAGTCCTTGCCTGCCATTTCACCTGGTGATAAGTGATGACTGATGATGCAGTCTAAGGTGAAAGGGGGCTAAGTTGAAAGGGGCAGTTGAACAATATTTAGATAATTAAAAATCCCAAACTCATTGATTTTCCAGGATAAAAAGTCTCCAGATCTTTAACTATATCCATACAACAATCACAACGATACGTTGCTAAATGATAGAAAGAGAGATGGTTATTCAGTTACGAAATGCTGTGCAACCTAAAATGCACTTTATTTTATAGTAATAAGAGTCGCTATTTATTTAAACGTGTCTACAGACAGTATCCTGTGCCCTAACCCTTGATCTATATTAAAAAATATAAAAAATTGTAGATTTTTAGCACATAGCATGAAGTTAGAAACTCATCATGACTTGTGATGTAAGACTACCCAGTTAAAGTCAACCAAGATTGACTTTAGGGGTTTCTCATTTCCTACAAAAATCACTAAAATCCAGGGTTGGCAAAATCTATTTAAAAAAAAACCATTTTTGTTTAAAACAGTATTAAAATCGTGTTTAAACTCGTTTTCATTTGATTTGTTTTGATATGTTTCACACTACAAGAGTTGAAATAGTATTCTTATTCGAGACATGTTTGTGTGAAAGGATCTGAGAACCCATTACTATCCCAAAGAAACCCCATCACTGATAATTAATGAAAAAGGGGCACAACCCTCAATATTGAGGAATACGACACAGAGTGGGAACAGTTTAATCTTCATCTTTCCAGCTGTATCAGGGGATAACGGCATTGCATCAGCACAGGACGTGGCAAATGTCGAAGCTTACGTCAGCAAAGTGCAAGCCATACGGGAGGTGCTCAAACGGGATCACATGAAAGTGGCTTTCTTTGGCAGGCAAGTGAAGCTACTCATACTATTTTGGTTTGATTGGTTTTAAGTTGGTTTTAAGGTTTCATAGCTAAACAAGGAACTCTAATAATTTCGTCCTGTCTTCCTGTCTGTCTGTCACAGTCATTGTTACAACAACAATTACTAATATGACTACAGAACCCTTTTGCGTGTTCTGAAATGCACTTGACATTATTTGTGGTATTGCAGGACAAGTAACGGCAAAAGCACAGTCATCAACGCAATGTTGCACGACAAAATCTTGCCGAGTGGCATCGGGCACACCACCAACTGCTTCCTGCAGGTGGAGGGCTCCGACACCGACGAGGCCTTCATGAGGACAGAGGGCTCGGAGGAGAAGCTTAATGTTCAGGTAACCCCAAATCACATCAGCTATTTCACAGGGGACAACAGAATCTTCTTTGAATAGGCACCTTCTGGGCAGGAAGCTCCACCTTAGGCTGCATCATCTCCTGTTTGATGTGATTGCAGCCAAGCACAAGCTTATAGTTGGACAAAAAACCAGATGCTGTCAAAATTCAGCTTTTAAAAATTCCTGTGGGAACTCTTTGATTTTTGGGGATAAAAAGTATCTTATGTTTCGGGGTGCAAGCTCTCTCTGTACCAAATAGATAGTATCCACAACTTCTTCAGTGTGATTTAGGTTCTTAAGAATACACAGTGAGAACTGATTTTCTGTGACAAAAAATACCAGTTTCCCTGGGATACAAGCCACAAGGTATCTGTGTACCAAATTAAAACGGGTAACTAGTTAAACGAATGGACCATGAAAAGCTAGCCACTCACTTTCGCAAACAGACTCACTTTCGCATTTACAGTTGTGGACATATAATTAAGAACGATTATTTAAAGATGATAATTTTTTTAATAAACTAGTATAACTCAATGCAAGTATTATTTTTCATATCTCTTGGTATAACAAAACTTTTCAATACTATTAATGTATTCATTTATATACATTAATATTTAATAAATAAACAGATACATTTATTACATTAGATCGAAAGCTTGTGCTAATACTGACTGGCTGGTCACATAATTAAGAACGCTGAACTATTCATTTTTTTATTCAAGTTTAAATAGAGAACCTCAGTGGTTAAGTCTCTTTTCGTATAATTTTTGGCGCCATTTAATGCTGTAAAAGTATTAAACTTGATTAATTTATAAAAACAATGGGTACAAGTAAAACTTGTGATAAATCTACAAGTGAAGTCATAATAAAACTTTTTGTGAAGAATTAGTCGCATAAAAAGATAGCTGATCATTTCCAATGCTCGAAAACAATGGTTTTCATTGCTATGAAGCATTTTAACACGTATGAAACGACGTCAAAATATTCCGCGCGTACCTAAATTGTGAAAGAAATTTTGTTTTTAAAAAAGAATATCGTTCCAAAGTCTTTTCAAAGGATCTAGCGAGCTAAGAAAAGAATATTTTGGTGAAAAAAACCCTTCAGCGATCTCGTCACGCATTATCCAAAGTCGTTTGGTAGAAAAGAAGTTGTATGGAAGGAAAGCAAGGAAGGTACTCATGTTGAAACGTTGTCATAGGTAAGCCCGTCTTACATTTGTAAGGACGTATGAAAACCTGGACTGTCAGACAGTGAAAAAATGTTGTTTTTTCTGATGAAACAAAAATAAACAGAGTGTGTTCGGATGGAAAACGATACTTACGATCACCTCCGAATAAAGCATTCGACTCCAAGTACACAAAACTGACATTAAAGTATGATGAAGGAAACACGAAAATTTGGGGGTGCTTTTCTGGGACTTGTTAGACTGCATATCTAAGCATGGATCAATTCCAATACAAAATCATACTGGAAGAAACAATGTTACCGTATGCTGATGAAATGCTTTCAGATATTTGGATATTCCAGAACGACAATGATCCGAATTTCGAAGCAGACACCGTTAAGAAATTCTGCATGACACAGTCTGTTTCTGTCTTAGACTAGCCAGCTAACGTCCAGATCTAAATCCAATTGAAAATCTTTAGTGTGAAGCCAAGAAAAGGGTAATAAAACGACAGTGTGGCAATTTTAAGAGCATTACGACGTTTTGTTACAATAATAGAGCTCTATTTCTCTTGAAAAATGTCAAAAATTGATAGAGTTAATGCCTCGCCGGTGAAAGGCAGTAATTTAAAACTTTGGACATGCTACTAACTATCAATTTTAGTTTAAAAGGATTATTTTTTCATATTTATGTAATTTATTTAATCTAAGTTTCATCTTAATAATTCTCAAACCAGATAAACATTCGTTCTTAATTATTTGTCCAGCTACATTCGTGTTTGAATTCGTTACTATTGGAAGCAAATGAAATTTACTAAGAAATATTTGGCGATTTCATATCTCTTATTCCTAATCCAGTTTGCCGATTTATGTGGCTAAGTCAAAACATAATTGACTACTTGTAAGAAGGAACACAAAGCTACCTAAAACATGATATTTCTAAACAAAGACTCGAACTACAAATCGTTCTTAATTATATGACCACCACTGTATAATATTTTTTTGCTGTGCTATTTTTAAATTACTTCCCAGTATAATAAAGCTTTTATCTGTTGTACAGTCAGTAAGTCAGTTGGGGCACGCTCTATGCGCGTCCCGGCTTCAAGAATGCTCGTTAGTGCACGTGTACTGGCCGCGTGAACTATGTGCATTGTTACGAGACGACGTGGTGCTGGTGGACAGCCCCGGAGTGGACGTGACGCCCAACCTCGACGAGTGGATCGACAAGTACTGCCTCGACGCGGACGTGTTCGTGCTCGTCGCCAACGCGGAGTCCACGCTCATGGTGACGGTGAGTGATGCACTGACACCCGCGCACACCTGTCACACTCTACGCTGGCATAAGACGCCTTCTTCTTCGTCGTAACGCTCTTGGCAGAGCGGTCGTGGTCATCACGAAGCAATGTCTTTCAGAGCAGATTTGATATGCCTCACATTCGCCACTTCTCCCTGCTGGCCGACAGCCTGGTACACTCGTACAAGCGATTAAGGGACCGCCCACAGCAGACTTAATTTGGTCAGTCCATCGCATGGGCGACCTTCCTCGCCCTCTGGTGCCCTCCACCTTGCCCTTCACGACAAGACGCTCGATGGAGTTACTCTCACGCCGGAGACATGTCCAAAGAATTTCAATATGTGACTCTGTACCAATGCCGAAAGTAGTTGTTTAATGCCGATTTCTTAGAGTATAGAGACGTTGGTACGAAATTCGGTCCATGAGACTCCTAGCATCAGACTGTCAGTTTACAGACCCGTCCGATAGTTTGTTTCACGCTTAAGAAATAGAATGTATTATAGAAGCAAGCGTTATTTTGCGGAAGTCCATGATATACAAGGAACCAAATGGTTTGTCGGATTATAGCAAATTACGCCTTTGGTTTCTTGTATAAGAAATAGAATTCATACGTCTCGTATTCAGATAGGACTACTACATGATATCTTGCGGATCACGACAGTATTACTTTAGCAGTTTAAATGACCATTGTTATTTTTGTTCCAGGAGAAAAATTTCTTCCACAAAGTATCGACGAAAATATCGCAGCCTAACATTTTTATATTGAACAACCGATGGGACGCCTCCGCTTCGGAACCTGAGTACTTGGATCAGGTAAGAGACGCAATTTTTTTGTGGCTGGATTTTAACTTTTACTTTATCTGCAAACGATAGCCATTACTACAAATATTATTATTACCAATGTTATAAATGTGAAATAGTTATTTGTTTGTTGGTTTAACCTTCAACCATATCGTAATGGTTTGACGTAATTATTAGCGTTCTGTGTCTCCAGAGCAAAGAAGGAAACCTTATAAAATCATTTCGTTGTCTGTCTGTCTTTCTATCGTGTCTGTCAAGAGTAAAGTCTCGGGAATCAAAACCCATAGGGTTCTTCTCGTTGACCTAGATTCTAGGTCCTAGAATCATGAAATTTAGCAGGCACCAATGTCTTATAGCACAATAGAACTTGTGGTTAAAAATTACGAAAAACATAGGAAAGTGTAATTTTTGTACGATCATCGTACAAAAATTACACTTTCCTATGTTTTTCGTAATTTTTAACCTTGCGAATCCAACTCGCACTTGACCATTATTTTTTTTAAAATCAGATAAACAGCAATCTCACCTGGTGGTAAGTAATGATGCAGTCTAAGATGGAAGCGGGCTAACTTGGAAGGGGTATAGCAGTTTTCATTAAACCCATACTCCTTTGGTTTCTACTTTTTTTTGAATATTGATGATACTACGCAGGTCCGCAGCCAGCACGCGAACAGATGCGTCGACTTCTTGTCTCGGGAGCTACGCGTGTGCTCGCCCAAGGAGGCCGAGGAGCGCATCTTCTTCATCTCGGCCAAGGAGGCGCTGCTCACGCGCATGCGCGAGCGCGAGAAGCCTGTCTCTTGTAAGTAATCTTACAAGTAAAGTATCTTACAAGTAAAGTGTCTGTCTTGCTGTTGATTTCTTGCATGATTTGGAAAGCAGTTGGCAACACTGATTCATACAGCCAAACTTTCTTAACCGCTGCAGTGAACTTGCCCAGAAAAAACCAGCTTATGACTATTTTAAGGGTATTCCAACTATGACGTTGGTCTGACTTTCATGTGCCCTAGTACCAGTAGTATAACAAATGTTAAAAGAAAAAATATTTTTTTTAGCTCCCATCCTAGCTGATGGTCATCAAGTGCGTTACTTTGAGTTTGTGGACTTCGAGCGCAAGTTTGAGGAGTGCATCAGTCAATCCGCTGTGAGGACCAAATTCGCGCAACACTCTCGCCGCGGCAAGAACATAGCCGGCGACGTTATGGCCGCCTTGGAACTGGTAACATCCTTTATGGAAATCATTTTTAACCGACTTCGAAAAAAGGAGGAGGTTCTCAATTCGTCGGAATCTTTTTTTTTCTACCCGATTACTCTTAAGACGCCTGGACCGATTTGGAATTATTTTTTTTTGTTTGAAAGGGTATACTTTGCAGTTGATCCCATTTAAATTTGGTGAAGATCTGATCAATATCTTCGGAGATGGAGAACAGAACTCCTCAATGGATAACAGTAAATTGCTAGCGATCAGTGTAATAGCTTAGTAAACAGTAGGGTTTTAACTGGGCATAGCATATTATATATTTTGTAGTTCCAATACTTGAAGCCTGCATGAAATCTATATTAAAATTGTTTGGTTTTTAGGTGTACAGCAGCGCCAGTGACCAGAAATCTGCGAAGGTGGAGAAGCAAAGGATATTACAGGAGCAGCTGACGGCTGTGGAGGAGCAGCTGACCGCCATCACGCGCCAGATGAAGGACAAGATCGGCCGAATGGTGGAGAGCGTTGAACATAAGGTATCCATTACCCGCCACTTCCCATCACTCGGTTGTATTATGGGTTGAATCTCGAGTGAGCCCTCTGGCGCTTGCTCTTGGCGTATTTCCTGGGGACACCTTCTTCACTCCCTACATCTTATCTTATCTCTGACTTTCCCATAGCGCATTATTATGGGTTGAATCTCGAGTGAGCCCCCTGGTGCTTGCTCTTGGCGTATTTCCTGGGGACACCTTCTTCACTCCCTACATCTTATCTTATCTCTGACTTTCCCATAGCGCATTATTATGGGTTGAATCTCGAGTGAGCCCCCTGGTGCTTGCTCTTGGCGTATTTCCTGGGGACACCTTCTTCACTCCCTACATCTTATCTTATCTCTGACTTTCCCATAGCGCATTATTATGGGTTGAATCTCGAGTGAGCCCCCTGGTGCTTGCTCTTGGCGTATTTCCTGGGGACACCTTCTTCACTCCCTACATCTTATCTTATCTCTGACTTTCCCATAGCGCATTATTATGGGTTGAATCTCGAGTGAGCCCCCTGGTGCTTGCTCTTGGCGTATTTCCTGGGGACACCTTCTTCACTCCCTACATCTTATCTTATCTCTGACTTTCCCATAGCGCATTATTATGGGTTGAATCTCGAGTGAGCCCCCTGGTGCTTGCTCTTGGCGTATTTCCTGGGGACACCTTCTTCACTCCCTACATCTTATCTTATCTCTGACTTTCCCATAGCGCATTATTATGGGTTGAATCTCGAGTGAGCCCCCTGGTGCTTGCTCTTGGCGTATTTCCTGGGGACACCTTCTTCACTCCCTACATCTTATCTTATCTCTGACTTTCCCATAGCGCATTATTATGGGTTGAATCTCGAGTGAGCCCCCTGGTGCTTGCTCTTGGCGTATTTCCTGGGGACACCTTCTTCACTCCCAACAAATGATCTGTCTTTATCGCTTGTGTATGTACAGTAGCAGAAAGTTGCGAATGCGAGCAAAGAATTTTGCAGGAGCAGTTACTAGGATATCAGAGGAGCGACTGACCGCCACCACCCGTCAAATGAAGGACCAGATTGGCTGAATGGTGGAGCCTTATTGCTAAATCTTCAGATAATGAAATAAATTAATCACATCACACTATAATATTATAAAGGCGAAAGTTTGTATGTGTGTATGTGTGTGTGTGTGTGTGTGTTTGTTACTCCTTCACGCAAAAACTACTGGACGGATTTGGCTGAAATTCGGAATGGAGATAGATAATATCCTGGATTAGCACATAGGCTACATTTTATCCCGGAAAACCAAAGAGTTCCCACGGGATTTTGAAAAACCTAAATCTACGCGGACGAAGTCGCGGGTGTCAGCTAGTTTTCTAATAATTTTTTGGTAACTTGTTTTGCGACTATTGTATCTTTTACTAAGGGGTTAAAGCTTGTTTAAATGAACTTTTGTAATTGCTCATAAAGTTGGTAAAACAAAATTGTGTCTAAACCTCCTGACATTATCCTTATCCTCAGGTGTCCCTAACACTCAGCCAAGAGATCCGCAGACTGTCAGCACTAGTGGACGAATACGAAGCGCCGTTCCGCAACGACCGACAGGCCCTGGAGCAGTATAAACGAGCTTTGCATCGCCATGTCGAATCGGGCCTGGGCTCCAGACTCAAGAAACGACTGTCTTCAGACATCGGACACGAGATGGACGAGGCTCAAAAAGAAATGGCAGGTAGATATCTTTTTGTTTGTAAATGTCTCTAAGTATAGCTCATTTTCAGGAGATGCCAATTTCGGGCAATTTTTAAACATTGTGAACCAAGAACGGGACAAATTAAAACAAAAAAGAACCTGGCATTAATACTTCTGGGACATTGAAGTGTATTGCACGTAAGTACCACTTTTCCTGATACACTTTGAATTTTAAATGACCTACAGACCTTGGAGTGAACATTACATCTTTAAGTGATTGCGGGCCTGGGGTCCAGACTCATGAAATGACTGTGTTCAAAGATGGACACGAAATTGACGAAGCCAAAAAAGACATGGCAGGTATGTGCCTTAAAGGAGATGTTGGCCTTTGGGACTTTTCCGACGTTAAGACCAAAAGGTATTCTCGTTGAACAGAATAATGCTTGTAAGTATCACATTTTCTGATCTTAATTGGTTATGTTATGAAACTGGCGGCAGGCAGTATGGTACAAGTAAGTTTTACATCGTTACGTGGAAGCAGGCCTGGGCTTCCAGATTCAAGAAACGATTATCTTCAAACATCGTATGATATGAATGAGACTCGGAAGGAAATCCCTTGGGTAAATAATAGTAAAGGTATCCCTAGGTAAATACCGTAATGTTTATTAAAGTTTCAAAACATTTTCAAGAGATGCTGTTTTCCCCATTTATGATCAAATGATCATGATTTATGATTCCTCATTTAGGATCAAAATTGTGGTGTGTCCACGCAACCGTTATGGTTTGCAATTAGGGACTATGTAAACTGTTTGAATTATCTTAACAATGGCATGCACTGTATCTGGCACCAAATCCCTTTTTTGTGGCGACAAGGAATCCCAAATCGCGAGAGCTTTGATAGCAGGCTACGGTTTAGGTGCGGACTGAATTCCGAAAGGTCGGCGGAGTATTAGTTATGATTAACATGGCTAGTATTCTTTTTTTTTTAAATATCGATTTTGAAAGAAATCGTTTAATTAACGAAAAATTTTTAAAATGGCATCAACTTTTTTAAATTTTGAGAACGGCTCGCCCTTTAATGCTCACAAGGAATCCCAAAAATCACCTCACCTCGTACAATCGGCATTATGTTGCAGAGCGCATGTACAACATCCTGCCGCTGCACAAGCGCGCGGCCGCCGCCTCCTGCATCATGCCGCACCAGCAGCCGTTCGAGGTGCTGTACCGGCTCAACTGCGACAACCTCTGCGCGGACTTCACGGAGGACCTCACGTTCCGCTTCTCGTACGGCATCACGGCGCTCATCCAGCGCTTCCAGGGCCGCCACGCGAACAAGATCGCGCTCAAGAACCCGCCCACCGTCACACAGGTATCGCTCATGTCGGTCACACTCCCAACTGTAGCGATCGGCATTTATATTTGTTGAATTTTTTCACAGTGATTTCACAAATAATATTGAATGTAAAGTATTTTTTCAATTTTCGGACTTGCAATCGTTTGCTACGTAAATTTAAATAAATTTTTCTCTGAGATGCGAGTGTTCTCGCTCGCACACTCTTTAGCGTTTTAGCTCCGGTAAGAGACTCTCGATTGAAGTAAACCATTTTCTCAATCTCTCATTGGCCCTATGAGTGCGCGAGATAGCCGGATGCCAAATTTTTTTCTTAGAAGCAATTAAACCAGAATTTATTTCAGCTTTGGTATAACCTCACCATTTTACCACCGAACCGCAAGACGTCGGGCGAGTTTCCATCCTTATGTCGTCGACATTCCATCTACACGCACGAAACATTTTGCGTCTTCATTCCTCATACGCATGGCTAAGGTTTGGAATACTCTCCCGCGATCTGTGTTTCCTACCAATTACAATCCGGGTATCTTTAAAACAAGAGTGAATAGGCACCTTCTAGGTAAACGCGTCCCATCTTAGACCACATCATCACTTTCCATCAGGTGTGATTGTGGTCAAGCGCTTGCCTATAGTGAATAAAAAAAAAAAAACCTCATTTCCAGATACCTCCCAGCATGGGCCCCGCGGCGCCGTCTACGGAAGTATCGCGGCTGAGTAACGGCCCCTCGGCCATGGGCCCGCTCAGCGCCGAGGAGTGGGGCATGATTTCCAAATTCGCCTTAGGAGCTCTGACGTCACAGGGTACGATGGGAGGACTTCTGCTTTCGGGATTGGTGAGTATTAAAAAAAATGATATTTTTATTTATTTATTCAATTACACTTTTACTACAAGTACTTTTGAATCGTCAAATGCATCTAACAACAACAGCAACAACACTCTTACATTTTTTTGTAAGGGAGAACAGGGTATCCTTCGACATCCGAAATTGGGAACTCTTCAAAATGTGCGTCATCTCCTAAAGACGCTGTGATGGCAAGTACCATCTTTTGTGGGAGTGAAATAGGCTATCGCGCATTGTTTTCTGTCATCCTATTCCTATTGGAAATTCCTCTTTTTCACACCTCTTGAAAACTGGGATGGCGAGTAGTAACAGTGATCTATGGCGCATTATGCGGCCTCTCTTTGTTATGCGTTAACTTCTATACATCCATCTCTTGTTGAAAATAAATGGTTACTCTTTCTACATGTTGTTCCTATTGAAAATCTCTTTATCGCAGCTCCTGAAGACGGTAGGGTGGCGAGTAGTGGCGGTGACGGGGCTGGTGTACGGCGCGCTGTACGCGTACGAGAGGCTGACGTGGACGGCCAAGGCGCAGGAGCGAGTGTTCAAGCGGCAGTACGTGGCGCATGCGGGCCGCAAGCTGCGTCTTATCGTCGACCTCACGTCTGCCAACTGTAGCCATCAAGTGCAGCAGTAAGTTGTGCTCTTAATTTTTCACTCAGCTTTTACTAGATACTCCTCCTTTGTAGTCTTATTCCTCATTGCTGAGAGTCCCCCCTTTCCATTTATCCTATAATGGCAGGAGGTCAATGAGGAGGAGTTCAGTATAATGTAGTGGGTTCCCACATCGTTCCCGCATACTCACTAAGAGGACAAGATTTCGTCTTAGGTTAATTTACAGTTATCAGATGTTTGTGATAATAACTGGAACCGACGGCCTAACTTGCTCTCCTAGGCATGGAGGAAACGATAAGGTCAAATTTGGACCTCCCAAGTTGGTAACTGGATGGGTGACTACGCAGACTACTCTAAGCGAAAAAATTACTTTGGCAAAAGAAGGTCTTTGTATCAGCAGTAGGATATTATTACACTGTCAGATTTTACATGTACTCCGCCTAAGTGAATCGTTTTATTTACAGAGAACTGTCGACAATGTTCGCGCGCCTCTGTCGACTGGTAGATGAAGCGACGACAGAGATGGATATAGAACTAACAGAAGTCAGAGAAGCTATCAAAATGCTGGATGAAGCCTCGACGTCAGCCAAGAAGCTGCGCAACAAGGCCAACTACCTCAGCCATGAGCTGGAACTGTTCGACGACGCCTTCCTCAAGCATTAGAGCTGGAGTATCGGTGAGTGGAGCATTGGCATTACACAGGAAAACCCTCAAGATGCTGAGGAGGTCTTGATGTCGGCCTAGCTGATGCACAACACCCTAAAATCTCTTATAGATTTTCTAAAAATGAAAAGTGCTATACCCCAGTGGGTTATATCCACTTTTCGATTTCACTTCAGGTGGGTTACCCAGATTACATTTTGGGTTGGTTTTTTTTTCTCTCTCTCTCGTCTGGCTTTACACTGATCAGACAATGTCAAGTTTGTAGTTATTTACAAGTTAGGGAAACTATGTTTATAAGTATGGATTCCGTCTGTGCCGGCGCCCGCCGACATACACGCGGCGCCCCTTTAGAGCGCTTCCCAGTCAGTTCCACCACCAATAAACACCAGCAGAACACAAAAACCGGCCACTTCTCACAAAAAAACACTCCAAAAAAGCACCGCATGCGCGCCAGCAAACGCCACCACAGACGAAGTCCAAAAATATGTGCGTACGTTTAAACGCGGTTTTGTTTACAGTGAACACAAGCTGGAAGGCTCGACCTGACGCGAGCCTCGGGATGCATTTGACGTTTGAACAAGCCGGTGCCGCGCAGATGATTACTGTTAGCTTGCTCTGGTGACGTAGTGTTACTTGTATACTTGGGTGACAGGTCTCGACTGCAGCGAGTATCGAAATAAGTGTAACTGTATGTATGTATGTATGTTTCCCTTCCACTTTTAATATGGGTACCTTCAAGTCAAGAGTGATACGCAACGTCTAGGCAAGCGTGCTCCATCTTTGGCTGCATCATAACTTGCTAGCAGGTCTGATTGCAACCAAGCGCTAGTCTGTAAATTAAAAAAAAAATGTATACACTTTATTGGACCACAAGACACAAATGACAGGTTAAAAAAAGAAAACCAAGCGTAACTGTGTGCTCTCTTAGGTACAAAATCTGCTTATAGTCTGTCGACTGAACACAGATCACTCACGAAAAAAAAAACCTGTGTGCTCTGTGTTGCCAATTCGCTTTGAAGATAAATTCAATGGATTTTATCCCCCTTGCTTGGAAATTGGTCCATTATTAAAAAAAAAACCGTCAACTGCGAGGCGGATTCACACGCGAAGGGTTCCGTACCATTGTACAAACTTTTTTTTTAATTGACATGACATTGACATTGACAATAAAAATATACATTGTGTGAAAATTTCAACTCTATCTATTATGGTTCATGAGATAAAGCCTGCTGACAGACAGACGGGTGGACAGCGCAAGCTTAACAATAGGGTCCCGTTGGAACACTTCAGGTAAGGGACCCTATAAAAACAATTTGGGGGCCCTTCGGGAGTTTGCGGGTAGTTTCAAAAAAAAAGAAACGCTACAGTCGAGACTTTGATGTTCTGTTGGATGCATGACTTATTTATTATTGAGAGCTGTTGTATTTGTTTATACTAATTCCGTGGCAGGTGGTCTGGTTATCCTATTCAAATGTCCTTATTTATAAACGTAGAAGGCACAGTAATGCCAAAATTATCTTTATTGCTATGGGCATTAAGTTCGAATTAAGTCGCGCTACAGAAGTTGAAACGTAATATTCGTTTTACGGTCGAAATTAATAATATAATCAATCTATCCGTAATCTGTCGATAAGACACTTAGGTTGCTATGTAAACCTACAACAGATAACAATAAAATTGATTAATTACTAGCTTGCTCGAGACTTCTATGTGAACTACGTAAATTTTAAACCCCTATTTTACCCCCTTTGGGCTTTAATTTACAAGAATCCTCTCTTAGCCAATGTCTATATCTACATCATATTACAGCACGGTTACACCTGTAAGTTTTACTCGCGTAAGTAAATTACGTAATCAATTGACAACTTTACTGTGGTAAATGAGACTTTTTTTTTTCTTTAAATCTGGCTTTACTCTGATTAGCCAATGTCAAGTTTGTGATATTTTCAAGTTATTGAATTTATACAAGTATGGACTCTGTCTGCGCCGGCGCCCGCCGACATACGCGCGGCGCCCCTTTAGAGCGCTTCCCAGTCAGTTCCACCACCTAAAAACACCAACTAACACAAAAACCAGCCACTCTTAACAAAAAAAAACACTCCAAACAAGCACAGCACGCGCGCCAGCAAACGCCATCACAGACGAAGTCTAAATGAGACTTATAAGAATCTTTACGTTAGTAAAGTCGTAAGTTAATCATGTAAGCTACTTACGTGAATAAAACTTACAGGTGTGATTGCGGCCCTAAGCTATCTGCATGTCACAGCCCGATCAGTTCAGTTGATCTGTGCGTCGATAGATCAGTGTGTCAGTCCTTTTCCTTTTATATATTTATTAGGTTAGTTATCGATTTCGGCCGTAAATGTCTAAGCTGCGATTCGGAAGGCGAATTGAGGACAAATGTCAGGCAAATCGACCATCGGCCATTTGGTTTCTGGTTGGGCGTGTACCATGTTTGTAAGTTATTTAAATCACCTGCCAGCACCATTGGGTAGTGACAATGGCGTCTTCGCATACTCGCAGGAACAAATACCCACTTGATGCAAAACATACTTATCGCCATCCCACTTCGACTACCGAGCTAGAGCGCGGGTCCGACCTCTCGCTCTAATTTGTTAGCCAAAGTGGGGTAGCTCTGAGTGGGTATTTGCTTCAAGTACTTATTGGAATAACTCTCCATTACTTCTAATTTATGGCTATGGCAATCATTAATATTGTGATTCATGAAGTGACGTGGTCGCGTTCGTCCTGAACAGAGATTTGATCCCCTAACTTGAGGTGACGCCTCATATTTAGTACAGTCCGACAAGGCTCTTTTGGCGCGTGGCCAAAATCGGGACTAAAGCCGCCACCTAAAAAAGTGCATTTGTTGATAGTTTGCTGTGTCGACATAAAGCTACAACAGCGCCCTCACTCAAGTGCCAAAAGAGCCTTGTCGGACTGTAGGTGAACTTGTACAATTAACTTTTGTATAGATAACAATATTACCTACCATTGTAAATTAGTTTGTTGTTGGTTTTCTTTGTTTAAAGCTTTATATTGTTTATTAGAAAGAAATCACGTGTACTTGTACCTATTAAGTTTTTAAATAAAATACCTAATTAATTTGTCCCTGGAGTATCAATGAATCAATTTGTATGGGGAATCTGACCCCTTAGCTAAACGCTAAGCGACTAAAAGTTGAGATTATGACATTGCTACAATCAACACCACATTTAATTTAATGCTGTTCACGTTTTTAACTTAAATTCTTACACGTAGGCTCCAAAAAAGCTACTTGTAGGCGGAAAATTAGACTTCGTACTCAAGGAATAATGTCCTCCACATTTCAACTGCGTCTACTGATTTTAGGTTGTACGTTGTCAGTCAGTCAGTCACGATACTGTATGTTAAGGTAGAAGACAATACAGGAAGCAATTGAAATTACAATTATTTAGACAAAAATTAAAACTATATTGGTACCTATAAGTAACAAATATATAGGTTTTTACAGTTTGAACTTTGACTGTACTAGGCAAATTTCATACTGGGGTTTCCATATGCAGGAACCCGAAGCCAGGACATTTTAGGAAAACTAAAACAAGTATATAATTATAGGCATTTTTTATTTAATCTTTCATATTATAGACAAATTGTCCCATAGTAATAAAAACTATTAGCGTTTTATAAAGAAACAAATAATACTTATTTTTAAGTTACCAATTATTTATTAACTCTAACAATTCAACTTTAAGATTAGACTATGATAAAAATAATCAACAAAATCGCAGTATGGAGCAAACTACTCGTCCTAGCAAAATATGTAATTGTAAAGTAACATTGGAATATGAAAAATTATCACAAACCTTTTGTTTAACCTTAATAGCTCGGTAATTTGATATGGCTAGATCTAGATAATGTTTGTATCAAAAATATAGTTAAGCTATAATATCGAAAGGCAGCATAGTTAACAACAATGTATATTGTACTAATATTGGGTACCAAGTACCACAATGAAAGAAATTGACATTAATAATAATTATTGTTGAATAGTTATAAATATTGTATGCATGCAACCATTTAGTCGTATGTTAGGACGTGTTCGCACTAGGCGTATATCGCATCCCTTTGTCTATAACTGTTTCAACTCAAAAAACACTTTTTTTCAGTAACTAAAAATACTGGATTTTTATCATCTGCATATTAAAATTGTAGAAACAGATTTAGAGGAAATTATTATGTTTTGAATCTTACATAAAGCATTAATACAGTTTTCCCATACAGATAATCGAGTCGAGAAATCGAGGTTATATTATTAAAAGGCATGGTTTTTGAGTTGAAACAGTTTTGATCTAGGGGTGCGATATATTGCGGCTGACTGAGTTCATAATGTATCAACGTGCTTATCAGCATAAAACGAAAATTATTGTGGCGCAGAACGAATTTTCGTCAGAGTGACCTTTACGTGGAAAAGGATTTGTATTTTCGGCAAAAATAGCAGGCAGCCACAAACCATACGCCTAGTAAGACCGCCCCAATTACCTATATTATGTGATCGTATACATAGAAAATTTAGGCGGCCACCTTTCGTAATACACAAATAGGTCTGTGATTTTTATTTATGAATATTATGAAAATGTCTTATAATTATGCAACTCTTTAAAAAGGAGTCTGTGTTGTTAAACATTAGCACACTGATGCATTCGCATGCAATATGCGTTGACGTCATAGACAAAGGCGACTATTGTTTCGCTACTGCGTGTGAATGCATCGGTGTGCTAAAGGCGTATAACAACATTGGCCAATTCTGTTGTAAATAATTCTCTAAAAGTTAATTAAACCTAACTTATTGCTATTCCTTTCATAATGCTCCCCGTGGAAAAGGATAGCACGTTATTTAGACCTGTAAATGTAGTTTTTTTAAAGATTGTGTACAAGAGAATGAGCCACAATATTAGCGGCATTATTTCGGAACGGTTAATTTCTAAGGACTGTCCCGTGGACATAAAAATGTTGGTCGCCCTAGTTTATATTCATGCAAAATGTATGCACGAGGCCCCTTTGTTATATTTTATTGAATTTAATGAGTCGTGAGGTCATACAAAACGTTTAGATAGATTTTGTTGTCAAATGTAATTAGTATTGCGTAATTAGGCGAATTTTCTTATGTAAATAAATAAAGGATTCCTTTATACACCTTGATGTTTTATTTGACACATTACTTTTATACAAAACATTTTTTGTTAGGTAAATTAATTATTTAATTCACTTTTGTAAGATAACCAAAGTCATTATGAAGTAAAACAAATTGTACACACGTACGCGCGCGCTCGGTGAAGTTCTTTCGCGGAGATAGTCGCACATTATAGTTTCCACTTTCGTGGCGATTAGAAAATATATTCAATTATATCTACAATAAACTATAAGGTCATGCTTACTTTGCACTCGTCTTTCTCGTAGCGCTGGATACAAGTTAATCATACGTTTGTGTTAGTACGACCGAATTTCGTACGAAAACGTATGCAAAGTGAGCGCGGCCTTATGGAATATGGATTAATACGAGGACAAAGGATGACCGTCGAAAAAATAATATATAACATAAGTATACTTATAACAATTGAGATCAAACTTAATTAAAGTAAATAATAATAATCTTATGAAATGAAAATAAAAAATCTGCAGTTCCTCACAAGTGAGTTACACTCAGTTATACTCATATCAGTCATCTTTGTTCGAAATCAAACTTTATACAATAGTACTTCTTCCAATTCTAATCGTACTACTTTGGCTTGCAAATGTTTCGTTGGCTGATGCTGGAAAAATAGACAAAATATGTAATGAGTAGTGCTCACAGTTAAGGGCTAACTTATTTACAAAAAAACCGGCCAAGTGCGAGTCTGACTCGCGCACCGAGGGTTCCGTACTCGGGTATTTTTTCCGACATTTTGCACGGTAAATAGAAAACTATTATGTCGGCGGTACCGACTTTTAGCTGTCAATACTTTGCTCACTGAGCATTACGTCATCTCCCCACTGTCGTCGTTGGACTATAAAAACAGACACGCTGTGCGTAGCGAGGCATTATTCGTCCGGTTGTTGCCGAGGACACTTCTCAGTAGGAATAGTCTGTCGTACTGTAGGTTTTAGAGTAGTGGTTACCTAAAGTGGTTCTGTTGGTTAAACGAGTTGTTATTGTGGTGGTTAGGTTAGATGGTTGGTTTGGGACCGGTGTAAGGGGTGGAGGAGCCGGTCTAGGTAGGTTAGGTTAGGTTTACCTAGTTACGCTGGTAGTTGTGACATGCAGTAAACGGAAGTATTGTTCTTAACACGTCTGAAGATCGCCTAGTGATCGAAGCAGACCCTAAGGATCTCCGCCTGCCTTCATCAATTCTTAAACAATCCTCGGCTCGATCCGACATCAGAAGCGGGATGAACCGTGGAGCCTCTTCAGCTCCACCTAACCACATCGAAGAAAATAGCTGGCTTGTTGCAAGGTCGAGCCAAAACTCTTGGAGATACGTGAATCAATTACCAAAGCTTGGAATATCTGGAAACGAGTGGTTAATGGTGACAAAGACAAGGACATCTGATTCAAGTCCAGGAGGTGAAAGCTACAGGTAATCTGCACTTTTTCAAAATCTTAATATTGCCGCTTTGTGTGTGTGACGTAAGTTGAGGACAGGGGCCTCCTTACTTCTGTGTTTTGTAAGTTGAGGACAGGGGCCTCCTTACTTCTGTGTTTTGTAAGTTGAGGACAGGGGCCTCCTTACTTTTGTGTTTTGTGTCGTAAGTTGAGGACAGGGGCCTCCTTACTTTTGTGTTTTGTGACGTAAGTTGAGGACAGGGGCCTCCTTACTTTTGTGTTTTGTGACGTAAGTTGAGGACAGGGGCCTCCTTACTTTTGTGTTTTGTGTCGTAAGTTGAGGACAGGGGCCTCCTTACTTTTGTGTTTTGTGACGTAAGTTGAGGACAGGGGCCTCCTTACTTTCACTATTAGTCGTGTCCAACGAGGATGAGGGCTTCCGTGCGTAATCTGTTTCGTACAACGGTACTGTGTTCTTTTTTTTTTCTTTGGCAGGTCGAGGGCGACCTGTGGTCAGAATGGCCATGTCGGCGCTGATTAACGAAGGCGAGCACGAACAATATCGGACAATCCATGAATCAGGGACGGTAGGGACGGTCCGGTCGCCAGCATTATAAAACAGTGCGTTGCGAAGCCACGCGCACTATTGTCGAGGCGCTCGTTCCGACAACACCTCTTGATTGTGACACGGTTCACGCCTGATTGGTGGAAAAGGTCAAAATCTGAGTAAGTTTTATTGTAAGTTCGCGCCAGGCGTAGAAGTACGGAGTTTTGGGCGTAGTTTGTATTGGATTTCGGTACGCAAAGTAGCTGAGGTTTACGAGGCCTAAAGGAGCGAGCGTTGAGTGAGAAAGCTGACAGCAGGCTAGGACAGTCAATTTGTCCAGTCAAAATAGCTTGTAGCAACATCATGTCACTTTGGTTTCTTCTAAGTTCCAGTGAGTCAATTTTGTAATGCGAACAGGCTTCTTTATAACTGCTAAATTTTTGAATTCTTTAAACGCCAGGTACTTAAGAAATTGTTTTTGTATTGATTCTAATCTTTGAGTAGGTATAATGTAATACGGTGACCAAATGTTGCACCCATATTCGAGAATACTACGAGCATATGCAAAATACAGGGTTTTTATACATTCAATATTACTGAAAGTACGTGTAACGCGTTTAATGAAACCTAGTTGTTTGTAAGCTCTATCCGCTACGACTTCGACATGCTCATTCATCGATAGTTTAGCGTCAATTTTAATACCCAGGTCTCGGACGGTTTTGACTTTAGCTATGTTTACATCGTTTATATGATAGTCGAAGGATATAGAGCTAGTTTTACGAGAAAGAGTTATGTGGTGAAATTTTTTAACGTTAACGGTAATTCTATTCCTGACATAATAATCACTCAGGGCGTTTAAGTCTTCTTGTAGCCGATAACAATCCTCAAGGGAACGTATTTTAAGGAAAATTTTCTTATCGTCAGCAAATATTAAATATTGTCCATGGCTAAAACAGCTACCAATATCATATAGATAGGCATTATATAGGAGGGGACCTAGGATAGACCCCTGATGGAATGGTTATAAAGTTACTTCTAGCGCTGCCTGTTACTACAGCCTGCATACGGGTTTTTATATATGAAGTTAGCCATCGGAGTAAGTTGCCATTTATTCCTAGAATGCTTAGCTTGTGAAGCAGAATCACGTGATCCACACGGTCGAAAGCTTTTTCGAAATCCGTATAGATCACATCCACCTGGTGTCTCTCATCCATACTCCGCAAGACATAGTCCGTGAAGACCGCTAAGTTGGTGACAGTGGAATGGTTTTTCATAAATCCATGCTGCTCGTAGGGGATAGATCTCGAAATGATTGGAGATATGTAAGAGTAAATAACTGACTCGAACAACTTGCTCATTACGTTGAGGATAGAGATAGGTCGGTAATTCTCTATTTGAGTTTTAGATCCGCTTTTGTGAATGGGGACTATCAGCGCTTCTTTCCAGATGTCTGGGAAACTACCGTAGACGTTTATGGAGTGGTTAAAGATGATCGTGAGAGGTTTCGCCAGATTTGAAGCACACTTGCTCAGAAAAATAGGTGGAATACCATCACTACCGGCTCCCTTGTTAGTTTTCAGAGTTTTGAGAAGCTTGGGTACATTATTCTCTTCAATGGTGATTTTGCAGATTGACTCGTTATAGCTCAAGTTAGAGTCACTCATCGCGTCGTAAGAGTTTGCTGGTTTGGCAAAGACACTCTCAAAGTATTTACTGAAACCGTTACAATCACACTATATCACTTGATAGTCCAAGAATATCGTTAGTACGCCCACGAAGGCTCGGTTAATCTAAAGGTTGCTATCCTGACGTATCCGCTTAGTTATTATCCAGGTTTACTAGTGGTTAGATCATGCTTTAATCTTAATAATCATTAGAAGCGGCGAAATCAGAAGTGGATTACCCACATTAGATTATTTTTACGATTATTTGGTTACGTGTGTCGTGACGCTGCACATTAAGTCAGGGCAACTCTCTGATAATGTGTTGTGGTTTAGATTATGTGTAATAGTGCGTATTGTACGTACATGGCTAGGGCTACTCTCTGGCAGTGCTGTGGCACGCATTGTTACACATACTGGCGGGACATATCGTGTGCTTGGATGGGGTTATCCTTCGATAGCACTGGATGTGTTTGAGCTAAACGGAACCAATAATCGGATTTTCTGGTACCTACCTACATTAAACCCATGTGCGAATACCTTGTTTCTTTTTGTCTTCAACTGCGGTGTACAGCATTGGTTAGGGATTGTTTGTGCTTGATCCGTACTAGCTCCCGAGGACGGTCGCGCGTCAGAATGGCCGTGACGCGACGATGTTAAACGAGTTTTACTGTCATAGACACCGCACAGTTACAGTTAACCACATATCCTTAACAAAAAAAAAAAAAAAAATTTTGTTTTTAAGTTCAGTTAGATGCCAAGTCTTGTGATTAGTTCTTTTGTTTTCTGGTTCTCTTTTGTGATAATCATCATGACGTTATAAACCAGTTTTGGAATCAAGTAATCCGTTTAGTAAAGAATCATTGATGACTCTTGTGCAGAGTTAAAATAAATTGGGACAATGAGTTTCCCCATGAAATCGAATAGCTTGCATTCGGAAACCGGGCACTTACTGGCGATTCCTTGATTGGGATACGCGGTGGTGTGGCGATTGCATACTTTTATGGATAGTGTTCAAGGCGCCGTAGCGCACGATACTATGGCTTTTAGTATTGTAATTCGCAAAGAGTGGAGAAGGTGAGCTATTGCGACATTTGAAGTAAAGAGAAGTCAATAATGTGATCTAGTTTAGATGTGAGTATCAATGCAATGATTCTTTAAGGAGATCTTTTCTCGTGAAGATGAAATTAACGACTCAGTTAGACGCCACCGAGTTTCTTGCTGGTTCTTCTCGCTAGGTTGTGGCATTCCGAACCAGTGGTAAATTAGTTTTGAATAATGTTTAGATCATGATTGATTAAGAGTTGCAATAGCAATTGCGCTCTAATCATATGAACTGTAGTTTAGAATCGTTTCAACTAAATTTCGCGTCGCGACATGTCAGTAGATAGGTTCTTGTAATTAGGTTTTGGTTCTTCTCGCAGTGTTAGCCTATTTTTTAGACAGATGATCAGTTGAAAGTGATTTCTTAACCTAGGTTGGTTGTGTCAACTTCCACGTCAAGTGTTGAGATGTGATGAATTAGTCAAGCCAAAGAGCTCTAGAAAAAGCCGTGATGGTCAGAATCATAACCAATAGCATTGTACGTTAATTATTGTAATGTTTCTGGTTTACAGAGATTTACTGACTGAGGGGACGCTGATGTCCGGTCCACTAGTGTTGAGTGGTTGAGGGGACATTGATGTCCAGGTTTAGAATGAGAAAGATGTTCATTGACAGTTAACTGCTAGTCAGGATAGACGAGCGGTATAGTGATTTTGTGGTTATGGTTTTGTCCTCACATGCTTTGTGACATTTAGCGTACGAGGACGTACGCAGGTCAGAATGGCCGTGTCGGCGGTACCGACTTTTAGCTGTCAATACTTTGCTCACTGAGCATTACGTCATCTCCCCACTGTCGTCGTTGGACTATAAAAACAGACACGCTGTGCGTAGCGAGGCATTATTCGTCCGGTTGTTGCCGAGGACACTTCTCAGTAGGAATAGTCTGTCGTACTGTAGGTTTTAGAGTAGTGGTTACCTAAAGTGGTTCTGTTGGTTAAACGAGTTGTTATTGTGGTGGTTAGGTTAGATGGTTGGTTTGGGACCGGTGTAAGGGGTGGAGGAGCCGGTCTAGGTAGGTTAGGTTAGGTTTACCTAGTTACGCTGGTAGTTGTGACATGCAGTAAACGGAAGTATTGTTCTTAACACGTCTGAAGATCGCCTAGTGATCGAAGCAGACCCTAAGGATCTCCGCCTGCCTTCATCAATTCTTAAACAATCCTCGGCTCGATCCGACAATTATGCATAAAAATAAATAAAAATCTGTTTTAGAATGTACAGGTAAAACCCTTTCATATGAGACCCCACTTGGTATAGTTATCTTACTTTGAAAAGAAAAATAAAACCGACTTCAAAAACCAAAAACACTAAAAAGTAGAAAATAATTTTTGTTTAGCTACACATGTAATGTACCTAGGTATGAAGTCGAGCGAGCATATTAAAACAAAATTAGAAATCCAAGAGTGAAGCTCGCCCGACTTCATACCTAGGTACATTACATGTGTAGCTAAACAAAAATTATTTTCTACTTTTAGTGTTTTTGGTTTTTGAAGTCGGTTTTATTTTTCTTTTGAAAATTTTTTATTTCACAATTTTTAGTGGCCCCACTGTACTATAATATGCTATGCCCAGTTAAAACCCTACTGTTTACTAAGCTATTACAGTGATCGCGAGCAATTTGCTCTTATCCATTGAGGAGTTCTGTTCTCCATCTCCGAAGATATTCATCGGATCTTCACCAAATTTATATGGGACCACCTGCACAGTATACCCTTTCAAACAAAAAAAAAATTTTCCAAATCGGTCCAGGGGTCTTTGAGTAATCGGGGAACATACATAAAAAATATAAAAAAAAATAAAAAAAAAAAAAAAAAGATCCCGACGAATTGAGAACCTCCTCCTTTTTTGGAAGTCGGTTAAAAATTGAAACACATTAAAAAAAAATTTAATGATGTGACCACAAATTCGCGGTTTTCGGATTTATTTCTTTACTTGTGCTATAAGAGCTACCTACCTGCCACATTTCATGCAAGTCAATGGGAAGTACCTATAGGTTTTCTTGACAGACACGACGGACGGACAGACGGATAGACAGACAGACAACAAAGTGATATATAGGGCTCCGTTTTTTCTTTTGAGGTACGGAACTATTACTTTTACCTGTTCCTTATCAATGAAAGTGGTCTTATTGAAGCAAACCGCGTTTTTCTCTTTGACCACCTGCAGCCCGTAGTGTTCACAAGTTGCCCGCACTTCCTCATAGCTGTTAAACCACAACCAATCCTTCACCACTTCCACAGGGACGGTCAGGTTCTTGCTGTTGTATCCATGGCTCAACACTTGTAGAGCTCGCCTGAAATAACAAACCTCATTGAAATATGCACTTTATTTTGTAGACTTTAGGGTGTTTTTTTAATCAGAGGGACTTTATCGTAGGTGGTAACATTTAGTGATGATGCAGCCTAAGATAGAGCGGTCCTGCCTAAAAGATGCCTATTCACTCTTGATTTGAAGGTACCCATATTAAAAGTGGAGGGTTGTATAGAAGTAGGTGTTACTTTGCGGAAGTCCATGATATACAAGGAATCAAAAGCTTAATTTGCTATAATACTTTTGAAACAGACAAATCTGTATGGTGCAACATACAGCATGCGATATGCACCGCCCGCCCTCCCACTGCTAAACATGTAGGAAAAGCCAGCCACCAAGCAAGCAATACGCACCACCAACTAGGCAGTCTGAAGTGGCTTACCGCTGTATGGTCGGCAGATACAAGCACAGCGCGGCGAAGGTGAGCGGGCACAACCGTCTTGCTAGTCTCAGTGTTCTGATGAAATTGCCATTTTTATTTGCTATCGCTATATCATATGCTAGTTTTAATGCAGGCGCCCTGGAAATGAAAGCACATATATTTATATAACTAGATGATGCCCACAGCTTTGGCCGCGTAGATTGGTCCGATCCCCTGTAGCATCAGGATTGAGGAGTTGGAATCCAAAGTTTTGATGGGACAATGTCGCAAAGTGCCTCTATCCATTCAAAAAAATACGCAAATCGGTTCAGAAATCTCGGATATCAGTGTACATAGGTAGAAAAACAACTCATCCATTTTTGAAAGTCGGTTAAAAAAGTAGCCTATGTTACTCTTTGGACTAAACTACGGGTTCCTGGTTTTACTATTTCTATAGCAAAAGAAGGTTTAGGCAAGATACCCTAAAAAGATAAAAATCAAGCTACTTGACATTAGCGAAGTGCATTATGCTGGGCTGGTACTACAAAAGCCACCAATCAAGAGAAGAAGATGAAAATCCATACTCCCATACTAATATTATAAATGCGAAAGTGTATTTGTCTGTCTGTCTGCTACGTTTTCACGGCCCAACCGCTGAACCTTGGTGTACATCCCAGGGAAGGACACAGGCTACTTTTTATCCCGGAAAATCGAAGAGTTCCTACAGGATTAAAAAAAAACGAAATCTACGCCTGCGAAGCCGCGGGCATCCTCTAGTAGTAAATATATTACTCTGTGTTACTAACCTTTTCACATAATTAGGTAACTTCAAATACCTATACAAGGGATGTACATCATCTAAATTGCACATTATATACAGACTTTCAACCAGTATCCTGTCACACGAGAGCTCCGGCTTGTCTTTGCATAAGTCTACTAAATTGAAATTGTCTATGACCCAGTCAACATCAACTACTTTCTCTGTTTTCTTGTGCAACACATCATAACAACTGAGGAACCATTTCATACATTCTAGTAGCTCTTTCTTGTTTAACACTGGAACAAATTCGTTTGATGGATGATCACATAATCTGAAAGATATACAGAGTGTAATTAGGACGCTAGCAAAAACAAATTGTACTAATGATTGCTGATAAAACAAAAGAGCAGGAGATTGTACTGATGATGATTGCTGATGACACAAAAGAAACGCGAAAAAATAAATAAAAAACTGGTCAAGTGCGAGTCGGCTCTCGCTCTTTTAAGGTTCTGTGCATAATTATGAACATCACATTATAGGTGTTTGAACCAGTCTTAAAAGTTATTTAGACTGTGAAAGAAACCCCTAAAATATGTTTGTTTGTTTTGATCACAGGATATAGGATCACTTCCTTGTCTGTCTGTCGTCTATCAAAAACTCTTAATCAAACTATTCAAAAACTATAATGCATTAAAATAATTAAAAATCTGTTTTATAATGTACAGGTAAAGCCCTTTCATATGATACCCCACTTGATATAGTTATCTCATTTTGAAACTTCAAACCCACTATTTTTCCCATTTTTTTTTAAATCAAACTAAAAATAATTCCAATGATGTTGGGCCACTATTACATACAACTATTCCTTTCATGTCAATAGCTATAATATTTACTGAAATAATCGACTGTGACAGATGGACAGACAGATGGAGAGTTGCACAATAAGGGTCCTATTTTTACCAAATTGGTACAGAACCCTAATTTTACTTGCTTTAATGGTGAAAGAAAGCATTGTGAGGAAAAGTGAACATGTAGTGGCTACACTAGGCTATCACTTATCTTTTCGGCTTGTAATCTGATTGCAGCCAAGCGCTAGTCTATATAATTTATAAAAAAAAAGAAAAACATTCTCACCTGTAACTATAATAAACATAGAACCTAATCATAGGTTCAAGCAGCACAACACACTGCTCTGGCGGCAGCCTCTGTATCGTCATGTCCTGTCTCACCGCTTTCAGCCGGTCGTTCAGGAAGTCATACATTACTGACAATTTTTTAACATCTTTTCTTTTTGGTATTCTGAAATGAATAGTGACAGTCTAAGCACACAAAACTTCATAATACCTTTCAAGTATAGACGGCTCACTCCAATATATAGTGACTCTTGTTACATCGCAATAAAGTGCAATTCAGCTCAAATAGCACTGTGGTATAATAAAATTTGTACCATACACACGTGTATATCACTGCAAGTGATTAAAACTATGTCATTGTTGGAATATGTAACTAACTTGAGCAATACTTACTCCACTAACAAATAGTGTACAGTGTCGGAGAGCACACTGAAAGGCCTCAGCAGTCGAGGCACGGCCATGTTGGTGTCAGCAGCTGACCTGCAGTAGCTCTTCACCAGTTTGTGACCTGACGGGGTCATTTCAAGGACATGGACTAGTTTCTCCTTTGTTCGTCTTAAAAATTTAAGGGAAAAAATGATCAATTTTCTAATATTTCAATTACCATGCCCATAAAGGTGAGTTTTTTAATTAATATGCTTTTTATTTAATAAAAAGAAAATAATATTTAATGGACCCTTCCACTTAATCGTTTTGAACGAAATTAAGTGCAAAAATAGGTTGGGTTCCAGGGGAATACAGGAGGTGGATGTGTAAGCTACTATTGTTCGTAAAGTTTATAAAATCAGTAAATGTTTACATACAAAGTAACCTCTTCCGGTGGACACATTTCCATACACATTCCTTGCGTACTTATCCCGATTTCGATATTATTATCGTCCAAAAAATTATTAGGGATAACGCCTTTATTAGACATTTTTACAATACCTACATAACTAAAGTTTGAAAAATTGAATATTTTTGTGATTTTTCACACAGAAAAGATTTTTGAATTTTGATGACACTGACACTTGACAGCTCTAATATGCAGTGTTGCCAACTGCTTTCAAACTAACCGACCTCAATAATGCACCATATACAGTACAAACGGGTAACATTGGTATTATATGCCATTATGCCAACCATAATATGGTTTTAGATGCCATTCAAAAACTTTTGTATACATGTGATACATTTTGTTGAATTCTTCGATCTTGAGGCATTCTGCCCCTCTGGCCTTGACCTTGAACCCCTTTGGCCTTAACCTTGAACCCCTCCAACCTTGAGGCCTTCTAACCTTTGATCTCGTGATAAATGTCCCGGCATTACTATGGAAATCTCGGGTCGCTTATTACCGGTTACCTACCGCATGATTGCTCCTTATAGAGGGCTTTGTCGGACCTCTGGTAGGTAATAAATGCCATCCTTACTCTGTGCCTCTAGTATGCAAGTTACTTTCAGTCTCGGGAGTACAACAACCCCAAGCAAAGTGATAGGATACCGCTACCGGTATAGCCGTACACTTACAAAAATGGTGCAATCTAGTACCTACCTACCTACTTATTGTAATGTTTTCCAATAAATCGAATCAGAGTGAACTAGAGTTAAGGAACTCTTGGTTTAATCCTAAATCGACGATATGTCAAATATTAGGCTATGGTGACGTAAAATTAAAGAAAAATAGAGAGTATTTTAGGGCTACCAGCATCAAAATGTATAGCATACGACAGGTCGAGATGGCAATCGGGATGCCCCGCACAGCCTCCGCGCTAACCAGGTGCGGGATAACGCGGGTGTACGGGGGCGTCTCCCCGCCGCATCTCCGATTGCCATCTCGACCTGTCGCATACTATGTATACTAACATTCGACATCTGACAGTGATGTCGAAGCCTCGACGTTTTGTTAGGAGTTCCCTAACCGTCGTGAATTGTGATCGAATCCAATGCAAAACTGAAAGATTTTTCTTTTCCTGAGTAGTTATCCTTTGTACTTGAAAAGAGCAACCGCCGAATTTCTTGCTGGTTCTTCTCGGTAGGAACGGCATTCCGAACCAGTGGTAGATTTTTTTGACGATTCAAAAGCACTTGTAAAAGTTTAATTGAATAAAAACATTTTGAATTTGAATTTGTACGTAATTAGGTAATGGTACCTACTGAAAAAATAATCGAATTAGAATAAAGCATCACGTTGGCTTTGTCGACGTAATAGAACAACCGCCGAGTTTCTTGTTGGTTCTTCTCGGTAGGAGCGGCATTCCGAACCAGTGGTAGATTATTTTGACGATTCAAAAGCAGGCACTTATAAAAGTTTATTTGAATAAAAATCTATTCTATTCTATAGTCCAAAAGTAAATGAAACTGAGGGCTTCAAAAAGTTTAGTTGTACGATTTTGTGTTACCATGATGCTAAAGTAACATAGTAGAGATTATAATCCACAAATCATTTGAATCGCATTAAGCTACATACAAATTAATTAAAAGTATATTATAATGAATAGAGATCACTGTTCAGCGATATCATTGTAATTTGTCCCAACTTCCCGAGGAATTTATAAACGTATCAAAATCACATTAAAATAAGCGTTTTGCAAAAGACACAGTTTAATTTCATTTCCAAACACTTGGGCAAGCTGTTGGGTAAAGTATAGGATAAAAATATGTCCAATATTTTTCAATATTTTGTTTTACTCTCTGGCATTTCAATATTCGTAACATATTGTGTAAGTATTAAAAATTTTCTAAGTCTAATGTTTTAAAGGTAACTACAATAGGTAACATAAAAAACCGGCCAAGTGGGAGTCAGACTCGCGCACCGAGGGTTCCGTACTCGAGTATTTTTTCCGACATTTTGCATGATAAATCAGAAACTTTTATGCATAAAATAAATAGACATCGCGAAGAAAAGTGATCCTATAAGGGTTCCGTTTTACCTTTTGAGGTACATAACCCTAAAAATAATAAAACACAATAGTTTGACAAAATCGATTTTTCAAGTGGGGCCCCAGGGCCTCCCTAGGAAAATCAATTTTGTTGTAATCTATTCGGAAGGACGAGAGGACCTAAACTATTTTTTTAGTCACATTTTTTTGTGACAAATTACCTTATTAGGTAATTATTCTTTAGTTATTACTAAACTTATTACTAGTACGTATTTTCGAGCATAATGAAATCCCTACCCATATTATAATTAATGCGAAAGTTCTTTGTTGGTTTGTCCTTCAATCAGACCGCAATGTAGCAACGAGTTGGCGTGATTTTTTGCGTGGGTATTGCAAAGACCTGGAGCCATATGTCACTTTTATCCGGGAAAATCAAAGAGTTCCTACGGGATTTTGAAAAATCAAATACACGCGAACGAAGTCGCGGGCATCAGCTAGTGTTTTAGTCATTCTCTAACAATAACTTAAAGATGTTGCAATAGAGCTGACTTTTTAAACAGGGAGTGCAGTTTGTTCCCGAGAGAGTAAAGGTGGTTTACATGAATGAGAAATACTTTTACAACTACACGTGGGCCGTTAAAAGATATAGTCGAAATAGTGGTTACTTCATCAATATTGAGGCAACTATAAAAAAGGAATGGAATAATAATGTCACGGTATGTATTGTAGTAGGCAACAACAATCGCTATGATTGTTTAAACAGTGGATGGTTATTACATTGATAATATTACAGACAGACATACTATATTTTATACATTTACTAGCTGTTTGCGCGATGGGATTCCTCATCGTCTCCTACCTATTTCTTAAAAGAAATCGAAGATAAATTCGAAAATTTACATAGTACATTGACCTCTATCCCTAGTTTCCACCACGTAAAGCACAAACTATCGAAAGAAAAAAACGCATTAAATACACGAATCTGTCGCTTAAAATTATTAAAGGTTTATACCTTATAAGGCATGTCATTTAAACTACAAGGTATACATACACAAGCCGGAGTGAGACAGCTTAGTTAATATTATTTTATTTATTTTAGTTCAATTTGATATTCAACGAATTTCTTCATAACGAGTACAGGCGTTCGTTTGTGGAGCTGCATTACAAATTTTGTGATTTACTAAAATATGAGAAATTTATCGGGCATAGAGTCCTAGAATATGGAATAAAATGTCCTCTTGTCGCCGTAAGTATAATATTTTTTTCATAATTTACTGTCATTTGTCCGCAACTTCGATGGCGTTAACTTCGGTTTGGTTTTAAAAATATACTTTGTTTGCTTTTCCGGAATAAATTATGTGCTTACCCAAGTCCACAATCCTTATACACTAAGCTAAATTGAATTATTAGAAAACTTTAAATGGCACTACAAAATATAAAAATTGAGAATATATAAAGAAAAAACGAAAGCGACGCGCTATAATCGCCTGGCTTCAACTTGTACAAATTTTTTTAATTTTTTTTGTGGCGTTTTAAGTCGGATTTTAACTAGTTTTTATTTATGAATTAATAGTTTAATTACAGACTCCCTTTGAATTTTCAGGACACATATCGTTTCATAAATCTAACGATACCCTTGGAGGAATTTCCCAGCGTGTTTCCATATGAGCGAGCGCGTATTGATATTGAGTACTCCATCACTAATACTAGCGAAAGTATGTCGAAGGTTTACTTGTATTGTACATTTAAGAATATCCGTGCGTAATTAAAAAGAATATTTCCATGTGTATTGCTTTTTTCACTTTAAACAAGATTAAAATTACTATTTTTATAATAAACTACAAGCTTAATTTGCTATAATCTGCCAATACAGACAAATCCGTATGGTACTAGCGATATGCACCACCCATCCTCCCACTACTAAAGAAGCAGAAAAGCAAGCTATACACACCACCAACACACAATACCACACAAATATTGTGTTATTGTAGTTGTATATCATGGAATTTCGCAAAAGTAACCCCTGGTATAAAACTACTAGGTATTCTTTTTTCGGCTACTATTCAAGTAAAATTAGCCTCAAAGAAGAATAGACATGACTTTTCTATAATATTTACCCCACCTTCGAAGAAGCTTGGAAGGTGGGGTAACAAGATAGTAAACAAACAAGAATTACAGAACTTTCGAAATAAAAAGAATGTTTTGTACAAATATAAGTGTATTTATAAAAAAATGCTTATAATACATTCATCAACGATAAACACGCCGATAGACGATTGGAATTCCAAGGCGCTAGAATGGCGGCATCAGAAAGCACAGCGTTGAAAGACCCCGCACTACATGGACAGACGACAGCATACGAGTCGCCGGGATCCACTGGATTCATTCGGCGCAAGATCGTGGCGTGTGGCCCCTACAAGATACCTATGTCCATCAGTGGACGTCTATCGGTTGACTGTGAAGATGATGATCACGATGAATGATACAACAATTATGTTTTATCACAATTCCTTCGGTAACTTACACTGTAAGCTAATGGTAAAAAGGTAATGTGTTCAAAGGAAGAATAGAAAAACAACGACCTCTATATTTTATTACTGCGACTTGAAAATTACGGCTTGCAATAAAAATACTTTCCATATAATATTATCACAATCTGTTTCCACATAATTGAATTGTCTTCGTACTTACTACAAAATCTTTTAAAAATAGGTCGGATAGAAAAAAAAACATATTCCCAGTTACTACGTCACATTATGGCAGAAAGTTATTCGTATTCTTAGTTTGAACGCATTATGCGTAATTTGCTATTCACAGTAATTTATTATAATGTAATAAAAACATAATACTAAATATGCAAAATAACATTTTGGTGTGGTTGTAACTAAGTTTTTATAGTGTAAATTAAAGTAACTATGTAACTATGTTTTGTTTGATTCAAATCAATAACAGAAGATAAAATTAAATTGTAGAATGGCAGTATAAATGAGCGAATACTGTAAAAAAAATCCATTTAATATTAGAAAATGTTACCCAGTAGCGCAATAGGAGTAGTTGGACTGATTAAATCCCTGAGCCTCGTGAAAGATGAAGTTTATTATAGTTTCTAGTTTAAAGTATGAATTTGAACAACGTATATATCGTTATCGTCGCTAGTTTGTAGAAAGGGCGAATAAGCCATTTTTCGATGAAATAGCTTTTTGAGCAAAACATTTTTTTATGTCATTTGTGAGCAATTTGTAGTAATGGCGAAGGTTACTATTGTATGCTAAAATACTTTATAGTTATACTTATTAAGAAATATATATTAAACATAAACAAATCTGAGAGATAATTAAAACTTAAAAACAGCTGTCCTGAAAGTTTGGTCACTGGCGAATTCGTCCTTTCTACAAATCGCCGACGATATAACGATATGGTTTTCAAAAGGGGGCCTTCAGGAAATCGGGCCCCCGAAACAAATTTGCCAGGGGCGTATTATTTCGCTAAGCCATTGATGCCAAGCTTAACTAAAGAGCACATAATTATTTATTTTAATCTAGGTACATAATAAAATCATAAGTTGGAATGCTCTGAGCATAACATAACATATTTTAATATTTTATAAAATTCTCTATCTAAATATTACAAAAACATGACACATAAAATTGGCCATAATATAGTTAAGTAAAAAAGTCAAATAATAATAATAATTGTTTTAACGAAAAATGTTTGTAATTTTAAGTTTAAAGGTTGAAGTTGTACTTCATTAACTAAATACATTTTTTAAGTAAATATTTTTCCTCCAATTTTTTGAAATTTAAGTGTTGGCCCTTATAAAAAATTATACATGATAAGTGTATTTATGTATTTGAAAGATGTATATAATCCATAAATAAGTAATGTAGACAAAGTTGATGGTGTTTCACACTTGCTATTGACATGTGTTCACAACCATATTTTGAGAGAAGCACTTACATAATATGAATTAATTTTTTTAATGAATTTGGTATTTTCAACTTGGTATTAGCAAGCCTATGAGCATTTCGGCAATGAAATAGATTTTGTTAGTGATTCTCTCAAACTTTTATAGTTTTACATGTTTAATCATAGTTTGATGTCAATTAAGTCACTAAATTTTAGTGTGTATCAATCAATGGGGCTGCTATATAGGCCTCCTATAAAAGCCCCTTAAAAGTATTATGGGATTAAAAAAGTAATACTTATTACTAAAGTTGTTATTAAAAAGGACCTTATGATTTTATTCATTTCAATTCGAACTAAACTACAATATGCTAGCAAAAATAGCTTGTCATAATATGAATAATATACCTACATGTTATATTTTTTCAATATATATAAGTAATAGAAAATAGGAATTATATTCCGACACAATATTTATGTACTAAGAATGAGCACTAAAACCGCAGACATTATATAAGGAATCCTTTTTTACCATTTTGGTATTGAAACATAAGAATGGTAACACTTTGTGCCATCGCGTTTTGTTCGTTATGGCCTTCTTACAAATATCTGCATTATTATAACAAAATAAGGAACTGTATGGATACAGCAGCAGGCCTATTCCGTGACGTTTTCAACTTCGGTGAGCAACCGAGACAACATTTATAAGTACTGAATCTCGGTGATACACACCGAAATGTATTCTGTAGACAACATAACGCAGTCTACTGAATCACTGCAAAAAGTCGCCGTGGACAGCCTCTCTCAGCCGGTTCCCATTTGTCGTCTGTCGGACCCGGATTTTAATCTGATGTTCCAGCGGCAGAACATTTTATATGAAACTATTCACACTTGTCTGAAACCGATTTTGTGTCAAAATGTTCTGTCACTGGAACATCCGATTAAAATCCGGACCCGACAGCCGACAAGTGGGAACAGGCTGTAAGGTTGAAATCTATAGTGTGCACTTTGACATTGCTTAGAATTAAGTTATAGTTAAAACGGGACAGATTTATGCCAGTGGTATAACGCTGTCTCGTTTTAACAGTGTCTTAAGTCTGAGCAAAGTCAAAGTTCGTTTTGATTGACACAGGACTATACGCTGCATACTACGCCAGTTAACAAGCAAACGCTTTTGCAAGAACGCTTTTGCAAGAACGCTTTTGTACTTGGCCACATGCTTGAGTTAACAGCGCGACGCGACGCACCACGCGACGCTCATCGCGCCACATCTCCAGAAAAGTGCCCTAAGATGTAAAAACTTATTCTAAGGCAATTGGCCTGCAGTCCGCAATACGGCTCACCCATCCGTTCGGTTAGTTGGTCTTCTTGACCTTAATCTTCTCCTTCTTGGCGTCTTTTGGCTTGGAGGGATAGATCACAAACAGTGACAGCTGGAACGCGCATAGCATGAACACCACCACGTTTTGTAGCTGAAAGAAAAGGTAGAATTCAAGTAATTAAATATACATAATATAAAAAAGTCCTTACTGATTAACTCATCACGTCTACCCGAACCTTTGAACTTATAAATCTGAAATTTTATTTATTCACACACAGAGATTCCCTTAATAAATTAGATCCATACTTAATATTATAAATGCGAAAGTGTGTCTGTCCGTCTGCTAGCGTAGTGCACAGCTCATCCGTTTAGCCGATTTTGACAAGCCTGAATCCCGGGGATGGACTTAGATTTTTTATCCTGGAAAGCCAAAGAGTGCCTACGGGATTTTTAAATAACCTATGAAACCCACGCAGGCGAATCCGCGAGCATCATCTAGTAAGGAACAAAGAGGATTTATATTTTCGACGAGTGAATCGTAAGTGTAATCCGCGCTGGTCGCTTCGAGTTTCTTACCCCAACGGTTTAGATTGTGCGTTAATAGATCATCAGCGTACAGTCAGTTAGTCCGGACAACTCTTTCAATATTATGTTATCAATAAGCTTATTAGTTGCGTCATGGTTGCGTCCTATGTTCTTTGCTTATTTACATTATTTATGTGCTTTACTTACATTTATTTATGTGCTTAGAGACACATTTATCATAAACATGATTATTATCTCTTGTACAAACTTCTTGGGTATTAATATCTTACTTATTAAGCAATAGCCAATATGCACCTATCTATAATTTTTTATCATCATATTATTCATTTGTTGATAAGAAATATAGACACAAGCTTAAAAAGATTATATTATATTTACTAGTAAAGATGACGGAAAAGAGACCTCGGGCCGAGACGTAGCCTGATATGTCGGTCGGATCAAATAACCCAACGATTTATGTATTAGCACTAACCTCTCACAGAGTGAACTAGAGTGAGGGAACTCTCGGTTTGATCCTAAACCGACGATGTGTCAAATATCAGGCTATGACAGCGTAAACTCGAAGAACAAGTGTAAATTAAAAATTTATAACACCCCCGACAAGTGAAGGTTACACAGTAACTAGAAAAAGCTGATAACTTTCAAACGGCTGAAACGATTTTCTTGGATTATAGCTAAGAACACTCTTGATCAATCCACCTTTTAAACAAAAAAACTAAATTAAAGTCGGTTCATTAGTTTAGGAGCTACGATGCCACAGACAAATACACAAATACACACGTCAAACTTATAACACCCCTCTTTTTGGGTCGGAGGTTAAAAATAGGGCTACTTTACGGCTACCTGCGTCAAATTTATGACTGCTAGTGACGTCGAAACCTCGACGTTCTGTTAGAAGTTCCATAACTGTCATGAACTATGCCTCTACTAATACAAGCTGTTTTTGAAGCAAATTAATTTTCGCCATTTTGGCGCTGGTAGCCGTGAACATCATGTGAGCGTACTCGGAACTAAATAAGTAGGTATATTAATGTCATCACTAAATGGCGAAAATCAAGTTGCATCAAAAACAGGCCGGCAATCGCTGGTCCAGCGTTTATTAATAGAGGTCAGTGCTCAGTATCTATGCGTAGTGTAGGTTCACAGGTCAGATTATTGAAAATGAAGGATGACACTTTATTATTTAGTAATTTGGACCTACACGCACTATACGTTCCGATTTCGGTTGCACTGAGAGACTTCATAGAAATAAATATAAAAACAGGGGTAATACTCACCACAAGGAACTTATTCTTCAGTATAATCCCATACAGGAACCACATGAAGGTTACCACTGTACCTGATATGATCATGGGGAACGGCATACCCTCAGTGCTTTTGTTCTTGATTATGTCTTTCTGTAATTACGATAGCGCGAGTTAGAATCTTGTAATAAACCAACTAATATCGCGAGTTAGGATCTTTTAATAAACCAACCAATATCGCAAGTTAATTCTTGTAGTAAACCAACCAATAGCGCGAGTTAGGATCTTGTAATAAGCCAATCAATAGCGCGAGTAAGGATCTTATAATAAACCAACCGAAATAGCGCCAGTTAAGTTCTTGTAATAAACAACCAATAGCGCAAGTTAGATTCTTGTAGTAAACCAACCAATAGCGCGATTTAGGATCTTATGTTTCAGTTCCCTTGTTTCGAGCATAGGCACAGTATATGACGAGATAGATGACGCATACATACAAGTAGGTATAGGCAGTATAAACTTACCAAACCGAATAGAGGCGACGCAATCAAATAGAACATAAACACCGTTATGATGAACCCGAATCTGTTTTCGACGAGTTTCGGGTCTTCCATTTCGGCGTAGCCAATCATAGCGGCCGAGAACGCTCCTCCTAAGCCCATCTGCATCCACACAGTTCCCTTGTTCCGAGCGTAGGCGTAGTATATGACGAGGTAGATGACGTTGAGCGCGAGGCCCATGAAGTTGACTTGGATCATTGTATCATCCCGCAGTATGAAGCCGAATTTTAAGTTGAGGACGCTCCTGGGGACAAAAGTTCAGAGGGTGACTTGTTGAGTTAATTGACTTTTTATGTATTAAAAAGAACCGGTCAAGTGCGAGTCAGACTCACACACCGAGGATTCCGTAACTTCTCGGATATTTTTTCCGAAACTGCTTTAGAATTAACAAGTAAGTAAAACCCTTTCATATGATATCCCACTTGGTACTTTGAAAATTCAAACAAATTTTAATTTTTTTTTGCTATGATGTAGCCACAAAATTCACGGTTTTCGGATTTATTCCTTTGTTTGTGCTATAAGAGCTACCTGCCTGCCAAATTTCATGATTCTAGGTCAACGGGAAGTACCCTATAGGTTCTCTTGACAGACACGACAGACGGACAGACAGACAGGCAACTTGAACAAAGAAGAGTTTATCTGTCTGTCCTTCAATTACGCCGCAACGGAGCAACGGAGTGATTCTTTGCGTGGACATAGTCAAAGACGGATAGTGACATACAATATTTCATATTCCGGACAGTTTCCTCGGGATTTTTAAAACCTAAATCCATGCGAAGTCGCAGGTATCATTCAGCTAATCTATATACTAATATTATAAAGAGGTTTTGTAAGTTTGAATGTAGAGCGTAATCTCCGGAACTAATGATTTGCAAATTCTTTCACTTGCAGAGAGTTACATTTATATTGACTTATTTAGTTTGATTACAAGATAAAGTTGAAAACTAAAACACGCTGAAATATTAGAGTGAAATAGTTTTGCTCGTTTGGTATATTTTAATCTAGTACATTTATATTCATGAGCTCATAATTTTCTCGTCTTTCATTTGACATCCCACTCGATACAATAGCAAAATAATTTTTTTGGAGATTTTCACATTTTTTGATGTAACATCCATTAGGACAATTTTTTTTTTGTAAAAATATAGCCTGTGTCACCAGGACCTTTATTACAAAGAATCAATTGACATCTCATTCATCATAATCGGCCGAGTAGTGTAAGCGCTACAGTGGAACACACAGAATCTGGATACAAACATACATACATAGACTGCTAAAATCATAACCCTTCTTTTTGGCTTTGCCGCAGTCGGGTAAAAAGTAGAGGTTAGCTTCTCACTGAAATGCGTAAGAGGCTCACTATACGCGGCCTATACGACCTTGTTACCGCCAAGTGCCAACTGACAATGAAAAATATCATGATACGAGAGAAACACTATCCAGAAGGTCAAATCCAAGGTTTTAATTGAAGAAATACATACTGATAATTCCTCAAAGTTTAAAATAAAAATATATATAGGTACATTTTTAATATGTATAACAACAAGTTTTTACTATGACTTTGACTTTTAACTGCACTTATCATAACTTTATTTGTGCATCATAATATACCAGCTGCCATAATGAAGTTGAAGCCTATCACTAGTGTAAATTAAAAATTTATAACACCCCCGACAAGGAAGGTTACAGTAACTAGAAAAGAGCTGACAACTTTCAAACGGCTGAACCGATTTTCTTGGATTATAGCTAAGAACACTCTCGATCAAACCACCTTTCAAATAAAAAAACTAAATTAAGATCGGTTCATTCGTTTAGGACCTACGATGCCACAGACAGATACACAGATACACACGTCAAACTTATAACACCCCTCTTTTTGGTTCGGGGGTTAATAAGGAACATCTTATTTACATAAGCCTAAAACTATAATACCTAAATGTAAATGGATGCCCTCTATATGTTTTTCAAAACTGGAAAAGTTTATTTTCGACAAACTTGTTTTTTAATGAGGTTGTCGTGGTATTTTTGCTGCTATCGTTTAGAACTATTCTCCAAATACGATGGAAAATAAATAATTAGTGATTAGGTACACAGTACAAAGTATTCAAAGTCCACATTTTGTCCTAAAAATGCGATTGAATGGGGACAGTATCAACTCAACTGATTCTCTTTAGCTCCCCTGATAATTTTGCAATGTAGATTCTCACTGGGGAGTTGGATAATATGTGGATGACGACATTGACATACATTAGCGAGCCAGTGACGCCCGTAGAGGGTCATAAAGTTATATCCTCACTAGCAGACACCTGCGTCTTTGTCCGCGTGGATTTAGGTTTCAAAAAACCCGTGGGAACTCTAAAAAGTACCCTATGACACTTTACAGAACCAATAACAATGCAAAAAATTTCGTCGATTCTTTGCTCCGTTGCAATAAAATTATACGCTTACTAACAGATGCCGGCGACTTCGTCCGCGTGGATTTAGGTTTATAAAAATCCCATGGAAACTTTGATTTTCCGGGATAAAAAGTAGTCTATGACACTTTCCAGGTCTTTGAACAATACCCACGCAAAAAACACGTCGATCCGCTGCTCCATTGCTATGTGATTGAAGGACAAACCAATAAACTAAGATACTTTCGCATTCTTAATATGGGTAGTTGGATAGTTTAAACACCAGCCGCGTCGTGACAAGCAGGCGTGCAATTTGATTTAAGTACTCATTATAATTTTAAAAGATTCGTGCTCACTACAATTAAATTACTAATTCATTAAAACACTTTAATTAATTATTTATTTATTCATTAAAAAGGTTTTTATTGGATAATTTTTTTTTTCTTGTTAGTGGGTATGTTCGGGTTCATGCAATAGTACTATCCATACTAGCGTAAAGTTTGTGGCTAGGAGTATTACATTTTATAAGTGACGGAACTTTGCCACACTCTGTCCGCGAAAAGAAGTTAGTATAGCGCTTTCTCTTTTACGTATTCCCATGCAAAGGATAGAGACAAAAATCTCAGTGGGTGTTAACCATTTTGAGTTACCAATCAATCACAAACATGTTTTCAAAAAACATTCAAAATTCAATTCGAAAATTACAAATCAAAAATATCACCCAAACCACTGTAACGAGGCAAAGTGTCCAGAGGTGCATTTTCGAATACAATAGGTATTAGAAAATGTTTTCAAAAAACATTCGAAATTCAGTTAGCAAACATAGTTTCGTTTGTGATTGGTCGGTGACTCAAAATGGTTAACGCCCACTGAGATTTTTGTGTATACAATTACGTAACAAAGAGAACCCTATACTAACTTCTCTCCATGGATAGAGTATGGGAAGGGAATGTCTACTCATGGTACCTACTTTTCTCTAATAGAGCGAAAGGATCAAAAGCGCTATAATCCGCAAAAATGACTTTTAACTCTATGAGTCAACTGTCATGTAAAAAGTACTATTCACCTTTAAAATAAGGACTAAAATCGCACTCTTGACATTGAAAAATTTGACACTAAGTTAAAAAGGCGCATGTGAAGTTAAGTTTTACGCGTTAGGGCCGGGGCACATATGGCGGAGCGCAGCGCAGAGCATTTTTCAGTCAAAATATTATCAACATTGTCCTTATTGAAATAATATCTAAAATCAATTGTGCATCCGTGCGAATACTTGCGCATCCGCGCGCAGTCCCGTGCGTGCTCACTCACACTCTCTGGTACAAATTCGCGTAATGTGTCACGCGATTAGAAAACTTCAAGGGCATGCTCTGCGCTGCGCTCCACCATATGTGCGCCGGCCCTTATACTAACTTTTCGCGGATATATTATAGGGCGAAGTGGAATGCAACTCACATAATAAGGCCGCCCACAAACGGCATGATGCCGATTCCCTTGGTGCTGTTTTGCTTGTAGATGTCGTAGCAGATGAAGGAGCCCGAGAACATCTGCGCGATGGTGACGAAGCGCGTCACTTGAGACACCTCATTCTTGTACGGCTGCAGGACTTTGCTTATCGACTCCATATTGATGGATCTGGAACAAATATTCTTGCTGAAACTAATTCTTAACTTATCTTCACAGATGCAAAATTTATGGGTCTTGACTCCTGATCATAAACTTTCAAAAACTTTATATTTACTGTAGATTGAATTGGTATTTTAAAATTATTGTGAGCATTCTTAGACAGTTTTTTTGAGAAAAAAACTACACTTTAAGAAATAATGATCACCAAAGTTTTTAGCTCTACCATCCTTTGAAAATTACTTTTTTTGGCGATAATTGTTTTTTTTTGTACTTAAATAAAATAAAAATAAAAATAAAAAATAAAAAATAAAAATAAAAAATAAAAAAGCCTTTTATTTATCCTTAGTAAACTAAACAAAGAATTGGTTGACAAAAAATAATAATTTTCATTTTAATATTAAGGACCTCTCATTGAGTAAAGGCCTCCTCCAGATTTCTCCAGGTCTTCCTGTCTAGGGCCTTTTTTTTCCAGTTAATGCCTCCCGTTTTTTTGATTTCATTTTCCCAGCTTTCGACAGGTCTACCTCTCTTTCGTTTCCCAACTGGGCCACGCCATTCAGTCACAGTCTTTGTCCATCTTTTATCTGTGAGTCGAATAACATGACCAGCCCAATTCCACTTTAACTTCATGGCATGTTTTAATGCATCAATAGCTTTCGTTTTTTTTCTTATAGCTACATTTTTAGTTTTGTGTATTCTACGCAGACCAAGAATGCTCCGTTCCATTGCCCTCTGAGCAGTTTGGATTTTATTTTTTGTATATTTGTTGAATATCCAGGTTTGGCTAGCATAAGTAAGGCAAGGTAGCAAACATGAATCCATTATTTTTGTTTTTAAATTGAGAGGTAAATCTGACTTGAGTATGTATTTATAGGCCCAGAATTTGTTCCATGTGATTTTTAAGCGTCTTTCAAGTTCATCTCGGTGTCTTGACTTTTTAAACGAAATCTGTTTGCCAAGGTATATATTTTTTGTACTTAACAGCTTTTAATTTATGATGCTAGAGCAGCTAGCATGGCTACGGATCCCTACCTTATGCATGTCCTGAGTTCTGTCATGCAATTTTTCCATTGTAATTGGTCAAACAATTACTTGAATTAACTTTTTTTGAACAAATGCTTTGTCTTTCACTGCAAAATTTACAGACACTTAGGCCACCGAAAAGGAGCTTGCATCTTGCAAAAATTCAGCTCTAAAAATAGATAACCTTGCCACTTATTGTAGTTTACAGTTTAATTAAGCTTCAAGGAAAATGAATCAAAGCAAATTACTAGCGACACATTGCATGTGCATTTGTAACAAACCTCTTAAAAGTGACTAGCGTGGACCACTAATAGGTTACAAGCATCACATCCTGGCTCTCTAACAAATGGGTCTCAATTGATGCACTTGTATTAACTACCATTTGACAGTGCGTCACGACACACCCTATCTGTGACGTCACGACAAGCATAGTTATAATGTCCTCCAGACAGAATTTTTGTCATGGCTGCAAATCATCGTAGAGAATCTCCAACTGCGCGGCAGATATTATAGTGCACAAATGTTTACGCAAACACAAGTGCACTCTCTATTCCCTCACTCTCACAGCCCCAAGCCTGAACATAGGAGACTTGGATAAATTAATTCACTGTAGTGTATCTCATTGAAACACGATGGCAATACAGCAATGTAACCACAAATTCACGGTTTTCAGATTTCTACCTTTACTTGTGCTATACAGACAGACAACATAGTGATCCTATAAGGGTTCCGTTTTTCTTTTGTGGTACGGAACCCTAAAAAGCTTTCAAAAATGACAATATTTGGTATAAGGGCTGTTAAGCATTATTTACTAATTTGACCTTAATTGACTATAATATAACAGAGTGATAGTTTCACCAGAGTAAAGCGTATTATCAAAATGTATGACAATAATTAACATATTACAACGAAAAAAGAATTCTTATCAGCTATTTTATAACCTACATTTGTAAGTAATTATTGCATAGCAGTTAGCACTTAGCTTAAAAATAAACAAGTTTAAAGTACAGCATAAACTGCAGACTCATCAAAAAATAAAATAATAATGTAATTGCATTATACTTAATATTAGGGTTTTTGACTGTTAGATAGGCACTTATGTGTTGGTTGAAACTTAATTTGGAACTTAATTTGTTACTTACCTACCTACCAAAATTACAATACATGGAGTATGTGGCTAGCTATTTCAAATTTGGAAACTTTAATGAGTAATTATTATGCAATAAAATTATAAAACAAACACAAAATTAAAACCACAGGTAGACTCAACCAAAAATGTACTAACTACTGTATCTACTAAACTTTAAGTAGGTACATAAAAGACTTTTTTAACTTAAATACATTACACACGTACCTAATTCTTCTTTTCTTTGATTAATTTATTATTTACATATTGTTTTATCAGATCATTAAGAAGTTAAGTAGTTAGGTACATAAAACTAAAAACTTTCGTACACTACCCTACTAAAACAGTAGAAATTATATATTTACCGGTTCAGTTCCCTTGCAGATAAAATAAATGAACTATTAAATTAAATGATTAATCATATAATACGGTCACTTATTATATTTGTTTTAAAAACCAAGAAAAATTAACACGAGGTCTTGCCCCTTCAAAATTCCTCGAAGAATAAGAATAATTGACATTTGACACCGGATTATTGGTCTGTGATAACTGATAAGTTTCAAACAGTTTTTTAATTGGTTTTACGGATCTGGATTCTAGCTTTGTCAGCCATTTTTTTTTTTACATTTAGGACAATGTACTATTGAAATATAGTATTATTATGGCCGTGACTTCGTGTGGATTTAGGTTGTATACGAATCCCATGAAAACTGAGAACTCTTCGATTTTCCAGGATAAATATGATCATTTTAATTTCATTTTAACACGTTCTAAAGCTACCTGTATTTATAATATTTTCTTTAATAAAGCCTAGAGTCCAGAGTTTTTGGGCTACATAAAAATTATAATGCTCTTTGGTGTTGTTTGTGATCTTCGGATTACTGGTCTGTGGTTAGTAATTTGAATTTGGCATCTGTCATTTTGAAATTTTCATGAATTTTCCCAAGATTTTCACGATTTTTCAGCCATCTCGTTCTATTCTAGGACGAATGAGTGATATGAGATTCTTGAAATTATCCGCTAGTTTGATACAGTAATGTGTTTGGTCATAGAATAACGATGTCGGTTTGATAATAGTTCTCGGAATAGAACGGAGGTTTGCCTACCCTGGGTCGGTCGTTTCAACTTCATAATATGCGATGGAAGGGACTGTGTGTATTGTTGTTAGTGGCTGTGGTCCCGATAATCTTGGGCCAGAAGATCGGTGACCCTTACAAGATCCTGGGTATTCACAGGAGAGCGACTTTGCCCGAAATCCGTAAGGCGTACAGACAACTAGCGAAAGAATGGTAAGTATTTGCATTTTTTCTGGTTACTTTATTGATTTTTAAATAATATAGGTCATTTCAAGCTGCCTTCAACTTAAAATTCTTGTGCACTTCAGTGTAGTGCACTACACTGGTGTGAAGAAGAATAATTTTACTTAACCATATTATTGTCTTACTACAAGAGTCTTCATAATTTTTTTTTTAATTTGGTTTCTATAGTACCAATTATATATTATGACAGAAAACAAAGCTACATTTATTTACACTACAGAAATAGAGTATCTAGCCCAAATCTCTTTTGGCCTTTTGACTTTCATGGAAAAATCGTGCAATGTCACATCCATTTCGTTTTTGTTTCCCACAGGCATCCAGATAAAAATGAGGACCCAAATGCGGAGTCGCGATTTGTGGAGATCAAGCAAGCTTATGAGCTCCTGTCTGACACTGAGCGCAGACAGGCTTATGACTTGTATGGTATCACCAATGAAGATGACCACATGTATAAGCAGAGGCATGACTATAGCCAGTATGCTAGATTCAGGTATGGATTTAGTTAATAAATACATATAAAAATAATTGTCCAACTCATCAACACCCAGCCTAACCCTTTGGATCTAGAAAGGTTTAAATCCTGATTTTTGAAAATTCCCAAGGGGTAGGATTTATAATATTTGTCAAGTAAAGATGCGGGTGATCAAATAAGTTTGTCATCATGATTATGAGAAACTAAAATGTGTTTATCAAACTTGTGCTGATATACCCAAGTTAGTTGAATTTCTTATCATTAGTTTTAGGCAAATATTTGTTATGATGATAATTTAACATGGATCAAGTAATTATTTATATCATATACTATATCCTAATCTACTACTATATAAAACACAAAAATGATTCTACCTATGTCCAACTAAAGTGCAGCTAACCAGTTTTATTACAAAGGCAATAATGCGAAGATAGTTTAAAAAAAAATAACAATGCATTAGGCACATTCTTATTTAGCATAATAACACACAGACTATCCATTAGTAGACTATAACCTATGTTGCATTGATAGTTAATATTTGTTTCAGCAATGACCCGTTCGAGTATTTCAGCACACATTTCAGAACTCAAGATCAAGACATAACATTATTCCATAAATTGTCTGTTACTGCAAGGTATATCTTCTACAATTTTATAAATACTTTAAACCAATGAGTCCTAAGGACATCCTTGTATTACTCCACATATTGTTTCAACAATGGTTATACAGCTCCAATAAAATAGCAACAAAGGGCCTATATTGTATAGAATATGTATAATTTAGAACAATCTATAATTTTTTAATGAAAGTTTTATTGGTCAACTTTATCAAAAGCTTTGGCCAAGTCAAATAAGAGCCAAATAAGAGTTACAGCTATGACTTACAAAATTTTATTATCTTTTTGTCTTGTTCATATCTATGAGTATGGTTTGTCTTTAGTTGCAATAAAGTTTTATACTACTACTGGTTGGGGCTTGTAATTTAACTTTTTCATCTTTTCAGACATTTTGAAAACAACATCCTAGAAAAGAGCGTCCATACACCCGCATTAGTCCTGTTCTACACTGACTGGTGTTTTGACTGTGTGCGTTCGGCCACGGCTTGGCGCCGCTTGGTAGAAGCTTTGCAGCCGCTTGGCGTAACGTTGGCCACGGTGCACGCGGGGCACGAGGCGAGCCTGGCGCGGCGCGTGGGCGTGCACGGCGTGCCGTGCCTCACTGTCATACTGGATAAGCAAGTGTATATCTACAAGGAGGGGCTCGCGTCGCTGCCTAAGATATTAGGTGAGTACAAAAGGTCATTTTGTCATGTCATACAAATATGACAACATAAGAAAATTAGGTGTCATGCCATCACTGGTGGGAGCCTCACGGTTACTGAACGTAATGTTGGGCAAGGTGCAAGCAAGGGGCTTGGGGTTCAAGGAGAGCATGACGATGACATATGCAAAAAATACATTTGAAAATGACAAGTATTTTTTGTCCTGAATTTGAAAATGACAATGTAACAAATTGAAACTAATGCTCATAATAAGAAGTTTAATTGGTATGAGAAGCAATAGATTTAATTGACATTTTTGTTGCAGAGTTTGTCCGTTGGAAGTTCCCCTACAAACTGGTCCGTAGTCTCACCGACGCCAATGTGGACTCTTTTGTCAGCGACTTTGAAGACAACAAAGTGAAGGCTCTCATATTCGAGGAGAGACAGAATATACGCCTGAGATACCTCATCACAGCTTTCCATTACCGGGACAGGGTGTCTTTTGCGTAAGTGGTAGTCTTTCAAAAAAGCCAGTCAAGTGCGAGTCAGACTCGCACTCGAAGGGTTCCGTACCATCGTACAAGATAATATAACACTTTTATGTGCAATACTGCAAGTTAATTATGGACCAAATATTAGTTTACTAAATCACATCAAGATGGCGCTGTCCATCATTAACTTGCTTTATATTGGTTTGAAATAATTCCTTGTGCGATGGTGTGGAACCCTTCATATGCAAGTCTGACTTGACTGGTTTTTATTCTCTGAAGTATGTCATTTTCATTACTATGTTGAAGTTGGTAATATAAATGATGCATTATTTTGTAGGTTCGTCGACATAACATCTCGAGATACCCAGAACACAAGCGCTCGATACAAAGTCCAACGCAGTATGGACACCATGGTGTTGTTGAAGGAAGACAGTGTGGAGCCCGCGGCGACTGTCAGCACTACAGAGATTCCCACACAGACGCTGCGGCAACTCATAGAGGCCAACCAGATGTTAACTTTGCCCAGATTGTCCTCACAGGTATGTGCTTTAGTCATCATCATCATCATAAGGATCAACCCACAACATCACTACTGCTCAGTAGTGACGTTGTATGATCCTTTCGTATGAGTGTCAGTAGTAGAATAGTCATCTAGTGTCCGTATGTGGGCTACAAGGGTCTTATCCGAGAAGAGCTCCACCACAATGTACCATTGTTCCAGAGCGTGTTGGACACGGTGTGCCCGGTGGAGTGGCGCGCGGCGCGGCGGCGGCTGTGCTGCGTGCTGATCGCGCGCGACGCGCACGCGCACAGCCTGCGCGTCCTGCGCGCGCTTGCACGTCGCGCGCCTGAACGCATCCGCTACGCCTACGTGTACGCGCACGCTCAACCCGACTTCGTGCACGCGCTCGCCAATGGCTCCGGTGAGTTTACGCTAATTTTGGTTGATTTTTCTTTGACCAACTGTTGTTTGACTTACACACCAGCATACGTCAAAAACACATATACATAATATGTTCAAACCGATATACAGTATAGGTTCAGTAAAACTACCCCCCCCCCCCCCCCCCCACAAGTTACAAGTTAGTCCACTTCCATCTTAGACTGCATCATCACTTAAGGGTTACCACCAGATGAGATTGCAGTCAAGCGCTACCTTGTAATGGCATAAAACATTAAGGGACTTTAGAATACTATCTATAAAAAGATCTATAGAAGATACAGGTGCGCGGCAGGCGCTTGTTGTATTTCTTTCCACAGTGCCATATATTCTGTCTTCATAGCGTGCTGTCCGCCAGCAACGATCAATATCTGTCTAATTCAGCAAAAAAACAATATGAAAAGAAACTGATTCAATTATTTAAATTTAAATATTTACGCGAATTTTAAATACATTCGATGTTTTATAGGTATCGACATGACAACCCTAGAACACCGTATCGTGGTAATCTGGCGACGCGAAGCCACTCGGATACACTACGAATGGCTCAACGAGACCTGGCCTACTTGCGCCAAATGCCACCCCGACGAGTTAAGAGAAGGGGGCGCGCGGGGCGAGGAGGCGCTTCGGTACCACGAGCGCCTGAACGAGACCAAGAGGGCTTTGGAGCAGTTGGTGAAGAGACTGCTGAGGCCCACTGAGGTGGTGGCCTATGAAACACGGGTTCAGGTGGGTCTCAAAACACAATTTTAAGGTGTCATCTTCGGTGCAGTGAATAAAACAAAGCAAACAGGTTTTCTTCATCTAAAAGGGTTTTTACGTATTGTTATAACAACTCTAGGACACTGCATGGACATAATTTGATCCGCATACACTACTAAGTCTTAAACACGTGTATTAGAACTTGTAGTAGTGTATCAGTATATCAGTGCTTTCAAACTTTTATTTGAATGAAAAAGTAAATGTGGATGAAGATTTGATTTTATTAACGGATCAGTATAATATTTTCAATGGAAAATTAGCTATATAAAGCTACTTTTTATACTTTATGTGATGTTATACTCCATCCCTCAGGAGCTAGTGGACGAAGCGGCTGCGGGCGCGGTATGGCGCGCGGTGAGTCGCCTTTGTGAGTGGAGCGAGCGTGCGCTCTCCGCTCTCCGCACGCACCACGCGCTCTCCGCTCTCTCCGTGCTCGCCACAGTCGCGCTCGTGCTCGCTGCGGGCTACTTCATGGCGTACCTTATGTTAGTGATATATGACGTTCAGGGCAGTATATCATGTAGGAGTTGATTAACAAAGCAGCCGCGGGTGCAGTATGGCATGCGGTGAGCCGCTTTGGTGTGGCGAGTGAGCGTGCACTCACCGCTCTCCGCACGCACCATGCGCTCGCCGCACTCTCCGTGTTCGCTGCGGGCTACTTCATGACGTAACTTATATGAGTGAATTATGACGTTCAGTGCGGCATTTCGCAGCACTATAATTCCCAATAATATTATAATAATTATATAGTATAATAAATTAAAGTCCTTGCCGTGCCGAGTTCGTGTATATGTGGGGTTATCTCAGAAACTATGTAAATATGCTTTAAAATCTTTTCGACCCACAAAACGTTATCGGATCTCTATAATTCCGCTGTCTCCACTTTTGCCAGTCGCGTGGAAGAAGAATCGGTTCAGCGACAGAAAGAGGAGCGGCGTCGACAAAATGGCGCCAAACGAAACAACAATGATCCGCAACCCGAGATGCGGCTGCACGAGTTACGAGCCGAGAAATACAATGGATTAGTTAGGTGAGTGATCATTAGGTATCATCTTAAACCATCGCTGGCCCGCTACTCAGAACAAATCTTAATGCAAGACCACTATTAAAAAGGATCCCGGATAGGTTTGAAACTAGTCAGGCTCACATCGACTAAATACGTGAGTATAGCTGTACTCATAACAGAACGGGTCTCCTCTCAGAATGAAAAGAGTGGTCATACTCCACTTCGTTGCCCAAGTGCAAATTGGCAGTCCCCACACATCTCTCCAGAGGATGCCCACGACTTCGTCCGCGTGGATTTAGGTTCTAAAGGTCCTATGGGAACTGTTTCATTTTCCAGGATAAAAAAAACCTATGTCCATCCCCGGTAATCACCTGTTTTGGTACAGGTAATCACCTGTACCAAAATTCGTCAGAACCGGTTAAACTGTTAGGCAGTGAAAAGGTAGCAGACAGACAGACACACTTTCCCATTTATAATATTGGTATGGATATAGATTCAATTCAACTTTTACAAGTACTTTTGAATCGACAAATGCTATGATCCTGATGCATGGTTTTAATTGGTATAAAATGAATTTGGTTGCAGGTTACAGAAGCCAGGCTGCCGAACAATTGTGTTATTGGTAGACATGCAAAGTCGGGTGCAGCTGCTGTCTAAATTTCACAAAATTGTGTGGCCATATCGCAAGTAAGTTGTTATATTTGGGCTAACATTGGTTTTGTAAGCATGATCCTATTTTGTTCTGACTTGACCAGTTTTTGAAGTAAAACTTCTAGGTCCATTCAGTTTCGTCTGGTGGGATGCTACGGCCGTGCTTAGTTACCACCTAACCGGCAAAGACGTGCCGCAAAGCGGTTTAGCGTTCCAGTACAATGCTGTGTAAAACCTATAAGGGGTATCATTATGGGTTTAATTAAAAACTGCCATATTTCTTCCAAGTTAGCCCGCTTCCACCTTAGACTGTATTACTTACTGCCAGGTGAGATTGCAGTTAAGAACTAACGTATAATGGAATAAAAAAAGATTGACCGGCTTGGAGAGCATTTTTTCCCGCACAGACGGTAGCTGGTTGGCAGCTAAACCACGAAAGCACAAACATTCTGGAGCATCTTCTTAATATGGTATTTTTGTAGGAACAAAACGCTAGTGTTCGCGTACTTGTGCGTGGAACGGAACGTGGAATGGTTCTGCCGCGTGCTGCAGCTGTCGCTGGGCGGCGGCGAGCTGCGCGTGAACGCGAGGAACTGCGTGGGCACCGTGCTGGCGCTCAACCCGCACCGCAAGTACTTCTGCATCTACCACGCCAAGCATCCCGAGTGCACCAAGCCTCATAAGGTATGTTCATTATTTAATTTAGTTGACAAATGACTTTTGGCCCTTTCTGAGGCGGAGTATAGGAGTCGCAAGCCTGTTACTGTGCCTAGGTAGCCTGTCACTATCACTATTTTTTTTTTTTTAAATATTAGCCATACTAATCATGACTAATACTCCCCTTTCCCCTCCAATTACGCGTAAAGCTTGTACCAGGAGTGAGTGTAAGAGGAGTGGGCAACGGGTGGGGTTTGAACCGCCGACCTTTCGAAAATCAGTCCGCTCCTCAAACGTTGAGCTATCGAGGCTTAGCTTGTAATATAAATCACTTTTTTTTTTTTTAAGAATATTAGCCATACTAATCATGACTAATACTCCGCTTTCCCCTCCAATTAAGCGTAAAGCTTGTGCCAGGAGTGGGTACGACAATAATGCAACGGGTGGGGTTTGAACCGCCGGCCTTTCGAAAATCAGTCCGCTCCTTAACCGTTGAGCTATCGAGGCTTCAAAATTTTCTTATAACTAAGAAGATTTTGTCTTTCAAAAACTATTATGCGCGTATTTGAATTGCAGCGCATGAGTCGCATGACAGTGTCGCTGGGCGGGCGCGCGGCCGACCCGGAGGCCGGCGCCTTCATCGGCTTCACTACCGACCCCGACTCCTCTGACGAAGACCACTACGACCCACCGCTACTGTTGCAAGGTGTTTATTCCAGATATTAATTTAAAAAAAAAAAAAAAACAAAATATTTTTATTCAAGTAAACTTTTACAAGTGCTTTTGAATCGTCAAAATAATCTACCACTGGTTCGGATTGCCGTTCCTACCGTGAAGAACCAGCAAGAAACTCAGCGGTTGCTCTTTTCAAGTATTCAATTTACAATAATAATAAAGTACTACTCCTACATACAGGGTGAAACCAGAAGGCTAGCAAAAATAGAGACAGGTGATATTACTGAATATTAGAGATAGGATACCATAAAAAACTCGATTTTTCAAATCCTGTACTTTTAAAAGTTACACAATACATATATTGCAAATAAAACATCTGACTGAAGCTAGAGGTCAACGAACATTACGTAAATAGGCCACTTGGACCCAATGCCGCATCGTAAACGAGACATTGACTCGAATTTTGCACACTATACATTGTGGATTTGAATCACTAAAACTACAAAATAGGGCAATTTGTTAATTAAGGTTATTGGCTTTGGGTTGTGTTTACGCTAAGTCTGCTAGCGTTCTAGTTACACTCACACCCTGTATATTTATAACGTCATATTTTCTGTAACTTTTGTAAGAATAATTTTTCATTCAGAATAGTTTACGAGCTACAGGGGATGGTATGAATAAAGGAATGTTTCCATTTACAGAGAACCTTCTAGACGGGTTGGAGAATTGGCTGGACAGACTGTTCGAAGGCAGCACCCACAGGTATTACGTAAACTATTGGCCAGACATGACTACCAAGTGAGTGCGTGTATTAACTCCTTGGTTCTACAGTGCCTATGGCGACATTCTGTTTTTGTTTGACTCAACAAAATATTGTTGGTTCTTTTGTCATGAGTTCTGATTGTTCAAGACCGGATTTCTTAGTTTTTTCCTCAAATATTCCTTGACTCTTTCGCGCAATCAGCTGAAAGTAAAAAAGTATAACAAATAGTATTAAAAGGAGCAGATACGTTACATAAGCCTCTAAAGTGAAGACTGCCAATTACCGCATTTGGATCACATTTGTAATCTCTTCTACTCTTGTGCGTTTTTTATCTTTTGTCTCAATCATCAGCCGAAAGCATTTTATTTATCTCGGATTACACTCAAATCTTTCATTGAAATGAGTCAAAGAAACTTTGGGGAAAGGACTAAGTCTGAGATCTATAGAGGGCACTTTGATTTTTCTTAGATTTAAGACACAATTAAAAAGAGACACGTTTATGTTCACTATATAAATCACTCTCATTTTAAGGTCCAGTATCCAACTAAGCGGAAAGGAGAGATGTGTTGAGTCAACCAATCAGATTCATAATAGAATGTATTATCACGTCATCTTTTAAAAATCTGATTGGTTCACTGTACACATCTTTTCTCCGCTCCGCTTAGCTGGATACCGGGCCTTACTCTTTCAAGTCTAAGCAAAGTCAAAGTACGCTCATCATAAGAATTAGGCCATGTCCGCAATGACGAGTAATTTTTAATTCTTTTTCTCGTGAATGCTAGTGCGGACGCGCCCTGAGTGGTTTATTTTATCCTTTTGAGTTATGGTAAGCGAATGTACTGCCCAGTTAAAATAAGATTTCTCTCGACCACTTATATGATAGGCTCCTTTGACTGCTGGTGTATTGGTATTAATAAAAAGATTTTTTTTCGAACGGTTTTGCTGTTTCGTATAGTAACACAGGCTCATATCGGTTTAACAATTGTATTTATAGTGTAGGTTGAGTTTGCTCATACTTAAGATTGAGTTAAAACGAGACAGATTTATGCCAGCTATATAATGCTGTCTCGTTTTAACAATGCCTTAGTCTGAGCAAAGTCAAAGTACGCTCTGTAGATACGGCTGTAAGAGTACTCTCTTCGTTATCCCATGATCTGGGTATATTTTGAGATCTCACTCATTTGTAGTTCCTCTGTGTCAACTGTCATGTGAAAAGTACGGTTCACCTTTAAGGTAAAAGCGACGGGTCTGCCCGTGAAATTCAAATTTAATTTGGTTTTTCGCAACTTGTAAACTAATACGACAATATTAATAATAATATCATTCTTACAGGTTCAAATAAAAATCTTTACTTAAAAGGATCCAGTTTAAGAAATTAGCTCTAATAACGACTATAACTCACAAATTAGTCGATACTAGAGCTAATTTCTTAAACTGGACCCTTTCAAGTAAAGATTTTTATATAAACCTGTAAGGATGATACTGCCGTTGGCGCAATTAAAATGCCATAAGCCTACGTTGTCGTATTAGTTTACAAATTGGGAAAAACCAAGTAAAATTTGAATTTCGCGGGCAGACCCGTCGCTTGCCCCATAAGGACTAAAATCCTACTTTTGACATGACAGTTGACACAGAGCCAAAATGGCGGTTGAGATGTCAAAATGTATGCCTTCTATATAAATAGTAGTCGTTGCTCAAAAGTAATACCAATACACCATCCTGCCAAGTAATATAATAGTGCCTATTCACATAGAACTGATAGTGTCACGGTAGGCGGTAGCATGGTGTAAATTGTATGTCATAATGTTCACGACTAGTCAAGTTAACTACAGTATTACACGCACCATAGATGGTAATGACAATAAATTGTTACGTATTGCCATAGACATAGGTGCTACAATTGCATGGTAAATATTGGCGCCTATTCTGATGTTTTCCTCTAAACTAAATTTAGAGTATCTGCATCTCTTTCTGTTTAATATTGCTAAAAAAGGACGGAAAATGAATTGTAGTGCACTCTACTTTAAACAGGTTTACGACTGGCACCTAAAGTCGCGTGGTTTGACAGTTTTAAATTAAATTATGTTTGTCTGTCCTTCTCTTGTTACATAGGTAAGAAAAAGATGCGAATACTCTAAAATTTAGTTGCGCTCAGAATCAGTACCAATATCAAACCTAAGCTTCAGTCACACTGACGCGAATTCCGAGCTGGCGTGTTATCGTTAATCGAAATGTATGTATGCGACGACTTGCCCCAATTAGAATACGTCCATATAAAGTCGAAGCATTCGGTACCAGCTAATTGCGGTTCGCATTCTGTATAGAATTCGCCTCAGTTTGATCCAAGCTGTTACTTTTTACGCGACTTCGTCATTTTTAAAAATCGTGTAGGAATAATTTTATTTTCAAAAGACAAAAATTCTAAGCCTTTTTCAGATAGTGTTTAGCTTTGTGCCAAACGTTGATATCAATTGAGTAGTTAAGGTTAAGGAAATAATAAGTAAACATAGGATTTAAAATATATGGTTGGCAAATATTATCACAGATAATATAATCGACTTTAGTGAAAAAAAGAAAGATGTTTTTAAATTCATTTCTGACGATCCCACTTCTGACACCTAAAATGTGAAATGAATAAAAATATGTATATTTTGTTCTATGAAATCCTGTCCCCTTGTATATCTTATTTGTCTCGTTTTTATATGCGTCATGTTATATGAGTAAGAGTGAGACAAAGCGTTTTGAATGTTTATGACAAAAGGGCTATTGTCTATGGCAATATGAAATATATTACGGATTTAACTCTTCTCTAGCTTATCCATAGATCATGAAATCTCGCTTCATTCATAATATACTGTCGCACTAGGTGGCGCGAACGCAAACTTTTGATAATAATATTAAATATATTAGTGAAACAGTGCCTGTTTACGGTATTACCCTATTTATTAGAATAATTTTGCTGTGAGGAGTAAATCGAATCAAATCAAAATAAAACTTAAAATCTTTTTTAAATGATACTTCTTTACGGCCTCCGCAGACGAGGAACTGTCCGAGGAGGACAATAACTAGAAAAGAGCTGATAACTTTCAAACGGCTGAACCGATTTTCTTGGATTATAGCTGAGAACACTCTCGATTAAGCCACCTTTCAAACAAAAAAAAACTAAATTAAAATCGGTTCATTAGTTTAGGAGCTACGATGCCACAGACAGATACACAGATACACACGTCAAACTTATAACATCCCTCTTTTTGGGTCGGGGGTTTAAATGGATCGCTAAAACTACGATGACACACACCCGATGCACTAATAGCTCGGCGAAAGGCTATAGTAAAAGATTAGGGACTTTTGTCCCCTGCGGACAATATTCCCACGTCTACGCAAGTTTTTACTATCTTTTAAACGTAGAAGACAACATAATATTTTATTTTATTTTTATTTTTATTTAAAGGTTTACTAGCGATTTAACATAAACTTAATAACTATAATAAATACATTGGTTTTTCTATCATGCTCAACTATGTTAAATCATTTAAAAGTAAACACTACATGCAAATTCCGTACAAATACCACAAAGAGTTACAAAGAGGATATTATGCTAACTAACGATTTTTCTAGTTCAATGCAGTATGAAAGATACATATTATATTTAAAATGAATAAGCAAGATAAAAAATTAAAATTAACTAGGTACATTATCTAATGATACAATTTTTAAAGTTTATACTGTTACTGTTTTCTTATATTTTAAACATACTAAGGTCTTATTTCTAAAATAAGTTTACAGTTCATAAAACCGACTTTCATTTTCTAATGGTAGTTAAACAAAAAATATATATATATTTTGAATAGTGACTAAAATAACAATATGAAAAGTTAAAATATAAATTCATTAATTTTAAGAATACAAAAATAAATTAATACCTTATTTACACTATAATATATATGTTCAGTTTCGTGTACAGCTATTTGACTAGGTCGCTTATCACTAGCTATATAAAATTATAGCACTAGCTATATATATATACTATCAATATAAAATTATGTATACAAAACATTACAACACAGATGGGGGGGAGTAAATGAAAATGTTTATCAATGGCATACAATTTGACCAAAAAGCTGTGTAGTAGGTATATGAAATGAAGGACACAAAAGGACTGATCAATCAATCAGTCGAAGTTAAGCGAGTTAACTAAATTATATGAAGTTTTAAAGTAACAACTAATTTAATCGATCGTTACTCCTCATAGCAAAACAATTAGTAATTAATAATAATAATGTTACTATGTCCAATTTTTCACACCTTTTTCATAGAAAGACTCGATCACTCATTGTAAGTAACACATGAAACTCGTATTATTAGTATGAAACACTGACGTCACAAAGAGATTTTTTGGATGGTAGGTAGGTACTTGAGAAGCATTAATTTGTTAATTGTTTTGTCTTAAGGTGGAAACACATTACTGCGTTGTGTGTCTGGACCCAACAGAAGGATATCGAAATCAAACATTTTGTATGAAGACGTGCACACAAGTTGTTGCGGTCTATGGGATGACGCTCGAGACACCGATTAGTCGATCATTGTGACAGATTGCGTTATTACATCGCACAACACAGTAATGAGTTAGCAGCTTTATAATATACACAAGAACAAAAATTGGTTGTATATACCGAAAAACTTTCCAACCCACAATCAAATCAAAGTTTAGATTTTTTTTATTGCGTAGGCTTGCGCTTGACGACAATCATGCTTAGTAAAATAAAAAGCAATGATAAGGTCTAAAATAGAATAGAATACATTTTTATTCAAGTAGAGTTTTACAAGTGCTTTTGAATCGTCAAAACAATTTGCCACTGGTTCGGAATGCCGTTCCTACCGAGAAGAACCAGCAAGAAACTCGGCAGTTGCTCTATTCAACTGTTCAATTTACCATACTTCTAGGTTGGTTTGTACTTGCCTAGATAGCTATTCACTCTTGCCTTGAAGGTGTTTAGGTTATATGTGGCAAGAAACACGGAAGCCGGAAGGGCATTTCACACTTTAGCGCTTCATATTAGGAAAGTTGAGCAAAAACTAACCTCGATTGCGGTCGAATGACAGTTATAATATCATGATCGTAGTCACTTCTGATTGGTTGGCGCTCACTCACTATTGGCTAAAATGTATTGTTGCAACAAGAATATCATTTTAGGCAATAACTGCAATTGCGATTGTAATAATGATTGATGCAGGTGTTAAGGAATCGAGCTACTGATATATACTGGATATTTCTTTTGCGTTGACATGTCATTTTACCGTAATCGCCTGGTATCAGTTTTTTTTCAAAATATCTCAAATTTTGACTCGTTTGGGTTGGGATGTTTTTCAGACAATATGTTCAATTTACTTTTAGATTGTTTACATTTGGGACTGAAATCGGTGTTGATGTTTTAACTGAAAATATATGAGCCGCGGGTATGTATTTACTCCTTTTTATACAAAGGAGGACATGAGTAAAAACGTAGTTGTATAACTCGTGCCAATAAAGAATCGAAAATGGCGGTTAATCGTTTCCTCTCGCTTACACACTAAACCTGTCTTTAGTGTATGAGGGAGACGGAATGATTAGTGCTGCTTCGTTTCTAATCGGTTTCGTACTGGCACGACACCTATGAAAAGCTCGCTATTTGTTTTTAAATAACGTTATATTGAATAATATATCCTTTGATAAACGTTAACGACACAACCGTTTGAAATAACGTTTATATTCTAGAAGAGCGTTTCTATTTAAATAATGTTTACTGAAAAAACGATTCATGTTAAAATACGTTACGTTTAAAATATTACACAGTTCACCTTAAAACGTTATTCCTAGTCAAATATTTTACCAAAATGATTATGTTTAGGATATGTTTATTAGTGGTTAAGTAGGTAAATTTGTGATGTTATCTTTTACACTATTTTGCAAAGCAGCGGAGACCAAACGATCAAATATCTATAACACAAAACCAACTAGGTATATCAGAGCAAATAATTTTGATATTTTGAAACCACTTGATATTTCACGCAAATAAATAGTGATCGCAAAACAAGGAGTCCAATCTGAAGTTACTAAATGGCTACTTTTACCCACTTTACACCCACTTAGGGTGCAATTTTTCAAATATTGCATTACTCTGCTGCTTTGTCGTACTATTTATTATTGTTTATATTCGTCCTATTATGTGCTGTAAATATAAGTTTAAAGTTTTACTATTTTTAAATTCAAAGTGATTTATAAATGTTGCCATATATGTTAATTTTAAAAATGCATGCTTACAATACATTTTTTGTTGTGAATAAATACCTATTATTTAAATTATTATGTGTTGTGTATATTATATAATCTGTGTAAAAATATTGATTTTATTGATGTATTAGTCGGAAATATATTTATAACACAAAACACACTAAAAACACCTGACGCGTGTGTTGATGACTATGTATGTAACATGCAGTCATCTGGGGGTATTATAAGTATTTTTCTGTTCTTAATGTTGTGTTATTTGGTGTTACATGCTGGACTGTTGTTTATTGTATTAAAATAAAATCATTGATTGATCAATGATTAACCATTGATCAAAATCAATGGTTAAACCATACTTTGAAATTTTTACAACCTTACAAACCTGAAACCTCTATACTCTCTTGTCTATAGAAATTGTGTATTACATTTTCAACCTTGGGATGTTGCCTATGTCAAAAATAAAATGTCATTAGTATTATTAAATAGAGGGTCTTCCAAAATACGTAAACTCCACGTCCTGTTAGTTTTAAATTAAACTAAAAAAATAATGTCAAATGTTTATGACGTCACATTTCACTATTTGCCATAGTAATCGCGCGTTTTGACATTTGCTATGCTGATTTGTGGAGTAAGCAACATCCCTATACAAATGTAAGAAAAAGACAAATCTATATCAATAAAATATAAAGTTATGTAACCTCTGAATGTATATGGGCTCATAAAGAAAAGCCAAAAATGTCTTTAGCCCTTTTCTTATTCAAACAACTATAATCTATCTAGAAAGGGACAGAATATTAATAAAGGACAGTCTCTCGGTTACGCAATAGTTGTTCGAAATGGAAGTTCCACCTGTGTTTTTCAATGAAATAGGATAGGAAATGTATGTTATTTGTTGTCTTTTCACAGGTTGCGCCTAATTTCTAGAATACTCTGAAAACGAGGCAGCCTTTGACTGTCCCAAATTAAAATAAGCTTGCCTGACGTTTTTTAATTACATCTGTAAAAAGTTTAAAGGACTTCGTCTGTGGCGGCGTTTGCTGGCGCGCGTGCGGTGCTTTTTTGTGAGAAGTGGCCGGTTTCTGTGTTCTGCTGGTGTTTATTGGTGGTGGAACTGACTGGGAAGCGCTCTAAAGGGGCGCCGCGTGCATGTCGGCGGGCGCCGGCACGGACGGACTACTTATACATATAGTTTCCCTAACTTGTAAATAACTACAAACTTGACATTGGCTAATCAGTGTAAAGCCAGACGAAAAAAAAAAGTTTAAAGGATTTGCGCCTGAATCGGCACCATTTCCAGGCTTCATTGCACTTGTTCGAACTTCAGACAGTACTAGAAGTTTGGCGCGATGTTTAATTTTAGTACTATTACCACAATGTTGGGTGTCTGTATATGGGTTGTTGAAAGAGCTTCACATCTTTTCGTATTAAATATAATTGTTTATATATTTTATTTCTACTTTTAAGAGACACTTATATCCAATTTCTCTAACTCTATTCCAGTATCAATTTGTACAATAAATTATTAAAATTTGTTCTTCGATTTTTGTGTTTTATTTCTTTTTTAGGGTTCCTACTTAGACCTTATCAACTGTATTAGTGTAGCACCATGTCTTGTAAATTAGGCTCTCAGCATTTAATCAAGCCATTCACTGGGGGTGGTACAATTGATTTGAATTCCTGGAAAAGGGAATAAATGCAAATAAAAGACATTTATTAAATAATAAATATAATAATAATTGTTAATAATTATTTGTACAATAACACAAAATTACAGTATTCTCTAAATAAGTTATCTACTATAGTCAATAAGAATGCACTGTTTCTTGCACATGATTTATTTACTCTGGTGTGATCTTAACTGAAACAATAAAACAATGTTATCATTATTTTGCTGTAGGTAATTTTCACAAATTGAATTCAGTCAAGAACGGCTATAATTTCAGTTTTACCAAACTAAACATGTTTTCAACCAACTTCAAAGAAACAGAGGAGGTTCTCAATTCGTCTGAATTTTTTTTTTGCTTGGTAGAATAGCTTTTTTTTTACAAAGAATAGTTTTTTAGTAGCTTTTTAAAAGTATGCTAAGGACATATTCAAAATAAAACCATGTATTGCCCAATTGAAATGCTAGTAGGCAGTTTGACATCTCCTGCTTACGTTGCTCAAAACGTTAGTAACTGTAAAACAAGTAGTCCAATCTAAAGTAGTAACATGGCAGTCTGCACAGGTACAGTAAATAACACAAGCTCTGCTGCGATCCATTTTGTACACAGCAGTCGTGTGCCTTATATTCACATTGGATGTTTTGCAATCACTAATTATTATTTGACTAGTTATCAGGAGTCAAACTCATTTGGTCATGTAATACAAGAAAAATACCTATAGTGGCACACCCATTAACGCTCTTATTGTAAGTTACTCGCTAATACCCACAATGTCGTCCACATGGATTTAGGTTTTTAAAAATCCCATGGGAATTGTCATTTTCCAGGATAAAAGTAGTATGTCACTCTCCACATCTTTAACTATACCCATGCAAAAATCACGTCAATTTGTGCTCTGTTGCGACGTGATTGAAGAACAAACATACTTTCGCATTTATCATATAAGTAGTGACTAGCAACCCGCCCCGGCTTCGCATGGGTGCTTGAGAATAAATTATAGCTTATGCCATTTAGGTAGAATGTAGCTTTCTATTTGTGAAAGAATTTTCAAAATCAGTTCAGTATTTCTAGAGAATACTTCCTACAAACAAACTTTACCTCTATAATATTAGTATATAAGAATTTAAATGACTTTTCTGTATGTGCTCTTATTAAGTACTCTGTGGTCATAATGTGTATTGAAGAGATTAATTGTACACATTAAAAAAGAATTCAATTAGGTCTTCTTTAAGGAAAAAAATCAAATTATAAAGACAATATTCACCTGATATTGCAATCTATAATCAAACAAGTCTTCATGCAGCATTCTTCTTTTTAGGGTTTAATTCATATTCACAATTGGCATATGCAATACCTATCCCCATGCCCATGCCTGCTATGATGGGCCATCTCCGCCGCCCGAGGAACAACACTGACGATAGGGCACCTAGTAGCATACCACCGCCTGAAAAAATAACAATTAATAGTACCATTACTACTTAAAACACCAAGTTTTCTTTTTAATAGAAATACAAATCTATATTATTGCCTGGCTGGACTTAACCTACTTCTATTTACGTGACCTGATAATGAATAACTGGCCTTGATAATAAAATTATAGTAAGACAAACTCCTATCATTTCAAACATTAAGTTGTATCTGGTCAAGCTTTACATAAGTTCAGTAGATACTCAGTAGTTCTGTAGGCTTAGCTTCATTGCTATCACAGTGGATTTTTGCTAGTTATTAAATTATATGGATTACCTATTATCAAAGATCTTACCGGTTTTAACAATCCCATCAGTTAAACACATGTCCAACTTTGCGGAGAAGTCGTCTTCCATATCGTCCCTTTTGCCCTTCGCCATTTTGTGTGAGTTTATTGTTTTTTGTGTTCTTATTAACTCCAAATTGCCAGCACTGCCTTAAATTGTAAAATATTTGCGAAAGAAACAAATATTCTTTTACATAATTCGGTAATTCGACTGAAAGAAAATCACAAGAAAATTGACAGTTGACATTTATTTGACAATAGCCAATGTTGCCAACTGCTTTCAGAAACATGCCCTAAGCCGACCTCAAAAATGGTCTAGATTGTGCTGAAAAATGCACTAAATGGGTGAAAATAAAATTGCTATTTTGTAACGGTTCCCTTTTTACTTTTGAGGTAGGGAACCCTAAAAATAAGTCACGTTTTCCCAGATTAGTAAGTAATAAACGTATTTTTAATAGAATTTTTTGCTTTGCCCTAGGCAAGTTACTAACAAAAAATGCATATACAGGGTGGTCAAAAAGTCGTGGATCAAACGCAATAGGGAGATAGAGGAGGTAATTTCCAGCAAAAAAAAAATCTACAGCATGGCCATATTTAAATTGCCCTAAGAATTATGAATATTTTTGGGTTTTTTAACACAATACCAAATTCTCTTACAATTAGACTAATTTAAAAAAAATGTGATAAAAAACAATAAAACAAACGATGTTGTGTCGTTACTAGATAATGTATCAGTACTACAAACCTTCTATTGAGGCTCTGGCTACCAAATTACAAGAGCAATTAATTTTTTTCCAAAACTTTAAAAGCGTTACCAAAAATTAAATGTCACTTTAAAAGCGCACTGTGAAAAAAAAATGTACTACGGAAAAGTGATCCTATATCAGAAAAACTTGCTGATTTAATGCCAATTCAAATGAGGTATAACACATTACTCTTTGTTTCGTAATTCTGGTATTATAATCGTTTTTTCATATCAAGGTGCAAATTTCAGTAGATTAGTTTAATACAAAAAAAAATTGAAGATTATCATGCTGCTAGTTAAACTGCTAGTTTTTTGTACGTTGGAATGCTAGAAACATCACTGCTTGTTACACTTTGTAAAATGAACAGAAATTCTTCACTACCACCACATGTCAGAACTACCCAGAACGCCCGTCTTGCAAGTAGTTCATCTTTTCTAGGAAACAAAAGGATAAAGAAACTATGCCTCTCTTTCACACTAATCATCCTTTCTATTTGCATTGTTGGAATAAGGAAGAATGATTAGTGTGAAAGAGAGGCATAGTTTCTTTATCCTTTTGTTTCCTAGAAAAGATGAACTACTTGCAAGACGGGCGTTCTGGGTAGTTCTGGCATGTGGTGGTAGTGAAGAGTTTCTGTTCATTTTACAAAGTGTAACAAGCAGTGATGTTTCTAGTATTCCAACGTACAAAAAACTAGCAGTTTAACTAGCAGCATGATAATATTCAATTTTTTTTTGTATTAAACTAATCTACTGAAATTTGCACCTTGATATGAAAAAACGATTATAATACCAGAATTACGAAACAAAGAGTAATGTGTTATACCTCATTTGAATTGGCATTAAATCAGCAAGTTTTTCTGATATAGGGTCACTTTTCCGTAGTACATTTTTTTTTCACAGTGCGCTTTTAAAGTGACATTTAATTTTTGGTAACGCTTTTAAAGTTTTGGAAAAAAATTAATTACTCTTGTAATTTGGTAGCCAGAGCCTCAATAGAAGGTTTGTAGTGCTGATACATTATCTAGTAACGACACAACATCGTTTGTTTTATTGTTTTTTATCACATTTTTTTTAAATTAGTCTAATTGTAAGAGAATTTGGTATTTTGTTAAAAAACCCAAAAATATTCATAACTCTTAGGGCAATTTAAATATGGCCATGCTGTAGAAAATTTTTTTGCTGGAAATGACCTCCTCTATCTCCCTATTGCGTTTGATCCACGACTTTTTGACCACCCTGTATATAGTGGGTACCTAAAGCACTACGTTGGCAACATTGACAATGACACTGAAATTCATCCAAGCACTGAAATTGACGTTTAACATTTTGAAAATATTTATTTCATTGCGTTGACTAAATTTCAATTTTCATCGTAATTTGCTCAGTGATGGACGTAACAAATTGTTAAAGTTCTTTTGAATCTTTGAATAAGCCTTGTTTCTATGATATAATTTTTTGGAAAATTATTACTCCCGGACAGTTTCTAAACTTTGTACAGTCAGCTGAGTTTGACAAGAAAAATTGATTTGTCAGCTCAGTACAAATCTTCTCACAAAACCATTTCAAATGTTCAAAACATAGCGCATTTTTTGATTAAATCACAGTGTACCTGTACTAAACTGGTTTATATGATTTATTTTGCGCTGTAAAATGTAAATCTACACTAACAGAATACAAAATGTTGTCAAGCCGTGCTACTCTGGCCTGTAGATCCAACGTAATATTTATATCAAAACATGCAAGTACAACACCAGATGTGAAGTCGAAGTTGATACAACCTCCAAATCCTAATAAAATAACAAGTGATATGGTTGGTCCACCTGACCCTGTATCTAATCTTAGAAGAATCATATTTAGGAAGCCAGCGAAAGAAACTAGTCTTGAACGGAAATATAGAAAGCTAAGAAGCGAAGTACAGGAATGGAACCAAGTTTTTTGGACACAACACAATTCAAGGTTCTTCAAGGTATTCTCTTGTTTCAAATATTTAATAAAATTCTATACCTACCTGTATTTGACAGCTTTTGTAGTTAGGCATTGGCATTGTCTAATGTCTTTCTATATTTTGGCACAGTTCCAAAGTTGTCCTTTATTATTCGAAGTAAAAAAAAAGTTTATTTATATATTGACATTGCAAAGGTCTTCCGCGACAGTGGCGTGAGTCAATAGCCACTTTGGACCTCATGTCCAATATGCATTATGATTAATAAATCCTTTAGGTGTCAATTGAAAGTTTTTTTTTTTATATTTATTAAAATTAGCTTGTATTTCGTCTACTTAGTAGTATTTTTAAAAAAGAAGACCGACTGACATATCAACATACAGCTCAAACCTCTGGGTCTAAAAATCTGAGATGTTGCATGCACATTTCACTCTATAAAGTAGACCCCTACGAATGAAAGATTTTCGGAAATTCCAAGCGAGTGATGCTGTGGCAGGCTAGTTATTTACAATAGAATCTCATAATAATAAACTTGAAAGGGCTTTGAAGATTTTGACTTATCTAGTCTGCGTTTGATCTATTTTTTTTTTTTCAAAATAGCAGTCACACATAAAACCTCTATAAATCAATAGCTGGTATCAATATAATATAAACTAGTATTGTATGAGACAATATCTTCATGTCGTTCTGAGTTAAAAGCTATCAAACTTGTACTGGCGGCTTGACTGTTGTACTGATGACATCACCAGTAAAACTTTGACAGTAGGTAGGATTGGCTTCATACTAAAATATTCAAACTCCTTTCAGGAGAGAGAAGCATACCTAAAAAGCAACCTCCCCGAAGGCAAGAGCAATCTTACAGCTGATGAAATGAGCATATTTTATAAAGCTTTCTTGGATAAAAACTGGAGAACCCATCTTGATTACAATAAGGAGTGGTACAAAAAGAATGTTGCCTTATTATTACTTGCATTAGAAGTTAAATTTAGGAAATTGTTTAGAATAAAAGAAAAATAAAATAAGTGGTGTTTTTTTTCACAGATCAATTATTTATTAATTATATTATTTAGTAAAATGTATACATAATAATAATTTATTTTGATTTTTTAATTCAAATCTTGTTTAAAATGAAAAAAAAAATTCTAGCAAATCTAAGGTAAGGCATATAGCAGAATCTGTTGTACCTATATTATCATATCTAGTATCCTCTGGTAGTTCTGGTGAGATTTTACACTGAGTTTTGTAAATAATAATACACAACCTTTTCAGAAAGTTGGTTAAATAATAAAAGAACAAGTTTTTAAATTAAATAAAAACCTTATTTATCATATTTATTATTTATTTTTAATATTTGACATTTACGTTTTACATATTGTGTCAAAGTGAACTTACATCATGTCAAATTGTGTCTATGAATTAGAAAGGATTAAAAATCGGTATCAAAATAATGAATAAATTAACTGTACTCTACGAGAAAACAGCTCAGTTTGTAGCAAGTTATATGAAAAATGTATATAGCCCAAAGTTGGCTGTTTGGGATGGTTTTAGCCATGTGGATTGGATTATGTTTAATTGACATTTGCCTAAAGGATAGTGCACATATGTTGCAATTAACAGGTAGACCAACAAACTATATTTTCTCTCTGAGAAAGCATAAATGCTGTTTATTTATTACTAGGTCATTTCCGTGAGTTCGTCTGCGTGGATTTATGTTTTTAAAAACCCCATTACAAGTTTCCCAGTATAAAAAGTAGCCCGTCCTTCACCAGGATGTAAGCCATCTCTGTACTGTACCTAATTTCGTCAAAATTAGTGAAAACCTAGCAGACAGACACACTGTCGTATTTATGATATTAGTATGGATATTTTTAACTAGTAAGCATCAAAATTTAAGTATATTTCAATGCTTGTAAGAAATCGTTTTCTGAGGCTAAATAAGCTGATTTCAATGTGGTTTGGTGGTGTGGTGGCCAAAACATTTTCGTAATTTAAAGTAACAATTGGTGGTCAAACTTTTATCGAGTACTTGTGTTTTCAGAATTTAATAAGCTGAATGAAATAATGGCACATTTATTAGAAAATTCTAGCAGCCTAATTCAACAAAAGTCATTTGAAAGAAAAGAAAATAAAATTCGGTCTGTTTACCAGAATAAAAGTATATTATTGCAATACATAACGTTTATAGCTACAACGTGTTTAGTTTTAACCTACTACAGAAAGAAACATTTTATGTTGGACACGATAATGAAAATAAAAACGGTCAATAAACACGAAATGAAACAACACTGCATGCGCAAGGTTCAAACTTTGAAATTTACCGCCAAATCAGTTGGTGTTGCCATTCTAAAAATTTTGAAAATGAGCATGGGGAAAATTGAACAATTAAGAATTTACATAACTAAATATAAACAGCAGTCAACGTCCATACGGAATCCCCAAAATGTTAATTTAATTTTACTAAATAAATTAAAAGAATATAGCCACGAACGTAGAAACTTGGGGCACATTTTATTTGCGACTATGCAAGAAAATAAAAATATAAGAATGCAGTATACGTTAGAGGCACTGGCCAAAAAAAGACTTGTAAGGCAAATAGAAGACACACAAAAACAAATGAAGGAAAACAGGTCCCGCTACTTAGGCTTTCAGCAATTATATACTATAGCGCACCAGGAAAATAACTTTCTAAAATCCCGAATCAGAAAACTAACTCAAGACAAGGAAGAAGCTGAGAGGAATCTTATCAAATTGGTAAATTACGTTTGGCAATCAAAACATAATGAACTGAAAGCTTATTGCAGTCGTTTAATAGTGAAAACTAAGAATGACTTGCTTAGTTCTGACCCAAAATTGGAAATAGATCGATTTCTCAAACAGTCAAGTAAAGTGAAACATCGAATTTCTGATCAAGAATCTAATAAATCGCATTCTCTTGATACGATCAAAGAAGTAAACGAAAATCGTGAAGAAACAGATTTATCTGCTTTAGTTAAAGATGCCCCAAAATTAAGAGGGCTTCCTGGTGAATGTGTTTGGACAGTAAAAGATAAAGATGGATTTATAGAAAAGTTGTATGAATACGACACAGATTTAGACAATGGTGAAACAATTAGAAAAATAAGGCAATATTCAGTGTATTACGACAAAGACTGCTTATTAGACATCTCTAGGTAAGCTAAAATAATGATATAGTAATCTCTTACGTATGATATTAACTATATGTAAATATACCGATAATTGCACGCATTTAATTATTTTAATCTTTGTTTTAGTTCTACCAGTTCTACAAATCTTATCCAGAGTACAAATATCGATTTATCAGATTTACGTAGGCAGTACATAAACAAGTGCATTACTGGGTCACAAGCATTTCAAACATTTTTAAAGAATAACAAAATTATTGTTCTTTCAAGAACTAGAAGGTCAACACAACGACCTCAATTAACTTATTAAGATTTTGTAAATTTTAGTTTTACATCATTTGTATTTACCTACCTACATTGAGTTTGAGAAATATATTTTGTATTTTTGCAGCCATTTTCCTTTACTTTTTTACTCAACTATTGCAACAAACTATAATAATTTTGATTGAACAGTATTCAGAAGAAATTATACAAAATGTAGCAAATAGGTACTTAATACTTATTAGAAAAAAAAATTCTATTCAGTAGATTTTCTCTCATTCTAGATTTTTTTTTAAATTTAGAATTTCCAAATGTTTAAGGAATATTTTAAAATTAATGATGGTAACATTTGTTTTCCGAATGTCATTATACCTATTATCAATATTAGTGACAGCGCACAGCTGTTTTACCACAGACCAATAACGTATATGCGTTTTAGTTTAACTTTATTCGGACTGTGATTTGTGTAGTGCAAAATATGGTTCAAGTAAATTCAAGTAAACTGTTCAATATAGTCAATTAAAAACGCAGCTTTCCTCTTTAACCGTAGCAGACCATAATACATTTTTTTGATTCCAGAAGACTGTAAAAATATGTGAACTAATCTCAAACTTGTTCATTTGCTTTGCTTATAAATGTTGCCATCTTCTATTGTTTCTACCATTAACTTATGACTCAAAAGCTTGAAGATATAGATTTAAACTCAGTAATATGGAAATCTACACGAAACGAAGGACTCGATATTGAGTATGCACTGCCAATTCCTCGAGCAATAGCTGATGCAGTTTTACAAGAGCTTGAAGAAACTCTGACATATTTTACAGGAGATTTAGCGACAGTAAAGTAAGAATAGAAATAGAACAATCGTAAAGAAACTACAAGTTGTTGCCACTCAAATGTCTAATAAAATTATAAATACAATAACGCGCGCTGATACCGATATACCAGTGATAGGTACCAGTTACCAGATATATCAGTGATAGTAAAACCAGATAAGTATATTTATTAGACAGTGTCCCGTTCATCGGAGTAGGTATTTTCCATCGTTGATTTTTGCGATGAACGATGCACGATACCAGTGAACGGTGAAAGATGCACAGTTCTCGGTAGTTACGGCACATATCGCCTGTGAACGATGAACGGTTCCGTCATCGTTCATCGTTCGCAGGCGATATGCCTCCGTGTGATTTTGTTGTTAAATCATATCGATTCTTGCCACTATACTAAATTGGCGAATAAAACGATAATATATACAATAATTTCCAGGGTTTTTGGTAAAGTCCATCCTTTGCCTCGTCAACAAGTCGCATACGGCGATCCTGGTATAACATACAGATACTCAGGAACCACAGTGCCGGCCCTGCCGTGGCCGCAGCCTGTCTTATCGCTAAGAGATTTCCTTTTCAAACTGAAGGGTATTAAATACGATTTTGTTTTAGTCAACAAGTAAGTTCAAATATTGTGACGGTGCTTGATCTTTTTCATTGCTCGTTTCGAAAAGTAAAAGCAATTTTACGAACTTTTACGATCGGTTTTTGTTCGCCCGATTGAAATACGTAAATACGTTAGATTTTGAAATATGTACTAACTTATTGCACTAACTACCTACATTATGGCACAGGTATAGAAATGGTTCAGACCATATGGGAGAACACAGAGATAATGAACCTGAATTAGACCCTACGATGCCCATAGCTTCTATCTCTTTTGGACAAGAAAGACCCTTTGTTCTGAAACATAAGGACGCAAGAAAACCTGGACCACAAAGAAAAAATATATATCCAGGTAAGAATGCATTTATTAGATAGTTACTTTAAATCTTCATACTTATTAATAGTAACTGAATCGTCAATGCTTCGTAGCTTATAAAACATGTAACGCAAAAGTCTAGCTTCATAAGTCACAGTTTGCTTTGCTTTATTGTTCGCATCTTCTTCTTGAAATGGAGTTTCAATCACTGTGGACACCTTCCTCCCATACATCTCACATCCTTCTAAAAATTGCAAGCATTCCTTTATTGTGTTGTCTTTGACAACGATCAAATGTTTCGCAAGATGCTCCAAGAAAGATACAAAACACCGTTTTGCATAAAACCAAGTGTCAGTGCCAAGACGCTTGTTAAAAGGCTCCAGAGATTTTATCACTCGCGATATACCAAACTCGTAATTTCCTTTAGCACAGTATAAAGTACCGATTACTAGATTAACGATACATAAGTGGTAGAATTTTTTCTGCGGGTCTTCAAATATTTGTTGCTCTTCTTCCTTCTCTATCTTTCGCATGATATCTTCGGCTTCTTCGTTTTGAGAAGTCATTATGTACGATACGCAGAGATTGGCTAAAACTACAGCGCTTATGTCTAAAATATTATCGTACTGTTTTTTAACGATTGGTTCGTAAAAACTGGCTGCTTCTTTATATTTGTTCTCTTGCATAAATAATACATGGGCTACATTCAAGCGCCAAACATCTGACTCATTGCAGAACTCGACCGATTTGCGAAATATTTTCTCAACTTGTCCATAATTTTCTTTGTCCCAATATATTTTGGCTTGAGCCATTACCACAGGAATGTATCTTTCCAAGGCCTCTTCGTATTCCACAACAGCTTTTTTCACCTGATCGTTGTCACCTTGAGAACGACTTTCTTGAACTACTTTAGTAAGTTTTCTCAACTGTTCGGCATGCTTTGAAGCAATATCTTCGTACTTTTGAAAAGCCTCTTCAGGAGAAGTTTGACTTGTTATTACTGCGTCCAAGAAATCGTAAAGATATGGTGTCAAATATTTGTAAGTGAACTGCGCATTTTCTGCTAGAATATCTGCAGCGAGATCGTAATATTCAAATTTGCAATAAAGGAGTAGCAAATTGGCAAAAGTTTCCGGCGGGAAGGGATCTTGTTGAAGTAAAAAATGAAGTTTTTCGAATCCATCGGTAGGTTTCATATCAATCGAAGTAAGAGCTAAATTATGCAATGTTACTGCATCCAATTCATGCTCATGGCGGGGAGGCATATCAGATAAAGCCTCCCTTGCAGATTCGATATTTTTCAATTGATATTCTATTGCAGCCTTAAGGTTAAATACTTCAGTCAGTGCGGTTTCATGAAGAGTCAATGTGTTTCCTACTGATTTTACTTCAGAAATCTCAGATTGCATTCCGACAGCTAGCTCTGGATGGTCTCTGATACCCTTTTCGATGACTAAAGTAATATGCTTCAAAGCTTGAGGATATTCTTTTAATCTGAAATAACATAGCGCTACATTGTAATGCAGATGTGCATTGAAACCCAAAATGTTTAAACTTCTGGAAAACTTTTGTAGTGCTTCCTCGTACTGGTTCTCTTTGAACAGTAAACATCCTAGGTTAATATCTTTATCTGGATCATCTTGGGGATATGAGTCAACAAGACTTTTGGCTGTTATAGTGTCTTCTTCGCCGTATTTGATAGCTGATTGAAGTTTTGTTACTTTTCTTTCTAGTTCTGGTGCGGTTACTTGCATTGTCACTTTGTATGACTCTTCGAACATAGAAGCTTCGTATAAAGCTTGGGCGAAATAAAGTTTGTACTCTGGTACATCGGGGTGCATTGCTGACAGTTGTTCATAGCAATTGGCCGCTTCTACAAACGACTGAATTCTAAAGTAACAATAACCAAGTAAAGATAATCCCACCCTATTTGGGTTAAAATTGATAGCGTCGTTGAGAGATTTTATTGCATCTTCGTATCTCGATTCTTTTATCTGCGAAAATATTTTATATCTGTTAGTAACGTAATCTTACGTGTAAGTTTATATAATTTTATTAGCAAGTAGACAATATTATTTCTATATAAATTACGCCCCAAAAGACCACGTTTCAAGTTTCTAACTTAAAAGATTACATAAACTCGTAGACCTTTATCTGCGTATCGTTAATCTGCCACATTTCCTCGTTATGCGAAATGCGTACCGTCACTACCGTAGTTTGTTATCATACAACGGCATTTGTTGATAATTTTCGTTTATCGCAATAATAATATGGCCATAGTTTGCAAAATATTTCCGCATGGGTTGGGTCGATTTTAAGGGATAGGTCGATTATGTCACAGAATTATCTTTGATTAAAATGAAGAAAAACACCATGGCGTTGATCTTTATTATCGTCGGGATCGAGCACCTCTGATAAAAAGTTATTAATTGTAGATTTAAGATAGTAAAATATATCATGAAAACAACAATGTAATAAAGGACATATCTATGAATAGAGGTGAGGTAAAAGAGATTTATTTAACTCTTTTGCTCTTTTGACTGACTAGGACTGACCTAATAAAAAAATGAATTGTAGAATTTTTATGCGGGTGTTAGGATTGATTTATGACAATGATTAGATTTCTTACCATTGTATAGATAGTTTTAGTGTATTGACCGTCTGATATTTGTAAATAATCCATTTGTACTTATATAATGTGATTCCCAGGTTTAGATAAAATTGTCAGGCGAAATTGCGTTACACCACGATTTGTTTAGAGATAGGTTGCCATGGTGATCGTCGTGACCAAACGGCCAACCAAGCAAACATATTGTCACAAAATAAATCTTTAAAATTGTTTTAAACCTCTTTTCGGTTTTAAGGGAAGAAACATGAATATTCATTTCATGCTTGTTTCTTAATACTTATTTAATTTTTATAGGATAATTAATAATTACATTTTTTTTACATACGCCTATTTTGAATTTTGGTTTGTTTCAGTAATGCTAAAGCTAGAACATGGAAGCGTGCTGCTAATGAATCCTCCAACGAACGAAGTTTGGTATCATAGTTTGCCCACGCGCAAGAAACTATTGGGCGCAAGAATAAACTTGACGTTTCGTAAAATGCGAAAGAATCTCATAAAATAAATAATTAACCTTTTTGAAACGCTGACTATTATTATAATTAGTTATTATTTAAATGCTGTCTTTCACGGGAACACAGCCTTTTAGGAACTTGACTGTCTAAAGCAGCCTAAAAGCAGCGTTTGTCTATGTAAAAGATGAATATGATTCGAGTCTGTTAGGCCTTAAAGGGCTGTTATCTAGGGCCGTAAAATAAATTAAAAAAAAATGATTCGTCTGTGTTTGACATTGACAGATGACAGATGTATTTATATCATCATCAACTTGAACTTTGCTATTTTGCTATCCAAATTCTAACTTCTAACAAAAAATATTAAATTTTAATTACATTTGTTTTTGGAAATCCGATTTGCTTCATAGTTATTATAATTGTGATGCATTTGTAGTTACACGTGCTGTAAAGGTGAGCAATGACGTTGATTTTACTTTATATTCACGTATTTATTCGAAGTATAAATGGGAAGTACAAATCGTTAGATATCACGCTTTTTCAAGTACATTATGATAAGAGTAGCCTATATAACGGTGGGAAATCGTTGAACGGGCATCGTTACGAGCGTGTTTTGCGATGAAACTTTGTTCTCACGTTGATAACAGAATCTGTTACAACTGCTACCACCGTCAAAGATGGGATGATATTCTGATAGAATCCTTTTACGGGAGACTGTTTGAGTGTAGAGTGTTGAAAATTACACATTAGAAACATCAAAAAAGTGAAGAAATTAGCGATTTTCAGTTGTGAAAGTCATATTTTTTTCTAAAATGTGGTACGGAACAAATTTACAAAGATCTTATAAGTATATGGTTTTTGCAAGCAAGATGCCGTCTTTGAGGATAGACCAGAGCGATTTGAAGTGCAAGAACGGCTGCAACTATTTTGGCAATCCACAATGGCAGGGCTACTGCTCAAAATGTCATCGGGAACAACTCCAGAGGCAGAGGAGGGCAGGTAATTTACTTACTTTATACTATCATTTCAATTGAAACTTAAAAAAAAGTGAACTTGAATTTAAGTAACTGCATTTTAGATATTGTAGTGCTATTGAAAAAGGTGGCTTTTGCCATTTTCCTAAAACTGCATTTAAGACTAGGTTGGAAACTAAAACGGGAATATAAAGCAACTAAGATATGTAGAACCTTTCCCAGATCCAGACTAGTGACATTAATACAAATTGCTTTACTAAACTAGCTTATAGTATTAAGTAATAGTACTTTTTTGAAGGAACATTAGCAAAATGATAGTGGCTTACAGTGTGGTACCTAGCTGGTTGGAGTCCAGCTCTTTAGTTTTTTTTTATTGTTCTTAACTATGCTTATCTCTATGCATATGTGCATATTTTGCTTAATTCACATAAGTAGCTTACCTACTTAATTGACAGCAAAACTTTCTGTGGTAAGATAGATTTATTAGATAGATAGAAGTCTTTATGGCACACAAACACATGTAAACAAACAACACAGATGGAAGAAACAGAAAAAACAATTGTGTGCAAAGGTGGCCTTATTGCTTAGAGCAATCTCTACCAGGCAACTTACAATGAGTTTACATTAGTAAATTCATTGTAAGTTAATCAAGTAAGCTATTTATGTGAGTAAAACTTACAGGTAATATGTGGTCTTAAGCAATTAAATATTTAATGTTTTAATGGTGAAGGCAAAACATATATGTTGTAACATGTAATGTTCTAATAGGTGTGTGAACTGTGAATTCTGCCAATCCACACTTGGTTAGAGTGGTGAAGGTGAACTAGCCTATTACATACATACTGAGAGATCCGTTCTCCGTAGTGGGCCAGTGCTGGGTTGAGAGTTGAGACCATGATGTTGATAGTTATTTAATTTTTTTTTATCAGATATACTTACTGTAATCTGTCATAGGAAGAACATTTTAATCAAAGGCTATAAAGTAACCAAAAAATTTATTTGTACTATGTGCATTACATTGTAGGCTAGAAACTGTTATCAAAAAAGCTGATAAGTTGTTCACTTTATTACTTTGTTGCACTTAAATATTTATTACTTTGCATTCCATACATAAAACACAATTATTTATAATTAAAAATCAAACGAACTTACCAAGTGAAGTTCGATTGTAATTATGCGAGCAGCTTCTTTCGACGCGATTTGGTTTACATATTGTAGAACGCGTCCCACGCATCACCCTAGCACGGATTTTTAGATCTTTTTTGACTTTGAAATTGGCAACACTGCCTACCCGCATCCAATCCCCCACTATCGCCCTCCCACCACAGCTCGGACCACTTCACGACCGGCTTGTCATTTTAGTTGATAGTTATAGATAGATACATTTTATATTTGTTTATATATATGTATGTATATTTATAAATTAGGGTAGGGTGTACTTTTGTGTACTTTATGAAAATAATAAAATTAGGGAGGGTGTGTATAAATCGCGTCGAAAGAAGCTGCTCGCATAATTACAATCGAACTTCACTTGGTAAGTTCGTTTGATTTTTAATTATGCTTCGCAGCTTCTTTCTTTGCGATTTGGTTTACATATTGTAGATGTTCAGAGCTAACAAATATAAAATGAGTAACCTATTTGGAAAATAAATAGATTACGTAAGTATTTGTGAATATTACAAATAAAAATTTACATTAAAAACATAATAGATTATGGTATATTATAGCTTGTTAAATCAACTTTTTTAATTGAGTAGGTATATACTTATACAATACATTTGTGATCTTATACATATACCTACTATCTACATAATAAATCGGCATGTTAAATATAATAAATAATAATAAATTTAATAAATCAACAAAAGTTATCGTTAACTAAGTATCTTTATCTCTCTAAATTTCGCTAAATTTTATAAAAAAAATTAGCGAAAGTAGCCGATAACTGGCTGTAATCAGCAGTGTTATCATTGTTGACACCTGCTCTGCTGGCTCCAGATGTGGATGCATGGCGTGTTATGTGAGCACTAAATTTTGTCATATCAATAACACTTTTATGAATTGTTATCCAATGACTCAATCATTGGGATGATAACTTTTTGTAAGGCCCTTTGTAATTAATATAAACAAATAATCATTATTAGTTTCACGAATAGAATTTGTTTTATTAATATACTACTTTAAACATGTATCTGAATATATACTAAAATTTTCATTAAAGAAAGGTAATTTCAAAAAAGGGTTGAGAATTGAGATGAATTAGGTCAAGAGGTCGTTATCAAATCTGAAATTTTAATAGTAGTCTAGTTCAGCCTATTGACGTTGCTTATTTTTATCAGTGAAAAAGTAAGCACTCTATGAGTAAGCAGTCATTAAAGCCAACAAAGTAAGGGTCTTTTTTGAAAGATTTCCCAAGTTGAGGTTCTCATGTGGCCATTGTTCAGATAAGTAACTAGGAACAGTGTCAGTATCCCATGTTATATTATACTTTGGTTGAGTTGGGCTTGACCTGCAACTCCCTTCATAAACTTCCTAATTTGATAGTCATCTAACATATTAGGAAAACCCAATAACAAGGCAGATAAGTACAAATTTACAGTTCCATTTTTTGTACTCTTATCAAATATTTTTGTAAGAAAATCTAAAATCACAATAACATTTTTGTGACTATAATGATAATCATTTTGTTTACGATATTCTATCTATGACCTAATACGTGTATCGTATTGTCTGTACGTAATGGTCAGAATATGAATTAATCACAAGATCAACAATTATTGCTGGTACCGACATTTTCAGATATTTTTGTCGCATAATTTCACGGTGACTAAGTGGATTGTTTTGTGAAGATTATGAAGTTTTCTGAAAGGTCAAAAGATTAACGTTAGGATGAAAGTATACATAGGTACATGGTGAGCAGACCGATCTTGTAAACAAAGGAAACTAGGCTTGCGATGGCTAGTTATTATTTTTATAGGTTTTAAGTTATTATTTTTCTTATCATTTTTAAAATTAAAATCAATGGTGGAAACGCATAATAGTACAAATGTTTTTAGGACACCGTAGAGGAATCAACAGTACATGCATCAGGATTGATTTTCTATGTGATGTAAGTCTCACATTTTGTATTGCAACGACTAGCGAACAAATCTATTTCAAAACTGTCAAACACTTGAGTCAACGTTTTAAAAGCATAGTCAGTTAATTCCTGGTTAATTCCCATTCGGTGTCCTGGAAAGATTTTCTCGACAAAATATTAGCTTAGGTATTATCTTTAATTAATAGTAAAGATGTAAATACATAAGAATTACGGGTACTGCGCGCTTCCCCCGTACAATTTACGTAGAAAATAACTGTTGTACTATCAATCCTTAAAAGGATTGTCTACGTTACAAAGATCATTTGCAAATACCTTCAAAGCTAGGAAAACTGCCTTTAGTTCTAACTCGTTTATATGTAAACAAGAGTCTTTCTTCTTACGACCGGACGCTACACTGTAGCTACACTATACATTATTATAATAAAAAGCACTCCAGTTAAGCATGCGTCCGAATGTTTAATTATCAATTAATTAAAGGTGAAAATGCACTGTTGATACTATTTAACTTTCTCAAATCCTCAAACTCAAATTTAACTATTTCAAATTGCTAAGGCGGTGAATGTTTTTGTTCGTAACTCGGGTTATTTAGTAAGCAATGATACTTGTGACGTTTGAACATTTTCGTATAATAACCCACGAATATTGGACTCCAGGATAAGTGAAATTAACGGTTCAAACAATCTAGCAAAATCGAAGTTTGCGTTTCGATTGTGTGAATATCTTTTCAAAAAATAATAATAATAATTAATTTTAATTTTCTTATCATCAAGAAGTTTTAAGTATCATGTCAGAATGCTCACGACATTTAAAACGTAAATATTTTCGCTGTGATATAGTTATATTAAAAAACATGCATCTTTTAGGCTGATTTAAGCCAAGTGACAATTAATTTTGATGCAGTGCGATAATCTTCTATTTTAAAATTACTACTTTTAATAAACCTAAATAGGTTTATAAGGTTTAAATACTAAAATATACTATAATAGTTCTTATCTAGAACTGAGAGTTGTGATTCGTCATTTACGAATCGCTCCTATTTTGTTTAATGATTTTTGAAAATCTAAAGACTTGTGAGGTGATTTTGGGCAACAATCACTGGGATTGCTATTTTGGATAGGTTTAATTTTAATAAAATGGATTTTACTTACGATTTGTGTTCTCGTTTTTCTCTGGCGTTTTTCATTTAGCCTCCTTATTTTTCTCCTAATTCTTTCCTCTGGGTCCTCATTTTTCCTCTTCTTCCCCATGTTCAGAACGATGATTTTAATAATATTTCGTGCGGGTTTCTGTGACGTGCGTAGGCTTCGGCACGGAAACACGTAATGACAAGCCGGTCGTGAAGTGGTCCGAGCTGTGGTGGGAGGGCGATAGTGGGGGATTGGATGCGGGTAGGCAGTGTTGCCAATTTCAAAGTCAAAAAAGATCTAAAAATCCGTGCTAGGGTGATGCGTGGGACGCGTTCTACAATATGTAAACCAAATCGCAAAGAAAGAAGCTGCGAAGCATAATGCTCATTATGAATACAGGATAAAATTTTAATTTGAAGATTTTTGTCAGATAAAGTATGAAAAATCAATATAAGGTGCCATAACAAAACTGATTTTTAGCAAAATTGTGAAAAGGATAGATTTTTTACTGTAAGTGTAGTGTACATAATATTATAGAAGAGGAAAAATTTTCAAAAAATGTTTTTGAAAATTGTAATTGATTATCGTGTAATAAAAATCTGGTCAAGTGCGTGTCAGAACAAGCAAAGAGTAGTTTTCCGTAGCCTTGTTAGTTGTCAAAAACTTGGTGGTCATTGTTTCTTAAACGGTAGTTAAAAAATGTCCAAGAAACTAATAATGATTATAAAATATCTACATTGGTTGTTGCACTTTTCTGTGCAAACGAATTTTGCCGATGCAACCTATTAAGGTAATAGCACTGTAATTTTTGAAGGAGAATACAAAAAGACATTTTATATACAATAAAAAAATACTCCTACAAATGAAGGTTTATACAATTGTAATACAGATGTAAGGTAGGCCATAGTAAAATTGATAGATCACAGCAGGTGAAGTTGACGGGTAGCACCAATCAATCAATCAATCAGCCTGTTTGCCTCCTGAACATAGGACATAGGCCTTCCCAAGAGCGTGCCACTACATATGATCCTCCGCTTTCCTAATCCATCCACTTCCCGCTATCTTCTTAAGGTCGTCAGTCCAGCGGGTTGGAGGTCGCCCACACTGCGCTTGCTGATACGAGGTCTCTACTCCAGAACACGTCCCAGCGACCATCAGTTCTGCGGCAGACGTATTCTGGGTAGAACCGGGATTTATTAAAATGTTTTATTAGAAAACACTATAAATTCCAAGGTGAACAATATTGTCTCCTTCCTTCCGCCAATGTGACAAGATAAAGGATCATGATTCATCAGCGTACTCTACTTATACAATTAACGTACTTACACGAGACACTTGCGTCTTTTGAAGTACCTAGTATTCTGTAAGTATCTACTTGAATTGGATTGGTGAAGAATTTGAAGTGGGTACTTACATGCATGTCTTACACATGCTGTTTTAATGATGACGTCTGAAGCTATAGTGCGACTACCTTGCAAGCTAACCTTATACAGACGAGAGGCTTCCTAATCTGATTGAACTGACATGATAGAACAAATGTATTCCCAAGCATATGTTCACACGTCAACGCTTTTTAGGGTTCCGTAGCCAAATGGCAAAAAAACGGAACCCTTATGGATTCGTCATGTCTGTCTGTCTGTCCGTCCGTCCGTATGTCACAGCCACTTTTTTCCGAAACTATTAGCAATAAGGCCGCCTTTGCACACAAATTGTTTTTTCTGTTTTCTTCTTTCCGTGTTGTGATCCTTTACATGTGTTTTTGTGTGCAATAAAGTATTTCTATCTATCTATCGATTAGAACTATACTGTTGAAACTGGGTAAGTAGCTGTATTCTGTGAACCGCATTAAGATTTTCACACAAAAATAGAAAAAAAAAATTAATTTTTGGTTTCACAATACTTAGAACTGAAACTCAATTTATTTTTTTCATCAGACCCATACGAGTGGATCTAGGTCTTCAAAAATGATATTGAGGTTTCTAAAATCTTCGCTTTTTTACGTGTGAACAGATACTTGGGAATACATTAATTTGTTCTATTTGGACGCTTTTTTAATGGACGTTAAAAAAGCTCTCGCGTAAATGAGGCCTTATGCAATGGAAAGTCAAAGTCAAAATCAAAGTAGGTACTATTGTACTCTTTTTGATGGTCGGATATTTGTACGATATAGTGGCGATAAAATTAATTACGTAACTTAAAACTAAAGCTACGAGGGTCCCAAACGCGCCCAACTCTGAGAAGAAGAAAATCTGAGAACTCTTTCGGAATCATGAAAGGGTACACTGGACTGGACGTAGTCATTCGTACTAATGCAATACCACTGCACCATAATTGATCTTAACCTACATATATTTGAACATAAACAAATTAATTACTGCTGGTTTGATAAATTGCTGTAACATACAGCGATTATAAATTCGATAGGCGCTAAGGACACAGTATCGGCACGATCGAATCTGTTAATCGGAGGTTATAATGTTTAATTCGATATTTGTTATCTTGATCGGCTGCCAAGCGTCCTGTTTTCCTAGAAAATGTCCTGCTCTTTAAGGCGCTGTGGTATGTTTCCTTCACTTTCGCACATTCTAACATTTTCAATGATTGCGAATACTTATACTTGAGGACACTCAAGGCCGATTCACACCAAGCACGTACACGTGACACGTGCGTAGTGACGCGCGTAAACCCGTAACACACCGGGTTACGCATACGTCCACGCTTTACACAACCGGTGTGCCATGTTTCATACAGTTCCATACGTTACAACGCGCTACGTCTACGCTTACGTAGCCTGTGTGAACGAGCTATTGTTTCGGCCAAGTCCTAAACAAAAAAATTCGTTCATTTTAGACTTTAATTCAGCTATTTGTTGAACAGAAAAAGCATCCTCCGCGACATTGCCTCCGCCGGAACAGAAGAGACCGGAGCGAGCCCTCAAGCTCGCGTCGCAGTCCTTCTCCAAGTTCGAGGAGAAGCGCCTTCGCCAGAGCGAGACCCTGAAGAAGGCCCTGAAGTTTAGCGTCTTCAAGAAGAGCAGTACAGGTCAGTTGTACTGATACAAGTAAATCTTAGAACATTCGCATCTTTTTCTTACTAATGTAACAAGAAAACGACAGACAATCTTAATTTAATCTGGAACTGTCAAACCTGAATTACTTAAAATACAAATTTGAATTTTAAACACTCACTCAAGACTTGCACCTAAGGTCAAAATCTTATTACATCGTTAGAAAGTGATGCGAATCTGATAAATGCAAGAAAGAGAAGCTAACAACACACTCAAAAAACTGCTGGTCAATTGTGGAAAAACTGTATCAATCATTATTACAACCTCAATTGTTGTGATTGGCTGAATTTATGGCATTCTTGTTGCAACAATGCATTGTAGCTAATTGTAGCGAGCGTCAACCAATCTGAGGTGATTGCGATCGTGACATTGTAGCTGTCATTCTACTGCAATCGAGCTGTGTAGGAGCATAGAATAATGCGATTGTAATAATGATTGATGCAGGTTTACCGGAATCGACCAGCTGATTCCTCGACAGTTGACCGGCTCATTTCATTTCAATTTTGTTGTCAATTTAGATGAACAAGACCACACTCCCGAACGGAAACCTCCGGAATTTAAAATCCCCGCCATGGTGAACGAGGGCATGAAACGCGAGTTCCGGGTTCGATTCCCGATGCTGCCGACACAGGTGGACCGCGACGCGCGCGTATTCGTGCACAGCTTCATAATGGACGTCATCAAGTGCTCGAACGTCATGAATGTCGACGAGTTGTCCGAGCGAGTGCAAAGGCATTACCAGGTCAGTGCCTGTTTGTATGAACCTCATGCCAATAAAGAAATGAATCGGTAATGGTGGCCTTAATTACCCCCCCTCTTACTTACACACGGAATCTGTGTATAGCGTGTGAGTGAGACGGAATGATTAGATTTAGTGTCGATTCGTTTCTTGATTGATGCCCATGAGTTGAATCTATAGTTGGATATATCTGTTTATTTATAGTTGTCTAAAATAAAAAAATAAAAATAAAAAAATACTTAAATTAGATTTTTTAAGCAGTAACAGCCAACTATGAGCATGTTGCCATCTCTTTTTCGGTAGATTACAGTGAATAAAGCAAACCTCGGACATGTGACATATTCCACTTTAGTGCATTGCAATAAACGTTCAATATGACACATTATCATCTGAATGGCTCCCTAAGGAAGCCCATATTTTGAATATGAATTCTGTGTTAAAGTTGGCATGGTTACAGCATCTCACATTGGTTTTTTTGCAGCATTTCATGAAATACATGGACACGTCGCCTCACTTCGCCAACGCGGAGTCGGAAACCAAGGAGTTACTTATCGACTTCGTGGAGAAACATGCTATGACTTACTTGCACGAGTGAGTTCCCCATTCAAAACGGTTTTTGTTATTTACACCCTCACCTTATTATTTTTTGGCTTTCATATGTTATGTATATAAGGGTCCCGTATCTCCAAAGAAAAAAGGAACCTTTATATCAAAATCAATAGGAAAATCGAAATCTTTACGATACCGCTTCCATCTTAGATTGCATCATCACTTACCACTAGGCGAGATTGCAGTCAATTTGTATCGAATAAAAAAAAACTTTCCATAGAATCAGAAAGGCAGGTAGCGTTTTATTATAGCACAAGTAAATTGGGAAATCCGAAAAACAGTGAATTTGTGGATTTGTGGTCACATCACAAGAAAATTAAAGTATTAAGTACTTCTTGTACGGGTACGGAACCCTCCGTGTGCGAATCCGACTCGCACTTGACCGGTTTGTTCTTGTTCACATCCAGTCTACCAGGCGTGGTGTTCTCGCCCAGCGGCACGGAAGACGAGCGCCTCGACCGCGCCATGTCGGAGCGCATCCAGCAGCTCAGCTGGGTCGGCAAGAGACACCTGGAATGCAAGCTGGACCGCGCCAATATCGCTGGCTGCCAGCCGCTTTATAAGGCCATAAGTGGTGAGTATCGGTGCTCAACACAATCATCATCATAATTTTTTTTTTTAAATAAAGAATGTTAGCCATGCTAATCATGACTAATACTCCCCTCTCCTCTCCAACTAGGGGTGAAGCTTGTGCCAGGAGTGGGTACGACAATAGTGCAACGGGTGGGGTTTGAACCGCTGACCTTTCGGAATTCAGTCCGCTCCTCAACCGTTGAGCTATCGAGGCTATCTATCTATATATCTATCATTATCAACTGATAGACGTCCACAGCTGAACATAGGTCCCCAGGTCACTTCGGCGGGGAGGGGCAACGCACGCACAACAGCCCAGAGAGAAGAAGAAGGTCCCCAGGTCAGCGGCTCCCGGCGACTCGTTTGATGTCGTCGATCCACCTATTAGAAGGTCTTCCAAAGCTGCGCTTTCCGGCGTGTAGTCGCCATTCTAGCACCTTGGGACCCCCGTATATCGGTTTTTACCCGACTGCAGCAAAGCTAAAAGGAAGTCTTATGATTTTAGCAGTCTATGTATGTATGTATGTATTTATGTATGCATTTATGTATGTATGTATGTATGTTTGTATCCAAATTTTGTGTGTTCCGCCTTAGTGCCTTAACTACTGGGTCGATTTTGATGAATGAGGTGTCAATTGATTCGTTGTAAAGCTCCGGGTGACATAGGCTACATTTTATATGAAAAAAAGAAATGACCTAACCGATATAACATCAAAAATAGTGGAGGTGTTCAAAATTTTTTTTTGGTTTTGTATCAAGTGTGGTGTCAAATGCAAGAGTAGAAAATTCTTAGCTCACGAGTATATGTAAATGTACAACAACAAATAATACCAAGCGACAGAAAAACAATTTTACTCTAATATTTGAAAGAAAGAAACACAGTTTATTTGGTGCCACAAACATATGTTATCTACATACATAATATAAAATAAATTTATTTTATTTATTTATTTATTGTATTTACAATATTCTTACAACTATTTACATTACAACTATTCTTCTTACAACTATTTACTTAGCGCCCTGAAGTCTTGGCGACTTGTCTATACAGGGTGGTCAAAAAGTCGTGGATCAAACGCAATAGGGAGATAGAGGAGGACATTTCCAGCAAAAAATATTTCTACAGCATGGCCTTATTTAAATTGCCCTAAGAGTTATGAATATTTTTGAGATTTTTAACAAAATACCAGATTCTCTTACAATTAGACTAATTTAAAAAAAATGAGATAAAAGATAATAAAACAAACGATGCTGTGTCATTACTAGATAATGTATCAGCACTACAAACCTTCTATTGAGGCTCTGGGTGCCAAATTACAAGAGCAATTAATTTTTTTCCAAAACTTTTAAAGCGTTACCAAAAATTTAATGTCACTTTAAAAGCGCACTGTGAAAAAAAAATGTACTACGGAAAAGTGACCCTGTATCAGAAAAACTTGCTGATTTAATGCCAATTTAAATGAGGTATAACACATTACTCTTTGTTTCGTAATTCTGGTATTATAATTGTTTTTTCATATCAAGGTGCAAATTTCAGTAGATTAGTTTAATTCAAAATAATTTTGAAGATTATCATGCTGCTAGTTAAACTGCTAGTTTTTTGTACGTTGGAATGCTAGAAACATCACTGTGCTTGTCACACTTAAAATTTGTGAAAAGAACAGAAACTGTTCACTACCACCACGTGCCAGAACTACCCAGAACGCCCTCTTTTCTAGGAAACAAAAGGATAAAAAAACTATGCCTCTCTTTCACATCCTTCCTTATTCCAACAATGCAAATAGAAATGATGATTAGTGTAAACGAGAGGCATAGTTTCTTTATCCTTTTGTTTCCTAGAAAAGATGAACTACTTGCAAGACGGGCGTTCTGGGTAGTTCTGGGTGGTTCTGGCACGAGGTGGTAGTGAAGAGTTTCTATTCTTTTCACAAATTTTAAGTGTGACAAGCACAGTGATGTTTCTAGCATTCCAACATACAAAAAACTAGCAGTTTAACTAGCAGCATGATAATCTTCAAAATTATTTTGAATTAAACTAATCTACTGAAATTTGCACCTTGATATGAATAAAAATTAAATTAAAAATTTAAAAAACCCCCGACACATAAACCTCTAAAAAGTAAAAAAATAATAGGTAAATATGTATGGGCCCTTTAAGAATAGTATAAATAGTAAAGTTTTTATCCAAGCGCTCGTTGCGCCAGGGGACCGCTACCTATGATAAACTATGAAAGTCATCTGTTGTAGAAAGAATATTCTTTAGCGGTCCCCCGACGCAACGAACGCTTGGATAAAAACTTTACTATTTATACTATTCTTAAAGGGCCCATACATATTTACCTATTATTTTTTTACTTTTTAGAGGTTTATGTGTCGGGGGTTTTTTAAATTTTTAATTTAATTTTTATTTCACGCTTTTTAAACTTTATTCATAAATTACCGTTTATTTGTGCAATTCTAAAACCCAATTTCTATAATAATATAAATCCAATAAGGCAGCTAATATCTCTTCAAAAGTAACATCAATGTTATGTTAATTATACGTTTCATGAAATATTTTTGACCGAACATCACTAAATCAAGAATTATCTGAATGACTCACATAGTTTAACACGACCAAAACGAAATATCTGTTTCTAACATGTCGTTGCTTTAAAAATGTACCCATTTTACGTAGTCGTATAACAGTTCGCTTTTCAAGATATACCTACGATTAAATTGAAATCGACTTTCACCCGATGAAATAAGGAATAAAGTGGCTTGTATTTCATTTTGTTTGTTATTGCATGTCAAATTTTTATTTGACATAACTTTCAAAAACCGGTCAAGTGCGAGTCTGCCTCACACATGAAGAGTTCCGTACAAGTTTTTTTTTTAATGTAATGACAATTCAGTTGTCGGATTTTTCTCTTTACTTGGGCCACAGGAGTAGAGTGCTTGGGCTATAAGATATTGCTATCTGCCTTTCATGATTCTACGTAAACGGGAAGTACCCAATTTATAAGTTTTGATTCTCTTGAAAGATGACACACAGACAGACAACGAAGTGGTGAAGGAAAACACCGTCAGGAAACCTGCATGCTTGAGAGTTGGCCATAATGCTCCCTCAAAGGTGCGTGAGGTGTGCCAATACGTGCTTGGCCAGTGTGGTAGCTTCTCATTCTGAGAGGAGACTTGTGCTCAGTAGTGAGCCGGCGATGGGTTGATCCTGATGATGATGAATTTTAAACGTATTTTGTCAAAGTAAATAAGCTGAGTTCAAGCAGATAAAATAAAAAGAAGGTGCGCCTAATGCATCATCCAAACCTGCGCGACAAAGCGACTACGATGCGGGAACCTCAGCCGCGCGGAGGGTCATCGCCTCCTACGATATTTAATTGTGCCATGCACACCTACGCGACTACAACAGTCGAGGCTACCTACAACATCTTTTTTTTTTCTACAGATACCTACTGAACCCTAAAAATAGTTTGACTATGGTTTGGGTTTGGGTTGATTGTTCGTGGCCTTTGGTTGACTGTTGGATATTATAATTGAATTGATGTTTTCTCGTTTAACTGTGATTATAATATTTTATAAATTAGAAACTCCGCGCCTACGATCCAAAGTATCGGAGTTTTCCAAAACATTATTTTCAAATAAATAATTATGTATCTAGGCAACGTCCATCTTGACAACTTAACATTTGCCAATTGACATAATATTATGAACCTCTGTTACAATAGTGAAAGATCCCAGGGCCACCAGCCGTCACGTATTTTCTGACGAACGAAATGTGGACGATTGAGTAGTGTTACTATGTACTAAGAACGCATGCCTACAGACCTGCTAGCTTGCTTAGACGGCCAATTTTCAGGTATCAGGTAATCAAGGTACATAAAAACATTACTTACCTCACGTAAATTCTCCAATTTTTTTAATTTTTAGCAGATTTTTTTTTAATATTAATAATTAATTGACATAAGTAAACTATAAGAGAGTGAGAGAGAAGTCAATATATCCTAATACATGTCTTACTCAGTCTCATGCGCGTAGATAATGATGCCCTCGCGCTCAAACCCACAGAGGCATTCAAAAATTGAATTTAGGGGATGATTGGCCCTCTGGATCGGTCTGTCTTCTTGTAAAAGGTTTTAAAATAGTTGTCTGGTGGTTATATATAAAAATGGAGCATCAGAATTTACGTGCAGTTAAGTAATTACTTATTTTGGGAGCTTTAAAGCGTCTGCAAAGCAATACGGCCAACGCGGGAAGTGTCTGGGAATATTGGCGACATATTTTTAAGGATATTGCCTAAAATATACGTAAAAATCAGTTTGGCGAATTTACGTGAGGTAAGTAATGTTTTTATGTACCTTGATTATCAGATACCTGAAAATTGGCCATCTAAGCAAGCTAGCACGTAGGCTAGGCATGCTTTCTTAGTACTTACTAACACTACTCAATCGTACATATTTCCTGTGTCAGAAAATACGTAACCTCTGGTGGTCCTGGGATAAAAGTAATAAGAAAACCAGAAAAGAGCTGATAACTTCGAAACGGCTGAACCAATTTTTTTGGATTATAGCTAAGAACACTCTCGATCAAGCCACCTTTCAAACAAAAAAAACTAAATTAAAATCGGTTCATTCGTTTAGGCGCTACGAGGCCACAGACAGATACACAGATACACAGATACACAGATACACAGATACACACGTCAAACTTATAACACCCCTCTTTTTGGGTCGGGGGTTAAAAAACAATTATAAGACCAGAATTACGAAACAAAGAGTAATGTGTTATACCTCATTTAAATTGGCATTAAATCAGCAAGTTTTTCTGATACAGGGTCACTTTTCCGTAGTACATTTTTTTTTTCACAGTGCGCTTTTAAAGTGACATTAAATTTTTGGTAACGCTTTAAAAGTTTTGGAAAAAAAATAATTGCTCTTGTAATTTGGCACCCAGAGCCTCAATAGAAGGTTTGTAGTGCTGATACATTATCTAGTAATGACACAGCATCGTTTGTTTTATTATCTTTTATCTCATTTTTTTTAAATTAGTCTAATTGTAAGAGAATCTGGTATTTTGTTAAAAATCTCAAAAATATTCATAACTCTTAGGGCAATTTAAATAAGGCCATGCTGTAGAAATATTTTTTGCTGGAAATGACCTCCTCTATCTCCCTATTTCGTTTGATCCACGACTTTTTGACCACCCTGTATATGAGATAAAATGAGATGCGTGGTATTTCAGCGTTTATTAAGACGATCGCAGTCGGGTTTTAGTTTTCAACTTTATCCTTGTGATTTGATCATGTAGGGAAACTCCATGCATTAGCGTGCGCTGCGTGCTACCCATGTGAAGCAGGAGTGGCTCGTCAGTTATTTCTGAATTAATTGATTGCTTAACTTTATTTGTCTGTTGTGTTTAGGAGCACATTTAAATTTAAATTTTCAAGTAGCTATTTTTTATTGTTCTAAATTTTAATCTACGCCATTTATCGCCTTATCTCTTTACTTTATCTATGTATGTCTGGCTGCAAAGTACTTAGGCAATGTCACATGTCCTTAGTTGTCAAAATTTGCGTTAGGGTCCCATGGTGCTACAGCAGCGACCTCGTATAGGGACCTTGTACTGGATGGCGGTTGCTATCATCATTACCTTTTTTTAACCCCTGACTCAAAAAGAGGGGTGTTATAAGTTTGACGTGTGTATCTGTGTGTTTGTGTATCTGTCTGTGGCACTGTAGCGCCTAAACGAATGAACTGATGTCGATTTAGTTTTTTAACGTAACATAACGAAAAGTTTTGTTGATTTTTGCTCATTTAGTAAAGGTACTCGCCGCGTTCATTATAATCAGGATGGGGAAAAACAGATTTAAAAATCTATTAATCCATTATTGTTTGAATATACACACACACACCCACACACTGACATAAACACACCCACACACACACACACACCCCCACACACACACATACTTGTTTTAAACATGCCAATCCTAATAACATAACTGATTGGAGTGTTGGTGAACAGAGCTGCTGGCTATGGACGGAGCGCCGTCGCCGGGCGGCAAGCTGACGCGCGTGCGGCGCGCGTGTCGTCACGTGCTGGCGCTGTGCGGCGCGCCCGCCTCCGCTGACGATCTACTACCGGCACTTATATTCACTGTAAGTCTGTCTGTACTTCATCAACCCTGAGGAGATAAAAAATATAATACCTTTATTTTTAAAAAGCTTATAACAGTGTGGTTTGCTACTGGTCTCCATACTAGGTATAACCTGTATCCTGGTGACCATGTGTGACTTCCTAGAACGTTTTCCAGAAGGAAAGATAAAATAAGAGATAATTATATAAATACTATTGATTTTATTAAGTAATATCCTCTGTATGCTTACATTATTATTATTGCATAGTTAAAATTGGTTGCCATGATCATTTGTATAAGTCTGTTGTATGTAACACTATCCCGAATATAAATCAGCCGAGTACTTGGTGTCGGTACTCGGTTCTATCTATCTCTATCTCTCTGCCTCTCTCTCTCCCCCCCCCCCCCCCCCCTCTCCATTCGGCCCGCGCATTGTACACTTTCTGTGTCTGATGAGCGATTCCATAAAAATATTTCGTCCATTTTTCAGGTGCTGAAAGCGAATCCTCCGCGCCTAGTGAGCAATATCAACTTCGTGACGCGATTCTGCAACGCGCAGCGACTTATGACGGGAGAAGGCGGTTATTACTTCACTAATCTGGTTATTTTTTCTTCTTCTTTATATCATCAAATTCAAAATGTTTTTATTAAATTAAACTTTTACAAGTGCTTTTGAATCGTCAATAAAATCTACCACTGGTTCGGAATGCCGTTCCTACCGAGAAGAACCAGCAAGAAACTCGGCGGTTGCTCTTTTCAAGTACATATTCAATTTACAATAATATGCCATACTGTATACAAGCAATTGCAGCGCCGTGTATTGCTGGAGCGAGTCAAATCCAAGCTTTTTTGTCATTTAGATAATCTTCGATTGTATAATGAGCTTTTTTCAGGAGCATACTTTTAATAGATTTTTTAAACTTGTGTAAAGGCAAGTCTAAAATTGACTGTGGAATTTTATTATAAAATATTACACTTATTCCCACAAATGACTTTCCCACTTTCCTGAGGCGGAGCTTAGGATTTGCGAGCCTATTACGGTTTCTCCTCCTTCACCCTTTACTTATCAGACTGTAAAAGTTTAAGCTAGAATAATATGACTTACTAGTCCAGGGGCTAGATGGTAGTAGCAATAAAGCTGCCATAAATTATACTGGAACTTTATTCTAGGAAAAAATCCTTTACTTGCATTCCATTGATGGACATAAGCGTCCAACCATTACTAAATTTTTATACGTTAAAACTACCAAAACATTTCGTTACGTTACATTTTTAACCTCCGATCCAAAAAGACGGGTGTTATAAGTTTGACGTGTGTATCTGTGTATCTGTCTGTGGCATCGTAGCGCCTAAACGAATGAACCGATTTTAATTTAGTTTTTTTTGTTTGAAAGGTGGCTTGATCGAGTGTTCTTAGCTATCATCCAAGAAAATCGGTTCAGCCGTTTGAAAGTTATCAGCTTTTTTCTAGTTACTGTAAACCTTCACTTGTCGGGGGTGTTATAAATTTTTACTTTACACTTGTATGTTATTGTAAAAAGGTAACGTTAACAGTTAGCAGTATACAAATATAATTTAACGCTATATTTTTTAACGGTAAATGCGCGTCGAGCAAAGATGCTCCTTTGTACACGTCTTCGTAAGATATAGGTACATAGATGTATAATTACCGCTAAAGGTATTGTTACTTTTACCGGTATTAATAAGGTATCTAGATAACGTTATTGAGTGTATGGTATCTATTATCAGCTGTTAGCTATTATGACGTAGACATCTGCTAAGAAAGGATTTTTGAAATTTCAACCCCTAGGGGGTAAAAAAGGGGTTTGAAATTCGTGTAGTCCTTGCGGACGAAGTCGCGGGCATAAGCTAGTTTTCTACAAAATGTTATAATGTCCTCCATTTTTTTTTTGTTTAAAAAAAAGAATGTTAGCCATGCTAATCATGACTAATACTCCCCTTCCCCTCCAACTAAGCGTAAAGCTTGTGCCAAGAGTGGGTACAACAATAGTGCAACGGGTGGAGTTTGAACCGCCGACCTTTCGGAATTCAGTCCGCTCCTCAACCGTTGAGCTATGAAGGCTCTAATTTCTATTTTTAATAAAAGCCTATAAATAAAGGATTAAAAAAAAAAAAAAAAACCCCCCGACCCAAAAAGAGGGGTGTTATAAGTTTGACGTGTGTATCCGTGTGTCTGTGTATCTGTCTGTGGCATCGTAGCGCCTAAACGAATGAACCGATTTTAATTTAGTTTTTTTTGTTTGAAAGGTGGCTTGATCGAGAGTGTTCTTAGCTATAATCTAAAAAAATTGGTTCAGCCGTTTAAGAGTTATCAGCTCTTTTCTAGTTTTCTTGTAGAAAAGAAGGTTACATAACCGTTAGGTTCATAATATTATGTCACTAGACAAATGTCAAGCTGTCAAGATGGACGTTGCCTAAATACATAATTATTTATTTCAAAATGATGTTTTGGAAAACTCAGATACTTTGGATCGTCGGGGGTGTTATAAATTTACTGTTATAATTTACACTTGTATCTCGTTGCAGTGTTGTGCGGTGTCGTTCATTGAGAACCTGACGGCGGAGTCTTTGAATATGGACAAGAAAGAGTTTGACTGCTACATGGCCATGCCGGCTTCTATTGGCGGCAGCACCTGGGTACAATTCATTTATACTTATACATATAATTTACTCTTCACACATACATATAAGTTACTCTTTCACGCAATAACTACTGAATGGATTTAGCTGAAATTTGGAATGGAGATAGATAATATCCTGGATTAGCACATAGGCTACTTTTTATCCCGGAAAATCAAAGAGTTCCTACGGGATTTTAAAAACCGAAATCCACGCGGGCAAGCCGCGGCCATCTTCTAATACGTAATAGATTGTCGTCAAACGGGAGCCTAAAAAAATAGAGCCTAAATTAAAAAATACGACGGAAAATGATTTTTCAAATAAATGTAAGTAATCTTAACTCTTTGGTATAAGGATAAAATCTACAGACCGCACTTTGACTTTGCTTAGACTTAAGGTCAGTTAAAACGAGACAGATTTATGCCAGCGGTATAACGCTGTCTCGTTTTAACAGTGTCTTAAGTCTGAGCAAAGTCAAAGTGCTCTCTATAGTTCTCAGCCTAAGAGTCAGCGCTTTTCTATTGCGATTTTATAATGTGACTTTCATTCTAGGCCGCAGCCTTGTCTTTATGCGGAGCAGTGCGTGAGGCGGACGAGCAAAAGTTGCAGACTGAGAAACTGATGGAGGAAGTAAAGGCGTTGCGCACTAAAGCTCACCAGCTCGCTGCAAATGCTGAGACTTTCGAGGTAAGCTTTGAGCCTTTGTCAGTCTCCGGGAATGAATTATCTCTGTTCTGAATTTTGTCAAAATCGGTTAAGCTGATAAACTGTGACAAGGTAACAGACAGACAGACATAGTTTCACATTTATATTAGTACTAGTTGACTTTTTTAAAAATCCGGTGGGAACTCTTTGATTTTAGGGGATAAAAGAGCCTATGCCACTCTTTAACTTACGAAATTGACACACTTTTTAGCTACTATTGTTACAAAATTTTATATTTTGTTCACAGAAAGAAATAGCCAAGAAGGTTCAAGATGTGTTAGCCAAAACACCGCTGGAGATAAAACCACGTCGAATACCTCCGAGACTCGCGTCATTGAGGAATTCCACAACACCCCTCATAGACCTTGAGACTCCACAACCTTCCATACAAATCAAACAAGATGTTCCATACAATCCAAACGCAGAAATATCCGATGTAAACCCAATCCCTCAAATACCAAAACTGGAAATAAATGATGTAAATATAATACCACAAATTCAAATAACAGACAAGAATCCAGTCTCGCAAATACTGGATACAAACGCAATTCCATCTGAAATTCCAGAAATAAATCGGATTCCACAAGTACAAATATCGGATGTAAATCCAATAGCTCAAATGGATAAACATTCGATTTCACAAATACTGGATGGAAACCCAGAAATCCCACAGATTGAAATACCAGAAACTAAACCGGTTCAAGAACCAGTTATGGTAACAATCGGCCAGATGGTTGGTGATGATATTGTAGACTTCCAAACGACACCAAAATCACCGAAATCACCACACAAAATGCCATGGGAATTAAAACATACTGGCTCCTTTGAAATTTTAACGCCTTCTCCGCTCGGGTTCACTCCCTTCGACTCAAGATCTATAGATGAATTGATGACACCGGATGAATTTGGATCAGACCTAGCTCCAGGACTGAGTAATATCAACTATGATATCGATTTATCAGATTTCAGTGGTGATAACAGTTTAGCAGAGGACCTACCGAAGCCAAAAGACCCGTTTTCACCAGACGGAATAAAGAAGGAACCGATTTTCGATCCATTCAGTCCTCAAACAAGCCAGAATATGGCACATCTTGAGAAATTCGATGAGTTCAGTTTAGTCAACCCTGGTTCGGAGGCGGAGGCTTTTGAGGTGGTTCACAGACAGTATCAACCTTTGGATCAAAGTAGGGATCCATTCAGTCCAGTCCAAAAGGAGGGAACATCTATTTTGGATGACAGTGGATCACCCACTGCGGCGTGTCTTTTACCGTCACCTTTGCTACCACAGACGAGCAAACAATCATAAATAAAAATTAGATAAGATATACATATATCCACTAACGGTTTAGTAACGATAAAACATAACGATAAATGACATTGGAATACCGCTACAATTAACTTTATCTTTTTAATGAAAATATGTTTTCGTAGTTTGAACGTTAGCCATCCCTGAAATCCGTTTTAGTGGGGTCTAATTAATTCAAAAACTTAAATGAAAAATCTCATGCGGTTTTAGCTAGACCTTGATTATGTCAGTTCAGTTAATCTGTTCACTTATAACGTAAATTATACACAATTTCAAAATAAAATGTACGGCAGAAACAGTTTCCAATACGTGATGTGTTGAAAGTGTGTAAACCCTAAAAGTGTTAATTAATTTTATTTTCTAAAATGATCAGACATTTTTATTTTGCGCAATTGTTGATGTGTTAATAAATTATTTATTACCAATATACTTTGTGGTTTTATTATAGTAGACCTGTGTGAGTTAAAATTTAACAAACGCGTCTCTATCACGTAAATTCTTACGTGGTGGGCGCGTTTGGAACCCACGTAGCTTTAGTTTAAGTTTACGTTATTAATTATCACCACTATAACATCTCTTACAAATCTAACAATTCAGACGATCAAAAGGCGTACAATAGTACCTACTTTGAATAAATGATTTTGATTTTTTATCTCATACGAGTTAAGAGGGGTCTCTCCGTCACTCGCTTCATACAAACGTAGTTCCAATTTCATTTGAAAATTAAGCAACCAAAGTCCATGAAATTTTGCAAACATATTCTAGAAACTAATATCTATGTGTGTGGTTTTCCAGATTTCTGTAAAAATATTCGGTTTCAAAGTTACGCGGTTTTAAAAATTTACATACAAATCTTTGAGCCCCTGTAATTTTAAAACTACATATTTTTAGAAAAATCTAAAACACCACAGACACAGATATTAGTTTCTATCTTAATTTTTTAACACAGTTTTAATTTTTGTAAGGTCAAGTGGGGTAAGAGAAACATACTTTACTGGTTTGTGAACATTTTGGCCTTCAGCTATCAAAATTATACATTTATTTCGATATTAATTGAAACAAATCTTCGCTTTTGAAATATACTAACATTTTTTTTGATACAGAACTAGATTGTTCGTATAATTACGGCACAATTTAGCAACAAAGCTAGGTCATAAAAATGTTCCTCTTACCCGAGATTTGGGGTAAGAGGAACACTCGATACTTTTAAGTAATAACTCGTGTTTTTAAGTGTTTATATAGCATGTATTAAATTATTTTTTTGAGTTAAGGGAATGAAAACCTTACCTCGTTTAAAATAAGGTCTTATTTAGGCTGACAGCATACAAAAACGAAATTTGGGGTAACAGGAACATATAGGTAAGGTCAGAGGTGCTAAACTTTTTCTGGTATTAAATGAACGTATTAAAAATAGCTTTCCGCCCGCGACTTCGTCCGCGTTTTGGTTATATCGCGCTTGGCACAATTTTTCAAAACATGAAAAATTGTGCCATATAGTGTCCCGTGATCGGTTAAAATGAAGCCTATGCCCCTAGCCCCGGGTGTCAAGCTACCTACCTTCCAAATTTCTTAAGATTGGTTCAGTGGTTTAGGCGTGGAAACGCAACAGACAGACAGACAGACATACAGACAGACAGACAGACAGACAGAAAGACAGACTTTCGCATTTATAATATTGGTCGGAATAGTTAGGATAGAAATGTATTCTAAAAACAGATATGGTTTTAGTAAATTTCTTTACTTAATTACAATTTAAAAAATTAACTCGTAAGAAACAAAACAAACTTCTAACAATTTTGAACTTTTCTCACTTTGGCCTATACGCGTAATTGTAAACAACAATGTATCACAACAAAAATACTGTCACAAACAATAACATTCGTAGTGAAACTATAACATAATGTTTTGAAATATAACTATAACATAATGTTTTGAGGCTGCATAATCTGACAAAGCGCCACTTTTAACGGCCGTAACTACTTCTAATAGTTTTTCTTTCGGGTAAGAACTTCTATCGGTCTTTTTTTCGTAAGCTCGAGGCATGAACAAATCATGTCTATTTACGGAACGTGTTATTCCGGCTGAATTTTTAAGTCCTGGCCAAAATTTGTAGGATAAACCTTAACCTTTTGTATGGGACCAACTTTCGTACTCGAAAAAAAAAATCTACTAAGTATTTCATACATTTTGGTCACAACTGATCGATACTTTTGTATGGGACAGCTGACTTTTTATTTAGAAAAAGTTGTTCATATTCATAGGTAGGTTTATCCTACAAATCTTGGCCAGTACTTAAAAGTCAGCCGGTATTTTAGTGGATTTTAAAAATGTTTGTTACCCCTGAAACCGGGAAAGAGGAACATATGTTTCTCTTAACCTAGTACAGCCGTTCCTCTTTCCCAGCTTGCCATTTTGAAGGTTATGTTTTTATTGACATCGAAAAAGCACTAAAAACACACACTACAAACAATACAATACGTAGAAAATAAAGATTAAACGTAATAATTACACTTACCATAGCAATCAACCGCAAAACTGATGTTTTTAATATTTTAATAACACAAACAAGGAACGCCGCTAGGTCTTGGTTTTTAAAGTTTGACAACTGATTTTTTTTCTCCCTTTTACTCGCTTATCTGCCGTGTTGTAGCGCCATCTATCCAAGAATATATGAACTACGCCTAATACTGTTATATCAACGTAGTGACCATAGAGCTCGCCGTTATAGTTTTCTTTTTACTAGGTACAGTTTCTCTTCCCCCCGCGTCCCTCTTACCCCACCTGACCTTACATCTCTTTGTTTTTATTGTTTTTCTTTATATTATTGTATACTCTGTTAAAATACTTGTCAATTAATTTTAAGAAGGTAATCTCATGTGGCCTTAAGTTTAACTTAGATTTATTATAATAATTATGTTGTATAACGCTGTTGATTACAATTGAATAATAAAATAAAAATAAAAATAAAATAGAATATGTCTGCAAAATTTCATGGACTTTGGTTGCTTAATATTCAAATGAAATTGGAACTACGATTGTATGAAGCGAGTGACGGAGAGAGCCCTGTTAAGACTTGAGCAGGAGCGATCGAAAGGGAGTGCACTAGTACAGCGGTAGGTATTTAGTCGTATTACTCGGGTCACGAGTCAGGCCTGCTTGGACTTTGCTCAAACTTATAATAGTTTAAAACGAGACAGATTTATATGAATCTCGTTTTAACTTTTAAGTCTGAGAAAAGTCACATTATATGCGCTAAGAATATATCAATCAGATCCATCGATGCTTACTGAGGTCTGAGTAGGTACAAGGTAGGCCCTGGGCCCTGTATGCTTTTGAACTGCAAAAAGTTTTGTCACATTCGGTTCAGTAATTTTTGCATGAAGTGCAAACAGACATAGTATTATAGATTTTTAATCTAAATATATAAAGAAAAGCTGACTGACTGATATGATCACACTAATATTATAAAGGCGAAAGTTTGTGTGTGTATGTTTGTTACTCCTTCACGCAAAAAACACTGGACGGATTTGGCTGAAATCCGGAATGGAGATAGATAATGTCCTGGATTAGCACATAGGCTACTTTTTATCCCGGAAAAATCAAAGAGTTCCCACGGGAATTTTAAAAAACCTACATCCACGCGTACGAAGTCGCGGGTATCAGCTAGTGAAAGATAATATGATCTATCAACACACAACTCAAACTACGGATCAGGCTGAAAGGCGTATCTATTAAAAAAAAATCAATAAAACTTAAATATCTGTTTGTTTTTGGTGTAATAGATGGTAGAGATAAAAAATACAAAAAGTAAGTACATTACAAAAATTTATTTATACAACCAAAACATTTATTACTCTTGGTTTTTACCTTACACATAGAAAAGTTTAAATTATACAAATTAGTTACATACCCTATAGTGTTGTTACATGCTGGGTGACCATCAAGTACATTGAGGGATGTATTTGATACTGCCTGCCCACTTGATAAGAATAAAAATGAGATGGCGACCTGACCAACAATGTCTTTGTTTATAGTAAGGTCGGCCGAACATTAGCAGAAATTATCCACCAGAAAAAATTCTAACATGCAGTGGAAGGCTTTATATCCACCAGAAAAAATACTAACATGCAGTGGAAGGCTTTATATCCACCAGAAAAAATACTAACATGCAGTGGAAGGCTTTATATCCACCAGAAAAAATACTAACATGCAGTGGAAGGCTTTATATCCACCAGAAAAAATACTAACATGCAGTGGAAGGCTTTATATCCACCAGAAAAAATACTAACATGCAATGGAAGGCTACATGCTCATAACTTTTGTATTGTACTATTCATTTATTCATAAATGTACATTATACATCAATCACAATTAATTTTTTTAATAATAACATTTTACAATACTTATAAATTTTCTTAAAAATATAAAATAAAATTAAATAATATTATAATATGTTACTGAGTGTATTGATTTGAAGCTGACGAAAATTTTAATGCCCATCTGACGTTTCCTTTAATTTAGAGATTATGTATAACAGAATTAGTCACACAATTTTTCTGACAGACAATTTCTGACACTATGAGGCTGGCCAACAAGTACTAGTTACAGCAGTAGATAGGGACGCTATGTATCTTGCCTAATTAATACCTTCCCTAATTTATTTTGTGGGCTCTTACACTATTTAGTACTGGTATTCAGCTATTCACTTTTATAAGTTGTATAATTGGCAAAATTCGTTTGCACAGAAAAACGTAACCAAACGCGGATTACCCAAATAAACCAATCAAATATAGATCTTATTGCTTGTTATTAAGATTTTAAACCCAAGAACAATGGAGATTCATGCTATCTCGCTCAGAATTGCAGACTGCGGACATGGTGCAACAACCAATAGCGGACGGACGCGCGCTATGATTGGCTGAGATATTTTCGCGCCATGTAAAAAAAATCTACTCAGATACATCAGCGTAACTTATAAAAGTGTTAGTACTATAAAATGTGTTAACTCTACTATTAGGGTGCCTTCGCCGCAAAGTGCCACGCAGAGGCAGCGCTTGTAAATTCGTATAAATAATATAAGGGTTCCGTCTTTCTTTTTGAGGTACGGAACCCTAAAAACGCGCGACTGCAACGCTACACCCGCGCTGCAGCCGCGCGTCAGTTAATCGATCGAAATGATATGGATTTACAAAGCAGCGCTGTCTCCGCGCGGCCACTTTGCGGAAAACTTGAAGGCGCTCTTAAGTAACAGGGATTTTGTATGAATAAAACAATAGCAATATGCAAATAATTACACTAACTAAAATAGGTCTAAAGAATTACCAAAACTTATTTTTGCACAGCTAGAAACAAATTGATAGTTTATAGTTACCGTCGTGTCCCGTTACTTCGCCTGGTTTTTGACAGTTTTTGTCTTCCCGCCTAGAGAGTGCTTTTTATTTCAAGTCCTGCTTTTAATATATGGTGGCCTTTAGACATGACTATAAATTAAGACTGTTACGAAAAGTAATGCAGTTTTTAGAATGCTTTAAAAACTGTTTTGACTGAGCTAGGCGAAATAAGGGCACAATTCCTAACTTCGCCTAGCAGCGTTTCTATGTTTATTGTCTATATTAACTGTCTCTGAAAAAGCGAAAGACCTATAGATTATGCCGCAAAATCATTTTGAAACGTATTTGGCAGAAAACAAAGTTCATTTTAGAAAAATATTATCGGTAGGCGAAGTTAGGAACCCAACTGCCGTTGTTTCCATACATTTGTTCTTTTTTGCTAAGGGTTGTCAAAAGAAAGGAATCGTAAAAATACATATTAATACTGAACATGGTTTTCATTAAAAAAAATACAAATCCTTAAAAGTTTTTATGAAATTTTTAATGAGAAAACTAAAACCAAAATTAAATCTAAAAACTAAATCAATAGAAGTACCATAAAAAATCAGGCTTTTTTAGAAGGTAGGAAAGCGCACAAAACAAAAAATGTTGCAATAACAAATAGAAACAATAATTTTTGAACAAACTAAGTGTATATAACACAATAAAAGTAAGTAGTAAAAATTTTGATTGCCTATATTTTATATACAAACAGAAATAAATCAATATTTTTTCTTCTTGAACAGTACAAAGTACGAACCCACGAGACAGTTTTTTTACAGTTTTTTTAAAATTAAGATTTGTTTGTTCAGTTGTGTTGTTGTATTCAGTTGGATAGGTGCCTATTATTATCTATACTAATCTATCTATACCTACTAATAAATAAAATTGAAGTGTCTGTCTGTAATTTCGAAATAACTACCTCATATTAAGCTCATTTGGTTATTTGAACGATACCATAACTGAATTACACTTTTTGAAAATTTTTGTCTGTCTGTCGGTTTTAACGGGCTGATCTTCGGAACGGCTGAACCGATTTTGACGGAATTTTCATAGACAAGTAGAGGGTTGACTAGGAAATAACATAGGGAACTTTTTTAACAGACTTTCAAAAAGGGAGTTTTGTTTTTCTACCTATGTACACTGAAATCCCAAGATTTCTGAACCGATTTGTGTATTTTTTTTTAATCAATAGAGGAACTTTGCGACAATGTTTCTAAAAAATTTGCATTCCAACTCCTCAATCCTGATGCTGCAGGGGACCTGACCACCAAAGCTGATAGGTACAAATGAATTTATCAAAGATTAAGTGACAACCCTAGGGTTAGGCGAAGTACGGTACCATCATGGTGGTCGCAGTTACCTTGTTGATAAATCTTGATGTAACTCATTATCTACATAAGATATATTAAAAACAATTGTACAACATAAAAGACGATAAAGTAGTGAGTTTATTTTACAATAAAATTTAGCCATACTTGTCGTAGATTCTTGGCGGCACGTAAAGTTTTTGACCGGTAGAAAAAAACATCTCACTTCCCGCAGCAGATAAATGGCTGTGGTCGCTATTGTTGTAAAGTTAGTTACAAATGGTCAGGAATAGTATTGCCGTAGATAACACTAGTATTGTATTTGGTAGGTTTTGAGCTGTTCGGTTCCCAACTTTAGCAGATTTTTCGATGTTTTTAAAATTAGGCGAAGTATGGTTTAGCAGGCGAAGTCAAGGGACTCGACGGTATGCAAAATATAAGATGTGGTGATTTGTCTTAAAAAGGTTCAACTAAAACTGGTACAGTTAAATATTGCGCATATTCTTTCATGGCCAACCATTCGTTTCTTTCACACACTTGTGTCTAGTTTTTTCATTGCCTACACCTTTGTTACACATTTAAACCATTACTATAAATAATGTTAAATACAATACATACATAGTTTTATGGTATTTTCCTAAATAATTTAAATAATGTGTGGGTTTTATGGTCTGATTATGTTAGTAGTATACACTAATATTATAAAGAGGTGAAGTTTGTCAGTTTGATTGTAGAAAGTAATCTCTGGAACTACTGAACCGATTTAGAAAATTCTTTCACCAATACAAAGCTACATTCTTCCTGAGTGATATAGGCTATATTTTATTTTCAAGCCGGGGCGGGTCCTTAGTATTAAATAATTTTCATTATGTTTGTAAGCACTAAGTGAATTGCTGGAGTTCATTACATTCATTAAACAGAATTTTTATTTTTTTACATCATGTAAAAAAATATATATTTAAGGGCTGTCCATTTTGAGTCATTATGTTTGTAGCAGTGTTAGTATTAAATAATTCAAATTGTAATTATTTATTAATTTCGAGGCATACACGGCAGTTGAATGGAGCAGTATGCACTCACACTCGATATGTAACAATCATGGAGAGTACTTTTAACTGGCTTGTTTTGTAACGACTAAAAAGTCGTAGTATATAAAGAAGCTCAAGCACTACTAAATTTTAAAGTATTCACGTCCTCTTCTTACCAATGTAATATGAAAAGGACAGACACAGTTTGATAATTCTAAATTTAATTTAGAGCAGTCAAACCTTGTGACTTTAGCTGCCAGTCGTGAGCCTATTGTTTTTTTGTAGCATGCTGTGTTGGTAAAAAAAAAGCCACACAACAAATTACAACAGTGTAGCTTGCACTAAAATTTAGTCTTTAAATGTAAAATTCATGTTCCATCCTTTTTTAGCAATATTAAAAAAAGAAAAAGATGCAGATACTCTAAAAGTTTAGAGAAGACAACAGAATACAATAGACAATAGAAGACGGCGGCACTCTCTTACTATTGTATAGAGAAGTAAACCTAGTGCTTCCCATACAAACGTAATTTGATTCTCATTATAATATTAACAAACTCATTTTTTTTCATTTTTCAATTAAATTTTGTAGACACATTCCAGGATATGCAGTCAGATTTCTGTAAAAATGTGTAGCTTACGAAACAAACTATGTTTGTATGCAAAGTGCTATAGTTATTTCTCTCTGCATAGATGCAGCAATGAATTCAGCCATTATTACATTACTTTGGTGATGCTAAAAAAATACTGCTAAGAGCCTTGTGGGGTGCTTTGTTAACTCAGTGTCTAACACTGAATGATAGGCACCGAGCTCATTTGACATTGGTTGGTTCTACATTGCTGGTTCACTGAGTGATGTTAAAATAATTTTTGGAAGAAAACCTTCAATAGATTAAAATTATATAAAAGCCAAATGAGCTTGGTGGCTATCACTCTATATTGGGGATTGGACACAGTTTTCATACATTTTTACCCATGGTCCTTTGCTTAGATTGTATTATAATATGAATTATATTATAGTTGAGGCAAGTGTGATGTTAAGTATTAATAATATAATAATAATTTACATGTCCTTTACTTTTATGAGTGTTTGCCCACTTGTGACCTACCAGCACTCAATTTGTTAAAACACGAGCTTATTCAGTCTGTTGCCACCCTGTCATTTCATCATCATCAACCCAACGGCTCACTACTGAGCACAGATCTTCTCTCAGAATGAAAAAGGCTTGGCCATAGTCTACCACACTGGCCAAGTGCAGATTGGCAGACTTCAGAGATTATTTGAAAGCATTATGGAGAACTCTTAAGGCATGCAGGTTTCTTCACAATGTGTTCCTTTACCAGTAAACAAGTGATACTTATTATAAGTTAGAGATGCGAGTCTGGGATCAAACCTACCATCTTCCAAATGGGAGGCGGAGATCATAACCACTAGGCTATCACAGCTTCTCACATGTTCTGGAGGAAATGAATTATGACATAATCAAAGTTCAGTGCTTTGGTGGTAGATTTGGGTGCAATTGAATTAGCATTGCATTATCAAAATGTCTTCATTTCCACGAATATACAAATAATAATTCGTTCATATAATTTGTTCATTGATGAGGAATTTATAATGTTAAGTTGTTGAGACAGTCCACATTTGGACTCTAAGTCTTGCAGTTTTAGTGAGGTTATGGGGCAGTTGACACAAATGACTGTGCAGTTGGTGTGCAGTTCACATGGTTTTCCCATACTAGTAGTGTAGTAGTAGTGTGAAGCAGTTATGTCAACTGCAAGAAAACTGCAATTTTGGATTGCAGTCCAAATGCTGTCAGTCTGTCAAGAACCTAAAGCCTGGAGGCCCATAGAAAAGATATTCCCTTCCACTACTTATTTCTAATGTTGAACACACAATAATAATAAAATCGAAAATAATTATTTTTGGCTTATTTTTATGTGGATTATGTTGATTAGATATTTCTATGAGAAATGTCAGTTACAAATTGCATGTCCCACAAAATATTTAATTTTATTACTTTTATTATTTGACGAATTTTAATAATTATAATATAGTCTATCTATACTCTTTCTATTCTGGTATTCCTTTCATTGGCATAACAATATCATTAAAATTATACTTAAAAAGTTAAAACTGAATGAATAAGTTTGAGTCTGTACTTACTATTGTCACATGGCAATGTCGGTTATTAGGCAATAGATATAGTAACATTAATCCCGAGATTCCCATTGTCCGCAAACAGCTGCGCGAGGGATGTATCGAACACGAGACAATCCGAGTTCATGATGGCGGATGATACTCCTTCGTGGATAGACCGCGGCATCGCCTCCCAAGTGAGCCTTCGCCTGTGTCCGTTCAGTTCCAGCCGGTACGCAAAGTTCTCTGCTTCCTTACGCGAGCCTATAAGTTGTACAATGGCAAAGAACTGCTGATGGCCATCGAACTTCTCTTGTTTTTCAAGCACTAACATAAAATGGTGGTTGAAGCAGGACTGCATCATGACCCAGTCCACGGCACCAGGTAAATTGATGTCCGTGGCCAGGAACACTATGTCTTCGCCTTGAAGGGTTGTGATACTCTTGTGAGACATCATGAGGTGCGGCATGACCTGGTCGAGGCCACCCTGCCACTTGCAAGATGCACCCGGGCAAGGGCAGGAATACGGCCGAAATTCGCACGCTTCTTCATGCTCTGCTTTCTCTGTGTGAACGAGTGTAACAGTGCAGCCTGTGTTGGAATGCTTGCAAGGGAACATCACGTTACTGGCCACCTTCTCCATGGCGAGGTTGCGGATGTTGCCGAGCGGGCCGCGGCACGTGGGGCAGCATGACAGCTTGGGCCTACAGCTGGAGCACACCAGGTGCCCGCTCTGGCACTGCAGAATAGGCGGCAGCACATAGTCGAAGCACACCGGGCATTCGAACAGCGAGGCTAGGTCGGCAGACATCGCGGTGGGCACACTGACGAGCGCGTGCACCCCGGGGACAGCACAACTGGAACTGCTAGCTCCACGCCTCTTGTTGTTTGTGCTCATGTCACCGTCACGCGCACATAGAATCACTCGATCGGCGAGTGGCGACCAACAGAATGTTCACTTACACTTTACAAAATCCACGAACCGACGCGTGTATCATTTGTAGCCCTCCACTGTGGACATTTTTCGTCTTCCTGTATCGTCGAAATAAGATTCCATCACAACTCCAGGGGCCAATGTATTCTTTTTTATCGGTGCAGTTTCGGTATCAGTATTCAATGATCAAGGGAGAATCTGTGCCACGGAATGGCTTGAACTTGTTATTAGGACTAAAATTTAGATTGTGATGGGAAATCAATATAGACTTTTAATTATGAATATTCTAGTTCACGACAAAAAGATGTTATTTCGTGTCTTCCCATCAATGACAACTTGGACAACTTGACTTGACTTGACCAATCGAAATTATTCATTGAAACATCAAATGACAGCTGACAGACAGATGGCACTTGGCAATGGCAGCCATGTGATGTCATGACATGTCACAACCATAGACTTTATAGATCGTAAGGTTAAAACTGCACTATCAATCTCATGATAAATTCACATTTTAAACACATTGGTTTATTTTGTTGGCGGTTTTTGAATTATTAGCTGCTCGCTGACTATAATGACGTCATAAATAATAATAATAATAATAATTTTTATTTCAGGCAATATAAGTCACAAGACAACCCATAACAAACAAAAAGAAAAAACACAAAATAATATACAGCTTAACCCATTATAGCCTGAATTATTTTAAGGTCTCAGAATTGAGTTTTTCATTGATATGTTGTTATTATGGACCCTATTAGTCAGATCTAATCATCAGAATTTTGGTGCAAGTCTTACTTCTGGAAATAACCATGGATGCTGCATGGCACCGCTAGGCTCCTACCGTGTCTTTTCAAATGTCTCATAAATTTCTTATAACTTATTGTTACCAAAATGTTCTACCACAATTTGATAAGAATTATTAAGGTATTAACTCTTGTATAGTTCAACGTTCAAAATTGATTAAAAGATCCAATATATTACATGAACATTTACATATATTTCCATAAAATTACATATTATTTGTAGGAAGCTTGCAGGGTGCACAGAGCCCCACGATGCATTTATTGCACTGTAATCTAGTCTGACTGACAATACTGTTACCCACACTTGCGACATGACTCGCTGGGTACCAATAAATGGTTTTTGCTGTCATAACATATGCTGTCAGACCCGATTGCCAGTATTTTTTAGATGTTTTTGCTTGGTGTTTGAAGCTGATTGACAGCCACCACGTCGTGGCGTATTTTTTGACTGAAATAGGTATGAACAGATGTAGAGCCTAGCACCACTTCACATCTAGCATTGAGTTGCCGACCAGTGGGATTATTTACGAAACCACCCTCATCTTTGTCAGATGGAATTATAGGGTCTGGAGCTTCAATTTATAGCAATTGAGGCTTGAGTTCATGGTTTTCTTCTAGTATAGCAAGTGCCTCATGTAATGTACAATCTCCAATGAAACAAAAAAGCCATTACATAAGCAATAACTAAAGAAAAGATATAAATTAGATTTTTAGTATACATAATAAAAAGACAACATAATGACCTAGCGGTGCCGTACGGCATCCATATCTTTTAACATGCTATAATCCAAACAATCAAACAAAATACGACAGTTTTATGATATGAACAAGTCAATGCAAGGTTTGGCATCAAGTGTAAATGCATAAAAGTATTACATTGCTCAAAATAAAAAAATTATGATCCCCTTACTGGGATGTTGCATCCATTATTGGCAGCAATTTCACATCACTGATTTACAGGTGCTCGTGCAGGTCACAAAAAGCTTATGGGACAAAACAAAGTAAATGGAGTAATGGCTATGTCCCTCTAGCATGGCATTGACAACAAACCACTTGACTTCACCTCTTATTACAAGGACAGGGCCCGACAATTTAAACATACGAAATTGGGTGCCATATGGCACCGCTAGGCTATAATGGGTTAATGTAGATATACATAGTATATAAACTTATCTAAATAAAGCTGTTGTTGTCGCACCGATGCAGGTTTGACCAATTTTTAGAAAAAGGATTACTCAGATCTTCGTTAATAGCACACAAGATGGAGTTAGTACTGTGTCTTAGTCTTTCCCAGAAGGAAGCCGTCCTCGCTCTGAGTATGGCGAAGAAGTCAGGGACCCTCGCCGCAGCAAACATGGCTTTAGCACTGCAGAAACGCGGATGCTTCATTAGGATGCGGAAGGCGTTGTTATATTGTATCCTAAGCGCATTATAGCTGCGCTTCGTAAACTTTGTCCACAGTTGACATGTGTAAAAACATTGACAAAAGCTTTAAATAACGTCACCTTCACGTCATCGGAGCAACGCGCGAATCTGCGCGCTATCATGTTAGCCCGCACCGAGAGAGCCCTGCGCTCCCTCTCCATATCTTTATCATCCTAAATAATAAAATAATAATAAAACTTCAAAATAGAGTAGAACTCGGAAGGAGTCTATGGAAGGAGTTCATCAGCTGTTTAGCAAGCTCTGTCTAAAACATTAATTTTAGAAGCGCCACCCCTTTAATTCTGAGGTTTTTATAAAGTAGTTTCAAGCCTACACTCTGCAGTTCGAATAAATGCGATAATATTTGGTTACTGCCGGGTTGATAAACATGAATTCCATGAGTTAAGCCTGCATAATTTAATTTCTCCACCATAATATATTATTATACCTATAGGTACTATGCAGGCAGGGTAGGTAGTTACTAATAGAGCAGACGTTGCCTGCAAATCCTGCAATGTCTTGGTTAATTTGCTTCGGAATGTGATTTGACGCACGCGATTTCTGAGAAGATCGATCTCCGCTGTATTGTGATTTGTAACGTCTAACATTATACAAACAACCGATACAATTTATTGGGTACTTACCTCATAAACCATAACAAGTGAGTTTGTTTAAATAATAAACTCATTAGATGCTCATTATACTCTGCTTTCATGGTGGTTTTCGCCATCAGGTGATTGCAGATGGATTGCAGTAGCTAAATTATTGACCGTTAAAAAATTACCTAAAATTGCAATACCATCCCTTCAAATCGGAAGGTACTTATCTACCTACTTATAGTTACAATTACTTACATTCAGAATGACGCGAACGTTAAAAAAATTGAAATTAAGAATAAGTATATTTATATTCTTGTAAAATACATACAAAATTGTTAGGTTTTTGGTAGTTAGCATTCCGAATCAGTGGTAGATTATTTTGACGATTCAAAAGCACTTGTAAAAGTTTAATTGAATAAAAATGATTTGAATTTGAATTTGAATTTGAATTTAGGGTTTTAGCGACAGAGCCAGATGACTCCATAAATAACAATTGAAGTTTAAAAGAAACCGGCAATAACCGCTGCGGCTCTTTAATTTTTTTTTAATTATATTATAATATTTATCTTTAGAAACCTTGGACGAAGAGATTTTTATTATTAAAAAATACTGCGTTGCTACTTGCAACGCAACTGTCACGACACCTCTTGTATGTTGATGGTATATACTATATAGGAACGCAGGAGTAACAAACAAACAATGATACCTACCTACAATTTTTTTGTATATTGGCTTCATAGACCTATGAATTTAAAGCCCTTCTCATTCTGAGAGGAGACCCGTGCTCTGTAGTGAGACGGCGATGGGTTGATCATGATGATGATGATAATAGCTATGAATAGATTAAACAGGTACCTATGTATCATTGGTTTTCAATTATGTATTTTCAACAACAGAATCATAAACTAGTTAATAGAGATAGGTAGTAATTATCCAATTATAAGCACTGGTATGTAAATTAGCGTAGTTTTTACTATTCCTTAGTAGGTACGATGTTAATGAAAAAATTCTATTCTTTTATTCTCGACTCTCGTAACTAAATAGAATAAGTACTTACCTATTATAAATAGGTACCTACTTATATCTCATACTAGGATTTACAACGTAGGGCCCTTTATAAGTACCGACCACGAATTAAAAACATTTGCACAATATTTTACAAAATATTAAAAGAAAGCTCAATGGAAAAACCAAACATTTTTTGGAGTTTTGTTTTGAGTATTCTACAATATACAATAACTGGCTGACCTGCCCTGGCTACGCTGCGGTGGAATTTCAGTTTTTTTTTTTTTAAATTACAGTTTGCGTAATTAAAATTTGCGCAAGGGTTTGGGCCGGGCCATGAACCATGACTTTTCTTTTATATTTTATTGATTGAAAATGAAAAATGATTACTTATGTGGTGATGATTTATTTAAGTGACGATTTATTAAAAATATCGGTTTTTTGTAAATTTTTCGCATCGATTTTCGTGACGAGCTCTCAATCTTGATACTTACTGCTATGCGCGCGAAAATAAAGAAAATGCGCCTTTAGTTTAGTCTGTGGTCGCATAGCAGTGTCGACGCGCGCTCGTTGAAAGTAAAAGTTTAGTGAAAATATTACGACTGAAAATATACCTAATATCGTGTTTGGTTATAATTAAGTGAATTCATTCACGACGCGTTGAAATTTTTACTTGTTAACGAAGTAAATAGTGGGTTTTTATATTTTTCTTGTGATAAAGTGCCGTTTTGTTTAAATTAAAAAAAAAAAACAGGTTTTAACTTATAAAAAAATAATCATCAAGGATCATTTTTGCGACTGACGACGAAGATTTATCATCTTCGATATTTTTTATCCCAAGAAAAGGGATTAATAACTGGAAAATCAATTAAATTGGCAAGTAAGTAGTTATTTTAATTAAAAATATTAAGTAGTTAAGTAGTTTTATTTTCAACATTTTTGCGCCCTAAGTAGTCGCTTAACTTACGCTTACAAGAGAAATTAGAACTAAGAAAATACCTGAATGACAATCTTCCTGGATGGCGCAGTGATCCCCGATTCATTTTCCAGGTGCAATTGGAGAATTAATGATATTTAAATAGTTTGGTAGGAGGCTTCAGTGGTACCTAGCTATTACTTTACGGGCATAGACGTGCCGCCAAGGGAATTAGCCATTCAGTACGATTCAGGTAGGGGCATGGATAGCCATAGAGATAGTTGAAAAAATGACCACACCGCTTCCAGGTTAGCCTGCTTCTAATTTCGACTGCATAGTGACTTACCAATTTAAGTTTATTTAATAAAGAGATAGGTAATTTTTAGATGGTCCAGAATCGAACTTGCTAGTAGGACAGGCATAACACCGCTACACCATAGATCGCGTCAATTAATATAACAAGTTTTTTTATCTGAAGTCACGGCCGTCAGGTTTTCGAAGTTCTAGATAAAAAAGTAAATATTCCAAAAAACGTTTAGTGAATTGTAGAGTTTAATTATTATTCTCTCATTTTATTCAGTCATTAAGGAAGGAAATTAATTGTAATTGATTGTTAAAATTCGTACCTACCTCCTGCAATTTTAATTAGGTACCTACTTCATCATTCATCATCATTACTGCCGTTATACCCATTGCCGGCTCACTTCTCAGCACGGTTCTCCTCTCAGATTGAGAAGGGTTAGGCCGTAGTCTACCACGCTGACCGTTTACGGAGTGGCAGACTTCACATTTGAGAACTCTGCAGTTAAAAAATGCGTGCTCGGGATTTAAAATCCCTCGGCTTTTAACCACTAGGTGACTAGTCTATCACAGCTGTTTATACATAGACATACCTACTTACTTATAGTACAGAGATAGTTAAACCCTTTATTCTTCGATTTCGTATAAATACTGTACATAAGACTGCACAGAGCTTTAGAGTCATCCCTATTTTCAGAATATTCCGTCTTAGATCTCTCTCTGCGTTTTATTCCCCATTGCTGAGGGTCGTTGTCTCTTTACCTTAATCACATAATGGTAGGAGTTTTCCTGGGATAATGATGCGGTGGGCTCCCAGATCCTTCTGCATACAACTTGAATAAGAGAACGAGAGCACAGATTTTCACTAAGTTTTCAATAAAAGACAGTAACTTTCGCAGAAGATATAAGTAAATTTATTCTAAATGCTAAGATAGATTTACGACATACATACTTACCTACTATGTCGTAAAACGTGAATGCTGACTCAATTTGTTTAGCTCAGCTATTTGGGCTGGGCATTGTGACTAACAACAACTACAGGACTAGTCACTTTACTTATAGGTTATTAGATATTTAGTTTATCTAGTATAGGTATAATATGATAGGAGACCGACTGGAATGATATTAATTAGGTGCTTATATCAACATAGGTATATACAGTTCTAACCTATAAAGAAATTTTGCATATGTTATGTCCAGCAGCGTACTAGAGTTAGCCTGATAGGATCAAAGCAAGTGTGAAATGGTTGTGATCGGCACGCGTGCACCGAGCAATGTTTATCGAAAGTGCCAATAATTGTGGGAAGAGGAATGTATCACGCGATCTTCGCCTTTCAGCATAGCCTTTCAGTCAGTACTGGCTACCTACCGAACTGGCGTGTTTTGACTCATAATAATATGGTTTTGAATATCTGGTTACCAACTTTAATAATACTCAGTACTTATTGTTATTGTGTACGGTGGCCACCGAGGAGGTTTTAGTAGGTTAACATCCTATACATAACCCGATGTCTTTCCAAGGACGTTGATTTCCTCCCCTGAAGTCTAGTAAAAGTTTCTTTTCTCATGAAAAGACCTGGATAAAACCCCATCGAAACCAATTCCTGGCTACGGCCATGGTCCCAGGTGCTTTCATTACATGGCGATACCACAATAAAGTGCTGACTAATTGTCATCTCTTTAATAAAAGAAATCTATTAATGGGTAATTCCAGATCTTGCATGGAAATTCCAGAAGTAAGATAATATTTGTGTATGTTTAGTAATCTTTGTGTATCATTCTCCAATCAGCGTAGGTATGATAAGGACACAAACACAATCATCGGACAATATCTAGACGTACTCTACAGTCTACGACCTACGTGGCGTATCGGTGTATTTCACCGTACCCATAAATTTTATCGCGGTTTACAAAGTTCATTATTGTAGTACGTTTACGTTTTATTGGTTTATTTTCTTGCACCTTTATTGTAGTAGGTATCTTGCTCGGATGATTAATGTATTCTTATAAGATGGAGGTTTCAAAATATAACTCGATAGCCTCTCGCAAAATTATGCAACACGAAACCACAATATACGTTTGTCTGGTGGTGGGAGGCTCTACTGTGGCTAGTTTCCACCTGACAAAGTTATGATGTGAAGCGATTTGGTGTTACGGTACGATGCCGTGTAAAAATCGAAAAGGGGCTAAAGGGATAAGGTCAGATAACCCGCATCCATCTTAGATGGCACCATCACTTAGCACCAGGTGACATACAGGTACCGACTCAAAAAAATATTATTCTAGAACTACATTAACCTTTGTATAATTTTACCTTGGTATTAATTAGTATATTCGGTATTAATTATTTTTTACTTTTTAGTCTCTGTGGTTATTGAAGTTGGTTTTTTTTTAAATTTTTATTTCACAATTTTTAGTTGCCCCACTATATTCACTTATAAGTTTATTAAGCTTATATTTTACATATTAACACTGATTGCGAGCAATTCACTACCAAACAATAAAAGAATTATCAAAAAAGGTTCATATTTTGGCGGCGAAATCACGTAACAAACATACGAAAAACATACAGTCGAATTGAGAACCTCCTCCTTTTTTGAAGTCGGTTAAAAAGACGGCTATGTCACTCTCCTCCGTTGATATGCGTCAGTCCTAAGCCGTCCTTTACGTTAAATCCTTACAACCGTTTTACTTACAACAGGGTAATTTCGCGTAATTAGTATTATTCTATAGTCTAGGACCAAAGTCAACCTAGGTATTCTAATAACTAATAACAATTACGCCGTCTATCAAAGGCAAACTGTTTTTTCCTGCATCATATCCGCTTCCGGGTTAATAATAAAATGAGTCACAGTTTTTAAAAATGAAGAAGAAAATGGGAAGCGAAGGTTGTAAGATAAAAAAATCAAAACCAAACTTTATTTATTTCATAGTAATAGGACAACAGCTAGTGAGAACGTTATATGCCTGTGACTCTACTATTGGTTCGAATGCAGATTCTACTGAGAAGAACTGGCGCTCAACTCGGCAAGAAACTCAGCAGCTGCTCTTTTTAAGATTATAGGTGATAGATAGTTTAGTTCGAAATCTGTCCGTTTTTAACAGTCACGTAACAGTTGGTATGTGACCAACCCCAATAACTGATCCTCTTCTAATGACACAGATCCACTATCGGTATTCGGCAAATGATTCGAGATCGGTCGACGATAGTTCGCAATTCGGCAAATCAACTGGCCACACTATTCGTGTACGACGAATATTTTGAGTTCGGCGAATTTTTAGATAACGATAAGTTTGGCAAGTCCCGGAAAAGCAAAGAATTCCCTGGGGATTTTTACAAACCTACATTAATTATGCCAACCATTCCAACTAGTGCGAATGTGAGGAACTAAATGTATTTATATAAATAAGCTATAAATAGCTGTATTTAAATAAATAAGCTATAAATTATTTATACAATAGAATCTATTTCCATAGTAATTGCATTTAAAACAATGATTTACACTGAAATGTTTTATTTTATTCCTCTCGGCGATATTATATAACCACTTTAATCAGCGATGTATTGTACTTATATATATTATAGCTGTTAAGACAATCTATTATACTTGAAATTGAATTCCCTCTAAGGCGCAAGACACACCGCTAGAGTTGAGGCGCGTCGTCTTTCTTGATAACAACTATAAATAGGTATAAGGTGTCCAAACTAAAAAAGAGAAATCAAGTTATGAAATATATTGTGATGCATTATAATTTTAATATATACTAGCTGACGCCCGCGACTTCGTCCGCGTGGATTTAGGTTTTTCGAAATCCCGTGGAAACTCTTTGGTTTTCCGGGATAAAAAGTAGCCTATGTGCTAATTCAGGATATTATCTATCTCCATTCCGAATTTCAGCCAAATCCGTCCAGTAGTTTTTGCGTGAAGGAGTAACAAACATACACACACACACACACATACAAACTTTCGCCTTTATAATATTAGTGTGATTAGTGTGATAGTATAGTATATAGTATAGTATAGTATGAAGTGTGATGTGATAGTGTGATTTTACTTAATGGATTTGCAAGACTAAATTTAATTTCAATAGATTTCGTAGGACAAAGACGCGTTTATTTTGCACGTAGTGCGCGTCTCGGTCTTCATCTTTTATTTTGTAGGAATTAAGGTCAAACGCAAACTATTTTTTCCCCTTTTACCCTATCCGCGGAATAAAGTTAGTACAACGCTCTCCCTTTCGTGATCCCTTACAAATGATACAATCAAAAATCTCAGTGGGCGCAAACTTTTTTGTCACCAACCAATTTTTTCGTAATTTTGAACAAATTAATTAATAAAAAATTGAATGATTTTTTTCTACTTGTATTTTTTTTCTTCGAATGTGCGCCTGTGTTTACCTCCACAAAAATATTAACTGCTTTGCTCACTTGATAACTTTGTTTGTCTAAATTGCACGTTTGCGACATTCCAATCGCATGCAGCCATTGGAAATGAAGCAACTTTGCAATTTGCAGCTATTTTAAGATCATGGTCTAGTCAAGATATCTTCATAATTATTATGTTGTTTTAGAAAAACGGGGCATTCCAAATTGGAGAGGGGCACACTAATTGGAGGGGGGTTTAGGCCACAGTCTGCCACGCTGGCCTAGTGCGGATTGGCAGTGAGGATTTAGAGAGACATATGAATCGACTAACTGAATCTGCTGATGCGTGCGTTTTAGTTTAGAGGCTATGCACAACAGAATTGGCCGCAATATTTAAGGGTGTATTTGCAAAATGAGCGGCTGAGCGCTGACTGTATGAGAATTGATATAATTTTCCAAATTAAACCGGTGAAATAAAATAACCCTTATTATGCACTTTTTGTGCGTCTGAAGGCGGCTTAATTCAATGTTGCGTAACTTCCTGTATGACTTTATGTATCTAGGGCTGTCAACTATTCTGCTCTATTCTTATTACCTGCTCACGCCCCCTTTGTGCCATTTTAACCCCCCCAGATTTACCATGGGTATTCTACCTGCCTCCCTAAAGTCCCAAATTTTGTTTTTTAACCCCCGACCCAAAAAGAGGGGTGTTATAAGTTTGAAGTGTGTATCTGTGTATCTGTGTATCTGTGTGTCTGTGTATCTGTGTATCTGTGTATCTGTCTGTGGCATCGTAGCGCCTAAACGAATGAACCGATTTTAATTTACTTTTTTTTGTTTGAAAGGTGGCTTGATCGAGAGTGTTCTTAGCTATAATCCAAAAAAATTGGTTCAGCCCTTTAAGAGTTATCAGGTCTTTTCTAGTTTTCTTGTAGAAAAGAAGGTTGGATAACCGTTAGGTTCATAATATTATGTCAATTGACAAATGTCAAGCTGTCAAGATCGACGTTGCTTAGATACATAATTCAGATACTTTGGACTAGTACTGTAACCTTGACTTGTCGGGGGTGTTATAAATTTTTAATTTACACTTGTATTTTATTGAATAAGGCAAACAAAACAGGTTGTAACAAAAAATACAAAATAAAAAACAAAGAATTAGGCCTCGTTCGCACGAGAGCTTTTTTAACGTCCGTTAAAAAAGCGTTCAAAGTAGAACAAATGCATTCCCAAGTATCTGTTCACACGTCAACGCTTTTTTAACGCGTACTTTGTATTGTCAGCGCAATGCCGGGTTTTAACGCAACGCTTTTTCAACGTTCGTGCGAATTAGGGCTTTGGGTCGAAGTAAAAACCCCTAATATGTGTACACAACATTACTTAATTAACATTATGCATTGCAATATAATATAGATTTTGTATTATGTAGACTTAAGGAAATTTACAATGATGTTAATTAATATAAAATGGTGTAACTACATGGTTTTGACCACAAGTCCAGAAGTCCTCATAATATTATAACCAAAAGCGGGTAGAGCTTGTCTATTTTGAAATGACGCGCCCCACCACCGCAATTTACACATCTAAGTCAACAAAATTATGTAGTCATTTCAAAATAGACAAGCTATCACTCACGTAGAGAACCTATTTAGAGGTTATGCGCAAAAGAACTAGCCACATTAACTATTTAACTTAATTTCGAATGACATTTAAAGTTGAACTGGTTCATTTACAAGTGAAAGGTTCAACTCAAAACCACATAGGTAGATAAGTTCACCGCCCGGCCATGGGAATATTCAAATCGTCTCATTAACAATAAGATGTTCACCTTTATGTGAAGAGAAACTTTTTGTGCGTCTGAAGGCGGCTTAATTCAATGTTGCGTAACTTCCTGTATGACTTTTTTTCCATTACAAATTTCTATTTTTTTCCACTACAAAATTAGTCCTTGTGTTATCTCATAGGGTGGTAAATCATTCTATTTTTAACAGACTTTCAAAAAGGATGTGGTTCTCAATTCAGCCCGTTTTTTTACGTAATGCTATTCTGTTTTCTTACGTGCAAAGAATCAGCCTGGCTGTTCAGCACGGACATCCACTATTATTAGTAGGTATGATTTGTACCTTGTACAGTTGTTTTTGTTAAAGCTCCAATTGCATGATAGGCGATTAAAGTTATGTTACGGTTACAGTTAAACTTTGACTGTTAACAAAAGCAAAATGGAACTTGTTAATTGTGGATCAAAATTTTACGCGTATTACTTTATAGGTATACGGTATGATAGAGGTACCTAACTCTATGAATAGTAACTTGCGCAAACCCACTTTGCTTTTTTTTGATAGTCAAAGTTTAACACTAATATAATATGTACCTACTAAGTGATAAATACTTTTTCCTTTATTGTTCAGAACTTTTAATTACTTACATTAACCTACTAAGTACTTAATAAATACTTTTTTTCTTTATTATTCAGAACATTTAATTACTTACATTAATTATATACACAGAACTATGAAATAATTTTAAAATCATTAGTTAATAAGTTTAATACTTACTAGTTACCTATTTTAATTTAGATACCCTAGATGCCCTTAACGCACTCATTATAGTCCACATGAATGACTGATTGCAGATAGCCTAGAAATATAAAAAAAAATAATTTAGATACACATGTAGAGTAGACCTACACAGAAAATGCATGGAGTAAAGGAAAAATTTAGTTTTTGATGAGTAGGTACAATTATTAAGTATTTAGTGTTTTAATAAATAAGTGTTTAAATTTTAAATAATAGAAATTTTATAAAACAAACTAAAATTCTAATTTAAAATACTTAACTATTAACTGTAGTTATTTTAAAGATCCTTATCTAATCTTACCTAGAATACACCCAATAATTAGTTTATGCTAATAGTGATTCAATTTACGTCTGAGAAAGTCAATAGAAGCATCGCCGCCATTATGAAAGCAGATAAAGAACGTCACTTGTTAATATTCGCACCGCGTGATTGCCTCGCGAGATTGTTTAGCAAAAACCTAATTATGATCTAATGACAAATAATAACCTTAGTGTTTAATTATTTTATTCTAATATATACCATTTCTATTATATTATTTAGAGTTCTATGGTAGCCGCCTTCGAGCATCTCTGAAAAAAAAGAATTTTGAAAAATACTGACATACGTACTTTTTTTTGGACCGAAAGATATCAATTTCCATCCATACTGTCATTGATTTTAGAAGATCCAATGATCCACCCCTACATATTATTTGAAAAATGACTGAAGAACCTACTTTACTGTCAAAATTTCAAGTTTTTCCCCAGCGAAGTGGTTAATTTAGTTGTTGTTAGGAATCCATTATCGGCTCTTATACCATCTTAAGAGACCGGCAACCAAATTAACGATATACTATCTTCGATAGTATATCGTTAATTTATCTTTCAAATATTCCGATTAAAAAAAAACACAATATTAATATCAATTCCTGCTAATGGACGCTTGGAAATAAAATATTTATTTTATTGGAAAATGTTATTCAAATCTTAATTCTCGCGGAAGACGTTTTCTAATGTTACTTAGGACTTAGGCTTGTGTGTTGGCTTAATTCTAAATCTGTTGCTAGTAAAAGTTCATTAGAAGTTCCATCGGAAACGATTCATCTTCAATTACGACTCTGTTTAGTGTTGGGAAGATAATAAAGTTCGATTAATGAACGGTGGAAAGATCAGAAGTGGGATCACACACCCTATTACTGATTAGTAGAGTGGGTGAATTGTCTAATTTTTGAAGAATGATGTTAATGTGATGTAACTATTACTTATAATATAATATATAAGAAATTACAGAATTATATAATAATTCTGTAATTTCTGTCCTTCCCGTCCTCACCTAGTCATAGTCATAGTCATAGTCATTTATTCTTGATAATATACATTATACGTCAATCCAATAATTCAAATTATTTTTTATCATAAAATGTCACAAATTTTTCTTAAAAATATAGAATAAAACACAATAATAAATATTAATGATCAATTTTGTTTTCAATCTTTCTAAGTAGGAATGGTGCTGAACTGATAAACAGCCTTGTCCACAAATTCAAAGTTGCTCAGCGAGCTATGGAGAGAGCTAGAAGGAGATCCGCAGGAGAACCAAGGTCACTGACATAGCCCAAACTATTAGCAGGCTGAAGTGACAGTGGGCAGGCCATGCCTGTCGTAGAGGCGATGGCCGTTGGAGCCGGAAAGTCTTTGAGTGGAGACCGTGTATAGGCAAGCGTAGTGTGGGACGCCCTCCAGCACAATGGACCGACGATATGAAGCGGCTGGCGGGAAGTGGCTGGATGAGGAAGGTTGAGGACCGCGTGTGGTGGCACTCTCTAGAGCAGACCTATGCCCAATAATGGATGTCCACAGGCTGATAATGATGATGATGATGAGATTTTTTTTTTTTTTAACATAGGTAAATACCGTATTACGCATCGTATCTACGAGTAGTTCTACGCGGAAAAGATGCTATGTCTAAACAGTCCTAATTAAACTCGGTGGCATTGGAATAGAGATACGATGTCTTGCGTTGACCCCGCTTGACACGGTAATAGTCTTACCTTCGTGGGTAAAATCATAACTAGCCTAATTAGGTGCGTAATCATTATTTATTTATTCTCAGACCGGCGCGTTTGGAACTCTCGTAGCTTTAGTTTTAAATCAACGTAATCATTAATTATTATCACCACTATATCAACTTACAAACCTAACAAAAAGTAGTACTTATATCTATGAGTAGTACGGTCTACCAATAGTAACTACTTTGAATAATTAAATGATTTTGAGTTTGAGTTTGAGTTAATTGCAGATACAGGTTGTAAAGTAGGTGGTACAATAGTTTGCAACAGGTAGCAATTTACAATTCTACTAATTACATGAATGATAATGAACGCCACCTTTTTTTTTTTCTCTTTCGTCTGGCTTTACACTGATTAGCCAATGTCAAGTTTGTAGTTAATTATAAATTAGTGAAACTATGTGTATAAGTATGGACTTCGTCTGTGCCGGCGCCCGCCGACATACACGCGGCGCCCCTCTAGAGCGCTTCCCAGTTCCACCACCAATAAACACCAGCAGAACACAAAAACCGGCCACTTCTAACAAAAAAACACTCCAAAAAGGCACAACACGCGCGCCAGCAAACGCCACCACAGACGAAGTCTGAACGCCTCCTATGTGTACCTAATAATTGTACGCGACAGGTCGAGATTGCAATCGGGGTATGAGGCGAGGGGACGCCCCGCACACCCGCACGTCACTCGCGCTATCCCGCACCGGGTTAGTGCGGGGGCTGTGCGAGCGTGCGAGACAGCCCCACCCCGATTGCCATCTCGACCTGTCGCGTGCTATACTTACCTAGAAAAACAAATACCAAATACCTACTCAACTAGAAAACGTTTCTCTTTACTTTTTATTTATTATTCGTGAGATGTTCGTGAGATAAACAAAAAAAAATTTAAATGAACTACAACAACTATAAAAGTACTACTTTAAAAGCGATAGCCTAGTGGTTTTAAGACATTCGCCTCCTCGGGGTCGGGCGTTCAATCCCGGGCATGCACCTCTAAGCCTGTATATGCCTGAGAGTTCTTCATAGTGTTCTGATGAAGTTTGCTAATCCACATTATTAGCCAGCGGGATGCACTATGACATATTCTGTGCTATGCCCAAACCTTTCGTTCTCATTTTGCGAAGAGACTCGTGCTCAGTAGTGAGCCGGTGTGGGTTAATAATGATGATGACAGCATTTTGGAAGCGATAAAGATGAAATAATATTTAAAAAAAAATCAAAATAACCTTAAGTACCATTTAACGAAGGCAAAGACAAGGAGCTCATAAACGGGCTATAAAGATTGCATCTTGCTATCCAAATTTATATTTTATGACCCGCGCGCGCGTTTTGAGATAACAAATAATAATTCAGTCTTACATTTTTTTTATTCCGATACAAATTAGCCCTTGGCTGCGATCTTACCTGGTGGAGTGATGATGCAGTCTAAGGAACTAGGCATCAATTCTGGGCTGTTTCATCTAGAAATTGCCGGAAATCTAGCTTGTTTATACAAACCTTATATTCACGTTACATTTTCCCACGGAAGTGATTCGCAGAGGTTTCCGTGTGAGTCCATTTGTTTATTTGATTGTACCGACCTACCATGATTATACATTATACCCAGTACCCATTGTTTTTGCTTAGCATTTATAATTCAGTTTGTGTATAATCTTCGCGTTACAAATAGTAGCGAAGCGCAATAATTAACAGTTTAAAGGTGTTAGGAAGTAGAGCAGAAATGTAGTTAGCATGGCTTAAAATAGAAAGGAATACTTAATGACATGCTGCCCTGACCTGGATTAAGGTTTCGACAAACACAACGCGAGACGATAACGACTGAAGTTGGAAAATTGTAATACGAAAAATAGGTTGTAGTTAGATAGAGGCGACTGTACGTCTTATTTAAGTAACTATACAACCTATTTTTCTTTAGCTGACGCAAAAGAAATTCCAGATAACTTCTCGGAGAAATGCGTAAGTGACGCACTTTGCTTTATGATTCGGCTCCACTATCGGAATTTGGCAATATCAGAAAATGATTCATGACATCGCGAACTGTGTGGCCGGTAGCAATCGTATCGTTCCGCACTTTCGTGCTAACCCGAACGGTTGACGCGAAGATTACCTATAGTTAGGTTTTTTTTAAATCCCACGGGTATTTTTAGTAACCCAAAAAATCTAACTCAAACCATTGTAATTGATTGTCAATTGATAAAATTTATATCGAGTTGAAATCTCCAGAATTTCAGAAATTCCTTTCATAGCAATCTTCTGCGACCGAAGAAAAAAACCAGTAGGTTTGGAGGTTCGACTGAACGTTTTTTTAATAATGTTGATATTTTGAGCGGCCAATTTTCGTCTTTTATTATAAAGATAGATATAAGTATAAGCATTTATGAGTTAAACTCGATTATGGAAAAAAAGGAAGTCGTTTTTGTGATGAAACACCCAAAAGTTGCAATTCCCTCGAGCCTGGGGTACCTAGGTACCTAACTGAACTGGACTGAACATCAATAGGTTAGTCAGTTTATCCTTTTATATGTTTTTAGGGTTCCGTGCTTCAAAAGGAAAAACGGAACCCTTATAGGATCACTTTGTTGTCTGTCTGTCTGTCAAGAAACCTATAGGGTACTTCCCGTTGACCCAGAATCATGAAATTTGGTAGGTAGGTAGGTCTTATAGCACAAGTACAGGAATAAATCTGAAAACCACGAGTTAGTGGTTACTACATCATTAAAAAAAAATTAAAATGTGTTTCAATTTTCAAAATAAGATACCTATACCAAGTGGGGTATCATATGAAAGGGCTTTACATGTACATCCTAAAACAGATTTTTATTTATTTTTATGTATAATAGTTTTTGATTTATCGTGCAAAATGTTAAAAAAATACCCGAGTACGCAACCCTCAGTGCGCGAGTCTGACTCGCACTTGGCCGAGGTCTTTTTACTTTCTATGTATGGTATGTTTGCTTCTTTATCAAATGGGCTAGGACAGTTCTAATAATATAAGTAGATGTTGATAACCTCTATCTTTCTTCAACTCTGTGAGATGACCTCGATTTCAAACGGAAGCAAAAGTAGAGTTCAAAAGTATGCAAATAAAAATATTTGCCAACCGTAGATGTCGGCTTTTATTAATTCTTTAAAACAACATCCATTTTCGCAGCAGGAATTTCCTGAAGGTGATATAATTAGACACGTATTTTTATAGACTAGGATTTATGTAAATTATCAACCCATGGTCTGCTGACGACGCTAATCACCAGCAAGCTGGATCAGGGACTCTTCCTTCAGTTTTGTGACAAAATAGCACAGGCAGTAATAAAAAGGAACAAAGCATAGGTTGGCCATAAAGATTGGATGTATAATGCCTATTATAATAATAAGCTACTTTACGCCAGTAAAATGGTCAACCTATGCATTGACCATTTTAGCCTTAAACTAAATTCAGACAGAACCCTTGCCAGTCCCACAAAGTCTCCGACCGCCACATCGGAGGTCCCTTCCGTTAAATAAAAAAAAAAAAAAACCCATGGTCTGCTTACTGAACTACTGGACTGGTACGGGTCTCCTCTCAGCGTGTGAAGGATTTGCCCATAGACCATAGTCTACCACCACGCTGGCTGAATGCGGATTGGCAGACTTCACACACCTTTGAGAACATTATGGAGCATGCAGGTTTCCTTCGCGAAAGTTTTTTTTTTCACCGTTAAAGCAAGTGAATTAATATTTGATTGCTTAAACCAGAGGTTCCCAAAGTGGTCCAAGTGGATCCCCAGGGGTCCACGGGAGACTCGACTGGGGCTACGCTGGCGTGACAAAAAATGGGAGTTCACAATTCTTAATCGGAGGTCCACGAAAATGTACCTACTTTCGATAGTGCTGCTGCTGTGAGTAGATTTCAAAAAAGTAAAGTTCTATAGAATCACGTTTTTGACTGGCCAACTATATTTTTTAGGGTTCCATAGCTCGAAAGGAAAAAAACGAACCCTTATAGGATCACTTCGTTGTCTGTCTGTCTGTCCGTCCGTTCGTCGTACCATCCCCGGATTAGGAGCCGATGTCTTAGCCACTAATCTATCACCGCTTTGGATGGATTAAATAGTATGTCAATAGAATCCTCACAAAAATTTACAGTAAAAGGTCAAAAGATCGGCGCTGAAAATCATTAAGACTAATGAGTTTTCTTGCCGAATCAGACACAATAAATCCGCTAAGTTAATCGATTCCCTGAAAAACCGTAACCTTGAATAGGTTTACCTATTCTTGTTGTATAAAAAAGTGGATCGCGTGGTTTGCATTAATTACTTATAGGAATAAATGGGATCATTATATCTGCCGCTAACCTTAAGGGCCCATAACGATAGTATTTATTGTTCGCCTTGCTCTGAACTTTGTAGAGACTGCAAACTGACATTGCAAATTTTTTGAGAGTGTTAGTGAGTCATACTCATTCATAGACTTTTATTGTCAGGTACCTACTAGGGACATAGGGAGATTAGGTGGACATCATATTATGTATTATGACATCAAATAAGTCTCAGGGAGCCGCTGGATTCAAGCGGCGCGGGCAAGACCGTGGCGTGTGGTACAAGAGTAGTAGTAGAATTAAACCCCCGTGTCAGGACACTAAGTGTATGGCAATGCATGACGTAATTTCTAATACTATTCATTCCCAAGAAAATATAAAAAAATTACACTTTGTACTTTGACGTAAGATTTTTTACACCTTTATTACCTGTAATCTCCCAAAGCCACCATGATCCAAACTTCATAGTCGCTGATCGTTTCTCCATGTGTTGGGGAGAATACCCAGAGAAAAGTTAGCTTTTATAAAATAATGAAGGTCTGGCACGCGTTGGCTCTCTCTCTTTGAGATCTTTGAAGATAAATAGATGCTGGAAAAATAGAACGTAGGTAAGTAGATACTAAAGGAAAATCCCAAAACAAACAGGCGTTTTCGTACCCGACCGAATGTAACGAATTACATCCAATTGAGGGAACACCATAAAATTATCCATTTGGCCAGCAATGACCTTTCCTCATTACAGGAATAAAATGCCGCTCCCCTAGTTTTATGTACGAGTACTCAGGAGAAATTGCGTGTTTTTTCCTCAAACTGATCAAATGTAGGTACTCACGGGTAGATTGTGAACTCAGAATCCCTAGACCCTACTCATATTATAAATACGATAGTGTGTTTGTTTGTGCGTTTGTTGCTTTATCCGTTTGTTTGTTCTTCAATCACGCTGAAACGGAGTAACGGATTGATAAACTTGCATAAATACGGGTGTTTTAAAGGTTTTGCTTTGCAGGTCTCCCTCTGAGATTCGGAACGATTATTGCATACTTTCGGTGTTTAGATCGGGAACTGGATAATTAAAGCTATGATAGCAATCACGCTGTAGTTAAATTATTTATTTTGTCATTAGTGTTGCTTAGATTAAAACTCTCGGATGACCTCTACGCGTTGAATCTGTGTTCTTCGCGTAGGCTTTGGAGGATATTCTAATAATTCGTTGCAAATATTTATACTATAATACTTGCTTTTTCTGACCGACGCTTGTATACTATGGAGAGAGCAGTCTATCGGTTGACGATGATGAAGATGTAGATTGTAGAGAATTTTGTTTCCCCGCTTGGCAAAACGAGAAAATTTAGTTATAAAATTGTTGTTAGTTAAAATATTTGAGATAATAATATGTACGTTTATCGCTCCTCTTATTTGTGCTAGATTCTGATATCAACATGATTCACACGGCAAATATAATATTATCTAGAGAAAAACCACTGATAAGATAATTGTCTGTGTGAAAGATCTCGCTATAACAGATGAAATTATTAAAAAAGGGAAAAAGTTACGAGTACAGTGAAGAAGCGGTGACAGATGTTACATGAAATATGAAAATAAATTCATTTCATCTCATTGATGATATATACCTATATTCAATCATTGATTTTATTGCAACCCTGGCACAATGGTAAGGGTTGTGGTCTTATTCGTGGGAGGTATCGGGTTCGCTTCCCGGCAGGGGTTGCGAATTTTATAATTTCTAAATCTCTGATCTGGTCTGGTGGAAGCCTTCGGCCGTGGCTAGTTACCACCCTACCGGCTAAACCGTGCCGCCAAGCGATTTAACGTTCCGGTACGATGCCGTGTAGAAACCAAAGGGGGTTTAGTAAAAACTGCCATACCCCTTTCAGGTTAGCCCACTTCCATCTTAGACTGCATCATCACTTACCACCAGGTAAGATTGCAGTCAAGGGCTAACGTGTTTCTGAATAAAAACATATTATAAATGTATACACTATAGCATATATTATAGCACTGTGTGTCACAGGTCTACGAATCTACAGGCTTAGCACAAGCAATGAGTAAATATTGCAAAACAATAGAATAGGTACATTTGGCATTATAATGCTGAGTAGCACTTGGTTGTTACTATGTTGTACACACAAGTTGTTATAACACCCACCATTTTCGGATGAGATGAAGTCATTTTAGTTTAGAAGAACTTATTTTAAGCAGCTGTTTCGACGAAATATTGACAAAATCCTATTTAGAATTGTTGAAAATGTTTCGTACCTACCATTACTTAATGTAACTTGTATAACTCTGCGCTGGATTAAAATGCGACGTAGTCTCACGTCCCAGTGGGTTTAGGTTTTTGAAAATCACTTGAACTCTTTGATTTTCCGGGATAAAAAGTAGCCAAATCTTTCAATTTTTTTCAAAAACGGTTAGGTGGGTTGGCCGTGAAAAGGTAACAAACAGACACACTTTCGCATTATGATATTAGCTGGTGTAGGAGGATATAATTATATGCCAAAACTGGCTTTGCTACGAACAATAAGATGACTTTTTCTCTCAGATCTTATTTTACTGGCTCAAATCAGTTGTAATCATAACTTAGTTTCAGAAATAGTAGGTTTAGCCGTCAAAGTATAAAGGATCTTATCCGTACTAATTCACATAAGAGGTTGTAAAACCACATAACACTTACCTGCGTAGTACCTACCTTTGTAATTTATAGCACCAGACGCGGCGTAGGCACCAAATTGACCTCTTTGTATCTTTGTATAAATCCTATTAAGTAATTTCACTTTACAGTTTATCGGCAAGAGTGCGTTTAAATAGCGTTCCGATACGATGCCTCACCGAAACTGTTTAGGGGTATGCCATATTAGATCTATCTTAGAGTCACAGTGCTTAGACATCAGATTAGAGACCTTCCGAGATCAGTATTTGCTACAAATTATAATCCGGGTATCTTTAAAACAAAAGTAAATAGGCACCTTCAAGGCAAACGCGTTCCACCATCAAGTGTAATCCTGCTAGGTGATTCCCTAACTCAGTGTCTAACTGAATGGTAGCCACCAAGGTTGGTTGGTTCTACATTGCTGCTTCACTGGGTAATATTAAAATATTTTTTTCGTACAAAACCTTATGGATTAAAAAACGAGCTCGGTGGCTTTGTTAGACACTGAGTTACTGAATCACCCCGGGTCAAGTGTCCGGCGATGGGTTGATCAATAATGATCAATTAAATAATGATTTTATTGGAATTCTTTCCCAGGTGCAAAAACCGCGGAAGCAGTACCGATGTGAATCGATGGGAAAGTGAGATGACGGAGCCGAAATGAGAATCTCACGTACCTGAACAATGCTTGACGACCGCCTGCCCGAGCGTGACGTTTACACTTGAAACACGGCAAGGTGAGAGTTTTTGTGTTTTTCATTACGCTCCGGCCGTTTCGGATGGCCAATTACGGTTGTTTACCAAACTCGTTGATTCAAGGGAAAATTCCGAATCGATTCGTACGATGGGTAGGTTACGTACCCTACCCATCTCAATCCGTCCAAGCTACGGATCTCCTGTCCAGGGTTGACGTCGACGTCGATGATACATGGCAACGAGAGACATTTTTAGGGTTCTGTACCTCAAAAGAAAAAACGGAACCCTTATAGGATCACTTTGTTGCCTGTCTGTCTGTCTGTCAGTCTGTCCGTCCGTCCATCGTGTCTGTCAAGAAAACCTATAGGGTACTTTCCCTAGAATCATGAAATTTGGTAGGTAGGTAGGTCTTATAGCACAAATATAGGAATAAATCTGAAAACCGCGAATTTGTGGTTAAATCATTAAAAAAAAATTAAAACGTGTTTCAATTTTCAAAGTAAGATAACTATACCAAGTGGGGTATCATATGAAAGGGCTTTACCTGTACATTCTAAAACAGATTTTTATTTATTTTTATGTATAGTAAATAGTTTTTGATTTATCGTGCAAAATGTTGGAAAAATACCCTCAGTGCCCGAGTCTGCCTCGCAGTTACTGACTCAGTTACCAGGCAGGATTCAAGGAAAAATTCCGAAACCATCCACCCTCATCTCGTCTCAACTAGGGCTTGAAAATCGATCTATTTTTCAGCTCCAGAGTCGGGTTTTGATGCTGAGCGTTACAAGTCCGGAGATCTGGAGTTTCGAAGCTTTACTTAAAAAAATAATGTGAAAAAAATGATATTTCTTGCTCTTAAATGAATTTACAAGTTTGTTGAGTATGAAATACAACAAATCTCTTAGAAAAATGAAAAAAAATAGATTCTGACGAATTGAGAACTTCCTCCTTTTTTGGAAGTCGGTTAAAAAGGGAACTTTATTGTACAACCTGGTACATTTAATTACTTTGTAAAAAAAATCTTGTAGACTTTTTAACATGTCTTCCATCGAGTAACTTATCAATAGATTACGGATAGATTGATTACGATTGAAATATTTTTAGCGTACACATGCCGACATTGCCATACCGTTTTGTTGTTCGTAGCGTAAACTAGTATTTTTTATCACAAATTCTACAAATTATAAGTATCTGATTGCTTATTAGACGGTTATCAGGCAATGAGTGGGTATCAGAGGGTATAATGTTATTAATATTATCGGCGATGGTGTGGAGTGCTCTATTTGCCTTAATATCTTTCTGATTAGATAATATAACAACCAACCCACGGGCCATGGTTTTGTCATCCAAAATCTCTCCCAAAAATTAATAGTCAATTAATATTTAAAAAAAAAGACTAAATATAAACTCAGTAGGTTTGCCATCCGTATTTCCTACCACGTAGGTAGGTACCTACTTAAATATTTTCAGGCAAGCCTGAAAAGACATCTTCTAGGCAAGCATTCCAATTTCCAACCTCATCATTGCTTTTAATTCAGCATGATTGTCATCCAGCGCAAACCCATCTCACAATAAAAAATTGTATGTTTTCCTATTTTCAGATGTTTCGAAAAATGCAATATGTCGTCAGAGCAGCAATACTATTCGTTCTATGGATACCTACCCTGACCGCCCAAGGAAAGGAAATCACAAACCCATTACCATCTTGTCCAATAGGATTTACACTAATTTACAAAAAGGATAAATACACCCCATTCTGTGTAAGACGAAAAGGCCCAGAGACTTTCACTGAATTGTACAAAGATTGCGTTGGAAATCTGTACACCACGAAATTGTATCAAGAGCTGAATATATCGAAGCCCGATTATGCTGTATGGACTGAATACAAAACGTTGTATTCAGGCGGAGTCTTCATCGACTGGTCCCACACAAGGACTACGGGGGATCAGTTCAAATCAGATGATGTAGTACTTGATCCTATGCTAGATGTAGATGGAGATTTGTGTTTGATAATGGATCCTGTTAGTAATTTCACTGCTGTTAAATGCCATACGAATCACTACAGATTTTGCGTGGTTAAACCTTACGTAAAAGAGGGTATGACGAAAAAAGGTTGTGAAGGGTTGAAGGATTCTTTTAGGTTCTGGAGCCCGGTTTCAACTTGCTTAACAGTTTTAACAGGGGTTGGAGGGGGTGCTGTTCGAGCGACTTGGAACCAAGCGAGGGATCTTTGTGGTAAAAAGGGGGGTTATCTGCTGAGTCATGGGTGGAGATATTCGAATTATAAAGAATTTAGTTATGCCAATAATTTAAATCATACGTACCCACTGGGAATTGTTATGAGCACTAATTATTCTTGGCTGAGATATGACGCGATGACTGATCATTCAGAGGTAATTTCTTTTGATTTTGCATTTACTTAACCTTAAGCTGAATCTGGTGGAATTTGTCCGCAGCGAGTAAAGCCACCTCTCCGGCTAGGATAAATGTTTTTTTTTTTAATTTTTAGATACCAATATCAGAGTGGAATTTCGGTGATACAATAAACACGACGGATACATTTCTCGGTGCTTTGCGCTATAATTTTTGGTATCTCGTGAATGGATCTTACATATTCTATGACGTCATATGCGAGCGATCTGTTCAAATAAAAGATGTCAGTTTGGATGTAACGATAGACGTGTAAGTAAAAGTTACCTAATAATAATAATACATTATCAAAAGTAAAAAAAACATAGGAAGTGGACAGAGATGCACTCTATAAGATATCTCTACCCTTGACTATTTATCCCTTGATTGTAAGAGAAGTTGTAAAGGAAGAAAAATAGGTAACAAAGATAAAAGGTAGCCCTTATGTGAATACGTAAATAATCTTTCCCATTTATCGTATAAATTATATTTAAATTATATTTTTAATCACGGTTAAATAAGCAACGTTCTACTGCTTAATTATTTTTTGTACAAGAAAATATCAAGTTCATTCAACGATTTCTTTGTTTTCAACTGCAATTGTTCCATTGTGTTAACATTGCAAACCTGATAATAATTTTGTAATGTATTGTTCTTTACGAAATTATCATCTGTGTCATTGTATCGACATGATACAGCTGTAACTTTATCTTACTCTCGTGCTTCTTATCCCTCATTTCTGAGGGTAGTGACCTCTTTCTATAGGTAGTTAGTTCTCATAGTGGTAAGAGTTTCCTTGGCATTATGAAGCGGGCTCCCATATAATACATAGGTACCTCATCACATAAGTAAGAGATTTTCACTCCTTGCTTTAACGAATTAATTCATCATCATGACCATACACCAACTAATGAGCATAGGTCTCCTTTCAGAATGAGAAGGGTTTGGGCATAGTCCACCACGCTGGCCAAGTGCGGATTGGCAGACTTCACTTACCGTTGAGAACATTATGGAGAACTCTCAGGCAGGTTTACTCACGATGTTTTCCTCCACCGTTAAAGCAAGTGATATTTAATTGTTTAAGACACACATAACTCTGAAAAGTTAGATGTCCGGGATCTCCCCTCGACCTTCCGAAAGGAGGTCTTCACGGCTCATTCCTAACTAGACGGCTTTCGATTACTATCAGATGTTCAATAGTGATAATAACCGCAAGGCACGGAAAAACACTAAATTCGGACCTTCAAAGAGTTCAAAGTCAGCCAGTCATCCAGGTTGGGAGCGCAATCGTCTGATATGCCGCAACCTAATGCCGCAACTAAGCCACACGTCCCTTAATCTAATCTTTGATGTGTTATTTTTAGAGAAAACAAACTCACGCTTGCAGTCAACGATTCTCTAGATAAAGATGATATTTATTGTTTCACTGACTCTGTATACTACTACCCAGTGAAAGTCAAAAAAGAAAGAGTCGATGATAGTAATGTATATGTTCTTAAACCGAAACAGGACGGTTACTATTGGTGTACTCATGTTAACACGAAAAGATTCAAAGTCACGGAATCAAAAAAAGTTTTGTTCATACGAGAAAAAGTCTCCCTAGTCAATTTGTATACCATCAAATTAAGATATTTGAAGATGTATAGTATAATAGAAGATTTGGAAAAACTTTATAGTATTTTGGGAATGAGATTAAAGGAATACATTTATTTACGCACAAAATACGAAAGCGTTTACGGGGATTTAAATACAAATATAACAGAGGAAGTGTTAAAAAGTTTTCAAAGTACCAACTACGGTTTGGATTGGAAAGAGAATTCGGTTATTGTAAAGATGAAGATAAAAAGATTGTATTTAGATAGAGGAACAATTCTAATTCATGTGGAACTACATCCTGATATGAGACCTGTCACGCCTGGTATTTGGGAAGATATTGTGATTTTGTCCATGAAGCCAGTGTTTTACTGCAAAGGTTTTGATTCCATACCTCAGATGTCTTTAGGTAAGATAAATTATACTTTCTTAATCTAATTCGTTATAGTACATTATTGTCTAGGCCGGAAATAAAGCAATTGCCACCAAAGTAATAATATTGGAAGGCGAGGACTTCCTAAAGAAATTTGCCGTGTCGGCCGAGACTTGTATATTATTTTCTCCCATTTGCGAGGAAACAAAAAGTTTACATTGCAAAAATAATTGAAAAATTCTGCCAAGTAAAATGTACTCAATACTTAATTCTTCTTTTTTACCAAACAACTTAAAAATTGTTTTAAACTAATTTGAAAAAATCTGTATTAATTTTCGCTCGCGCCGATTGAACTGCGAGCAGTCTTGTTCGTGCGAGTATAGCCCTCTTTGCTTTTTAATAATAAGTATCACATGTACTTAAAAACCCTAAATTTATGTTAGCATGCATTTAAAGAACCTCGTTAAAAATACCTCGTTAAATAAACTGGCCAGCAAAGCCAGTCCTTTTGGAAATTGTTGGCGCGCGGAAAGCCGATTAACGTTTTATTTTTCTTAGTAATTAAACAATTTCCGAGCAATTGGAAGAAAATATACTTTCAGAGAGTGACTCAGCGTTGACTAATCCTCTAATTATCTCATTTGATAAAGATCACAGCGGGTCAAATGCTCAAATTATCGGCGTAATTGAATTGTTATTTCATTGTGTATGACGTACAGTAGATTTTGCATGTGAATTTATGGCAAAAAGTCAGAGTAAAGAATGCACAGGTAAGCTAAGCTATTTTATAGCACCATGAAATAATGGCATGTTCATATACTTCATATGAATATCAGTAGATTTCCATAATCAACTTACTCTTTGTAATATTAACAGGTAGATAATTTCTCGTGACGCATTTACTTGATGAGTTTGATGACCGAATTCTTAAACCAAAATGTTCGTCACTAATCGGTAATTAATTAGCCGATTATATTCGTTAACATTAGACGCTGTTCCAATACGTCTAGCACATTCGTTAAACTAAATACGTTCGTAATTAATATTAGTCGGTAACGGGTAGGTAACTACATACTGTCTGAATATAGACGATCAATTTGGTGGACTGTATTCAGGCATGTATCATCATCATCTCGACCCATCGCTGTGCACTACTTAGCACGAGTCTCCTCTCAGGTTCACAAGGGTGTAGGCCATAAGTCCACCACGCTGTAACCAGCGTACCTAACGGTACGGATTTTAATTTTCACATACTTTTGAAAACATTAAAATGAGAACTCTTAAGCATGCTTTCTTCACGAAGGTTTGCTTCACCGTCAACACAAGAGATATTTAATCGCTTAAAACGCACATTACTTCGAAAAATTAAAAGTATGTGCCCAGGATTGAAGCCCGGAACCTCCTAATTAGAAACCGAAGTCTTAAATACCAGAATATCACCTACTAGCAAATAGTTATACGTATCGATTTTACAAACGCTTTTGACACCGTATACCGTAGTTACTTAATGAATTTTCTAGCGTCGAAAAACAAGAATTTATGAGATTTTTATCACAGGGCAGTCAACAAAATCCGTTGGGTGCCGCACCCATACATGCGTGGGTGATTTCAACGAGGGTGTGCAATGGGTGACCACGGCTACCGCAGACTGCTCCACCCGTTCGCCCGTTACCCTCGACAGATCCCTTCAATTCTTACCTACACAGATCTCGAATCCTGAAACGGTTAGTAGATTTTTGATATTTCTATTTACTAACGATCAGATAATGGTAAAGGTTTAAACTCAGATTTCACACAGACCTTGGCAGGGACAGGGCAAGGTGTACTTTTTGCGCCGATTTTACTTACCGTGTGTAAATGAAGTCATCTATGATCAGATCATCAGATTTATAAAACGAGGGAGAAATACCACACCTACTCGTAAACATCAATTTAGCTTAATTCAAAATCCCTCTACATTTAAACGAAATTAAGTCCAAGATTGATTAAATTTTAGGACTCATGAAGCTGTACATATTAACGTACAGCTCCATGAGTCCTAAAACTTAATTCAAGTTCCTGCCAGTTCCTCAATTTCTTCTTTTCCGATCTATTATGTTATGAACCTGAACACTGAACGATTCTGTATTACTTTATACTATATTTAAATCAGCCAAGAAATATTCTAATGCACGTGTCATATAGTATTGCATGTTTCTAAAAAGCAGACCACGATTTTCATATGCTAACATTTTATAGAAAATTTTGAAAACAATCGAAACCTATTAGTTTATTCTTGAAATTATCCTGTAATGCGATAACTGTTTAATAATAACTCATTATAACTTTTCCTTAATTAATTAACATAGAAATCATTGCATGAATTAATAACTAATGACTAACAATATTATAGACACCCGACTATGACAGCTCCGAAGAAGAACCTTTACTAGAAACCGCAGCGACATCTTCCGAAAAGAAAAAAACATCGACTACTAGCAGACCTATTGTTATCCTACCTGAAATAACCACAACCGAAATGCCGTCTGAAGTATCCACGGTTACCGCGCCTTCGGAAGAATTGTCCACTATTGATAGTCCGGAGATATTTGAATCCACTACGGTTTCTATAGAGAATAACAGTACAACAGAGTTTAACACGACTACGATTTCTACGACCACAGCGTCTACGCCAACGACTAGACCGGTGGGTAATTTGCATGTTAAATTGCTTAAGTAGCTCATTTTGTGCGTGTATTTACACATATTTTTACGTTCATTTTCATGTTTATATTATGTTGATAGTTGATCCCAAAGCAATTCGATAAGTGTCTATTAAAAATTATAACCGAAACCATTGCGTAGGTTGTTTTTTCTTTCTAAGAAATTCTGTTATTCTGTATGAAAACATACAGTTATATAATATTGGCGTCACTCAGAAAAGCAGGTATTATTTAAATATTTTTATCGAATTATTGGAATGTCCTCTCCAAAACCAACACAAAAAAAACACAAGTTTAATGTGTAAGGTTATCCGAGAGTTTTAATCTAAACAAACTAATGCCAAAATAAATAATTTAATTAGAGCGTGATTGCTATCACAACATCTAATTATTCAGTTCACAATCCAAATACCGAAAATATGCGATATCGCTCCGAATCTCGGAAGGAGACTGAACTACAACTTTCGAAACACCCGTATTTATGCAAGTTCAATCTTGTTGGCCGCCTAGCAACAGATTGTATGACATCGAATGAGCCAAATATCGATTTTATCAAACTACCTGCATTAGATAAATTAATAATTTTATATTATTTTTGACAACTCAAATCAATTTTTTAAAAATAACCTTACAGTTCGGCCGTCCTGAATTTAACACGTCCTCGTGTTTCTAATCAATCTTGTCATGTCAGTCGCGGGCTTCCTTGCCCTAAGTCAAATCCAAATCATGGGCTATCCTGCCCTCCGTCAAATCATTAAAACCTACCCTTGAACTGCCGAACTCTCAGTTTTAATATCCAGTCAACAATAAATCCAAACGACTAACTTCTCATTCGATGTATACAAAATCTGAACCACTTATTGCAAATTACTTTCCACTTCACAAAAGACTAAATTCTTTAAAAAAAAACTTAAAATTTTAATCACCAAAACCACCGAACTCATTAAAAAAAATTTATCAAATGTGGGTTGTTTTGAAAAAGATACCAAAGCGAAATTAAGGCAACGCGAGACACGTCCCGCTTCTGAATTATTGGCGTCACTCAGAAAAGCAGGTATTATTTAAATATTTTTATCGAATTATTGGAATGTCCTCTCCAAAACCAACACAAAAAAAACACAAGTTTAATGTGTAAGGTTATCCGAGAGTTTTAATCTAAACAAACTAATGCCAAAATAAATAATTTAATTAGAGCGTGATTGCTATCACAACATCTAATTATTCAGTTCACAATCCAAATACCGAAAATATGCGATATCGCTCCGAATCTCGGAAGGAGACTGAACTACAACTTTCGAAACACCCGTATTTATGCAAGTTCAATCTTGTTGGCCGCCTAGCAACAGATTGTATGACATCGAATGAGCCAAATATCGATTTTATCAAACTACCTGCATTAGATAAATTAATAATTTTATATTATTTTTGACAACTCAAATCAATTTTTTAAAAATAACCTTACAATAATTACTAATAAAAGTATCTAGAGCATCGCATTTATAGTATTAGTATTTTTGGGTAAGGTCTGACGAAATCACAAACACAATCTTTATGATAAATTATTATACTTTTATTTCAGATTTAAATTTATTAACTTTTACATTTGTGTCAAATAAATGTTGTTCCTCTTACGTTAGTATATTTTCGAATGTCGTCGTTTTTAAACCACTCTTACAGGTAACCTCTCCACGTTTATTAGCCACTCCCCTTTTTATCTTATCGTTATCCGCCAATCCAAATTGTACAATGAATAAACTTAGTGACTAATATACAAATCATCAAGCTCGTTTAACAAATCATCTAAGTAATAAAGATGTTTTCATCTTATATATTGATTACAAATATTATCCTTTATTATACTACAATTCATCAACTAAAAACTATAAGAATTTTATATACAGTACGTTTATCGATCAGATGTTGAACAACTTCAGCCAATCAATGACGCCTTCTAATATGATGTTATGATTTGTTATGATTTGAGTGGCGCCAACTATCTAATCAGTAACTTCTACACGTTTATAGATAATTAATATGGGCCAAGCTTACAGCTCGGCCATCCTGTTTTAAGCGAGTCTCATCGCTTTTAAAAAAAAAAATTAAAACTTAAGTAACATGTAAACTTCACAACCAAAATGACAAAGACTTAGTTCAACAAAACAAAAAAAATTAAGATAGTAATTAATTAAATTAATATTCTTGCTAACCTTAACTAGAAGGAATATACAGTTTTATTGATACATTGGTATTGATTATGATTGCAACTTAATTTTAGAGCACTCGCAGCAACCCTTTCCATCCGATATAACTAGAAAATAGCAGATAAACTCAATTCAATTCCAAACTATTTACCCTCGCAACTTTACCTGCCAGTCTACAGTAGCACTCAAATTTAGCCTTTAATCTAAAATTAATTTTTCTGTTTTCTTCCGCTAATATTAAAATAAAAAGATGCAGACACTCTAAATTTATAAATAATTTTTCAAAAATCATAAAGATATCAAAAATTGCGAGACCAGTAGCAACTAAAGGAGGCCTCCATTTAATCAAAGAACGTAGGTACATGCATAAAGTCCGAAGTATCAATTATAACTCACAAGCCAATATTTTACAGGAACACTCAATAGAGATTTGGGGATGAGCATGTAAAACTAATTACTAAAAACTACTTTAAAGGGTTTCAAGTATCTCAAAATAAATTGTTAAAAGTTCTGTTCCAACTAGACTCTCCTTCCCACTAAAGAATTATATAAGAAAACTGATGAACTATATTATATAAGTCAATTATACAAATTCAAAATATGTCTATTTGTTAGGAAAATACTATTAAAGTCCGTACATACACGCATCACTTTAAAGCTAAATCTCATAAGTATGGTACACAAAACGAACATACCTATTATGCTACAATTACATAAAGCTAGGACTAATTATGGTATGTAAACTACCTAGCTCTACTCCATAATGTACTTGCCGAAACTCATACTGGAGGAAAAATCTTTTACAAAGTTTAAAGTTTAATCAAACAGTGTCAAACACCATAGATATCTTAGCTAGATGTAGGTATAGTTTGTTAACGAATATAACGTGTTTTGACTTTTTATATTATTGTATAGTCACCATACCTTTAAAGATTATGTTTTCTTCTATATTTATATTTAGAATCGGGAGCGATTCTTAATATGAATATGTGTAAGTGAACTTCTTGTCCTTTTGATAAAATAAACTCTCTAAACTTAAAGTTAATCGCCGCCAGTTCTCGATTTAAATCACAAAACATTTTCATACACTTTCAACGCAATAGTTTTACGCACATATTTTCTTCTTCCCTTCTTATTGGAAAATCGCGGATTCCGAGCCTTGGCGCGTCTCTCTTCTACCGGGATACATATATGATTGTCCTTATTTCCCTCCAGATCCAAATTTTTAATGACCCTTATCCTAGGGTCCTTTCCCTCCAGATCCAAATTTTTAATGACCCTTATCCTAGGGTCCACCTCCTTCCTCCTATAGGACTTTTTGTCCATAGCCCGTAACCTCGGGGCTTTTCCATCCTTTCCTTCCTTGGGACTTTGTGTCCCTGACCCATACCTAGTTTTGGGTCTTCCTTTCCCTCATTTGTTCATTTCCAACATCCTTGGATCCTGCAAACATAAAACACTTTGAGTAGACCGTTCATTTAATTTTGTTTCATAAGCATCCATCATAATACAATCCGACCTAAGAGAAGTAATTTTACTTGGTAACCTAGAAAACCTATTATCATTATTATAATTTAGTTTTCTCCAGTTCCGTACCCCTCGAAGGGTGCCTACGAGACCCTATTTTCTAAACCTCTGCTCTCCGTCCGTCTGTCCGTCTGCACGTGCGTCACGGCCCGAACCGCGAACGGCGTATCGTGAACCGTGATAGATAGAGAGTTGAAAGGAACGTGATTACGGATGTATGAAAATCCTATGCCTGGTTGCTTCCAATTCAAACTTTTTCTTTTAATGCAGATTACGCTTCCCATATTTCTTACAATTACCTATTGTTTTTTTTTTCTAGCAAAATCCACATTCTGAAGTACTAATGGACAATGTTAAACAAACGCCAGGGTACAGTAGTTGCGTCACTTGTGCCTCTTAACCATATAATATCTACATGCAAAAAGAATCTTTGATTTATAATTTCACATGATACTTATATATTTTATTTTAGCCATAATATGCACCATATGGCGTACTTTGTCGTTTCGAGTAACATAAGCAGAACTACCAAATTCGACCCTGGGAACGACACAGTCGCGACTCGCCGCCGAATGATACCTATTAGTTTATCATTAATTCCTTTTCATAGAGAAAAGCGATATCAACATAATAGCAGGAAAAAAATGAAATAAATATTCCGTTCGATACATCTCTATTCTCTACGACATCAAGATCTCTATCACAAGCTGATCGATCATAAAGATTAGAAGAAAGTAGGTACCTTATACATTATTTTATATGTTAACCGTAATGACCCGCATCTGTTCGATTTCCCTTTATTCGTTTCGTAAAAGATTCATCCTCGTACGTCCATCATCATCATCATCGTCATCTACATCGTCATCATCATAAGGTCACTGTTGAACATAAACCTTCCCTAGTAAGCACCACACGTACTGTCCTCAGCCTTCCTCATTCAACCCCTGGTTCCTATTGATACAAACCACTAAACCCCCCCCCCCCCATCAAATGTGTACCTATCTACATCCATCCATCATACCCAAATGCCGTGCTGGTTGATGTGATGAGCGACAAAGTGTTAACCTCTTCAATACGTCATGGAACTGTAGGAATAGCCATGGAAGACCTCCAAACCGAACGTTGATATTGTGTGTAAGTGGTCCCACGAGTCAAAAAAAAAATATTCTTGTCCATAAAGGAACAAGCCACGATATAGATTCTTCTATCGGAACTTAAATATTCCAATCACTGCATGTATTCCAACTAATCAGTTTGCTACTGTATATTTGAAGTTGATAATAAATAAAAATGTTAGCTTAATTAAATTCCTATGATAATTCGATTTTTGGTGCATCAACCAGCTTCACCTATTATGTAAAATTAAATATATAATTTTTTTTTTAAATTACCGGCTGTACATTTTAAACTAACCTAAGCAAAATATACTTTCTTACTAATAACTTAATCTTAAAAATTTTCAAGAGGATCCTTCCGCCTCAAATTAACTCAATGATAAAAATGAACAGGAAACTTTAAATGTTGTAAAATCCAGCCAATGCTTCGTACCTTGCCTTATTAATCCAATAGGTACTTCTTTGGATTTTGTCAAAACAAAATACTTTTACTTGTTGAGTGTATAATAAATAAATAATGTAATAAATCAATTAACTGTTAAAGCTAATAACTTTTACAGAAAGCGAACCTCATGATATCTCTTATGAGTTTTAAGCGTAAAATTACCACGCCGAAAACAAAACATGAGCTGACAGTATTCTTATTTGATATACGTAATCCAGTAATACTATATCTATCTACATAATTCGTAAATATGTATGTATAGTTTGTAAGTTACTATTTCACTTTATGCTGTTTCAATGCTTTAAGTTATTATTTTTATCTTTGTCTCATTTTTTTTAGTTTAGCCTCATTCTATTTTTAAACTTACTATTTCGCTATAATATTTACAAGTAACCTCATCGAAGACTACACGGTCTTCTGATAACCCAACAAGCATTTATCCAACAGCTATCGCTTTCACCCGAACGGAGGTTCCCTGAAATATACTGAGATAACAATACCTAGTCGACACATGGATGTACAAGAGCGGCAACAAGCTATGACCTCCTCTAGTCATAACTATATCTTTATGATTGTAACATTTCAAACAGTGAAAGTATGTATAAACCATTTCGTCCATAGGACATGCGCTCTAAAGAATGTTAATATAATTATCAGCAACTAAAAGCTTGAAGAAACTAATAGGTACAACTTGTCTTTGAAGTATGAAAATATGCACATTTATCAAGTATACCAGTCCATCAAACATTAACCCATTATAGCCTAGCGGTGCCATATGGCACCCAATTTCGTATGTTTAAATTGGCGGGCCCTGTCCTTGTAATAAGAGGTGAAGTCAAGTGGTTTGTTGTCAATGACATGCTAGAGGGACATAGCCATTACTCCATTTACTTTGTTTTGTCCCATAAGCTTTTTGTGACCTGCACGAGCACCTGTAAATCAGTGATGTGAAATTGCTGCCAATAATGGATGCAACATTCCAGTATAGGGATCATATTTTTTTTATTTTGAGTAATGTAATACTTTTATGCATTTACACTTGATGCCAAACCTTGCATTGACTTGTTCATATCATAAAACTGTCGTATTTTGTTTTATTGTTTGGATTATGGCATGTTAAAAGATATGGATGCCGTACGGCACCGCTAGGTCATTATGTTGTCTTTTTATTAAGTATACCAAAAATCTAATTTATGTCTTTTCTTTGGTTATTCCTTATGTAATGGCTTTTTTGTTTCAATGGAGATTGTACATTACATGAGGCACTTGCTATACTAGAAGAAGACGATGAACTCAAGCCTCAATTGCTATAAATTGAAGCTCCAGACCCTATAATCCTATCTGACAAAGATGAGGGTGGTTTCATAAATAATCCCACTGGTCGGCAACTCAATGCTAAATGTGAAGTGGTGCTATGCTCTACATCTGTTCATACCTATTTCAGTTCAGAAATACGCCGTCTATCAGCTTCAAACACCAAGCAAAAACATCTAAAAAATACTGGCAATCGGGTCTGACAGCATATGTTATGACAGCAGAAATCATTTATTGGTACCCAGCGAGTCATGTCGCAAGTGTGGGTTACAGTATTGTCACAGTCAGACTAGTGCAATAAATGCATCGTGAGGCTCTGTGCACCCTGCAACCTACAAGGTTCCTACAAATAATATATAATTTTATGGAAATATATGTAAATGTTCATATAATATATTGGATCTTTTAATCAATTTTGAACCTTGAACTATACAAGAGTTAATACCTTAATAATTCTCATCAAATTGTGGTAGAATATTTTGGTAACATTCAGTTATAAGAAATTTATGAGACATTTGAAAAGACACGGTAGGAGCCTAGCGGTGCCATGCAGCATCCATGGTTATTTCCAGAAGTAAGACTTGCGCCAAAATTCTAATGATTAGATCTGACTAATAGGGTCCATAATAACAACATATTAATGAAAAACTCAATTCTGAGACCTTAAAATAATTCAGGCTATAATGGGTTAAAGTACGCATTTATAAAATGATAACTCACTTATTAATCAAGATAACTACCTGTTTATCAAACCTACCCTACCAAATATAAATAACTACTCACCAAATGTAATACTTTATAACTTAAGTAAAAATATGAAACAAATGTGCATCAACCACATACATACACTCTTCAAATTCATCCATTTATCAAAATGTTATATAATATAACCATTCACCAAATCCATTATATACTTAGTTCATTAAATAGCTTAGTCAAACTTTACTCCACTTGCCACGATTGCAAATTTTCCAAAATAATCAGCCGCAAACATTGCAGCTCATCTCACTTGATAATGCATCCCTCCCTCAGAAAAACAGGCATTAGGAATGTCTTTCCAAGACGCGCGAGAGACAGCCACCGTGGCTTTTCGCGAGATTTAATCCAAATTGAACTAATGCCTAAATAAATGATTTAATTAGAGGGCGATTGCTTTTGCAACCTCTAACCGTCCAATCAAACACCGAAAGTATTCAATAATCCGAGACGTAAATAAAAACCCGTCAGAACACCGTATTTATAAAAACAGAGACAAGAAAAAGATTCCTCCTCGCAATAGATCGCGTGACATCCAACAAGTGAATTATCGACTTTATTACACAACTTATCCTCAACATGTTTTACATCATTTCCTACAATTGAAATCTTTCTATTTTAAATACCCTAACTACAACTTCATAATCCAACCAAAAATCAAACTAGATTTATCCCTCGGTCCCACATCTTTAATGCTTTTTTTTTTCTGTTTGGGTAACTAAAACAAAAAAAAATATATACTCATGTTATAAAACGTTGTCAAAGCTTTCCTGAACGCGCTAAATAAGCAAAAACATAAAATCAGGCGAAATGCCAGACCAGCCGAAAACCCTTCAATGCTTAATCAGCCTAAAAAAAAAAATTATGATCAATATTCATATTATTATCATGAGATACTACCGGCGCTCCTAAGCGAAATTTATAAGGCACCGCATTTCGATTTTATCAAATAGACTGATCAATTTCGAGAGCACAACAAACGTGGTTTCCTGAGAGTTTTGTTAACTAAATGCATATCGAAACTGAACTATCGCGAAGCGAGTCAAGCGAGCGTGAATTTTTTTTAAAATATATTTCTGGGATAATGTCATGCCACAAACGCGAGCGTAGTGCAAAGATATTTGCCTAAAATTTCTTTCGTACAACAAAGAAAATAGTATTTTGGTAGTAGGTACTTATTATCGCGCCCTGCCCTAAGGGCAGTACTGTAGGTATATTACCATTAAAAAAACTTACTCTAATTTTAATAGAACATTTGCCAGGAATTTAACCCGCCAAGCGATGTTAATCCAATAAAAACAAAATCATATTGCATTTAAATGCGGCAGTACACAGTTAATTGCGTGAATACAGGTAAAAAAAAAACCCCGCTGCCCATATACTATACCTACCTACTACTCGTAGTACTCAAATTATTGTGCCAGTATTAAAAGTAAATTAGCTGTTATCTAGCATGGTAGACTACGGCCTAAACCCTTCTCATTCTGTGAGGAGACACTTGTTGCTCAGTAGTGGGCCGGCCATGGGTTGTTCATGGTGAGCTGTTATCAGCAAAGTTATGTTTGAAACTCAAACATTACGCGTTTCAAGTGGTAAAAATAGATAAATGAAAACATTTCTCCTCACTTTTGTAAAAAAAAAACACTTATTTATGCACCCCGTATTTAAAACTATCTGACTACCTACCTACCATAATTTTAAATTTAGTTAAAGAATAACCAGATAAGATAAACCTACTTTTACACCCATTTTAGGATTTATATTTCTCAAAATGCTCAATTTATTAACCCTGGTCACTATTACTTTATTACAACGGATCACCTTCATTTTTATCAATTAACATTTTATATCCCCAATCACTCAGTAACCATTACAAGTAGAGGCGGATTATTTCACTGGCAGGCGTAAAACGAAAAGCTATTTCATGTAACTTTTTCTACCTTATCCCAAAGCGGTTTACAAAAAATAATAATTTCACAAAACAACATTCAAGATGCCCAATGAATGCTGTGTGATAATATCGCGTCACTGTGTGCTAGAAAAAGGAAAACATCTATCTATACAATGAATGCAGCAAACGATTGAACCTAAATCCAGAAATTCACCTTCCGTAAAACAAAACCACTATGTGAAAATAAATCCCTATCGTAACTCTTAACCAAACTAATTCGGCACACGATTACAAGTGTGAAGATTGAAATACCACGTTCTGTGAGTTATGCACCTGTGAAATCATTTAATGAGAAATAAAACCCCGGCAGGACATAGTAGATACATCCTGAAAACTATTTAAAAGTAACAATAACGCCCATCATTAAGTAAACCACACTTTTTATATTGTTTAACACTATGTTCACTATCTATTCCATTGTACCCACGATACAGGATAACCTAGTGCGGGTACCACCAGAAACAGGAAAATTGTACAAGACTGTATTTTATAAATAAACATTTTTCATTTTTCATTGTAAAATAAGCCTTCTAAATACCTCAATGTTATTTAAACCACAATTTGAAGGTCGATCGCATTTGTATAACCAATATACAAGATGAATTATAAACATGTGGGTAATTCTAGGTATCATAACGTTATATAATTTCCATTCCAACTCGGAGCAAAGCTTTTTAACAAAATGATAACTAAATGTAGAACAAACAAAACGAAAACCCACACAAATAAAAAAAATAAAAAAAAAATTACCATTAATAGCTATCAATAAAAATAAAATCATGGAAAGATCCTACCCGTTTATCCAGAAATCCTTTGATGCCATGACTAGGTACTTTGATATATTGAGGCCCAAATATTGGCCTTGTGCTCCAAAATGTCTGTGGTCTACTAGACCTCCACTTCTTTCTCGTTCCTCTGTATATTTCCACTTGTTTCTCTGAGTCGTGAGCGTGACAAGAAAATATTATATTTTCTTGATGTCCCTCTTCTGACCTTTTGGGTAAGGTCTGACGAAATCACAAACACAATCTTTATGATAAATTATTATACTTTTATTTCAGATTTAAATTTATTAACTTTTACATTTGTGTCAAATAAATGTTGTTCCTCTTACGTTAGTATATTTTCGAATGTCGTCGTTTTTAAACCACTCTTACAGGTAACCTCTCCACGTTTATTAGCCACTCCCCTTTTTATCTTATCGTTATCCGCCAATCCAAATTGTACAATGAATAAACTTAGTGACTAATATACAAATCATCAAGCTCGTTTAACAAATCATCTAAGTAATAAAGATGTTTTCATCTTATATATTGATTACAAATATTATCCTTTATTATACTACAATTCATCAACTAAAAACTATAAGAATTTTATATACAGTACGTTTATCGATCAGATGTTGAACAACTTCAGCCAATCAATGACGCCTTCTAATATGATGTTATGATTTGTTATGATTTGAGTGGCGCCAACTATCTAATCAGTAACTTCTACACGTTTATAGATAATTAATATGGGCCAAGCTTACAGTATGGATTACCATGCCTAATAATGTGAATATTGTTTAAGATGTAAAGAAATATATAATGCTAAAGTTTTTTAAAGTTACTTTGTTATAATCAGAGTTCTTTATATCTCAGAAGATGAATAAGCGATTCCACAAATTAGAAAATAAAAGAACTTGAACAGAAAATACTTACGTATTTGAATAAGAAGGCGTTCATGAGATTTTTCATTCAGGTGCTTATTACCATTGGCAAGTGTTTGCCATGAGATGGCCATAAGTTTATTCTAATTCTGGAAATTGTGTGTTCACAGCCAGGAGAACAATTGGACCAAGTGCTAAGTGACTTGGACAACCTGATCAACAGTTCCGCCCCTATCACAGTGGATGATATTGGCGATGTATTTAATCAGGTATTCATTGTATTTTAATGCCTAACTGTTACTCTACTTAACTTCTTGTTTAATTTTATTGTTTTAATACTATTCCAAGCAAACTAATTTAAAGCATTTATGTTGCAATTGTACCTCGAATAGAAATTAAAACAACCCATTTGTTTAAAATATACAAATCCAAAAATTTATTTACATCATGGTTAAGCAAGAAAATCCTTAAAGCGTTTTTTTTTTTTTTTTAGGTAGATGAATTATTTGAACATCACGACAGCCTAGAAATCCCTGGTCGTCTTTTACACCTCCTAGATAATTTGGGTGCTGCCATAGAGCTGAACGGATCAAGAAGCGTTACTACAGTGCGGAACAACATTGCTATGTTGCTAGCCGATGCTGAGCCAAGCCATCCCGTGAGAGGCATGAAGATAGCAGCAAGAGACAACGATGTATTTACTGACGGTGCTTTCGAAATTATCTCAGGTAAAGTTGGAAAAACTGTTGCTCTCTTAGTTGGCCATAAGCCAAGCTAATAAAACGTCGTCGTCCATTAAGCTGCTATAGAGAACGACTTTCTTATATTTTTAATTTTACTATAGACTAATATTAACATTTCAGCCAACAACTTTACGACAGATAATGTAACATTATGTAAAAGGCATTAAGTGGCCACAATAGATAATGATGCATTTACTGACGCTGCTTTCGGAATTATCTCAGCTAAAGTCGGTAAAACTGTTTTTGCTCAGGCCATCTCTCTTAGATTAGTTAGTCAGAAGTCAAGCTATTATGTGAAAGGTATATAGCCACGAGAGACACTGATACGTTTACTGATAATATGTAGTTCTTTCGAAAGTAAAGTTGCTAAAATTTCTGTTTTTCAGACATACTGCATTTTAGGTATATCTGAAGTCAAATGGTCAAAAACTAAGCTATCATAAGCGTATTTGTAGCGTAAATATAATAACGCCATGAAAAATAAAAATATCTTTAGGTGCCTTTAGTGACGATGCTTTTGAAATCTCAGAATAGAAACCATTGTTTCTTTTCTTTAAAATATATTTGTCCTTAATGTTTGTCTCTTCTTCGTTTCAGGTGAAGTAAACAGAACAGTCCTCGACTCCGAAAGGAACGAGGTAGTGGTTCACTTGCCACAGTCCGTGTCAGACGCATCTCGTCGCATTAGTTTCGTGGTGTTCAGGAACGATAGAGCCTTCCAAGCGAGCCAAAAATCTTACTCGGTTAACAGTCGCGTACTGAGTATCAAAGTGGAGGATGTCACCAACTTTGAGAATGGAGAGGTAACTGAAGCTTTAACATTATCTAATCATACAAATGTTCCAATCGTTTGATACTAATGCATCTGAAATCTAGCATTTAGACAACTGAAACTAAATTTTACCATCGGGGTGTTTAGTCAAAAATATAGTCAGTTGATATAGGTAGAAGAGTTTTTAGGGTAGAGAACTTCTAGCCAAAATCACCAAAATAGCAAAACTTGTCTAGATATTTCCGACCGTTAAAACTTCGGAAGGTTTTCGGAGTTGAGTTTTTGGAACTCTAGAATGTTACGCTATTTACCGGATTAAATATGTACATTAACCATCTTTTTCTGGCATTATGCAACTATTGTCTTCATTCTACAATTACGTACATACTCCCATAATTCATACAATAATTTTGGACAATTTTCCCGCAGGTAATAGACATCCATTTAAGCCCAACAACAACAGAAACAGACCGCAACGCAACAAGAACATGCGCTTACTGGAAATTCAATGAAGATGGAACTGGATCCTGGTCCTCCGATGGTTGCACCCTCATCCGTGCAACTGAACCAGGCATGCTAGACACTTGCAGATGCACCCATCTCACGCATTTCGCTGAAGTATTGTTCCCGAAGTCAGTATTTTCCCAAAAGGATGAAGATGTTTTGGAACTGCTAACTGTTATTGGATGCTGCTTATCTATTTTTGGGCTGATAATGGTTGGAGTTACGGCAGCCATGTTCAGATCCTGGCGACGAGATTATAGCAACAAAATCTGGCTTCAATTATGTATATCAATATTCTTACTCGTCCTTAGCTTTTTAGTAATTATTTTTGCTAAATTTGACCAATACAGTATTGCTTGTATGTTAATAGGTGTAGTCTTACATTACTCAGTTCTATCGTCATTCTGCTGGATGTTAGTAGCAGCAGTGTTATCGTATAGAAGATTAGTATTAGTCTTCACAAGAGATGCCTCACATAAACTGTTGAGAGCATCTGCATTTGCTTGGGGGGTTCCTTTGGCTATTATTGGCATTCTTCTTTCAGCCGCTCCGTCTTCTTACGCGGGGCGTTTCGAAGAGAAAATGCCGAGTGGTTCTTTTTGCTATCCTTCTGGACTTGCTATGTGGCTGGCTGTATATGCCCCCATAGCATTTATATTACTTGTAAACTGGACACTATTTGCTTTAATAGTCCGTTCCGTGTTTGCATCTAGGGGGATTCAGAGACATGGGGATTCGAACGAAGCTCTCCGTTGCGCTTCCGTTAGTTGTTTATTGGTTTTCCTTTTTGGGCTGCCTTGGATTTTTGGTTTGTTCGCTTTCAACGTTGTCGCTGCGTACTTCTTCACGTTTACGGCGACTTATCAAGGGTTTATGTTGTTCCTTTTCTTTGTCCTTGGGAACAAGAAGACTAGGGATTTGTGGTTGAACAAACTAAAGATCAAGCAGACACGCAAAGTGCCTGTGACGTCATCTACATATTCCAATAGCCGTACAGGTTGGAGAGGGGCTGCATCGCCGTTGTCTGTGGAAGCTAAGGCATCGAAGCCTAAATCTTTGAACCAAGATGACTCTAGGTTTTCTTGACGAAGGCCTAAACCCAAGCAGCCAATTATAGGTTAATATTTCAACGGGTAGGTATTTCTCGAAAAAAATTCTCGACTTTTACTCGACAGAATCACACTTTCTTCATAGATTCTTATGAAATAGAAATGCATACAGTTTGAGATATAAGATGTGCATTAACCTTAATTTTTGTTAATTATGAAATTGTACCTAATATTATAGTTTGGCCATATTGCTACTCTTTCTAGCGAGGCGCTAAATTCTGTGTTCATTATTCTATACCCTAAATTGTTATGTTAAATAGTTTTATTTATTTTTTGTTATTTATAATCTATTTGATAGGATTTAAATGAAGGAGTTATTTTCTAAAAATATTGTTATGAGTATTAATGAATGATTTTTCTTTTCAAAGTTGTCCAGCTTTGATTGGCTCGCATATTGTTAGTATTAAAACGAGGCTATGAAAGTGATTAAAACCTTTAGAATAGGACCTATTAATTGTAAGCGTTAGTTAATTATGTCTTGATGTATAGTCGTGAGAAAAAAAAAATTACTTTCGCTTTTAAAATTCATTTCTAGTGGGTTCATCGGCCCACGAATTTTAAAAATGGTAGTTATAATTGAAATATGTTTTATTTTAATAATAATTGGTATGTAAGTAAAGTTATCAAATGTTGTCGTCGTTGTCAACCGATAGACGTCCACTGTTGGACATAGGCCTCTTGTACACCATCTTGCGCTATCTGTCTGATGGGGTACATAGTCCAAAAAACCGATAGATGTTGGAACTCCAAGGTGCTGGATGGCGACCGCGTACCAGCTTAGCGTTGGCAAACCTCCCACCAGGCTACCAACTATGAGATGCATATTATATAAGGTGGACTTACATTTTGTAGTAAAATTTTGCTTTAGCTAAGTCTGGGCCACTACTACCAGTTGGGCTATAAACTCCGTTTTAAACTCGAATAACGTTCTAGTTTCCCGAAAATGGCAAAAAGGGACCCTTTTAATACATTTTTATTTGCTTAAGATAAATATTTCAGCTTTGTATCTATACTATTTAAAATGCTTTTGGCAGCTATTTTAAACTGTTAGGCTAATAAGTCATAAAATTATTATTAGAAAGAAAATCTAAGACATCGAATAAGTATTAATATCTAAAATAGTTACTACGATAGAGATAGGAGATGTTAATTTATTTATGTAAATAGTTTAGCGATGAAGTAATTTTCATGTACAGAACAAATATTATTTAGTTATTACCTACATTAAGTAATAAACGTTGTGGCATTTATTATAAATTATAAATGTGAATATAAATTAAAACTTATTTATTACACTTTAGTTTTATTTGCCTACTACCCTTCATCATCTAATCTAGCAAATCATATTATTTGAATCTATGTCACAAAACAAGCTCAAATTAATTTCAAATTGTCGAAAAAAGTTACTAATATCTTAATAACTAATAATGATTCTTATAATAATTATATTCCTAGGTACCCAATCACAAAGATAATATTATAAAATTCCAGAGAAGAAAAGCTCATAATAGGTATGTACATATTCGTATTTTAAAAAGTGAAGACAAATTCGTACGTTTGTGTTTGTGAGGAACCGACTAATAATTAATTTATTTTTGTTCATATTGCCAGTCTATAGAAGACAATCATTAAATTTTTCACTATTAAGCAATAATTTTTTTGGAAAGGGTTTAAAAAGATCACTAATATTCCTCTTTAACTTCCATCTAATCTTGATGTATGTCCGCTGTGTGTTTGATTACTCCATCTGGTGAGATTCGAACCTTTGGCCTTACGGATTTAGTCTTTATTTTTGTCTGAATTTAGATCTCTTTTTAGATACTATATTATTTGAACAATCCATACTACCTACTTAATATTGTAAATGTGAAAGTCTATCTTTCCAATTTTTCAAGGCCCCTCCGCTTCACTTATTTTGACTGGTACAATCCTTGAGACGGACAAATACTACTTTTTAATGGAATTCAATGAGCTCACATGTGGCTATTTAAACCTACATCCACGCTGAAGTCGCATCATCTACGCAATTCATCAATATACAATAATATAATCTACATTTTTCGCTTAACATTTACTTACCACTCGAGTAGATAATTAGAACTTTAGCTATATTTAATTAACATGAGTATAAAAGAGGCTTTATTAGCAGATACCGGCAATTAATAGCCCGTCGCCATAGCAACGCCCCACTGAGACTTCACGCTTCATCACCTCGATGTTTACGTTGTCAAGGCATTTTCAATCTGAAAATCCAGCCAGAGCCATCGGCTCGTTGAAAGACAATTTTCCAAGCAAAAAGCAGTAAAAAGTAGCAAAAAGTAATAAAAAATGTTCTGGGGAATAAGTCCAGCCCTTGATCTTCAAAAGGAATATCTAAAACATGGTGATAAAGGTGCGTACGAATTAAATTTTCTGATCATAGGCGGTTGTGATGCGAGACATATCCTCAAAACTTTGGCCCAAGCGTACCGACATACAAGACGGTATATGAACATATTCGTAATAGATGGCTGCCCAGAAATCATAGCTCGACAAATCCTCCTCCTGTCTATGGCCTTGGAGAAAACGAATCGAAGTGGTCTTCTAGAGAAAACCAGACGGTTCCTCGAAATCTACGGAAATATGCTTCTGCGACCTCCAACTTCAAGGTATCTTGTTGCAAAAGCACGTCAGTTAGTTGGAATGATAACAAACCCTGAATACATGAGCTGTCTCCTACCCTGTGTGTCAGTAGACCAAATGAAGTACCGGGAGAGAGATTACATGGAGAACCTTTTTAGCTTCTGGACGACTGGGAACACAAACCAGTTCAACGCATGCGAGTTGTGGGACCATAGAGTCAGATTAAACCTCGGTGTCAGATATGATAATAGAGTTGGAGTGTTCGACTGGGATTATCATATGCGCTTGAAGGAAGCAGCCAGCCAGATATGCTTTCAAGAGTACAAGCATTTTAGAGAACATGGAATAGCTTTTACTTGGTTGGAAACGGAGGTTTGCCGACCGAACGTTTCGTTGGCTGCTGGAGTTTACAAGTGTGGGAATAGATACCTTCACCGTGGATATCTTGGGGATTTAGTCACTTCTCCATACATCGCATATGGCCTCGATTGCGAAGACGAGGATATGCTAAAGTCCACTCATGGGGTCAATTACAAAAGATCGACTGATATATCAGAGCGTAATGTAATGAGGATGCTCTATGAAATCGAAACGCGTAAGCCGTTTGAGCCTAACGTGATGAATTTGGATACCCAACAGAATTTGGGTATGACAGTTTTATGCGAGCTCGATGCAAAGATTTCTGAAAGTGGGCCGGAAGCTCCGGTACTTTTGCGTGAAGACCGGGATACGTACATAGACGTCGACTTTGGAAAAGTCCATTTCTTATCACTTTCTGCTTTGGACCATTATCCGCATAAGCCTCAGTTTCAGGGGCTGTTTCACGGAGTATTCGTCGGACATAATGTGCTTCCTCGAGTGAAACCCAGTGTATGGTCGATGGCTAGAGACGATGCTGTAGTAATAATGGAGTCACGGAAATATGTGGTAGAGTTAAAAAGAGATGACGTGAAGGCATATGGTAATCAGATCCAGCAAGCGGCGACGACAGCGCAGTGCGAGAAGATTGGCTCTTTTGATCCCGAAAAGGATGACTTTGCCAAGTTTCTTATTAGAAGGAAGAGTGAGAGCACTGACCCATTTACGTAAAATAAAATAAATATTAAGTTGATTCGTGTTTCATTGAAATACTTTGTACCTTCCTACCTGAATTGAAGAGTGATACACAACACCACTCTCGGTTGAAGTTTGTTCTCCTTGGACAATCAAAATCAAATAGAGTAGAATTTTTGTGTGGTTCCTTGATCTCTCATAGTAAAATTATATTATTTTTATGAATTATTTCTATTTTTATTCCACTTGTCTAAACTGTGATTCGTCTATCTTGCATCCTTACGGCTTGTTCAAGTAAGGCGTTCCATCTTTGACTGTATCATCAAAAAATCTATAACAATCTGGTTCATATTATCTCCCTCTCGCTCTTAATCCAGTGGCTCCCTCATGAGTCATGACTGAGGATCGTGATTACCTCCCTGGCGAGACAACATTTTGTGATAAATATTGCCCTTCCATCGGGTCGCGTTTTAAGCCATGTGGTTCATATAGATAGTCCAAAAGCTGAAAAGGGGGTTATTTCAAATGAAACGTTCAGAAAAATTTGTGTTCATCTATTTTCTTTCATTAATAATATGTTACATTCATTTAGTAAATAATATAGCAAATATATTTACAAGGACAAAATTAAACTGAAAATGTTCAACGTATATAACGTTTCCTTTTTTGTTCTTTTTCGTTCAAATTCGTATAATATTATATCACTTAACACTAACTTTTCTCTAAATCAGTAGGTCGATGGTGATGGTGGTTGCAAATTATCGTAATTTTACCTATTTAAATACAACTTCAATTGTTTGTTTCTAATTTTAAATAAAAAGAAAAGGTAAATGTATATTTTTCAAATCATTTTGCTGGGGTGAGGCCTAAACAATTTAATCGTGGAGGGCGTAGACCTTGGGAGCATGAACTCCAGACATAGAAGAAAGGAAGAGAAAAGTGAATGCCCCTTTTGCAAGTGAATTATTCTCGAATAGACTAATAGTTCGTAGCTAGAGTGAGTATTTAATACAGAGAATGGAGCGAAAGTAAAAGTACTAAAGGGTTATTAAGCTCATTTTGTATAGCTTGCTTTAAAACCTTTGCAATGCTTAAATTTTCCTTTATACTTTTTGCTCTGCCAGCATAAATTCTAGTTCATTGATTGAGTGATAGGTAGAATCTACATATTTTTAGTTTATAGCTATGTAAGTTAACGTACGTTCTTGTTTCAATGTAGCAATTTTTGTGGACCTCACAGATGCGCCGTGGTCTTTTGTTTTTTGGGAATTAACACTCTCTAAAGACATTCAGACAAGCTCTCATTTAGGTCTGGAAAAGTTAGCTTAGGAAGGTGCGTGGTAAGTTACTTTTGGTTCATGTTCTCTACCACGTATAACTTAGAGCATGAACAAGCACCTTCTAGGAAATCGCGCTTCAAACTAGAACCTCATCTTTCCTTATTGTTACATGGATGCATATTTAGTGGAAACCTATGTAAAGCAAAATAAATGTCTGTCTGTCATACTTTCACGGCTTATCCACTTAACCGATTTTGACGCAATTTGGTACAGGGATAGCTTTCTATTCGGGAAAGTCAAATAGGTTTAACGGAATTTTATAAACGACAGACGCGCGAGCCGGCGGGACGCGCAGCGAGCCGAGTTCCCATGAAAAAGGATCCCATTCAGGGCGCGAAACAAGTCGGACTTACACCGACTAAATACGTGAGTATAGCTGGTACATTCTATACTTAGAATTTTATAAATCTTATTTAACGTAGATGAAGTTGCGAGTAAAAATAAAAACTGTAGATTAATGTGACATTGGTATGTGGAGTTTGGACACCATACAATATGTATGGTTTCCATGAAATGTAATAAGTGTAACATTGATTTATTGTTAGGATGATATAAAAATTAGGATAATTCGCAAGTGACCAGAGCACCACCGTGAGCAATGGCCGAGTACGGCGCCGTCAATTGACGAATTAGGCCTGCGCGTCACACGGGTGTGCGGCGAACAAGTTCTCGCATTGGTACATCAAACACATTGGCAGATGGTAGATGATAGAAAATGTCTTCAAACAAAGTGTGTATGTGTGTACGTGTGTGTATAGTGTGCATTTGTGCGTGTGCATGAGTGGGTGTATGTGAGTATGAGTGTGCGTACGTGTAGCGTATGGGTGTGTGTTACGTCCCGGACACATTTACGGCCAACAACGCGATGCTCAACGGCATTTCCCGTTCAACGTAGATGTATCCACGATCAATGTACAACGGCATTCACAATGCCGTTTGGCGTTAGACGATTTTAATCCCAATTCAATTGGCATTAGACGTTAACTGTTCGTTTGCGGACACTCAGTTTAACGCGTTGATTATCGCGATAATTATGGTGCTGTTGGGCATTGACATTAATCTTAATGTAGCCGCTACATAATGGTTCATCGTTTCTCTATGTAATTGTCATAAATTATAATTTTAATAAAATATGAGGTCCATTTTGCTTAGCGTTCCGAATGTACATGATATTATTGTCGTAATAAATATATCATAACATAAACTATATTATGTCATGAAAAATTCAATATGGCGAATATGACATACAAACAAGTTCAGAAAAATCCATCGAACTTGGTATCAAATGGAAGATTTCTGCTACGTACATTTATATAATAAGTAAATAAATATTATGATGCGTTCGTCCATAGGTAGTTAGGTAGTGGTATTTTCAAGAGATGTAGTCGGTTTTTAATTTTTGAACTGTATCTTGTTTGAGTGTATGAACACACACACATGCACACACACACTACACACATTCATGTTATTTTTTATTTTATTTTTGTATTTTTATTTGTCACGAAGGGTTTACATCAGGGTTCACACAATAATTATGAAATGATCTATTTTTAACAACAATAAATCATTTTAATTTTTCATAATATTTGATACTTAATAAAATATTATTATGTCTTTGTTCACCACACACCAGTGTTTAGATATACAACGCGCGCGCACGCGACGCCTCCTGGGGTTGACACTCGCTCTGTACACAGTTGCAATACACAGACTACGCCATAGACGGAGACTTGTAGACCTAACCAAGACACACGCCAGTGTGTCCGCCAAGTTCTAATAAAAAAAAATATATTCTAATAACTATTTTACTCGCATAGAGAAATTCACTTTGGATCCAAACGAGATCAAGTTTAACATGTAGACCTGATTAAGACACACGCCAGTGTGCCCACCAAGTTCTAATAAGACAAAATGTATTCTAATTAGAAAACTTAATAAGCTGCACACACAGATTTACTTTGAAGGCAAAACGAGAGTAATTTTGTGCGACATTGCGAACTGTGCTGCTCAAGTGTAAAACAGTCTTTAAATAAATATATATTTATTGATCGTAAAAATATAACGTACAACAACCACAAGCAATAAATATGTTAATTGGCACTATTAAGTAGGTAACGAGTTTACCTTTTATTGCTTGTTAGGTAGGTACTTATTGCTCACCGCGCATTAACTAAGAATCCACCATACTGTGACTCCTTAGCTGGAAGTACCTATACTTTGATTCAATACTTATTATATTTTTAAGGGGCTTTCAATAGATTTTAGGCGTTAAGTAATCGTTGGCTTTCCTATTTTTACTTTGCTTTTATTTTTTTGTTTTGGGTGTAGTGTGTCCACAGTGTAGTGGATTCAGTATGGCCATAGAGCTATCACTTCGTTTGCGTTTTATAGTATAGTTTTTCGCATTAACCGTAATTGTCTACAAGTTACTCCGTCTACGAAGTAGGCATACTGATTGATACAGGCTGTAGCACGGTGCGAAGGACAAAGGCTTACGACAGTGCAGTCATTTGGCATACAGTCCGAGTAAAGTTCACATACATTGTTTATTTCATTAATCCTTTTTCGTCACACAAATTGCATTTTCAAGCAAAATGCAAAGGAAACACACTTAAAATCTACGCTTTCAATACTCTCATTCTTTAATAGACAGATGGCAGTATAAACGTTCCCTTTTTACACATCGCACACCCAGAACAACACTGTATTATGTCGAAAAATCGCAAAATTGACTTGTAAATATAATTGAATAGCCAAAAATTTGCCGCGTATACCACGAAGACAGGCGTATTTATATTTACAAAAATGTCCAACAGAGTGCGCGCTAACTCTCTATTGGTGAAGACGCGCAGCCAGAGCCTTACCGCGAACACAAAACTATTTCGAGTTGCAACTTATCCGCTTAGGGAACAGCACGCAGATCCTTTACGCAACAGTGAATTATTTTGTGATAATACGGTGTTGTTGAATGTGTCATAAAAAATACTCCGAATCATTTAGTTTTAATTCAGTGTTGGTGACTGTGCTTATACAACGTATTTGATACTATTTCGAAATAGTACTCTATTGTTGACGAAGGTATGTTAGATTTTTTGTATTATTTCAAAATGGTTCTATATTGTTCGTAAAAGGTGAAAATCAGTTAAATAATGCACTATTGATGGTAGATATAAATTATGCCCTAATTTTGTTAAATAATCATTATAAATATTTTTTTATACTTATAATTGTTACTTACATTGTAAATTAAAAGAAATATATTTACAATTTGTGTTGTTCTTTATATACAAAAAGATTAATAATTTTGTTTGAGATAATGCACTATTGTTGAATTAATTAAATTTGTTATTGTTATTTGGCAGATGATGAGAGGTCGTGGTCTCCTGTTACTTAAAATGGCAATGGAAGCAACTACAGAAGAAACCGGACCTGTTCAACAAAGCAGCGTGGAAAAGGATGTCGAAAATACAACCGTTGCCGCATCAACCGATGAGACGTCAGCGAAGGCAGCATCAGCCGATAAAGCATCAGATAGGGAGGTACCCGTTTGTATTTTATCTGATCATAGCGACGAAGAAGATTTTATAGATGATTCGGACACGGATCCTACTTTTGTAGTACCTGTTAAAGAAATATCTCGGCCTCTTGTAATCCCTAGAAGATCCCTCTTCTTCTTCCTCGAGCTCCTCGTCAGACTCAAGCTCATCATCGTCAAGCTCCAGCAGCTCAAGTAGTTCATTTGATAATGAATCCAATAGACCGGGTACATCTACAGCAAATATTCAAGGGAATTCCAATACTACTCCGACAAACGCACCCTCAACTTTTTCTGCCAGTGACACTGCTCCATCAGTGAGCTAACCCAAGATAAGTAGAAAGAGAATACGAAACCCTGCTGGCTGGAAGTCCAAGATTGCTAAGGCATTACGGAATACAGGAAAAGAGTATGTTTCTTTAACAAATCCTGCAAAACTGATCGCTGGGCGTCAAATCCGTCCACCTTGTGGCGACAAATGCAGGTTGAATTGCAAAACTAAAATAGACGAGATGGTAAAACGAGATATTTTCAAACAGTTTTGGCAGTTGGGTGATTTGGAGAGGCAAAGAGAATTCATAGTAAGGCATACACAAGAAATCAAACCGAAATATAGGTACATCACTTCTCAAAAATTGAGGGCTTTGAATTCGTCTTACTATTTTGAAAAAGATAACACAGGATTAGGTTATGTAAAGAGTTTTTAAGGCTACGTTGAGCATTTGTGACAGGTATATTAAGCCGGCCCTTTCAAAGAAAACAGATGGTGATTTTATGGAATCTGATGCACGTGGGAAGCATAGTAATCACCGCAAAATAGACTCTGAAATAAAAAATAGTGTGACTGATTTCATAAATTTTGTTTTGTTCATAAAATTTTAAACAGTTTTTGTTTTATGTAACTGTTGTTTATTTGTTTTTAATTTATAACAGTTTGTGTTACTTATAATTGTTTTGTATCCAACAAACTTTGCCATTAAAATTTCTTATTTTTTGATTAACAGAAGATTATTGAAGATTTTTTTTTTGTTTTTTTTTGTGATTTACATGTTATAAGGGTCCAAAACGAGTACTAGTTTAAGTTCAAAATATAAGTACCTACTGATTTTAGTAAAATGTTGTCTTTTATTTCTTTATTAATTGGTATATTCCTAAAAACAAAACAAATGGGTCATTATTGTTTATTGAATTTCAATAAATAAACAGTAGAATAATAGTGCATTATTTCAGAATCAATCAGTAAAAAGGACGTAACTCAAAATAATTATGTTTTATTTCGTTCAGTCATTCCACAACAGTGAATTAAGTCAAAAAATGCATTATTTTGCATTATTAATGCGTTTACAATCAACTGAACTTGATAATGCTGATACGCATTGGATTCTTTACATGCAATGTGCAGAACATTCGCAATAACTGTCACATAACATGAGATAACGGTTTTTCGTCGATTCTGAAAAATAAGCTATTTAGACTTAGTGCAGTGTTGTTCTGGGTGTGCGACATATTATCACATATCATAAAAACGTGCGTGTGTGAACTATATTATTATTATTTAATGTGCGTTGATGTAGTCACTATGTACATCCATTGTCGACCTACATAATTTTCTTTAAAGCAATACTGTTTTTGTGTGCGATAAAATCATTAAACGTCCTTACACACTATACACTAGACTAACCTCGAACATTGTTAAATCTACAAATTGTTACATAAATTTTACAAGTCTACTTGTAATACTGGTTTATATGGTACATGCTAGCCTGTGGCCTGCGCCTCCGCGCTCCGACGGCGAGTGTCTCGCCCAGTTACAGAGTAAATATTCGTGGCTACCCTGTACGCGTTATTAGATACCTATCTTATTGTTAGTATATTATAACGTTTAACTAAGAGATTAATTATATTAAACGCGGCCATCGGGCCGAACATTTCCGTGCGATAGCGATCGACATCGGCGAAGCGGCATTGCCGTACAAAAGGAAAAATAGCTCTCACAGGTCACAGTGTAATAAATGGTTAAAATTTTCACCAGTATAACATTTTTTTTAATGATAATTATTAACAATTTCGCTGCACCCACGTCGATCTACTTGGGCTAAACGAATTAATTGTTTACTATTAGATATTACCATAACTTTAGTTTCCTACTAGTAATGCGTGGCGTCGCCACCTAGCCTAGCGTAACTCGAATGAAACGATAACATCCTAAATTGTCAATAAAATAAACGGAAACTGTAACATACTAGAGGCCGCTTCGCAATGCAATGCGGTGCTTAATTTATTATAATATCGAGTGATATCTTATTTTCAATTTTATTTACTATGTGGGTACATTTCGTCGATTGGACATATCAATCGATAACATTTATACGTTTTTACATCAATAGTAAGTATACCTAGACATCTAAGCTATCTCGTCTCTAAGTTATCGCGTCCACCGCATTGCACTGAGCGGCTCTATTTCAACATACTCGTACATCTTTCACGTCAGCGTAAATTCGTTTCAATATAATAATATCAATATACATATATATATCTGATAAAATTCGAAATAACTTATAATATTCACATTAAGATTACTATTTTAGAATATGTTTACTTTATGATTCTAGATACAAAAACATTATTCGAGTACGGTTCGAGATCTCAGCGTGACAGTCGATCGACGAAAAATCAATTTCCTAAAACATTTTCACTAAAACATTGAGTAAGTAGATCGTTTGGTGTTATCATTACTGTAGGGTTAGTACAAGATTTTGCATCTCACTAACGTTGATAGAATAATTCGAGCGTCGAGACACATTGGCTTTAAAATACCTCGACTACTTTATTTTAAAGCAAAAGTTCGTTCATACAGCTGCAGCCAGCGCTCCAAGCGGAACCTTGCAAAATTACAATCAGTGGTTCTGAATCTTAGACCCTCAATCAAGGATATTTAGGTCCATTTTACTCTGTCACCACGATCTGACTGTTTCCACGATCGATTTTATCAACGTTTGGTGAGCTGTAACATCTCATAGTAACCATACTGTTCTCTCTCGAAGTCGCGTGTAGCGTGAAGTCGGGCGTATGTTCGGAGAGGTGATACAGTGCGATGAAGTGTCTCTCCGAGGACGGTTCAGCCCGCCTTCGCTCCACTTGCCCCAGGTACGCGGCGACGGAACGGGGACCAGTGTTGCCAACTTAGTGCTTTCAATACTAGGTTTAGTGTATTCTTTGATATTTTAGCACTTAGATTTCGGTTTTATTACATAATGCGCAATTTAGTGAGTTCTTAAGAATGCCTTCTGCTCAAGAAAGGCAACATTGATAGGGTAGAACAAATAAATAGTCTTTCTCGTTAAAGCTACAAATAGCTAAAATCATGAAAAACAAGAAGCAAGGTCTCATAGTAGGTACAAGTAAAGAAAAACTACGAAACTTGTTAATATTATATACTTAGGTCACTATCGTACGCCCTTATTATTTATGACTGGTAGTACTATAACTCATCCTTGGCCTATCATTGTCATGTTAACATGGCACCGATTTCAGTGGATATTAGCAGAGGTATTTTATTTTTCTATTTGGAAAAGAACTTCTTTGGCTATTATTTTAAATTTTAAGTGCATTTAAGTACATTTTTGCAATGCCAAATAATTTTATTTGACTAGTGATTTGCAACGCCAAATAATTTTATTTGATTAGTGACTTAAAGCTATTTATTAGGGCATTTTCGAGGTCGGTTCAGTGCATATCCTGGGGAGCAGTTGGCAACACTGAGGGGACACTGAGCTTCGGATCCGGTGACGTCGCCGAGCTCGCTCCGAGCGGGACATTAAAGCTTCGACGAATTATATTGTTATTATTTTCAATTTGTTAAACGCCTATCTAAATCGTTAGCTACTCGCGCGAAGTCCGGGAGCTCGACGCGAAGGACCTCGGCACCGCACACACTTACAGCTATACATACATATTATAACGATGACAACGTTACGTCAACACTAACATACAGTCATACGGGCCGCTCCGCCGCCGGCCGCCGAACAAAGATAAGAGTTATAAAGCGTATTGATTCAAAACGAACGTAAACATTTCAACACAAATAGGGGCCGGCGGCGGCGCGGCGTACTCTCGAATTAACGCTATCAATATACAGATTATTTTTTCAGTCATATCGTTAAATATAAGTGCAGTTCGATTATTTACATTCGCTAACGGATACGTGTTCACATGTCGCTACATGGTGCGCGGCGATGGCGGGCGCGCGGCGTCAGTGCGTGTACTCGGGGAAGGCGGCCGCGCGGTCGCCGGCGACGGAGCTGTCGCCGGGCGAGCGCGGGGAGCGCGGGGAGCGCGGGGAGGGCGGCGAGGGGAGGTAGTCGCGCCCCGCCGGCAGCGCCTCTTCACTCGCCCACCGGGCTAACTGTTGTTGAGCTTGAATAAATTCATCACTAGAAAATGATAGAGAAGAGGAACGGAGAGTCTAGGCGCGTCGCTGCGGCGGGCTCCCGAGTCTGACTACCGACTGACTTATGACTGGGAACATAGTACTGGGCCGATCAATGGAAACTTCATTTAATGGAGAGCCTCAGGCGAGGCTGACTCCATTAGTGATGTGGAGATTAATGGAAACTGACTGGCTGTGTACAGCCGATTCTTGATGAGAATTTAGAATCTGATGACATGGTTATGACTTATGACCAGTCAATGTTCATGAATAGAGTTTTGCATCCGTTCCATCAAATGGGTACAAATTAGAGGAAAATTTTGTGCAATTTGTAGAGCAATCTCAAATTCATATCCAGACTACACGCTTACAAATGTATGGAAATCGTTCTCTGTAAATCGCTTATGATCATAGATAAAAGATCATAGATAGATCTATGCTAATGCACATTTGTAAGTGTGCAGTATAAATAAATGAGTATTTGGGAAGAAAAGCTACTTTCGGATAAGGTTATGTCACTCCGACGATTTTTTGCTGAGCTTTCTATATGACTGAACTGATACCATAAGTGTCAGTCAAGTTGGCTGAACTAGCATTGATACTAATTACTATAAACAGTTCACTAAAAGTCAGACAAATCAAACAGTGGCGTACAGGTCATAGTGGAATAGAAGCACTGCTTAGTAATTATAGTAACCAGTGCTTTCCCAGGTTGATAGCTTAATGCTCATCATGTCAATAAAAAGATATTGCCATTTTAGGTACATACCTAAGTTTTAAAATTGTACACGCCACTGAATGCACGGTAACCTTGTTCGAAAGCAACTTTGATTATTATGTTCTAAACATAATTATATTAAGTATGCTGTTTTTTAAATAAATAAGAGAAAATGAAAGCCAATTAAATAATTCTACGGCTGATAAAATAATAGTGGTTTTGGATGTGACTCTTGGAGCCCGCCAGTGAGTTAAATGAATGTTGATAGTGTGATGTCACTGTAAATAAACTGTTAGACAGAACATTTCTTAGTAAAAACTAAGGTGTGATTTGATCATAGAAATCCACATGACATTTTGGATAAAAGTCGTTTTCAAGTACTGGGTTAGCTTCACTAGCTTCATACCCATTAATTTCATTGTCTTCCTCAAAAGCTCATTAAAATAAAATAATAAAGCAATAGACTGAAAACAATTTCAGCCTTTTTGGAAAGTTACGTCTTAGGACTGAAAGTATGACTTATCAAAATTATACTATTTTATCATGAAAGCCAACTCTTGTATTTTCTGTATGTAAAAATTAGTGTCCATTTGTCAGTGTTTTAACAAAACTTGATCAAATTAAAACTAACAAAGCGTTAACATCATCACCTAAAGATATTCGAGCATCACGCAGAATTTATTATTATACAGTTTGTCATCATATTGCGGAACATCTTCAATTAGTGCGCTATATAGTGCATCGTGCCCCTTTCATGCGATCTGCCTATTGTGACAAACTAAACTAACTTCAACTATACCATTAGATTCTCACCTCTTGCTGTCTGCGACATTACGCAGTATTCATTGAACAGTATGTCATCATTTAGGTCATCTCCAACAAGTGCCCTTTGCGTACTATGTGCCTGTTAGGGTAAACTAATCACTAAATTCAACTATACGTTAAACTATCACCTTTCGTTACCTGGGGCATCACACAATATTTTTACCGCCTGAGTCATCTTCAACTGGTATGTTGTTAGGGCAAACTAAAACTAACTACTAAATTCAAGTCAAATATCAAATTCTCACCTCTCCTTGTCTAGGACATATCGCAGACTTTCCGCGATATCGGTAATCGTGATACCGTCGGGTGGGACACAAAGCACCCCATGCACCCCGATCACTTTGTGGATATTGTGTGCTCCATGAGAGTCCCACCTTTCACTGAGTATCACTTAGTATTGTACCTCATGCCATCGTCTTGGTCATCTTCAACTGGTGTGCCAGTGCTTCGTGTGCCCCATTTTTCCCGTGCGTGCTATGTGCCTGTTAGGGCAAACTAATACTACTCCACTAAATTCAACTCTACCGTTAAATTCTCACCTCTCGCTGTCTGGGACGTCACGCAGTCTTTCCGCATCAGCGGTTTCGTAAAGCGCGTCATCGTCCGGCGGGGCACGAAGCGCCCCGTGGGCCAGTGCCGCGTGCGCCCCATGCGCCCCAATAGCCCCGTGGGTACTGTGTGCCACGTGGGGTAATAAAGCGGGGGATGTAGCAGCTGGCGCCGCGAACATGGCGGGGTGGTGACGCGTGCTGCCGCGGAAGCGAGGATAGCCGAAGCGGGATTCTTCCTCGCTGGGACCGATACGGCCTCGGCAACGACTGTAGATAAAGATTTCCAACGTATTTACTTATTGTAAAAGCTATAAAATTGAAGTTTCTAATATCACCTGCTGACCCATCTCAGCTTCGCTCAGATAGAATTTCTCAAAAACTTTTCTCAGGTATGATTTTAAGGTAATACACAAAAAATCATATAAGCCTCTACAACCAATAGTTTGAGCAGTACGTTTATTCTTTTATTTAATTAGATAAAAGAAAACGGCTATAGATTGAATTGTTAAACCCTTTTTTAATTAGATAAAAATACGTGTTAGCGACATAATTCAATGAACTTGTCATACTGATTAAAGTTAGGCTGTGGTAATATAATTTCATGGTAACTTTGATAGGATTAGATTTATGATAATAAATTTTCTAAGAATCCTTATTGTTAGTAAAAAGACGATCCTACGAAGAAGTGGAAAGTGGGTGGAAGTGGAAGGCAGAGGACCGCGTTTTATAGCGTGATGTTGAAAAAGCCTTTGCCCAGTCGATGGAAGATAAGTGGCTGGATAAGGAAGGGCAAAGGGGTGGCGCGCTGTTAGCAAGGTTCAGCAGTGAACGCAAGTATGCTATACCCTCAGTACAAGATTTTGCTTCACACCAACGTATTTTATAGTCGCAATACTTTAGTCTTAAAATGAACCTTAACTGCCTTATTTTAATGCTCAAGTTTGTACATATATTAAGTGCCAGCGCTCCAAGAACTAGAACTCCTAGAACTTAATTTTTCACTTTATATCAAGAACATTTAGGTCTATTTTACGGGAGACGTTATTTTGTTTCGACTCTCGAATACTTTCAAAGTTGGTGAGAAGTAAAATCTTATACTGGGGGTCTGAAGACCTCATATCAAATAACTTACGGTGGCACCTCCCCCTCGATCCTATAGTGTCGGTCGGCCTCCGTCTCCGACATCCGGATGTCCTCGGAGCCCGACGGGCTCATGTGCCTGCTGGAATGGTGTTCCAGCTGCCGTATTAGATCCTCCAGGTTCCTGATTCGGATGGGTCCACACGGTGGAGCCTCATCCTCTTCATCTACTTCACCCCTGGAATTAAATGAAACAGGATTTTTTATTTCTTTATTTTTTATTCCGACCAAATTAAATCTGCTATGGCCAGCAAGGGGAAGTGGCGAATGGTCTTGAAGTGCACAACATCTGCTAAGAGTACGATGAAGAAGTAGAATCTTAATATCTACCTTTGTCTTCTTAGTTCAGCTTCGTGAATCTTCTCTGCGCTGGGGGCCCGTTCTCTCTTGTACTCGTACTCCTGCAAAGCTCGCAGGTCTCCCGAACCGACGGCTGCTCCAGCGCTCGCCCGCTGCGCTGCGGCCGTCTTCAGCGCCACGATTATATTCTCGTGGTAGCCATTTAGATCCTGGAATCAATCAGATGTTCTTGTTAATGATTTATCGAAGACTAGGTGATGCCTGTTATAGCGACCGCGCACTGGAAGCGCAGCGCTGAAAGGTGGTCAGCTGACGACATCAAATGAGTCACAGGGGAGTCGTCTGGTGGGAGGCTTCGGCCGTGGCTGGTTACCACCCTTTTTAGGCGATTTAGCCTTCCGGTAAGATGCCGTGTAGAAACCAAAGGAGTATGGGTTTAATGAAAACTGCCATCACCTTCCTGTTTAGTCCGCTTCTATTATAGACTGCATCATCACTTATCACCAGGTGAGATTGCAGCCAAGGGCTAACTTGTATCTGAATTTAAAAAAAAAATGAGGGCTGATGGTTCAAGTTGCGCCAGACAGTAATAGGTATGTCCCTACAAGAGACCTATATCCAGCAGGAACGTCTATCGGTTGGTAGTGATGATGATATAGCGATGATAATACTCTTTTGCTTCTTACCTTAAACTTATACTCCATATCAGCAACTGCCCCCGAAGGTTCTTGTCCGTCAGACTGTGAGCCAGCTTCCAGCTGTTCCGACTGGGAGTCATCTCCCCACTTGTCTTTGCCGTCCACCGCACCATAACCATGTTTCTTGAGTATGCCCTTTTCAGGGAGCTTCGCCATTGAGTTGGGCTGTACATCTATGAAGGCTATATCTTCTTCACCTGAAAGTATTATTATTTAATTTTTATTTGATTGGAAAAGAATTCAAGATACAGAAGACAAGCAAGGAGCAATATCTTAGTAGATAGTCTATGGTGAAAGAATTGAAGAGATTGCGCGGTAGAAAGAGAGGTGTTTATCAAATTTTAGGCTATGGTCACGCGCTTTTCACGGCCCAACAGTTTAACCGATTTTGATGAAAGGTACGGAGTTAGCTTATATCCCGGGGAAGGACCTTTTATCCCGGAAATCAAAGAGTTCGCCCGGGATTTTGAAAAAACCAAAATCCACGCGGACGAATCGCGGTTTTGTATGACTGAAATATTTATTATATTTACCTGAATGTGTCGGTTCATCTTCGCTACCAGAATGCACACGTTTCATTTGCTTGTGGTCTCTGCGAAAGATAACACAGTTCATATTTAATCGGCCAAAGTTTAATCAAAAGCAATTCAGCAAGAATGGAGGCCGCATGCTGATGATATTTTATGAGTTTCTTTTTTATTCTTAATGAAAAGATCTTAATTAACTACTTAATCTGATGCTTTGCCAATTTAAATATTTTTGGATCTCGTAAATAAAAGTTTTAAACTGCTTTGAGTTTGACTAGGTAAGTTAAAAATGTTGTACAAATTAATTTGTGTTCATTTACGGTATCTTTTGGGGCCAGCATTTTATTTGTATAGGCTCAATCAATCTTTCTACGCTATTCAAATACACTCGGTTTTGTGTGGGTGCTACTACAAGACAACTACTACTAAATTGTACTTCTAGAAGGTCAGTACAGATAATTTTGTAGTTTTTTATCGACCCACCCTTATTGCACTGGTGTTGCCAGTACGTGTCGTGCACAGTTGGTCTACAAAAACTGCGTATATACAGATAAAAAACAAACAAGTAGAACAAGAATTAAAATAGGACAGTTTTTTTTGAATAAAATCATAATATACTAAATTAAAATACTTTCATAAGCTACTTCTATGATTCAAACTCAATCACACTTCAAAATAAGTAGGTACACCTACATTCTTAGTTAATTTAAAATGGTACCAGATTATAACAAAATTATAACTAAATAAATATGCTTTGGAGGTTTGAGGTTAAAATAATAACTACGCCAGATAATAAGAGCCCCTGAAGTTAATAATTTGTATTTTTGTGATTGGCAACTCACGGATATCTGCTAGTGTTGCCAGCTCCCGACATGTGATTCCCGTGTCTGAAGATCACTCGCTGGGAGTCCCCGCGGCTGGGAAATTTGGAATGTTTTAAATTTTGCTCTTCTTTACCCAATCGGGGAATTACCCTGCCCATGGAAATATTTTTTAAAGCCTTTTTATGAACATAAACAAAATCTCATAAACTCTTTGTTTATGATAATAAAATATATCTACTTAAAAATTTTGCTTGGTTTTATTTTACAAGCAATTTTATTTTTGATTCTGTATAGTTGCGAATCATCAATATTCTACAGCTGGCTACTAAAAAATCTATAATTACATTAGCTAGTTGTGCTTAGTTAGTTTGTCTATTTGTGCATGTCCAAACCTCATTTGTCCAATTGTGACTAAATGATTTACAGGTGTAAAAAAGCGTGTCCTTGAACGCATACTGTGTGATTGTGCCCTGTCACACTGTACCACGCAGCTGTCAAAATCTGCTTCGAAGCGTAAGTACTTGTACCAAAGCTCAAAGTGATGAAAGCGGAAATCGTGTGAGCGAAAAACTTTATGAGCGGTGAGGCGTCAAGCTTAGACATACCTGAGTAGATTTCTGTTTACACCAGTTCCGATAGAAGAGGAAAAAGTATTTTAATTTTAGGGAAAATAAACAGGGGTAACTACGTGCTCTAGATTTTACCTTTTTTTTCGGGAAAATATTTGACTGTGGCAGCACTTGTTTGAAAGTAATTATTATCATTGTGTTTTACATCAATGATTAGGGATTTCAAAATCAACGAACTTATCGTGATAATTTACAGTTATTATCACATACGCGTTTTAACATAATTAAAGAAAATGACGTTAATTAAACAATTAAAGGATAAAGTTACTTTTCATTAACCTTATTATGAGGTAATTTAGACTTAATAGCGTTGCTCGGCGTTGGTTTTATTAGGTATAATTAACGTAATTATTATCTAGAGCACGTTCAACTTAATATTAACTTAATGGGACTTAGAATTAAGTAAGTATACAAAAGATAATAATATGACAACACATTATACCGGAGAATTATACAGAGAAAAAAATAAGTGAAAATTTGGTGTAAGTACATAGATTTGTTTAATTGTGTGAATTGTGTAGTGAAAAAGTTAGGTTGATTTTGTTACAATATATCAATTAATAATAATCAATAAATTGGATACGAATTCTAAGAAGAAATGTAAAAGCATACTTTAAGGTCGGTTATTGACCAATGCAGAATTGGGCATCGGGTTTAGCAGACCAATCAGATTCTTACTAGATGACGTGAAACAATTATCACGTCATTTCTTAAAAATCTGATTGGTTGACTGAATACATCTCCTTTAAGTGGATACCGGGTTTAACTATTGATTTGGGGTTGTAGGGTAGGTTAAATTATTACAGGTAACCCAAACAGAGCACTGGACGAGGTTAAAGTTCTTAATTATTCAAGGAAATTGTTGCATAGAATTTGATCTAAGGAAATATTACTTAATCAAAGAATTTGAAATTTAAAAGGCTGGCACGGATCTTGAGGCATGAGCGAAAATGCTATTTGCCGAAAGGATTGGTGTGTGCGCGGCAGACTGTATGGAGACGCGTAACCAATGCTGGAGCCAGAGTATGACGTGATATGATAGCCAACCAATCACGGACGGCGTCCGTCACGCCCTGCCATTGCGAGTTGCGACTTAAGACGTATAAGTACTGTTATGTTTATATTCTGTGCCCAAGAGCTCTGCGCATTAAGATCAGGCCTTTACATCCGTGCCGATTATTATATCTTGAGGAAGGGATGTTCTATTTTCATACTTTGATATGACATACCTAAAGGTATTATTGAAGGAGTGCAGCTTTCCTCCGTCGATTGAGATGTCCTCTTGAGAGTTGTTGGAGGTGGTGGAGCCGGCTGCGAAGCTCTTCGCGATTGGCTTCTTCACGTAAGGCGGGTCGTATTTCGGCAGCGTGCTCTTCTTCCTGGTGTCGGCGTGGCGTGGAAACGCACACTCAGATCAATCGATTACGTTTAAAAAGTCGGAAATATCAAAATTGTAACGGAATCGAGAACACCTCAGGGTTTTTCCACAGAATTCAAAATAAGGCAATAGAAATGGTACCTATACATAATACCAATGGTAGGTACAATGGAACCTGGAAATAGCTCGACGGCGCGGCGTGTCTATAATCTTGAGCAACTCATACAAATCTCTAGCATCCGAAGCATCTTTGTGGTTATATATTTATTTTCCGTTTCAGGCACATTAAAGTGCTTTCAAAAGTCATTAAAATTTAAAGCTATGCTAATACAATTATGAGCACTGATGTTCTATTGGACATACACGCTTGCTTCATGCTACACTTCTATTACATATTTTGAATTCTGTGGTTATTTTAGTAATTTTGGTATCGTGTTTTCGTTTCCGGATTGGATTGAGTGGTGTGGATGGAAACTGACAATGAGGATTGTAGAGTATACTTTTGTTTGATACAAGGTTTACTTCTTCATAAAAATATATTACGCGTACTATTCTATCATTATTTATTGTTCTCGATCTGAAACTAAGGCAATTATCGATTTAGTTTTTCATTACTTATGCGTGACAACTATTTATATATTTATGTTAAAAGTTATGATCCTTGAAATATCACTTCACTCTTGAGTATGTTCACGCTCGACTTGCCGTAACCATGGAGAGCACTCTTAATAACATTTCATCTTCAGGACCTAATTAGCATAATCTTCTTTCTTCTCTCTGGGCTGGTCTCTGCACTTAAACGTTTCCGTCTGTTGTGCGTGCATTGCCTCTTCCCACCGAAGTTAGAATAACATGTCTTATGGACTGGAGTATCATTACCATCAATGATAATCTACGTCCAGAATTCTAAGCAAATGTGAGACTGCAAGAACTGTGTTGTGTTGTGCTTTAATGTAGTCTTCACTACACAACTTATAAAGTTGACGTTTGTTTCGATTTAGCCGCCTACCTTACAAAGCTCATAATATAATTTCAATATTTAATTTCATCATAATATTTCAATATTTATTTATCTTACTTCATTAAAAAAAAACTTCCTGTCTAATGTCTAGTATGTCTTTACCTTGAGTTTATTAGAAAAAACCACAGTAATTAAGTGGGTATATCACTTAGTTGTAACTTGATAAACTTATTGACAAAAACCCAATGCTATTTTATTAAGCCTAAAGTACAATGCTATAAATTAATAATTCAGATTTGTTTAAACATAACAGTGGTCTCAATATACTTAGATCTGATATAAAATAATATTTTTCACCAAGAAATCGATTATGAATCTAAATTATCGGAAGCTCTATCGGTATATAACGCATGGCAATCGAAGGTGTGTGAATAATTAGCTAACTTCATACTTAATTTACAATACCAAAGTAACTATTGTACTCTGTCAGTTTCCAGCCTTAACCTTTTTAAACTAAATACTTTACCAATGGTAGAGTGACAATTTGTTTGGGAATGACAACAAATTACTTCATCATCATAATTTACTTTAAAATATTTCAAAGTCAATCCAATTAGAAGTTAAAGACTGGCGCTTTTGGATATCATAAATCAGTTAAATACTTTTCAAAGGCATTTAATTTTTGGACAAAACTTCAATTTTTCGTTTCATTCCTCATGGGAATTGATGTTTATGGAAACATAATCAAAAGTTGATATTAGCTTAAGTGATAAGAATCTTTCCAGTAAAAAAATAATGTTCCTCTAATAAAAGGCAACGGCAAAGCAAAATATTGATACTAAACTCAAAAAATTTTCATTAATTTTTTTTTTGGAAAATAAAATAACGTGAGTGGATTTTTATTGGAAAGATATAAATTATACTTAAATATATATAACATTAGGCGTTTCTAACTAGATAGACAGCTGCTTGAAAGAAGAATCCGTGCATCGCACATTCGCTTTTCGTGCAAAAGTCATAAATTGATTCAGTGTGTGGTGATGACGGTGATATCAGAGTCGAGCGTGCTATATCTTCGTATGATGTTTAATATCGGTCATATCTCGATTATCAAAAAAAAACCACTACGTAATTATTTCAAAAAGAAGTAATAAATATTAGCAAAAAATATGATGATCTAGTATGAAGGTATCGTAGACAGTAGAGATGCAGCGTGACCTGGTGGATGAAGATATAGCCGCGACCGCGCCGTCGGGCGGCTGTCGGCGGCGCCCGGCGACTCGGTCTCCGACCAAGAAAGGAAACGAAAACGAGTCACAGTTCACATAAGCCAATGCATACATCCAAGAGCCCAGAATCTTAAGGGTTTGAATCGAGGTGTCGCTCGAGTACAACGTGGAAAGCCTCGTCGGCATGCAGCGAGCGGCCGGTCGGCGGCGCGGCGCGCGGCTCGCCGAGCGGCTCGCCGAGCGGCCGCGGCGCGAGCGGAGCCACAGAACCACAGATCAAATGCAGTAGCGCCACCCGCCAGCTAGCTCTACGACGACAACGTAAACGACATAAAAAATCTCCAAATAATCAAAAAACGAAAACCAATCGTCGACTTTAAAAACGGAAACACCAACGCTAACGTCTAAAATAAACATATAAGTATACGAAGGTGACGATTTAAATTTCTTCTTAAAGACTACCTTTGGTCTGTTTTCTGCTCACTAACCTTAGGCACAGGGAGAAGTTTTTGTGTACTACGACTGACCTGTAGCAGAGAGCGCTCAGCGCAAATACTATGAATACCCCCCCTACCACAGACATGAGCACCGCCACGAGGAATACCGTGTTCGAGCCGTGGTAGTTCTCTGCACCCAAAGAGAAGGAGTAAGTCACACGCGGGCCGACACGCTCGTCGCCGTCCGGGCATCGGCGCGGACGACGGCGCGCGCGAGCGGCGCCGGCGGGACCCGCACACAGACACGACACGCAGGCACGAGCGAAGGCACAGTGCACAACACTGAGTACCAGGTTACCTGAAGCAGTACGCTATCCAGGCGAAACCCACGAACACGGACAGCACGACCGCGAGTAATAATATCACCATGGTCATGGTGCTCATCTTATTCCCCTCGTGCTCACCTGCAAGAGAGGGGTCCCGCGCGTTAGTGCGCCGGCGCCGCCCGCGCCCTCGTGCCCTCCGAGCAGTGCCCCTCAGCCCCGGGGGCGAAAACTGACTCTCACAGTGAAAGGCAAGTACAAAACGCGGTTTGAAACAGTTTTGAAGAGCAGTGCTCGGATTGTTTGGCCAATGGTATAGTATACAGTAATAGCAACGGAAAATAGTAGGGAGAATGTTACAGATAGGAAGGCACCTGAAATCATATCAGCAACACATATTAGTATACACCAGTTAAAGGAACTGTAAAAAGAAAGCAAGATAATCATAAATCAGGAAACCAAATACATCGATTCACAGACAGCAATAAAGAAAGACAGAAAGTATACAAATACAACACAGCAAGTTTAATGTCATCAAGATTAGGAATCATTGTTGTAATGTCTTTAGTATCAGAGATAGTGAATAAAATACTCATTTGTCTTTAAAAACTTTTGTCACTAAATGTATTGAGATATATGTAAATTCTGTGTCAATAAACTTGCTATCTTTTACTGTGTTTGATTTTTCGTATCAGCCTTCAAATACTACATTTACCAAGGAATCGTTCTTCATAATATCATTTGTATGAAATATACCTACGACCTGGCTTATTTCATCTCAGGATATAAGATACTCTTTCGTTGTGCTATATTTTCTTAGCTACACAATCAATTTCCAAAATTTAATATTGGCGGGAACAAGTACTACAGAATCATAATTATTCATATTTGGTTTTATCTTAACATTGCAGATGTTACCTACTGAATTTATTAGATATTTATCATTTCATCAATAGGTAAGTATTACGAATAAGAATTCATTTACATATCTACATCGTTAAATTGCATTATTATGAAGGAATATAACTTCAACTGATATAAATATTCTGTAAGAACTGGTATTTCAGTACCTTTTTATTATGTTTAAAATATGTTTCATAGAATTACTTGTAGCATTATTTTACTGGATGATCAATTTGTGCCTTGGTCAGATAGAGTTTTCCATACATGAATTCAAGCAGGAATGGCGAGATTAATTCGATTAAAACTGAGATTTACATGAATAATATAAAAAAAAATTACAATTAATTATCATCATCTATGTTTATGATTTTATGCCCATAAATAGAAAAAAATTGGTTTGTCTATGCCCACGACTGGACAAAAGATACGTTCGTTTGCATAGAAGAGACGGATTTCCAACTTTGAAGACTCACGGACAATTCTGTGCGTATTGTTTGTTGGGCACTTATTCCGTTATTTCTCTCAATGGATGCAGTTTTCAACTCGATTATTATTACCACTATTATATTATTACCACAATATTAGTACCACTGGTTCGCAATGCCTTTCCTACCGAGAAGAACCAGCAAGAAACTTGGCGGTTGCTCTTTTCAAGGTTTGATAAACAATATTATGCCATGTATAAAAGCAATTGAAGTCCCGCGCATTGCTGGAGCGAATTGCTGGTCAAATCCACGTTTTTTTATCATTTACGTAATCTTCGATTGTATAATATGCTTTTCTCAGGAGCATATTTTAAAAACTTTGTAGAACCGGCAAGAAACTCAGCAGTTACACTTTGCAAAACGCAAACTGATGTACATCACTACATATATGTAACAAGTGTTTACAATACTTTGTGGGCTGATGAATATAAAGGCAATTATTGCTTTCATGCAACGGAATTCGTCATAATCTTGACTTTATTAATGTTGTTTTGCAACTTGTGTAAATAAATTTATGCAATGGAAAATCTGAGGACTTTTTCTAATCTAAGTGTAATTTCGAACCCACCGATTTTTTTTTACACGACGAATGCCTTGAGACAATGTGTACAATGAGTTTTTAGATTTGCCGTTACATTAATGTAAACAATGTATGAAAACACAGTTATTCAGTAGTGGTTAGTGTAGAGGCACTAGCGAGTAATCATTTTAGAGGCTACGCGTGCCACGACGTAGCGTAATTCGTTAGTTGCCCCTAGCCTCTTGTAGCGTGTTGTACTTTCCAAAGAAATTGTAACTTTAAATAGTGAATTATAATATATATTTTTTTAGTGTTCATTTGTTTTGTTTTTATTACTACCCTGGTAGAGAACACGGCGCTACTATATATCCAGCAACATCAGTCGTACATTAAATATATGTACAATAAATACCTGTACAAATATACCTGTACATTGGTGACTCGGACTTTGAACTACCAGGGTAGCGCGTGTTAATTTTCTTAATTAAAATAAAGTAAAGTAACGTAAGCTAGGGCAACTCAAATTAACACGTGTAAGGAAGTGAAAAACTAAAAAACTTTAAAAATGGCGCAACCTACGACAGTAGTGAAGGATGAAGACACGTATTTAGCGTCGATATCTATCACGTCGAAAATCCCGGAGTTTTGGACCGACCAACCTAGGGTCTGGTTTATCCAGCTGGAAGCAATACTGGCACCACAAAAACAAGGAGACGCATCCAGGTATAATATAGTGGTATCCAAGCTGGGTAAGGATGTCATACAACAAGTGACGGACATCCTCATCAATCCTCCGGAAGAGCGTAAGTACGAGGTACTTAAAGAAAGGTTGCTGAACATATATGAAGAGTCGGAGAACCGCCAGATACAGAAGCTCATCGGGGAGATGGAACTGGGTGATCAGAAACCCAGCCACCTCCTCCGGAAAATGCAGGATCTGGCCAGGGGTAAAATTAATAGTGAGACCCTAAGCATTTTATGGCAGAATCTGCTACCAGCAGCAGCACGAGGCGTTCTGGCTGCGACAGAAGCTAAAGATCTAGATAGACTAGCCGTGATTGCTGACAAAGTAATGGAAACTATGAAGTCCCAACCAGTAGCAGAAGTGGCAGCAAAGGAGGCGGTACCCGGAAATTCGTCGATGGCAGCTGAAATAGCCAGGATACATGCAAGGTTGGACCAGCTGGACAGGTCCAGAGACAGTTGGCGAGGCAGGCGAGGTCGCGGAAGGTTCCGTGGTCGTTCGCGTTCCCGAGGACGAGAGGACAGCAGGTCCAGACGTACCCCGGATAGCCCGGACTGGCTCTGCGTGCATCATTTTAGATACAGGCAGAGAGCTAATCGCTGCGAACAGCCGTGCACCTGGAATACGAAGCAGGAAAACTAGTGAAGATGCAGGTGGAACCGGTGGGTACCTGCGTCGAATTAGGGAACCACCGTTTATGTATTACGGATAAGGACAATGGCATACGTTATTTAATAGACACAGGTGCGAACATTTCAGTGTTGCCTAAAAGTTATAAATCAGTGTGTGATAGTGCAATGAATAATAAATACAAACTTTATGCCGCGAATGGTAGTGAAATACAGACTTTCGGAACAAAGACTCTAGTGTTAAATTTAAGATTGCGTCGTGCGTTTAAGTGGACTTTTGTAATAGCCGACGTTAAACAACCCATTTTAGGAGCGGATTTTTTAGCTAAGTATAATTTGTTAGTAGACTTAAGAAATAGACGATTGTTAGATCAAGAGACTAACATGTATGTAATTTCCACTATAGTAAACTCGGAGCATTCATCTATTTTTACTATAGCCGAGTCGCATCCATGTTATTCTCTTCTAAGTAGGTTTCCAGAATTGACAATGCCAGCGACGTTCAAAGAACCACCACGTCACAGCGTAAGACACCACATCGAGACTTCAGGACCTCCGGTGCATGCGCGCCCAAGGCCGCTGCCGCCGGACCGATTTAAAAAGGTAAGAGAAGAATTTCGCCTTATGCAGGAAATGGGTATTTGCCGCCCGTCAAAGAGTGCGTGGGCGAGTCCTCTACACGTTGTACCTAAAAAAGATGGTAATATAAGGCCGTGTGGAGACTATAGAGCGCTGAATGCAATTACGAAGCCTGATAGATACCCAATTCCTCACATAAAGGATTTTACGTTTATTTTAGCCGATAAGAAAGTATTTAGCAGGATTGATATTAACCGAGCGTATCACTTTATTCCGATAGCAGAGGATGACGTGGAGAAAACAGCAATCATTACACCTTTTGGTTTATTTGAATGGCCATGTATGTCTTTCGGTTTAAGAAACGCAGCACAAACATTTCAACGTTTCATGAATAATTATGTTTTACAGGATTTAGAGGCAAATTTTCAACAAAATAACCCGGATTGCGCAAATTATAAAGCAGAATTTGTTTTTTCATATTTAGATGATTTAATAATAGCTAGTGAAAATAGTTCGCTCCACGAAAAACATTTAGAGGCCGTTTTTGAAAGACTACAACAAGTTGGGTTAACTATTAATTTAGCAAAGTGTGCGTTTTCACAAGATAAAGTTGAGTTTTTGGGTCATGAGGTGTCAGCCAGTGGCTTAAGGCCGTTGCCAAGCAAGGTCCAAGCCATTGTAGACTTTCCCAGACCGAAAACGGTAGAGGAACTTCGTAGATTTCTAGGCATGGTAAATTTCTATAGAAGTCATTTGCGTCAGGCAGCCGAATATCAAGCTGAATTAAATAAGTATCTTCACGGAGCAAAGAAACGTGACAAAAGTAGTATAGTGTGGACAGAAAGTGCTATTCAAGCTTTCGAACAATGCAAGTTGAATTTACAGAACGCTGCTTTGTTAGCGTATCCGATAACAGGTCAAGTGCTTGCTATAATGGCAGACGCGTCAAATAGTTGTGTTGGAGGCACATTGCAACAAAGAGTAAATAACGAATGGGTTCCGTTAGGTTATTTTTCGAAAAAATTGACTGACACGCAACAAAAGTACAGTACCTACGACAGGGAGTTACTTTCGCTTTATTTGTCAGTGCAATATTTTAGGAACATGTTCGAAGGTAGAGATCTCGTTTTGTATACAGATCATAAGCCGTTAACGTTTGCGTTTAAAAAGCTAAGTAGTAGTAAAGAAACGCCGCGAAGGACCCGTCAGTTATTATTTATTAGTGAGTTCACGACGGATATACGCTATACAAAAGGCGAAGAGAACGCGCCCGCGGACGCGTTATCGCGCGTTGAAACAATTTCGTGCCCGTCAGTACTTGACTTCACAGAAGTGGCTATTGCGCAAGCGAACGACAAAGAGCTCACAGAATTGCTAGGAACAAAAAACGGTAACACGAGACTAATAAAAATTGACTTGCCGAGTGTAAATAAGCCCATTGTTTGTAACTTGCGAGGCGATAAGGCTAGGCCTTACTTACCAAAACAGTTTAGGCGTATCGCATACGAAACAATACATAACCTAAGCCATCCAGGCATTAGAACAACAAGGAAAATGGTAACTAATAATTATTTTTGGCCTGGGATGAATAAAGATATAGGTATTTGGGCTAGGTCGTGCATAGAGTGTCAAAAAGCAAAGGTTCACAGACACACTATGTCACCTTTAGGGCAATTTGCAAAAGTAGATAGAATGTGTCATTTACACATTGACATTACAGGTCCATTCACTATTTCAGAGGAAGGCTACAGGTATTGTCTTACAATGATAGATAGAGAAACGGGTTGGCCGGAAGCATTTCCAATTAAAGATATTTGTGCGAAGACAGTAGCCAAACTCGTGTATGAAGGATGGATTACTAGACATGGGTGTTTTATTAATTTGAGTTCAGATCAAGGAAAGCAATTTGAAAGCAGTCTCTTTAGACAGTTAATGAAATATTTAGGGGTTCATAAGTTTAGGACGACACCGTACCATCCACAAAGTAATGGCATGATCGAACGATGGCATCGTAGTTTTAAGGCCGCCTTAATGGCGAGATTAAAGGACAATAGATCGTGGGTTGAAGAAATGCACACCATTATGATGGGACTGCGTGCAGCACCACGCAGTGACACAGGGGTAAGTGCCGCGGAATTAACCTTTGGGCGAACTCTGAGGCTCCCTGGAGAATTTTTCGAACCATCGGATAGTAAGATAACGGACGGTGAGGAGTACCTAAAGCAGTTGAAACAGGTAATTAGTAATTTAAGACCGAAACCCGAGACACAGAGAGACTCTCGAACTATTTTTGTGCACCCTGCTTTAAAAGACTGTAAAAAAGTTTTTGTTAGAAACGATGTAATGCGTAAGTGTCTACAACCACCGTATGACGGTCCCTATGACGTCATAAAGCGGTTGGAAAAAGCATACTTAGTACAGTTACCCAATAGACAGGCCCTTATTTCTATTGACAGGTTGAAACCGGCTTTTGTCCTGGATATCAAAAATCCACGACAGACGCCGGATGAAACGACATGTAAGAAAAAATGTAGATTTAGTGACGATGATGTTTTGCCGACTCATACAATCCGTACTACTCGGAGTGGGAGAGTCAGCAAAACGCCCGTTAGGTATCAGTAGAATAATTTGAGTATCAACTAGCAATTAAGCAATAAGTATTACGAAATAAGTATTGTAAAATGGCCCCGATCCGCATATATTATTTTTTATTTTATTCATGTATTATTTTTTATTAGAAGTCATAACTAAACCTTATTATTGAGAGTGTTAGAGTGGTTGACGATTGTTATAGTTTATTGGATAGTGTGTAAATGTAAAATGTAATGTAACCAACATTCGAAGTGTTGAGTGCTACGTAGGCTGGATGGCGCGGGCATAGCAACAATTGTAAGTGGACTTGCCACAGCGACCCCGTCGCCACCCGCTCAAGTTGTAGTGACTTATCTCAAGTATAATGTGTTAAGAGATGTACCATGCATCGAATCAAAGGAACACTGTAACTGGGTGACGTGTTTAAATTATGATTTGTTGGGTAAGCGGATCGGAAACATTGCTAGGGTTGTCGAAAAATGAAGAACGAATATTGTGAAATAAAATTAAGGTTGCGGAAATTTGTATTTGTTTAATTTTTATTAAGATAAAAATTTGGGGTGGTGTGATGTAGAGGCACTAGCGAGTAATCATTTTAGAGGCTACGCGTGCCACGACGTAGCGTAATTCGTTAGTTGCCCCTAGCCTCTTGTAGCGTGTTGTACTTTCCAAAGAAATTGTAACTTTAAATAGTGAATTATAATATATATTTTTTTAGTGTTCATTTGTTTTGTTTTTATTACTACCCTGGTAGAGAACACGGCGCTACTATATATCCAGCAACATCAGTCGTACATTAAATATATGTACAATAAATACCTGTACAAATATACCTGTACAGTTAGTATACAAAATGAATTTGTTAATGATAAAGTTGCATGAAAGTAACCGTCTGAACTTTCAGTTGCCTCTAAGATAGTAAATCGTTACATTCATGATATTGCCTTGATATTGCTAGATATTGTAACTTTTTATCATTTGGAAAGTGTAACCGCAGAGTTTATTATTGGCTCTGCTCAGTAGAATAGGTTTTCTGAACCAGTGGCAAATACCCAGACGTAGCATAAGTGACACTAGCTGCATTACATGAAATAAGAATGGCTCTTTATTTGAGAGAGTGGAAAAATCTATCAGACCAAGTTTACCTATCCAAATAATAAAGAAAGATCATAGTATATAGGAGACATCAAACATCAATGTAATACTGGTTTCGACTCACCATACGCGGTTTCCTTCTTGGTCATGTTGTAGGCCGCTTTGGTCGCGTTGTCAGGCACGTAGGGTGTCGGCGAGGGGGGGAGGGCGTCCGGCTGGGAGCAGTCCGGGCCCGTCCAACCTCGGTTACATACGCATTTGTTCAGGTTTGAGCAAATCTGGAATATAAAACGAACATGTTCAATGGATCCAGTTTCGAGAAAGAGGTGAGGCGCCACGCCGAATACGACTCGGCTGAGCAGCGTTTGGGAAGCTTCGAGATGTCTTTTCATTCAAAATTCCTCAGTGCTTGAAGACCAAAGTCTTCGAACAGTGCATGTTGTCGGTGATGACATAACATGACTTTATGACAATGATCGTTAACTATGAGCCTCATAAGAAAGGTTAGAGTCACTTAGCGGGCGACGCAGAACCTATTATTAAAGTTTCTCTACGTGATTGAATAAAAAATGAGATCTGTAGGAGAACCAGAGAAACCTTATAGCTCAACGAGTTGCGAAGCTGAAGTGGCAATGGGCAGGACACATGGTTCGAAGTACCGAAGTTGAGGACTCAAGTTATTGGATTGGCAACCTTGCACTAGATAAAGATAACTCAGGCTATTGGGTGGACAGACGACATCTAGCAAATCGCAGGGAGCTGCTGAATCCAGGCGGCGCGGTGTATGGAAGTCCCTACAAGTGACCTACGGGCTACGTCCAACAGTGGACGCCTATTGGTTGACGATGATGACAATGAGTGACAGGGAGCGAGATTAGAAGGCAGAGAGATTTACCTTACACTTTATCAATTAGTTAACGATCTGATATTAAATGGAACAAATTATACATAATATTCATTTTCTAGGCTTGTGTTAGGAGTTTTCTTATTAAGTTATTAAATTGCTTCGTTGTCTAGAAAAACGAGCATAAAGTTGGGCCTTTTTTAAAAAGAAAAATACAAATCTTTGAGCCCCTGTAATTTTAAAACTACATATTTTTAGAGAAATCTTAAAGGTACAGATATTAGTTTCTAGAATATGTCTGCTTTCATATACTTTGGTTCTGATTCAAATGAGAATGGATCTACGATTCTATGGAGTGAGTGACGAAGAGTGCCCTGTTAAGTGGAAGTGAGAAATTTGACTTTTTTGTACATAAATAATAAATTAATCAGATTCTGATAATAATCGAAAGGCCTATTAATAATGTGCTTACCAAATTGAAGCTTAGAGAAAAGTGAGAAAGACAGGCAGCCGTAATTAAAGTAAAAAGTTTCGGTGGGGATTTTGTAGGTAAGACGCTAACACAAATGCTATTAAAACTCTAGCAAACTTGTTGACACCTGTACCTGAGGGTAATCCGTTTTACCCCGACTCGGGGCGTAGACCAAACAATTTAACTTGTTAAAAACTTATTTAAATCTCGCTAAGTTCACATATTCTTGTTTTTGTTGCAAAGTGAAGGAGCTTGCAAGAAAGTAAAGGGTAAAGGCTGGGCGAAGGAAGTTCTTTTAGAAGATGAACGGATCGTGTACACATAATCTAATTTATTAGAGATCCTTAACTTTACAACAACTTGTTCTAAGACGCCAGTCATCCATGGAGGGAAATGTTGCGTGCAATATTGTAACAACATTGTTACAATTTTGTGCAGATTGAGAAGATTTTTTAAAGATCTTTGTTGATAATATCCATTCTAGTCACGTAGTTTCAATTTTTGTATTTTATTTGGATACTAGCCGATGCCCGCGACTTCGCCCACGTGGATTTAGGTTTTTGAAATCCCGTGGGAACTCTTTGTTTTTCCGGGATAAAAAGTAGCCTATGTGCTAATCCAGGATATTATCTATCTCCATTCCAAATTTCAGCCAAATCCGTTCTGTAGTTTTTGCGTGAAGGAGTAACAAACATACACACACACACACACACACACACATACAAACTTTCGCCTTTATAATATTAGTGTGATTATCGCTTGCAGACATTACAGATTATTGGCAGATTCTACCAGATCTATTTCTTTTAAATTCAGATGAAACTTATTATCATTATCATCATCTCAACCTATCGCCCGCGCCGGTTTTCTGGACTGGACGTCTCCTCTCAGGAAGAGTTTCAGTTATATCCTCTCACGTTGACCAACTGCGGATTGGCAGAGTTGAGAAAATTATGGAGAACTCTCAGGTATGCAAGTTAGCTCACAATGTTCTCCTTCACGAAAATACGACTTCAAAAAGTTAGAGGTGCGTGCCCTGGAGTAGGTACACCTCTGATCCCCAGCATTGGAGGATGAAGCCATCTACTACTTCTATAAAACTTAAGTTTTAAATGAAGATCCACAAAACATAGAAGCTTAGTAGGTACAGCTATATTCATTTTTGGTAACCTGCTATTAAATTGATTATCATAAAATAAGGGATCCGAGCAAACACCCATGGATTTTAACCGAAAAGTTGTTTATAGTATGAAAGGAAATATTCAATATCTCAATTTCTTCGACCAAATGAAATATACTGAGTTTGACGTCTGATGATTTGAAGAATTAAAACCAATAATCTCGTTTAGGGACTCAAAGCGGCTTCCGATTCGCTTATTTATTTTGTAAACCTCGAAGATTGATTAAAATTCTTTTGTATATTTTCTGTTATATTGCCACTTCCTCTTTCACCCATTTCTCATTTTCTGGTTTTCGCTTTTTAAAATAGTGTTTTTAATTTCGATTTTTTTTATTATTTGCAAGTTCCGTACACAACTTCCAAAGGACACTTCTTTTGACATTTACAGAGAGGCGCCCACTGCCCAATCCTCATTCCCAAGATTAGTGTTGGAAGGGAGAATTTCAGGTCCAGGTCGCTAAATATGGAAATTGTTGGATGATGATAATAAAGAAGTTGAGAGGGTTTAGTTATTCAAAGTTAAAACAGGCAGTTTTAGATAGAAAAGCTTTGCAAATGCCTGTCACATACGTGATCTTTATTTACACCGTATTTCTCATTGCTGAGAGTTGAGACCTTAATTGGTGAGGGTATTTGTGATTTTGTTTGCAGTTTCAAAAATAACTGATTTGTGAATAGCAATTTTAAAACGTTAGTTTTATCAAAAAGAGAATAGTACTGAAATATAAAAAAATGTAACATACTAGATGATGCCTGCGACTTCGTCCGCGTGGATTTAGGTTTTTCAAAAAATGCTGGCATGTAAGCTAACTCTATACCAAATTTCACTAAAATCGGTTCGACTGTAAAAAGCTAGCAGATGGACAGACAGACTCTTTCGTATTTATAATATGAATATGAAAGTATGGATAGGTAATATAATTTTATACATAATATTTTACATGTAGGTCGAATTGATTTTCAGCTACACTTCCATTAGACGATTGTATAAAAAACTCCCTCGAGCAGGAATCACCAACATTTTCATTACACGAACAACATTATTCGATGCGTGGAAATGTCTGACATGCCAACGTACAATTATTGGCTGCTTTCGCGTAGGCCAAGTGAATGTTTGAATTGTTCCCGATTCAGTAATTGAAGGGGTCAGAGGAAAACAGCTTTTGTAACAGGTTACAAAAGCTGTATATATGCTTATATACAAGCTGTTATGTTCGTCCCCGGAATGTAAGCTAAATCTGTACCTTTCATCAAAATTGGTTAAACTGCCGGGCCGTGAAAAGCTCTCAGACAGACAGATAGACACACTTTCACATTTATAAAATTATATACCTAGTAATAATAATAATAATATAATAATATAGCCTTTATTTACTGAAATTCCATACAATTATTTACTTAAACTTTACATCTTATATATTTAATATTATAATTAAACAGACTTATCCTATTAAATTATTACAATTCAATCCATTCAATTATTACAATTTAATACAATTATTTACTTAACATTTTATATAATAAAACATTTTATATAATAAACATATAATTAAACAGACTTATCCTATTAGAAATATTTGTTCACATTTATATTTATTTATATATCAGACTTAATATTCTATATCACCACTAGTTTATAATTAATAATTTTCCTTATCTTGTATTTACATAGTATTATTTTTTAGATATAATGTACTATATAATGTACATGTACATGTACATTATGTACATATATACCTAGTATGGATTATTAATTATTGATAATCCATATTACTATATAAGGTGTTAGATAATGTCCGTGACATTCCGGTAAGCTGAGGTTAGGACCAATGAGTAGATGTACCAAAAAATAATGAGCCTCGTAACGAGAGATGGGAGATAATTTATGACGATTCTGTCTAAAACTCCAATGTCAAACAACCCTGTAAACAGATACTCCTGCATATCCTAGTGCATCGCCAAACCGCCAACGGAAATATAGGTACATAAGCTAAAAAGTAGCTCCCAGAAAATCAAAGCTCACCACGGGATTTTTAAAAAACCAAGTGCGGACGAATTAGATTACAATTTACTAAAAACTTACCTTATTACTTTGGATTTCATTACTCAAAATCATAGTAACAACTTTTGGCACTAATAGGAAAGAGAACTGTACCCGTACAATTCAGATGAAATTTAGATTCTATAACTACTACAATTTGCAGCAATTCGGAACTACGTCTGTTGACTCGGCTCAAACTTCGAGAGTTCAATTTTGAATGGCACAGACTTAATGCTTTTCGCCTTCAGCTGCAACTTTAAACTATGTACAATCAAAATCCGAGCGAGAAAATGACCGGATGATTCAATGTCTGGTCGTTGAATACATGTTCATGATTCATACTGACCGTTGAATATAATAGATGCAAAAGTTCTAGTATGCCATCCGTCCGGTGTGATGAACTGAAGAGCTAGTAAAAAACTGTAAATGCGTGAAACGTTTGTAATTTTACAGGAGGAGCAAAGAACTGTAAAAAACTTTATTGTAATAATCAAAACCATAAACTACGTACCCAATTTTAGCACCGTTTTAGACAATTTTGCTTGGATATTTAGTAAGCCAAAAACCATAAGTAAAATCAGTAATGGAAAAGAAGAATTTAGATCACAAGTGTGATAACGCGGTTATTTTCACACGCTCCTTTTAACTAATCCAGAACCTAGTTCATTTAATAAGCACATAGCTATAGTTCGATAATCTGGACTAATTCGTCGGCAGGCGCTATTGTGTGAATCCGCCGACAGAGTTCCTGCAGCTGTAGAAGAACAATTACATCCAACTTAATACCTACTTCACTGGATAAAAAGGCCAATTCACACCAAGCAAGTACACGTGACACGTGCGTAGTAACGCGCGTAAACCCCTAACACGCCGGGTTAACGCATACATCCACGCTTTACGCAAGCGGTATGCTATGTTTCATACATTACAACGCAATGGTACGCGCTACGTCTACGTTTCGCAACGCTTACACAGCTTCTGTGAATGAGCTATAAAGTGCCGTTGAGACACGTAAGCAAACAGTGTAGATGCAGAGTATCTACTTGAAAGCATATAGAATTTTAGAACAGTTACGTATCGCTTTTGGTTGTTAGAAAGAAATCGCTGTGCAGCGAAAACTATACACAGCTATATTAGTTTCTGGAATATGTCTACAAAATATAAGAACCAAACTAACCAAACTACGTTGGTATGAAGGGCGCTGGGGAGAATGCTAGGGGAATACGCGCGTAAATACGATTCTGCACGAACGCTTTCAGTATGCCAGCATACATTTCATTTTGCCTCACTATGCACACGGCACAACGCACCACGCAACCACATTTTCCTGAACGAGGCCTTATGTAGATTTAGCAGAAAAAAAAACTAGATACTAATATAATTGAAACCTAAAATAGACCTGAAGTAACCAACTAAACACACACACTAATACACATTCACCTAATCCGGACAGAGCTGTAGTTAGATAATCTCGACCAACTCAGTCGTCGGGCGCTAAATCATCCCCGCTATTGTGTGAATCCGCCGACAGGGCTCCTGCAGATGGTAGAAAGACAATTACATCCAACTTAATACCTACTTCACTGGATAAAGTATCGTTGAGATACGTAAGCAACAGTGTACATGTTAGAACATTTACTTAAAGTATGAAGATGTTAGTACATCTATTTATGAGCTTGTAATTATCGCTTTTGGTAGTTTGGAAGAGATCGGTATGCAGCGATAATTCTGCCAAATCTTACTGGCACAGGTACTATAATCTCTGCAATAAAAGTGTTCAATTTGTCCATTATTTTAAGAAAGTACATATATTTGATGGTTTCTGGAAAGGGAAACTAGTGAATTTCTAGCTCGTCCTTTGCAGCTAAGTTGTTGTCTTAAAAAAAGAAGAATACCTATATTATTTTGATATAAATCAATAGAGCATTAAAGTCCACAGAGTTTAACAGGGCTCTCTCTAATAAGAAACTAATATCTGTGCCTGTGGGTTTTAGATTTTTCTAAAAATATGTATTTTTAAAATTACAGGGGCTCAAAGATTAGTATGTGAATTTTTAAGACCTCGTAACTTTGAAACCGAATATTACAACGGGGAAAATCACTATTAGTTCCCGGAACATTTCTACAAAATTCCATTCCATCCATATATGATTGGTTAGTATTTCAATGAGAGACGAACTACGTTTGCATGGAGAGAGTAACGGAGAGACCCCTCTTAAGTATATTGCACATCTTTGCTCACAAAGCAGTCTCAATTTTCCGCATCCAAACACCAAACACGTTTTGTTGTATTTCCCAAAAGACACAGTTAATGTTAATAATATTATTTGAAAGCGCAGTTCATTAATTGGCAACTAACTCCCGATTGCTACGGTTCTGGTTCCCTCCAATTTGTGGTAGTTAGAAGTTTCCAACTAACTATTATTATAACTTATCCCGGCAAATCATCGAGCTATCGGGCTTAGATACTTTGTTTCGATTTTGCACCGTGTTTTTGTTTTAATCTTAGAGTATTTAATTCAAACTGCATGTTTTAACACTTGCAATGTGGATGAAGTCACTTTAATGACCGTCCGTCCGTCCGTCCGGCCGTCTGTCTGTCTGTCTGTCTTTCTTTACCTTATTCTATTAAACTGATATTTATATGCACCTGTCACATATTATTTCGTTATAAGTTATCTAATAAAAAGAAAAGGTTAGGTACTGACTGATCTATCAACTCATAATCCAAAATACTGGACGGATCGGGCTGAAATTCGGATGCAGATAACTATTATGATGTAGACATTTTAGTTGTATGTATAGTTTTCCCTTCCACCTATAATATGGGTACCTTCAAGTCAAGAGTGAATAGGCAACTTCTAGGCAAGCGCGCTCCATCTTAGGCTGCATCATCACTTGCTACCAGGTCTGATTGCAGCCAAGCGCTAGTCTATATAATTAAAAACAAAGACATCCGCTGAGAAATGATTTTTGAATATTCAACCCCTAAGGGGATAAAATACGGGTTTGAAATTTGTGTCCACGCGGGTGAAGTCGCGGGCATTAGCTATTTATAGAGTTCCTATAGGACCTATTATATTATATTTTATATTATATTAGATTATAGGACCTATTTATAGAGTGCTTATTAAAAGTGTCTAGTTCATAACAAAAATAGAATTCATTAATGTAGAATTTAAGCTCGCTAAACAAAACAGTTTTGAAACAAGTTTCAATTCAACAAACGACTGCAAGAACAATGCATCGCCCGAAACATCAACACAGCTCAACTAAAGTTTGTTTCATTCATAACAACTTGCTAATTATCAAACTACGGTCAAAGCATATTTAGAACGCCGTAAATTAATACTTACAAGAACTATTTACTAAACAGATTGTTTCATTTGGGGAAATGATTTTTAGTATTTTTTTATCCATATGTGCGATATTTATACACGAAGTCCAGAAAAACGCTACCTTCTCTTTGAGAAGTTGTAGAGGAGGTCAAATGCTACAAATGACCTCTAAACATTTATGGGCAAAAACCGCCCGTTTTTGAGTTATTGATCGATTGTTTCATTTTTCTATGACGATTGTAGAAACCTGTACCTGTTCAAATACAGCGTGTTTGATAAATTATACATGACCAATGAGGTACTTATGTAGTACCAAATAGTAAGTGCCCTAGGTTATTTCGTTGTCTCTGCTTGACAAATGTTCAAATGATCTTTGGAGTTCATAAAACTGTTTTACGACCTCATTTCTGCGATCAGATGTTTGCAGGGTTGGAATTTAAACAAATTCTTGCAGTCCTCATATGTCCAACACGTATCACGCTACGAAGTTCATAATTTTTTTGTACATCTACACATCTCACCTCAGCTTGACAGGATGTTACAGGCATTTTCTAGCACCTTGTATATCTTGATATAAAAAGAAAACTGTTCAGCGTCCATAGTGCACCTAACTGATGTTATTTAATCAAAGTTATTATCAAATAGACGGAACTCCTTAATAGTAAATCCTTGCGATCAGTGCAATAGTTTAGTGTATTTTCCAATAAAATTGCTTTTGTTTATTTAAAACTCCTTTAAAGAAATTAAATCCATATTTGGGCACTCGATCAAAATGTGTTTCTACACGATATTTACCGTCCACTACTACTGTATGGAAGCTTTTAAAATATAAACTTTAAACGTAGCCTAATTTACTTAGCATCCATGCAAATCGTCCATTAAAACTGCAGTTTGGACTACCTGTACAGCGGGCCCGAGAGAGTTTTAATTTAATATCATTTAATCGACCCTCCCGGCTAGTTCGGGCATCGTTCGTAACAACTTTTAACTTTGTCGATACTTTCATAAAAGTTTATATTATGTAGAAAGCTTTTTATACATCATACTTGGAAATTCATTATTTGTCGTGACATTTTTTCAGCGGAAGATTTATTATGGGAGCGCCACTGTCCAGGTCCATCACCTCCACTCACCACACACACACTCCACAGGTCCAGGGGCACCAGGTCACTGGAAAGATTAGAGGAAGAAGACTCCGTGGGCGCAGCCTGAGACGTTGGTCTGACCAGATCAGAGAAGCGGTCGACGGACGGACGGACAGACAGACAACAAAGTGATCCTATAAGGGTTCCGCTTTTCCTTTTGAGTTACGGAACCCTAAAAAAGATGAGAAAACTCTAAATCGAAGAAGATAAATCATACTCACCCCCTTAGCTGAGCACTCGTTGTTGTTATGGTCGGTGGGGCACTTGGTGTGGTCGATGTAGGGGAAGATGGAGGTGCAGGTCTGGTTCACGCAGATGAGGTTGTCTCCGCAGGGGCTGCCGTCGCGCACGAGTCCGAGCCGCCCAATCTCCGAGTACTCTGGCGGACCAGTGGTAGCCCTGAAAGTGTTTATGGCGTTTTGTGTCATAGTGTTGAAGTCAGGAATAGCTAAGAATATAATTAAGAATAAGATCATTAATGTAACCCTTTTTCAAAAGTCATTTTATCCTCTCTAACGTGGTTGTATGGCAGGGATCGCTTCAAAGCGACAAGGCCGCCAAATTGTACTACTTGCTATTTTTGCTGTTTAATGTTTTATTTTTAAGTTCCTTTTTATGATGGTGTACAGTAAAGCATATTTCAATTTCAATTCAATTATATGTAGGAGGCAAGGCTGATGAAGATTTATACTATAAAAGTAGTTAAACAAATTGTAAAATTATTAAAGGCTCAAACCTTTCGGAATTCAGTCCGCTCCTCAACCGTTTAGCTATTGAGGCAAGTGCAAACAGCTTCTACACAATAATCAAACTATTCAGATTAGCAAACTTGCTCCAGATAAACCGTAGTACATAATTAGTTCCAACTTGCTATGAACAAATAGTTGTTGTACACTCACTTGCAGTCGTACTCCTGGCCTTTGATGGTGATGACGGTTCTGGTGTAGTATTCATCCATGCCTGGAACTACTGGATATCTGTTACCAGACTGGCACTGCAGTGATCCGCATCTTACATTCCTAAAAATAACCATTACAGCTACAAACATTTTTTAGTGTACAAACAGGTGTTTTCTCTATACTCTCTCTCCCATAGTTTGACGGAATGCCAATACGATTAATAGTTTTTTAAATCGCAAACAAAATTGGGCTTAGAAAAAACTGCCATACCACTTCTGGTTATCGCTGTTCCATTTTCGGTTGCATCGTTTAGATCAAGACAGTTTACTTTTTATTTTTCAAATTTTCATGGCAGCCATTTTGAAATTTTTACTATTTTCTTGTTATACCTACTTAGCTGCAATAGAAATACATATTCTGTGAAAATTTTAACTTTCCACCTAACGGTTCACGCGATACAAGCCCGATGACAGACAGACAGAGGGACGGACTGATGGACGGACAGCGGAGGTTTAGTAATAAGGTCCCGTTTGCAGTTCGGGTACGGAACCCTGAAGCCTAACTGTCTTTGATAAAAAAAGGCAACTTACTCTGATTCGCACTTCATAAAGTTGCCACTATTGTCCTTCCCACAATGTCCTGTGACAGACCCCTTGGAGTTGAACTGTTCAAAGCACTCCTTGTCAGCACCCGTGGACCCTGTACCCCAAATCTTTTCGCACTGGGTCGCTAGTGTGGGACATTGTCCGGCGAAGCAGTACCCCTTGCCGGACTCACAAGCTTCCCCGTTCTTCCTGTAGGCATCCGTTGGACAGGACCCGGACAGTCCGGTGCAGGATTCTTCTAGGTCACACTCGTTCGTTGATTCTCGACATGTCACGCCGCGTGGTTTTAGCTGTAAAAAAACCCATAAATACTCATCTAGAATCTAATTGATGCTCGCGACTTTATCCGCGTGGGTTTAGGTTTTTAAAAATTCCTTGAGAAGGGCCGGGAAAGAAACAGACAGACACACTTTTGCATTTATAATATTAGTATAGTACGCCGAAAACAAATAGCCATAATCTCGATACGCGGCGTATGCAATGAAAATGAAATGAATTTTATAAAACTAAGCCTGAAGTAAGTGTACGTAGAGCGTATAACTGCATATAAACTACAAATCTCAGTCGGGTATTTGTTTCATGTTTTTAATCCTTAGTTCATGATTTGCGGAAAGCACAAACTTTAGATTAGACTAACTACTTAGGTTTCAATCACATTATGGATTACAATTACTAAATTCTGTGGAAATTTCCTTTAGAGAAGGCCTATGTCCACCAGGCTGATGATAATGGCGATGATTAGCTTACCTGACATCTCTCGCAACATTCTCCCTCCGCACACTGAGCTTCCTTGGTGAGGCGGCAGGTGAAGGGGTCGCAGCAGGGGTTGAGGTGCTGGCACTCGGATATGGTCCCACAGTCACATTCTTCTCCTTCGTCCAGTCGCCCGTTGCCGCATTGACGGTGGACTACCAACTGTGAAACAGATACTGTTAAGAGGGCTGTCTCCGTCACTCGTTTCCACTCGTTTCATACAATCGTAGTTCCAATTTCATTTGAATATTAAGCAACCTAAGTCCATGAAATTTTGCAGACATATTCTAGAAACTAATATCTATGTCTGTGGTTTTCCAGATTTCTGTTAAAATATTCGGTTTCAAAGTTACGCGGTCTTAAAAATTTTCATACAAATCTTGGAGCCCCTGTAATTTTAAAACTACATATTTTTAGAAAAATCTAAAACACCACAGACACAGATATTAGTTTCTAGAATATGTCTGCAAAGTTTCATAGACTTTGGTTGCTTAATATTCAAATGAAATTGGAACTACGATTGTATGAAACGAGTGGAAACGAGTGACGGAGAGAGCCCTGTTAAAAACAAGATAAAGTAGTTATTGTGGGTATCTAAGAACTAAGAATAAAGTCAGTTGTCATCAGCATACCTACGCGTTTCATTACCATAACACGGTGACAGCAATGGGATATAAGCCCACGCTCTTTCGGACTGGTGCCTAAAACCGTTTAAAAGCAGTTCGCACCTAGCTGGGAAGACGTTACAGGTATAATCGCGGCCATAGACTCAGTAAATCGGACGCTCAAGACCGTGCAAAGTGGGTAAAATGTACGAAAGTCTAAAACTAAGTCTAAAAACAGGAAAAAGAAGGTAGTGGGCTAGTCAGTCAGTTATGAGGAGATCCGTGCTTGGATAAAATTAAGAAAAATGTAGAAAATCAAACTTTGTCTTACGATATAAAATCGCAGGCGTTACAAAATATTTTTACAGGTTTCTTCTATTTTATTTTTTCTCTATTTGAGTTGTTTGAAAGATTTCAAAGAAACAGCAAATTAGCGAAAAATATAATTAGGCTTTGAAATACAATTTAAATCTCTTTCAGAATACAAAGTATTCTCCATATTCCAATTCCTTTCCACAGCACGCAATCGTGTTCTAATTTCCAAATGAATATGATTTTATTTCACGTTGTTCAAAGGTTTTCTAAACGAACGCCTTCAATTACGACCTTTTTTCGTCTATTTCCCTGTCTTTTGTACCCAATGAAATCTATTTACGCCTTTATATTATGAGCACTGAATAAACGGTACGTGCAATGTCAGGGAGCTGCATTTACGCTCGAAAGGCGAATAGAAATTATGCCGTTATACATGCTTGGCACCGGCTGAAATTCCTCCTAACGAAGTAAAGTATGCTTGCCAACGGCTTACCAGTTTAAATGAAGTTTAGGTTTATTACTGAGCTCATGAAAATGTTAAGTAAATTTTCCCTCATCTAAGCTCTACTACTCGATTGGTGTTTCAATAAAGTGTGGAAGCTTTTTGAGAACAATTTTCGTTAAATTGTCCAATACATGCTTTGGATGCAAGAGGTTGGGTATTTCGGGGATGATTTGGTTGTTCGGAAGAGAGCTTAGGTACTACAGAGGTACTAAACTTTGGACATGAGCGTTTTAATGATTCTATTGGATGACAAGATCTAAGACTAGACTCTATCCGTGGAAAGAAGTTAGTATAGCGTTCTCTCTGTTACGTAATCCGATACGAATGATAGAGACAAAAATCTCAGCGGGTTAACCATGTTGAGTCACCAACCAATCACAAACATGTTTTCAAACAATATTCGAAATTCAATTTCAAAACTTAGTTTCGTTTGGTTAGGTCATAGTCCGCCATACTGGCCAAGTGTGTATTGGCAGACTTCACATACCTACCTTTGATAACATTACGGAGAACTCTCAGGCATGTAGGTATAACCTTGCGATGATTTTCTTCACCGTTAAAGCAAGTGATATTTGATTGCTTATAACTAAAAATTAAAAAAAAAAAACCCCGACACATAAGAAAACTAGAAAAGATATGATAACTTTTAAACGGCTGAACCGATTTTCTTCAACTATAGCTAAGAACACTCTCGATCAAGCCCACCTTTCAAACAAAAAAAAAAACTAAATTGAAATCGGTTCATTTGTTTAGGAGCTACGATGCCACAGACAGATACACAGATACACACGTGAACCTTATAACACCCCTCTTTTTGGGTCGGGGGTTAAAAACCGAAATGTCAGAGTGTCCCGCGGGATCGAATCCCCGATCTTCCCAATAGGAGACGTACGTCTTAACCACTAAGATATCATGGCTCTATTACGCAAAGCGAATAAATATATTCGACCTCTTTTAGACCTCTTTATACAAAACACTAATTGTAATGCAACAACAGTAAGGGAAGGCGAAGATAAAAAGAGCCCCACGGGCAACCACAATCATCCCGATAAATATGTAAGCGTGCCAAATCGATGCGGGAGTGGTAGCGTATCCCTCACTATGTAAATTTATTCCAATATAAACTCTACCCGGCCCGTGCCGGTGTTATAATATATTCGAAAACGAACAGATAATTCCGAGCCAGGGCAGGGTATTACCATAACTTTTATTAAAGGAGTGGGCTCCACAAGAAGAGATGTCAAACAATACGGCCATACTGATTAATTTTCGACGTAGAAATCTGTTTTGCATTGGAATGAGTGGAGTGCGAATGACGCTGAATTGAAAAGTTTTCCAATTATAAATGCGTTGTTGAGTTGAACCATAACAAAAACGGCTGTGTAAAAAGAAAAAAGGGTAGCTTCCACTTGTTTTATGGATCATGACGTAATCGGACAAAATGACAGTTCCCTGCTATTCGTTTGATGTTGTCTGCCTACCTGGTAGGGGATTCCCAACGCTGAACTTTCCGATGCAACTTCGCTATTCTTGCGACTCCAAAGTCTACAAAGTTTTTTGACGTGACAACGTCTTATAATTCGATAGAGCCGGCTGCACGCACGAAAAAACATGACTCATGCGGCGTTACCTCGCTCTGAGGCGTTCCATGTAAGGCTTGAAGTGCAAGCGAGAGCGCGGAACGAGCGACAAAGAAGCACAATCGGCCTTTGTTGTCACGTTCAACTATCGTCAGTAAACCGACTTTACAGACAACCAATTTTTTTTTAACTATATAGACTAGCGCTTGGCTTCAATCAGACTCGCTAGCACGTGATGATGCAGCCTAAGATGAAGCGCGCTTGCCTAGAAGTTGCCTATTCACTCTTGACTTGAAGTTACCCATATAAGTCATAGGTTTTTTAAACTATGTACCCTGCCACTTGCCACTTCTGCAACGCAACCCGTTGAGCTATGTTGGTTACTCTGGTTTTCCTACGGATATCTTCATTTATGATTTGATTAAGTACAGAAACTCCATCCTTTCCACCCAGTATACTTGTCATCGCCCACTGAATGACTCTGAGCTTCTCATGCATGTATGACTTCATTTCATAGTAACAATTTTATTGTGAATAAAGAATTAATATAACTTCATAATTATTATTATCTGTATATTAAAAATACCAATTTCAGTTACATTGTCGTAACGATAAAGAAAGTCTTCTAATATTTGAGATGTTTGAGATAATAAATGGGCCACAGAATATTAAAGATATTAAAGCGAATCCGAGGATAAAATGCCGTAATTTAACGTCCATTCCTCGTTATCCCCACTTCTGCTTCATAATTAACTTAAATCTCGTGAGCAGGCCGCTCTGAGAGTTTTTTGAGACCTTGGAGTTATATCGGCCTGGAAGAGCTTTGTATGAAGTAATATTATGAATATGAAAAACAAGATGGTCAAGTGCGAATCGATCTGTCATTCTGAGAGGGGTCCGTAACATTTTATTTTACTTTACATAACTATTGTGCTTAAACATGTTGTTTGAAATTAACAAAAAAAAAACAGTTTTATTTCCTTCCTCATAACAGTAATCTAGATTAAAAGATACAGGCATATCTATTAATTATTTATTGGTTTATATGATCAATGAGTGAGTGAAAGAGACCCTGACACTCCATACAAGCGAAAGGATTTACCTATTACAACTACGGGCACACCAGTTTCCCTGAGACACTGATATATTAGCGATCAACGAACGAACCAAGCAAACTTACCAAGGTTTTCTATTTTTGATAAGGTACAGAACCCTAAAAAAGCTATGAAGGATAATCAAGTTGCTAATTCAGGTAATCAGGCTTCTTGTTTGCATAATAGGTATATGAAATGCAAAAAATACAATTTACCAGGGTAAAACACCTTACCAAAAAAATAAAAATCCTAACGGAAAAGCAAAAACGGGACGGATAGAATCCGGAACGAGGAAATTCGCAGAAGAACAAAAGTGACAGATATAGCTCAAAGGATTCGCAAGCTGAATTGGCAATGGGCAGGTCATGTCTGTCGCAGAACCGATTGCCGATGGTGCAGATGAGTTCTGGAGTAGAGATCATGTAGCAGTAAATGCAGTGTAGGACGACCTCTAGCCTGCTGAATGACCTCATGGTAGCGGGAACCGGGTAGATGAGGAAAGCGGAGGATCCTGTGTGGTGGAATGCTCTTGAAAAGGCTTTATGTCCAGCAGTGGACGCATACAGGCTGATGGATTGGATTGGACCTTACCTCATTAGGCTTGTTGAGCAAACACAGTCCCTGTCCGATTCGGAGCTCATTGATGTAGTCGTTCTTGGAGCACTCGGAGAACTTGTACGGCTGGACGTTCTCCAGCCCCACGATGGACTGTGCCATGATGCAGCCGTGCCAGTCGCGGCAGAAGCAGTTCTCTCTGCCATCGTCGTGGCCCATGCCTGCCGAAATATCAACATGTTTAGTAAATATAATTTCGAACTTGGCGGGCACGCGTCGCGTGTCTTGATTGTTAAGCCTCGATAGCTCAACGGTTGAGGAGCGTACTGATTACCGGAAGGTTGGCAGTTCAAATCCCACCCGTTGCACTATTGTCGTACCCACTCCTGGCACAAGCTTTACGCTTAATTGGAGGGGAAAGGGGAGTATTAGTCATGATTAGCATGGCTAATATTCGTTAAAAAAAAACTAGAGATGGGCAGATGCAGTTCTCTCTGCCGCCGTCGTGGCCCATGCCTGCCGGATGGACCAGATGATGATGATAGATGGATCATTACACAGAAAATTTGAAAAATCTCGTGAAAAGCCTTTTCATAATAACACTTGCTACCGTACTTAAGTAGACCGTGCAAAATAACGAAGCAAAATCTGACAAATTCCGTCGACTCCACTTTAAAGTCCCCTATTTCATATGAGAGCCCCCCTGAAATAAAGATTTTTATATCTTTTTATGCAACATTTGGCTGAAGACCATCATCATTACATATTATGTTTAAATTTGAAGTGATTGCGTTCAGTAATTCAGAAGTTGTAAGGCACTGATAGACGGACGGACGGAAAAGTGCAATTTTACTCAACTAGACTCAGGGTTAGATCTATAGAGCGCACTCTGACTTTGCTTAGACTTAAGACAGAGTCAAAACGAGACAGAGATATATCTCTCACATAAATCTGTCTCGTTTTAACTCAATTTTAAGTCTGAGCAAGTCAAAGTGCGTCTATAGATCTCAGCCTCAGAGACCTCACTTCGCTCGATCAGTTAGAAGGATAGAAAAAGGCCTAGAAAAGCTTGCTTCTACTAGTAGCTTAGCTTTTATCAAAAGGAAGAATGTTTTCGATAAACAAGATCCTTTATTTTCTTATTCATCCCGTGTTAGAGGCTAAAGTAAACGGATGAACTTTATCGTCGGCACATATTTAATATTAATAACTGGAGCCCGGAGGCTGCCCCGTAATAAAAACAAACGCTTCAGTACGGGGTATAGCTTGTATAGGATAGATAGGCATTTGTTTTAATGGTCAAAATGATTTGACCTGGTATTTTGATGTATTTAATAATGTGAAGGTTATGGAAAGGGTCTGGGAACCAACCACATTGCTATATTTATTTGGAGCCTCGATAGCTCAACGGTTGAGGAGCGGACTGAATTCCGAGAGGTCAGCGGTTCAAACCCCACCGATTTGCACTATTGTCTAACCCACTCCTGGCACAAGCTTTACGCTTAATTGGAGGGGAGTAATTAGTCATGATTAGTATGGCTAATATTCTGATAAAAAAAATTATTAAGTTACAAGCGCTCTAGTATGGGTACGAATATAGGTATACATTTGTTTTAATGGTCAAAAATATTAGACCTCGTATTTTGATGAATTTAACGTGGAGATTATGAAAGAGTCTGGGTATTCACCGTATTATTATATCTATACTAATAAATAAAATTGGAGTGTCTGTCTGTAATTTCGAAATAACTACCTCATATTAAGCTCATATGGTTATTTGAACGATACCATAACTGAATCACACGTTTTTAAAATTTTTGTCTGTCTGTCTGTCTGTCTGTCTGTCTGTCTGTCTGTTTGAAAAGGCTAATCTTTGGAACGGCTGAACCGATTTTGACGGGACTTTCACAGGCAAGTAGAGGATTGACCAGGGCGTAAAATAGGCTACTTTTTTAACCGACTTTCAAAAAGGGAGTTGTGTTTTTCTACCTATGTACACCGAAATCTCCGAGATTTCTGAACCGATTTGCGTCATTTCTTTTTTAATCGATAGAGGAACTTTACGACATTGTTTCATAAAAAATTTGGAGTCCAACTCCTCAATCCTGATGCTGCAGGGGATCTGACCAATCCACGCGGGCGAAGCTGCGGGCATCAGCTAGTCGTGAATATATTGCACAGAGTACAGTTTTTAGTTACAAGTCCTCAATCTTAAAGCATAATTTTCTGTTCGTTTCTTTTCGATCGAATTGATTGACACCTCATCCATTAAAATCGGCTCAGTAGTTTAAGCGCTACGGTCGAACGCACATAAATACAAACCTACACATACAGACATAGATACATAGACTGCTAAAATCATGACCCTTCATGGCTTTGACGTAGTCGGATAATTAAAGAATTGAGGATTGAGGATCTTACCAATATTGTGTCCGATCATATGCGCCATGGTGCCGGCCAGGAGATGAGGCTCGTACGTGTTGGTGTCCACTGAGATGCCTACGGACTTCGGCGTGCACATCGTGTCAGGCACGGATATACCGGATTCGCCCCCAGGAAAATTTGTACCTCTGAGAACAAAAAATTGCTATTGTTGAGAATAAAAATGCACGTGGTGTGACGTAAGGATGCCTACTCACGACACTGCAGCAAGGCCGATCGTCGGGCGAGTGTCCATCCTTATGTCGTTGACATTCCATCAACATGCACGAAACGTTTTGCGTCATCATTCCTCATACGCATGGCTTAGGTTTGGAATAAGTACTCTTCCGCAATCTGTTTCCTACCAATAACAATCCAGGTATCTTTAAAACAAGAGTGAATACGCATCTTCTAGGTAAACGCGTCCCATCTTAGGCCACATCATCACTTTCTATCAGGTGTGAAGCGCTTGCCTATAAATTAAAAAAAAAATACTCATTTATCATGAGATCAAAGGTGTCGGCCTATTGTGTGTCTCTTTCTACTGTGGTTTTACTATGCCTTTTCATGGAAGACACGTGCGCCAAAAGTACTACCAATACGTGCACCATCAACGATGTTATTTTATTTTATCCGTTCGATAAAGTATCCTAAATTCCTAACCTAGCCACGCACTCTGTCTAAAAAACTGATATATTTATGTTTCTGATACAATGAGAACAAAAAGTAGGCTTTTTGTGAATTACCGTTCGGGAATGAAATCCGGTCCTGGGTCCCATTTCCGACCCGGGTATGGAACCCAGGACCTTCATCTCAGTCGAACATGCTAACCTCTAGACCAGTTAGACAGTTTAAACCTACGAGGCAGACCTAAATAATAACTAATGTACGAATATTTACCTCAATTTTTTGTACAATAATATTTTATATCGTCATATTAAGTAAAATATATCTCTGTCCAGAAAAATATTTTCATCATGTTTCATAATATAATACCTATCTCTTTTTGTCATAATATAAATGTGATACTTTTCTACAAATTGCCACGGATTACATTTTTTGTGTAGAAAATGTTTTATGTTATACGAATGTTGACTATTATTATTAGAGCCCTTTTACACTAGCGTCTGTCCAGCGTAGGCGTTCGTTGAATGTATAATGCTGCGACTAACGTGCCTTGTGAAGAACGTAATTGAATAGAATAGAATGGAATGGAATAGAACAGAACAGAACAGAGTAGAACAGCATAGAATAGAATATTTTTATCCCAATAAACTTTTACAATAGTGCTTTCGAATCGTCAAAATAATTTACCACTGGTTCGAATATAGGTAGGTATCACACTAATATTAAAAAAGCGAATGTTTGTGTGTGTGTGTGTGTGTGTGTGTGTGTGTGTGTGTGTGTGTGTGTGTGTGTGTGTGTGTGTGTGTGTGTGTGTGTGTGTGTGTGTGTGTGTGTGTGTGTGTGTGTGTGTGTGTGTGTGTGTGTGTGTGTGTGTGTGTGTGTGTGCATGTTTGTTACTTCTTCACGCAAAAGCCACTGGACGGATTTGGCTGAAATTCGAAATGGAGATAGATATCCTGGATTAGCACATAAGCTATTTTTTTATCCCGGAAAATCAAAGAGTTCCCACGGGATTTCGAAAAACCTACATCCACGCGGACGAAGTCGCGGGCGTCAGCTAGTAATATAGTAAATCCCGCACTCTTTTGCATCATATACATATAATGCATACGAAACACAAGTAACTTATAGAATTGGCCGGAAGAATATCAGTCTCCAAAATCGCAGGATGATCATGGAAATCAATTCCACATTGAACTCCACTTCCGGGCTGAATTGTGTCTGGGATTAAGGTGTAAATTAATTTGCGCATCGAACGAAACTGCATCGCGTAACTCTGCCAGTTGAACTTTCAAGTGATACTGCAGTTATGTTAACTGTAGTTAGCAGCTAACCTTGTTGAATTAGTACAAATGTTGAGTTGGCGACAAAATTAACGCTTAACAACTGGAGTTGACGAGTTTATTCTAAATACTTAACGAGTTAAGGCACTGGTAAGTCCCTAATCCATACTAATATCACACTAATATTAAAGGCGAAAGTTTGTGTGTATGTAAGTATTATGTGTGTGTGTATGTTTGTTACTCTTTCACGTACTCTTCACTATGGACAGATTTGGCTAATATTAAGAATGGAAATAGATTATACAGGACTTACACAGAGGCTACTTTTTTCCCGGAAAATCAAAGAGCTCCCACGGGATTTTATAAATCCTATGTCCACGCGAACGAAGTCGCGGGCGTCAGCTAGTCACACTTATAATATTATAAAGGCGAAAGTTTGTATGTGTGTGTGTGTGTGTGTGTGTATGTTTGTTACTCCTTCACGCAAAAACCACTGGACGGATTTGGCTGAAATTCAGAATGAAGATAGATAATATCCTGGATTAGTACGAAGTCGCGGGCGTCAGCTAGTTACTTATAAATGCGTAAGTGCTAACTTTTCACGGTCCATTCGTTTGACTCATTTTGACGAAATTGGCACAGAGATAGCTAGGCATCCTGGAGACTTTTAATCCCAGAAAATCAAAGAGTTCCCACGGGCTTCATCTATTTGGTATTTAGCCACTCACATGCACTTTGGTATGAATAATATTAGTATCAAAAAATTAATCAATCAACCTGTTTACGTCCACCGCTGGACATAGGCCTTCCCAAGAGTGCGCCACCACACACACAGCCTTCCTCATCCACTTCAAGCTATGTTCTTAAGATTGTCAGTTCAGCGAGTTGGAGGTATCTCATTATCACACTATCACATCACATCACACTAATATTATAAAGCCGAAAGTGTGTGTGTGTGTTTGTGTATGTGTATGTGTATGTGAGTAGGTGTGTATGTTTGTTACTGTTTCACGTAAAAACTACTGGCTTTGATGGCTACTGGCTACAAAGGCTGAAATTTGAAATGGAGATAGATTATACCCTGGATTAACACATAGGCTACTTTTATCCCGGAAAATTAAAGAATCCCTACGAGATTTAAAAAAAAAAACTATAACCACGCGAACGAAGTCACAGGCATCATCATCATCATCTAGTAAATATATGTATATTATAATTTGCTCGCGGTGCAGCGCCACGTATGAACTTAATCGCTTTGATCTAAAATGTTGACAGGCAAATTATGACAGGATATCCGCAGGCTCCCGGCGGCGGTTATCGGCTGCTCGCATCTATCGGGGATTCCGCGAAACTCATTTAATTTAGCCGTTCACGTTTATATCGTTAGTTTACTGTATAATTCGATGTATTAGGTACCTAATGACTGTATAACAACTCTTACGTCACGGTTATACTAAGCAATTAGTTTCACGACACTAGTTTCGTCTAAAAATCGAGTTGAGCACGAAAGAAGTTTAGTTTCTTGAATGTAATGCATGCATTACGAAAGTAGACGTTTAGGTACACGTGCAAGTGGTTACGAAAGTAATGTCGCGCCACTAAATGGATAATGTAAATTCGGCTTTATAATACCTACTAGATGATGCCCGCGACTTCGTCCGCGTGGATTTTGGGTTTTTGAAAATCCCGTAGGAACCCTATGATTTTCCGGGATAAAAAGTTGTCAGTTATCGGGATGCAAGCTACCTCTGTACCACATTTCATATAAATCGGTTAAATGAATGGGCCCTTAAGTATCCCGTGGGAACTCTTAGATTTTCTAGGATAAAAATTAGCCTATGCCTTCCCCGGGATGTAAGCTAACTTTGTATCAAAACCAAAATCGGTTAGACTGTTGGGCTGTGGAAAGCTAGCGGACAGACAGACACACTTTCGCATTTATAATATTAGTATGGATGGAAGTATGGATATCGAAAAAATTATAGTTACGCATATTTGTTAACATAATACGTACGTACATTGACGAAATTAATTCAGCTATAACAGTGTCTCAAGCTAAAGCGATCCGGCCGAGATGCTGAGCAGATTTTGAGAGATTTATAGCTAAGCGGAGATAAGTTGAGCTTGGATAGAGATGCAAACGAGACAGAAGACCTAATTAAAATAAGCGGATCCTAAGCTTTTCGCTGAGCGTTTCTGTTTACCGTCGCTTTGCTTTGCGTCACGGAGTGCGCTTATTGGTAAAGCGACCATAATTTTGACTTTAATTGGGACAGAGTTTTAAAGGACAGGAAAAGACATGTGACTGCTACTGCAGAATAAGCCCTCACGAGAGCGGTTATTGCCTAGTGGTGGGGTCTCTCTGTCACTCGCTCCATACAAACGTAGTTCCGATTTCATTTGAATATTAAGCAACCAAAGTCCGTGAAATTTTGCAGACATATTCTAGAAACTAATATCTATGCCTGTGGTTTTCCAGATTTCTGTTAAAATATTCGGTTTCAAAGTTACGCGGTCTTAAAAATTTACATACAAATCTTTGAGCCCCTGTAATTTTAAAACTACATATTTTTAGAAAAATCTAAAACACCACAGGCAGATATTAGCTTCTAGAATATGTCTGCAAAATTTCATGGACTTTGGTTGGTTAATATTCAAATGAAATTGGAAGTACGATTGTATGGAGTATTGGATTGTATGGAGTGATCCCGGGCACTCTAAGTTACATGCATTTCAAGTAATTAAATATCACTTCCTTTAATGGTGGAGGAAATTAACATCGTTAAAACATGTGTGAATCTTGCGAAATTAAAATGGGCGGTTCTGAATTTTTGACTTTAAATCAAGGATCTTTATATACATTATACTCTGATGTTATTGTATTTTGACGCCCGAATTCTATCAGTTGGTAAGATGTAAAACCTTATACTAAGCGTACTGTTCTCATAGTTCGAGTTCGTGAATTCTTCTTCCAGATCTTAATATACTATTCTACATGGGGTCAGCACAACATCAACGTATCATCTGTCAACGTATCATCCATCCCTTTTATACGTATATCCTCTTACACGCAATCCATCCACCTTTTTTTGGTCGTCCTCTCCTCTTTTTTCCTTCCACATGCGTTAACATTCTTCTAGTGATATGGCTAGTTCGAGTTCGTGAATGTGCAAATAAATTATTATCTTTTAGTACAGTCTCTGGAAAACTGAAAAGTGTGGTAGTCCACCTCATTACGTATTATATTTCTCATTATAACTGCAGAAACGTTGCCTTTGCACTAAATAGCTCTGCACAAGCACACGAGTGGTAACGTTTCATTTATTTTTGATTAAACTCACCTGCCGTACGTTAATAATGTGCAATATTTACTGTAAATTGCAATTTCGCGGTGCTCTTTTGTATGTTTTAAAGTATGTTGAGTTTGTAATTGCATAATATTAATAATGTTATTTTAGGGTGCACAATTTTACCTAAAGTATAGGGGTAAAAGGGGACGGACCAACAAATTCCTGAAAGGCCAGCGCATCGGCGGTACCTCTGGTGCTGCAAATGTTCATGGGTGGCGGTAATCACTTAACACCAGGTGACCCACTTGCTCGTTTGATCGCTATTTTTAATAAAAAAAGGTAGTATTTACGATAGGAGGGCACCGATGGATATGATGACCAATATATCTTAAGAGATCTCGGATTCCTTCCAATGGCGCTGAGGGTGGCCACCGAGGAGGTTTTCCTAGGTAAAAATCTTGATAACCCGATGTCTTTCCCAGGACGCGGGGTATCTTAAGAAGATTTCTCTCGCGCCAAGAATAAAAGGTAGGACTTACGATAGTAATTGCGTGGTGTCCTTCTCTATCTTGAAGAGTTTTCTGGCAGTGTAGTCGCTGAACTTCTGGATGGCTCGCGTGATGTCATGCTTCCTGTCTATGTCCGCCTGGTCAGCGCTCTGCCAGGACTCGATGTAAACGATGGACACCCGCGTGTTGAGCGTGCGAAAGTACTGGAAAAATGAAAAGAAGAATTGGTATCATCTTTTTGCAAGAAGCTTTTGCTTATGAGTTCGTTCGTGCATTATCTAAGAGCAGGTTTTGGAAATCCATCAAAATAATACGGTATTTTAAGCTTAAAATAAAATAGAAAGAGCCAGAGCGTGCCAGACCTTCGTTATTTTATAAAAGCTGAAAGTTTATCTGCGTATTGTCCAGAACACAGGGACGAACTATCAGCGACTATGAAGTTTGGATCATGGTCGCTTTGGGAGATAACAGGTAACAAAGGTGTAATATTAAATCTTACGTCAAAGTGTAAAGTCGATTTTTTTAATATTTTCTTCGGAATACTATTATAAATCACGTCATGCATTGCCAGATACTTATATCATGGCAACCTTCTGCCAGACACTCTTAAACTTAACTGTAAGGGCGTCTTTTCTAAAGCCCAAGTTTGCGTAACCAGCGTCAAGTTTTTAGACATCAAATTTTTCTCCATTAGAATCGCAAATTCGACTTTAATCCGCTGGAATTTTCTCATGAATAATTGAGATTATACGAAGTAATCAATTATTCAAAGACTTGAATTAAGAAATCATTAGGTTAAAAATTGGTGTAGGTACCTACTCATGACTTTATAAGAATCTAGTTGAACCGCCCCGATTTCGCCGGGGTTGATGTATGTGTTAAGTATATTATAGGTAAACTACAATAAAGTAGAATAGATTTAAAGTAGGTTTTATGTAAATAAGCTTTTACAAGTGCTTTTGTACCGTCAAAAAAATTTACCACTGCCTGGTTCAGAATGCGCTCCAATTCCGCAGATTTCACGCAGATTTCCAATACGTGCAACTTAATTATCCGGTCAGTATTAATATGAACCGATCATTATGAATTACCAAGAGTGTTAGTCAAATTGATAAATTTATACTTTGACCGGCCCATATTAATAATTTGCCGATGGCCCGTGGTTCCTCTAAAAAAGTTAGGGTAGAGATAGCTTGAATTTATCACTTGGACCTAGCAGTATAAACTTCCTTACTTCAAACCGGGGAAAATACTTATCTCAAGATCACTAGGTACGTTTAAACTTAAATTATGTTAGCTAATAGTACTTATATATAGCATATACGTAATATAAGCTCCATCAAAGTTTCAAAGTTCTGCCATCAAGTTGGTAAGAGTATTTGGAGTTTTAAGCAGATAATGTGCTCGGTACTAATGCACGTATTTCCATACTCGGGAGCTAAATAACTAACTTGCAAAGCCCGCATCAAGCTTTTAGATGTCGTCTAATTTTTCTCTATTAGCTAGAGTCCAAAATTTGAATTTCAAATAAGGAATTTCAGGAATTTTCTCCGTAAATTCATGACATTATTTATTTGAATACATTACTAATATTACCAGTGCGTAAGTGTCTGTCTGTCTGTGTGTCCGTTAGCTTTTCATGGTACATCCGTTACATTCTAGGGTTGGAGATAGGACTTCTTATACCGGAAAATCAAAGAGTTCCACGGAATTTACAAAAAAACCTACCTAATCTTACCTAAAGTAAAAAATCTTTTTTCACACTGTTCGTAAATCCATCATTTTTAGTCTTGTCTCATAACTCTACATTTTGATTTTTAAAACCTTTGATAAAAAAAAAACTGTGATAGCCTAGTGGTTAGAAATTAGAATGTCCGGCTCCTAATCGGACGTCGGGGGTTCGATCCCAGGAACGCGACTCAAACATTTCAGATTTGTGCGTTTTATGCAATTAAATATCACTTGCTTTAACGGTGAAGGAAACCATCGTGGGACAACCTACATGCCTGTGAGTTCTCCATGTTCTCAAAGGTGTGTGAAGTCTGCCAATCCGCATTGGGCCAGCGTGGCAGACTATGGCCTAAACCCTTCTCACTCTGAGGAGAGACCCGTGCTCAGTAGTGGAGCGGCAATGGGTTGATCAAACCTTTGATGGCCAACATTGCTTTATCACCATCTCTTTTTCTTTACACTGCAGTGAATAAATCTATCCATTTCACATTTTTGGCTTGTATTCGGCCTCTACATTCGCCGGCGCTAAATAACAAGTTTGCGGAACCCGCATCAAATTTTAGATGTGGGATTTTTCTCCGCTGGAAATTGGAATGGCAAATTTGAATTCGTCTCGTTTGTTAACGTCGGAATTTTCTCCTTGGATAACGTTCAAGAGATATTTAAGTAGGTATTCCTTTTTCTTATATTAATTTTTATCTAGCCTCTTGCCAACTCTATAGCCAGTAATAAATTGAAATGGTATTGCAATTTTGAATATTCATGTTGTCTTTTTCACTATTATATTTTTTTTTCTCAGAGATTTAACCTAGCGTGCTCCCTACAATTTTCCATACAAATGTGGTTTGGTTCTCGTTTGAATTCTAACCAGCCAAACTCATTGACAGTTTAAAAACGCGTTAGAAATAAATATCTGTGTTTGTGGTTTTCCAGATCTTTATAAAAGAAATCTAGTTTATAGGTCACCATTGCCACGCTGAATGGGGAACAAGTGGAAACAATCTTTTGACCAGGTAGGCTTTTCTTTAGATGGCAGCTGATGTCACACACAGAGTTCCTTAAAAGTTCTAATAACAAGTGTAAATTAAAAATTTATAACACCCCGGACAAGTGAAGGTTACAGTAACTAGAAAAGAGCTGATAACTTTCAAACGGTTGAACTGATTTTCTTGGATTATTGCTAAGAACACTCTCGATCAAGCCACCTTAAAACAAAAAAAAAAACTAAATTAAAATCGGTTCATTAGTTTAGAAGCTACGATGCCACAGACATACACAGATACACACGTCAAACTTATAACACCCCTTCCCCCACTTCATACCCCGATTGCCATCTCGACCTTTCGCGGTAATTTCCTTGTGGAAAACTATAACATTAATTTTAGAACTGTTAAATAAATGAACAATTACTAAAAATGACAAAAATATTTTTTCGTTAGTGTAATTATGTAGGTTGCTTACGCGTTGAATTTGAACAAAAGGTGATGCAAAATTATGTATATCAATTAAATAATAGCATGTAAGTTTTCTATATAATTACTGTTGAGTCCATATGGGGTCGATCAGCCTGCACCAAATAAAGACGTCTACTACACCACCGTCGTCCATCATTTAATACAACCAACAAGTTTAATATTTCGTTAGCAACAGAAAATCTGAGACTGAAAAAATGGGTAGCTATAATACACATGTAGGTAGGTACATGAGAATAAACTTGCAGTAGGTAATGTTGGCTGCTGAGGGTTGGCCATAAAGGCACTTGTGTTAATGCGTGTCGGAGGGCGCCTCGTAGCGTAAGGCTCAACTCACACCGCCGCGGAATGGAAGCGAATTTCTAAAATATTATAAAGCAATATTGGCTTCTATCTCCACCACGTAAAACACCTCGCCCAAATGTAAAATTCGCCGGAATGCGCGGGAATTCCCGCGACTTCGCGGGAATTTTCTTTCTCAGTAGAAATTGATGCTTTATTGTGTGGAGATAGAAGTCAATATGCTATGTAATATTTTAGAAATTCGCTTCCATTCCGCGGCGGTGTGAGTTGAGCCTAAGGTACAACGCAGACGATCGTTTTTAAGTTTCTGAGACCGATTTTTACTAAACACCGGTCGTCTAATATACGACGAGAAATGATTTCCAATTTTCAACGCACACCTCATTCATTGGGGCAATGACGCGCACAGCGGAAGAAGTCGAGTTTTTTTCGGTGAAAACTTAAACTCAGCGTTCTGTACTTTGATATTTAAAGGGTGTGCAGACTAAGTATAGTCTAATTTTTGTACTTTTTAACCCCCAACCCAAAAAGAGGGGTGTCATAGTTTGACGTGTGTATCTGTATATCAGTGTGTCTGTCTGTGGCATCGTAGCTCCTAAACTTATGAACCGATTTTGATTTAGTTTTCTTTTATTTGAAAGGTGGCTTGATCGAGAGTGTTCTTAGCTATAATCGAAGAAAATCGGTTTAGCCGTTTGAAAGTTATCAGCTCTTTTCTAGTTACTGTAACCTTCACTTGTTGGGGGTGTTATAAATTTTTAATTTACACTTGTTAGAACTGTTTTTTGTGGGACGTTTGCATTAAAATATGTTCCGTTTTATTTTCACCGACTTTATTGGAACAAATTTTATCGGTTGTCTGCGATAGGTTTTATGGAGACGCTTTGTGGGGAATGTATGGAATTATGGGCTCTATGCGTATTTGTTGAATAGACGCGTGGACTAGCGCGGTAGACGAAATAATATAGCGAAAAAACTTAATACTTTGCGTAAGAATTTGTATATTTTTGCTGTCTTTATATTACGTTCTTTAAAGAGTATTATATCATAATGTCAACCTAAAGACTATGTTAAAAATTAGAGAGAAGCATAAATATAATTTAATAAGAAGTGAGAAAACGATTTAGTCAGTCAGTCAGATTTAGTAGTAGTTTTTTTAGATAAAAAAGTTTTTGTTAGCAAAATTTCGCTTTCTACTGATTTGATTTCTTTAATATTTCATTATTATGTGCTTTTTGGTTTTTTGAAACCTAAATTCTTCATGAAATGAGAATATAATTGGATATGTGGGCATTAATTCCGCGATGGAAAAAAAATTGGATCATTACAATTATTAAAAAAATGTACCCAGTACCTACATACTTCATTGTATTTTACACGTCAACTTACCAGATCAGCGATGTTGGCGACTTGAATGGCATCATGGACGACCTCCGACCTCGTGCTGCCGTTCCTCCTCTCGAACATTGCCCTGTCGATGACCAGCGCTGTCTCGATGTATTTCGTGGTTTCTCTCACGTCCCGTTTGAACCTCCGTATGGCGTATGTGCTTAAACCCTGTTGCCACCAGTCCACTGCTTTGCCACTGGAAAAGGAGGCGTGGTTAGTATTCCTTCAGTATTCCGAAGGCATAGAAAACCCGGTGGTCTGTGTCCGAAGGATATCAAGAAGAAAGAGTAGGTGGAATTTCCCTATTCTTGAACGTGCTAGAACTGTTTGTTCAAATTCTCCAGCTCGAGGAATGCACTATGCTGATTTTGTTCGCGTAAGTAAAATATAGACGTACTTATAGGTATTTTTAATAAAGGTACTAACTCACTCACACAACAAGAGTGGGTACTAACTTACTAGAACATCAAGGGTGGCACAAATAGTCACGCTACCAACAAAATGAATACAATTCTAAAGTGGGTAACTCACCTGCTGTCCGTTTGATTGGGCAACCAGTTTGGTGGCGGCAGCTGGGATCACTTGCTAGTGGCGCAGTCACTAATATGCTTTTTGGCGTCTCTGCCACTCGACCACCAGTTGCGCTACCAGGGATGCCTCTCCCGCACATTGCTTATGCGTGACGATGTCATTCGCACGGGTACACTGTTGATATGAAGTAATTGTACTCACCTTGGTGTCTGGTCTGGTGTTTCTCGTTTGGTAGCCCCGCCATGATATCCTAGTGAGATTTTGGCCTTAGAACTACGTCTATTTAGTGCCGCAATGTGTTTTCATACGCACGATCATTATCACCATAGAAAGAATTTAGGCCTTAGGGTTTAATAAAGCATAAAGCAAGTGGGCACAAAAATTCAAAGAAATTTTGTACCTACATTATGAACTTTACCTTCGGCTTCATAAAGAATCATTTTCCTTATTATTATATAAGCGGGTGTAGACTTGATTTAGAAATGTTAAAGCTTTAAATTGTAATTGAATAAAATATCCGAAATATCCCCAAATAGAAGATATTACAAGAATCCTCAAATTCATCTTTTTGTTAGCTAATACTTAAGATGGAATCCATTTACACACCATTTAAATGTAATGGGAGGCTCATAATTTGTTTACTTTGATCAAAATTTGTTTTATTATAATAATTGAATTTTCGTTCTGTGGAATAAATTACACCCTCTATATTGTTTCGTTTTCTATATTTGGACTGCGATATCATCGGGCAATGATGCAGTCAGGATTAGAGTTATCTGGACTGAAAAAATATTATTATAGAGTTTGTAGAGGCGTTTTTTATTCGATAGAAATGAAATGGAAAGTTATTTGCCTGGAAGAGATCACTAGGTAGCATAGCTTAAAATTTAAAAAACCCCCAATACAAAAACCTCTATAAGAAAACTAGAAAAGAGCTGATAACTTTCAAACGGCTGAACCGATTTTCTTGGATTATAGCTAAGAACACTCTCGATCAAGCCACTTTTCAAAAAAAAAAAAAAAAACTAAATTAAAATCGGTTCATTAGTTTAGGAGCCACGATGCTACAGACAGATACACAGATACACACGTCAAACTTATAACATCCCTCTTTTTGGGTCGGGGGTTAAAAACTACATCGAGTTTGATTAATTAATATTCAAATGAGGACCATTGATACTACGTTTATAAGAAGCGAGCGATGAAAAATCTCGTGTTAGAAATAAACCAATCACAAACGAAATATTTTCGAATTGAATTTCGGAAAACATACAGGTTCTTTTGTGGTTGCTTGGTCATTCAAAATGGTTAACGCCCATTGAGTTTTTGTCTTTGTCATTTGTATGGGACTACGTAAAAAAGAGAGTCCTATGCTACACGTCTCTTTGTTTATAGAGTATCGCAAATGGCTGCACCAAACAGATTGACGCCGGCGGTCTTCAAAGCTCCCAAAGGTCCCTTCTTAGTTCTGACCCTTAATCGACTTTATCTTTGGTATGTCAAGGACCTCATTAATGGAACGAGGAAATTCGAGCACGAACGACGAGCGTCGGGAACTTTCCATTGGACTTATTCACTTTCGGTTATTTGAGGTATGATTTCTTATTTCGATTTACGTTGATTTGATTGGCTCTGTTAGTAAATAACAGAAATTTTCTGATAATTGGAATTATCTTTATTTTGATTTTTACGGATCCGCACCCGTAGCTGAAGGGATAAAACAATATGTCACAAATATTGTTGGCATGTTACGGTAAATCATTTATATACTTACTTACATCCACAAGTGTAAATTAAACATTTGTAACACTCCCGACAAGTGAAGGTCACAGTAACTAGAAAAGAGCTGATAACTTTCAAACGGCTGAAGCGATTTTCTTGGATTATAGCTAAGAACACTCTCGATCGAGCCACCTTTCAAACAAAAAACAAACTAAATTAAAATCAGTTCATTAGTTTAGGAGATACGATGCCACAGACAGATACACAGATACACACGTCACACTTATAACACCCCTTTTTTTGGGTCGGGGGTTAAAAATAGAAAAGGACCCAAGACCGAACCCTGTGGGACACCTATTAAGGCAGATGAGCCTTGCGACTTTAGGTTATTTTATGCATAAGTACTTACTCTTTGAAAGGCAATGCAATCAAGTGCAATGCTTTTAATACCATAGTGGCTTAGTAATTTAAGTGATAAAGTTAAAGATATTAATTTTATTATTAATTTTGTCTACGAGGCGTTAAAACTCATAACTGTATTAAAAAAATAATCAAGCATCCCAAATATAAAGAAAAAATGCCTAAGGTTACCCTTCTTAATTCTGAACCTTAATCGACTTTATCTTCGGTCGACCAAGTACCTCATTAAGGAACAAGGAAATTCGAGCTCATTTCAAGGGGCCTTCGAGAACTTTCTATTTGCCTTATTCTTTGGTTATTATGAGGACTTCGAGTTTATGACTTAGTTATAATATAACGAGACCAATTATGTTGTGTACCACACTTCAACTAAACCGAACTAAGTAAGGAAGTGGACATGTAGTACCTACCACTTGAAATTATGATCCCGAACTAACTCAATATCCAGAGTAGAATATTTTATACACAATACTAGATGGGGCCCGCGACTTCGTCCGCGTAAGTTTTTGGTGTTTTAAGATCCAGTGGGAACTCTTTGATTTTCCTATACTTATCTATTTGTTTCCGGGATGCAAGTAATCTCCTTAGCAAATAAATGATGCGACGACTTCGGTAGGTTTTTAAAAATCCCGAGGGAACCCCTCCGTAACCGGAAGTAGCCTATATCCGTTTCCGGAATGCAAGATTTTCGTCCAATTTGGTTAAGCAGATGAATCGTGAAGAGAATAGCCAGATACCTAGATATTTCACATTTATATGATATTATTCTGGATATATTTTTAACCCCCGACACAAAAAGAGGGGTGTTATAAGTTTGACGTGTGTATCTGTGTGTCTGTGTATCTGTGTATCTGTCTGTGGCATCGTAGCGCCTAAACGAATGAACCGATTTTAATTTAGTTTTTTTTGTTTGAAAGGTGGCTTGATCGAGAGTGTTCTTAGCTATAATCTAAAAAAAATGGTTCAGACGTTTAAGAGTTATCAGCTCTTTTCTAGTTTTCTTGTAGAAAAGAAGGTTAGATAACCGTTAGGTTCATAATATTATGTCAATAGACAAATGTCAAGCTGTCAAGATGGACGTTGCCTAAATACATAATTATTTATTTGAAAATGATGTTTTGGAAAACTCAAATACTTTGGATCGTCGGGGGTGTTATAAATTTTTAATTTACACTTGTTATAATTTACTGCATGATTCCAAAATCAACTGCTTGGTTGTTGCATGTCATGTAACTCTTTCAAGATGTCAGTGTTTAAAGTATGACGTTTCATTTCATGCAAATTTTCAAGGGATTTCTCAGCATCGAGCCTTTTTTGGTTAAAATATTATATTCCAAGTATTTGTACCGGGTGTTTACCTTATAACACATTAGCATTAAAGGTATCCGGATGATGTATTGGTGGATTGGGGGTTACCTTTTGTTCTGTTTCAGTCCCTTGTAAATTGTAATATTCTTATTGGTAAATTGCCCCATTGGTCTAGTTACTAGGTTATAAGGTATTTTTGGGTCTAGTTCCTTGTAAGGTCAAAAAATGAATTTGGGTTTTTTGTTTTAATCACAAAATTGTTAGTAGTACGTAATCCTAATAGTAGTTGAAATGTTGGTGGTGTTATGCTCCCATGTCCGGATAGCACTTTGGCCAGCAGTCCTGCTCCTGATATTTCGCCGGTCATGTCGGATTGCCATCCTATTGGAATATAAGAGTGAAGGAATAGTGCGCCTCTGTTTGCGCATACTATAATATCTCCTACATAGTTCGCTAGCCTTCGTTGAAATTGGCTGCCGTGTTTGCAAGTTTCCTCTTTATGTTTTCTTTCGCCGTTAAAGCAAGTTATATTTAATTGTTTGAATCGCATATACTTAACTCTCAAAAGTTAAGGTCTTTACCCGGGATCGGACCTAGGATCCCCATTTTAGGAGGCCTAGGCCTTAACCATTTTCACAGCTTTTTAAGCATTCACGCTGATATCAAAGGCAAAACGTTTAGAACATACTCGTAGCTTGAAAAACATTTTCTCTTAAGAGGATAGTCTAATCGTAAATTTAAAAAAAAAATTATAGTCCAGTAGGCATTTTATTCTTGATGAAATATTGTTTCGGATGATAACGTTTTTACTCCCCCAAACGTTTACAAAATTAGGTAATTTTGTTCTCATTAGGCTCGTACATTTTATTTTTTAGCTTTTAGAGAAAGATTTTAGGAAATAAATATGGATATTTAGACGCTAGTAACTTTTAACATAAGCACTATTTGTTTACAATTAAAACGTACGAGCATAGTTCATTATACCTACAACATTTCTAAAAATTATGAAACGTTATCGCTTTTTGTATGAAAATTTACAACTAGACGATCCTCGAAAAGATCCGTAGGTAGTATTCCAGTATACCTCTTGATGAATTCGTAGATAAAACGCTTTTACCGCTACTTTGGCTCGAGGACATTTTAATGATACCTTTGACATTTTCGACGCTTTATCGCGATTCGACTTGAAATATAACGACTACGTTTGGGTCTGCTTAAAAGTCTTTAAAGCTTATTGGATTTGGAATGATGTTCGGAATATCAAAAGATTTAATTAAATTTCCTTTTGTGCGGGCTATTGGATTTTTTTGGAGATAAAGGAATGAATCTGTCAGTTCATGTCGCTTATAAGTGTGTTCACGGCCCATCCGTTTAACTGATTTCGGCGTTTGCTACAAAGATAGCTTGCATCCCAGGGACGGACATAGGCTACTTTTTTCCGGACAATCATACGTTTGATTTTTTTTAATTCAGATACAATTTAGCCCTTGACTGCAATCTCACCTGGTGGTAAGTGATGATGCAGTCTAAGATGGAAGCGGGCTAACCTGGAAGGGGATGGCATTTTTTTATTTAACCCATACCCCTTTTGTTTCTATTCTACACGGCATCGTACTGGAAATCTAAATAGTTCGGCGGCACGGCTTTGCCGGTTGGGTGGTAACTAGCCACGGCCGAAGTCTCCCACCAGACCAGAACAGAGGTTTAGAAATTATAAAATTTCAATCCCTGCTGGGAATCGAACCCGGGACCTCCCACTAATAAAACCACAGCACTTGCCACTGCGCCAGGGTGGTCAATATGTTTTTTATCATTTTACTTTTAATTATCTTTCTTGTCTATGGTGTTACAATAAAGCATATTTCATTCATTTCATTCACTAGACGTAAATAGGTAGGTATATGGGAATATTTACCAGACCCGCCATTTCAGCATTTTCACAATTTTTGATGAAACGTGGAAGCCTTTTTCTCTCATTACGAGCAAATATTGTATTTCGAGGACAGAGTTCCAGCTGAATACACTGAAAATGAGCTCCGGGTTGTTCGCAAACAAATTTTAAGAGATTTGTAATCACTGAACAAAATTGCTTTCCCCTGAAGCCCTTTTAGGGTTCCGTAGTAATCAAGGAAACCTAGTTACGCCATGTCCATCCGTCCATTCGTGGCTTAGCTCAGATACTATTAGTACTAATTTGGCATGCATATAATACGTATTAATTGCGCGGACAAAATAAATGGTAAAACAAAAACTTGTTTTTTTTTTTTCTCGTCTATCGTTCAAAGATTGGGCCTTTCAAAAATATTGTGGTTGTGTGAAAACCATTTTTCGATTCAGGGATCCGTTTGCTAAATATTATACTTATGTCTTAAGGTGAGCCTCGATAGTTCAACGGTTGAAAAGCGGTCTGAATTCCGAAAGGTCGACGGTTCAAACCCCACCCGTTGCATTATTGTCGCATGTCGTACCCACTCCTGGCTTTATGCTTAATTGGAGGGGAACGGGGAGTATCAGTCATTATTAGCATGGCTAATATTCTTTAAAAAAAGTGCTAATTTTTTAGAGTCAAGTATCGCCTATGCTAGCCAGCTAAGTAGGCTTTACAAGTTAGTGAGTAATAATAAAGTAATAAGTAAGTTCATAATCATATTTATTTTGCAACCTTGCAATACTGACACATAACTTTGCAAATCAACCAACTTATGAAAAAATTACTCGGATGAAGTTGTTAGTTGTGTAAAACAGCTAGTATATTGTGACAGGCAATTACGGAACCCTACTCTGCTCGTCGCCCGACATGCACTTGACGGGTTTTTTATGTGAAAACAAACAATGGCGTAAACGGAGCATTCAAAAACATTTTCACAAGGAAACGAGGGACCCCATGACAAATCACACAGGTCACGCACCCGCTCCGGAACATAGCCCTGGGAATTAATTCACCCCATTAAAATATACCCGGGAGTTTTGTTCCGAAGCTATTCTGGGTGATATATTGAGAGATATACGGCCAGACTGAGGCGAATGTCCCGTTGCACGCAAATTCCTACGTTTATTGAGACCGGTGATAGAGCAGCAGACTTCTTACGGGGTAAAAAATTGCTCTTATTATGAAACGATACCAATAAATAAACTTAAAACGAAAAATTAGAAGCGGTTTCTACCTCGGATCGAACTCCTAGACCATCCAAATTGGAGAGTATCCTCAACCACCAGCTACTAAAGAATATTCTTTATACTATTTTTTTAATAAGAATACTAGCCATGCTAATCATGACTAATACTCCCCTTTCCCCTCTAATTAAGCGTAATGCTTGTGCTAGGAGTGGGTACGACAATAGTGCAACGGGTGGGGTTTGAACCGCTGACCTTTCGGGATTCAGTCCGTACCTCAACCGTTGAGCTATCGAGGCTCCAAATTCAATGTGAGACTGAAATTGAAAAGTTGGTCTAGTGCCAATTCACCTACCTATAACAAAATTACTGACTGACTGAATTTTTAAGTGCGGAAACCAGCCCAGAAGGAAGAAAGAAAGAAAACAAAATGGCTGGTGAACTTAGGTAAACATCAGTTGCGGAACATAGCAATCTCTAGTAGTATGACAACTCTCTGCCTACGTCTGTCTGGTTCATGGATGTCTATACTAAAGCAAAAGACAGCTAACAAATGTATTAGGAAATAAGTAGAATGACAATGAAAATTTGCTGGTTGTCGCGGCGGATTTATTAAATTGATACAAACGTCCTCTTTGCACGCAAACTATAGTTCAGTATAGTAACTATAGTATAGTATAGCAAAGTATAGTGTAGTAGTAGTGTAGTATAGTAGTAGTATAGTACGGGACAGGTCGAGATGGCAATCGGGATATGAGGCGAGGTGACGCGCCGCACACCCGCACGTCAGCCGCGCAATCCCGCACGGATTAGCGCGAGGGCTGTGCGGGTGTATCCCCACTTCGATTGCCATCTCAACCTGTCGCGCACTATATGGGCACTAATCGTGTCGCGTAAATGAGCTAAGACCTTTAGCCTACATGCAAAATTTAACAGGGCTCTCTCCGTCACTCGTTTCCACTCGTTTCATACAATCGTAGTTCCAATTTCATTTGAATATTAAGCAACCAAAGTTCATGAAATTTTGCACACATATTCTAGAAACTAATATCTGTGTCTTAGATTTTTCTAAAAATATGTAGTTTTAAAATTACAGGGGCTCCAAGATTTGTATGAAATGTTTTAAGACCGCGTAACTTTGAAACCGAATATTTTAACAGAAATCTGGAAAACCACAGACATAGATATTAGTTTCTAGAATATGTCTGCAAAATTTCATGGACTTAGGTTGCTTAGTATTCAAATGAAATTGGAACTACGATTGTATGAAACGAGTGGAAACGAGTGACGGAGAGAGCCCTCTTAAGCTGTAGGTATGTCAGTCCGTCAGTTTATCTCTATATAGGTATAGATTAAGAGAACAAGAATATGATGGCATTTGAAATATAGCGATTTGCTGACTTAGTAAAACGTTGGAAGCGAATTGAAATATACTTCGATACATCGCCCTGCAGCGCCGGCCATTGTGGTCCGATTCAAGCGGCTTACCGCATACATCGTTCCAGCAGCACAATTTGTTGGCACAAAACCCTTTTGTCGATGAAGTTCCGAGGTATATCTAACGGGTTAGTGAAGACTTATTTAGCATGGTATTTTTTGTTTTATTTATTTAAACATCTTTATTGTTACCAAAATTACAAAGAGTAGGAACAAGGAACCAAAAGCTTATAGGAAATAAATATAACTCAAAATTTAAAAACCCCCTACACAAAAACCTCTATAAGAAAACTAGAAAAGAGCTGATAACTTTCAAACGGCTGAACCGATTTTCTTGGATTATAGCTAAGAACACTCTCGATCAAGCCACCTTTCAAACAAAGAAACCAAATTAAAATCGGTTCATTCGTTTAGGAGGTACGATGCCACAGACAGATACACACGTCAAACTTATAACACCGCTCGTTTTGGGTCGGTGGTTAATTAAACTTTTGGTTCCTTATTCAACAAGTTTGTGGCTGTTTTTGACTTTATTTGACTTTATCAGTGAAATTGGCGTCACTGGAATTTTGCGTTACATAATTACCAATTAATATTGGATATTCTACAAAATTTCAGTGTTTAATATAAATTGTGCCATCACATTTTAAATAGCTATCGATGTTGATAATTTATTTAATTAAATGTCAAAATCATCCGTTTTTAATAATTTTCTGATTAACATATTTTATTTTTGGCAAATGAAATTCCATCATACATTAAATAATAATTCCATCATAATAGTTCATTATACATAATATTAAATCGTTCATTATATATAATAGTTCATAATATATAATATCTATGGCAACCGATTTAAACTCTAGGGTTGATTGATTGTAGCTGATTTGTAAGTTTCCAAAGAAGGAAAAGATGACTGATTGACTGATCAACCAACGCACATTTCAAACTACTGGACGGATCGGGCTGAAATTTTCAAGCTGATATAGCTATTACGACGAGGCAGACATCCGCTGAAAAATGATTTTTAACCCCCGACCCAAAAAGAGGGGTGTTATAAGTTTGACGTATGTATCTGTCTGTGGCATCGTAGCTCCTAAACTAATGAACCCATTTTAATTTAGTTTTTTTTTGTGTGTGAAAGGTGGCTTGTTCGAGAGTTCTTAGCTATAATCCAAGAAAATCGGTTCAGCCGTTTGAAAGTTATCAGCTCTTTTCTAGTTATTTTAACCTTCATTTGTCGAGGGTGTTATAAATTTTTAATTTACACTTGTTAAAATTTCAATCCCTGAGGGAGTAAAATGGGGGTTCAGAATTTGTGTCGTCCACGCGGACAAAGTCGCGGGCACATAAAGTATTCTAATGAGTATACTGTAATTAATTTCCTAACAACATGGCACAGTTACCATTATTATCAAAAGTTCACCAAGTTTAGTTGAGACCGTTTACATCCTTACAATTAAAAAAAAAGGTTATACTTATTTATGATTATTCGTAGTGCGTTTGGAAATCTGGCAAACCACAGATATGGATATTACTTGTTGTTTCTAGGAAGTGACTGCAAAATTACATGAAGTTTCATTGGTTGATATTCAAATGAGAACCACACTACGTTTGTGTGGAGCGAGTGACAGAGAGAGCACCGTTATTGCTTCTTCGAATCCATCTCTAGTTCGGAATGTTCGTATCACAAAAATATCATCCAATAAAAATCACAGAGGCAACTGTATGGACGGACTACAGCAAAGTGAATAATGCAATAGGGCGGAAGTTGGTAACTTTTTTCAGTTTTTCTCGTTCGAGTGAGTAAACTGAGAACTTTTGATGAATTCAGCTCCTATAGAAAAATTGTTCGTTACTGTTGAATAGTTGAGCGAGCTTTGTGTGCAATTGCGAATTATGAGTTAAAGAATTCTTCTCATGGAAAAGAAGGACTATTATTATTGCCTAACAATGAAATCGCTTATTTTTAGGGTTCCGTACTTCAAAAGGAAAAAAAATTCCTTATGACTGACAGACAGAGAATGAAGTAATCCTCACTTCATCCTCTGTCTGTCATTTAAGCCTGATAAGACCTGATTTTCATGCTAGTCGGAATTTTCAGCACATGTTGTAAGTTAGACCTTCAATGATTATAATTTTGTTTGAAATGACGTCAGCACTCAGCAGCATTAGACGTACGGTAACAAGACGTGAGCAGAGGTCTCGTCTTGCACAGGCCGAGTATTGCTTGTGACGTCACACGTATTTTCATGATTTACGATTTGCACCGAGCGCGCTGGGTGCAATACATTTTTCAATAATGATAAATGCTTTGAACATGATCGAAAAGGTTGAGGGTAACATAATAGGTAAATCTACTATAGTTCGCGACAGGTCGACATGGCAATCGGGGTATGAGGCAGGCGCACCCGCGCTATCCGCTTAAACTTAAACTTTTACAAGAGCTTTTGAATCGTCAAAATAATCTACCACTGGTTCGGAATGCCGTTCCTACCGAGAAGAATCAGCAAGAAACTCGGCGGTTGCTCTTTTCATATATGTTGTGTAATTCAGTTGTTCCCTCCCCCCAATTAAAATTCTAAACCACAGCCGGGAATTGAACCTGGAGAACCTCTCACTAATAAGATCACAGCGCTTACTACTGCGCCAAGTCGTCTCTCCGGTCGTTTCGGATTCTAGTCCCATCGGGCTATGAGAGTGAGGGAATAGAGTGTACCTGTGTTTGCGCCCACACTTGAACACTAAGTATATCTCCCGCGCAGTTGGCTAATCTCTATGGAGAATGGCCACCGTGGCCTACATTCGGTCGGGAAAAAACTTTTAAATAAATAAAATATCACGTGTGCTAAGAAACCAACTAGTACCAAATGTACCAAAAATGTAGGTACTAATAAATAGCTTATATATTCATAAAGAAATAGCTGGAACGAAACAGAATAAGCTCGTACCTATTTAAGTCATTAAATTAAACATTGTGTGTATTTTAATGCTAAAATTACAATGTCATTTTAATTCTTATCCAAAGTTATTGTATTCATATCAGGTTCTCCTCAGACCAAGTTGTTTTGCTGAATGCTTCAGGAGAATTATACTCCAACTAGCTTATTTTCGTCCGCATGGACTACACGAATTTAAAACCCCTATTTTACCCCTTAGGGGTGCGATTTTCAAAAATTCTTTCTTAGTGGATGCCTACGTCATAATAGTTATCTGCATGCCAAATTTCAGCCCGATCCGTCTAGTAGTTTGAACTGTGTTTTGATAGATCAGTTAGTCAGTATTTTCCTTTTATTAACCCCAACCCAAAAATTGAGGTGTTATAAGTTTGACGTGTGTATCTGTATATCTGTCTGTGGTATCGTAGCTCCTAAATTAATGAACCGATTTTAATTTAGTTTTTTTTTGTTTGAAAGGTGGCTTGATCGAGAGTGTTTTTAGCTATAATCCAAGAAAATTGGTTCAGCCAATTGAAAGTTATCAGCTCTTTTCTAGTTACTGTAACCTTCACTTGTCGGGGGCGTTATAAATTTTTAATTTACACTTGTATATTTAGAAGAGATTTAGGAGTGTTATTGATTTACAAGAAAATGGCGATTTTCCCTCATTACAATGAATACTAGAAGAAGTCTATGGTTGCAACCGTCCACGTGAATGTAGTTTTTGTTTAAATCTCGTCAGAACTCTTTGGTTTTTGGTATAAGAATATACTGAAACTGTTGCTTTTTTTTCCAAAAAATTATATCTAGGGTCACTTGAGATAACTAAGGATTCTAATGACCCCCATACATAAAAATCTGTTGAGGCGTTTAGAAGTTATGATGGAATAAAGAAACTCATGTACATACAATCCTGGAAACATTATATATCTGTTTTTGGCAGTGGAACTCTCATGAACATTATATAACGTAATCACGTTTCAGAGCATATAAATAAAGTGGATTTAATTAAAATTGAAATGGAGAGCTGGAAACTAATCCAGTGGGATCAAACGAACACGCGTAGATCAACTTTTACATTACGAATTAAACTCACGTCACGGCCTTTAACTTTCGGGGCTGATGGAATAAAGCAGTATATAATGATATCTGATATTCTGACAGGTTCAATACTTACTAAATATGCTTTAGATGCTCAGGTACTGCACGATCTTTTTATACCGTAGATAACGGGTACATACCATGTTTAATTTGGTACAGTCTGTCAGTACAGTCTGTATATATTCGATGTGCTTGGTGCGACTTCTGGTTGTTCTGCTCGAGTTTGGGGCCGCACCTTGTATTCATCTTTGTTTGTGCCTCAAAGGTCATACGCTTGTGTGTTGGTTACTACATTAATTAGCAAAACTTACGTATATTCCGTCGCCTCAGATAGTACAGTCTGTATGTATTCGATGTGCTTGGTCCACCGGCCTGACTTCTGGTTGTTCTGCTCGAGTTTGTGGCCACATCCTCTGTTCATTTTTGTCCTTGCCTCAAAGATAGCTAGTGTGTTACTTACTACACTAATTAGCAAAACTTACGTATATTCCGTCGCCTCAGATAGTACAGTCTGTATGTATTCGATGTGCTTGGTCCGCCGGCCCGACTTCTGGTTGTTCTGCTCGAGTTTGTTGCCGCACCCCCTGTTCATCTTTGTCCTTGCCTCAAAGGTCGCTAGTGTGTTGGTTACTACATTAATTAGCAAAACTTACGTATATTCCGTCGCCTCAGATAGTACAGTCTGTATGTATTCGATGTGCTTGGTCCGTCGGCCCGACTTCTGGGTGTTCTGCTCGAGTTTATGGCCGCACCCTCTGTTCATCTTTGTCCTTGCCTCAAAGGTCGCTAGTGTGTTAGTTACTTACATTAATTAGCAAAACTTACGTATATTCCGTCGCCTCAGATAGTACAGTCTGTATGTATTCGATGTGCTTGGTCCGCCGGCCTGACTTCTGGTTGTTCTGCTCGAGTTTGTTACCACACCCCCTGTTCATCTTTGTCCGCGCCTCAAAGATCACATGTGGGTGTTTCTGCTGAAACAAACCGATCGTCATGTTAGTTGGTGGCCAAGAGCAGTTTAAAATCTATAACTATGCCTCAAATAGATACATGTTTGACGAGCAAACGTTAAAAACTATGCTTCAACTTGCGCCCACGGTGCCCATGTTTAAGTCGCAAACTGTAATTTTACAAGTATTCACATATCACTGTATGAAACTAACTAAAAAGTGCAAGCTTAAATTAAAGAATAAAATAAAAACACGACTGCGCATCCAAAAATAAAGTAAAAAGTTGAAATGGAACCACGCAGCTCCCATGTTGTTTTTTTTTTTCAAAAAGTTTATAGCCAGTGTCACTCGGGATGATGTAAGAATTCTAGCAAGACCACATAACTCCAAATCTGACCAAGAATTTAGAAGTTATGGGAGAATAAAAAAACTCACATAATATATACATGAGCTCTGAAAACATTAAAATACACACTGTTTTGAGTAGTCGTGTAATAAGTTTGTTTTGTAACCATTTTTCATTAACATTCATATTAAATGTCTTCAAAAAAATCGCCAATAGTTATAACAAGTGTGAATTAAAAATTTATAACACCCCCGACAAGTGAAGGTTACAGTAACTAGAACTTTCAAACGGCTGAACCGATTTTCTTGGATTATAGCTAAGAACACTCTCGATCAAGCCACCTTTCAAACAAAAAACTAAATTAAAATCGGTTCATTAGTTTAGGAGCTACGATGCCACAGACAGATACACAGATACACACTTCAAACTTATAACACCCCTCTTTTTGGGTCGGAGGTTAAAAATGCAAAGCTTTATTTCAATTTACAATAATAATATTATTATATTACTTCTTTTGCCGACAGCGGTGAGCGAAGAGTGTACTCGTGTTGCTTTCATCGCTCACACGGATATTTTATTCAATACGCACAAAGGTACATGGAGCGTGGGGAAATATTGGAAAATCAAATTCTTTTCAACATGAAAAGTGTGACTTCCAATACAATCTGATGCTATTGCTCGCAAGATTTCATAGCGATTTTTAAACATACTTAAAACCATGGTCACACCATGTTATTTTTTTGAAAGAAAATAAAGTATTTTTTCATTATTTTTTTCATTTTTTCATTCAATAAAGTATTTTCATTCAAAAATTGAGTTTTTTAATTCCGTTACAAGTTAACCTTTGACTCCGATCTCACAAAGCGACTGTTTACTTGTAAAGGGTATTGGCAGTTGTACTAAACCCGTAGGTACTAATGGGTATACAGTTTCTACCCGGCATCGTTACCCCAGACCGTTAAGCCGCTTGGCTTTGCTGGTAGAATGGTAACTAGTCACGGCAGAAATCAGACCAGACCAGAGACAATTTAGAAATTATGAATACCCAAACTCCCGTTGCCGGGAATCGAATACGAGACCTCCCACTCCAGAGAACCAGAGAGCTCATCACTGCGCCATGGAGATTTATCATACACTACCCTGCAGGTGCGCGTTGCTCTTTAGATAAAGCTAAGCTGCAAGGCTTATTGGTTCGCAAAAAATCGCTGCGACCAGCAAGATTAGCTTTGACTTTGCTTCAATGTGTTTGGAGCCTAAGGAACGCATTAATTTTCAAACAAGTTCTACTTCAATGTTACGTGTACTCGTATATCTATGAAAATACGTATTCCAAAGCATAATTTGATTTGGGCCGTAAAATGTAAGTGCCTTCCCTACGCACGTATTGAATAAGGCATTCGCGTGAGTGATGAAAGCGAGAACACGCATTCATTTTCCATTCACCGGCGTAACCGTATAAAGGCTTATACAGACACTAGATGGTGCCCGCAGCTTCGCCCGCGTAGATTTAAGCTTTTAAAAATCCCGTGGGAACTCTTTGATTTTTCGGGATAAAAAGTTGCCCTATACCAAGTTTCATATAAATCGGTAAAACGAATGGAAATTTAAGAATCCCGATGGTAACTTTTTGATTTTCCGCGATGAGAAGTAGTCTATGGCCTTCCCCAGGATGTAAGCTAATGCTGTACCAAATTTCATCAAAATCAGTTAAACTAATGGGCCGTGAAAAGCTAACAGACATACAGACACACTTTCGCATTTATGATATTAGTATGGATGGATTAAGCCCGATCGTAGCGACCACCATCATCGACTGCTTAGTCTCTTGCTGGTTCTTCTCGATAGAACTATTTCTTTCGAGAAGAATCGTGTGTCCCAAGGCTTAGATAATGCATGAATAGAATTAAAAGCCCACACACGTTCGGTTCTGTGTAGAAGGGTTCAGGGTGGAATAAAAGGCGTTTCAAGGCTCGCCATAGATTTTATGGCTAGGTTTTGAGCGATTTATGTCGTGTGATTAGGTTTTATGTGTTCAAAGAGGGTAGCACATCCATGAGGCCATGTTGGTTTTGGTAGAAAGATGATTTTTTGGTGCGAAGCTTTTTAAAACACGTTGGGGATAAGGAACCTAGCACATATAAAAACCGACTTCAGTAACCACAAAACCTAAAAATTAAAAAATAATTTAAGTATCACCGAATATAATATTATTTATACAAGAGTACGTAGTTCTTTCTATACCTAACAATATATTTTGGAGAATTTTTGTAAAAAAATCTGTGTAAGTGATTAAATAAATAAATTTCAATTCCAACTTTTTTGTACATTTTTTCAAAAAAAAAAGTAAATAAGTATGAGTTTCCATCAACAAAACTGCTCGAGCAGGCCACAGTGCAAGATGGCGGACGCGGTCATCATGATGAAACATGGCGGCAATTTGGCGGTAAATGCGGTTAAATTGGATATTTTCGCGCCTCGCTCTACTGGCTCATGGGTCTTAACGGTTTCCCGCGTTTTAAGTTTTTAGGGTTCCGTACCTGAAAGGTGCAAACGGGACCCTATCACTACTAAGCTTTGGCTGTCCGTCTGTCTGTCCCTGGCGCAGGGAGGGCTCTCTCCGTCACTCGTTTCCACTCGTTTCATACAATCCTAGTTCCAATTTCACTTGAATATTAAGCAACCTAAGTCCATGAAATTTTGCAGACACATTCTAGAAACTAATATCTATGTCTGTGGTTTTCCAGATTTCTGTTAAAATATTCGGTTTCAAAGTTACGCGGTCTTAAAAATTTTCATACAAATCTTGGAGCCGCTGTAATTTTAAAACTACATATTTTTAGAAAAATCTAAATCACCACAGACACAGATATTAGTTTCTAGAATATGTCTGCAAAATTTAATGGACTTTGGTTGCTTAATATTCAAATGAAATTGGAACTACGATTGTATGAAACGAGTGGAAACGAGTGACGGAGTTAAGCGCTGTGGTCTTATAAGTGGGAGGTTCCTAAGTGTATTTTAATGTAACAATTTTTAATGTAGGTAATATAGTTATCTATATTTTTTGCCATACCCTTACAGGATCAATGGTTTACATGTGAAATGCAAAATAAAGAATATGAATATGAATATATGATATCCAGCAGGAACAATTTGAAAATTTATAATTTCTTTAGTCTCTGGCTGAGTTTGGTGGGATGCTTCGGCCATGGCTAGTTACCCTGCCCTACCTGCAAATGGTGGCACGAGCCAAGTGATTTAGCGTTGCAGTGCGAAGCCGCAGCCGAAGTTGAAACCGATCAGGGGTATGGGTTTAATGAAACTGCCCTTCCAAGTTAGCACAGTTACATCTTAGACTTCATCATCACTTACCACCAGGTGAGATAACAGTCAAGGGCTAACTTGCAATGGAATATTAAAAAAAGTTAGGGATCCGTTAGCCCGCTGTAGTTAATCAAAACGACCTATTGCTTGGCAAAGGCCTTTCTCATATAAGTTAAACAAAATTATTTAAATGGGTTCCCCGTAGTTAGATTATGCGCCGTCATATGCTAGTTCAGTAATTCACTAGTTAGTAGTTACTTCGTCAGTTTCCGGCTATTTTCAGCTCAGCGCGGGCTGGCCGATATGCTAATCGTGTGTGCGGAAGTTTCAAACTACCCGCATCTCGCATCCCTGCCTTAAATTAAGTAGACCACTCTTCCCGAGTAGGAATAGGAACCTATATTATATCTACCTACTAATAGCGTTTGGTGTTGTCTATTCAAAGGCGTAATAAATCAATTAATAACTATGCGATGTATGTTTGTCATTTGCGTATTGCACCACAATACAAAAAAGAAGAAAACTTAAATTAAAGGTACATAACATCGACCTCTTCCAGATAACCTTTACCTTTGGCTGGGGAAAATGCACTTACGCATTCGCCACAAAAGGGGGTACGTGGGACTGACATAATTAGATAAATAAATGAAAATAACATTATTACAGTATTTTTTATGAAAATCACCCAATTTGACTACTATATTGGGGGAAAACGATGTGAAAAACATCAACATTGCACTCCAAGGGTCACTGGTAGAGATCTCTTATACAGAATGTTTGGTAATTAGTATATAATGACGACACGTACCCTTCTTTCGTTCTTTCTTTTTCTCTTTATTGTTACAACTTTTTGGTACAAATAAATAACATTTCAAGACCCCATTTTGACTTATTTTCATACAAGAATAATATCACATCAAAAATTGCAGTTGTAAATGTGTTGTGGATTGAATGTCATAGCGAATAGGTCCCAGCTCACAGAACAGGCTGTCTAATATGCTAATCCTGTATGCGAGAGTTGCAAGCCACCCGCATCCCACGCCTTAAATTTAGGCAGACCGCTATTTTGAGTAGGTTTATGAAGGCATCTGTTGGCAGTAGATGCCTAACGCGGGTGTCTTTTATGTAAATTTCGTTTAGGACAAAATGTCTCCATGTGATTTAATATTTGCAAGTTTATTTGAATACAAGGCCCAAGCAAGCGTTACTTTGCGGAACTCCGTAATACGAAAGCAACTTTAAGCTTATTTTGCTATCATCTCACGTTGGCCCAAAAGTTCACCACGCTGGTCAAATGCGGATTGACAGACTTCACACACCTTTTGGAAAAATTATGGAGAAATTTCAGGCATGTAGGATGCAAGTTTCACCCGATGTCTTCCTTCGCAAGTAACGTTGATTACGAGTAACTTATTTTTGTCGGCCTCTCTGGCGCTGTGGTAAGCGATGTCCTATTGTTAGTGGGAGGTGCCGGGTTCGATTTCCGGCAGGGGTTTGGAGTTTTATAATTTCTCTGGTCTGGTACGATGGGAGACTTCGACCGTGACTATTTACCACCCTATTGGCAGAGTCATGCTGCCAAGCGATTTAGCGTCCGGTACGATACCGTGTAGAAACTAATGGAGTATGGCTTTAATGCAAAACTACCATACCCCATTGCTGGTTAGCCCGCTTATATCACAGACTGCATCATCACTTACCACCAGGTGCGATTGCAGTCAAGAGCTAACTTATATCTGAAAAACTTATGTTATAGATGCGTGCCCTGGTCCAATCCCGATGAAAAATTAAAGATCTTTAGAATTGGTTTTACTGAAAATTCAACGGACCTTCTCAAGCAAGTCGCTGTTGAACAAAACCGTTCTGCAGAGATCTTCTTCTTTTATATCTTTGAGTCCCTGCATCAGCTAGATCGCTTTCAATCTTGTGATCGGCAGAGGTCTTTACAAGGGTCTATTAGTCCAGTCATGGACAATGTATCAATTGAAATGATAACGAATGAAATCTATTTGTAAAAATCAAAAGTGTAAGGTAGCAATCCAGCCCGATAACCTCGTCCTGCCTTATACGCTTTATCAGTGACACAATGAAGAATTGCACTCATTTACTCGGGCAGCACGGATGGGGTCACCTAGGTTTAAAGGCAATTTAAAGTGTGGCCAGAGTTCAAGCGTGACCAATCTACCCGTCTCTACCCTTGCAACTATTGCGTCGTCTGTTTCTTTCTGAGTTTTTTGAATGTGTAGTCCACGTGTTTAATTTTTGGTGGTCATCCACTGAATTATCGGTAATAGTTGCCACTTAAATTGTGGTTTCAATTATTTAGATTATAATAAGAAATTGCATTAGTTATTTAGAATTGTGTTAGTAAAACTAGAAATCCAAGCTCGCCCGACTTCATACATACATACATACACTTGTAGAAACAAAAATTACTTTTTACTTTGTAGTGGTTTTTTAATAAATTTTTTTTCCATCTTGAGATCCTGGCGTGCCTGCAGGCTATACGCCAAGCTATGCATAGCGGTCAAGACTCGCACCGCTTATGCTCCCGCTATAATACAGGCTCTACAGCTTTCAAAATATACCATGAATAATATAATAATCGGTCAAATATACGACTACAAGGACACTGCAAAGTGATTCCAATAGCATGAAGTATTCCCTCGATTTATTCTCAAGCGATAGTTTTATGGAGGTAATATTCTACGCTATTTGAAGATTAAAATTTTCGAATGGTTTATGGCGAATAAATGTCCGGCGTATAAGAGATGATCGTGTTTTATCTGTGGCACATTCTTGGTTATTAATTTGCATTTCTGTCAGATCTAGGTGCTTTTGTGCCGACTTGGTCAGTGTAAGCACATCTTTTACACTTTATGCAAGAGAACTGATTTAATTACCTATTACTACTACCGGAACACCTACCTGTACGTACATAATTTTTGTGTGTGGGTAGTAGTGGGACTACTACGGACTTAATGAAAACTACCATACCCCTTCCAGGTTAGCCCGCTTTCATCTTAGACTATATCATCACTTACCACCAGGGGAGATTGCACTCAAGGGCTAACTTGTATTTGAATAAATAACTTTATAAACACGTGAGGAGGAACTTTTGAAAAGAGCTACGACCTAGTTTCTTACTAGTTCTTACTTTATCATATCTGAACAATAAACAAATAAGCCAGTGTTTTTAACCCCCGACCCAAAAAGAGGGGTGTTATAAGTTTGACGTGTGTATCTGTGTATCTGTGTGTCTGTGTATCTGTGTATCTGTGTATCTGTGTTTCTGTGTATCTGTCTGTGGCATCGTAGCGCCTAAACGAATGAACCGATTTTAATTTAGTTTTTTTTGTTTGATAGGTGGCTTGATCGAGAGTGTTCTTAGCTATAATCTAAAAAAATTGGTTCAGCCGTTTAAGAGTTATCAGCTCTTTTCTAGTTTTCGTGTAGAAAAGAAGGTTAGATAACCGTTAGGTTCAATTCAATTGTCAATTGACATAATATTATTATGTCAATTGACAAATGTCAAGCTGTCAAGATGGACGTTGCCTAAATACATAATTATTTATTTGAAAATGATGTTTTGGAAAACTCAAATACTTTGGATCGTCGGGGGTGTTATAAATTTTTAATTTACACTTGTTACAGTAAGTTAATTAAACAGTAACAAGAAGTTACTTCGATCGCGACTGAGCCGGTCTCAGAGTACATTCAAGTAAACACTGTTAATTCACTATCCTTGCGTTAGTAAATACCAATTAATAGTGTGATTAAGAAGCTTTACAACTGACGACGTGAAATGAATTTAAAGTACATGTAATAGAGTTCAGTTTCGCTTAGTAAGAATTGACTAGTGCAAGAGTAAGTCCCGCTTTCCTATTCCAACAGTAGCAAACACAGTGCTATGTTTATAAGGAAATATATGCTTTATTGTGATGGGAATAAAGGTGATAACGGTGTCTTATCGGTGGTTTTAGATTCGTGTAAAATCCCGGTCAACTGCAATGACCCGGGTTCGTCGGACGCAAATTAGTTTTGGACTGTGCGGTCCGGATGACGCGAATCTGAATTCTTGGTTACCCGGATTTAATGCTGTTAGACTTTGAGTAGGTGTGGCTTTTTAATGAGAACTGAGGTTTAGTAAGTTTCATTACATTTGTCGCATGATGTGACAAATCTTTCATCATCATCATCATCAGCCTGTGGGCTTCCACTGTTGGACATAGGCCTTCCCTAAAGAGCGCCACCACACCCGGTCCTTAGCCTTCCTCATCCAGCCACTTCCCGCCAGGCGCTTTATATCGTCAGCCCATCGTGCTGGAAGGCATCCCACACTACGCTTGCTTATACGCGGTCTCCACTCAAGGACTGTCGGGCTCCAACGGCCATCGCCTCTACGACAGGCATGGCCTGCACACTGCCACTTCAGCTTGCTAATAGTTAAATCTTTAAGCTTACAGACAAAGCTGGTACATACAGTGAACTAGAGTGAATTGACTCTCGGTTTGATTATGAACCGACGATATTTCAAATATTTTCTATGGTGACGTAACATCAAAGGAAAATAGGGCTCTCTATGGGCTACCTGCGTCAAATGCACTAACATTTGACACCTGCCAGTGACGTCAAAGCCTCGACGTTTTGTTACAAGTTACCTAACTGTCGTGAACTGTGTTTTTTTAATTCACTATAGGCAAGCGCTTGAAAGACCACAATCACACCTTTTTTTTTACCCCTCCGTCAGGGGAAACGGAGAGGTTATATGTGGGGCTTGCACCCACTAAAATCTGTTTATTCCTCAACGGACTGACGGTTGCGCGGGTATCACTAAGGTAGTATTCACCGCACTCCCGCCAGGTCTTGACCCGCCGCCAAGCGGACGGGTCCCATCGCTAGGCTGGCTGCTTCCACCGTCTCAGAAGCGCGCCCAGAACACGGCGCGCTTCCTCCTACCACATTCACACCTGATGGAAAGTGATAATGTGGTTTAAGATGGAACGCGTTTACCTAGAAGGTAGGTAGGTAGGTATTCACTCATTTACTAAGGTGGTACAGAGCAACAGTAGACGGTGGGAAGAGACGATGTTTTACACTATGTAGAGATAAGTAAAAATATGGCGCTCTCTGAAACTGCTGATAAGGACATCGTAAATTAGCGCGAGACGAGAAATTATAAATTACTAGCCGAGGCCCGCGGTTCCGTTTCAGATTTTGTCGGCGACGCTACGGTTAGGGGTAATTTAATGAAGCTTTCCCCGTGTTTTTCGTATGATGAATGCTCTGTGAAAGTGTCACCGTTTAAAATTCTTATTAGATAAGACAAAGGCAAAGATTATTATAAAACTCCATATAGGTAAAATTCATAAATATTGTAGGTATTTAAAAAACGTTCCGAATTGATAACCTCCTTCTTTTCGAAAGTCTTTAATTTCATACATAATATAAGTGTCTCACATACATACCTACTACATAACATAATTTATTGGCACAGGGTTTACGCACCTTTTTCACCTACGAAGGCGCTTCAAAAAATGGCGAAACGTTACCAGGGTTGTAAAGTAAAAGTATTATTAAAAATTATGTTATGTTTATAGTACTTAGTAGGAAATATTGTACATCAACCTTTATTTTTTATTTTATTCCTTAGAATTTTATTTAGAAAGAGATAGCGGTTTTGTATAGCGTTGTCTCTATCGTTGAGACTGAGAAAACGTCATATAGGTATGAGTGACAAAGACAACGCTCTACGAAGCCGAAATCTCTTTCTAAAGGTCGATGTTCAATATTTCCTACCAGCTACTCTAAGATAGATTTCCGTAGTCGTAGTGGTACTCGTAGGTCGTAGCCGAAGCTGCTACGGGCGCTACGGGCACTATTACGTCAAAAGATAATAATCTACTTTTAGATACAATTAGTGATACCTAATGGTGTGGAACAATTTATAAAATAAACGTTTTCTATCACTATGTCTTTCATCCGTCGCGTCTCACTTCATGCCACCCCATAAATAGATAAATCACCCACTGCACAAGTTTAATGTCAGAGTTCTTTTAACCTGACGCCAGCATCTTTATGTATCACTACAACAGTCTACTAAGATAATGCAAACGTCGAATTCGAGGGTAGAATCTATAAATCATAGATAATATTCAGAAATAATCGGTAGGTACGGACTTTGGGAGGGGTTATCTAAGTGTAGGTATGGTAGTACCCCCACCCCCTACCCCTAAAACCTGGTAGGGGTTGGGGGTAAGAAGTGGGGGTAACGTCCCAAGTTAGCGCTATCATAAAGCAATAACTCACGAGTTTTAAACTGTGTAGACAAATCGATTTATCGCTGGCGAAATTATCGAATGCGTCATCGAAAGTTTGGCGTCTTGCGAAATGTTGTCGATTTTCCACCGTTAAAGATTTTGACGAAAATAATATTAGCTAGACAGAACTTTAAAGAAATTTTTTGCCTACAAAATAATCTATTCTTGTTTTTAATGCTTTGAAGAACGCTAAAAGTTTAACGTTAAGTGAACTTGGCTCCAATCAAAGATGGCCTATTCATTGCATACAAGGAACCAAATGCTTAATTTGCTATAATCCGCTAAACCAGACAAATCGGTATAGTGCCAGATGCAGCATGCAATATGCTCCGCCCGCCCTCCCACTGCTAAACATGCAGGAAAAGCCAGCCACCAAGCAAGCATCACCACCATGCACCACCACACAAATTCCAAAAGCAATTTTTGTAATAATTGTGCATTGTTAGGTCTACATCTCCTGAGGATGCTCCAGTGTCGGGGAGAAACGTGCGTCGAGTGGTAAGGAAGGCTAGAAAGGGCAAGGAAGATTAGGTTAGAAAACAAACAATACTAAATACAGAGCAGCTTCGCAAGATATATCGCAGTTGCCCCGGTGTGAAATATGACCTGGGCAAAGTGCAAACGTTTTCGCCCATATTCGGGGCTTGGATGGTGATTTATCGCGGGAGATAACGCACGTGCTCCTGAAGATGTCTTTATACGTTTCCCGTTTCATATTGAAGCCGTGTTTCTTTCATGGTGATAACTTAGCAGCTATTACTTAGAGCACTTCAAACCTCTATAATCTTTAGTATAATATAACGTCAAATATATAGATATTATTAACCAAATATTTAATAAAATTAAATAGCACCATAACCCGGTTACTATTTACCTACCCGTGAACATTAGTGATAGAATAGCAAAACAAAAGTTTTTTGGAGACGCCCACTTTTTTGGGTTTAAGTAACATCTGTCAGGTCGATTTTTTCCTATAAAATGTAGTCTATATCAACCGAACCATAATAACTAATCGATTGACACTTCATTCATCAAAATCGGCTCAGTAGTTAGCTCAGTTATCTAATTAAAAAAAACCAAGCAGCTACTACCAAAGCAGTCAAAAGGAATAATAAACTATTTATATGTCTGGCTTTCTGGAAAGACAGATAAACAAGTAACAGCAACTAATTTGGAAGCTACTTTAAATGTAAATAGATCTCGACATCAGTGTATTATCTCAGCTGTTGCTCTCTCTAGGCGCAGATGCCAGCTCCCGCCCAACCAAAACATGGATCGACATTACAGGGAACTGATTTCAGTGTTTTGTTTGCTTTCAATTAAACGGGTTAGGAATCAGTGAGACATATAAGTGTATCGATATCCCAATCCAGAGATGAGCATTATTGATTACTAGAGGATGCCCGCGACTTCGTCCGCCTGGATTTAGATTTTTATAGATCCCGTGGGAACTGTTTAATTTTCCGAGATAAAAAGTGGCCATGTTCTTCCCCGGGATGTATCCCACGTCTATACCAAATTTCATTAAAATCGGTTCAGCGGTTGGGCCGTGAAAACGTAGCAGACGGACAGACAGACGCATTTTCGCATTTATAATATTAGTATGGAGGTATGGATTGAATCATTTTCCCTCGGCGAAATTATTACTTTTCTTCAGAGTGATTTCACAAGTACCGATGTGATTTTTTACGGACATTGATTTTTCGATTTTCGCACGCACGCAAAGCACATCCGAAAAGTTGTGATTGTACCGAACGCTCGTTCCCACTAGATCCCACGACCCTTCGAGTGGGAGGCCAACGTCTCAACTTCAAAGTCAAAATTCAATCAAAATAGGTTTTATTTTTGTACAGTTTTGATTGTCGATTGTTAAATTTGATGTTTTTTTATTTATTTAATGAAAATATTAAAATAAAACTTAAAGCTACCCTATCTAATTACTGTACAAGATGTGATGATATGATAATTTTACGTAAAACTAAGCAACGAGGGATCAACACGCGCTTATTATAATAGTAAGTAATAGGCACTTTAATTTTAATCTTTTAGGTTTGAGTGTAAAATAAAATGAAATATCTATTGAGATACGTTTATACGTACGTGGGCTATCTGGCTCAATAAATCATTATTCATGCTACGGATATATATGGGAAGGTACACAGTGCAAGCAAATATTTGCGCTTTGCTCAGGTCATAATTCAGTTGGAATCTGTAGCGATATATTTTGCGCACGCTGCCCCAATGTTTGCTTGTTTCTTGGCAGGTTAATTGCGCAACGTATTTGCAATAGCAATCGTCTTGAAAACACCGCTCAAGTGTGTTGGTTTGTTCTTTAATCACGTCGCAACGGACCGACGTGATTTTTTGCATGGACATAAAGAACTGAAGAGCGATATAGGTAATTTATACCGGGATATCAAAGAGTTCCCACGGAGTGGTTAAAAACAAAGGAATTCTTAAGTCAACGTGGATGGACTCGCAGGCATCATCTCAAAGATTTTCCACGGAATTGTTAAAAACAAAGGTTTTCTTAAGTCAACGGACGGACAATGGATCATTTAGTATGTAATAACCAGGACATGTCAGGACTCAGGATGTGGACGAAAATATTTAGTGAAGTCAGTCGTATGAAATACCTAGTGAGCATGGATATACTCGTAATGAGATATCCACTAACCGCGCCGTGTCCTGTCGACAACTTGTGTCTGGCATTCCGGCGCAGTCTGGCAAGTAAATTAATTACTGCCAGAGAGCTAACGAACGAGACTCGGCCATTTGTTGAAGACACATATCTAATCTCAGAATACTTCGGCTCTTGTGGTTTTAGGGAGGTTTATTCTATACTATAATGCCCACGACTTCGTCCGTGTGGATTTAGGTTTTTTAAAAATCCAATAGGAACTTTTCTGGAATAAAATGTTGTCTATGTCTTTTCCCGGGATGTAAGCTAACTCTGTACCAAATTTCATCAAGATCGGTTAAACTGCTGGGCCGTGAGTAAAGGTAGCAGACAGACAGACAGACACACTTTCGCATTTATAATATTAAGTATGGATCAATGGGTTTAGAAGTGTGCAAAAGGGGTGTAAAAAGGACTATGGCATATAATATGTAGTTTATTATAATATGATTTATATTTGACACTTTCTTGCATATTTACGCCTTAAAACGTCCAAAGTGGTACCGTAGCCGTGAAAAATGTGCGTCCCAAGTCGCGACAACGCGAATTTATTGGGGCATGCTTCAACAAAATAGCCTTTTAGGAAACGCGTTGGTACGGATTTTTTGTTTGTTTATTTTATTTATTATGGCCATCAACTACATTATATGAGTAGATCAAAACAAACTGCTATATGAAATACTTACAAGGTCATTCAAAGGGGTCCTAATAAGTACTTATTGTAAAAAACAATGGCCGATTCTGTTGTCTTTGTCTAAACTAAAAGAGCATCTACATCTTATTCTTTTTAAGCTAAAGTTACGAGATTTGACAGCTCTAAATTAAACTTAAAACTGTCAAACTTTTTAATTAGTTAGTGAAATTTACTTGTGCTAAGATTCAGTACCAATATCTACCTAAACTATGAAAGTATTGTAAATCTTAGGTGCAACACTCACAGACGGAGCGGAATGGCGTAGAGGCGATGTTGCCTGTGATGCCTTTAGCCATATATGCTGCTTATTTACTCTGACATGCTGTTGAAGTGTGAAATATACATTTACTCTTTGGTGAAAGCATAATGAAAATAAGCGTGCTCTTGTGAATTCTCCAGAGACGTTCCCACACCAATTTAAACCATATCATAAAGTACATTAAGCTGAGATTAAGTTGTTATCGAAAGACTTGGCCTCACTCCACTCTATCTGTATGCGTCGACGCTAACGCTTCAATTCAGGTGTAAACCAGTTAAAATAATACGTTTATTTGATTGCACGCAGCTTAACCGAAAGAGGGTAGAACGGACCAATAATAACATAATAAACAACGTTCTCGTAACTTATGATCCTCGCTGACCCGCGCTTACCCTCCAAACAAATTATTATCGTGTATTTTTTTATGAAGAGGACATTAATGTTCAGTGTTACCCAATATATTACACCCGTTTTTACGGCCAGTAAAATACTCCTACCTAGGTATTGTATTTTGCGAATGAAAAGAGTGAAAATAATTAAAATATAACAATTGATGTCAAACATTTCAATTTGAATGTTGTATATCGTTTGTATCTCTTGTTTCTTTATTAATTGAAAATGCACGTCACTACCAAACATTAAACAATTTTATCCATATATACTAAAATTACAAATAAAGACCTCTAAAACTCGGTGAAATGGAGTTTAAACTAAAAAAATGAAAATATTACCTGTGTCTTTCACAAATTAAATATCACTAACGGTACACTGTATAAAGCACGAAATAAATCAAATAATGTGCTGCCAAAGAGGGAAAATGTACCCAATTATTTACTACTCTCCCAAAGGGAAACAAAAAAGCTGTCTCCATAAGAAGCAGGTGTTTTTAGAAACATTTAGTCATTACTTCCCATGCCGCAGCCAAAAATTTATTGCGTTTTAATTTTATTTATAGAGCACCCTGTGTTTATGAACTTCACAAATCACTGATGATGGACTAAAGTGAAGTTTATTGTCCAAGTTTTGCTCATAAAAAGTGCCTTAATAGGTGGGATTTTGGTAATTTTGACCTGGTTAATTTTGATTTAGATTCTGTTAGGAGTAAAAACTGCGGTTCGGTAAAGTGGGGGAGTTTTAACGACGATGTGAGTGTTAGTTAAAGTGGTAATGGTCGCTTTTTGTTCAGTTTGTGGTTTCCTATTCGGGTAAGTGTTATTGACGTCAATTTCATGCAAAAACAAAAGGACTGGATACAGAGGTATTCCCTGGTTAACTCTGACGTATTATATCTATAGGCTATAGTATATCTATAGGCTACATAATATAACAGATGAATGATAATAAAAATACGATAGAGAGAGCTATGCTCAGAGTTTCTCTCCGTGATTAAACTAGAAATGAAGAGATCTGTAGTTGTAGAAGTACAAGTTGCAAAGCTAAAGTGGCAATGAACGGGGCACATAGTTCGAAGAACCGATGGACGTCAAAGTCTCAAAGTGCTGGAATAGTGACCTCATATCGCTAAGTTCTTGTCCACTGCGTGAACAGGTAACATAACTCGTAGGGAGCTGCTGGAATCAGGTGCGGCGCGGCGCAAGACTGCGGCCTGTGGGATTCCCTACAAGAGACCTATGTCCAACTGTGGACATGGTTGGAAGTTGGTTAGTGTATTTTTAAAACAATAAATGACAGCGCCAAGTGCAAAAACAATGTTTTGTTTTTTGGTTTCTCGAAAAGCTTTTGATAAGGTCAAGTCTAGCTCAGCTTTAAGAAAATGACAAATAACGGTTATCGGCAATGAAGAACAACGTAAAAATATCATACTCGTAAAATCACATTGCCATATTTACAGACCCAACGCATAAAAACCATTGCCATCTCCAGTAAATGGCTACCATTATATACCGTAGAAACTTGTAAAATATTATAAGACTGCATGACTAGCGTTATCCGGACAGGCTATATCTGAAATAGGCCGTGCATCCATCAATGAATCATTGAACCATTTGGGGCCATTTAGCATCAATTGGGGGCCATTTCGACCCATTTGGGGTAAAGCGGGGCAAAGAGTAATTGCGCGCGTATCGCTAGCTCCCTTCAGCCTTTTTTTGGCAAGATTTATTAGTAAAGATAGCGGGAAGCGGCGTTGTCGCGATAAAGTAAATTGTTTTAGCGTTCGCTTTTAGGGTGGATCTGATTATACGAATTTTTAGGGTTCCACACCTCAAGCTTTAAATTAACGCAATCTGAATAAGCGGCCATTTCTGCCGCATATTTTGACACTTGCAAATGAGTCAAACTTATGTATAGGGAATTTCCCGTTTACTAGAATCAAGAAAGGCAAGAAGTAACTCACAGCACAAGTAAAGGAAAATCCGAAAACTGTTATCACGTACTTACATAAAAATATTTTTCAAACGTATATTTGCAATTGAAGATAATTTTTAAGCAACAAAATAGCTACACATATCTTTCCAAGGTACGGAATTATCAATTCATGAGTCCGACTCGGACCTGGCTGTTTTTTCGGTTATGCAGTACATTATTTTTTGTATTTTTCGTTGGTAACAAACAAACACATTTTTGTTTTTATCCATAAATAAACTGTCATAAATGATATGTAGCCTGTAGGGTAGAGATCGATGACTTCAAGTGGGATAAATACCTCATTCAGTTTTAGATACTAGTTTTCCTTGTGAAGGTCAAGCTATAAATAAAGGGTCTAAACTCTTGACCGATTTTAGCTTTGATCAACAAACAGAATGAGAAGGGTTCAGGCTATAGTCCGATCGCCAGATTTCTCACACCTTTGAGAAACTTATGGAGAACTCTCAGGCATGCAGGTTTCTTTACGATGTTTTCCTTCACCGTTGAAGCAAGAGATATTATTTTAATTAAAAATATATTTTTTTTTTAATTTTTGTTATTTTATAAAAAAATTCATTTATTTTCTTTTCAAATTTTTATAATTTTTTTGTTATAGCGGCAATAGAGCTACACATTGTGTGAATTTTTAGATCTTAGCCTTTTCAGCCTATATATAGTTCACGAGATATAGCCCGCTAACAGACAGACGAACGGACAGACTGATGTACGGACGGAAAGCGGAACAATAGGACCCTGTTGGCAGGCACTCTTCGGGTACGGAACCCTAAGAATGATTACGTCATATTATATACAGTTTCATATAATACTAAACTTTGGCTTTAACTTAATGTATAATATTATGTATTCTAAGTTTTCCAAAGCCATTTTATACCATCAAAGGTCTATCTGTTGGTAAAGAATCTCCATCTCGGAACTTTGCTCTTACAAGAAACTCTGTGGTTACGTAAAGAGCACAAATTAGCTAACTAGCTTTGCCCGTAATGGCCCAAGATCCCACTGCTGCCAGACGTTCCTTATTTTCTGAAAAAAATAATGTAAGATAGAGTAGTGTGAAATGTACGCATATTTGCTAGCTTGTACCTCGGGTCAATTTAAAAGAAATCAGTTGCTAAAGACACGTTAAAACACTTTCCTTGTCTGGGTGCTGATTTTCATGTATATTTCCTGAGTATCATAATATAAAAATTACAGCTCAAACTATAAGTAAGATAAACCATGTTATTTTTTGCAAGCTTTAAGCATCTGGGAGAAATTACCATCGACAGTATATTGAATATTAATTAAATTAACAACATTCTGTAGAATACATGAAAATTAGCAGTCAGAATTTGAGTAAATTTTTTTATAGGTACTTTCAGTAGTTGATTCCTATAAATTGGCCCATGGCACAAGTTAGCAGATAAAGACTTACACTACTCTATCCCAATCATTTTGTTTCTTAGAAAATAAGGAAGGTCTGGCGGCAGTAGAATCTTGTTCTATAAGCTATTCGGTCAGAGTCCGGGAAGTAGAGAAAATATCGTACTTATTCGACCTAGTGGGTTGAAAGACCGCGTGGTAAAGGAAATATTAAAGACAGCAAATCATATTAATGTTGTAGAGGAAAGATTCGATTTTTTTGGGTCGGGGGTTAAAAATGAAAGGATAGGTATTATGTAAGCGAATTAGTTAAACTACTCGATTATGAAAATTTCAGATTAGCAATTAGGAGAAAGCGGAAGTCGTTTTTGGGACGAAACACCCAAAAGTTGCGACCGGACGTGAGAGGGTAACGAGCCGTTTAAATTTTTCCCCTCGAGTCCGGGGTAAAATTGTTTTTGTCTCCCGCCGAAAGTTTTGCACGTAAGTGACTGTGCGAAATATTCGAAGCGGAACTAAAACAAAGTTTTAGGTTGAATTTGCGGGTTAAATTGATTTTTCAATTAGTTGCGTTTAGAAAGGGGTTTGTGAATACTGATGATTGAACTTTTGGCATCCGGTTGTCTTGAAAGCAAAATGTAACGAAATGTAGTGAAGTCAAGCAAAAATGATCATTCACTGAAGTAAACTATGGTAAGAGATAAAATCAAATTAAAGTCTTATCAAAGTGTAAAAAATGCGGTGATATCCAAGACGGCGGTCAAGACGACGGATACATGCATAATAGTTTTTGATTGATTATGCAACTTGTCAAAAAATTACAACTGTATAGTGCGTTTCATCGTATAGTACCTATGGCGTTATGTTGGCTCCCCTGTCTGCTGGGTGGTCATTGGCACCATATTGGCATGAGAAGACGCAGATTTTGTTTTTTTCATTTGATTTTCATTTCATTCATTTAGGAAAATCAAATGAAAATAAACAAAATCTGCGCCTTCTTGCCAATGACTTGGACAGACAGGGGAGCCAACATAACGCCATAGGTACTGTACGATGAAACGCACTATAGTACATACAGAACCTTCGGTGTGCGAGTTTGACTCACACTTGGCCAGCTTTTTATCTGTCCCTCACTTCGTTCCTTTTCAATTACATAATCTTCACATATCAGGTGTTTTCCTTCACAAAATATTCCATACTAACCATGCGAGATAAATTTATTAATTTACATATTTAGCTAAAACGATGATCAGGTACGTAATTTACGTTCATGTCAAACTTGAGGCGAACTTATAATTGCTTCCCCTGCTGATAACTGGCGACAGGTGAAGAGAATTCTCTAATAATATCTACGCTACGCATAGATTAATTTCAGAGTTTACAGCTAAGTTTGCTTCGGTAAGTCTTAATAGTCTCGCTGGTAGAGACCCTTCACACTAGCGTAGGCGTTGCGAGCAGCTGGAAACTCCAACCGTTTAATTTACTTTCTCGCTGGTTCTTCTCGGTACGAAAGTGGTAGATGCATTCGACAATTGAAAGTACTTGTAAAAGTTTAATTGAATAAAAAATATTTTTATTTTATTTTATAACCCTATGTTATTAGGGTTCCGTACCTCAGAAGGAAAAACGGAACCCTTATAAGATCACTTTGTTGTCTGTCTGTCTGTCAAGAAACCTATAGGGTAGGTAGGTACTTCCCGTTATCCTAGAATCATGAAATTTGGCAGGCAAGTAAAACCGCGAATTTGTAATTACATCATTAAAAAAAAAATTAAAATGTGTTTCAATTTTCAAAGTAAGATGACTAGGTATACCAAGTGGGATATCATATGAAAGGGCTTTACTTGTACATTCTAAAACAGATTTTAATTTATTTTCATGTATAACAGTTTTTGATTTATCGTGCATAATGTTGGAAAAAATACCCGAGTACGGAACCCTCAGTGCGCGAGTCTGACTCGCACTTGGCCGGTTTTTATAATGTAATGGGAACGCCGTTGCAGGGAGTTGATTCCACAGTTTGCATTAGTATATTTTACAAACATGATATACAGAAGATAGTAAGTGATTTGTTACCTGAATCTAGTAACGAGTAGGTATTATAGTTTTTTACACAAACGAAGTTGCGGTGAATCTTCGCGAAAAGAAAACATGGAAAAATCTCCGCGCTGCCGATCGTTTCGGGCATTAAATAAATTGCTTTGGAAACAAAATGTTGGAGGCTGTAAGCTTGCACTCAGAGTAATGAAGACGCGGTTACGTGGATTGCGCGAAATGGTTCAAATTTTACAATATTGGGGATGGACTTGATGGTGGTGAGAGTTCGGCTCTCACCACCTTAAAACCCTCTCACCACCTTAACTTAAGGTTTTGTTAACGGTTTTTAGTTACCTTAAGAGGGCTCTCTCCGTCACTCGTTTCATACAATCGTAGTTCCAATTTCATTTGAATATTAAGCAACCAAAGTCCATGAAATTTTGCAGACATATTCTAGAAACTAATATCTTTGTCTGTGGTATTCCAGATTTCTGTTAAAATATTCGGTTTCAAAGTTACGCGGTCTTAAAAAATTTCATACAAATCTTTGAGCCCCTGTAATTTTAAAACTACATATTTTTAGAAAAATCTAAAACACCACAGACACAGATATTAGTTTCTAGAATATGTCTGCAAAATTTCATGAACTTTGGTCGCTTAATATTCAAATGAAATTGGAACTACGATTGTATGAATCGAGTGACGGAGAGAGCCCTGTTAAGGTTTGACAACCTTCCTGGCGCAGCGCTAAGCACTGTGACTTATACCTATATAAGTGGGGGGTGGAGATTTTAGTTACTTGTGTTATTATAATATTTTATAGTTACAGGAACACGAGGGTAGGCCTGTGTCCAAAAGTGGACATCCACAGGCTGATGATGATGATGATGATGATAGGAACCTTCGTTATCTGTCTGTCGTCAATTTAGGGGAATGAAAACCTATAGGTTTCTTGACAAACACGACGGACGGACGGACGGACGGACGGATGGACGGACGGACAAACAGACAGACAACAAAGTGATCCTATAAGGTTTCCGTTTTTCCTTTTGAGGTACGGAACCCTAAAAAATAGATATTATAAAGATATACACATTATTCATCAAAGTAACACATGAGATGACTACACTATGAGTATAGGCAGGCATAGGAAGGTATATCAAAGTGTGGTATAGAGACATGCAACTCTGCTCACCTGTCGCCGGCTATCCGACGAGAGGAAAGCAATTATAACTTCCGCTCGAGTTTGACACTCACATAAATTACAGCTTGATCGCTTTACCGGCATTTAATAACATATATTATTATACACACCACTTCTTTTCATTGCTGAGGGTCGTACCCCCTTTCCGTTAATCACATAATGGTAGGAGTTATCTTGGGATAATAATGCGGTGGGTTCCCAGATGCTTCCGCAAAGAACACTAAGAGCCTTTGCACACCACGTTTTTTAAACGCGCCGTTGACGCGCGTTTGTAGCGATACAGTCACGATACGTACGCGAGTCAGATGCAGCCTGTAGACATTTGCACACCTGTATAAATTCTAACACTCGTTTGAATCGATACAGACGCGCGTGTGTAGCGATACAGACGCGGCGGTGTCGCGCGTTTGAATCGATACAAACGCGATGCTAACGCGCGTGTGTATGGATACAAACGACAACAAACTACTCTGTAGGATAAAAGCGCGTCGACGCACCTTTCTAAAACGCGCGTCAACGGCGCGTTTAAAAAACGCGGTGTGCAAAGGCCTTAAGAGAGCGTTTTGACTCTTAGGTTTTACGGCAGGGTCATTATCTATTTTTAAAAATATTAAATACAAGGACTTCGAGGAAAATATAATGTTATATGGATTTCAATGAAAAAAATTAAGCCGCGAGCTTCAAGAACTGTGTCATCACATTAATAAACGCATAAACCTATCTGTGTCGATCGGAATTAAATTCACCCGGATACCTACTGTGTTGCGGATGTCAATTGTCATCCCATACCGTAAAACTCGGGCAAGGCACGTGATGATAAAAACCCGCAAAGTGAAAGTTGGAAACGGGCGCAAATGGTTCCGTATAAGTTCGTTCGCGGTCATCGTCTTTTCAATCAATATAAGTACGTACATTGCTGGGTATAGGTAAAAGAAATAAATAGATATAACAAGTGTAAATTAAAAATTTATAACACCCCCGACAAGTGAAGGTTACAGTAACTAGCAAAGAGCTGATAACTTTCAAACGGCTGAACCGATTTCCTTGGATTATGGCTAAGAACACTCTCGATCAAGCCACCTTTCAAACAAAAAAAAAAAACTAAATTAAAATCGGGTTATTAGTTTAGGAGCTACGATGCCACAAACAGATACACAGACACACTGATACACAGATACACAGATACGCAGATACACACGTCAAACTTATAACACCCCTCTTTTTGGGTCGGGGGTTAAAAAGGTTTTTATCAAAATAAACTTTTACAAGTACTTTTGAAGCGTCATCATCTACGCCTCTGTATTACTACTAATATTATAAATGTGAAAGTATGTTTGTTTATTGGTTTGTTATTCAATCACATCGCAACGGATTGATGTGTTTTTTTCCTGGGTAATTATAGTTAAAGGCCTGGAGAGTGACAAGGCTACTTTTTTATCCTGGAAAATCAATGAGTCTCCACGAGATTTTAAAAATTTAGGTAGGTTTTTCTCGGTAGGAACGGCATTCCGAACCAGTGGTAAATTATTTGACGATTCAAAAGCACTTGTTAAAGTTTATTTGAATAAAAATCTATTCTATTCTATTCTAGTCACGCGGACATCATCTATAGTCATTTATATTTTATTCGTCGGTATTCTTTGGTAGAGAGTAATTGACGACATGACTTCTATTCGATGACAAATTTTAGCATTATTATGTGGGACTTTATGCATCGTTTTCGCTTTTAAATCACGGAACCCTGAAAATTGGAGTAACGGGAGCTAAAAATGAAAATGACGAGTGCGTGGTAACATCGTTGCGTCGGAAAATACGGAAATGAAAGTCAACGGAGCAAATTTGCAAAAATTGGCCTGGGACCGTGGGGCCGCTGTTGCGAACACTCTTTGTAAGTTTATGCAAGCCTGTAGGGGTATCAGTGGAAATTAATATAGATCTGCTTTTTCCAAAACCGATAAGGATCTTACCCTCGAAAGAGCGAAGAGATAACATGCAATGCTCCTTCGACGTGAAAAGGTAGCAGACAGACTGACAGACACACTTTCGCATTTATAATATTAGTATGGATTATATGGAAAATTCTTTGGAGTGTTCATCATGAAGTGAGGTCATTCATTCACTATCATAAAAATTATAGAAATAAATTATAGATCCAGAAATATTTGTAGGGAATTTAACGACGGTGTTATGGCTTAAAAAACCAGTAAAAGGGTAACGGTTGCCAATGCAATTAGTTCATCAATACATCAGTTCACTTCGAAATTGTATTTTTTCTTGATTACGCAAAAAAATACTGCCAGAAGTGTACGTAATTTCTTGATGAGTTACACTTATTACACTTATTTACTTTCTCAATGAGTTACAGTACCGGACCATCTGAGCGTGCAACGAGTATGTCTTCATTTAGACGTGTCACTTGATAGCTTTCCCGTTGCGTTTATCAGATTTCGGTATTGGCTTTATTAGTTGCCTCCAGGTTATTGGATTTGGATTTTGACTTTATTTTCTAGTCTCTTGCCTCTTTGTTTCTATTTATGGAGAGTTTATTGAGAGATACGAATTGCTTTTTATTGAAGTCTGATATTTCATTTTGATATTTGTTATTTATTTATTGTTTAATACTATGGACCACGAATAAAAATCGGGATAAGCATGTGCGTAGTGACCCCTAATACACTGTGTTACGCATACGTCCACGCTTTACGCAAGCGGTGTGCCATGTTTCATACAGTTCCATACGTTACAACGCAATGGTGCGCGCTACGTCTACGCTTACGCAGCCTGTGTGAACGAGCTATAACAGTATAGATAAACATGTAATAACGTTAAAGTTGACAGAAAGGTTTGATAAAGGTTGTTATACTATTAATAATGTAGGTGTAATAATACCTACTTTATTAATATACCTCTATCAGACCTTTTCATATCAAGGGGTACAATGAAAAGATCTACTAGTGAGGATTAGATACAATTTAAGTAACACGCAGCTTTACCGTAACGCCAGGAGCCTGTTAACAAAATGATTACCCAAGAAATTACCTTTCATATTGGTAGTTCCCCTTAACGAAAAACAAAGGCTTGTAAATAATTCAACGGGCTCGTTAAAATATAACGAAGCAATAGTGCGATACCTTTCTTTTGGGCTCATAATTTTTCCTTTATTTATGTTTATAGTGTTCCGTACCTCAAAAGGAAAAAGAAACCTTTATAGGATCACTTTGTTGTCGGTCTGTCTGCCCGTCTGTCCGTTTGTCGGTCGTGTCTGTCAAGAAAACCTATAAAGGGTACTTCCTGTTGATAGAATCATGAAATATGGTAGGTTGGTAAGTCTTATAGCATAAGTAAAGAAAACCTCGAAAACCATGAATTTGTGGTTAGATCACAAAAAGAGATTAAGCGTGTGTTTAAATGAATAAATCGTAAGTTAATCATGTAAGTTACTTACATGAGTAAAACTTACAAGTGTATCCGCGGCCTAACTTTAACTGTCTGTCATGCCATTGGACCTTAATCATCAATAACAATATATTGAAATCAGAGTTTTCAATCAACTTTTTGTCTCTCAATTTCAGGTGGATCGGTCTATCGCTTCGTTATATTTTAACGAGTCCAATGAATTATTTATAAGCTGTTTGTTGTTTTTGTTAAAAAGTAAACAGAACTAGGTCCCAGTCATCATCAATTCAAACCCCTTTTTTATATTTTTTATGTGTGGAGGAGGGAAACCCTCATGGCTACCGTCTGGCAGACTGGCACGCTCCACTCCTCCGGTTAGAGGTACGTGCCCGAGATCGAACCCTGGACCCCCGAATAGGAAGTCAACGTTTTAACCACTAGGCTATATAAAACTTTTTTAGAAACCAATCACTACCCATATTATAAACTAGCTGATGCCCGCGACTTCGTTCGCGTGGATGTAGGTTTTTAACATTAATATATTAATATTAATTTTTTAATAATTTTTTAATAATTTTTTAATAATTTTTTAATTTAATTAATATTAACATTAATTCGTTAAATGCTTCATAATTATATTCAATATTATTATTATGTTATGTTATTTTTTATTTAGGCTACCTGAGATACTGTTTTTTTTATACGTATAAAATTATTTATTTATTTTCTTAACCCACTTTTGATGTATTTACTTAATTAATTCTGGTTTTTTTTTTAGTATCTAACTATGTATCACTCACTCAGACAAATTATTATAATTATTATTTTCGAGAAAATCTGTAATTAGCCATATTTATCGATGTAATTAGTATTAAGACTCTTATTAGTATTACTTCGCTGTAGATTTTCCTTCTATAAATAAAATAAAATAAAATAAAAAATAAAATTTCCGCGGGAACTCTTTGATTTTCCGGGATAAAAAGTAGCCTATGTGATAATCCAGGGTATAATCTATCTCCATTTTAAATTTCAGCCCAATCCGTCCAGTAGTTTTTGCGTGAATGAGTAACATACACACACACACACACACACACACACACACACACACACACACACACACACACACACACACACACACACACACACACACACACATACAAACTTTCTCCTTTATAATATTAAGTGTGATGTGGAATAGTGTTTGTTTATTGGTTTGTCCTTCTATCACGTCGCAATGGAGCAACAGATCGACATATTTTTTGCATGGATATAGTTAGCAAAGGAACTGGAGAGTGACATAGGCTACTCTTTATCCTGGAAAATTATAGAGTTCCCACGGGATTTTTAAAAACCTATATCCACACCAACGAAGTCGCGGGCATCAGCTAGTTATACAATACCGGAAACAGGTCAAAGTTGTTGATATTCTAATATCTCAAGATAATAATACGTTTCGGATTACAAAGCTGCCATTTTGTCAAGCCATTGCTACTCCGAACAATGAACAGTTACAATGGCTTATCAGTACAATGGTCCCGTCCTTCCGGGTGAAGAACTGGGAACTTTGACCGGGGCATGGTATCTTAGATACAGATATAACTACAAATACTAAGGCCGGCCTTACAATGTCAGCTTAAGCAGTTAGCCAGTGATCAAAATACACGGACTACTCGAGCACTCATTATCAACAGCTTGAAGCTGCCATTGATAATTGCTACAGCAGTTGGTTTCAACTGCTAGATCAACCAGTTATGAACTAACAATAGACAGATAGTGGCAGGAGATATTAATGAGGTGGGTTCCCTGATACAAACAGCCATGATGAATTATGTAAGACTACGGCACGCACTTAACCGGGTCCAAGTAAGCCCGCATCCATCTTAGATCATCATCACTTACCACCAGGTGAGATTGCAGTCAATGGCTAACTGTATAATAGTATCTGAATAAAAAACTGACAATACCACTACATAACCGTAACGAACGCGACATAATCACTGTGCTCCCCCGTGGCCGGTGGTATGCATGATAGATTTTCCTCAAGGAAAAAAGGGAGGTAGTCAAAACCTACAGGTACCTATACCGTATGTCACAGTGACGTTATTTCTCAATGATAAATGACAATTACAGTAAGTGTGCAAGTGTTCCTGGGAGTACATTAATCACGTCAGCGGGCGTGACTGGCTGCTCGCTCGCAAACTTCCCGTGTACTTCGCTATTGCCAATTTTCAGTGCGAGATTAAGTGGGAAATATCCGAGATATAATGCCAAAGTTCCAAAAAGTTGCTTTTATCGTACTAGTTCTGAGACGAAATCGTGGAGTTCTCACTGAAGTAACAATCCGTCAACCAGCTGTTCACGTTCTAAAAACATAGTCTGAGCTCTGTCTATTTCAACAAGGGTAAATTAAAAATTTATAACACCCCCCGACAAGTGAAGGTTACAGTAACTAGAAAAGAGCTGATAACTTTCAAACGGCTGAACCGATTTTCTTCGATTATAGCTAAGAACAATCTCGATCACAGACAGATACACAGATATACAGATACACAGATACACACGTCAAACTTATAACACCCATTTTTTTGGGTCGTGGGTTAAAAACAGGTAGAGCTTAGGCTGATTACCATTATTATTGTTGCACTGTCATTGAAGTAGTAAGACACTTTTCGAATCGATCATACGTAGGAAGTTCCTCTCATCCTTTAATCAACTAGTAAAGGTTTGATGATCTTTAGCTGAATAGATTTTATAGGTGCAATTACACTTGTAAGTTTTACTCACGTAAATAGCCCACATCATTAACTTACGACTTTGCTGATGTAAACACTCTTATAAGTGTCATTTTAATTACGTAAGCTACTTACGTGAGTAAAATTTACAGGTGTAATCGCGACCTAAGCAAAGAATTTGTAAAATAAGTGGATATAAGTAGCCCAGTATAAAATGTAAATTATGTAAATCTCTCTCATCTCCCAAACTGTGTACGGTGTCGCAGACTTCGTCCGCGAAACTCTACATACAACTCACTCAAGATCAAGCTGAGTTCGGGCCCTTTCGTTGGCACGACACATAATACATACATAATATACTGTTTAAGTTAAGTTAGTTTTTAAGTTTTATATTTTAAATTTTATATTTTAGGGTTTATATTTTTTTTTTATTTTTTTTTTTTTATTTTTAGTTTTGTATAAGCGTCTTTATTTGTAATACTATGTTTATGTGTCGGTTTCAACGAATAAATTTTATTCTATTCTATTCTATTCTATTCTATTCTACCTGCATTCGAAAAGCAAGTTTCTATTTGTGCAGTTCGTAGCAAGTTCCCTTCCGAGTTACTTAGCGAGGATCCACTGGCCGTTAATAAACTGTTGTATAGAAGTCTGCAGGATTCGGAACAGGGAGAGCGAAATTATTATTTACCGTACCGTAAATGATGTGACCGTACCGTACCGTGCCGTACCGTACCGTACCGTATAGATGATGCCCGCATGTACCGTGATGTACTTCCCGGTGACCTAGAATCATGAAATTTGGCAGGTAGGTATGTCTCATACATCGATGGTCTCATAGTACAAGTAAAGGAAAACGAAAATCGTGAATTTGTGGTGACATCACAAAAAAAATTAAAATGTTGTTCATGAACAACATTTTAATTTTTATGTCCGCCGCTTTCTCAACCTGTCGCCCTGACCCCCGGCCGTTTGGTCTCCCCTGCCGGGGCGTAATCCTCCGCCCGGTACAAATATGTATTTATGTAAATGTGTATGTAGGTTTATTTATTTTTATATATGTAAGTATATTATATTATCTTTGGCTTTTATATATATCTATTTTGTAACCGGGCGTGAGAGTAAGTTATATCTATAATGATAATAATAATAATAATAAATAGGCTTTATTGCTTACTTATTGCTAGTGACAAACATACATATGTTATAAGTAAATTAAATCTATAAAAAAAAAAAACTAACAATAGCAATAGGCCGCAAACTCAGCATGGCCGAGCATTGATGACAATGCTCAGCGCTGGTTTTCAGTTTGCTCCAAAAAATATTGATTAATAAAATAAAAACGCACCGCGCCCGTTGCGTTCCCTGCTTATTGATCAATATTAAAATGAATACAGTACAACCCAAAAAGAACCTTAAAAACCGTACAGTAGAAAGAAAAATGAAAAGGAGAAAAAAGCACACACATACACATAACAAGCAAAAAAAAATGAAAATAAAAACTAAACAAGATAAGATCTAAACAAGATGTCCCTTCCCAGCTAGGCCTAACGAATAATATTATTAATAACTTAAATAGTAGTATTATAGACAACAATAATAATAGTATGGTTCCAATTAATCAAGTATCTATGTATTATATAACTAAAATTATTTACATTATGCACTAGTCAGATATATGTATATAAATAAGACTAGGATAGAATATTTAGCATATCTAGCCTTAATTTCATTATTAAGACGTGTAAATAAGTAAGTTAGGTGTAAATAAATTTAGCAGCCTCGATCTGGTCATTTAAATAAAAATTCCTTAATTTCTTTTTTATTGTGATCTCGCTAGTAGGATAATTCCATTCCCGAAGCGGAGGCGGGAGATCGTTCCAAACCTTAGCTGCAGCAAAACGGAAACAGCCCCTGAATCCTGCCTTTTTATGAGTGGGTATAGCCAGCTTCTTTTTTTGCTGAAATCGAGTCGTGCCTCTGTCAACTCGCCAGTGTAGTCTGTCATATAAGTACGGCGGTCGCTTGTTAAATATTACTCTGTGAATCAACATTGCAATGTGTAAGTTCCTACGTGACTTCATACTAAGGATTTTATGGCTATTGATAACAGGTGTAATATGGCCTCTCCTTGGAACATCAAAGCAGAATCTAATGCATGCATTCTAATAATGCATGCATGCATGCATTCAATAAATAAATATTATTTTCAATTTTCAAAGTAAGATAACTATTCCAAGTAGGGTGTCATATTATGGAAGGGCTTAACCTGTACATTTTAAAATAGATTTTTATTTATTTTTATGCATAGTAATTTTTGATTTATCGCGAAAAATGTCGAAAAAAATACCCCAGTACGAAAACCACAGTGCGCGAGTCTTACTCACACTTGGCCGGTTTTTTTGATGTAACATCCGTTAGGTCAATTTTCTCGTATAAAATATAGCCGTCACCCGGACCTTTACAACGAATCAATTGACACCTCATTCATCAAAATCGGCCCAGTAACTTAGGCGCTACTTAGGAACACACAGAATCTGAATACAAACATACATACAATATATAGACTGCTAAAATCATTACCCTTCCTTTGGGCTTTGCCGTAGTCGGGTAAAAATTTTGAGTTACAGCGAAGGCGAAAATCAATTTCGCGCTGTAATAAAACAACCGTAATCCAATGAACGCACGGAGGCGCGAGCGCAAACAGCATTACAATCCGACTCGCCCCGTAATTGCATGTAATCAGTTGTAATCGAGCGCGCCTAATGAGTTCCTGAGCGCTAAATAATTTGACTCCCTCCCAGTAATACTACTTTAAACGCGAAAACCTTGTCTCCCTGTCCCTTTTTAGAGTCTCGTACCTCAAAAGGAAAAAAGGAACCCTTATAGGGTCACTTCGTTATCTGTCTGTTGTGTCTGTCAAGAAACCTATAGGGTACATCCCGCTGACCTAGTACATCACACTAATATTATAAAGGCGAAAGTTTGTATGTGTGTGTGTGTGTATGTTTGTTACTCCTTCACGCAAAAACTACTGGACGGATTTGGCTGAAATTTAGAATGAAGATAGATAATATCCTGGATTAACACATAAGCTACTTTTTATCCCAGAAAATCAAAGAGTTCCCACGGGATTTCGAAAAACCTTAATCCACGCGGGCGAAGTCGCGGGCATCGGCTAGTCCTGTATAATACTGAGAATTTCTTACCAGAAAAATCCAATCAGTACCTAATAGTATTACTATTTTTAATCCAACCAGGGAATCGAACCAAGGACCTCGTTATCTGCAGTCAAACATGCTAACCACAAGACCAACGAGACAGAGTTGTTCTGTTCCAAACCAGACTATCAGCCCGCATACCAATGATAACAGACTATCAGTAGACTCCAAAACACAAAAGGTATTGTAAATAAATTATATCTGAAATCTCAATACACAAAACAGAATAATTGAAGCGTTAGAGTTTGTATCAAGCCATGTGTATCTAATGTAAATTTTTAACAAACCCAATTTAGCATCGAAACTCCAACGAAATCGGAATCACTTATACAGAAAGCAATTTAATTGATTCCAACAATATTGTTGTTTCGTTGAAAGTTTGCGCGAAATTGTATTTGTCACAAACATAAAAGTACCTACCTATATTTTTTCGCTTTTCAGATTTTTCATAAATATTATGTACTAGCTAGGCCACTACTAGCCCACGCGTGGATATAGGGTTTATAATCCCATGGGAGCTCATTGATTTTTCCGGATAAAAATAGCCTATCTATATATCGAATTTCAGCCAAATCTGTTCAGTAGTTTTTGCGTGAAAGAATATACACGCATACACATAAACTTTCGCCTTTATAGAATATCAGTGTGAAGTGTGATATCGTTAAAAGTGTGTATGGTGGACTAGTTGATTCGTTCGGCTTTGTTTGGGAATTTCTGAAAATCCTTGCTTAGTGGAGGTCTACATAGACGAAACCTATACAATCTACATAATATCTCCAGTTTCTACACCCTTCGATTTGAACTGTACCAGAGTGAACTCAAACCTCCTGAAATGAGAACTGAAACTCTTGAATCGACATCTGTCAAAGATTAGGCTAGGCATGACGTGCCTACCTAGCCGTTCCTACCTACCTACCTAGTCGTTTCATAGAATACCTAGCGTCAAATGTAAATGACATTTTTAACCCCCGACCCAAAAAGAGGAGTGTTATAAGTTTGTCGTGTGTATCTGTGTATCTGAGTATCTCTGTATCTGTGTATCTGTCTGTGGCACCGTAGCTCCTAAACTAATGAACCGATTTCCATTTAGTTTTTTTTGTTTGAAAGGTGGCTTAATCAAGAGTGTTCTTAGCTATAATCCAAGAAAATCGGTTCAGCCGTTTGAGAGCTATCAGCTCTTTTCTAGTTACTGTAACCTTCAATTGTTGGGGGTGTTATACATTTTTCAGGGATAAAAGTAGCCTATGTCACTCTCCAGATTTTTAACTATATCAATGCAAAAAATCATACCAATCCGTGACTACGTTGCGGCGTAATTGAAGGACAAACAAACACATTTTCGCATTTATAATATTAAGTACCTATTCAGTTTTTCTAAATGAGAATTTGTTTAAAAGGATTTCCTCGTAGTCTCGTCTTGTCTTATTATGCTGCTAAATAAATAAATCCGGGCTTCAAGGAAATTAAAGTATAAACAGAATTTAAGACGCCTAATTAAATATTTTATTCCCACTTTGGAAGAAAACGCTCTAATTCTACAGCGATACGTAATACTTGAACGAAATCTCAGGTTCTGAAAACAACTCAGGATGTTTGTATTTTGTTTGCTGTGTAATTTGACCTCTGTCTTACCTAAGGCGTAAATTCGTCAGTACATCATCATCATTAACCTTGAATGAATTATTTATCCAAGTCATTAACAGGGTCTATACAATCGTAGTCCCAATTTCATTTGAATACTAAGCAACCAAAGTCCATGAAATGCAAACATATTCTAAAAACTAATATCTGTGCCTGTTGTGTTTTAGATTTTTCTAAAAATATGTAGTTTTAAAATTACAGGGGCTCAAAGATTTGTATGTGAATTTTTAAGACCGCGTAACTTTGAAACCGAATATTTTAACGGAATCTGGAAAACCACAGGCAAAGATATTAGTTCCCGGAACGTTTCTACAAAATTCGATTGAGTATGGTTGGTTAGTATTCCAATGAGAGGCGAACTACGTTTGTATGGAGCGAGTGACGGAGAGACCCCTCTTAAGATTTAGACGGGTAAGAGTAAGAGAGCAAGAAATATTAATACGGCTCCCACAACCTCTCTATGAAGTGTTTGTCTCTAAAACAGCCAGTAGCTGTATAAAGGTGTGCTAACATGTAAAGCACCCATCCTTTTGATCAAAGGGTCCAGACCCATTGTCCAGATGGTGGTTATTAATTTGCATAACAATAACGAACGCTCCTGCTTAGGTGCCTCCCTACTTTATACTTAAGGGTTTGGAGGATTGTTTTGTCAAGTTTATAATAACGAGGGAATAATGCTAAGATGTAAATACAATACTTCGTAGGCACGGTCGGCCTCAGAATTCGAGTAGCAATTCCGCGAAGGGAAACCTGTCGCATTTATGACCTTTTTCTATAAACACGCCACACACACCTAACGCATTTGCATAACCGTGCCACGCGAATATGATTATTAAGGTGCTAAACGACTTACGGCCTTTGACTGTACCTACACATAGGTTTTGTATGGTTTACTTGTAAAATCTTAATTGTTTTTATTATTACCTTTATTATATCTCTGCTAATATTATCCTACTATTAATGTGAAAGTATGTATGTTTGTATGTTAGCTTTTCACGACTCATCAGTTTAACAGATTTGACGAGAGATACAGACGTTTGGTGACGGACAATTACGCTAACTTTTATAAACGAAAATAAAAGAATTCCTACGGAATTTTTTAAAAATCGGTCAAGTGCGAGTCAATCTCGCACATGAATTGTTGCCTACCATCATACGTAAGCTATAACAATATGATGTACTTTTTTTTTTAATTTGCATGGCGGCCATTTCGACATTCACCATCTTGGTTTCTTATTTTTATCGATAAAGCGACAATAGAAAATATACACACTGTGTGAAAAATTCTACTCTACCTATTACGGTTTATGAGGTACAGCTCGCTGACAGACAGTCGGATGGATACCGGACGGCTTCGTCTAGGTGCGGAAAAGAAACCCAGAGCAAAGAAGAAAAAGGCGGGACCTTTTTTCTTCTTTGCTCTAGGTTTCTTTGGCATCCTTCAGGTATAGAAGCCTAAAAATGAACCGAACAGAATATAAAACAGCTATCACAAAACAGCGTCAACACTAAACTATAACCATTTCCCCCATAAAGTTTGGCAATATAACTTAAACAAGGCTTAAAAATACGTTCCCCCCTCATTTCCGCTTCAAACCTGTGGGCGTCAGTAAATTTATGCAGCGGGCGCCGCGATAAGGGTCCAGGATTATCTCGTCCTTGACAAATGTCGGTCGCTATGACAGTTACAGCGATGGAGCTAGCGCATGTATGCAGCAGAACTGTCTCGTGATTCTTATGCCAACCAAGAACATCAAACCTTTTTTTTTTTTTTCTTTAAATCTGGCTTTACACTGATTAGCCAATGTCAAGTTTGTGATATTTTCAAGTTATTGAATTTATATAAGTATGGACTCCGTCTGCGCCGGCGCCCGCCGACATACGCGCGGCGCCCCTTTAGAGCGTTTCCCAGTCAGTTCCACCACCAAAAAACACCAACTAACACAAAAACCAGCCACTCTTAAAAAAAAAAAAACACTCCAAACAAGCACAGCACGCGCGCCAGCAAACGCCATCACAGACGAAGTCAAACACCAAACCTAGAGAGTCCGAATCTAGACCTCGTGATTGTTTTTTTAAGCATTATTGTGGTCAAATGCAAGCCTACAATGTAATAAAAAAAAAAAATTGGTTGTCTGTAAAGTCGGTTTACTGACGATAGTTGAACGTGACAACAAAGGCCGATTGTGCTTCTTTGTCGCTCGTTCTGCGCTCTCACTTGCACTTCAAGCCTTACATGGAACGCCTCAGAGCGAGGTAACGCCGCATAAGTCATGTTTTTTCGTGCGTGCAGCCGGCTCTATCGAATTATAAGACGTTGTCACGTCAAAATTTCAATAAATCGCAGTGGTCGTGATCGCAGCGATCAACGTTTACGAGCTTCTGAATACGATTAGTGTGAATGTGTGGGTGACCTCGACCTACACACGAAACGGGCTTATTTGTGTGCTTCGTGGTGATATCCAGTGACAATCCATCCGCCCATTTTTTATTCGTCCATGGTCTCAGCTGACTGATGAGACCATAGAGATAGTATATAAACAACGTAGCGAAAACTAGTATGTCTATGGATGAGACTGTCTTGTCGTATTGTGTGCAGACCCCCATAATCTTGACGGACAGACAATTTGCCGATGTCCACGGGGAGCGCTGAAACCTCATGTGTCTTTTGTGTCCGTCTGTGGTTTATGGATACTTTATATGCAAAACTTCTATTGCACGATTTTCGAATATCCCTTCCGTGATGAAGCATATGAAATTCAGTATTCAGGCCTAAAGGATATCTCTCTGCTTATGCTTAGTGGAGTGGATGTGTTCAGTCCAAATCTGATTTTTGAGAGAGTCAATTTTTTTTTGTATGAAAGCTGGCTTGATCAAGAGTAGCTATAATCCAAGAAAATCGATTCAGCCTTTTGAAAGTTATCAACTCTTTTCTAGTTACTGTAACCTTCACTTGGCGGTGGTGTTATAAATTTTTAATTTACACTTGTAATTTTACAGTAATCAATACTTAGGTACAGTATCAATTTCGCACGGGATACAATGGCGCTATCAACAAAGAGCCGGCAGCGGGCTGGGGTTAATCAGACCCATTGTTTCACTGGCAACATTAGCATTACTATCTTACTGTCTATTCCCATTTTTAGCACAACTTTTGCAATGGCTGTGCTTCAGAAAGTTCGAAAGATTAATTATCTTCGAGACCTTAAGACAAAGAGTAAATATACTAACTAGATAATGACCGCAACTTCGTCTGCGTGATTCTGGTAATGGAACATTGGAAACATTCATCCCACGCGCACAAAGTCGTAAGCATAATGAAGTATTGTAATATTTTGAAGCAGCAATTATACGAAATATTCCGACCAATAGAGGGGAATATAATTACAAAGTGGTTATTGGACGTAGAGGCATTTTATTACAGATCCGGCAATTTAATGATGATGATTAATTACATCGGATACCATAATTATAAGGTTTATTAATGGTAATTATTACATTCCACGTAGTATATAAATATTATAAATATTTACCCGTGACTTTGAACGCGTGGCTTTTTTAATCCCGTGGGATCTTTTGATTTTCCGGATAAAAAGTAGTCTTTGCCTATTAATGTATTCTGCTATTTCTGCACCAATTAGATAACTCCTGCGACTTCGTCTTAGGTTTTTAAGAATCCCGTCGGAACTCTTTGATTTTTCCGGACATAATGTTTATATTGTATGTATGTCTATGCATTTTCCTTTCCAATATCTCGTCAAAAACGATTCAACGGTAGGCCGTGAAAAACTAGCAGACAGACAGACGTACTTTCGCATTTATAATATTAGTATGGAGCATTAACGTATGGAGTATAAATATTTATAATAATAATAATATTGTGTACAATACGTTTTTTCCTCCATTAACAATTTTCCATGTTGGAACTGTGCAAAAAACAACGTTGACCAAAATTAAAAGTCATCTCCAATCTTACTTCATGAAGCCCTCGGTAACCTGCGCGGTCTACTCGGCTTCTGGAGCGTGCTTGGATGATTGGAGTGAAGACTTCGCCGGGGCGGGGCAACGCACGCACAACAGACGGAAACGTTTAAGTGCGGAAACCAGCCCAGAGAGAAGGAGAAAGAAGAAAGTTCTAATAGGCTATAAAAAATAAAATATTCTGTTAAAAAAAAGCGACAAAAAAAAATAGGCTTGATATATCTTATTCGAAATAAGGGCAAACGCTCAAACGTTATGAAGCGAATTTCTCATAATATTATTGGAAATAGTAATTAATTAGCGGTAGTGTAATTACGCGGGATACCGCGGTTTGCGCGCGTGGGGCTGAATTAAATTAGACATATTAATTTAGATTTCAATTAATGTCAATTTCTGTTTTAAGCAATTAATTAGTAACGTATTGACGTTCATTACTAGCTTCGACATCTTGTTTATGTCATGGCGATAAATAGCTGAAATTTTACTAGAAAATTATGATTGCACACGGTGAAATTTTAGTGGTTTTGGAGCAGTGACTGAGGCTATCCATTTCCACCATTTATATTAACCCTTAAAATAAATCTTTAAAAAAAAAACGAGAAATAGGTAGCTACCCCGCCGCGTTGCTGTCTCGGTTCAGTGCGGTTGTCATGTCCCGGCCAACAACGCGATGCTCCTCCGAAAGTCCTCCTTTAGGCTCCGGCTACACGCTCCGTCTTGCCTGTGCAGTTAAAACTACACAGGCAGGACCGAGAACTGCGTAGTCCAGTCCTTAGCAGCTTTTAGAACTGCGCGTAATACCGTCTTGCCGTCCACACGCACGCACTTAACTGCGCAAACTGGCTTGTGCAAGGAAGCTCTCAGATAAGACGGAGCGTGTAACCGGAGCTTTAGGGTAACGTAAAAGACAGTGTGACTGACTTGTGCAGGTAAGTTCTCAGGTAAGACGTAGCTGGAGCTTCGGAGCTTGGGTGTCATAAAAGACAGTGTGACTGATTTGTGCAGGTAAGCTCTCAGGTAAGACGGAGCCGGAGCTTCGGAGCTTGGGTGTCGTAAAAGACAGTGTGACTGATTTGTGCAGGTAAACTCTCAGGTAAGACGTAGCCGGAGCTTCGGAGCTTTGGTGTCGTAAAAGACAGTGTGACTGATTTGTGCAGGTAAGCTCTCAGGTAAGACGGAGCCGGAGCTTCGGAGCTTTGGTGTCGTAAAAGACAGTGTGACTGATTTGTGCAGGTAAACTCTCAGGTAAGACGTAGCCGGAGCTTCGGAGCTTTGGTGTCGTAAAAGACAGTGTGACTGATTTGTGCAGGTAAGCTCTCAGGTAAGACGGAGCCGGAGCTTCGGAGCTTGGGTGTCGTAAAAGACAGTGTGACTGATTTGTGCAGGTAAGCTCTCAGGTAAGACGGAGCTTTAGGGTAACGTAAAATACAGTGTGACTGATTTGTGCAGGTAAGCTCTCAGGTAAGACGTAGCCGGAGCTTCGGAGCTTTGGGGTCGTAAAAGACAGTGTGACTGATTTGTGCAGGTAAGCTCTCAGGTAAGACGGAGCTTTAGGGTAACGTAAAATACAGTGTGACTGATTTGTGCAGGTAAGCTCTCAGGTAAGACGTAGCCGGAGCTTCGGAGCTTTGGGGTCGTAAAAGACAGTGTGACTGACCGATAGATCGCCGCCATAGAAGGGGTGTATGACGAAGGTCTCGTTGCCGATGTGGATGACGCCCGACACGCCGTTGCAAGTGTGGAAGGCGGCGGACGCGCCCGGGTAGTCCTTCACCGTGCCGTGGTAGTAGCAGTGCTCGATTTCCTGGGGAGAAACAAAACCTTGTTAATATTAAAGAATTCCTTTGGTACGGTGGCGGGGCCAGCAATGAAGACCAGCAGGAACTGTTGGGAGATGATCTGCCCAATGAGAGTCAACTGACAAGACTGCGTAATCGGACGCTCAGGACCGGGCAAAGTGGGCAGCAAAATGTAGGAAAGCGATCCCCAACTAATATGCAGGGACTATATAGATTATAAGACCTTTGTAAACTAACTATATTTAGCAAATAAATTTCATTTCATATCATTTTATTCTATTCCATTTCATTTCAACTAGGTGGGATAGCGCTAAGTCCAAGAACCCAAGGTGCTAGTATGGCGACCTCGCATAGGAAAGAATTTCAAAGAAAAGTTGGTTGGTTTTTTCGAAGAATGGTTTTTAGGAAATCGCTTGAACATGAGTGTGAGCCGAAAAAATATTTGGTTTCTTGAGTGATATAATGAGTTTTTTTTTAAATCATTATCGTTCAAAAACAGATCTTGGAAAAAAGTACTTTAGAATTATTGATGGTCGCCAAAATTTTCAGCAATTCTTATAGGTTACGGAACCATATCGTGTTGTGAGATACACTTGACCTGCTGGTCAATTGCGAAAAAACTGCTTCAATCATTATTTACAATCGCGATTGTTGTGATTGGCTGAATTTGTGGTATTCTTGTTGCATTGTTGCTCAATATGTGAGCGAGCATCAACCAATCAGAGGTGACTGCGATAGTGAAATTGTAGCTGTCATTTTACCGCAATCGAACCCCTTTTCAATAAATTACGAAAAAGAAAAATATGCTGATGCCCAAAGCAATCAATTTCTTTGGAAAAGACTTATTCAACTCAAAGCAATATTAATCATTCAAAAAGCTAAAAAGGGAAAAAATTGAAACAAGCCAAAAAATTATCAAAGGCATTTTAATGCTGATAACTTTCAATTATGAAAATGACAAAATTAAATTTTATGTTTAACTTAAAAGGTAGCGAGCCATAAACAAGAAAACTGGTCAAGTGCCAGTCAAACTCGCACATGAAGGGTTCCGTAACATCGTACAAGAAATAATACGTTTTAATTTTTATGGCGGCTATTTTGATTTTTTTATTAGTTTTTCTATAGCGGCTATAGAAATACACAATCTGTGAAAATTTCAACTCTCTACCTATTTAGGGTTCATGAAACACTGACAGACAGACAGACTGATGAACAGCGGAGGCTTAGTAATATGATCCCGTTGGCCCCCTTCATGTAAGGACCCCTTTTTTTTGCTCTCTCATCTGGTTTTACAAAGATTAGCCAATGTCAAGTTTGTAGTTATTTGTAACAAGTTAGGGAAACTATTCTAGTATAGACCCCGTCTGTGCCGGCGCTCGCCGACATACGCACGGCACCCCCTTAGGGCGCTTTCCAGTTAGTTTTAACAAAAAAAAAACACTCCAAAAAGGCTGAGCACGCCTGCCAGCTAACATCAACACAGACGAAGTCCCGTAAGGAACCCTAAAAACCTAATTCATTTCGAAAAGAGCGAATTTTGTAATACACTCGACAAAATTGCGACCACTTTTTTCCTCCCAGATACAAAAAGGTAATTAAATTTCACCCTCTCAAAGCGAACGCTATCGAAATCGTAATAACCATCGTTCGAATAACCGCTAATATTCCTCGAAGCGTTAATAGAAAGGCTGGTATAAAGAATTTTGAGCAAGCACTTTTTTACTCTAAATAATATCTTTCTAATTTTCCATTCAAAGTATACGTCCTTATAGAGACAATTCTGATGTTGGAGCCACGAAATGAGAGATTTAATATCTTTTATGCAAAGACCAAGTCTGCTAATCCAATTGAGCCAGTGTGGCAGACTATGGCCTAAACCCTTCTTATTCTAAGAGAAGACTCGTGCTCAGAAGCGGCGCGGGTTTACGATGATGATGATACAAATACCAACTTCTTTTACCACGTTCACGTTATAGTGAGCATGTCACCCCTGTAGAACCTAAATTATACAAAAATATCCTACTCTCTACGCCTTAACCTTAATAATTATTTGTTTTTTTCAGCATTCTTGCATTTTCGGATGCCGGGAAGGCAAAAGTAGTGCTGTTCCATTTTTCAGTATTTAGGAATATTACGTAGTATGAAAAATCTAGCCTTTCAGATTCGATATTTTTTATCGTGTGTGTGTAATGTGATGACTGCTTTTCTGCAATTTATATATAGTAACGCACGATTTTTTCAAATACACTTATTATTACTTTTCTTACAAAATAATATTCTTTTAAAACACCTTAAAGAAAAATAGGAAAATTAAAATATTTATATCTTAATATGCTAATTTGTTTTACCATGCCGACCATTCATAATTAAAGAGAAAATATCTTAATTAAAAATATGTTCCCCTCAACCTATGCAAGAAATGACAAAATTAGTATACTGTGAAAGTGTTTACGAGGGCGGCACTGAAAATTTCGGGAATCAAGGAAGTGACACAACATTACTATTTAAAAATGTATTTATTGCTTTTCGAAGTATTCTCCGCGAAATTTGACACATTTTTCCATACCATGGAACCAATTATTGAAACAACCATTCCATTCGGAAGTTGGGGTTTCCAAAATGGCCGTTTTGTAGGCGTCCACAGCTTCTTCAGGTGATGAAAATCTCTGACCACGCAATGTATTCTTTATTTTAGGAAAAGTACAGAAATCATTAGGGCTTAGGTTGGGGCTATACGGCGGATGGTCTAATAATTCTATGTTTTCTTGCTCTAAAAACTCTTTTGTTCTGTGCGCGGTGTGAGAACTCGCATTGTCGTGATGGAGGATGATGCGGCGGTTGCAGTTCTCTTTACGGAGTTCAGAAACGACCTGTGGCAAACAAATGCTAGCATACCATTCTGCATTAACCGTTCTTTGTCCCTCAAGAGGAATAGTCGCAACATGGCCGGTTTTGGAGACAAACGTGGCCACCATTTTTTTTGCAACACTTCGTGAACGAACAATTTTTGTTGGCTTTAACTCATTTTCGAACACCCAAACTCGTGACTGGTTTTTTGTTTCGGGTTCGTACGCGTATATCCAGGATTCGTCACTTAATACGATGTTGTACACAGCATTTGAGGATCCTGCGTGGAATCTTTCGAGAGTTCTGACGCACCAAGTAACGCGAGCCGCTTTTTGCTCTTCACAGAGCAAATGCGGTATCCATCGGGAAAACAACTTTTTTACACCTAACTGTTCATGCAAGATTATTTGTATTTGACTCATGCCAATGTCTAATATGTTGCTAGTTATATAATTAAGTAGTTTTATTGAAAATCGCTAATCTCATGGCCCGAGAGGTCAGGACTCGTTCAGAAATTGGACGCTGGTTTTTTCTTACGTTGAATAAAACGAATGGGAACCAAGCCGGATTGCTTTCAAGGCATCTAAAGATTTTTCGCAGCCTCCGAAGATGTTAAAGAATACCTTTTTTTCATTTTATTCTTGGACTAGAAAAATTGCTAATTTATCCTCTCGAATTTTTTCCAAATTTTCTTTCAAACGTCGCGTCGTCCTATATTTTTAGGTTTCTAACTCTAAAAGAAAAACAGAGATACCTAACCCATTTAAAATAAAAGTCATTAATGTTGTGAGTTTATTAATATTTCTCAAATATTTGCAAAGGAAATGAATAAAGAGCAATCCTATTGGAACATTGTGCACGAAAGAAAAAAGTGAAAGTTTTTCGTAACAAAATTGCAAAAAAGAACACGATGCCAGCTATAGGTCTGTACGTCGGTCACATCTGCTTTTTTACCCGACTGCGGCAAAGCCAATAAGGAAGGGTCATGATTTTATTAAGTAACTACTAATTCTTTTTAAGCTACAAAATCCTTGGTAGGCGAGTCTGACTTGCACTTTGGCTGTTTTTTAACCCCCGACTCAAAAAGAGGGGTGTTATAAGTTTGACATGTGTATCTGTATATCTGTGTATCTGTCTATGACATCGTAGCTCCTATACTAATGTACCGATTTTAATTTAGTTTTTTGTTTGTTTGAAAGGTGGCTTGATCGAGAGTGTTCTTAGCTATAATCCAAGAAAATCGGTTCAGCCGTTTGAAAGTTATCAGCTCTTTTCTAGTTACTGTAACCTTCACTTGTCGGGGGTGTTATAAATTTTTAATTTACACTTGTTAATATTGTGAAATGTAGTAGTATTGAGAACACTTGCACTCATTAATTCCATTAATTCAGCACGGACGGCTGATTGGTAACAAACAGGACGCTAATGAAAAACGTGACATCGTCGCCTACACGCCTCCTTGTATACGATGAAAGATAAAATGGTTTGCTTGAAATGTGCCAATCTGTTTTTCAAAGTACTTACTTCGAGATTCACGTCTAAAATTCCTCAGTGCTTGAAGACCAAAGTCTTCGAACAGTGCGTATAGCTAATGATGACAAATTGATTCGAGACATAGTCTATGTGTCTCAGATTCGATTCCAGGCAGGGGTATGGAATTTTATAATTTCTAAATCTCTGGTCTGGTGGGAGGCTTTGGCCGTGGCTAGTTACTACCTTATTGGCAAAGCCGGGCCGCGAAGAGATTTAGCGTTATGGTGCGATGCCGTGTAGAAACCAAAGGGGTATGTATAGCTTTAATAAAAGCTGCTATCCCTCTTCCAGGTTAGTCGCTCAGAGACACTCAGCGAACAATGGAGAGAGCCATGCTATGTTTCTCTCTCTCTTTCTCTCATCGTGATCAAATCAGGAATGAGGAGATCCGTAGAAGAACCAGAGTTACTGACATAGCTCAATAGGTTGCAAAACTGAAGTGGCATTGACAGGGCACATAGTTCGAAAAACCTAGACTTAGACTTAGACTTTGGGGTCCCAAGTTGGTGGAATGGCAACCTCTAGCACAGTGCTGGAAAAACCCCCACTAGACGAACAGACAACATCAAACGAGTCGCAGGAAGCCGCTGGGTTCAGTATAATATCTACTAGATAGGTAATTACCGAAATTCTAGCCAATTCGTACTATCGAACGGTTATACTTGGCACGCAAGTATATTTATTTACAGTGGCACAATCAATTGGTAACGGCTTCTAATGAAAAACGTGACACTGCCCGGAGAATACGTGTAAGGCTGAACGCGCATTTTGTTTTTTTCGAGCGATTGATATAGGAAATTCTCACCTTTGTCTAAATATATAAAAGGACAAGTGTAAATTAAAAATTTGTAACATCCCCGACAAGTGAAGGTTACAGTAATACCTAGAAAAGAGCTGATAACTTTCAAACGGCTGAACCGATTTTCTTGGTTTATAGCTAAGAACACTATCGATCAAGCCAGCTTTCAAACAAAAAAATATATTAAAATCGGTTCATTAGTTTAGGAGCTACGATGCCAGTGACAGATACACACGTCAACTTATAACACCCCTTTTTTGGGTCGGAGGTTAAAAAGGTGACAGACTGGTTGATTTTATCTACGTACAGTTATGCACAACGATGCTAAGAAAATGTTTTTGAAAATTTCACCCTTGAGGGGGTAAAATAAGATGTTTTCAATTTGTGTAGTCCACGCTCTGGGGTTTAAATATTTAGAAGTTTAAAATGATATTTAATTTATGAGTCATCTTGAAACAATAAATTCTGTATTCTTTTTTAATAAGGAAACAATAGGGTTCCTACCAGAAAAGACTTCGAATTATTTTAATTTGGGATTTTCGGGTCGGTATCTATAAAAATATTTCAAAAAAAATTTTTCTGTAATACACAATAGTTATTTTAAACTGAACAGGCTATGTAAAAGAAAAGAACTATTAAGAAAAGTAGTCCCGTGGTCGCAAAACAATATTGTAAGACATTTTTACATGGCGTATTTTTTCAAAAAAGGAATAATATTATTGCCACAGACAAGGATAAATCCTGCTCTATAAAACGGAGCCGAGGTTTTGACGAGGCCTTTTCTCCGCCTCAATGTTTTTGTGATCATTCACCCGATGTTTTTGTCTTAAAGAAATTAATTTGAGGCTGCGCAAACTCAGCGGGAATAAATATGAAAACGCTCTTAATGAAAAACCTTTTGAGAGTATTCACACGAGCGGGTTTACCGCACGTTTTGGTGTAGGTATATTATTTTGCGTGTACTCAGACATGTTTATATAATATATCATATTAATTATTATTGGTGTATTTATTTAATTAACACGGATATTATCCAATTTCACTAATTCAAATCAATACAATACATATAGATAGAGGAACTTTGCGACATTGTCTTACAAAAAAACTGGATTCCAACTCCTCAATCCTGATGCTGCAGGGGACTTGACCACCAAAGCGGATGAGATTCAGAAACTGTCGGTTATAAATTGATATTGAAGGTTTCTTTATACCAATTAAAGACTTTGTAGTTGACCCAACTGCTCAATCCTGATGCCGTAAGGAATCGCATTCCAAGATTCTGGTGATCCGAAGGGATTCTTAAAGGATCATCCGTTTAAATGTTTTACAACAGAAATATCTTGCATCCCGGGGACGCGGACGGGCTATCACGGATAGGCTACTTTTACCCTGGGAAATCAAAAGTTCCCACGGGATTTTTAGAAACTTAAATCCACGCGGGCGAAGCTGCGGGCATCAGCTAGTATAGTATAAAGTACAGGAACGAATCTGAAAACCGCGAATTTGTGGTTACATCATTAAAAAACGGAATCCTCAGCGCGCGAGTCTGATTCGCACTTGGCCGGTTTTTATTTCATTAATAGGCTATACTTAGACATTGGTCAGAACTTATCCACATAAAAAATTGTCTGGAAAATACTCTGGTTAGCATAATCTAAGCATATAAAGTAGTAAAATTACTTTGTGTGACTGCCATGGTGACACTACAAGATTTTATTCTCTGGGGGAAACTGAACCAGGCACTATGTCATTTTCTCGAATCAGAGAGAAAGCTTTGTAAAAGGGTGATGTACCTACACTCGTATTTACCTTTTGCTCTCTCCACTGAGTCTCTAGAGAATCGCGCGGTTGAATTTAATCAATGTGAAGATACCTTTATGAATTTACTTGTGGATTAAAACGCTATTATTCGCTGATGAGGATTTTTTAAGATTAATTATTTGTAGACGATCTTAATTTTGTATTTGAATTGCGTAATTAATTTTTGTGAAGGGCTTTGTTTTGAGGAAATTACTGTCATTATGTTAAAAATGTTATTAAAGAAAACATAAGAAAGTTGTTGTACTGAAATCATTTTCTCTTAAATTCCGTTTATCATATAACGTTATAAATTGTAACAGTGCATTGATTAGTAATTAAACATTTTTATTAAACTAGCATCATACATTAAACAAACTATTTTTCATCAATAGATATTTCTTCTTCAATGTCTTCAAGAAATAGTAAGTCTTAAGATAATTAAAATTATAAGATACTAGACGATGGTAGACGTGGATTTGGTTTTTTTTAATCCCGTGGTTTTGTTTTTTTTGGAGATAAAAATAACCTATGCCTGTCTCCGGGATACAAGCTATCTCTGTACCAGATTTCGTCAAAATCATTTCAACGGATAAGCCGTGAAAAGATAACAGACATACAAACAGACAGACACATGTTCACATTTATATTATGATTTATATGCATATAGATTTTGTTTACCCGAGCTTGATATAAATTTCCTAAAGGCATCCATTTAACATATTTGAGAACTTACCATCTTGAGAACTTAAAAGTCGTACTCGAGACTTAAAAGTCCTAAGAGTTATCTAAATTTTAACTACACAGCAGGTATAGCACAACAATGCAACGATTCATTTTTGTAATAAAAATAAAGCTTTTATGTAAAATACAGTTTTAAAAGTGATTTTTAGAGAGAACCGCGTCTTGAAAATCAGAGATCATTTTTCATTCATATTTTCTACAATTTCACGACTGTTTCATACTATCTCAGGCATGAGAAATGAAACAGTGACCCGTTTGAATTCATCTTCTTGTTGACAGCGACCGCTGTAATTGCGACGTGCTGGGAGACGTTAAATAAATTGTTATAACGATTTTCACAGTGTAGTGGAGAAGTGAAAACTAAGCTTGAAAGAAAGTAAATCTGTGGAAGACAGATGAAATCACACTAATATTCTAAAGGCGAAAGTTTGTGTGTGTGTGTGTGTGTGTGTGTGTGTGTGTGTGTGTGTGTGTGTGTGTGTGTGTGTTTGTTACTCCTTCACGCAAAAACTACTGGACGGATTTGGCTGAAATTTGGAATGAAGATAGATAATATCCTGGATTAGCACATAGGCTATTTTTTATCCCGGAAAATCAAACAGTTCCCACGGGAATTTTAAAAAACCTACATCCACGCGAACGAAGTCGCGGGCATCAGCTAGTTAATAATAAACTATCTATAATCTATAATATCCTTCACCTCTCCCTAATTGGGACGTCCACCTCCGAAACCCCACTTGGGTTTCATTCCTGGGCACGCATCTCTAACTTTTTGGATATGTTTTAAGAAATTAATTAATATCCTTAGAGTCTAAGAGTTCTCCATAATGTTTTCAAAGTTATGTGAAATTGGCCAATCCCCACTTAACCAGTGTGTTCTATGGCCTAAATCCTTCTTGTTCTGAGCTAAGACCCATGCTTAGTTGATAATGGGCTGGTGATGGGTTAATTATGATGATGATGAATCTATATATCCATACTTATCCATACTTATAATAATATCATAAATGCGAAGTGTGCCTGTCTATCTGTCTGCCTGCTAGTTTTTCACGGCTGACCCGTTTAACCAATTTTTAACCCCCGATCCAAAAAGAGGGGTGCTATAAGTTTGACGTGTGTATCTGGGTATCTGTCTGTGGCATCGTAGCTCCTAAACGAATAAACCGATTTCGATTTAGTTTTTTTTGTTTGAAAGGTGGCTTGATCGAGAGTGTTCTTAGCTGTAATCCAAGACAATTGGTTCAGCCGTTTGAAAGTTATCAGCTCTTTTCTAGTCACTATAACCTTCACTTGTCGGGGGTGTTATAAATTTTTAATTTACACTTGTTAATTGAGAGGCATACTTTGAGAGAGTTTGACAGGAAACACAGACGTCGGAAGAGCAATCCCCACCTTATCTTTTACCGTTATAAATCTTTCTTTAATTTTAAGTCACCATCGTACCAACTACTGGGCACAGGTCTACTACTACTAATAATACTACTGAACTAATAACAGTAATTAATTATTACTTATTCATTATGCACACAAAAGTTATAAAGACCACACAATGTTTTAAAATAGGTAGGCACTAGGCACTTTATAACTAAACCAGATTTTTTAAAATTATAATTTGGTAATTTGCATGGGTAGTGGGTCTGACTTCTAATTCCATTTTGAGAATTGCGGCTTATTATTTTATCAGCTGACAGTTGACACTACTTTGTACTTATCAGTAACACAAGTGTAAATTAAAAATTTATAACACCCCCGACAAGTGAAGGTTACAGTAACTAGAAGAGCTGGTAACTTTCAAACGGCTGAACTGATTTTCTTGGATTATGACTACTCTCGATCAAGCCACTTTTCAAACAAAAAAAAACTAAATTAAAATCGGTTCATTAGTTTAGCATCTACGATGCCAAAGACAGATACACAGATATACAGATACACACGCCAAACTTATAACACCCCTCTTTTTGGGTCGGGGGTTAAAAACGAAGATGTTACAAATGTAGTAGGCATTATTCCTCACACGGAAAACGTACCAAAAATCTCTGACGTCAACGGAAAAACAAACCCCGAAAACTAACCAGCAGCCATGCTCAATTTCCGTACGAATTTCCCGACAAGGGATTAACAGCCGAGGCCGGGCGTGAGGAACGAGCGAAATGCTAAAACTATGCAGCCCCACGCGATAACTTTGTAGGGACGTCGTAAAGATACCAGAATCTTTCTACGGTCTCATACCTCGGTGGAATTTAGGAAAGCTTTTACATTGGTTTGAACTGATACAATTTATTGGTTTCTTAGTGAATTTTTATTATCTATTAAATTAAAAAAAAAACTCACTGTACAGTTTTAGTAAAAGTATATAGAACATGGATTGGTCACTTATATTTTTATACCTTTATCTTTATTGAAAATTAGATATAATATTTACCATAGTCCGATCGTGTCTCAATACAATCACACTATTTTTATCATAGTAAACAAAATGTACACAAAAGTATTATTATTATGTAGTATGTTATAAAAAAAATCGCTAAAGAAGGTACAATTTCTCGAAAAATCCTTTACGCCAACGTTGAAACCAAACTAACCAGCCCGCCTGAAAACTAACCAGCAGCCATGCTCAATTTCCGTACGAATTTCCCGACAAGGGATTAACAGCCGAGGCCGGGCGTGAGGAACGAGCGAAATGCTAAAACTATGCAGCCCCACGCGATAACTTTGTAGGGACGTCGTAAAGATACCAGAATCTTTCTACGGTCTCATACCTCGGTGGAATTTAGCAAAGCTTTTACATTGGTTTGAACTGACACGATTTATTGGTTACTTAGTGCATTTTCAACTACGTTAGATTCACAAACAGGTGGTCGTAACAAATTGGAAAAATTAATAAGATAACATAATACTGAAAAAAATAATTGGATTTTATCGATAATAAAGCTTCCTACTATTAAATTACAAAAAAAATCTCACTGTACAGTTTTAGTAAAAGTATATAGAATATGGATTGGTCACTTATATTTTTATACCTTTATCTTTATTGAAAATTAGATATAATATTTACCATAGTCCGATCGTGTCTCAATACAATCACATTATTTTTATCATAGTAGTATTTTTTATCATAGTAATATATATTTTAAAAAAAAATCGCTAAAGAAGGTACAATTTCTCGAAAAATCCTTTACGCCAACGTTGAAACAAAACTAACCAGCCCGCCCGAAAACTAACCAGTAGCTATGCTCAATTTCCGTACGAATTTCCCGACAAGGGATTAACAGCCGAGGCCGGGCGTGAGGAACGAGCGAAATGCTAAAACTAAGCAGCCCCACACGATAACTTTGTAGGGACGTCGTAAAGATACGAAATCTTTCAACGTTCCCGTATCTCAGTGGAATTTAAGATACGATGTAACTTTTACCCAGGTATGGTTTGTTGATTTTCAAGACCTTTACAAATAAAAAAAAAAATACACACCGCTTACCCATGGTTTCTCTCTCTCTCTGCGGCGTATTTTACATTGCTGAAGGTTGTGACCTTTACATTATTCACATGATGGTAGGAGTTTTTTTAGGATAATGACGCGGTGGGTTTTCAGTTTATTCTCAGCACACAAGTCGACACAGAAAACAAGATTTCAATTTAGTTTTTTTTAAATTATTATCAGATGTTAGTAATAATAACCGAAACGTACGGCTTGGCGTACTTTTACGACATAAAATTTGTATGAAAAAAAATTGCCCCATGTGTAAACCAGTGTGTGAATTATTATTATCAACTAAAACTACAGTAAATAAATAAATAAATAAATAAAAAAATTATTTTTTTCGATTACAGTTTCACAAGTACTTTTGAATACCTATTTACATCTACCACAGAGATGCATAGAGATGTGGGCGTGATAAATTAGAAAAACCCGATAAAATACTAAGCTTTGCAAACTCACGCGATAACTTTGTAGAGACGTCGTCGTAAAGATACCAAGTATCTATAACGCTTACCAACTCTACGTTCTCATATCTCTGGGCGGAATTTAGGGTGTACTGTAACTTTCGGACCGGTTTTCCGATGGATTTTAACCTTGAGAATTTCCTTTTAGTTTTAATGGTGTGGTTCGTTTCAAAAATCTTGAATATTTTTGATGGTAAGTCTTTGTCGGCAAAAATCTTTCACCAGACAGTAAATATTGGTAAAATTGGGTTCTAGATAATATCAGCTGTAATGACGTAAATCAAAATATCATAGAGTGAACAAGTGTAAATTAAAATTTATAATACCCCCGACAAGTGAAGGTTACAGTAACTAGAAAATAGCTGATAACTTTCAAACGGCTGAACCGATTTTCTTGGATTATAGCTAAGAACACTCTCGATCAAGCCACCTTTCAAACAAAAAAAAAAAAAACTAAATTAAAATTGGTTCATTCGTTTAGGCGCTACGATGCCACAGACAGATTCACAGATACATAGATACACAGATACACACGTCAAACTTATAACACCCCTCTTTTTGGGTCGGGGGTTAATAAACAAGATGAATTAGCAATAACGTACTAGACATATTTCAGTTTTTTAAGCGCTTCTAGATTAGAATTTGAAATTATATACGATTTTTGAGGCGTTAACAGCGACATACATGTGTCTGTAAGTGTTATACATCAAATATACAAAATCCTTTATAAACAGAGTTCCAGTTTAAAATTTGATAACATTATTTTATTTATTTCCAGTTTCAATTCCATATGGTACGTGAGAAAATAAACTGAGTATAAAAGAATTTCAATCCATTTCAATTTCTCTAAAACCTAGACACGATTCAAAAACAGGCAGACACGACGTTTAGTCCAAAGCAGTTAGTTTTATAAAACGCTAAACATCTTTTCAGTGACGTATAGAAGACGGGATCGAAATAAATTGCTTCGATGCTCCTCCCACGGATGAAGGGGGGATTTGGGTTGGGGGGGATTCAAATTGGATTGAAGGAAGTTTAGATTGGATTGAATTTTCTTGCCACCTTGTTTAATTTAGTAAGGACGAGGCGAGGATCATGTATGGGAGAAAATTTGAAAATTCGAAAAATCGAAAAGTTCATTGCATCGATTTGGGTTTTTGCTTTTTCGCCTGTAATAGTTCGCTTCGTTGAAAATAATTGGAAATTTAATGGAACAATTTTTCGTTTTACGTTTGCAGCGTTAGGGCTATTCGGTTGAGGTGATTTGTGATTAAATACGACGTTCCTTTTTCAAAAATTATTATATACCCTTGGATTTTATAAAAAAAATTAAATCATTATCACACTAATATTATAAAGGAGAAAGTTTGTATGTGTGTGTGTGTGTGTGTGTGTGTGTGTGTGTATGTTTGTTACTCCTTCACGCAAAAACTACTGGACGGATTGGGCTGATATTTAGAATGGAGATAGATTATACCCTGGATTAGCACAGGGGCTACTTTTTATCCCGGAAAATTAAAGAGTTCCCACGGGAATTTTAAAAAAACCTACATCCACGCGAACGAAGTCGCGGGTATCAGCTAGTGTCTAATATTTTACTAGCTTATTTCCGCTACGTCGTCCGTGGCATTTAGATTTTTTAAAGATTCTGATAGAATTCCTTGAAAGGATTTCAAGGAATTCTAGGAAGTCTTAGTGCTCCTCAAGGACTCAAGGAATATAATATTATGTCTTTAACTTAGTACTTTAGACAGTACTTTGTTTTGTCAGGTACTCGTAGTCAATTGCAGTATTACTTTGTATGGGAGGGATAATTAATGAAGTGAGCTAGAGATGCCCTAAAATTTTTTTTTCATGATTTTATATTACCACTTTGCCCACGTGAATAACATGAATACCACAGATATCTATCCATGTTAAATTCGGTTTTTTAGTACTATGAGTCTCTGAGCTAAGCCACGGACGTACGGACATACAGACTGACATGGCGAAACCATAAGGATTCCTGTTGGCTACGGAACCCAAAAAACGTATTGCGACTTAGTTTTATAGAATTTTGAAACAGAGATCGCTTCGTTTGTATGCACTGCACTTCTCCTTGTATCTAAATTCCCCAGCAGTGTACAGAAAAATCAGAGCATACTCGTAATATCAGGGCGTAGAAATAATTTATCATTTTCAAGCTTCAATGATAGATGTACAAAAGCTTGCCGTGGCAACATAATAACTTGAATATTCCATTGTACGTTTACCATTTCTATATTTCTCTGTATTTGGACGTTGCCAACGAAACGACAAAGGACTTTGTTGGTTCTCTAGGGTTAGTATGAGATTTTACATCTCGCCAACGTTGGTATCCGGGTATCTTTAAAACAAGAGTGAATAGGCACCTTCTAGGTAAACGCGTCCCATTTTAGACCACATCATCACTTTCCATCAGGTGTGATTGTGGTCAAGCGTTTGCCTATAGTAAATAAAAAAATTCGAGCGTACCATAACGTCCGAGTAAAATGGACGTAAACACTTTTGATTTAAAGTTCATACATTCGTAACAGTGCTGCGGGGTCCATTTAACCTAGGTTGAAAGGGTACCTATTGGTTGCTAAAGCCTTCCTTATAAGAGGTACTTCCATTTTTCCGTAAATGACTTAAAAGGTGAAAAAGTAGCTTTTCTCTGAAATGCATAAGAGGCGTACTATATGCGGCTTATGAGCCGCATATAGTACGCCTATATCATATATCAGTACGGTCAATATCATAAAGTAGAATCATGATACGAGTGAAAAACGTAACTCCAAAAGGTCTAAAGGGTATGGCATATTGCACCGCTTACCTGTTTCTCCGAGAATGTTACTAAGATTTATTTATCTTTTATGTCGGATAAGAATTCTAAAGTATACCTACCGATGTTTATTTCGTAAAATTTCCACTTAGAACACTGGCTGCAGACGCAAGAACCAAGTTGAGCTTATTAAAAGGCTGAAAGGCTGATAAAGTACATTTTCCGTTGAAATTAAAGTGTTTCGACGCTCGAATTCTATCTAAGTTGGCGAAATGTAAAATCTCATACTAACCCTAACGTGCCACATTGAAAATGTAACCTGAGTAGAGTAAGTCCTTATGTTTATTTGTGTTTTGGGGAGTTCCTGTTATTCCTTCCATTATATAAATAACTGACAGAAAACAGCGTATTTCTGTGCTAAGACCACTTATTAGTACTTAATTTTATTTCCAAAAAGAATCTGTACAATAGTCGGGTGAAAAACAAACCTAACCTAACCACATTGCACCGAAATAGTGTGGATACCAACTGTGTATATCTATCTGTGTCTAGTATATTTCACGACTTTTTGCCACGTTGGTCTGTTGATTAACTATATGAAAGAGGTCAAAGTCAAAGTCAACATAACATGTGATATGTAGCATAGCTTACAAAATAATTTTTTTTCTTTCTTTTATAAATCCTACTTCTTAAACTACTTACGTACTTAGGTACTACGTAAGTAAACCTAAAATAATAAATTAAATAAAATCCAATCGTGCCAAGCCAGGGCAGTTCAACTAGCTATTGTGTATAGAATTTCATAGTTTAATTTTTAATTGAATTATGAAACATCATAATTATGATATTAGCAACATATTCTAGAATAGAATAGAATATTCGGGCCATTATTATCGGAACGCAAGCTGCCATTGTGCAGTTTCCATCATTGAAGCCCGGGCATGATGAATTATCCTCTTGCTACGGTTATTTTGCCTCTGCGAATCAAATAGAGTGCTTTTGTATAAGAACTTAATATTAATGTTAAATATGAAAATTCTCGGAATAGATTTCGCCTCGTGTTCGTCCTGAAATTCAGCATAATATCATCATTCTGATAATAGCAATTGTTGCAAAGGGTTTGACCTTCAAGCTTCGCTGTTTTGTGGTTTTTTTATCGACAATTTTTTTTTGTTCCATGATATTTATAGTCTGAGCATGTTTTCTGAGTTTCATAATATAACTCACAAGTGTAAATTAAAAGTTTATAACACCCCCGACAATTGAAGGTTACAGTAACTAGAAAAGAGCTGATAACTTTCAAACGGCTGAACCGATTTTCTTGAATTATAGCCCTTCTCATTCTGAGAGGATACTTGTGCTCAGTAGTGGGCTGGCATGGGTTGATCAGTTGTCAGATCATGATGACGAGGATGACTGGTGGGTTTGTCACACATACATAGCCTAGAAACGATGTGTATACTTGGTTTAAAGGCAGCCTTAAAGCAACAACAGAAGTAGTAAAGCCGAAAACTCGTCACGCCATGTAAGCACTTTGAGAGGCTCGGCAGTCAGCAGGATTTTATTTTCGACCAATGAACCGAGAACAGGCATGATGTATGTAATCACTCGCTCGCGACGACTTTGCGCCGCGCTGTAATTAAGTCCGGGCGGACTCAAAGCTGCATCGATGCGAGCTATTTGTTGAATTTACGTTTCAATTCAATCAACCGACCGACCAAATGATTCAGTGGTCTAGTGACTATACCTTGACGAAGGAAAACGTCGTGAGGAAACCTGCATGTGAGTTCTCTATAATGTTCTCAAGGGTGTATGAAATCTGCCAATCTGCACTGGGCTAGAATAGCGGACCATCTAAACCCTTCTCATTCTGAGAGGATACTTATCCTCAGTAGTGGGCTGGCATGAGAGGATCAGTTGTTGATCATGATGACGAGGATGACTGGTGGGTTTGTCACACATACATAGCCTAGAAACGTATCGCGTACCTGGTAGAAATGCGGCCTGAAAGCAACAACAGAAGTAGTAAAGCCGAAAACTCGTCACGCCATGTAAGCACTTTGAGAGGCTCGGCAGTCAGCAGGATTTTATTTTCGACCAATGAACCGAGAACAGGCATGATGTATGTAATCACTCGCTCGCGACGACTTTGCGCCGCGCTGTAATTAAGCCCGGGCGGACTCAAAGCTGCATCGATGCGAGCTATTTGTTGAATTTCCGAGATTTTGTAAGTGGAAATATTGATAAATTTGGTAATAAAAGGTCATCGTTCGTTTTGCATGTTGTAATTTAAGGAGCTTGTTTGACATTTCATAGCCTTTTGCAACCTTTGGCCATTGATTTTGAAAGTGCCACCCCCATTGGCCATCTTTTGACATAAGTACCTACAAATCTGGAAATCTTTCTTCGAATTTCTGCAGTGCGAACAGAATTTGTGAAGATAAAGTTATTTTAATGAAAAAAATAATTACAACCAACCTTCAGTCAACACCACTAAACCAACCAATTACCTCGACATAACTTCGTTGGACTAGTGACTAGGGTATTCGGTAGCAACCAAGAGTAAACGTAAATTCACATGGATGAATTCGCTGTAAATAAGTTACTGCAGTACAAAGGCGAAATAAAATTAAACCCAAATTTGCGTATACCTAGTTAATAAATAACTTGACAAAAGTGATATTCTTTGCAACATCAACAAGGGTTCAAAGTAAACCAACAAATAAAGTAAACTTCCAAAACTTAGTTCGGTAACTGACAGGTAAGACAGGCCAAGAGTCGCCGGCCATCTGTGACGTTGGCGAAGTTTTAATAGACCAGTACTGATTCCAAGCTTTGAAAATTTAATCGGCTCTTGAATTAAGTTCCTTAGATTTAAAATTCAAACAGTCTTCGGAGTTTGGATAATGTTCATCTTGAAAGTGATTAATCATTTAATTTTGTTATCGTTCGAATTGGTTTTGAAAGGTATGGTTATTAATTACACAGGGAAATATGATTCATCGTGATCAACCTATCGACATCGGCTCACTACTGAGTACGGGTCTCCTCTCCGAATGAGAAGGATTTAGGCCATAGTCCTTCGGCAGGTGCTTGCTTAAACGATGTCTGGATCCCTTACAATTAATAGCAATTATAAAAATCCCTTATAAGCAATTTCCCTCACCATCTGGGTGCGTGGTACGTTGTGCCAGGTCCTTCTTTCCCCGCACATGCAAACTGTGGAACGCTCCCTTCTGCGGTGTTCCCATTAGATTACAACATGGGGTTATTCATATGGCGGATCAACAATTTCTTGAAAGGACGGCAACGCATTGGCGGTTCCTCTGGTGCTGCAAATGTTCGTGGGCGGCGGTAATCACTTAACATCAGGTGACCCGCCTGCTCGTTTGGTCGCTATTTTTATTAAAAAAATTATCATCATCATCAACAACCTATCGCCGGTTCACTACGGAGCCCGCGGATTGGGAGACTGCATACACCTCTGAGAACATTATGGAACGCTCTGGCATGCAGGTTTCTTCAGGACATTTTCCTTCAATGTTAAAGCAAGTGATATTTAATTGCTTAATTTTTTTTACTCAGATATAAGTTAACCTTTGACAGCAATCTCACCTGGTGGTAAGTGATGATGCCGTCTAAGATGGAAGCGGGCTAACCTGGAAGAGGTATACCTGTGGCAGTTTTCATTAAACCCATACTCCTTTGGTTTCTACATGGCAACGTACCGGAACGCTAAATCGCTTGGCGGTACAGCTTTGCCAGTAAGGTGGTAATCACGGCCGAAGCCTCCCATCAGACCTGACGAAAAATTTCGAAATTATAAAATTCCAAGCCCCTGCCAGGAATCGAACCTGGCACTTCCCACTAATAAGACTACAGCGCTCACCACAGTACCAGGGAGGCCGTCAAAATACGCACATAACTCCCAAAAGTAGGATGAGCGCACCCCCAATCGAACCCCCGACCTCTCGCATAGAAGGTGGAAATCTTAACCACTAGACCATCACGACTCTTACCTAAAGATACATAACAGTATGTGTATTGTAAATTCAAAGCCAAAATTACACTAAATCTATTCAACAAGGCAAATTTCAGTTTTGATATGTAAACAGTTTCTCTGTTTTGCGCGCTAAGTTTCTAGAAATTTCGTAAATTGCTTTACAGTGGATTGAATTTTCTAGCACCGACTGTCTGTTTAAATTTGTCGAAACTAAATAGCAGGAGTGCTTCGCAAACTTTGTGTCGACGTACACAAAGGTTCTTTTGCTTTACTCGAGCACTTTCGGGATTGTGCTGAACGAAATTTGGAAATGAAGGGTCTGAAATGAGAAGTATGTGGTTTTGTCGTTATGTTGGCATAGGTGACAAGACAATGCCTGTAAGAAAGTGCATTTATATATTCTTAGGCATCTTAATTAAGTTATCGGTAAAATATTAGAAACTAGAGGATTTAGGTTTTTAAAGATCCCGTAGGAACTGTTTGATTTTCCGGGATGAAATGCTTATGTCAATTACAGGGACGCAAGCTACCTTGGTACCAAATTTCATACAAATCGGTTACGCGGATGGGTTTTTAGGAATCCCGTGGGAACTCTTTGATTTTCCGGGATAAAAAGTAGCCTATGTCCGTCCCCGGGATATAAGCTAACTCTGTACCAAATTTCGGCAGAATCGGTTAAACTGTTGGGCCGAGAAAAGGTAGCAGACAGACAGACAGACAGACACACTTTCGCATTTACATGGATGTACTCTGGATTACGTAACTGACTGACTGACTGATCTATCAACCCACAGCTCAAACATACTTTACGGATCGGGCTGAAATTCGACATGCAGATAGCTATTATAACGTACTTAGAAAGTAAAAGGTATCCGCTAAGAAAGGATTTTTGAAAATTCAACCCCTTAAGGGGTAAAATAGAGATTCAAAATTTCTGTAGTCATAAGCTAGTCACAGATAAGATTCACAACACGTAATATTGGTACTATCCAACACTACCTTCTCCTTTCAGCAAAGGTTGCCTGGTAGAGGTTGCTCCAAGCAATAAGGCCGCCTTTGCACACAGATTTTTTTTTGTTTTCTTCTTTCTGTGTTGTGTTCCTTTACATGTGTTTTTGTGTGCAATAAAGTGTTCTATCTATCTATCTATATTTGTTTAGTATGAAAAAACGAAGTAAAAGAAACTAAAAAGTAAAGTTCTCGAACTGCAGAAATCACTACACCAAATTGGACATCAATTTGTCTGAACTCCGAACTTTGTGTTTAAAGCAAAACAAACTGCAGCATCTATTTTCTACTGACGGTTCTCGCCGCTGGTTTTATTCTGTAATACACTGTGTTCGTCGTTTTTGACAAAGAATAAGATTCGTCATCATCATCATCGTTTATCATTATCAAACTATCGCTGGCCCACTACTGAGAACAGGTCTGCTCTCAGAAGAGAAGAGAGCCTTAGTGCGTCACGCTGGCCAAGTGTGGATTGGCAGACTTCACACACCTTTGAGAACATTAAGGAGAACTCTCAGGCATGCAGGTTTTCTCACAAACTTTTCCTTTACTGCTAAGCAAGTGATACTTATTGAATTAAAACACACATAACTCTGAAAAGTTATATTAGAGGTGCGCGCCCTGAAATGAACCCCCGAGCTCCTGATTAGGAGGCGGACGTTTTAACCACTAGACCATCACGGCTCAATAAGATTAATAATTATAAGAAACACTAAATTAGAGTGATATTACCTACATTTCAAATATATACGCGTTACATAGTTGAGTTCACCGTCGCTTTAAATAATTTAGTTCTGTAGGCTGTGCGTTTACAGAATAGCACTGATATATTATTAACGTGAGAAGGGTAATTTCAGGCGCACTAATGTTAGTTGGGCTGTTGTCTAGTCTATTGTACAAAACATTATTGTCGATGTTACTACCTTTATATAAACACATAATAATTGATACATACAATTTACTCGTACATACTATTACCAGTGCAATATTATTATCTACATGTATGTAGTTGAGTATAATAAATTACGAAATAATTCTCAGAATTGCCATTACATTGCCGAAGTAGTGAATCATTCAACGCTACCTTTTGCAGTATAGCATTTTGTGGGAGAAATTTTTAACAACTTAAATGTTCTATGCTCTACAGAGAGCGTAAAATATTTGAACTCTATGACCGATTTATTGAATTATGTAGTGTTACATCGCTGCGTCAGCGATGCAAGCGAGGCTGTGAGCTTGCAGAATAGCCGCACAGTCCGCGAGAGGAGTCATTTCATCTCTTCAGCGCCCGCTCTTTGCCAGCGATTAAAACTTTCAAAATGAATCTCTAGTGTGCTTTAAAGCGCATAATTTAAATAAAATTGCGCTGTGTCATATTTCCGCCGCATTATTTCGCGACTTGTGTGTGACTTTGAAAAGACGTAATTAGAACGCAGAGCAAAAGCGGCTTTGAGGATTGCCTTCTGTACCGCAATTAAAGTAAAGGACATGTGCTTATGTCCGTCCGTTTCTAATTATTCATATTTTTGGTAAACGATGAGCAAAAGTCTACTTTAATAATTCAGCATTCGGTTGGACAAAAAGCCGATTCGAATTTAGTTTTTTTTGTTTGAAAGGTGGCTTGATCGAGAGTGTTATCCATACTAATATTATAAATGCGAAAGTGTGTCTGTCTGTCTGTCTGTCTGCTACGTTTTCACGGCCCAACCGCTAAACCGATTTTAATGAAATTTGGTACAGACTTGGAATACATTCCGGGGAAGGACATAGGCTACTTTTTATCCCGGAAAATCAAAGAGTTCCCATGGGATCTAAAAAAATCGAAATCCACGCGGGCGAAGCCGCGGGCATCCCCTAGTTAGCTATAATCCAAGAAAATCGGTTCAGCCGTTTGAAAGTTATCAGCTCTTTTCTAGTTATTGTAACCTTCACTTATCGGGGGTGTTATAAATTTTTAATTTACACTTGTGTGGGATTAGGTAGAGAGAGCGTTATATTAATTTTATTCCACAGATAGGGTATATAAACGTTGTTACTCACCGTTCTAACTTCACTTTCAGCACCGTTAGCGAGGTATTGTGTTTGTTTGAGGTTTGGTGCCAGCAGTTGCCTGAAACAAAATGAAAAAGGCTTGAAATAAGACTTCATATGGGAACCACAAGATAGATCTGACTTCGGACAAATTCTCGGTGGTTGGCAAAATTGGCCTTTGCCGGATAAACTAATCTATAAAAAAAAGAGAAATCAAAAGCGGGCGGTTTTTTTAGCAGGTCTCTGGTAAAAAAAAAACCGGCCGTTGAAGTAAAAGTGTGAATAGATAGGATTTTGAGGATTTTTAATAGTTTTTTTAAATGTATGCATTTCAAATATTACAAAAAGTTTGCAAACGTATTTTCTATAGATCTTGGACAGTCTTCTACTTTAGCCGTTACCTTATTTTAACCGTCTGACGTGCAACTGGCTCGAAGATCCAGAATAAGTAAGAAACAAAAGCGTATACAAAATTATGCTGTGAGCTTAGTATGAGATTTTACATCGCAACAACGTTTTATTGAGAATTTGAGCATCAAAAGTAGAAACTCAATATCGTCAGAGTAAAATAGTCAGAATAATATAATCCATTCAAACTCAATGAAAAAAAATAACAATTATTCAATCAAATTTTTACATGTACTTTTGAATCGTCAAATGCATCTACCACTGGTTTGGAATACCTTTACTACCGAGAAGAACCAGCAAGAAACTCTGCGGTTGCTCTTTTCAAAGATTTGATGTATAATATTATGCCATGTATAAAAGTATGTATTGTATGTACATATACTTTATTGCACCACAAAACACAAATAACAGGTTACAAAAAAGAAAGTGAATGCAGTCCCGTGCATTGCTGGTACGAGCTGCAGATCAAATCCATGCTCTTTTATCATTCACATAATCTTTGATTGTGTAAAATGCATTTTTTGGTAAAATTTTGTACAAACGTTCTAGAAACAAATATCTGTGACTACAGTGTGTCAGATTTATGTAAAAATATGTAGTTTCAAAGTTATAAAAGAAAAAACTAAACCACGTTTACGTAGGGTTAGAGTGTGCACAGGAACTTTTCGATCTTGTCCCCCCTTCACCATTTTACGACCGAACCGCAAGACGTCAGGCGAGTTTCCATCCTTATGTCGTTGACATTCCATCTACACGCACGAAACGTTTTGCGTCATCATTCCTCATACGCATGGCTAAGGTTTGGAATACTCTTCCGCGATCTGTGTTTCCTACCAATTACAATCCGGGTATCTATAAAACAAGAGTGAATAGGCACCTTCTAGGTAAACGCGTCCCATCTTAGACCACATCATCACTTTCCATCAGGTGTGATTGTGGTTAAGCGCTTACCTATAGTGAATAAAAAAAAAAGGGTTACTTTTCTTAACGCTAAAGTGTTTCGAGCTCGAAATCTATGAGCTTTGGTGAGATGTAAACTCTCATACTAAGCACACTGTCTACGGAAAACGAAGTAAGCCAAGTTTTGCTTTGCCAATAAATTACACGGTTTGCAGTCAAAGGTAATCAGTATGGGTTGCGTAAGTAATTTGCGAAGCCTTGTCTTATTACTGAGCTCTCTGAACGTGGTTTCAAAGTTAAAGTCTTTTGTTAAACAAAAATATATTAAACCCACAATATACCTCATATTTGTTGCATACATTTTAAGAGATTTCGATTTTTCAATTCTTATTAAGTTAGTGATGTCCGGGATTCATGATTCATCCGCGTAGCCATATAGATTTTTAAAAATTTCGTGAAAACCATTTGATTTTCTGACATAAAAATTGGTTGTCTGTACTATTACTGGATTACTGACGATAGTTGAACGTGACAACAAAGGCCGATTGTGCTTCTTTGTCGCTCGTTCCGCGCTCTCGCTTGCACTTCAAGCCTTACATGGAACGCCTCAGAGCGAGGTAACGCCGCATGAGTCATATTTTTTCGTGTGTGCAGCCGGCTCTATCGAAGTATAAGACGTTGTCACGTCAAAAATAGACTATGTCCGTCCCCGGGATGCAAGCTATCTCTATACCAAACGTCAAAATCAATTAAACCGGTATGAAAACTTAGCAGACAGACAGACACACTGGCATTTATATTCAGATGCATTTTTGAGTTAAAAATTCACATCATTTTAGGAGCATTTTCTTTGATTTTAGTTAGTCCTTCTAATTTTCTGAAAGCTCCCAATTTTTCACTCTAGTGTGTACCTACATACTAGACATGAAAATAACTTCAAAGTATTATGCTATTTCCGTAGTAAAACCAGTATAAAACAAAAAACTTTAAACCCCTTTCAAATATCACAAAACAAAAAGTAGTTTCACTCGTAAAACAAAGTCAAGCTTAATACATCGAAAATATATTCACGGAGCTTTAACATAAAGAAGAAAAACAAGCAACAAAAGTTGCAGGCTTATCTTGCAGCGTCAATATTAATTTGAACCACCCGTTTTATCCTTCAAAACTTATTGATGGCCGCTGTGGCAAGATAAATTGAGCCGTGTCACTGTGGTATAGAGTCCGAAATCAATCACAACTCGTACACTATGGTCGCCAGATTTATGTGTTTGCTGGGTTAGTCCTGAAAATATTCCGTATTTATCGTGAAGCTGAGATTTTGCTTTGAAGAGCTGTAAGAGAAAAGAAAGTTGTAGAATACATTTTCGTTAGTTGCAAATCGCAAAAAACTTTCCTCACTTACCACCAAGTGAGATCGCAGTCAAGTTGTATCGGAATAAAATAAAATTGATGCCCGCGACTTCGTCCACGTGAATTTAAGGTTATAAAAAGCCCGCGATAACTTTATGGTTTTCAGGGATACGAAGTAGGGATACAATACAAAGTAACTTTTCAGAGAAACACTTAGCACGTTCTTTAACCGATACTTTAGACTTAATTTTTTTAACTTGTACCTACTAGCAATAAAACCGTATCAATCACGGTTTTATTGCTAGTAGGTACGCGGTGAGAAGGAAAAATAGATTTTGATTGAGTTTGTTTCGAAACTGCTGGTTTTTAATTACGTCACTGTCAGACTTGTACGCTATAAAAATAATTTAAGCTGGACATAAAATTTTTGAAAATCACTTACAAAAGTCTCAATTTGACTCCGCCGCGTTAGCTTTGATGGTAGCGAATACAAGCTTTGATATAAAATAATATAATTTTTTTTTAATTTTGATTTTGCGAATAATCTTATGATTTTCTTACATTGGTTTAGTTGGTTAGGTTAGGTTAGGTATGTTTAGTATGGTTTAGTATGTTTAGATGAAAGAGCCTATGTATATGTCATCACTTTCGTCGTCAACTATTGGAAAAGTCAATTTTTTTTTGTAAATGCTGTATTGCTGCTGATCTGATATCATACTTCACTTCACTTACATTTATATTAATTATTCTTCCAATTTAACGTCACAATTTAATACTGTTTTGTGGCGTTTCTTACGAGAGACAGCGGTAGAGAGTCTCAGGTATTGAAAACTACTTCAACATGGTCACCCGACTCAGTGCTAAGGGTGTTCATTTATTCGGTTGCACGTCAGATGGCGTTGTTAATGAGAGTAGCTCGGGAGAAGTTGTGACGTCACGGGCGCGATTATTGGCAGCCATTGTTATGAACCACTTCGATCGACAATAAATGGTGCACTTTCTTTTCTTTCAATACAGGATCTTTTTGTTCTAAAATCCTGTGAACCACGTGTATAGGTCATAATATTTTACTAGAACGCCTAACTTTATCTTTACCAAGTAATTGCTGATGTCCGCGACTTCGTCCGCGTGGATTTAGGTGCTTAAAATCCCGTGGGAACTCGTTGATTTTCCGGGATAAAAAGTAGCCTATGTCACTCTCCAGGTCTTTACCTGCATGTATTCATGCAAAAATCACGCCCATCCGTTGCTCCGTTGCAGCGTGATTGAAGGACAAACCAATAAACCAATAAACGAACAAACTTACAAACAAACACACTTTCGCATTTTAATATGGGTGTACTAGTGACGTATAAGGGTTTATAGAACTATGTGCCATTGCCATACTTTGGCCGATGCGTTGATCATGATTATAATGATGAATTTATTAAAATCTGGAACATAACGATTTCCGGTATTCACTATTCATTCCTCGAAGCAAGTAGCTCCGAACGGAAATTTTGGGGTAAACAAATTTCCTATAAATATTTTTCCTGGAGCAATATTTCAGAGGGTGTGGTCTAAATGGAAAATGGTATAATTTTCATCATCAAAATTTTCATTTTCAAATAAGTATATATTCCTTATCATTTTTTAAAGAGAGAGCTATGCTTGGAGTTTCTCTATGTGATGAATTGAATTGAATTGAATTGAATTGAATAGTTACATAGACACGGCACATAGTTTGAAAACGGTCTTACGCCACTTGAATCCAGCGGCCGCTGCGATTCGTTTGATGTCGTCTGTACACCTATTGGGGGGTTGTCCAGCGCTGCCCTTTTCGGTGAGAGGTCGCCATTCTAGCAGCTTGGGACCCCAACGTCTATCTGTTTTTTACCCGACTACGGCAAAGCCAAAAGGAAGGGTTATGATTTTAGCAGTCTATGTATGTATGTAGGTATGTACTATGTATGTTTGTATCCAGATTCTGTGTGTTCCACCGTAGTGTCTAAACTAATGGGCCGATTTTGATGAATGAGGTGTCAATCGATTCGTCGTAAAGGTCCGGGTAACATAGGCTACATTTTATACCAAAAAATTGACCTAACGGATGTTACATGAAAAAAAGTGGGGGTCTCCAAATTTTTTTGCTATTGTATCGAGTAGGGTGTCAAATGAAAGAAGAAAAAATTCCGAGTTCATAAATATAAATGTCCTACAACATTAATATACCAAGCGACAGAAAATCAATTTTACTATGAGTAATATTTAGCGTTCAATAAGAGGATTGCAGTCGGGTTTTAGTTTTCAACTTTATCTTGTTGAAATATGTGCCCAGCCCATCGCCACTTCAGCTTTGTGACCCGTTGAATTATGACACAAACATACAGACTATAACACCCCTCTGAAAGTATCTCGAACGCTTATGACTTGTCTCAATAAATATTCGTTTCGCATATTTGCCATGCTCCCTTTAGCCCCGGGCGAGGTCATGGTGGATTTTCATACTTTGTAGAGATAGAAAAACTCGTTTGAGGCGATTTCTATGAGATCCCACTATGTCTTCGTGAGATCGAACATAACGTTTGTGCTCAAACACTTTGCTCGGGCATGTAAACCTTTGTTATGAAGAAATTTTGGGTCTTGTTTGGGCCTTAGGAATTTTGTGGGATGTTTTGCTTAGTTGTGTTGCGGTTACCCGTAAAATAGCTTTATTGATAGTTCGTTTGAATAAGATAGTAGAGTTTACACTTTACATTCTTTGAAACCCCGAAACCCTAGTGGTTAAGTGTCTGCCTCCATTCGGGAGGTCAGGGTTTAACCCGGGCACGCACCTCTGTCTTTTCAAAGTAATGTGTGTTTTAAGCAATTTTTTTTAATGAATATTAGGCATACTAATCATGATTAATACTCCCCTTTCCCCTCCAATTAAGCGTAAAGCTTGTGCCAGGAGTGGGTACCACCAACGTGCAACGGCTGGGGTTTGAACCGCCGACCTTTTGGAATTCAGTCCGCTCCTCAACCGTTGAGCTATCGAGGTTAAATATCACTTGCTTTACCGTTAAGGAAAACATATGAAAAGATGTGTGAAGTCTGTCAATTCGCACTTGGTCAGTGTGGTAGATTATGGCCAAATCCCATCTTATTCTGAATGGCGACCCGTGCACAGTAGTGAGCCGGCGATGAGTTTGATGATGATGAAACTTTACACCTACCTAAGTGACTAACCCCAGATGAATGAAGTCTATAGCACCACCCACTGATTCAATATAAACGCCCAGCCCCAAGCCTTGGACCTAGAAAGCTGAAATTTTGCACAGAGGTTCGCCTTACGGGTAATAAAGGAATAAGGCCGGATTTTCCAAAATTCCCATGGGATAGGGAATAAAAATGTTTTAAATTTTCACCAAGAAAAGCCGCGGTATATCGCTGGTTTGCATATAAATGATCTGCGGAATCAGAATAGGTATTACAAAGTTATAATTTGCTTAAGTAACGTCATACGTGATAATGTTACATCCAGAATCTTGACAATGTGATTGTCTTAACGAACTCGCATAAAGGGCCCCCTTTAAGTATTAAATTGGTTAAGTATGCAAAACCCGGCGAAGCTAATTACGTGTGAAGCCTTTAATAATTCAAATGTACTTCAAAATAGGGTATTAACATCTGTTATTATTCTGGAAGGCACTGAATTAGTTTGACAAAATACTTCAATAACAACCACTTCTAAGTGCTACACATTAGACTGGTCATTTTTAACCCCCGACCCAAAAAGAGGGGTGTTATAAGTTTGACGTGTGTATCTGTGTGTCTGTGTATATGTGTATCTGTGTATCTGTGTATCTGTGTATCTTTGTATCTGTGTATCTGTCTGTGGCATCGTAGCGCCTAAACGAATGAACCGATTTTAATTTAGTTTTTTTTTGTTTGAAAGGTGGCTTGATCGAGAGTGTTCTTAGCTATAATCTAAAAAAATTGGTTCAGCCGTTTAAGAGTTATCAGCTCTTTTCTAGTTTTCTTGTAGAAAAGAAGGTTAGCTGATAACAGTTAGGTTCATAATATTATGTCAATAGACAAATGTCAAGCTGTCAATATGGACGTTGCCTAAATACATAATTATTTATTTGAAAATGATGTTTTGGAAAACTCAAATACTTTGGATCGTCGGGGGTGTTATAAATTTTTAATTTACACTTGTGAACAAAAAAATTTGCGAGTGGCAAATCTTTTTCTTTTTCTTTTTTTTTTAAAGAATATTAGCCAAGTTAAATTACTAATATTCCTCTTTCCTCTCCAACTAAGCGTCAGGCTTGTGCTACGAGTAGGTACGACAATAGTGCAACGGGCGGGGTTTGAAACCGGAACCCTCAGTGCGCGAGTCTGACTCGCACTTGGCTGATTTTTTTATTATGAAAATAATACGAATCTTTTAAGCAGAGCTATTGAATCGTGAAATGATTGAAGATAATAAATTCGTCCTTTTCAACCCTTTTCAATGGCGATCTATACATTTATTATTCCACCTCGTAAACAGCTGACCTTTTTAATACCCGATATAAACAAATTCCCGATTCGTCGTCAAAACACCGATAATATCAACAACCCTCAAATATTTTTTTCGACCCTTCCACGAGACCGAACAAAAGCGAAAAGATGGGAAGTGGGAGTGCGACTCGTGTACTGAAATCCATACTAATATTATAAATGCGAAAGCGTGTCTGTCTGTCTGCCTGTCTGTCTGCTACCTTTTCACGGCCCAACAGTTTAACCGATTGTGACGAAATTTGGTACAGGGGACGGACATAGGCTACTTTTTATCCCGGAAATCAAAGAGTTCCCACGGGATTCCTAAAAACCCATCCGCTCAACTGATTTGTATGAAATTTGGTACCGAGGTAGTTTGCGTCCCTGTAATTGACATAGGTATTTATCCCGAAAAATCAAACAGTTCCCACGGGATTTTTAAAAACCTAAATCCACGCGGACGAAGTCGCGGGCATCCTCTAGTATTCTAATAGTAGGTAAGTACACAAAATCATAACAATGGCAATAAAACAGGCGTTTAATATTAGTACTTACTTCTCTAAGTAATTTTCTATTTCTGTTCATATAATTTTCTTATTCACTGAATAAGTATAATCTTAACAAAAACCCTCTTTTAATAAAGTACGTACTAAATCTTTTAATTTGATACTAAATTAGTTCTAAGAGGTAGATTTCTTAATACGCTGAGCTGGCTCATTTGGAAAGTCCTTTAACAAAGTTTAAATTCTCTCTAGTAAGTTAATTTAAGTATTTCATTTGTAAAGTTAGCGATTAATGTAAAATTTTAACTAATTTGGGAATTTTGTCGAAAAGAGTTAAAGAAAAGAGGGTAAAGAGATGGGAAATAGCTAAATTTTCTATTTGTAATCCGGTGTTTTACGACTAGTCAAATCAATATATTTTTGTCAAAACACGCGCTTAGCATGCGAGCTTCTGTGATATACTGGCATCTGACGTCACAATGATTTTAATTGATTTTAGTTAAATCAATAACTTAAAATGGTTATTACATTTAAATTAACAAAAAACGTGAATTTTACGTATTTTGGAAGAATCTATTTTATAATCACTGAGAACTAATTTATTTTTGAGATAAACAAATACTGTATTGTTAGATCTTTATTCAGTGTTTGTCTGTCCGTCTGTTCGTTACCTGGGCGTTCGCTCATCATCCGATTGAGTTGAAACTTTGTACCTCAAACTGTGCCACTGGGTCCAGAAACTTGACATTGTATGATAGAAAAAATTTTTCTTAAATTGTGCCCCAGCACATAACTGAGTTGGTTATCAAGGCGCTTCCTTCAACGATAAAACGCAGATCCAGTATCTATCAGGATCAGTATCCAGTACACAGTTTTTGTTTAAAAAGGAATGCTTTTCAAACAAGAACTATTTGATGCTGGATCAGATATTTAAAAAAAAATACTTATTCGTTTTATATAAGTCAATATTTATTTCTAATATTAGTTTATCACCGAAAAATAAATCACGACTGAACAGTAAATTATCGAGATATAAATAAATCTTTCATAAATTACACCGCAAAACCGCCCCAGGCGTGCCTCTGACGTCACCGGCAATTGAATAACAGGTCTGACGTCACATGATTAAATTTGCCCCAAATATCGGCTCCTGGCCGCATTCGGGTCGCACTAGTTACTGAAATTTCAAGTTGCTGAAACCGCATGAATAGAGGTTTGATTTTGGCGTGCTGTGCATGTGATTTATCGGAAAAGTTAGGCTCTGTTTGGGGTTGTAGCGATAATTTTTAGGGTTCCGTACCGCAAAAGGAAAAAAGAAAGCCTTATAGGATCACTGTATTGTCTGTCTGTCTGTCGTGTCTTTCAAGAAACCTATGGGGTACTTCCCGTTGACCTAGAATTATGAAACTTGGCAGGTAGGTTGGTCTTATAGCACAAGTAAAGAAAAAACCGAAAACCGTGAATTTGTGGTTATATCATTTAAAAAAAACTGTGTTTCAATTTTCAAATGGCTTTGCCTGTACTTTCTAAAACAGATTTCATCACAAAAAAATCATCACCTTAAAATGTGTTCATGAAAAAATAATAAATTAGTACTTTCAACTTTCAAAGTAAGATTAATATACCAAGTGGGATCATAATAATGAAAGGGCTTTATTTGTAGATTCTACTTTCTTTGGGCAGTCGTGTAAAAAAGTAGACCAAGTGAAATAACAATCACGTTCACGCGTTAATTTCACAAAGGAAGCTCTCGCGTCCGTATCTAAAGTTCTAAACCTACAAAAATGTGATCAAACGAAACCAACTCGTGTGGACAATTCTCTGTTTCTTTGATGACAAACGATTCCCATCTTTATCCCCTAATTCATTGAGCTCAAAACGGCACACACAAGTGTTTTCAGGCCATCAGTGTGCACGTTTGCAGTCCGCTTCCTATTGAAGTCCTCAAAGTCCTCGTTGCCATGGCAACCCTTTTAGATCTTCCCGAGCGTAAGTAAACTGTTCTTAGGTGAGCCCAGGCAGACCTGAGGGTAAATACCTAGAATTTGCATACATTTAATAAAACTAGGGACGTGCGAGCGTTGTTAGCTCAGTTAAGTTGTATGCTTCCGTGGAATGTTCTTGTATTAAAGACTAGGGTGTTCCTGAAAGAAAGGAACATTACTTTTCTTGGAAACACCGTCGGTATTTGTAGAATTCAATATTATGCTTTTCATATTTTATGCAGTAAGTTCAAATTACATAAATTTTTACAGCTTTTAAAAGGCTGCTTATTTATATTAGTAACTAGCTGATACCCGCGAATTCGTTCGCGCGGATGTAGGTTTTTAAAATTCCCGTGGGAACTCTTTGATTTTCCGGGATAAAAAGTAGCCTATGTGCTAATCCAGGGTATAATCTATCTCCATTCTAAATTTCAGCCCAATCCGTCTAGTAGTTTTTGCGTGAAGGAGTAACAAACATACACACACACACACACACACATACAAACTTTCTCCTTTATAATATTAGTATTAGTAATTTTTAAGATAGCAAGGTAACGAATGCGACTATTACGTTTTCGTGAAATTCTATTTTACTGTGAGTTTATGACATTTTTCTGCGGTAAAAATGGGATAGAAAGTTGAATTTCAGAATGCACGTCGTGAAAGACAATAGATATTTCGAATTGTAATGACATGAACAGGTTTTTTTGAACTGAAATTAATAAATTGTTTTTCATCTCACTATCTGCATGGAAAGTGGTAATTTAACCACTAACGTGGAAAGTATGCAATGTTGCTAACATGACGTCAAGAGCATGTATTTGTTCTGAGGTCAGGAAAGAAGTCATAAATTAAGTGAACAGTCTGTCTATGGATGGTGGTTCATCCTTTCTTTATTATTTACTAGCCGATGCCCGCGACTTCGCCCGCGTGGATTTAGGTTTTTCGAAATCCCGTGGGAACTCTTTGATTTTCCGGGATAAAAAGTAGCTTATGTGCTAATCCAGGATATTATCTATCTCCATCCCAAATTTCAGCCAAATCCGTCCAGTAGTTTTTGCGTGAAGGAGTAACAAACATACACACACACACACACACACACACACACACACACACACACATACAAACTTTCGCCTTTATAATATTAGTGTGACTAGCTGACGCCCGCGACTTCGTCCGCGTGGATTTAGGTTTATCGAAATCCCGTGGGAACTCTTTGATTTTCCGGGATAAAAGTAGCCTATGTGCTAATCCAGGATATTATCTATCTCATTCCCAGCCAAATCCGTCCAGTAGTTTTTGCGTGAAGGAGTAACAAACATACACACAAACTTTCGCCTTTATAATATTAGTGTGATTACAATAATAATACCTAAAGGTAATATATAGGTATGATGAAACGATAGAATTATAGTCTAGTGGTTATACGTGGCAGGAAACAAAAAATATTTGTTTTTAAACAAATTGTGGTTTTAAAACACCATAACATTTCCATGTCACACTCGCGGCCACAAAACGGAGGGCGTTCTTTTAAAACGCAGCTACGAGTAGTTTCGCGCGGAATGCCCAACAATGTGTTTTTCGCGTTTAAGAGCATTAACTACGCAAACGAGGTGAAAAAACAAAAAAAGCCTTAATGCACAAAACTCGGAAAATGGGACGCTTAAGTGCTGAAATATTACATTTTTCGCCAGGTTTTCAGTTCCACACCTGCATTCTTAGTATGAGTTTGTACAACTCACCAACGTTGATAGAATTCGAGAGTCGAAACACAATCAATGTCAATGTAAAATGAACCTAGAGATCTTTGATTTCAATACCACTGATTTTAATTTCGCAATGTTTCGCAAAAAAAAAACCATATACACCACACACACGCACACACATACACACACACAAATACACAGTTTAAATTTTCGTACATCTCTTTGTTTTTATTATTTTTCTTTATATTATTGTATACTCTGTTAAAATACTTGTCAATTAATTTTAAGTAGGTAATCTCATGTGGCCTTAAGTTTAACTTAGATTTATTATAATAATTATGTTGTATAACACTGTTGATTACAATTGAATGAAAAAAAAAATGTTTCAGCTTGGAGCGCTGGCTGTATATTTATGTATGGACCGCCGCATTTGTAGCTATCGTATAAAACAGTTTATGCCGAAGGTTCGTATGTTTTGCGCGCTAAAAATTTATCGGGCTAATACATTCACAATTACACTCGTGGTCACATTAGCGGCTTCGTACCAGCAAACGAATTCAATCATGCGAGAAATCTAAATATAGCGCTTGTGTTTCGACGCTTGAACACTATCAACGTTGGAGAGTTGCACAATCTCATGCTAAGCACACTGTTTATTCTTGTGTTATTTTAAAGCTTTCGTCATAATTGCTTTTGCATTTAACACCTATTTAGTGCAAGCTGTACCAAGTCCTATATAATATTTTGTGGTGAAACTGTGCTATATCCTAAACAGAACTATGTTCTACTTTTTCCTTACTTTTATATGATTACTAGCTGATGCCCGGCGTGAGAGTGACTCCATTGAGCGTCTTGTGGTGCAGGGCAAGGTGGAGGGTACCAGAGGGCGAGGAAGGTCGCCTACGCGATGGACCGACCAAATTAAGTCCGCTGTGGGCGGTGCCGTGCACGAGTGTACCAGAATGTCGACCAGCAGGAGAAGTGGCGAATGCTCGTGAGACGTGTAACATCTGCCCCCCAAAACGTCACTTCATGATGACCACGACCGCTCTGCCAAGAGTGTAACAACAAAGAAGAAGAAGCTGATGCCCGTGACTTCGTTCGCGTGGGTATGTTTTTTTTTGAATCCCGTCGGAACTCTTTCATTTTATCCGAGATAAAAAGTAGCCTGTGTTAATCCAAGGTATAATCTATCTTCACTTTAAATTCCAGCCAAATCCATCCAGTAGTTTTTGCGTGAAAGAGTAAAAGACATATACACAAACACACACATGCACACACACACACACACAAACACACACACACACATAGACACACTAACACATACATACAAACTATCGCCTTTATAATACTAGATTAGTATGGATAGTGTGATTAGTGTCATAGTGTGATTTGACTAAAGCCAAACTCTACATAAAAGCCTCAAGAAATCTTATGTAAAAATCTGGCTCTAAATGGATGTATGGAGCACAGAATAAAGACAGCAATGGTATAAAGTTTGGACATAACACGTTTTTGTCTGACAAAAGTTTGAGTCCTTTTATGAGTGCGCTCATGAGTTATAATAAATACTGATACGCCCTTCATCTAAATGTAAGTCGGGAAACATTTTCCTTATTAGCCGTCTTATCGCGGGATTTTCAACCTTAATTGCTTGAAGGGCAAACGAGTGAGGATTACTTTTTGCTTGCACTGAAATATTCTTATGCTCTTTATTATCTTGGATATCCCGTGGATCTACAGCGGATCCAGCGATAAGAGAAGTAACTGACGTAACTCTAAGATCCAATAGCTTCGCAGTTGGTTAAAGTTACATTACGGTTACCGTTAAATATTCTATTTATTCATACCTTTATTATTAAAAGCAATACCTTTAACTTCAGTCCAAAATAACAAAGTCCCATAAAACTCTAAAAATTTAGGCGCGCTAAGCGATTTTGAGATGGGTGAAAACTTCAAGGTCGCGTCACCGACCATTTAGCATGTCATGCATGTAATTTTTTTTTTTTTTTTTACCTTTTTTCAATGGAGTTGGTATGTTGATTATGCTTTCGCTAGTAGGCAGTAGTAGGAAGTTTTCGACAGTCCCCACTGACTGCCACATTTTTTTTGTTTCAAACTAGTTTAAAAAAGTTAAAAAGTTCTTTAAAAAACTGTTTTCTTTTCAACCATGCGCCTAGTGGACGCTGAGTTGTCGGTTCATTGATGTCAAACCGAAACTTGGATTTGAAGTGGTTTTGGAGTGGAATGTGTATGATGCCTAGAGTAAAAATAAATTATTTTTCAGTAATTTTTGAATAGAGGGTCTTCCCAAAATCGTAAAGTCCACATTCGCTGCTAGTTTTAAGTTTGCTAACCATTTTAAATAATCAGTTCAACTGAAAAATGACGTCAAATTACATCAAATGTGTATGACGTCACATCTGTGTATTTCATACAAGCTCCCATACTAAGCGAGCGTTTTGATGTTTGATAAAAAGTCGCTGATTTGAATAGTAGTCATCATCCCTATTGAGTCGATATGGTATGCGACGACCTTTAGAGTCATGATGATCTCTCCCTATTGAGTCAATATGGTGTGCGACGACCTTTAGAGTCATGATGATCTCTCCCTATTGAGTCAATATGGTGTGCGACGACCTTTAGAGTCATAATGATCCCTCCCTATTGAGTCAATATGGTGTGCGACGACCTTTAGAGTCATAATGATCCCTTCCTATTGAGTGAATATGGTGTGCGACGACCTTTAGAGTCATAATGATCCCTCCCTATTGAGTCAATATGGTGTGCGACGACCTTTAGAGTCATAATGATCCCTTCCTATTGAGTCAATATGGTGTGCGACGACCTTTAGAGTCATAATGATCCCTTCCTATTGAGTCAATATGGTGTGCGACGACCTTTAGAGTCATAATGATCCCTCCCTATTGAGTCAATATGGTGTGCGACGACCTTTAGAGTCATAATGATCCCTCCCTATTGAGTCAATATGGTGTGCGACGACCTTTAGAGTCATAATGATCCCTCCCTATTGAGTCAATATGGTGTGCGACGACCTTTAGAGTCATAATGATCCCTTCCTATTGAGTCGATATGGTGTGCGACGACCTTTAGAGTCATAATGATCCCTTCCTATTGAGTCAATATGGTGTGCGACGACTTTTAGAGTCATAATGATCCCTCCCTATTGAGTCAATATGGTGTGCGACGACCTTTAGAGTCATAATACAGCCTTCGCGTGGCTGGCGTTCCACCGTGTGATATATTATTCATCAAAACTCACTAGCGGCGGCGGCGGGTGTGGGGTGACCACGAGAATTCTAATATTAGCTATTTAGTAGTCTATTATGAAGATTTTGTCTTTGAAGACTAGAAATGAGAGATGGTACGGTAGCAAGATACCATAGTACCTAATTACGAGTGCGTAATTAATTATGGACTAAAATTATAGCATGTAATGTTAAAACTACTAGCTTATAGCCGTGACTTTATCCGCGTTGACTACAAAAGTTTTTAACCCCTATTTTCCCCCTTAGGGGTTGAATTTTTAAAAATCGTTTCTTAGCGGATGTCTACGACATAATAACTATCTAACTTCATGCCTTTCAGCTCAATCCGTTTATTAGGTTGAGCTGTGATCAAACTCAAACTCAAATCAATTATTCAAAGTAGGTATTATTGTACTCCTTTTGAAAGTCAGAATTGTTAGATTTGTAAGAAAGATAATGTAATAGTGATAATTAATTACGTAAACTTAAAACTAAAGCTACGAGGGTAATCAGTAGTACATAGATTTATTTTCATGAGTTTTCTGAAGCAATTTATCGATACAAATTAATAAAAAAAATCAGTGCTAAAATCAGTTGTTATTGCTTATCCCCTGGTTCCACTTCTCTTCTAACAATATTACTGAAAAAAAAAACATGTTATGTTAGCACATATTATTAATATCACATCACATCACACTTCAAACTAATATTACAAAGGCGAAAGTTTGTGTGTATGTGTGTGTGTGTATGTTTGTTACTCCTTTACGTAAAAATTACTACACGGATTTGGCTGAAATTTGGAATGGAGATAGATAATATCCTGGATTAGTACAAAGGGTACTTTTTATCCCTGAAAATCAAAAAATTCTCACGAGATTCCGAAAAACCTAAATCCACGCGGGCGAAGTCGCGGGCATCGGCTAGTGAAGTATAAACTTAAAAAAATATTGCGAACATCGAGAGTCATCTAGTTTATGAGCTAGAATCAAAAACTGTCCCAGTTTTTTTCTCAAAAACCTTGCCACCCTTCCAGCATCCGGCAGTAGGTATTCATGCTTGTCGTACGACTCACATGCTGTACAATGCACTAGGGACTAGATATCTTTATGTAAGTTGATATACTAAACCAAAGACACAGCTGTTGATTTAGGCAAAACGCTACGCTATGCTACTGACTCTGGCGGTTTTTTTAATCGGTCAAGTGCGAATCGGTCTCGCATACTAATGGTTCTGTACATAATAAACTCGATAGCTCAACGGTTAAAGGAGCGGACTGAAAACCGAAAGGTCGCCGGTTCAAATCCCACCCTTGCACTATTGTCGTACCTACTCTTAGCACAAGCTTTACGCTTAATTGGAGGGGAAAGGGGAATATTAGTCAGCATAATAAACTTGGCTAATATTCTTTTTTTTTAAATTAAATAGAAAATAAACTAGTACAATAAATAACAATTTCGAATTGACAAAAAAAAATATTTTTAGGGTGGCCATTTTGAAATTTTTATTGTTTGTTGTTACAGCGGCAATAGAAATACACATTCAGTGAAAATTTCTACTCTACTTGCGAGTAGAGCGGTTCACGAGTTATTCGATTTCAGTATTATTGTTTCAGCACTTTCTTACCGACTCTTCTTAGTAGAACTTTGTGGACTAGTGGGTATTGATTTTGAACTACAATTTGGCCTACATCATAATAATATTACAAGTGTAAATTAAAAAATTATAACACCCCCGACAAGTGAAGGTTACAGTAACTAGAAAAGAGTTGATAACTTTCAAACGGCTGAACCGATTTTCTTGGATTATTGCTAAGAACACTCTCGATCAAGCAAACTTTCAAACAAAAAAAAACTAAATTAAAATCGGTTCATTAGTTTAGGAGCTACGATGCCACAGACAGATACACAGATACATAGACACACAGATACACACGTCAAACTTATAACACCCCTCTTTTTGGGTCGGGGGTTAATTATTGTAAAAACATTTTTATTTAAATTTGATCACTTTTTCCACAAAATATGTATCTTAGGTTTCGTATATCAATAGAATCAATGCGCATTATTCACGGATTTCATGTGAGTGGCATTTCTAGTTGGAACTCCAAGTTCTGTGGAAATTGTGTCATTGCAAAGTGACCGTGGCAGTCATTTTTGCAAATTTAACTTTGCCCGGTTGCGGTTCAGTTCGTTGTTAGTTACTGAATAGTTTAGTAGAGCATGTATGTTACAATGTTTAGAGTTTATTTTCGTATTCCTAGTTCCATTTCGCCTTTGCCTAACCCCGCTTCATAGTGATAGACAAAGCTTTATATACGGGCAAAATTAACAATCAATACCTGGAATACTGGAGATACTTGTCAAAAAATACATACAGGTACGTTACCTATACTATATTTTTTTGACAAGTGTAAATTAAAAATTTATAACACCCCCCGACAAGTGAAGGTTACAGTAATAACTAGAAAAGAGCTGATAACTTTCAAACGGCTGAGCCAATTTTCTTGGATGATAGCTAAGAACACTCTCGATCAAGCCACCTTTCAAACAAAAAAACTAAATTTAAATCAGTTCATTAGTTTAGGAGCTACATGCCACAGACAGATACACAGATGCACAGATACACTTATAAACTCGTCAAACTTTAACACCCCCCTCTTTGGGTCGGGGGTTAGGCAGTCGTGTTTTTTTTTTTTTATGTAAGTACTACTCTATTAGAGAACCTTTTTTCAAAAAATATTCGAAATTCAATTCGAAAACATTCGTTTGTGATTGGTTGGTCACTCAAAATGGTTAACGCCCACTGAATTTTTTTTCAGAGCGGTGTCTACACTAACTTGTTTTTGTGATACAGTATAATATTAGGGAAACTTTTCAAATGCTTTTGTGAACTCAATGACTTTGTGAACTCAAAAACCTAACCTCCATACTCGAGGCTGTCCTCAACTCAACAATTTATATCACGTGGCATGTGTAATAAATCGACAAGGTTTGCCGACACGGCACTCTGCTGTGTTTGCTTATTCTCTCGCAAATTAACTTGTTACCCCGGCTGGAGCATGCGACTTGCACAATTAGTTACTGCGATACTTAATTATCATTATGCTATTTTGGATCTTATGTCCATTATGAATAGAGTTTAAAGTACAATGAACAGATGATAAATGAACGTTCGTGAAATGTGAGCTATCTAAGAAATATATGGGAAGACTTTCAGTCTTATGATTTGATTTTTGATCCTCGGGCGGCCAAAATTACTTTATTGTCATCTCTTTCTCGGAACACCACAGTGAATACAAGTGCAAATTAAAAATTTATAACACCCCCGACAAGTGAAGGTTACAGTAACTAGAAAAGAGCTGATAACTCTCAAACTGCTGAACTGATTTTCTTGAATTATAGCTAAGAACACTCTCTATCAAGCCAACTTTCAAACAAAAAAAAAAAAACTAAATTAAAATCGGTTCATTAGATTAGGAGCTACGATGCCACAGACAGATACACAGATACACACGTCAAACTTTTAACAACCCTCTTTTCGGGTCGGGGGTTAAAAATCTATCCTTCGTTTTATTAGAATGAAAATAATTAAAGTGAAAAGTTATACACATCTCTGGACTTTAAAGCACCACACCCCGGAGCTCGTAGGTACATTTGTTCTCAAAGATGAAAAAATAAATTCTTGGCAAGAAATTTTCAAGCGACGAAAATTGAAGGACTCAATCTGCATTCAGCCTATTTTTCAGATACAGACCAAACAATTTTTTTTTCGACGATATACATCGAAAGATTTGACTAGGTTAGTATTAGAGTACTTACTAGGGGAATACGTATTTTTATTTTTACTCTTTTTCCCTCATTCTGCGAATTTAAAAATGCTCTCTCGTGTGTCTAACTCTAAACCAAACGGAGAAGGCTGAAACTGCATCCACCATTGCTTGAAAATTTCTTCCTAAGAACTTCTTTTTCATCTTTTTGAATAAACGTACCTAAGATATCCGAGGTATGGCGTGGGGAAGAACGCTTTTAGGTCCAAAGGTCTGTATAACTTTTCACGTTAAGAAGCCCCAAGGTTGCTGCCATATTTAAAATTCAAAATATTTTTATTCAATTAGACTTTTACAAGTTCTTTTGAATCGTCAAAAGCATCTACCACTGGTTTAGAATGCCTTTCCTACCGAGAAGAACCAGCAAGAAACTCGGCGGTTGCTCTTTTCAAAGATTTGATATACAATATTATGCCATGTATAAAAGCAATTGAAGTCCCGCGCATTGCTGGAGCGAATGCAGGTCAAATCCACGCTCTTCTATCAAATTCAAATTCAAAATATTTTTATTCAATTAGACTTTTACAAGTTCTTTTGAATCGTCAAAAGTTATCTACCACTGGTTCGGAATGCCTTTCCTACCGAGAAGAACCAGCAAGAAACTCGGCGGTTGCTCTTTGCAAAGATTTGATATACAATATTATGCCATGTATAAAAGCAATTGAAGTCCTGCGCATTGCTGGAGCGAATTGCAGGTCAAATCCACGCTTTTTTATCATTTACATAATCTTCGATAGTACAATATGCTTTTCTCAGGAGCATATTTTTGATAGATTTTTTGAACCTGTGTAAAGGCAAGTCCAAAATTGACTGAGGAATTTTGTTATAAAAGATTATACCCATTTTTTTTTTTTTAAATTATATAGACTAGCGCTTGGCTGCAATCGGACCTGCTAGCAAGTGATGATGCGGCCTAAGATGGAGCGCGCTTGCCTAGAAGTTGCCTATTCACTCTTAAGGGAGTGAATAGGAAGGGAAATGACAGTTGTACAAGGCGCAACGTTTTTAAACTCCGCGACCTACGAAGAAGATGCACTGCTGGAAGGCTCGACTGGAGACTGCGGGGACGCCCGAACCCCCCTAGAAATCGCCATCGGGCCCTCTCATTCTACCTTAAAACAATCATTACTTTAAACATTTATAATAACGCCTGTTACCGATTGCCCCCAACGTATTCGTTGTTTGTTGTTATAGCTATTCGGTACACATGTCCTAATTAGTCGGTTTGTTTTCGTCCCGACCAATTAGCTTTCCGGTCTGTTTTGTTTGTTATTCGGTCTGAGTCATTATAAAATTGGATGGAAATTGCCGTGCGTACAGTTATATTCACACATATTTATATTATTATACATACTAATATTATGAATACAAAGTGAGTCTGTCTGTCTATCTGTTATCTCCACAAGGCCTATAGTATATTTGACCGATTTCGATAGGTACAGAAATAGCTTGCATAGATTAGGCTACTTTTTATCCCGATAAATGAAAGAGTGCCCTCAAAATTCAATAATTCAAAATAATTTCATTCAATTAAACTTAAACAAGTGTTTTCGAATCGTCAAATGCATCTACCACTGGTTCGAAATATCTTTTTCTCAAAATATTATGAACCCTAAGTCCACGAGGATAAAATCCCGGGCATCATTTTCATATAATAATAATTTAGCCTCGTGCTTAATATTTCATTCGGGAGTTCGATCCTGGACACGTAACTTTAGCTTTTTAGGGTTCCGTCCCTCAGAAGAAAAAACGAACCCTTATAGGAACATTTTGCTGTCTGTCTGTCTGTCAATACCGCGAGGAAACTTGTATACCTATATATATTTTCCATAACTTGTCCAGCGTGGTGGACTTTTATGTCCTAAACTCTTCTCATTCTGCAAAAATCATGTGCTCAGATGTGATGATGATGCATAAATAGGTCCTTGTGTAATTATTGTGCGCATCAATAAATAAAAGTTTTAAGTAACATAATATTATTCTGAAAAAATAAGAACCATGTTTTTGATGTAAGTAGCAATTTACGCAGTTTTTAAAGTAAATAAGAAGGTAAATATTTTTATCGGGAAAATTGTGAAAGGAAAGAAAACAAATTAAACATCTCGTTACTGTCGTAAATAAATTACGTAGTAACATCCTGACTGGTGTATTAAAGAGATTGGCTTAAGGTACAGTTCCGAGGATCACGGTCGAAACGACTGGCACGTGCGATTGACGCGCGCGACAGACGCACCGCCGCTGGCAATATTAAACACTAGCTGATGCCCACGACTTCGCCCGCGTGGATTTAGGTTTTTGAAAATCCCGTGGGAACTCATTAATTTTTCGGGCTAAAAAGCAGCTTATATGTTAATTCAGGATATAATCTCTCTTCATACTAAATTTCAGCCAAATCCGTCCATTAGTTTTTGCGTGAAAGAGTATCATCATACATCCATACATACATACAAACTTTCGCGTTTATAATATTTAGTAGAATTCTTAATACGTCGCGACAGCCGCGTCTTATCCGTAACGCGTGTCAATTGGTTCAGCCGCGACCCATGGAAGAGTACCTTTAAAGAGATTGGTTTAAAGGGAAATAAATTATTTTCGGCATATCCAGGATGGGAAACGAGATGTCCTCGATCACGGAGTAAATATAGGGCGCTTTTTTAATGGGATCTAATATGGAAACAAATTTCTGGAAGGCTAAAAGCATATTGATGTAGATGTAAAGCGATGAGACACATCTTTTCTGAAATATTTCAAAGTAAACTGACCCACTAAGTAATGTCTACCAATAACATGAATGTGGAAAAATAGATTCACTTAAATTAGTTTTAGACATTCTGTGTGCAGGTAGAGTTAAGTAAATATTTATAGTTTGAAATATTAAAAAAAAATAACGATTCACTTTGCTTCGACTCTGTGCATTTCGTTTGAGCTATCAGAGATTTTTTTGAAGTTGCTCTACACCATTTTATATGTATGTCTGTATGTCGAATTCCTGAATATCTTTGCCACACTGGTGTCAGTCAATCAGGTTGTCTTTTATTCTTAATATTAAGAATTATATAAATATATAATATAATGAATAAGTTCAGATAAGATTTTGCATTCCTTACCCCTACTACTATTTTTATCCTAACGATAATAATAATCTTCTAAGAATAGAACTTTGGTAAGGTGATCTCGAAAAATTAAAAAAAAAACAACTTTTTAACGAGGCGAGGTATAGTTTCAAAACAAAAATATCTTTTCTTGAACGTTCATTATACTTTAAATATTTCGGTGAACGTTGAAAAATAACTTTTGTTTAAAAGTTAGTCCAAACTCCAGCGATATGAGTAGGTAAGTACCTACATAATATCTGCACAAGATATGAAAAATATTCCCTTTTCCCCTCCAACTAAGCGTAAGGGTGAACAATCAAGATTGAGCGATGATGTGCTGTGCTTGAGGATGCTGAGCGTGGAAAGGGAATTGCCCTTCCCGCTAACCCTAGCCCTTGAGAGGACCTGTGAATGATGGACACGGGGCAGTCCGTCGTTCATAGTGTGGTCGGTTGGTATGCTGTGGTCCAGGCATGGCTCTAACAGTGTTTGGGAGCACGTAGTGTCCCAGTGGTGGACATCCGCTGGCGGAGTAACGAGGTGTTGTCGGTCCTTTGTGCGTCAGCGGCGGGATGGAACTTCGCGAGGTTTTTAGTCGGTAGGAGTCCGACATAACCACTGTGTTTCCCCGTGGCTGGTGGTATCCATGACGGATTTTCCTTACGAAAAAACAATAGGAGTAGGTACGACAATAGTGCAATGGGTGGGGTCTGAACCACCAACTATTGACACGTTGATGTATTGAGGCTTCATTTACCTTGAGCATTATTTCCACCTTGACCTTACGAGGCTAAAACTTGTACAAATGTTTTTTCTTCTGTTACTACACAGAAGGACAAATTCAGTAAGCAAATTGGATCAAGCCGTCACGGGTGATCGCGAGCTTTGCGTAATGTTATTTGGCACGCGGGCCGGAGAATTTGTTACGCGTAAGGTGCGACAATGGAAACAAACACATTTATAATCATTCTAAAAAGAACTTGGCTTACTGTGTCTTTTTAGTGAATTCAACTCGCCGTGTTCTCGTCAAATCTCTAAAAGTGTTCAATGGATTTTTAGATAGAATAGGGTATTTGACAGCATGTCACACTAATATTATAAAGGCGAAAGTTTTTATATGTGTGTATGTGTGTGTGTGTGTGTGTGTGTGTGTGTGTGTGTGTGTGTGTGTGTGTGTGTGTATGTTTGTTACTCCTTCACGCAAAAACTACTGGACGGATTTGGCTGAAATTCAGAATGGAGATAGATAATATCCTGGATTAGCACATAAGCTACTTTTTATCCCGGAAAACCAAAGAGTTCCCACGGGATTTCGAAAAACCTAAATCCACGCGGACGAAGTCGCGGGCGTCAGCTAGTAAAATATAAAATCTATTGATGGTATCCATATTGAATATGAATTTTGGATACCAACTATTTAGTCAGTTAAAGTATACGAGATATTTTAAGAGACAATTTATATTTACGCCATTAATTATGGTTTTTCATTTTCAGGTATTGATTTATAAAAAAATAATTGATAACTTAATTTTAACTTTACAGCTATTCATTTTTAAAATAACTGCGACAGATGAGTATAATACAAGCAACAATTAGTAATTTAAATAAACCTCGATCAATCCTGATTATTGAGATATTTGCTTTGCAAAAATTCATCTAAAACTACATTTAGATGGCAGCTATGTAGTGGTAAATGAATGGCTTGTTCCAGTATATTATTGATACAAAATCTATGAAACGAATGTTTATAGCTCAATAAATAGAGGATAAACAAGCGAGGCGGACATTATTTATAGTTTTGCCTCTCCCGGTCTCCATTGTAAGACAATAACAACATTATATTTGAAGTAATTGTTTTTTTATTGTTATTTTCTTTGGGGATATAAAAAAGGTTTGTAAAACTGCTGCACCCCTTTCAGGACCAACATCCTTATCCTTATTCAGTAGACGTATCCTCATTCAGTTTGGTAACCAGTTGACCGGCCTGAATTTCTAGTCCTTGGTTTGAATCTTGGGTTATTCATCAGCCTGTCTGCGCCCAATGGGGTAGGCTATTTCGAGAGCGCGTTGCCAAACTTCTGCCTCCTTCATCCTCTTGATTCCCGCCACTTTTTGCTAGTTGTCAGTCCATCGGGCTGGATCCGGTAAAATTAACTTTAGCCTGAAGTGGTTTAGAAGTTGGTGGGTGGTGAGTGGTGGCTATTTGATGGGTCCAGAGTTGGTCCCCAGCACGCACATTTTATGCCTTGTCAGTGAAGGAAAACACGGTAAGGAAACCAGAATTCTTCAAAATATTCTCGTTGACACGTGAAGTCTGTACTTGGCCAGCATAGTGCCCTAATCGTTTTCATTCAGGGAGGAGACCTAGGTGCTGAGTAGTCGGTGATGGGCTGAGATGATGATGATGAAAATAGAACTCAAGGCAAACCTGTGTCAGATATCGGATCGAAAAAATATGGAATCGCTCTAATAATCTTGTTTCCTTTCACTTTTTGAATAAAACATGAATAATAGTGCTCGTTCACGTGATTCTTGGTATCTTCGTTTTCCTTGAGACGGTTTTCGGTATATTGAATAGGGACGAAACAATCTATTTTTATACCTAGAGTCAGCTATTTTCCGGGTCGATGTTAATAAATTTCTGTTTTCCATATACATGAGAGGAAACTTCTCGAAGGCCTTTGTCGCAACGTTGCAAAAATGTCACGAAATTAAGATCCGGGCTCGAAACCACTTTATCTCGTATTTGTTGCATTATCTTAATTTTACTTGTATTATTGTTTGCGGATTTTTATTTAGTACTATACTGTATCCACGGAGAGAAGTTAGTATATGGCTCTCTCTCTTTCGTTTTCCCATAGGTACATGCAGATGCCAAAGACAAAAAACTCAGCCAGCGTCAATTATTCAGCCAACTACAAACGTATATATTTTCCAATTGGATTTCAAATGTTTTTTTGAAAACATTTTCGAATTGAATTTCGAACGTTTTACGATTGGCCACTCAAAATGCCCACTGAATTTTTTGTCTCTGTTATTTGTATGGGATTACGTAACAGAGAGATTCCTACACTAAATTATCTCCACGGCCAGAGTACCTATAGACGATATTCACACTGATTTAGTTTTTCAAAACCCTGTGGGAAGTCTTTGATTTTCTGGGATAAAAAGTAGCCTAGATCCTCTCTATGATGGATTCAGGATCTCCTATCTCTGTACCAAATAGATAATAATCGACGTTATCCACGTGAATTTAGGCTCTTCAAGAATCCAGTGGTAACTCTTAGTTTCCCTGGAACAAAAAGTAGCCTATTTCCTTCCCTGCAATGCAAGCAATCTTGAAACCAAATTTTATCAAACACGGGTAAACTACATATCTATGGGGTAAACAGATAGGCCGCGAAAACCTAGCAGAAAGACAGGCAAACAACGAAGTGATCTATAAGAGTTCCTTTTTATTTCTTTTTGAGATACGGAACTCTAAAATCAGGTCGTAGTCTAGAAAAGCTTTATTTATCTAGTTGGAAATGTCTGCAACCTTTAAATTAAAGTGGCATATTTCCGCTAGTTTTCAAATAAAATAAAAATATTTCAAGAAAACCAATCGATACACCCGCCTTTGCGATACGCTTGCTGTGAATTTGAATTATGGAGGAAAAGATTGGTCCTCCATTATTCATTTCCGGTCCGTGGTTCTCTATAAAGCCTTAATTTCAACGCCTTTGATACAAATCTTACGTTTCAGCATTGGAAACTAATGAAATGTTTCAAGATTTTCCTATGGATTGAAATAGGTAGGTATATATTTTGTGAACTCACTCTCCATTCTCTCAATGTGTTAACTATCATGTAAAAAGTACAATTAAGGAAGATTTTAGGCCTAAAATCCTAAAATCATAACCTAGGGGCCTCAATGTCTATCGGTTCTTCAAACTAAAGGTGCCCACGCACTTGAACTGCACTGCAGCGGAACTGCGCGTCGCGTTGTGGTGCGTGGGCACCTTAAAGGTCGTAGCTCATTTACACGACATCGTTCCCACACAACACACGCACGACTCCGCCTCAAATCGAAGTGACTGCTAGTTGTTGTCCACGCGATGACAGCTAGCAGTACGTGTGGTACGGCGTCTCCCTACTGTGCTTGTTACAATTTGCTTGAGTGGCCCGAACGCTGTAGATGCGTGGGCCGCTCGCGTGAAGCGCGGGTTAAGCGAGACGTCAACCATCAAGTTGCTAGATAACGGCAAGCTTACTGCCCGTTGTTTGCAATTGTATGTTGTCACTGTAAAATGTATGTACAGAGTACGACTTAAAGCCCATATTTGAATGTTTATTCCTTTACCGAGCGGGAGCTGTGTCGTGCAAGTCAGCTACGACCTTAAGTGCTCTGTCCATAGGTACTTCAGCTTCGTTAAGCTATCTTGTTTTTTCTACGGGTCTTAACAATTCTATCCAGAGACTCCTAACATAGCGTATCGCAAATTAACGCCTGCTTCTAGTTTCCAACATTTGCGGTTTGATGTGATCACGGTCCGGTCATATTAACAAAATAAACATATTTATGTAGTGTAATCGAAGCCCTATCTAAGTGAAGACATCAATAATCTCGATCGAGGCGGAGTAATTTAGAAAGTTTCGCGGCCAGAGACAGATCGTATATCTGTTTACGTATCTAATTTTAGATTACACGCCATTGGATGAACGGTTACGGAACGAATTACGTCGTGCTAAATTAGATTGGAATCGATCCCGCGGTTTGTCCTGGCCAAACCGAGATGGGAACGCCTCTTTTAAACGTTTGATGTCCTAGTCCTTGCTCGTAGATTTCGATTTTGGTGGTTTTTTGGGTGACCATGTTCGGTTTTGTGTAAAGGAAAGTTTTTATTTCTCTCATTTATTTATTTTTCACATTTTACCCTATTTTTAAACAACAAACAATAAAATAACAAAAATAACAGAAACACAGAAAGAACAAAGAAAGTTTATATATACAAATACCAAGCAAACGGGTCACCTGATGTTAAGGTAATTGCTATTTGACAAATCGCAAAAATGCTGTACTTTGAAGTAAATTGTTTATTTTTCTAAAGCATTAACAGCTATTAAATACATGCAATTAAAAACTTCAGTTTGTGAAGATTATAAGGGCCTCTTTTTATTTAGTATACATTATCCCAATAAAAAAAAAAACCAAGTTGAAAACATTGCTGTTCGCAACTTGTTCTGTAAAAGTTTTCTTTAACATCTTGATACTTTGAAGCCAACCTCCAGAAAATGATATGTTTAGGTTTAGCAATCAATTTTAACTGTTAGTTTTATACTAAATGTTTTTCGTTTCTTAAATAATCTAAAACTAACCAAAAAACTTCCTGTGCTATTTATTTTCTTGCAGGCGCTCTATGGAATTCAGTGTCCACTGGACTGTCATGGCGGAAGGACTGTGCGCGTCATTTCGTCGCAAAATATTATTTAAAATGAATTTAAGCTTATTATTTTTGAATGAAAGTTGTGTTTATAATCGTTGAAAAATAAAATAGGGATTTTTTCATTTCTAAATGAAGCCTGCTTATATACTAAATTTTATTCTAAAGTTACGGTTTTACCAGGTAAATACTCGGAGGTTGTCATAGATTATGATGACAGATAGTAAGTGTTCTAAATAGGTATTATACCTATGTTAGGAGATAGCGCGCCTCGTTCCGGGTGCCGTGTTCCGAAATGGATTTCGTAGTAGTGCAAGTTTGGTGCAAGCCCCACATGACGGAGGGGTATGCGTCAGGCATTTCCTGTGTACAAAAAAAAGACCTATATTTCGGATCTATATTTCATCACTGACAATATGCACTATTCAAAGACTGTTCTTCAAGCATTGAGGAATTTTGGACAGAGACATCTCGAAGGTTCCCGAAGGCTGCCTGAGTTAGATTTGTCGGCTAGCTAGCTTTTTTCGAAATTGGACTTACTTAGCTGGATTGTGTGTTAGAGCTTTCTTATGAGATATTATATGTACATAATATAACCATGGGTCTCATAAGAAAGCTCAGATTCATGCTGCGGGCAATGGGGAGAGCCTAAAGGTTGGAACGCCATTTCGGCGGCCGTGTTTCCTGCCATATATACCTTAGATACCTGCAAGCCAAGAGTGAATAGGCATCTTCTAGGTAAGCGTGCTCCAACTTGGACCTCATCATTGCTTTCTTTAAAGCATGATTGTCGTCAAGCGCAAGCGCAAAGATTCAGGCGGCGCAAACCCGTAGCATGTGGAAGACCCTATTAAAGACCTATGTTCACTGTGGACGTCTGTCGGTTGATGTTGATGATTATGTCTTTAGTGCAAGTAGTTCAGTAGTTTCAGAGTTTATCGATAACAAACAAACAAACCTTTCCTCTTCATAATATATGTAGTTAGTAGCGCAAACTTGGAAAAAAATCTCGTGGACACTCTTTGATTTTCCGAGATAAATGTCATTTTACCTGACAGCCCTAATCAATTTTATCACTGATATTAATAACTAATTCATAACCGTTAAACCTAAGTGTCAAAATCTCGTTTTTCTAGTCGAGTTCCGTAGGCTCTTTGAACCCACTGCATTATTATCCCAAGAAAACCTACCATTAGATGTAGGAATAATGGAAAGAGGTCACAACCCTCAGCAATAAAGAATACGATGCGGAGAGAGATGTCACTCTCAAGGTCTTTAAATGTATCCATGCAAAAAACCACGTCGACTGGTTGCTCCGTTGCAGCGTGATTGAATATTAAACCAACAAACACACTTTCGCATTTGAAATATGGCCAGTGATTATAAGAAACAGTTTAAATCTCTCTCTGCTCTCTGAGAGACGTTAGGCAAAGTGAACACGAATTATGACACTTCTGTGTTCTTATACAAGCTTAGGTCTCTCAATTTTGTCAATTAATGTCAAATTTCTTTCTCAGATCAAAACCTAGTAAGTGGTTTAAATTCAAAAGAAGTTTAGGCCGTAGTTCTTTCTGGTCCAATGCGGAATGGCATACTTCACACACCTTTGAGAACATGGAAAACTTGCAGGTATGCAGGTTTCCTCACGATGTTTTCCTTCGCCGTTAAAGCAAGTGATATTAAATTGCTTAAAACGCACATAACTGAAAAGTTAGTAGTGCGTGATTCCGGGATCGAACCCCCGACCTTCGATTAGGAGGCGGACGTTCTAACCACTAGGCTATGACAGTTTTTAAATTAAAGGGGTTTAAATATTTTAGTGTGAAGACTGGCCAACACATTTATTCATTACATGTGCATCATTTTCTTTTATAGGGTTCTGTACCTCAAAATGAAAAACGGAGCTCTTAAAGGACCACTTTGCTGTCTGTCCATTTGTCCGTCCGTCCGTCAAGAAAACCTATACAGTACTTCCCGTTGATCTAGAATCACGAAATTTGTTCTCGGATTTATTCTATCTACCTGCCCATAATTCTAGGTTAACGGGAAATACCCTATCGGTTTTCTTGACAGACACGACAGACGGACAGACGGACAGAAAGACAGACAACAAAGTGATCCTATAAGGGTCCCGTGTTTCCTTTTGAGATATGGAACCCTAAAAACATTATGTAAGTATGCAAAGTATTTCCCTTGCAAACCATATTTTAACAGTTGACATGTAGAGGTCATTGACTTTTCCTATCTTACTTTTAAGTTTTAATGCATTATTAAGTATTTACTGTTTTGACATGGTATTTAGATAATGGGTGATATTTATTTTATTTAATCTAATTCCTTTTAAAAACTTAGTAAGGCGCATTAATCTATAAAAACCTAGCCAGTTCAAAGACTTACTATGTTTTAAAATGGTCAAAGCGACTTACTAGCTTTTAATTTTACTTTAATGTGGGTGTCCTTACAATACAACGGGACATACTATGAAAGTTAGGCTTATGACATAAAACGATTTTCGGAAAAATGACATTTACTTTGTTTTGATATGGGGCGGTCGATATAATTAGGTACTAGGGTAAAGGCTCGAGTAAATGAACAGATTGGACGTTTTTACATGTATTAAGAGCTGGAATAAAAAACCGGCTGATATACCTTTTTTAAATATTTTCTTACAAATTCTTACATTTTTTTCAATTTCAATTTCAAAACCGTGTTCCGTTCAAACCGTTCAAAAGTGCGTGTGCGTGCGTCCATGTGTGTGTGTGTGAGTGTGTTGTATGTTTGTACGAGTGTTTGTGAGTGTGGTATTGCGTTGTATAACCACATGAGTAGCGAACAGAGTCAAAGCTTCATACAAGCGCGCTACGATAGGTACACTACTACAAGCTTGAGGCGCGTGTGTGCGTGAGCGCAGGCGCTACGTCGCGTACGGAGAGAAATCGGTTTATACCGGCTCGGCATGTGCTCAAGCTCAGGGGCTGCAGTACACGTCGCGCGTCGTGTTTTCATTTAATTTAATGTTAATGATAATAATTTAAATAGTGTTTAAAATCTTTTTTCTTGAACTGTCATAGATTTTGTTCAAAATCAATATCTGAGGATCCCTAGGATCACAAAACAGGAAATTGTTACCAAAATTTAAAAAAATCGACGCCATTTTGAAATTCTTTGTTAATTGACCGATTTCGTTCAAAATCGATATTTAGAGCTCCCTGGGGATCACAAAATAAGAAACTGTTACCAAAATTTAAAAAAGTCGACGCCATTTTGAAATTCTTTGTTAATTGACCGATTTCGTTCAAAATCGATATTTAGAGCTCCCTGGGATCACAAAATAAGAAGCTGTTACCAAAATTTAAAAAAGTCGACGCCATTTTGAAATTCTTTGTTAATTGACCGATTTCGTTCAAAATCGATATTTAGAGCTCCCTGGGATCACAAAATAAGAAACTGTTACCAAAATTTAAAAAAGTCGACGCCATTTTGAAATTCTTCGTTAATTGACCGATTTCGTTCAAAATCGATATTTAGAGCTCCCTGGGATCACGAAATAAGAAACTGTTACCAAAATTTAAAAAAGTCGACGCCATTTTGAAATTCTTTGTTAATTGACCGATTTCGTTCAAAATCGATATTTAGAGCTCCCTGGGATCACAAAATAAGAAACTGTTACCAAAATTTAAAAAAGTCGACGCCATTTTGAAATTCTTTGTTAATTGACCGATTTCGTTCAAAATCGATATTTAGAGCTCCCTGGGATCACGAAATAAGAAACTGTTACCAAAATTTAAAAAGTCGACGCCATTTTGAAATTCTTTGTTAATTGACCGATTTCGTTCAAAATCGATATTTAGAGCTCCCTGGGGATCACAAAATAAGAAACTGTTACCAAAATTTAAAAAGTCGACGCCATTTTGAAATTCTTTGTTAATTGACCGATTTCGTTCAAAATCGATATTTAGAGCTCCCTGGGATCACAAAATAAGAAACTGTTACCAAAATTTAAAAAAGTCGACGCCATTTTGAAATTCTTTGTTAATTGACCGATTTCGTTCAAAATCGATATTTAGAGCTCCCTGGGATCACAAAATAAGAAACTGTTACCAAAATTTAAAAAAGTCGACGCCATTTTGAAATTCTTTGTTAATTGACCGATTTCGTTCAAAATCGATATTTAGAGCTCCCTGGGATCACAAAATAAGAAACTGTTACCAAAATTTAAAAAAGTCGACGCCATTTTGAAATTCTTTGTTAATTGACCGATTTCGTTCAAAATCGATATTTAGAGCTCCCTGGGATCACGAAATAAGAAACTGTTACCAAAATTTAAAAAAGTCGACGCCATTTTGAAATTCTTTGTTAATTGACCGATTTCGTTCAAAATCGATATTTAGAGCTCCCTGGGATCACAAAATAAGAAACTGTTACCAAAATTTAAAAAAGTCGACGCCATTTTGAAATTCTTTGTTAATTGACCGATTTCGTTCAAAATCGATATTTAGAGCTCCCTGGGATCACGAAATAAGAAACTGTTACCAAAATTTAAAAAGTCGACGCCATTTTGAAATTCTTTGTTAATTGACCGATTTCGTTCAAAATCGATATTTAGAGCTCCCTGGGGATCACAAAATAAGAAACTGTTACCAAAATTTAAAAAGTCGACGCCATTTTGAAATTCTTTGTTAATTGACCGATTTCGTTCAAAATCGATATTTAGAGCTCCCTGGGATCACAAAATAAGAAACTGTTACCAAAATTTAAAAAAGTCGACGCCATTTTGAAATTCTTTGTTAATTGACCGATTTCGTTCAAAATCGATATTTAGAGCTCCCTGGGATCACAAAATAAGAAACTGTTACCAAAATTTAAAAAAGTCGACGCCATTTTGAAATTCTTCGTTAATTGACCGATTTCGTTCAAAATCGATATTTAGAGCTCCCTGGGATCACGAAATAAGAAACTGTTACCAAAATTTAAAAAAGTCGACGCCATTTTGAAATTCTTTGTTAATTGACCGATTTCGTTCAAAATCGATATTTAGAGCTCCCTGGGATCACGAAATAAGAAACTGTTACCAAAATTTAAAAAAGTCGACGCCATTTTGAAATTCTTTGTTAATTGACCGATTTCGTTCAAAATCGATATTTAGAGCTCCCTGCAATCACAAAATAAGAAACTGTTACCAAAATTTAAAAAAGTCGACGCCATTTTGAAATTCTTTGTTAATTGACCGATTTCGTTCAAAATCGATATTTAGAGCTCCCTGGGATCACAAAATAAGAAACTGTTACCAAAATTTAAAAAGTCGACGCCATTTTGAAATTCTTTGTTAATTGACCGATTTCGTTCAAAATCGATATTTAGAGCTCCCTGGGATCACAAAATAAGAAACTGTTACCAAAATTTAAAAAAGTCGACGCCATTTTGAAATTCTTTGTTAATTGACCGATTTCGTTCAAAATCGATATTTAGAGCTCCCTGGGATCACGAAATAAGAAACTGTTACCAAAATTTAAAAAAGTCGACGCCATTTTGAAATGCTTTGTTAATTGACCGATTTCGTTCAAAATCGATATTTAGAGCTCCCTGGGATCACAAAATAAGAAACTGTTACCAAAATTTAAAAAAGTCGACGCCATTTTGAAATTCTTTGTTAATTGACCGATTTCGTTCAAAATCGATATTTAGAGCTCCCTGGGATCACAAAATAGGAAACTGTAACCAAAATTTAAAAAAGTTGGCACCATTTATAATTCTTTCTAAATTGACTGATTTCGTTCAAAATCGATATTTAGATCTATTGATCGATATTTAAACTAGGCAATCACAACAAAAACAAACTTTACCATCTTGTTGAACAAATAACTATTGTTAATTAAATTGTATCCTCCAGTGCCAACCCTACCAAAATAGTTATAAAATTTGCTCGCTTCTTAGAAGCTTTGCCTCTGTTTGCTACTCTGTGGTATAACACCATGTTAGTAAATCTTAGTATATTTTTAACCGACTTTAAAAAAAGGAAGAGGTTCTGAATTCGTCGGTATCTTTTTTTTTATGTATGTTCCCCGATTACTCAAAGACGCCTGGACTGATTTGGATTTTTTTTTGTTTGATAGGGTATACTTTGCAAGTGGTCCCATATAAATTTGGTAAAGATCTGATGAATATCTTTGAAGATGGAGAACAGAACTCCTCAATGGATAAGAGCAAATTCAATTTTTTTTTAATGTATGTTCACCGATTGCTCAAAGACGCCTGGACCGATTTGGAAATTATTTTTTTTTGAAAAGCTAGGTATACTTTGCAGGTGGTCCCATATAAATTTGATGAAGTTCTGATGAATATCTTCTGAGATGGAGAACAGAACTCCTCAATGGATAAGAGCAAATTGCTCGCGATCAGTGTAATTGCTTAGTAAACAGTAGGGTTTTAGCTGGGCATGGCATATTATTATAGTACAGTGGGGCCACTAAAAATTTTGAAATAAATAATTTTCAAAAGAAAAATAAAACCGACTTCAAAAACCACAATAACTTAAATTATTTTTTACTTTTTAGTGTTTGTGATTTTGAAATCGGTTTTATTTTTCTTTTGAATTTTTTTTATATTTATTCTGGTATTCTTCTTTCTTGGATATGGATCCCTCTTGGGTATCCCCATTTCTCTCTGTCTTTGGTACTATCAAGCTAATTTTCTCTCGCGATTTGCACAATAGCATTAGACCAACGCGTCTTCGGTCTACCTACCTGTCCTTCTTTCATCTGTAAAAATCGATACAATATGACCATTTGCATTGCAGTTTTAGGGCATGTCTCAAGGTGTCTGTAGGCTTTGTCTTTTTTCTTATGTCTTCAATTCTCACTTTGAATATTTTTTGCTTAATTTATGCAACTTGCCATCGCCCTTTAGCAAGTTACTATTTCTTTTTATATTCTTTGTCTGGACCCATGTTTGGCTGGCATAGGTAAGGCATGGCAGGATGCATGTATCTATAACGGATCTTTTAAGATGTACTGGGTAAGCTCCTTTCATTCTTTCCTTTTGTGCCCAGTAAAACAAGCATACTCGGGCTACTTTGAGAACCCATTAGCAGCTAACAGCAAGGCCTGGACTCCAATTTTTATAAGTGGAAGCTGTATTTCCTCGTTGCGTTTATGAGCAAATAAGAATAGTTAACTACTTTTACTAAAAAAAAATTTTATTATTTGGCGCGAACCATCTAAACACCATGATGATTATTATTTCTGCGTTGTGAATATTACCAGAAGAAACAGCAAAAAAATTGTTCCAAGCGGCTCTATTGTAACTTGCAGTCTGCAATTTGAACGATTCTGAGTTCTGGTGATAAATCTGTACCTCAGCCCCAACCCAGTACCTCTAATCTACCATTTCAAGAACTTTCAGAAGGTAGTGACGATGTAGTGACTTTTTTACATTTCAACTTAGACCATTCAATCAAAATTATTTGGATCACTTAATGAGAGATCTTAGATTGTCTAAAAAGCATCAGAACATGTGGCTTCTCGGCTCAAAGGAACAAATCTGATAACATCAGACACTTGTGTTACGGTATATTATTCTCACTACTCTTAACACATTCAGTAGCTGATGTTGCACTTCCAGCGACTTGGATGCAACAAGGGCGTTAAGTTTCATTTTCTCTGTAGTCATTTGGACTGTTTTCCAGAAAATTTAGGTGACTTTCAAACTAAGATAACTATACCAAAGGGGATAATATCATATGAAAGGGCTCTATTATACATTCTAAAACAGGTTTTATTTATTATTATTATGTAAAAGAGTTTTTGATTTATCGCGCAAAATGTAGAAAAAAATATACAATAAGTCAAAAACTGAAAATCTGACATTTTTTTTAAATTCCAAGCCGAAAATATACTTAAGAATTTATTAATAGGAATCGAGAGTTTATGCACTAGATAGAGTTCGTTCATTCACTGAAATTTCCAGTTCATTTACTGGCAATTTATCCTTTTGTTAAATAAAATAATTTATAATAATTAATACCACGCATTTTATTTGATTTTTTGATATACTGTGTACAGATACACAAAAAATAAAAATTATATATAGAACAATTCTCATATATCTTAATTTTAGGTGAAAGTCAGGGTAATCCTTATTCGTTCATGTACTGGATCTTTTACCCTCCTACGTCAAAATACTAAAAGTCCGCGTAAATTTCGCAGATTGAAATGTCTGCTTGATTAATTGTCAATAGAGGGTCATGACATGTCAAAATTGCTAGTTTGAAGGTGAAATCGTCTAAGTCATTCGAGATGGTTTTCCTCTTAAACGATTACCGCCGCCCATGAACATTTGTAGTACCAGAATAACCGCCGGCGTTGCCGACCTTTCAGGGATTTGTTGGTCCACCCCTTGAATAACCCCACGTTATAAAGTGTAAAAAGAAATAGGTATCATAATCACGATCACCCATCGCCGGCCTACCACTGAATACAGGACTCCTCTCAGAATGAGAAAGGTTTAGGCCACAGTCTACCATTCAAGCAAATTAACTCCGAAGTTAGAGGCGTGTGCCCGGAATCGAACCCCTGCCCTCTCAAATAGAAGGCTGACATAATAATAACTAAACTATATTATAATAACTGAATAATTGTAGTGAAAATACTATAAATCCATAAAAATTTAGAAGACACAAGATGGATACAAGCGAATACAAAGACAAACGCGTACCTTTTTGCGATTTCGCTTTACACTAGGTATTTTAAGAAGATTAATCTATGAATTGAAGAAAATGATCAAAGTTGTTAGACGTTATTATTTTAAACTCAATAAAACCAGCGATCGGTAAGGTGGAAAGTTCTGGAATGAACAATGCGTAACAAATGAATTGGACCTCCTAAAATCTAAATGATGAATGATGATTTGCAGAAAGTGATGGATGAGAAAATTCACCGAAGCAAAACAGCTTAGCTGTAAAGTCAATGAAATCGATGGCCAGAATCGTACTACAAAGTTGAGAGCACAAAAATATAAATCATAATGTCTTGATTAATTAAGTAAACTACTAGGTACAACACCTTTAAAAAAACCGGCCAAGTGTGAGTCAGACCCGCGCACTGAGGGTTCCGTACTCGGGTGTTTTTCTAACATTTTGCACGATAAATCAAAAACTATTATGCATAACAAGTGTAAATTAAAAATTTTCAACACCCCCGACAAATCATTTTCAAATAAATAATTATGTATATCTAGGCAACGTCCATCTTGACAGCTTGACATTTGTCAATTGACACTTGAATATTATGAACCTAAGGGTTATCTTAGGGCGCTGCAGTTGAAGTGTAGTCTATTAGCTCCGTAATTTTATGAGAATATCAAATATTTAAAGTGCAAAACTAAGTCTATTTCTAGTAATAAACAGAAGATCTATATCCAATAATTACGTGGAATTGTTATAGTAATCAAAAGTGACCGATAAATACGTGAAAAGTGCAATATTATCTTCGTTCTATCTACGCATGACGACTGTGACAATATGGCGCCAATGTTCCATGTGCAACAATAAAACTTACCAATTTCAAGGTAAACTAGTGCCCATTGTAAACCAAAACATTAAATAGTAGAAGAGAAGATCCTATGAAGTTATTTTTCTTTTGTGCCAAGTCTGATAATAATAAATGGAAATAGTTACTTAATTAGAAAATAAATATTTGGAAACAGACGGTGAGCGAACAAAACATTCGTTTGTGCACTGCGTACCTACATACTTATTGCCGCATAACTAAACCAAAACAGATATTAATTACTATTTTTACATACTTACCATACTTACATTAATTTGAGCTCATAAAAATTGGGCTATCTACCTAGGTCCAAAATTACGGGAGTGATAGATATCACTGCACATTAGGCACTATTCCTCGAATAATAAACTAACAATGGAAGGTGTTCTGCGCATGCTAGAAGAGATTAAAGAACAATTTAACTCTCAAAAAAAGGATTTCCTAGATATGAGAGAACAAATAAACGCAATAAATAAAAACATTGATGAAAAATTCTTAGTCGTCTTGGAGAAATATAATGAGCTGGAGGAAAAAATAAATAATCAGCAGCAACATATAAATTATTTGGAAAAATATATTAGACGAAAAAACTTAATCTTCTTTGGCATTGAGGAAAAAGAGAAGACCTACCAAGATTTAGAGGAAAACATAATAAATATAATAAACAACAAAATGAATTTAAATTTTGATAAAAACTGCATTGAATACATAGGAAGATTGGGTAAAAATAAAAATAAGTTGAGACCAGTAATAGTAGTTTTATCCTCAGTGGGGAGAAAAATAGAATTGCTGAAAAAGAAAAAGTGCCTTAAAGAAACGAATTATTACATAATGGAAGATTTTCCGAAAGAAGTTCTGGAAAAAAGGAAAGAATTAAGAAAAAGTCTTGAAGAAGAAAGAAAGCAAGGAAGAAACGCAATTTTGAAATATGACAAAATAGTATTTTTAAAAAACCAAAAAGGATTGCTTTCTAAAAATTCTGTGTATGAAATGAATATGGTGTCCCCTTTGGAGACAAATAATAATCAGAACATTCAAAAATATAACAAAAATAACAAAATGTTATCACGAAAAAAGCATAAAAATCAAAAGCAAAAATAACTTTAAGTCCAGATTGCCCCTCTCAGCCTCCCAAGCCGGCTGGTCACCGTGGGAGTGCTAGACTGCTACCCTTCTGATGGTGAAAATGGCAAGAGTAATAAAATAAAATATTCAGAAAAACGTAGGGGAGAGTGTGCATGAAAGAGCCAGGCTTTGAAAGAGCCGATGTGATTTTCCATTACTTATCGATATTCTACCAAAGTTTAATTTTACTCCTTAAATGGCAACACTGGATAGCTGTTACCCACAAACATTTGACAGTTCTACGACAGCAAATAGCCTCACAGGACTGTTACGAAAATTCGGAAGCCAAAAAGTAAGTTTCTTTGTGTTTCTTTCATCTTTTTTTTCAAAAAGGGTATTGCATAAGTTGACAAAACTGATATACAGTATTGGCGTCTATATATTTGCCCTTGTTTTGCATAAATAATATCAGATCAGCGTTCTGGTATAGTGCCTTTTTTTTGAAGTTATATTTTTAAAAGCGTCGTGTTTTGAAAGAGCCAGTTATTTATGCTTTGAAAGAGCCGCCTCTTTCATGACACGAAAACTGGCTCATTCAATACATCGTTTAGTTTTAATTAACCCCCGACGAAAAAAGAGGGGTGTTATAAGTTTGACGTGTGTGTCTGTGTGTCTGTCTCTGTGTGTGTGTGTGTGTGTCTATGGCCACGTAGATCCTAAACCAATGGACTAATTCTGATGGTTCTTTTTTTTGTTTGATAACTGATGTGATAGAGATTGTTCTTAGCTATAATTTATTTATTTATTTAATCTTTATTGCACAAAATACAAAAAAAAACAAAAGGCGGACTTAATGCCTAATGGCATTCTCTACCTGTCATATTTATAGAGGTCGGGGGTGTCCAAAATTTTTAATTTTAGTTATTTCATTATTATATGATATGTTTCAGAATAAAAAGATATGTCTTCGCAAGCGTCAACAGCTAAAAAACGGGTAAGGCCCACAACTGCTGCAATAGAAGAGGCTGTAAAAGAAGTGCTTGCTGGAAATCAGTCCATAAATAGAACAGCGTTAGCGTTATCGTGTGGCCTCAAAGGGGTGATTAATTTCTTCTGCCAAAAATGTTTTTAATTTTAAATTGTTTTTATATTGTTTTTATTTTTTAAGTTATAGAGTAAGAATACGAAAAAGGGCTCTATTTTATGTTTTTAGACAAATTTTTATTAATTATTTAATTTTTGACTAACACAAAGTCAAAAGTTTTAATTGTTGATTAAGACAATGTTTAATTATTACTGAGACTGTTTAAAAATTGTGATTTTCATAGAAATACTAAAGTAAGCTTAGTATTAATCTGATTTTAAATACTTAACATAATTTTAATTGATAAAAAACCGTTTAGTACCTCAAAAGTAGGTATCGGCTCTTTCATAACACATGGTGGCTCTTTCATTGACCTGCTGCTATGAAAGAGCCGATTTCCTTTTTTTTTAAACTATTTATATAAGAGATTATCAGCGTTGTTATCCTCTTTATTTTTATTTAATAACATTGCCAATTAAAGTGATTATAAGAAAACCTAGTTTCATTTTAAAATAATATAGTAAAAGTGTGTTTTTTTTTACACTATTTAAAACTGGCTCTTTCATCCACACTCTCCCCTAACCAACAGGAGGAGGCCTTCGCCTAACAGGCGTACTGAAAATAACAGAACATAATATCATAGCTTAAAAATATTTGAATAGGATTATTAAAAATTGAAATAACTAATAAATTATATTATTATTTAAATACTTAATATTATGAAGTACGAACTAGGAATCAATTGTGGTGTAAAAGATCCTTACTTATAAGTACACTGTATACAATATATAATACATGCATATATTTACTTTAAAAAAAAAAAAAAAAAAACTTATATTTACATAACATAAAGTGACTATAAAAGTTTTACTCGTTAGTGGAAACTTAGGTGCATTATAAATTGTATTACCTACATAATTACCATTATGAAAATAAGACAGGGAAATGTTTGTTATTAATTGTAGTATCAGTTATAAGAATTAAATACGTATATTTTACATGCGATATGATAGATAAAGATAGATATAATATGTGTAATCATTGCTTCTTCAATATGCTGTTGTAATGCAAAGAATGTGTACCTAATATCTATGTACTTACCTGCATATATTATGCAACATATATTGTGCTTTTTAAAATATTATAAATAAAAACATAAGATAATAAATTGTTATCTAGTAAAAATATGAATTGTAAATTTGTATTTAACTATTATATATCGATAACAACAAATATATACCTTCCAATAGGCATATACCTACAATGTGATAAAGGTGTATATGAGCTTTTCCATTTAAAAACAGTTTTATTCAGAATAAATAGTGATTAAAAATCAATTTTTTAAATTATAGTTGTAGTAATAAATTGTGTTCATAAAAAGAAATAAAAAAAGAATGGAAAAATTGAAATATACTTACCTACTTGTTGTTACTGTAATTATAAGATTAACATTTCTAATTATGTATTACCTATCTTACCTAAAAGCATGTATAACTTATGTTTGTAAATTATTTGTAAAATTTTCAGTAATAAAAGGCTTTATTATTATTATTATTATTATTATTATTATTAAGGGTTATCTAACCTTCTTTTCTACAAGAAAACTAGAAAAGAGCTGATAACTCTTAAACGGCTGAACCAATTTTTTTGGATTATAGCTAAGAACACTCTCGATCAAGCCACCTTTCAAACAAAAAAAAACTAAATTAAAATCGGTTCATTCGTTTAGGCGCTACGATGCCACAGACAGATACACAGATACACAGATACACAGACACACAGATACACAGATACACACGTCAAACTTATAACACCCCTCTTTTTGGGTCGGGGGTTAAAAATAAATCAAAGTCTGTTTTAGAATGTACAGGTAAAGGCCTTTCATATGATACCCCACTTGGTATAGTTATCTTACTTTGAAAATTGAAACATGTTTCAATTTTTTGGGAGAACCAGAGAAACCAACATAGCTAAACAGGTTGCAAAGCTGAATTGGCAATGGATAGGGCACATAGTTTGAAAAAGACGTTGGTGTCCCAAGGTGCTCGATTGGCGACATTGTACTGGAAAGCGCAGCGTTTGAAGACCTTCCACTCGGTGGATGGTCAGATGACGGCGCAATACCGTGGCATGTGGAAGTCTAGACATGACGTCTACAACATGGCAACATCTATAATGATGATAATGGTGATATATCCCCATCAAGCCGCAATCGAAACATTCCACTTGAATACAGCTGAGTCAATTTACTCAAGATCATTTCCTCAAATTTTCTCATCAAAAATAAATAGCCGTACAATCCCCAAACTTTCTCATTTATCCCCAAATATAAATCTCCACCCGAACTCAAGAGCCCCGACACACCTGACGTAATAGCTTAAAAACGTCACGTCGGAAATCGTATAACTCCCATTTCCCCGCGGCGGCAATTTCCAGATTACTTAACGTCCTTCCGGTGAAATTTATCGTAACGCGCCAAATATGATACTACTTAGATTATCCCCTGGAAAAAATGTGGTGTAGACATACTAGAGATGGGCATTATAGCTACGGTTGAATCTTTTTCATTTGGCGAAATCATATCTTTTCTTCACAGTGATTTCACAGATTTTTCCAATTTCACACGTTAAATGATTTATATATATATACATTATATATAGTATTATATAATATAATGTATACAACGCAGGCTACTTTAAGTAGGTAGTGAATTTTACCAATGAAAAGGCATCTCGCGTGATTTTTCACATGCTACTAGTGAAATGTCCATCACTAGTGTATACCAATCCAATAAATTTGTTAGCGTTATTTTGTCCGTATTTATAAAAAAAAAATCGCTTTAAAAGTGATATTTAATTGCTTAAATCCATACTAAAATTATAAATACGAAAGTGTGTCTGTCTGTCTGCTACCTTTTCACGGCCCAAGGGTTTAACCGATTCTGAAGAAATTTGGTGCAGGGTTAGCTTATATCCCGGGGGCGGTCATAGGCTACTTTTTATCCCGGAAAATCAAAGAGTTCCCACGGGATTCCTAAAAACCCATCCGCTTGACCGATTTGTATGAAATTTGGTACCGAGGTAGCTTGCGTTCCTGTAATTAACATAGGTATTTTATCCCGGAAAATCAAATAGATCCCACGGGATCTTTAAAAACCTAAATCCACGCGGATGAAGTCGTGGGAGGAGGCATCCTCTAGTCGCACATAACTCCGAAAAGTTAGAGGTGTGTGCCCGGAATTGGGACCTCGACACTCCAAATAGGAGACCGAAGCGTTAACCGCTGGCTATCACCACTTCACACCGCTGATATATCACAAGTACATTATTCATTCACAGCATCTGGTGTAGCAATTAATCAATTGATTACAATAAAATGCAATCAAAAACACATTACTGCGATGACGCTCCGATCCGTTGTATCATTATCGAAGCTCAGTGAAAAATTGTGTGCCAATACAACTTTACGGGTTTTTCATGTTTACTAATAGTTTTGTGACTATTTATTTATTTATTACTAAATGAGCCAGCGACATCGCTCGCGTGGATTTAGGTTTTTAAAAATTCCATGGAAACTCATTGATTTTCCGTGTAGTAAAGTGGTCTATGCAACTGTGCAGATCTTTAACTATACCTACCCATGCAAAATCACGTCAGTCCATTGCTTCATTGCGACGCCATTGAAAAACAAACCAACAAAAACACATTTTCACATTTATTTATAACAAGAGGATGCTCGCGACTTCGTCCGCGTGGATTTAAGTTTATAAAGATCCCGTGGGAACTGTTTGATTTTCCGGGATAAAAAGTTGCCTATGTCAATTACAGAGACGCAAGCTACCTCGATACCAAATTGCCCACGCTGGTACCGTTGTCTTCTACTTAATAGACCACAACGCTCACCACTGAGCAAAGTAGGTTATTAAAAAAAATATTGTCATACTAATTGCAGACGAGATAGTAATCTCGTGCAAGCGCCATCAAAAATTAATTGCGCTCCCTCGTCAAAACCATAAACAAAATGAACGACGTCATTATAGCAAACATTGTAATCGCTGAACATTGTATTTATTAATAACAAAATCAATGCATTGCAGCGATATTGTCGATTTCGCATAAAGTTATAATGCGCCCATCAAACCGTTAGGTAACGATTCGGAATCAAATTGCTCATTACGTGGATCCGAGATAAAACCACATTCGATACATTGATTAATAAACCGATGCATTTAAAGGGAAGCTTCTTTTTATTCATTACTAGGCTAGATGACACCCGCGATTTCGTCCACGTGGATTTAGATTTTTTATTTTTCGGGATAAAAAGTTGCTTATGTCAATTTCCGGGATGCAAGCTACCTCTGTACCTGGATAAATCGGTTAAATCGGATTTTTAGGAATCCCATGGGAACTCTTTAATTTCCCGGGATAAGAATTAGTAGCCTATGTCTGTCCCTGGGATGTAAGCTAACTCTGTACCAAATTTCATCAAAATCGGGCAATCTGTTGGGCCGTGAAAAGCTAGCATACAGACAGATAGACAGACACACTTTCGCATTTATAATACTATAGTATTTAGTATGGATTATACAGGCACACGCTTAGCCACAATCATACCTGATGGAAAGTGATGATGTGACGCATTTACCGATAAAATGGAAAATCGTTCTTAATATAGGCCTAATTTTTCAGAAGAAAAACAAGCTTATTTTGCAGGCATGGCTTCCATAACAAGTTTATGGAATTAAAAGAAAAATGTTAATAAATTTAACCACCTCTTAACGAGAGTGAAAAATCGTGTACCGTTAAGAACAACTTCCCGTCCGGTTGCACTATAAACGTTACAAATTAGCGAGCACAACTGCGATAAAGAACGAAATGCGCCGTTTAAAAGCTACTACGATTGAATAAAATGAACTTTACGACACAAAACCAGCAACTACCGCTTAAATATAAATGCGGTCATTAATTTAATTTTCCACTCTCGTGATAAAACCGGGACGTTTTGATCGCGGGACACGCGATTTCGCGTTGTTATCGCTTAATATTTGCATAATTGCCGCGATTGTGCGCCCTTTACTAATTTTTTTTTCTGTTTAATTGTTTAGGTTAATAATGTTATGATTGTTTTATTAATTGCTTAGTAATGCAATCCGACAGACGTTTTAATTTTATGTTCTCGCTTATTTATGATTTATCGCGATAATCTGTAGGTAGGTACTAAAGTTAAAGGAAGTATATTACGAGTATTGTTAATTTTTTTCGGTTTAATTGTTTAGGATTATATTATTACTGTTTTACTAATTACTGAATAACGTAAGCCGACAGAGGTTTGTGTTGATTTTTTGCTTATTTATGATTTATCACGCTAATCTGAAGTAATTTTTTTTTGTTTGTACAATTTCTTGGTTTAATTGTTAAGGATAATAATATGGTTATTTTATTAATATAATCCAACACACAATTCTAAGACAAGAAGAAAAGGATTTGACTAACTAAGGTGGACTTTGGTTAGCTTCAAGAAAATCCTAGGGCTAGAAGGAACAGATTAGACTAACTAAATAACCAAGTATTTCTTTACGCAAAAGGACAATCAAAGTAGACATATTTGGGACATTTAGAGGCAATTTTTTCCCGGGAAAACAGTAAGTAACCTGAAATTGACGCCTCGGGGAAACATGAATTATGCGGCATCCGATGTGACGTGTCTAAGCTCTGTTACAGGTTACAGGTACTAGGGAAGGGAGGCGGATGTATTTGGGTATCTGGTAATTTACGGCCGAAAACATGGAAAACTTTTTGACAGGAGGTAAACATCTCGTTTCTTACTTTGCAGAAATAAAGTTAGGTATATGTTCCTATTTTGTTTCTCCATGTCTTCGAGGGCTGGGTCGAAACCAAACGTGATTTGTACATTATCGCCTCGTAGTACTGAAAACGTCAGTCTGTGACCTTTCTGTGACTTTTCACGATGATTTTGATGAAAGACACAGAGATAGGCTACATCATGAAGCAAAACAAATGATACCTCATATCCACACAATGTTGTCAAAGGTATGTGAAATTTGCCGTTCTGCTGCGCTTAGCTCGATTTGTAGACTATGGCCCTAACCCTCCCAACATGAGAGGAGACTTGGATGATAATTAACTTCAACTTAGTACAATTCCACTGAAATTCTGATAATACTTGTCTATTTCTATGCCCAATACACAAGAGTGATTCCACACTCACATAATAGCTTATTAAAAGTTCCAGCGCTGTGTTTACAATTGACCTACAAACAGAAAATCTCATATTGTTCCCTATCCCTTTCACACCCGTTAGTTACACGGATGTCTATCCTTGTTAGTGTCCGAGAACTGGTGGGATGTTTTCAGGGGGTATTTTATACAAGCTGATAGTTTGTAATAGTAAAACCACTACCTTCCTGATCATCATCATGATCAATCTATTGCCAGCTCACTACAGAGCACGGATCTCCTCCCAGAATGAGAAGGGCTATATTCCACCACGCTGGCGATGTGCGGATTGGCAGACTTCACAGACCTTTGAGAACATCAAGGAGAACTCTCGGGTATACAGGTTTGGTCACGATGTTTTCCTTCACCGTTAAAGCAAGTGATATTCAATTTCTTAAAAGGCACATAACTTCGAAAAGTTAGAGGTCGAATCGAACTTCCGATCTCCGATTTGAAGGCGGATGTTCCAAACAATAGGCGAACACAGCTTTTTTGTTCATTACTTTACATATTAATTTCTTAAAATTTTAGAATTTGGAAAAGTTAGAGGTGCATGCCCGGAATCAAACGTCTGATCTCCGATTTGAAGGCGGATGTTTCAACCAATTGGCGATCACAGCTTCTTTGTCCACTACCTTACATAGAGTCAATCATCATTAACAATCTATAGACATACTCTTTTGGACACAGGTCTCTTGAAGGGATTCAACAAGCTACGGTCTTGCGCCGCCTGAATCCAGCTGCGTCTTCGCCTAGACTTCATTTCGAAGCATTCAGCTATAACAAAACACCAGCTTATAAAACCCCACCAGCTTTTCGGCTATTACACGCAGGGCAAAGTTGGCCTCTCGAGTTGTAATTACCAGTGCCATGGCCTGGAGCATTGTATAACGTGAACGTAGATTGTGTGATTCGGATTGTTGCTAGGCCTATTTTTCTACATTTTTCATTGTTTTTCATCATGTTGGCAGGCCTGAGTGCATGGACTCAAAAGTGACTATTGTAAATGGAGAGAATTTTATAAATTCTAAAGGCTGAATTTTTTTTCGTCGTTTTGAACTTTTCCTCGACATTTTTAGGGTTTCGTACCCAAAGGGTGTCAATGGTACCCTATAATTAAGCCTCTGCTGTCCGTCCATCTGTCTGTTAGCGGACTGTATCTCATCAACCGCGATAGGTAGAGTTGAAATTTTGTCAGTCAAAATAGTATTCTGACTCACAATAGAGTCAGAATCGGTTAAACTGTTGGGCCGTGAAAGGTAGCAGACGGACAGACAGACAAACAGACAGACAGACGGGCACACTTTCGCATTTATAATTTTAGTATGGATAGTTTTTGATTTAGTGTAAAATGACAAAAAAATACCCGAGTACGGAACCCTCAGTGCGCGAGCCCGACTCTCACTTGGCCGGATTTTTTTGCGTAGTAGCATACGCTGAGTGTTCGCTAGTTTTTAATATAACTAAAATGCCCCATTCAGCTTTCAATTAAACTCTTAGTTTTACCTATCACAGCTATTTCAATTAAAAGAAACCGCAAGAAATCTCACTAAACCCCAGTGCCAACTGAGATATCAATGTAGCTAACGTAAACTTCCTAACAACTGTATACCTAACCTCGGAATCCCGCTCCACTGCAGCTAGGTCGAAGAGTGAAAAGAAAAGAAAAAAGCCGGCCAAGTGCGAGTTGACCTCACGTGAAGAGGGTCCCGTACGATTTGTACGTAAAATATTGAGAGATTTACCATATTTAAGACTATAGATACTTCTTCTTAGAGGTTTTACTAAAAACTATACGGAAATATCTATCTGAGGTAAAGAGAGAGGACAGGATTTTTCTTAAATAACTTTAAAATTATTTAAAAAAAAAATGTATTTTAGAGCCCCACAGTCCTTTCATTTTATATTGGTACAGTTGGCATAGCTTTTTTTAATAATTTTCTAATTTGCCCCCAAAAATGACCCCCATATTCAGAATTCATGGAGCACACTTGCTTCGTAGATACCTTCTTACTCTTGACTAGAAGGTACCTATAATAAAAGTGGAGGGGAAAACGAATGCCAGAAAGTCATTTCTTATCCTAGCGGTTCGAATCAAAAATTGAGAAGCAAATCGATTCAGACCAAATTGACTGTGACAGACAGACATAAGGGACAGACTATAAGGATTCTGTTTTTACATTTGGACGTACGGAACTCTAAAAAACCGGCCAAGTGCGAGTCAGACGCGAGTACCGAGGGTTCCGTACTCGGGTAATTTTTGCGACATTTTGCACAATAAATCAAAAACTATTATGCATAAAAATAAAAATAAATCTATTTTAGAATTACAGATAGTTTATATAGTTAGATAACCCTTGGTATCTTACTTTGAAAATTGAAACACATTTTAACATTTTTTTGTGACGTAACCGCAAATTCACAGTTTTCGGATTTATTCCTTTACTTGTACTATAAGAACTACCTACCTGCCATTTTATGGTTCTAGGTCAACGGGAAGAACCATATAGGTTTTCTTGACAGACACGACGGACGGATGGATAGTTAGATAGACAGACAGACACAAAGTGATCCTACGAGGGTTCCGTTTTCGCTTTTGAGGTACAGTACCCTAAAAATAACTCTTGCAAAAGTAAATTTACGATCGGTTAAGCAACCGGCGAAGTTTCACGTTGCTAAGACTCTCTTGACCTAATTTCAAGAGCTGCGGTCGGAATATTTGGGTAAAAACTATCTCCCCGCTTTATTTTTGTTAGTTATTTTCTTAGTGGGAATGAGAAAAATAACTTTTTATTATTACTTTTCTTAAAACTCTACGCATATTCTTTATAGTCCGCTAAATTCGAGAATGCAGCGCTTCGTTTAATAACGCCTATATTTTTCTTCCTTTATTTTTTTTTGCCGGTGCTTGTTTAATGTTTTACTAGGTACCCGACCCAAAAAGAGGGGTGTTAAAAGTTTGACCTGTGTATCTGTGTACCTGTGTATCTGTGTATCTGTCTGTGGCATCGTAGCTCCAAGACTAATGAACCGATTTTAATTTAGTTTCTTTTGTTTGAAGGTGGCTTGATCGAGAGTGTTCTCAGCTATAATTCAAGAAAATCGGTTCAGCCGTTTGAAAGTTATCAGCTCTTTTCTAGTTACTGTAACCTTCACTTGCCGAGGGTGTTATAAATTTTTAATTTACACTTTTTAAATAGACTGTATTGGATTTATGTACGCCTACTTGGTGTTGTATTTTATCACTTGGCACAGTTTTTCCATAGTTTTCCATAGGATATGGAAGTTCCTATAGGAAACCTATGTCTAGCAGTTCAAGTCTAACTATGATGAATGAACAGTTAAACTCTAAGCATAGCTCTCTCCCCCGCCTTTCCATAAATTACATAATATTCCCTCAAAACACATAGTAATAATCACAAAACCCTTCCGCATAACAACATTGAGATCTCTGATTTATTTTAAGACTAGAAATTAGAATCGAATACAAATTCACAAGAGTAATGTAACAAGTTACTATTGTCTCACATGACAAAGGGGGAGATTTCGAAACTGTATTACACTCAAACACTCCCGCTTTTCTCGACACTCGCATTAACAGGGCTCTCTCCGTCACTCATTTCATACAATCGTAGTTCCAATTTCATTTGAATATTAAGCAACCAAAGTCCATGAAATTTTGCAGACATATTCTAGAAACTAACATCTGTGTCTGTGGTGTTTTAGATTTTTCTAAAAATATGTAGTTTTAAAATTACAGGGGCTCAAAGATTTGTATGAAAATTTTTAAGACCGCGTAACTTTGAAACCGAATATTTTAACAGAAATCTGGAAAACCACAGACACAGATATTAGTTTCTAGAATATGTCTGCAAAATTTCACGGACTTTGGTTGCTTAATATTCAAATGAAATTGGAACTACGATTGTATGAAAAGAGGGACGGAGAGAGCCCTCTTAAGTGACATCTTTGAAACTAATCCTACTCATCTATGAGCGAAGTATTCACATGATTTTCCAATGAAGATTAAATTGTAAACCTTCGCGCCGCCGGTACGCCAAGACGCCGACTGAGGTCTGATTTACGGGATAAGGTCTATATTTATTAGTCGTTTGAAATACATGGAAAGCCGTATTTTAGGACTAAGTATTTGTGTTGTTTTTTTACTGTGTTTCTGTGTTTTATTCTGTGTAAGTACCTACTGTGTTTGTGCAGTGGTCCCATATAAAAGAATAATTATTATTTATTTATATTAAAAACTATTTATTATAATAATTAATTATAATTATAGTAATTAAAATGAACTTTTTATTAATAAACTACAAATACAGTAACTTAAATGTTTCATTTTGTGATTTTCATGTTTTTAGTCTAAACTCCTCACGAAATAGAACACGGTTTCAACAAGTGTAAATTAAAAATTTATAACACCCCCGAAAGTGAAGGTTACAGTAACTAGAAAAGAGCTGATAACTTTCTAACGGCTGAACCGATTTTCTTGGATTATAAGTAGCTAAAAACACTCTCGATTAAGCCACCTTTCATACAAAAAAAAACTAAATTAAAATCGGTTCATTAGTTTAGGAGCTACGATGCCACAGACAAATACACAGATACACACGTCAAACTTATAACACCCCTCTTTTTGGGTCGGGGCTTAAAAACCAGCCCAAATGTCGGCAATTGAAGGCGAACGCAATTGTGAAGTCATCAAAGTTATGCTCCAAACCGGTGGTCTATTATCTATTTGTTGATATCTAGGTGTATTATATACTAAAAGCTTTCTGGACAGTGAAAAAATATCAAAACCAGTTCATCAGATAACTGCGAACATACATACCTACACTAGCCGATGCCCGTGACTTCGCCAGCGTGGTTTTCCGAAATCCCGTGGGAACTCTTTGATTTTCCGGGATAAAAAGTAGCTTTATGTGCTAATCCAGGATATTATCTATCTCCATTCCAAACAGCCAAATCCGTCTAGCAGATTTTGCGTGAATGAGTAACAAACATACACACAAACTTTCGCCTTTATAATATTAGTGTGATATGGATCGAATACGTGACCCCCTTTTTTGAAGTCGTTCAAAAATAGTTCAATAGAAAGAAAAAAGCAAGCACCAGACCTTGCACCGACACTAGCGCGCTCGTGACAACTTCATTAGAGCACCGTAAAAACAAAGGTATGTCAGAACTGGTAAACATACGGCGCGCTCTTTGTGCGCCAATCAAACTGCAAAGCCGTAAAAACTGAATTTCGCTCTACAACGCTTGTGGTCTGTTTTGTTTTGCTTAGGCTCAGACTACACGGAGTGAAGTTACGCCCGGTTTTCTATGTTTTTAACCCCCGACCCAAAAAGAGAGGTGTTATAAGTTTGACGTATTAATCTGTGTATCTGTGTGGCATCGTAGCTCCTAAACTAATGAACCGATTATGATGAAATAATTTAGTTTTTTTTGTTTGAAAGGTGGCTTGATCGAGAGTGTTCTTAGCTATAATTGAAGAAAATCGGTTCAGCCGTTTGAAAGTTATCAGCTCTTTTCTAGTTACTGTAACTTTCACTTGTCGGGGGTGTTATAAATTTTTAATTTACATTTGTAGGTTATCATCTTGCTGGCTAATCTTTATCTATTTTAAACAATGCGAAGGTTTTGACGGCATCCCTGGCGCAGTGGCAAGCGCTGTGGTCTTATTAGTTGGAGGTCCCGTGTTAGGAATTTTATAATTTCTAAATTTCTGGTCTGGTTTGGTGAAAGGCTTCGGCCGTGGCTAGTTACCACCCTACCGGCAAAGCCGTACCGCCAAGAGATTTACCGTTCCGCTAAGATGCCGTGTAGAAACCAAAGGAGTATGGGTTTCATGAAAACTGTCATACCCCTTTCCAGGTTAGCCCGCTTCCATCTTAGACTGTATCATCACTTACCACCAGGTGAGATTGCAGTCAAAGGCTAACTTGTATCTGAAAAAAAGTCACCGAGATGCTACCGGGGTATTCGTATGATGTATTCCAAGCTTTACACTTTTGCCGTGAGTGTAAATTTACTTTTTGTCATATTCTTTGTGTTGTTGTAAGCTGGAATTTGTGCTACGGCTTGCTAAACTCGTTTTGTACCTACATTGACAACAGCGGGTGCAGTGTTTGCGTTGCTTGCTAACTCGGCACAAGCAATAGAGGGGAAGAAAATATCATTTTAGAGCTTGTTCCTGTTTTTTCTTCCGACCGAATATTGAGACATGCTTAGCTACATATTTTTTTTCTCTCTCTATCTCTTCTATCTGTGATCAGTCCTTGGAAAACTATATTTTACTACTGTACTACTTTACTACATTATAATTATTCTCTTGAATATTAAAGATATATAATATATAAAGTAATTTAAAATTGTAGTCAGTATCACTTGGAATAATGTAATAATTCTAACGATACCCCATGCATCCAAATCGGTTCAGAAGGTTAGAAGGATCCTCGAACATTCAAACCGGTTTAGAAGGAGGTTAGAAGTTATGGTGGTAAGAAAAACTCACATACATAAACCCTGAACCTTCAAGATTTACAAAACCAAAATAATCGTGAATGTGATCGCAACTAACATAGCTCATAGAGTCATAAATGAAATAGACATGAAGTTCTAAAGACAATCAAAAAATAATTTCATACACATTGCCTGTTAAAATTCAGATCACTGCATAATTTTTTACGATAACGATCAAAACTTTACTCTGTATAATAGACAAAAAATTCCAAAAGTTGAAAAACAAAATTTTGCGAGGAACACTATAAATGAAATATCACGCGATTGAATGGAGAAGTTATGGAACTGATAAAAGATAGGGAGGCAAATATAAAAGTCCATAAGTGTGAGCGGGGTAGGAGAAACTTGCAAAACTCAGGAGGCAATGGCGGGCTCATTTGTTTGGATTTCTTTCATTTTTATGATAAGCTTGTGGAACGCGTGTGTTTGAGTGTTAAGTGCTGCCTTTATGGTATGATTTATTATTTTCTGACGGCAAAGATCAGATGAGATTCTGCGAATTTATATTTACATGTATACAAGATGATGGTAAATTTAGGTTTTTAAGAATCCCGTATGAACTTAGAATTTCCGGGATAAAAAATAACTTGTATCCATCTATGGGATGCAAGCTATCTCTGTATCAAATAGATGATGTCCACAACGATTTGTCTTCAATCGAATCAACTCCCTTTGGCGGTGTTCCCAGTAGATTACAACACGGGGTTATTCAAATAGCGGGCCAAGTTTCTGAAAGGCCGGCAACGCATTGGCGGTTCCTCTGGTGCTGCAAATGTTCATGGACGGCGGTAATCACTTAACATCACGTGTTCCGCCTGCTCGTTTGCTCATTATTTTTATTTTAAAAAATACACAAAATTATACAGTGCTTGTTTTCAGCAGGAACCCCGATTGGGTCTGCAGTTTTATAATATCTTTGATAGGTAGATAAAAAATTACAGCTGTAACCGAACGACGTTCGCGGGTAATTCTATTTATTACTCATTTTTTATCCCTTTGAAGGCCGAGCGGGCCTAAATTGGGGTAATTTTCCCGTCATGAAATTATTGGTTCCTGAATTTTGGGGGTCTTCTTATAATTATTTTGGAATTCATTCTTGGAAAATATTATTTACAGGCATATATCGTAAAATATTGGTCTTTGTAAGCACCATTATTTACTTTATACTTAACTAAGTAAATAAAAAATAGGTAAATTAAAAAAAAAGTTTATTTAGTCCACAGTACACACAAAGAAAAAATACAAAAGATGTAAAAACTACAATATAACAACTCAACTTAAAACTACGAGCTAGAAAATATAAAAAACACAAGTGTAAATTAAAAAATTTCAACACCCCCGACCAGTGAAGGGTACAGTAACTAGAAAAGAGCTGATAACTTTCAAATCTATGCTTTCAAACGGCTGATCCGATTTTCTTGGACTATTCCGCGCCTACGATCCAAAATATCTGAGTTTTCCAAAACATCATTTTCAAATAAATAATTATGTATATCTAGGCAACGTCCATCTTGACAGCTTGACACTTGAATATTATGAACCTAAGGGTTATCTAACCTTCTTTTCTACAAGAAAACTAGAAAAGAGCTGATAACTTTTAAACGGCTGAACCAATTTTTTTGGATTATAGCTAAGAACACTCTCGATCAAGCCACCTTTCAAACAAAAAAAAGTAAATTAAAATCGGTTCATTGGTTTAGGCGCTACGATGCCACAAACAGATACACAGATACACAGATACACAGACACACAGATACACAGATACACACGTCAAACTTACCTATAACACCTCTCTTTTTGGGTCGGGGGTTAAAAAGCGATTTCTTGTGCGAACTTAAGGGGCTACTGCCTAAATACTCGGAAGTAGTCAATAATCAGCTACTAATTTTAATGGACTGACAACATACGAGCAAGTCAAACTAATAAAGAGCTTTTAAAATGAATAAATTTTGAATTCCCTCCAAAGAAATTCCCTTCAAAGAGTTTCAAAGAAATTGAAATAAATTTTGAACTCCCTTGTTTCTAAGAAAAGAAGTCGACGCAGTAACAATATTATTATTTAACTAGCCGATGCCCGCGACTTCGCCCGCGTGGATTTAGGTTTTTTGAAATCCCGCGGGAACTCTTTGATTTTCCGGGATAAAAAGTAGCCTATGTGCTAATCCAGGATATTATCTATCTCCATTCTCAATTTCAGCCAAATCCGTCTAGTAGTTTTTGTGTGAAGGAGTAACAAACATACACACACATACACATACAAACTTTCGCCTTTATAATATGATAGTGTGATATATAAAATAGTAGCCATACTATTATATATTATTAAACACAAAGCGCCTGTTCGTTAACATTTTAAGGTTAAAGAATTTAATTTTCAGTTTCCTACGCTAGCGTGGGGTCCAATAAATGTTTTGTTATAAGTAACGTGAAAGAGTTTATTTATAACTCAGTCTTTTAAAAAAAACATAACAATGGAAAAGTACCTATTCGACGTTAGCACGTGAAGCTACTTTTGTTTTAATAAAAGCTCGAACAAAATCTTCACAACAGAGTATTGTCTTAATTTCAAGAAATAATACACGTGTTTTTAATTAATTGTTCCATATTAAGTACACTTGAGATGCTGAAATCACACACACGTGTAGATTCCTCTTACATTAAAACGTGTATCATAGGGTTGTCGATCGTCCCGTTATTTTACTGGGGCATATCATAGGGTTGCCATTCGTACTATAAAACTATAAAATATCCCGAGAAATATGTACTGATGTTATACAATTCGACTAACGCAACTGAAGAGTGCATATTATTTTCATTGATTTCCTCTCAACTCAGGGACGAACGGAATTGCTTAAAAGTCGATATAATGGAAGCTATAATTCTTCAAGTTAAAATTATTATTTTAACTCGTAGTGACGTGTGTTGTGAAGAATTTAATAAAAGACAGTCGGCAATAATTTAATTTATTGTTCCAAGTGAAATTATCTGAAAAATATTTTTTGAACACTTTTTAAATTACTTGTTATTCCTAGTATTTGTCTATTGTACGTATTCCACTTTGTAGTATTTAATTAGTAGAACTTAATAAAGCTATTACTTACGTGTTAAGCTCGAGATCAAGACGGAACTTGTGGTTGAAGGCTTTGATGAGCAGTGACGTGCGGTGAAAGTGTTTGCCGGTCTGAAACAAAGAAATAAATGTTAATTAAGGTCGCCCATGCGATGGACCGTCCAAATAAAGTCCCCTGTGGGTGGTTGCTTGCACGAGGTTACCACTAGGCAACAGTTCACGATTAGGGAACTTCTAACAAAACGGCGAGGCTTCGACGGCACTGGCAGGCGTTAACAACTCGTTCACACAGGCTGCGTAGGCGTTGCGTAAGCATAGACGTAGCGCGTACCATTGCGTTGTAATGTATGGAACTGTATGAGACGGTTCGCGTAATCGTAATGCGTGCAGTTGACTACGGATTCACGCGCGTCATTATGCACGTGTCACGTGTATGTGCTTGGTGTGAATCAGCCTTAAATGTTAGTTAGTATAGTACGCGACAGGTTGAAATGGCAATCGGGGAGGGAACGCCCCGCACAGCCCCCGCGATGCTGACGTGCGGGTGTATGGACCGTCCCCCCACCTCATTCCTCAATTGCCATCTCAACCTGTCACGGACACATTTGACACAGGTAGCCAGCCCTAAAGTAGTCCTATTTTAACCCCCGAGCCAAAAAGAGGAGTGTTATAAGTTTGTCGTGTGTATCTGCCTGTGGCATCGTAGCTCCTAAACTAATGAACCGATTTTAATTTAATTTTTTTTTGTTTGAAAGGTGGCTTGATCGAGAGTGTTCTTAGCTATAATCCGAGAAAATTCGGTTCAGCCGTTTGAAAGTTATCAACTCTTTTCTAGTTACTGTAACCTTAACTCCACGGGGGTGTTAAAAATTTGTAATTTACACTTGTTCTTTGATTTTACGTCACCCTAGCCTAATATTTGACATATGGTCGATTTAGGATCAAACGAGAGTTCTCTTACTCTATTCACTCTCTCTAGGTTATCGACCAGCAGGGAGAAGTGGCAAGTGCTCGTGAGGCGTACCTATAGCTTATGACCACCATTACTCTGCCGACAGTTGGTTAAACGAATGGGTTGTAAAAAGCTAACAGATAGACAGAAAGACAGACATACTTTCGCATTATAATACTGTGCATAGTATAGACTAGATTTTCATCATTGATAAAAGACGTATCTACGTATCTAATTTTAATCATTGTTATCGTAAAAGATGAGTTCATTTGAATGGTTTTTAATTTAAACACACGATTTATAATAATGATGGAACAATAATATAAATCACGAATCACACCTGACCACGAACCATTAAATATCTCGGCAATGAATATTTAGTTTAATTTAACGCAAATATACCAAATATGGACAGCAAATACAGATATGGATTTAACACGTAAACCACAGACAACAAAACCAAGTGTAGTTCAAATAAACTGTACTTAGCCGAGTTTTGACGACCTTCCTGGTTCAGTGGTGAGCGCTGTGGTCTTATTAGTGGAAGGTCTTAAGTTCGGTGCCAAGCAGGGGAAATTTTAACCGGTAAAGCCATGTCACCAAACGATTTAGCGTTCCGGTACGATGCCATGTAGATACCAAAAGCGTATGGGTCTAATAACAACTGCCATACCCCTTCCAGGTTATCCCGCTTTAATCTTGGACTTCATCAACACTTACCACCAGGTGAGATCGCAGTCAAAGGCTAACTTGTATCTGAATAAAAAAGGTTACTTGCGTGAACCGCAAAAAATGGATGCACTTTCGAAAAATCCATTCGACAAAAGCTTTGGAGAACCAACCGACTTTATTTGAATGTATGATTTCGTTTCAGTGAGAATTTCTTTGACGGAACTGTTCGTTGTGCCAGATTTTTTTTTTCCACACACATGCAAACTGTGGAACTCCCTTTGGCGGTGTTCCCACTAGATTTCAACATGGGGTTATTCAAGGGGCGCATCAGCAATTCCTGAAAAGCCGGCATTGGCGGTTCCTCTGGTGCTGCGATTGTTTATGGGCGTATAATCACTTAACATCAGATGACCCGCCTGCTCGTATGCTCGCTATTCTTATTTAAAAAAAAAACACAATTTGTAACTCAAGGAACAAATGCCAACATACGAAGACAAATGTCAAAGGTGTAACTTTGAATTCCGAACGGACGTAACGGACTGTGAAACAAAAAACAATAATAATTGCCTGTGTAAAAAAATAATATAAGTATCTAGATACTTTAGAATATTATAGAAAGCTTTTAGCTCTGGTTAAATAACGCGAATATGCTTTTCTATGAGAACGTGAACAAAAAAGCAGAATTTTTAAATGTAAATATAAGAAATTACATTTATGGCAGCTAGTTCTGTTGTTTTATTATTTTTTTTCAATAAAAAAATACCTTTACCCCGGCTCCGTATAACCCGTGGCTACATTTGTTTAACGGGAGACCGCAATAACATGCGATGCAATTGTGAAAAACGCCCGTCTTTCAAAACCCGTTCAAGCGTCGATTTCGTTTGAACCTATGCATGGTATTCTGCGCAAAGGTGGACTCAATTAGATCACACTATCACACTAATATTATAAAGGCGAAAATTTGTATGTGTGTGTGTGTGTGTGTGTGTGTGTGTGTGTGTGTGTGTGTGTGTGTGTGTGTGTGTGTGTGTGTGTGTGTATGTATGTTTGTTACTCCTTCACGCTAAAACTACTGGACGGATTTGGCTGAAATTCGGAATGGAGATATCCTGGATGATATCCTGGATGGATGATATCCTGGATTAGCACATAGGCTACTTTTTATCCCGGAAAACCAAAGAGTTCCCACGGGATTTCGAAAAACCTAAATCCACGCGGACGAAGTCGCGGGCGTCAGCTAGTTACGAAATAAAATTTCAATGCATGAGTATCAATCAGATTTTTTTATTACATGCGAATTAAATAAGTAAATATACAATTGCTCTGTATTAAAAATGTTTAGAATAATACAGAAAGCTCGGAGCTTTGGTTAAATAACGGGAATTTGATTTTCTACGAGAATGTGAACAAAAAATTGGGTTAGGTATAGGTAGATTGTTACGGTCGTGAGTATATCACGAAGGAACTCAGCTCGCTGCGTTGAGCGAGCGAGGTGAGTCTCTATAAAAAATGCCCCCGGATGGTTCGAAACTAAACGAGCTTACGCCGACTAAATACGTGAGCATAGCCGTAACAATCTATTCTTGTAAACTATATATTTTCAAAAATAGCTAAGTCTACAGTAATTACTTGTAAGAAACAATCAGCGAAATCTTAGGCTGTATATATAGAAAGTTCGCCGTCCTTGCCTCTTGGCCTGAAAAGCGAAAACAAGTCCGCTATATAGGTCAAGCGTGAGTGAGCGAGACGGATAAACACGTCATAACCGATTCTCTTTCACAGCAGAGTAATTATACAGTAGGTACCTACTCCATCCTACGCGATACTTGAGCCATGCGGATTTAATTTGGTCGGATTTTTGAGTACTAATGTAATAAAATGTTTTTCATTTACATATTACGAAATTAAAATAAAAGAAAAAATTATCCAGACATCCACTCTAGTATTTTTATCTCTTTGGCCTTACAAATAAGCTTTGCACGTGTAAATACAATTTTTGTGTGGATAATATAATATGTTTAACAGTAATTTACCTACATGTTCGCAAGAAAAGTCATGCTGTGTGGCCAGGAGCTACCTGTTTCATACATTCGTCTTCGGGTCTCCCTCGCAATCCTGCGGTAGCGATATTAAGTATGTAGGTATGTGCAAAATGTTGAATTGTCTTCGGCATGGCGAATATGTAAATGTAGGGTAATAAAAATTATCAGATGCCCACTAAACTAATTTTATTAACCCCCAACGCAAAAAGTGGGGTGTTATAAGTGTAAGGTTATTTTTAAAAATTGATTTGAGTTGTCAAAAATAATATAAAATTATTAATTTACCTAATGCAGGTAGTTTGATAAAATCGATATTTGGCTCATTCGATGTCATACAATCTGTTGCTAGGAGGCCAACAAGATTGAACTTGCATAAATACGGGTGTTTCGAAGGTTGTAGTTGTAGTTCAGTCTCCTTCTGAGATTCGGAGCGATATCGCATATTTTCGGTATTTGGATTGTGAACTGAATAATTAGATGTTGTGATAGCAATCACGCTCTAATTAATTTATTTATTTTGGCATTAGTTTGTTTAGATTAAAACTCTCGGATAACCTTACACATTAAACTTGTGTTTTTTTTGTGTTGGTTTTGGAGAGGACATTCCAATAATTCGATAAAAATATTTAAATAATACCTGCTTTTCTGAGTGACGCCAATAATTCAGAAGCGGGACGTGTCTCACGTTGTCTTAATTTCGCTTTGGTATCTTTTTGTAAACAACCCACATTTGATTAAAATTTTTATTGAGTTTAATTTGGTGATTAAAATTTTTAGTTTTTTTTTAATAATTTAGTCTTTTGTGAATTGGAAAGTAATTTGCAATGAGTGGTTCAGATTTTGTATACATCGAATGAGAAGTTAGTCGTTTGGATTTATTGTTGACTTGATATTAAAACTGAGAGTTCGGCAGTTCAAGGGTAGGTTTTAATGATTTGACGGAGGGCAGGATAGCCCATGATTTGGATTTGACTTAGGGCAAGGAAGCCCGCGACTGACATGACAAGATTGATTAGAAACACGAGGACGTGTTAAATTCAGGACGGCCGAACTGTAAGGTTATTTTTAAAAATTGATTTGAGTTGTCAAAAATAATATAAAATTATTAATTTACCTAATGCAGGTAGTTTGATAAAATCGATATTTGGCTCATTCGATGTCATACAATCTGTTGCTAGGAGGCCAACAAGATTGAACTTGCATAAATACGGGTGTTTCGAAGGTTGTAGTTGTAGTTCAGTCTCCTTCTGAGATTCGGAGCGATATCGCATATTTTCGGTATTTGGATTGTGAACTGAATAATTAGATGTTGTGATAGCAATCACGCTCTAATTAATTTATTTATTTTGGCATTAGTTTGTTTAGATTAAAACTCTCGGATAACCTTACACATTAAACTTGTGTTTTTTTTGTGTTGGTTTTGGAGAGGACATTCCAATAATTCGATAAAAATATTTAAATAATACCTGCTTTTCTGAGTGACGCCAATATAAGTTTACGGTATAATATGTGTATCTAACGTGTCGTAAGGAAAAATTCATAAGGCGAAAGGTAGATTGCTCCAACGAAACACGTGAAAATTCTGCCAAATTCTCGCAAAGTTTCTGCAGTAGCTCGTCGAAACGGAAAACAATAGAAAATGGTAATAAATGACAAGCAGAGGAAAAGCTGAGAGTCCGAAAAACAAATAAGATCCCAGTTGCCATAAAAAGGATGAATAACGTCCAAAATTGTGTTCCCAATTAAATTAGGGCCAATAAAACGTCAAAGGGACGAAGATGCGAAGAAAACAATGTTAGACGCGCAGTTTAATATTTCTAAAATGAGAAGTGCTCCTTGACTAGACAAGTATAAAGGCTCCTTTGCGCTATAAGACATTTCTTGAAACATTTATAGTAGGTATTTCTGTTCAGAGACGTAGAATGTTTTATTGAGAAGTTCTTTTGCAAGACGACTGCTGTTCTAAGATGACTAAAAAGTCAGACTTTTAAGTTGTCGTACAAGAGAAAAAAAAAACAGTTTATGTACCCAAATTCTACTAATAATCACACTTAATATTATAAAGGCGAAATATTGTACGTGTGTGTGTTGACTAGAGTGGTTTTGGAGTTTGTGTGGTGCTGCGTGGTAGTGGTGCGTACTGCTTGCTTGCTTTTTCTCCATCTCATAGAACGACGCCAATGGGTGAATCAGTGACATAATGGTAGGAGTTTCCTTGAAATAATAGTGCAGTTCGCTCTTAGATCTTTCGCGTTGGCTATTGTAGGGTTGAAATATCATTGTATTTTACACGTACTGTTAACTAAATAGGTCATCAGATTCAAAATTATTTCACACATTATATTATTCATGTCCCAATTTCCTTAGCACCTCAACATTGTAAATGGTTATAGGAATTCGTACTAGCTGAATTCACCTCTATGGCGAATAAATCACGATTCAAATTTGATTTGCTGTCAGAAATTCAATTCAGTGAAACGGCAGAATGCTCTTGGCTACATATCAAAATGTGGGGTACCTATCAGAGTTGTCATAAAATGACTTTCGTAACCCAGAGTGATTTAGTCATGGCACGGTCATGGCCTAGTTTTTTCTTTACTCAGTGACAAGTTAGCCCTTGACTATGATCTCACCTTGAGGTGAATGGCGATGCAGTCAGATGGAAGCTAGTTAACTTGGTAAGAGCATGACAGCTAAATTAAACCTACCTGTATAGAGAGAGAGCCAGTGCGTGCCAAACCTTCGTTATTTTATAAAAGCTGAAAGTTTCTTTGCGTATTGTCCCCAGCACAGGGAAGAACGATCAGCGACTATGAAGTTTGGATTATGGTGGCTTTGGGAGGTAACAGGCAATAAAGGTGTAAAAAAAATTAAGTCAGAGTCAAGGTACATAAACTTTTTCGACTAGAAGTCTGGTTTTGTCACTAGACGATAGTCTTAATTGCACATGAAAAAGTATTCGTGTGTAAAAACACTAAACTTCACACAAACAAAGTCACAGTTAATAGCTAGTAGTTAGTTCAATATCTATAGAAACCTCTACTGGGAGACAAAGATTATTAGATTTGCTTAGCGGCTGCGGTACCCCACTGGCCTATATTTGCTATCGCCAGCCTGGCATTTGATACTGTCTCTGAGATTCAAATTAAATCCAATGGTAATTTTAAATTAATAAAGATCTAGAGCTCTAAGTTAGAGCTTTCTCTATAGTGCGGACTTTTTTAGAGTTCCGTACTTCAAAAGGAAAAAGGAACCCTTATAAGACCTCTATATTGTCTGTCTGTCTGTCTGCCGTGTCTGTCAAGAACTCTATAGGGTATTTCCCGTTGACCTAGAATCATGAAATTTGACAGATAGGTTGGTTTTATATAATAGCACAAGTAAAGGAAAATATCTTAAAACCCGAAATTTGACAAAATAAAACATTTTGTTATTTAAACCAAGACTATTCTACCTATATAAATAAGTTAATTGGCATTTTAGGACCTATACCCCCAAATAAGCTGTCGTTTCAAAACGCAAGCCTTTTCGGGTGATACGTAAGCTCGGTGTTTATAAAGTAGGTTAGCTGATTAGAAAAGTTCCCAAAACGATCCAGAGAGACCCAATATGGAACTTCCTACAGACCTTACGTTGTAGGAAAATAAGCAAAGCACTGAAGTCGTCTATTCTATATCAATTCTTGTTTGGCAAACAAAACTTTGGACCAAGACAAATACTGCAATACTCTAGCATCGATTCCTCAGACATTCAATCTTTCTAAGCAATCGTAACATTGTAAATGGGTACAAAGACCTTCAAGGAAAATTGTACCCTAAGATGAATTGATCAAGATTCAAAGTTGATTAAAGCTCGGAATTCGATTCCGTGAAACGGGTATCAAGTGCTCTTGGCTATAGAGGAAAGGTGGGATACCGCAGCCTCACAGAAATTTAATAACTTTAGCCTCCCGGCGGCGGTTATTACGTTAACAGGTCAAATCACAGCTATGACCTTGTTATAACCATCTTACATTGCGTTACTTACGTAACTGTATGCCTGATTCTAGTGAAACAAGTGTAAATTAAAAATTTATAACACCCCCGACAAGTGAAGGTTACAGTAACCAGAAAAGTGCTGATAACTTTCAAACGGCTGAACCGATTTTCTTGGATTATAGCTAAAAATACTATCGATCAAGCCACCTTTCAAACAAAAAAAAAAAACTAAATTAAAATTGGTTCATTAGTTTAGGAGCTACGATGTCACAGACAGATACACAGATACACACGTCAAACTTATAACACCCCTCTTATTGGGTCGGGGGTTAAAAATGTAAGCTTTGAATAAAACTCATCCTTAAGAGGGCTCTCTCCGTCACTCGTTTCATACAATCGTAGTTCCAATTTCATTTGAATATTAAGCAACCAAAGTCCATGAAATTTTGCAGACATATTCTAGAAACTAATATCTATGTCTGTGGTTTTCCAGATTTCTGTTAAAATATTCGGTTTCAAAGTTACGCGGTCTTAAAAATTTTCATACAAATCTTTGAGCCCCTGTAATTTTAAAACTACATATTTTTAGAAATATCTAAAACACCACAGACACAGAACTGGTATTAGTGTCTAGAATATGTCTGCAAAATTTCATGGACTTTGGTTGCTTAATATTCAAATGAAATTGGAACTATGATTGTATGAAACGAGTGACGGAGAGAGCCCTGTTAAAGTTAGAGATTTTTAATGTCATCTGAATGTTATTAATGAAATCGCAGTAAGAGCTAACTTAGTATTAAAAAAAAAGTTAAATCTGAATGAGAAATCATTGCATTCGTCAGTCCGTTCCGTAACGCACATAATGTTAGTTTATTTCAAAAGTTACACAATTTTCCGTATTTTTAACACCAAGACCAGTGTAACGAACCCACCTAATCGGATAACGTCACGTCTAATACGGTTAAAAGTTACATCGTAAAGTGTGTGAGCAAATTTTATTACGTCAGAGTGGAGACGTCGATTCGTATCTTGTGGGCCAGTGTAACGAGGGTCCATAATTTAATAAGCAGCACCCGAATTAGTGTTCTGTCTCCAATAGTGTGAGTAACAAATTCCATTAACATCATTATGAGACGTTGACACTTTCTCGGTCTGTAAACATTGATTCTGTACATGATTCTTGAGGAAAATGTCTTTATGGGCCGAGGATTTTTTACACGACTGTCAGACGGTAAAGCGCAAGTTGGACTCGCACAGCAATGGTTCCGTATCATTGTAGGTACATGAAATAACTCTTTTTGAAGTATTTAGGTAGTATTTATTGTTAGCGACAATAGCCCTACATATTCTTTGAAAATTTCAGGTATCTACCTATTATGGTTCACGAGCCCGCTGACAGACAGATGGACGGAGAGCAGAGTCTTAGTATAGGCCCCATAATTTAATAAGCAGCATCTGAATTAGTGTTCTGTCTCCAATAGTGTGAGTAACAAATTCCATTAACATCATTATGAGACGTTGACACTTTCTCGGTCTGTAAACATTGATTCTGTATATGATTCTTGAGGAAAATGTCTTTATGGGCCGAGAGTTCGTAGGAATTTTACGCGACTGAGAGAAAAAAAGAGAAGAAAGGAGAAAAAAGGAGTGTAATGTTTTCAGAGTGTTTATTCCATTATACATACAGACATGGATGTGCGTCATGTGTGGCTATAACTTTTTCAAAAAAATAAATAATCAATATGGTGACTGTAAAGTGCCATTTTCGAAAATGACTTTTTTACTTTTTTTTGTTAATTTTTTGACAGGGCAAGTTTTTTTAATTTTTAGGGGTCCACACCTTACATGATAAAAAGGAAGCGAAAGATATGAGCACAGCCGTGCGAGACCTATAGTGACATTGTCTACTTCTTAATCCGGAAAATCAAAGAGTACGTACCCACAGGTTTTTTTAAACCTATATTCAAGCGGACGAAGTCGCGGACATCAGCTAGCTTATAATATTATGGGCAGTGATATTTACTGTACTGTATGTAGCTATAAGGTAAGTACCAACCTAAGCATGAGGCAGATTCATCATAATATAAGGGTCCTGTTTACTGAAGCGATCTTGAGCGGAGTGATATAGTGGGTGTGCTCAATCTTTGCCATTATTTACGTATGCCCACTTTAAATGCCCCTTTAACGGCGTCCTACACAAACTGGTAGGCTTTAAGCATGTGTAAATACACTGACAATACATATCGTATCGTTACTTACGAAGGCCTTACAATAATTTAGTACAAGTGTAAATTAAATTATAACACCCCCGGCAAGTGAAGGTTACAGTAACTAGAAAAGAGCTGATAACTTTCAAACGACTGAACTGATTTTCTTGGATTATAGCTAAGAACACTCTCGATCAAGCCCCCTTTCAAACAAAAAGAACTAAATAAAATCGGTTCATTAGTTTAGGAGCTACGATCCCACAGACAGATACACGGATACACAGATACACACGTCAAACTTATAATACCCCTCTTTTTGGGTCGGGGGTTAAAAATAAGATGTTTCCCAGTTCACAGATAATTTGTGAATTAATATATTCTAATTCTATATTTTCAAGCGATGTAAACGTCTTTCGTATTGTCTTAAGCGATTGTTTACCAAAACTTTTGTCTTCATTTACCCTTTCAAAATTAATTACATTGAAGCTCCAACTTTCGGAAATCAAAGACAACATCCAACTTATTAGGACCTCTTGTCCGAGACATGGGGCTTTTATTATTAATACGGGTGAATTTCCACGGGGTACTGTACGACCTGACGAAATGCGGTAAAAACTCCCGAGTGCCACATTTTTCTGTCAACCGTTTAGTCACAAAATGGATAGGAGCCGGATAGTAAGCTCAATTGTTTTTAAACTCCGATACAACTTAACCCTTGAATGCAATCTCATCTGGTGGTGAGTGATGAAGCGGGCTAACCTGGAAGGGGTATGGCAGTTTTTATGAAACCCATACTTACCCCTTTGGTTTCGGTATCGTATCGGAAGGCTAAATCGCTTGGCGGCACGGCTTTGCCGGTAGGGTGGTAACTAGCCACGGCCGAAGCCTCGCATCAGACCAGACCAGACCAGAGATATAGATTCTATATAAAATTCCTAATCCCTACCGGGAATCGAACCCGGGACCTCCCTCTAATAAGCCCATAGCGCTTATCACTGCGCCAGGAATGTCGTCAATGCCTATTATGGGACTTGAGGCGAAACACGATACTTTCGCTAGCTAGTGAGGAGTTAGATATCTTGCAGATTCCTCAAGTTATGGTTACCATATTCTTGTAATATTGAAGTAACAGGATACCAATTTCGAATCGTAGACCTGTGGAAGTCGCTCGCATCCCTTCATCTACTAGAAAAGAAGTGATGATCTTCAAATGGCTGAATAGTTTTTCTTGGATCGTAGCTAAGAGCACTCAAACTAAATCAAAATTGGTTCATCCGTTCGGGAGCTACGATGCCACAGACAGATAGGCATACAAACCCACAAATCCACACGTTACACTTAACACTCAAGTCTACAGCACGAAGTTTTCTCGGCATAAAATAGACTACCGAATGTTTCAATTTGTAGAATGCCACGTTATCGCATGTTGTTGATCCGGCGTAGAACAGCCTTAAATCGTGTGTAGAGGTATTCCGTCGGAAATTACCCTTAGGGTTACTTTTACAAAAAACTGATCATGTGTGAGTCAGCCTCGCACACGAAGGGCTCTGTAAGATCGAAATTGTAATGTAACCATCGATTCACGGTTTTTGGATTTTTCCTTTGTTAGATTACCTTGACAGGTCTTGCTCTTGACAACCACGACAGACAGACAGATAGAAAGACAAACAGACAACGAAATGATCCCACAAGGGTTCCTTTTTATCTGGACATACGAAACCCTAAAAACGGTCGAGAACAGAATAATATAGAGGGTGCGCTGAATCTTTCCCATTATTTACGTATTCCCACTTTAAATGCCCCTTTAACGGCGTCCTACGCAAACTGGTTGCCCCTAGCTTCATACAAATAGACCCAAAGCGGTTCAAACGGTGTCGTTTCAAGGCAAAATACACACAAAGCGGGAAAAATCTGTGCATTTAGGGCATAACAAAGGTCGATCTTTTTACATTGGGAATTTATCGCCGGTGTTGATTCCGAAATCCTCGGGACAAGTTGATACGGATTTCCAACAAAATATCTGCCTTGGATATTTTTTTTAAAAGAATATTAGCCATGTTTACATGATTAATATTCCCCTTTCCCTCCAGCTAAGCGTAGCTTGTGCTAGGAGTAGAGCAATGGGTGGCGTTTAAACAGCGCCGTAAGTAAATGTACAGGTTTTTTTCTTGATAAATGAAACTAGTGTTTTACAAGTACAAAATGTGATTTAAAAATTATAGGTTTAAACCCCCTACTTCTAATTCTAACACAAGCTATACTTAGCTAGAGAGAAGAAGGAAACTTTTTACCACAAACTTATACCACAAATTAATAATAATTAATTTAGATGTATTCAGCATTATTTGCATAAATAAGTTTAAGTTTACATTAGTTTACATTGAGAAAAATAAACTAGATTAGTAAAGTTCAAAATAGAAATTAAAAAAAAAATATATACTTATTCATTATTAATTTTTGTTTTTATTCTGATATCAGTTTATTTTATAAACAAGATAGAGATGAAGAGCTACGATGCCACAGACAGATACATAGATACACACGTCAAACTTATAACACCCCTCTTTTTGGGTCGGGGGTTAAAAAAACTCTTATGTTAATGTACAAAAAAATATATCTAATATTCAAGTATGTTACCTACTATTCATTTTGAAATGCTATTTGGTAAGTCAAAATTATCTACAATGAAATCTTGCATCATCAAAAGCAAATAAAGTAAGACAATGAAATTAAACCTTCAACATTAGAAGTGAGAGAAGCCAAAAATAATTTAGCAAGTAGCCATTTAAAGAACCTGAAGAGATTAAAGGGTCTTCTTCAACTTAATCTTCCCGATTACCCGTGGCATCTTTATTACTTGTAATAAGACATTAAAATAGACCCACGTTGAAAATGATGGATTCCGCACCGTTCTTTTCGCCGCGATGTTTTCCCCTTTCGTCTTCGCCTTTTTGTCTAGCGAGATTACGTCTTTGTTATACTAGACGAACAATGGCAACGGTTTTCATAGAACCTTTTTTGTAGTTTGAAGTTGCAAACTAAACTTGTAATATTATCTAGGTCATTCCGTTGAGGAGATGGACACAAAAGATCGGGTTATTTAAGGGATATTGTCTGATGGATGCAGTGAAACCTCGTTTAAGCTGTCGTGAGTGATCATCATCATTATCATTATCAACCAATAGACGTCCACAACTGGACAGTGGACATAGATCTCTTGAAGGGATTGCCACACACCACGGTTTTGCACCGCCTGAATCCAACGGCTTCCTGCAACTCGTTTGATTTTCATGGATGGTTTTCATAGATTTTTTTTGTAGTTTTTAAGTAAGCAACGACTTGGATATAAAAAAAACTTCATTTTTTAAATCCCGATCGAATCTCCGAAGTTGAAAAACTTGGAAATGTTTAACGAACGTCAAAACAACCTTTTATGCCCTCAAACTTTCTGATATCGAAGTCAAAATTACCGAAGCAATTTGTTATACTTAGTACAGTCACTGAATATCGGCATCTCGTTAGTTCCCCTTGTGCTTCGATGAGTTCCCTAACAGTCCTCTCTATAGTTTCATTTTGTTTACACTCTTTGAATGTACTGCTTGTATCTAACCTTATGGGTTCCGTACGTCCACATGAATAAAACAGAATCACTCGTGTGTTTATCTGTCTCTATCACAGCCAGTTTGCTACGAATCTATTAAACTGATTAGGTTATGAATTCCTATGACCCAAACACGATATATTATCACCTATTATACATTTTGGATATGTAAACTGTACCTACCGTGTGAAGATATATTTGTGTGTTTTGTGAAAATTTCAACTCTCTATCTATTACGGTTCATGAGACACAGTCCGCTGACAGATAGACAGATAGTCGGACAGATGGACGGAGGGACAGACAGTGGAGGCTTAGTAGCGTCCCGTTTACACGATTCGAGTTCGGCGGAACCTAAAAAAATAAGAAAATAGCAGACATAAAGCAACTATCTAGTAGTATAATCGCCGCAGGTGTATAAAATCTGGATGTACATTTGCGCTCCATGTTACTTCAAGACATGAAACCTAAATCCCCTCAGACGCGGAAACCCAAGCCCCTTTTATTTACACTTCCACTTTTAGCAGCCACTTGATAAATTATTTCGAAAATGGTCAAGAGAACCACAGACTTAGAATGTCTAGATGCCGCATTTTCATAAATTAGTATGAAAACCAACCATCCTATAAAATATTATAGGATGGTTGGTTAATACAATATTTTCGTTTTTTTTTCGTTCTCCAACTTTATTGGGGATATTGCCTAACGGTCAGCGGACTTAAAACCTTCTCCCCTCCTTCGCTATCTTTCGGTAACATCTGTGCATTTTATCTGAAAAATGGCTTTCCCTAGCCGCTACCTTGTTTCTGCCTATCAAATTCGTCCTTAATAATTTGTTTATTAGAGCATACAGCATTTCAGCGCATGCATTCCACTTTATAATAAGATTTATAGGGGCTATTGGATTACCTTCTTCCTGGGATTTTTATATATTTTCTTACCTACGATGACGTAGCGCGAGTTATTTCATGAAGATCCATAATCACAAGATTCAATCGCCATGCGCCAGTAAGCTTTGAAACAGACTTTGACAGTAGAGAGCATCGATTTTTCATATTTGGAAAGAGGAATGACAGTTTTGACAGAGAAATGTAAATAACAAGTGTAAATTAAAAATTTATTACACCCCCGACCAGTGAAGGTTACAGTAACTAGAAAAGAGCTGCTAACTTTCGAACCGATTTTATTGGATTATAGCTACTGATAGACACTCTCGATCAAGCCACCTTTCAAACAAAAAAAACTAAATTAAAATCGGTTCATTAGTTTAGGAGCTACGATGCCACAGACAGATACACAGATACTCAGATACACACGTTAAACTTATAACATCCCTCTTTTTGGGTCGGGGGTTAAAAAAGGCGCTTGGCTCAAATTTCGAGCACGCCTGGATGGACGGCTTGCGGAATTTAGCTACTCTATGGCCAACCATTATTTCAGTAGGGCTTGATAAAATTTCCGGGACAGGGAAAACATTACCGGGAAGGGTACAAGGTAATGAATCAATTCATGAGTGCTGTGATTTAGGCGCAAGGTCGCAGGGAGGTCGGTTTTTAATTAGGCAAAGAGGGTTAGGTTATGCGTCGACACATACCGTCTTTCCATTGTTTTTCGGGCTACCCGCAAAAATAGCTCGGCGATTTACGATGCCGTTTTTCGGTCATTCATTTGTAGTCGGGGCTTTGAAAGATAGTGCTATTTCTAGCTTGGCGTAGGTGGGTAATTATGGAGTGGTAAGAAAATATAAAGGATATTCTTATTTAAAGGTTCTTACTGTAGATACGAGTAGAGCGGTGAATAGAAAATGTTTTGTGCTCTTTGAAAGTAAAATAAAAGTAGCATAAGGAGAAAACTTTATGCTTGCAAGAAATTATAGTTTCTTTTTCTTACAAGCGATACCTTAACGGTTAAGGAGCGGACTAAAATCCAGAAGGTCAGCGGTTCAAACCCTACCCGTTACGCTATCTAATTGTTGTACCTACTCCTAGCACTTAAACTTTACGGTTAGATGGAGCGGAAAGGGAAATATTAGTCACGGTTAACATGGCTTATATTCTTATACTAGATGATGTCCGCGACTTTGTCCGCGTGGGTTTGGGTATTTAAAAATCCCGTGGGAACTCTTTGATTTTCCCGGATAAAAAGTTGCCTATGTAAATTTCCGGGATGCAAGCTACCTCTGTATCAAATTTCATATTAATCGGTTAAACGGATGGGCATTTAAGCATCCCGTGGGAACTCTTTGATTTTCCGAGATAAAAAGTAGCCTATGTCCTTCCCCGAGATGTAAGCTAACTCTGTACCAAATTTCATCAAAATCGGTTCAACTGGGTGTTCTGTGAAAAGCTAGCAGACAGACAGACAGACAAATAGACAGACAGAGACACTTTCGCATTTATAATATTAATATGAATGAAAAAAACTTTAGTGAACAGACTAATAGATTGGTAAACAGAAGTAAAGAGTAGTAGATATTGACAAAACGTATACAGGGTGGAATTTTGTAATGCCACCTGAAGGGAAAGTACTAAGTAGAAAATTTCACTCAAAGAAAACATTCCTTTATTTTTGAATAGAAAGAAAACTGCATAAAAGTACAGGTTGTAATTTTTACAGATTTTAGTCGGTTCGATTCCCAGGCGTGGCAAGTGAATTTTCGAAAATCTTTGAATGCAGTTTTCTTTCTATTCAAAAATAAAGGAATGTTTTCTTTGAGTGAAATTTTCTATCTACAGTATTAAGAGTACTTTCCCTTCAGGTGGCATTACAAAATTCCACCCTGTATAATGTAGGTATATTCATATTTTCCCTTATGTTATATTACCGTAATTTCATTGTTTCTTTTTCAATTACATTAAAAGAAATCCTCAAAGGAACCTCAAAGACAAACCGAATAAAGAGAACGGTACAAGTACAAACGAAGAAAGAGATTTTTATTTTGTCTCAGTGTATGAAAACAACACTTTGTTTCGAGGTAAGTGCTTAGGCCATAATACTTGAGCATTCTAGAAACACAGGGATACACCGTTGGCCAAATTGAGTAGGCCATTATTTTTCGCAATTTCTTTTATTTTTATTTTTAAGGAATTGACGATTTAAAAAGTCTAAAATATCAATTTTTTTGAATAAATTGATTGCTCGATTGATCTGATTAATTGATACAGTATTTTATATAGTTCGCAAAAACAGACCATGCTTCGGCTCCTGATTAGGTTAATTTAGACTGAGGCTACACGATGCGTCTCCGGTGCGTTGCAAGAATTTTTATTAAAAGAAATTACTCTTCTTTTATTTTTATTATTTTTAGAGTTATGTACCTCAAAATGAAAAACGGGATTTCTACTATAACTTATTCTAATAACGGTAAACTCTCCGTATTTTGTGTATGTCAAGAAAACCTATAGGGTACTCGCCGTTGACCTAGAATTATGAAATTTGGTAGGTAAGTAGGTCTTATAGAACAAGTAAAGGAATAAATACGAAAACAGTGAATTGGTGGTTACAACACACACAAAAAAAATTAAAATGCGTTCACAAAAAAAAATATTTACTAAATCACATGGTGCCGTTGTGTTAACTTGCAGTGTTGCATATAAAATGGTACGGAACCTTTTATATGCGAGTCCAACTCGCACTTATCCGGTTTTTTTATTATTCAGATACAAGGTAGCCTCTGACTGCAATCTCACCTGGTGGTAAATGATGATGCAGACTAAGATGGAAGCGGGCTAACCTGCAAGGGGTATGGTAGTATTCATTATCACCCAAATAATCATAATTCTCACCTACTACATTAAACTAGCGAAACATATAACTACTCGTAAAAAGTGGCCACTTTTCTCGGCCACAAGTGTACGTGAACGTTTACGCATTTTAGCTAAAACGTTTCCTACGCCTGTCTTGAGATTTGCGTGTTCCACGTAATGCATCGCGTGGGCCCTTAACAGCTTTTGTTTTTATTTTATTCTAGCTATTTGTAGCTGGAACTTTATCTCAGACTTTTTATATTATCTCAAAGAGCGCCGGTCTTAAGTATCAGGTAAGTACCAAAGCCATAGAAATAGAAAAGATTTTTATATAAACAAGAGTAAATTATTATTTATAACACCCCCGACAAGTGAAGGTTACAGCAACTAGAAAAGAGCTGATAACTTTCAAGCGGCTGAATCGTTTTTTTTAGATTATAGCTATGAACACTCGATCAAGCCACCTTTCAAACAAAGAAAACTGAATTAAAATCGGTTCATTAGTTTAGGAGCTACGATGCTACAGACAGATACATAGATACACACGACAAACTTATAACACCCCTCTTTTTGGGTCGAGGGTTAATAAATACAAGTGTCTCGTCCCGGCTTCGCACGGATATAATATCTTTCCGAGTTCTCAGTCGACTTGATTTCTTCCGACATCTTGAACAAATATCGTCGAATTTCAACAAATTAACTAAAATTAAATCAAACCATACATCTAAAACCTTCCTCTTGAATCACTCTATCTATACTAATATTATAAAGAGGAAACCTTTGTATTTTTGTATGTTTGTATTGAATAGGCTCAAAAACTACTGGACCGATTTCAAAATTTCTTTTACCATTACTTAGAGGGATTCTTCCGAATCCGTATAGGCTATATTTTATCCCGGAAAATAGAAAAAATAAATGTCCACCCGTGCGAAGCCGGGGCGGGTCGCTAGTCTATTGATAAAAGCACATTAAAATCCGTTGCGTAGTTTAAAAGATACCTACCTACCTACAGAGCAACTTCATTTTATGTACTAAGTACTTATAAGCGGTAATAGCTTAGTGGTTAAGACGCCGCCGACCGTCCACCTAGTTGGGGCTCCGCCCCGCACATTACTTTATCATCATCATGATCAACCCATCGCCGGCTCACTACTGAGAAAGGATCTCCTCTCGAACTGAGAAGGGTTTCGGTCATAGTCTACCACGCTGGCCCAGTGTGGAGTGGCACACTTCACACACCTTTGAAAACATTAAGACGACTCTATTTTTACTCACGCCTCTACAAAAGCTCTTTACTGTGTGGGCGGAAAATGAGCAAATAAATATTATTACTTTCATTAACTCCCCTATCTTTCAATGGCCTCTAATGATGGAATGTGTACCTCCCACCTAATTACTAGAGATGGATCATTTCACGAGTAGCTTGTGAAAAATCACGAGAAAAGCGTTTTCATAATAATGTTGCACTTGTACTTGCGGAGTCTGTCAAAAATCACACAGAAAAAATTACAAAAAGTTAAAAAATTATGACATTAATTTTAATCTTGCTTTATTTTATTTCGTCATAAATTCGAGCTAAGACTTTAAAGTGGGCGCGAGCAAAAACACTCGCGAAAGAGTTAAGAGTGTGAGCTTAAAAGAGAAAACATCTTAATTACCTAGTGCAGCAAAGTATTAATAAGTGCGATTGGGAGATCACTTTCCTAAAAAAATCACCTGTAAAATATCAGCGCTATTGGATTTGATCTTGGTTTCTAATTAAATTAATATAGCAATCGATTACATTAGTGCGAAAGCTTGGTGCGAAAGTTGAAAAAATCACTCCTAGGGAAAACTCACTAGTGAAAAAATAGTAATTTTACCAAATGAGAATCATTTAAAAGTAGCAATATAACACCCATCTCTGGTAATTACGGCATTCTTGATTGGAGGTCCCATAATTAGATCTTGATCGTACGCCGTAACGTAATCAATTTTGGGCTAACAAACTTTACACGGACCATCGCCTGTACCTTCGATATAAGACATTTTCGCACATCACCCACAACATTTTCTATGCGTGTCAAAGGTCCTTATTTCGTACACGTAAGGTTAAAGATTGCGTAACGGGGTGTAATGGTAATTTTGTCGGCCAAATAGAGCGTTATTCCACTATCAGCGAGAACATTCGATTTCTTGCCTTTGATAAGATCCGTTGGGGTTGCGTAGCGATTTTTCTTCATACATACACTATTTATATATATATTAGATATAATATGGCGTAGAATACTCGCGTCATATTATATGCTCTTGCCTATTAAAAATAACTCTTTTTACACGACTGTCCAAAAAAAGGAGTGTAATGTTTCAGTTTCAGTAAAGGATGCAAACTTTAAATATTATAGAAGTTTCTAGCGGGAGGCTTCGGCCGTGGCTAGTTACCACCCTACCGGCGAAGCTGTGCCGCCAAGTAATTTAGCGTTCCGGTACGATGCCGTGTAGAAACCAAAGGGTTCAATAAAAACTGCCATACCCCTTTCAGGTTAGCCTGCTCTCCTCTTAGACTGCATCATCACTTACCACCAGGTAAGAATGCAGTCAACAAAGAGTCAAAGTCTAACTTGTATCTGAATAAAAAAAAGAAATCTTAATTGAACATTAGAGAAGTACCTATAGCACATTCACTTTGAAAGCACTTGTAAAAGTTTATTCGAATAAAAATCTTAAATCTTTCTATTTCTTATTTTATATCTGTAACTCCCAGAAATGGGTTCTACGAGTCACACAGTACCTACCTACTATAGGTAACAGTAACAAATACTTTTCCGTACTAAAAATCTTAAGTTTTTGGCAGAGCATTAATTCTATCCAAAGACAAACAGTTGCATGTTTAAAGTAAACACCTTTACAAATGGCCCTATCAAAATCAAATTGACCATAGTGAAGGGGAGCGAGTCACACATTCCAAGAGGATCCTGAACAAACATTGGTCGTACCTATACCTACTCACTATTTGATCCCGGTAGGCTTTAGTATTGAAAATAACATGTTCCGCATTTACTGACATTCCGGAGCTTTTAAAATATTATTTTGGTAATAGGTGGATTTGACCTGCAGCTCGCTCCAGCAATGCGCGGGAACTCGATCGCTTTTATACATGGCATAATATTGTATATCAAATCTTTGAAAAGAGCAACCGCCGAGTTTCTTGCTGCTTCTTCTCGGTAGGAAAGGCATTCCAAACCAGTGGCAGATGCTTTTGACGATTCAAAAGAACTTGTAAAAGTCTAATTGAATAAAAACATTATATTTTGAATTTGAATTACATTAGGTACATGAATTTTAAGTGAACTAAGCATATCTTGTTTTAAAGAATCACACTAATAGTATAAAGGAGAAAGTTTGTATGTGTATGTGTGTGTGTGTGTGTGTGTGTGTGTGTGTGTGTGTGTGTGTGTGTGTGTGTGTGTGTTTGTTACTCCTTCACGCAAAAACTACTGGACGGATTGGGCTGAAATTTAGAATGGAGATAGATTATACCCTGGATTAGCACATAGGCTACTCTTTATCCCGGAAAATCAAAGAGTTCCCACGGAAATATTAAAAAACCTACATCCACGCGAACGAAGTCGCGGGTATCAGCTAGTTTGTTATATACTATGCAGAGATAATATTACTAATTGAAGAAGTAAAGGAGGCTACAAGACAAAACACGAGGCAAGACTGAAGCGGCTCCAATTTGGCTACATTTTAAACAAAGGCTGCCTCTGAAAAGATTATGAATATAGCTCAGGCTTGCTTCCAATTACCGCCTAGTCTTTGTCATTAAACCTTTTAGCGCTAAGCTCCTTATCGAGCCTGAAATCCGAGAAATTATACAAGACATTCTTACTAAATAAGTTATTTATGGCGATGAAGGAACTTGTGAAGCAAAGACTAATTATTATTAACTAGGTGACCCGCCCTAAATTCATTCGGATAGAATTTATGAACCTTTTCTTGTAAGTAATTTAGAGAAAACCTATGTTGCTTAATCCAGTGGTTTAAGTTGTTTGTTGATTATGTCAGTCCATTAGTTTCTCCATTTATCCATCCATACTTCCATACTAATATTATAAATGCGAAAGTGTGTCTGTCTGTCTGTCCGTCCGTCTGTCTGCTACCTGTTCACGGCCCAACTGTTTAACTGATTCTGATGAAAATTGGTACAGAGTTAGCTTTGTCCCGGGGACGGACATAGGCTACTTTTTATCCCGGAAAATCAAAGAGTTCCCACGGGACTCTTAAAGACCCGCTTAATCGATTTGTATAAAATTTAGTATCGAGGTAGCTTGCGTCCCTGTCATTGACATAGGCAACTTTTTATCCTGGAAAATCAAACAGTTCCCACGGGATTTTTAAAAACCTAAATTCAAGCGGACGAAGTCGCGGACATCCTCTAGTAATTATATAAATCTGAGAAATTATACAAGACATTCTCACTAAATAAGTTATTTATGAAGGAACTATGAAAGAACTTCTAAAACACAAGGATTCTTTATTAACTGGGTGACCTGCCCCGGCTTTCCTTGGGTGGAATTTCTGAAAACCCTTTTTTAGTGAAGATTACGTACTTACAACGTTTCAAGGATAGCACAAGTAAGACAGACAGACAGATTTTATAATTAAAAATACTGATGTAGAATAGAGATTAGAAATAATAATATTTAGTATTCTGTGGTAAAGCGTAGGCGAGTGTTATTTTAATGTTAGAAACATCGATGTTAGAAATGATTATATTTAGTTCTAAGGTAAGTATAGACTACTGCTTTATTATATTATTATATTATTATTGTTTATAGGTCACTGATACTTAAGGATATCAAATTGTTTAGACAAAAAATATTGATATTAAAATTTTCCTCCGATTAATTTTCAACGACGCTGAAACTAAAGTACATAGGTACCTACTAATCCCAACAAAACAGAACAGAACGAAGATAAATCCATCACTGAACAATTAAAAGCAAGTTTCCAAAGATAAATGAATACTCCATTTTGTAAATCAATTCGGCCACTCAAACTTAAGCCGAGAACAGCAATAGATGTACTGTTATTTATCGTGAAAGTGACTGATCGAGCTGCAATTAAGCCTGTCATGTCGGGAGACCGCATGACGGATGAGATGGGGTGACGGCGTCGAATTTATAAATTGTAGTTATACTTTATTGTGTCGATATTAGGAAAGGTTGGTAGACTTGGGCCCCTGAAATATCACTTCAAGATTATGAACTGTATATAGAGAGAGATAGCTGCCAATTTTGGATAAAAGTTTTGACTTTAATTTCATCTCCATCACTTTAGAAACATAAATGTAATGTATCTATCTACTTATTTTTAGATATCTAAGTATACATATGAAAAGAATGAATAATCTATCAATGCACAGCTCTACTAAGATTAAAAAAAGGTAAGGCAGCTAGTATACCTAATGTAATTCAAATTCAAAATATTTTTATTCAATGAGACTTTTACAAGTACTTAGAAATCGTCAAGAGTATTTACCACTGGTTCGGAATGCCTTTCCTACCGAGAAGAACCAGCATGAAACTCGGCGGTTGCTCTTTTCAAAGATTTGATATACAATATTATGCCATGTATAAAAGTTATTGAAGTTCCGCGCATTGCTGGAGCGAGCTGCAGGTCAAATCCACGCTCTTTTATCATTTACATAATCTTCGATTGTATAATGTTTTTCTCAGGAGCATAGTTTTAATAGATTTTTTAAACTTGTGTAATGGCAAGTCGAAAATTGATTGCGGAATTTTGTTATAAAAAGATTAAACCCATTCCCACAACTGACTTTTGGACCTTCCTGAGGCGGAGAGTGGTCCGTCGGCAAGCCTGTTACGGTGTCTAGTCAGCCTGTTATGTAGTAACTATTTATTTATCATTGATATACTTACCTGCTTTAAGAGGGGTCTCTCCGTCACTCGCTCCATACAAACGTAGTTCGTCTCTCATTGGAATACTAACCAATCATGCTCAATGAAATTTTGTAGAAACGTTCCGGCAACTAATATCTATGCCTGTGGTTTCTCAGATTTCCGTTAAAATATTCGGTTTCAAAACGCGGTCTTAAAAATTCACATACAAATCTTTGAGCCCCTGTTATTTTAAAACTACACATTTTTAGAAAATCTAAAACACCACAGGCACAGATATTAGTTTCTAGAATATGTTTGCAATATTGTGGCTATCTTTAGTGGCTTAATATTCAAATGAAATTGGGGATACGATTGTACGGCGTAAGTGACGGAGAGAGTCCTCTTAATATCATTGATTTACAGCATAATATTTTTTCGTATCTCAAATGAGCGCTCGTGATTGACGTCGAGGTCGGTTCTAATCTGTAATGTGATTAATAACCCCATTGTTATGCCCCATCATAACCTTGCGGCGGCGGAATTATTTCACTATCCATTATTCCGAGATGGAATTATGACATTTGACCTACATTTCTAAAGCAACCGACCCAAAAAGAGGGGTGTTATAAGTTTGACGTGTGTATCTGTGTATCTGTCTGTGGAATCGTAACTCCTAAACGAATGAACCGATTTTAATTTAGTTTTTTTTTGTTTGAAAGACGGCTTGATCGAGAATGTTCTTAGCTATAATCGAAGAAAATCGGTTATGTTTGATAGTTATCAGCTTTTTTCTAGTTTTCTTATAGATGTTTTTGTGTCGGGGGTTTTTTTTAATTTTCAGTTATAAATAAAAATCTTTTTATTTCTTTATCTAGGACAGCTTTGACAGCCTCTCTGGTGCAGTGGTGAATATTTAAGTTTTATAAATAAAAGGTTTCGAGTTCGATTCCCGGCAGGAGCAATTCGCAAAATTTCAATTCTTAAATTGTCTCTGGTCTGGAAGTATGGGCCATGGCTAGTTACTACCCTACTGGCAAACATAAGCCACAAATTATATTTTAGCCAATAGATGATGATGCCCGTGACTTCATCCGCGTGGAATTAGTTTTTTTTTTTAACCTCATGGGAATTCGTTTAATACTTTTTAATGAATGAAAAAACAACCATGTAGGGCCAAAAATATAAACGCAGAGCATGGTTAAACTCAGTAGAACCAACTAGTGACTACTATATTCAGATTTCATGCGAAAATATGTTTTTCACTATTCTAAATTCAATATTCGATTCTCTGAGATCTCGCAAAAAGTACGAGATAACACCCCTCTTTTTGGGTCGGGGGTTAAAAATAGAGATTAAAAGAGATAAATCTCAGCTGGGAAGTGTCTCATATCTTCCGGCACTAAATTTTCACCTAACGTCCATCACCGTAGCAATACTGCACCTGGATGGAAAAGTATCGCAACTCACTTTATAGCGATTTTGAGTTACAATATTATTCTAAGCGAAGAAAAAATACAACGGGACTCTATGATAAACCATCACTGTCCGTCCGTCTATCCAACCATCTGTCTGTCTATCAGAGGGCTGTATCTCATGAATGTAGTAGGTAAAGAGTACAATTTTTCCTAGCGTGCATTTTTATAGCCGCTATAACAACAAATAATAAAAGTACTTATCAAAAATATTGTGCCCATGGCGGCCTTCAACATTAGCGACGTAACTAAATTAACTTTTTTCGTATTAAATTAACTTCAATTGTAACCTCAGGCATTGTGTCTCAACTTACAATTGTTTTTAATTACTTAATAAAGTAATTAACTAATCATGTTGAATTGTATGCCTAAATTACAATGCCATTTTGTTAATTGTGTGCTTATATCTATTTCGGAAAGTATTTGTAGCTCACAAAAAATAGTAAATTAAGTACTTACTTATAACAATAACATAAAAATGTAAATTACATGAAAATGAAGATTTTCCCTTGTTGAGAAAAATATCTATAGTGTTATGGGTTAATAGAACTTAATAGAATTTTTTCAATCTTTGACGCGCTTCCCTGTAAAGTTGCGAAAAATGGGATACGATATTTTTCCTTGCAGCTGTCGAATAGGCGTCCGTATGATTTGTAGCGCCATACAACAATTTTTCATTTTCACTGTGCCCACTAAATCACGCCGACAACTCGACTATTGGTACCTTTACCCTGAATCTGTGCAAACAATTTAAAGTTATATCTTGTTCATCTTAAAGTCTACTTTGCGTTGGAGTAAATAGAGGAGGTGTAGAGTGTTCTTAATCTTATTTAAACTGTATTGAAACCAATTTAGTGTTAGCTATGGTAGAATTCACATAGTTTAAATTAAACTATATATTTTATGACGTATCAGTTACCGAATAAGTACATATTTGCATATGGACGTAGAAGGTGAGAGATAAAGAAGAGGAGAAGAAGGGGTGACACCAGCGTTTCTGACCTCTCGCTCTCGCTCGGGAGTCGAAGTGAGATAGGTATTAGGAGCTCTCGATCTACCTTTATCTACATTTATGGCTATTCTGAATATAAATAGTATTTTTATGCCGTATGATAATGGACATGAAGTTCAACAATTTTTTTTCAACCCTCACTTTTCATACTAAGCTCCCTTGAAAAATTAGGGGTTCAATTTCAGCTTATATACAGCTCTTAAGTTTATTCAAAACTAGCTGACGCCCGCGACTTCGTCCGCGTGGATTTAGGTTTTTCGAAACCCCGTAGGAACTCTTTGATTTTCCGGGATAACAAGTAGCCTATGTGCTAATCCAGGATATTATCTATCTCCATTCCACAGCCAAATCCGTTCAGTAGTTATTGCGTGAAAGAGTAACAAACATACACACAAACTTTCGCCTTTATAATATTATTAGTGTGAAGTGTGATAGTGTGATTGATGGCTGTGATACACAAATACAGACGGATGGAACGAAACTTTAAGATTTTACTAAGGAACTCTAAAGCTTTTTCAAGGAAAATATTCGCTGGATGAAGTTATACGTTAAGATGAAGTCCTCAGCGGGTAATGTGGGTTGATTGTATGAATTAATGGTGCGGCTCGCGGTCGCATTGTGCCAGCCTGCTCATTGCGTGCGTAATGTTGGGGAAAACGATCCTGTCGATCTTCAACAGGGAACCATGTCTTCACATCGCATTCAATTACTTAATACATGTTCTGTAGCTGCAATTTGTGGTTGACGATCTGATTGGTCCAATTTAAGAATTGTAGAGCAGTTAAACTCCTCTGATTGGTTAAATTTAAGCACTTTGGAGTCGTCAAACTCTTTCAAGATTGCGTGCCTAATGTTGGGGAAAACAATCCTGTCGATCTTCAACAGGGAACCATGTCCTTACATCGCATTGAATTACTTAATACATGTTCTGTAGCTGCAATTTGTGGTTGGCGATCTGATTGGTCCAATTTAAAAATTGTAGAGCAGTTAAACTCCTCCGATTGGTCAAATTTAAGCACATTTTACAGATTTTTTCGATCAAGATTACAGCTTTATCATCATTTTGTAACGTTATTACGCACTATTTACTTGAATTAGATTTGTGACGATTGTATTTGCGTTAGGATATTTTTTTCCAATTTCTAAATAAAGTTTATCTGCCGAATAAAGATATCTTGGCAGATTTAAAATACAGATTATACTGGCAAAGAGCTTTTATTCTTGCCTCATCTGCATCGTCAATATCAACCAGTACACGCCCAGTGTTGGACATAGGCTTCTTGTAGGGACTTCCTCACGCCATGGTTGCCTATCCTGAATCCAGCAGCTTTATTCACTCATTCATTATTTAGTTGGACACCTAATACTTGTCGATAGAAAAATTGGCAGTAAATATTAAGAATTCTGTTGGTTGAATATTCTGGTTTACCGAAGTTTTCAAACAGTCATATTAGTCAGACAGAGTCACCGAGCGGCTCGTCTTGATTATAAATGCTGGTTAGTGACTGGCAAGCCGTCCACGGGGTATATATATGACAGAATGGTGGGCAGTAGAAAAGTATTTAAAAATAAAGTGAAATGGTGTGTTCGTAATGAGGAAATGATTAAGATGGACATACTAGCTATGTATAGAAGGGAGAAAAATTTTCCGAAATTTTGGACTGCAACAAAAAAATTGCAGCACAAACAAAGCCTGCCTGTATCCGTGGATGGCTTGCAGGAGCCCAGAGAAATAGCAGAATTATTCGCCTCGAAGTTCAAAATACACTCGATGTCAGCTCAAAGTCCGCAGACGGCAACTCGCCCTGTCGTTGCTGCGCAACCAGTGGTGCAGTTGACAGTCGACGATGTAGCCAAGGCAGTACGTGGAATGAAGCGAGGCAAGTCTCCTGGCCATGACGATCTTAGTATAGAGCACATTCTATATGCGGGTGAAGTCCTATGGTCCAAGCTATGTGTGCTTTACAATTTATGTGTGAAGCATGCATACCTTCCTGATCCTCTCATGAAGACAGTAGTCGTGCCCATCGTCAAGTGCAAAACAGGAGACTTGGGCTCGTCTAACAACTATAGGCCTATTTCTCTGGGCACCATAGTGGGCAAGGTGTTTGAGCGCCTGTTGCAGCCCGAACTGCTGCAGAAGGTGTGTATAGATGACGCACAGTTTGGCTTCCGTCCCGGTGTCTCAACAGACTCGGCCATCGTCAGCCTCAAGCACACGGTTGACTATTATGTCAGCCGTAACACGTCAGTTTACGCTTGCTTTCTGGATCTGAGCCGCGCTTTTGATCTAGTGAATTATGAAATCCTCTGGAGCAAATTGCGCGGCTCAGGTGTCCCTAAATCAGTGGTAGAGGTGTTGAGATACTGGTATGGGGGACAAACAAATCACGTAAGGTGGGGCGACACGACCTCTGATGCCTACAGATCAGAGTGCGGGGTTCGTCAGGGCGGACTGACCTCTCCGGATCTTTTTAATGTGTACGTCAATGACTTGATCGGAGGCCTGAGGAGCACTGGAGTCGGCTGCCATATCGATGGTGTTTGCTTTAACAACCTGAGCTATGCGGACGACATGGTGCTCCTTAGCCCGTCGGTCAAAGGTCTCAGAAAGTTACTGTCAGTCTGTGAGAATTTTCTAAACTAGCTGACACCCGCGACTTCGTCCGCGTGGATTTAGGTTTTTCAAAATCCTGTGGGAACTCTTTGGTTTTCCGGGATTAAAAGTAGCCTATGTGCTAATCCAGGATATTATCTATCTCCATTCCGAATTTCAGCCAAATCCATCCAGTAGTTTTTGCGTGAAGGAGTAACAAACATACACACACACACACACACACACACACACACACACACATACAAACTTTCGCCTTTATAATATTAGTGTGATCTCACGGACTGAAGTACAATGTCTTGAAGACTGAAATGTTGATTTTTAAAGCAGGGAAGGGTCCGGAGAGGATTCCCGAAGTGTTTTTGGACGGGACAGCGGTTCGGGTCGTTAGGCAGTTCAAATATCTTGGCCACATCGTCACTGACGATCGTAAGGACGATCTTGACATGGAGCGAGAAAGGCGGGCATTGTCGGTTCGGTGCAACATGCTCGCGCGCAGATTTTCTAAATGCAGTACAGAAGTAAAGGGCACCCTCTTCAGGGCTTACTGCCAGTGTTTTTATACCTGTCAGTTATGGTACCGGTACAAGAGGGCGTCCTTTAGCACCATAAGGGTGCAATATAATGATGCATACCGCATCCTTATGAAGCTTCCAAGATACTGCAGCGCATTGAGCATGTTCGCCGAGGCGGGAATGCCCGATTTCTTTGCTGTTATCAGGACGCGGATATCTTCCTTTTGGGAAAGATTGCGTGGTTCTGATAACAGCATCCTCCAGGTGGTAGGCCAGGACTTACGCAGTTCAATAATAGCACATTGGAGGTTGATGCATCGAGAGTCAAACAGAAAATAGCTCAAAATTGCTCACCTCCAGTGTGCTATTTTGAATTTAATTTAAATAATGTTAATATTATTATAAATTATTATTTAATTTTTGTATACCTTTTTGGGTTTTTACCCTAAATAAAGAAAAATTATAATTATTATTATAATTATTATTATTATTAATATTTTATTGCACCATTTGTTGGAATATTACTTTAATTAACTTTCATAAAACTGCATTCAATGTAGGTACGGGTAATTTTAGACGATAGTTCTAAAACAAAATATTCCTTTTACATTTATTTTAATGGAAGAGTTTATATTCTCTTTGTTCGAAAAGAGATTCAAGTTTTAAAACTATAATATAGTAAAATTCAGAAAGAAGAAGATAATATAACTTCAAAAAATACAATGCTTTTTCAAGCATGGTAACTATTTTGTTTGAAAAAAAGTCGCTATTCTCATCGTCTCGCTGATTTAAACAAGCAGTTTAAAAAACTCAACGAGCTATTTTCATGAAAATTTACAAAAAAAAAATAATTCTAAAGTAGGCTTTACTTTGTGAAATTTGATATTTCTTGAGTATTGTTGGTAAAATCCGAAGCGAAAATTCGTATGTCTATGGTAAAATCTTTCAACGATATTGAATTTCAAAAAAATTCAGTCAAGCGCGAGTCGGACTCGCACATAAAAGGCTTTCGTACAGACATACAAGAATAACTTCTTTAATTATTATTGCAGACATTTTGAATTTTTTATTATAATTGTTGTTATAGCGGCCAATAGAAATACACATTATCATACTATTATGGTTCACAAGATACAGGTCACTGACAGACAGACAGACGGATAGATGGAAAGCGGAGGCTTAGTAATAGGGTCCCTTAGTACACTTCGGGTACGGAACTCTAACAAGTAATTTGATTTCTGCCCTACTTTCAACACGAGCGATAAGACTTTATCAGAATCAAATTGGCCATACCGAAGGGCGGGTAACGCATGTTGAATAGATCCTGAACAAACATGGACGTACCAAGTGCAAATAGAAGATGGCCGAAATCTTTTACAGACTATAAAAAAGGAGGACTTTACGAAATGTGACACGTGTTCGTTTTCAGGGTTCCGTAACTGATGGGTGCCGACGGGACCCTTACAACGAATACGGTGTCACATTTCCTTCGTCTATTTTTAACCCCCGATCCTGAGGGGTGTTATAAGTTTGACGTGTGTATCTGTGTATCTGTCTGTGCATCGTATCTAAGTAAGTAAACTAATCAATGAACCGATTTTAATTTAGTTTTTTTTTTGTTTTAAAGGTGGCTTGATGGAGAGTTTTCTTAGCTACAATCCAAGAAAATCGGTTCAGCCGTTTGAAAGTTATCAGCTCTTTTCTAGTTACTGTAACCTTCACTTGTCGGGGGTGTTATAAATTTTTAATTTACACTTGTGTCTTATTGAAGAGTCGGTTTGTCAGTCATTTGTTATTGCCTAAGTTATTTGTTTCAGTTCGTATAACATGCATTTTCACTCAATATTATAGCAATGATATAGAATGTTACAATAAATTAACCAACGGTATTCTATTAACCTACCCAATAGTATTGGATAGCAAAATATGAGCCGATATTTTAGATGTATCGGAAATTGGGAGAAATAGCTAACGAAATCCTTTCATCGCCTTAATTACGGTACCCGGTGTAACAGCTCCTCGCTCGGAATTATCTACGTCATGCAGGCTATAATGGAATCTCCCTCTTTTTGGGGTTCCATACGTAAAAGGTAAAAAGGAATCCTTATCATCATTGTATGATCATTTCGCTGTTCGTCTATCTGTGTGTCTTTTACCCTTTTTCTCAGGAACACGTAGAAAGGAAAACATCGGAGCAGCAGAAGTTGGTCAAGTAATCGCTTTTTCATACAATAAGAGAATGCAAAATTATACAATTCATATTCATGCGGAAGCTGTGTCGTGTAAGTGAGCTACTACCTTTACTCGTGAAAAACCATTCAATAAGTGTTCCTTAATTGAATTTTATTTCGTTACTAGCCGATGCCCGCGACTTCGCCCGCGTGGATATAGGTTTTTCGAAATCCCGTGGGAACTCTTTGACTTTTCGGGATAAAAAAGTATCTATCTCCATTCCAAATTTCAGCCAAATTTGTCTAGTAGTTTTTGCGTGAAGGAGTAACAAATATACACACACACATACACACAAACTTTCGCCTTTATAATATTAGTGTGATAAGTGTAAAGTAGTTACTACACAACCTGGTGACCTGACTTCGGCTCCTTATGAGACCACGTACATTACGTGTGGCAAATTAAGAAATGTATAGAAGCAATGATTGAATCCCTGGCTCCCTTTTCGCCGGAAAAGAGGAAAATGACGTAAAGGGAGAAATAATTACGTCGCGCTCGCCGATCACGTAGGCAACGTAATTAAGATGGAGAGGACCTCTTGAGCTTGGCTCTCTTGTCGATTGTTCCTGTCGCAGTGGTAGTTTTATCGAGCGATGAGTTCTTATTAACTTGCTTTTTGTTGTCACGCAATCGAAAGAATTTTGAAGAAATGGGGATGATGCCTAGGTCTAAAATAAATTCATCAAGATCATGATCAACCCATTTCCGCCCCACTACTGAGTACGGGTCTCCTCTTAGAATGAGAAGGGTTTAGGCTGCCACGCTGGCCCAATGCGGATTGGCAGACTTCACACACCTTTGAGAAAATGGGGAACTCTTAGCCATGCAGGTTTCCTCACGATGTTTTCCTTCACCATTAAAGCAAATGAAATTTAATTGCTTAAAACGCACATAACTGAAAAGTTAGTGGTGCGTGCCCGGGATCGAACCCCCGACCTCCGATTAGGAGGCGGGCGTTCTAACCACTAGGCTATCACTGCTTATAAAACTATATACTAAAATAAATTATTTCTTCGAAATTAGTAAATAGAGGGCTTTCCAAAGTTTGTAAATCTACATTCGTTGCTAGTTTTAAGTTTGCTAATCAATTTAAATTATCGATTTATCTAAAAAATACGTCAAATTACGTCAAATGTGTATGACGTCACGTCCGTGTATTTCATACAAGCTCCCATACTAAGCGAGCTGTTTGACGTTTGATAAAAAGTCGCTGATCTGACTAGTAGTCACTATCCTTATTCTTAGGTTGCATCCTAACTTGCCAGCAGGTCTGATTTCAGCCAAGCGTTAGTCTATAAAAAAAAAACTAGATAATGCTCGCGACCTCTCCCGCGTGGATTTAGTCTTTTCTAAAATTCTAAAAAAAGTCTAAAAATCCTGTGTTTTTTTTTTGGTTTTTTAGGATAAAAAGTAGCTTATATTCGCCTCCAGGATGCAAGCTGTTACTTTCTGATTTGTCGTTATAAGTTTTATTATTGCTAAACGCGAAGTTTTTTGGATTGGGGCACTTTTGTCCGTCATAATAAAGTCTGTCCACAGTAAAGACACGTTTCAACATCAATTTAAATCGACTCTATCATTCATGTGTCATGTCCGTGGCATTAATTTACTGACTCCAAATCCCAATATTTGCCAGATTGCGTGCAGCAGCATTCTGCAGCAACAGCTGTTTTGATTTCACGCAATGTGCATTCAGGCATGAACACTGAAACTAGCCTAGCTATACGGCAGGTATCTATAAATTGCTTCGTCAATTCCAGTGTGCTTAGTGGCTTAGTACTATTTCAATCGCTTAGTATGAGATTTTACGTCTCACCAACGTTGATTGAATTCGAGCGTCGAAACACAATAACGTTAAAGTACAATGGACTTCAATGCTTTAATTAAAAAAAAAATTAAATACCACTGATTCTAATTTGATGTGTGGTACAAGTTACAAACCAAACATTTTTGACGTGACAACGTCTTATAATTCGATAGAGCCGGCTGCACGCACGAAAAAACATGACTCATGCGGCGTTACCTCGCTCTGAGGCGTTCCATGTAAGGCTTGAAGTGCAAGCGAGAGCGCGGAACGAGCGACAAAGAAGCACAATCGGCCTTTGTTGTCACGTTCAATTATCGTCAGTAAACCGACTTTACAGACAACCAATTTTATTGTATTACTTTCTTCCTAATTCCGCAAGGTTATGCTTAAATTTTAGTACACTAATTACTGACTCCAAATCCCAATAATTGCTAGACTCTGTGCAGCAATACTCTGCAGCAACAGCTGTTTTGATTTCACGCAACGTGCATTCAGGCATGAACACCGAAACTAACCTAGCTATGCGGCACGTATCTATAAATTGCTTCGTCAGTTCCAGTGTGCTCACTATGGGTTTTACTTATCAACTTTGATAGAGTTCATAAAATTATGCTTAAAATACTGACTCATTTTAAACATTTATTTTGTTTAAATTATTGCCAAACTTGGCTAGCTGGAGATGTATGGATGAACTTAAATTTTAAACCAAGGATATTAAGGAACATTTTACTTTGAAATGAAGTGTTTCGATGCTCGAATTCTTTCAACATTGGTAAAACGTAAAATCTTATACTAAGGCTACAAACCGAGACACGAGGCTTAACCGGCGACGCGCTGCCGAATACTAACAACCGGTATATTGTATACCGCATTCGATACATTCACTTCAATGAATAAAACGACCTAAACTCCATGAAGATATAATTGAAACTAAGCTTAATATGCTTGTAATAGAGTTTACAATTCGTTAGCAGATGATATTCACTTTGTAAAAGCTACCTTCATCGATGAAGCGTCGCTTCTTTGGGGACGAATTAATTCAGCATGTAACCAATCTCTCATTATTAAAGGCTTGTTTTTGGGGCTTTCAAGCGGTTGCAGTCTTTGTGTAATTTGATTTAAGGGCGTTATTAGTTTGAGATTGTGTCGAAGTATAAAAGGCAAATGAAGTATGAAGCTATCCACACGTGCTGGGTTCTGTCAGGTGTAATTTACTGCGATAGCGCGCGTTGAATTAAAAGGGGGTTATTCGTAGCGCGCTCCAAACAAACGTAGTTAAGCTCTCATTTGAATAATAGCCAATCAAATTCAATGACATTTTGTAAATACGTTCTAGGTGTGGTTTCCAGATTTCCATCAAAACATTCAGTTTCAAAAATAAACGGGCTCTAAAATTTACATACAAATGTTTGAAGCCGTGTTACTTCAAAACTAGACATTTTCTGACTGGCAAACAACAGGCACAAAATATATTTTTATAATTTTAATGGTAGTGTTTACACTTAAAGGAAATTTTTAAATCGATACTAATATTATAATTGCGAAAGTGTGTCAGTCTGTCTGTCTGTCGGTTACCTTTTCACGGCCCAATAGTTTTTTTGCCCAATAGAAATTTGGGTTTTTAAAAATCCAGTGGGCACTCTTTGATTTCAGGGATATAAAAAGTAGCTTAAATCCGTCTTCAAGATTCAATCTGTCTGTGTACCAATAGACGATTCCCATGAATTTATCCGCAGGAACTAAGGTTTTTTTGGAATCCCGTGGGAAATCTTTGTTTTCCCAGGACAAGAAGAAGCCAATGTCCGGCTCCGGGATTCAAGCTAATTCATCGTAGTGCCAACGCCAAAAAAGAACTCATGGGACGTCAAAAGCTACCAGACAGACAGACAGACGTTCGAATTCATATTATTATGTAGTATGAATCCTCTTAATGGTGGAGGTGTGAAAACTAACTTGCAGACTAACTGTAACTTAAGTTTAACCACCTGTCAACTGGACCCTAACGGATAGCCGTTGCAACATCACAACCCTTCAGTTACATATATAAATGCAAATTGCTGGGATCAAATTGCTCATTAACCTCTAAGGAACAGTCAGTGGATGTAATTGGATTGATTTAATTAGGTTGTTGAAATTTACCTTGATTGCTGTGTTATTAGTGAATTCACCCGTGTAGTTCAAGTAATGGTTCAAGTGTTATATATAAGTATTTGTAATTATATAAGTAGGTACATATAATATGATCTTGTGTACAAGATTAATTATCATCTGAGCGTATAAATACTAATTAACTAGCATCTGAACCTAATTTGATTATGCACGGTTAAACCTTCGGAGAAGTGTATTCTGAGCACGATCCATACAAACGAACTTTGATTTTTATTTGAATACTAGCTAATAGTCTATGACGCACTACGTACGGTGGACTAGTCGCTCGGCAACTCAGTCGACGGCAACTGTTGGGATCTGTAATTATAAGGAAGTCGCCGTGCGTATGCGCACGAAGTTGCAGCTGATACGTGCGACCGAGTTGCCGGGCGATAATCGATCGTACGTAATAGTTCTAAAATTCAAGTATAGCCTGTTTCACAATCGCCAAATAAACTTAATCTATCGGTTAAATTGACATTTTGACAGATTTCCAATACAAAACTGTCTTATCGTCATATTTATTTGTTGGATAAAGTTTATCAGGAAATTGTGAAACAGATCCTTAGTCTCTTTATTTTAAATCAAACTTGAATACAATTAAGGCGTAACAATTCTGCCACATTTTAGCACGAGCGCCTTTAATCTCGCATAATTATTAAGGCTAGAGTCGACTCGTTTCATGCCACAGCCAATTTGTTACGTTTTGCGTCACTTGGCAAGACGATTTGTGGCTTCCACGTGACATCGTGCGGTCGCGTTATGTTGCCAAAGTAAGCCGGATTTGGTTTAGCAGAATTTTAGAAACACGTGTAACCTTGTTTACAGTTTAATAAACCGCTCGTACCAAAATATCCTAATATTGCGACAGTTTCACAACCGTCAAACAGGCCTTGAGAAGACAGACGTTTGGGCAGTTTTTGTATTGAGATTCTGTCAAAACGTCTCAATAGGGATGATGACTACTAGTCAAATCAGTGACTTTTATCAAACGTAACGCTTGCTTAGTAACGGAGCTTAGTATGAAATTCACACATATGACGTCATACACATTTGACATAATCTGACGTACTTTTTTAGTTAAATCGATAATTTAAAATGGTTAGCAAACTTAAAACTAATAGTGGACATTTATTCGTCCAAGTAGTGGACGTGGATTTTACGAATTTGGGAGATCCTCTATTTAATAATTTCTAAGAAATAATTTATTTTTGACGTAGGCATCATCCCAATTCGTGAGATAAAGTTTATTGCATGCGTGACGGCACAAATTTTGCCACTTTAGTACGAGTGACTTTAATCTCGCATAATAATTAAGGCAATAGTCGATTTGTTTCATGCCACAGCCAATGCGTTACGTTTTGCGTCACTTGGCAAGACTATTTGTGGCTTCCACGTGACATCGTGCGGTCGCGTTATGTTGCCAAAGTAAGCCGGATTTGGTTTAGCTGAATTTTAGAAACACGTGTTACCTTGTTTACAGTTTAACATACTGTATTTGTTGTACCAAAATAGCGAAATGTTCGGCCTGTTGCAAAACCATCGAACAAGCTCTGAGCGATGAGACGTTTGGAAGACATAATTTTCGTAGTCAAAATGTCTTTTTCGTGAGATAAAGTTTATTTGGCTGTTAAGAAATAGGCCTTTAATCTTTTTGTATTCTTCAGGTCTTTAATATTATACGTCATAGCTTATCATAGAACTATATTCTACTGAAAAAAAAACTTACTCTTGCGCGCATTCTTGTCCCCTGTTGGTAGTCTGAACCAAATCCGCGTCCCTGGAACAAAAATAAAATTAATTAGGAAAGTTTGTATGTATGTGTGTATGTTAGTTACTCTTCCACGCAAAAACTGATAGATGGATTTGGTTAAAATTTGGAGAGCAGATTGCTTATAATCTGACTTGACACATAGGCTACATTATATTCCGGAAAATTAAACACGGGCATCATCTATTATTTCTACTTGTTTAAAAAAATAAGTAATTAGTTAAACTTTTTTTTTTTTTTAATTTTATTGAAAATATTATAATAAAACTTAAAGCTAGCCTTATCTAATTACTGTACAAATCATGCCCGCGTGGAATGGTGCCAAGAATACTGGCTGCATTTCCGAGTTGGACAGCCAGGCTGATCCGTTGCGCAAAAAATGAGCCAGCCCTTCTGTCACCCGATGAGGCTATTAAACGCGGTGAAATGTCTCGTAAAAATTTCTTTGCACTAAGACTCCATGGCCCCAGGGTCTCCACGGCAAACGGAACAAAAATGTAACTCTCAATAAGAGAGGCATACTTGCGCCGCTTGCCGTTTTCAGCCATTTCTGCTGCGGCTCCCGGTCTTGATACTGTCTCCCTGATATGACACGGGAAAATGATAAACTCATGTTCTTGAAAAATAACTTTTTAAGATGTTAATATTAATAATATACCTAATACTTAGACCTTTTTTTCTCCAATGGAAATTAAAATAAGAGATAAACGTTGTAACGAAATGATAACCTACGGGTTATCATTAGACAGCGTTACGAAAGAATTAAAAAAAAATCAAATATAGGGTAGTTATACTAGCTAAATTGTATAGAAATAAACCATGTAGGCACGTCGTGTATAGCAAGTTCAAGAGTAGGCCCTCAATAATTCTTTTGTTACCTTCTTTCTACCTTGGAGCAGAAATTGGATACTTTATTACTCCCTTTTTTCTCGGTAAACCCTTTTTGATACAGGAAAAACTTTCGGCGGATGAACTTTGTTATACCTTCCAAATTAACTTGAAAAATGGAAAAAACATATTTCCTAATGAACCTCTTTGAAAGTACTTAATAAAATTTCCCATCGATATACCTGCATTTAAAAGAGAGCAGCTGTGTTAACTTTGTTTACATAATATTGTTCACTTTTACTCTATCACCATGTAGTGAAATTAGTATCGTGCTCTCTCTGTTACATAATCCCATAGAAGTGACAGAGACGAACAACTCTGTGGGCATTAACCATTTCGAGTGACCAACCTCTAACAAACAAACCTATTATTTCCGTATTAAAGAACCTACGTTTCCAAAAAACATTCGACATTCAATTCGAAAACATAGGTAAATGTTTTTTTGTTTAAAAACCTTCTTGTTAATTTTTTTTTCAATTCGATTTATAACAAACTATCATGTTAATAGTTACGAAATCGTTTAACGAATAAATTATATTTTGTCCTTGGCTTGTTAATCAAGTTTTATCTCTATGCTCATCCCTTTTTTATCGAACATGAATTATTGAATTGAAGAATTTGAATAAAATATTTGAATAGCGATTGTGATTTCAAAACTAAGTACAATGTATCTTATGCACCCCAAAGTACAGTAGGTATATCCGAGCGACTACCCTTATTGAATTCGCAACAACTTACTAACTTTTACAGGGGAAACGGCGGTTTGTAACTTTGTCTCTGTAAGGAAAACTATCTGACGTTGGATAATTTATGCAAGCTACCCTCAAACTATCAAGATATGACGAGAATACTTGAACTTTGTCAAAAACAACGAGTTCCAGTGTCGAGCCAAATAATCTTATCACTTTCTCTATCGGAGTTCAAATGTAAATTCGCCTGTTGTAAATCTTTGATGTGGAATACGTAGATGTTCTCTATTTAGGTAGTTGTTAAGAGCCCCGTTCATGAAAGCGACAACTCGTTAGTGGGTAGAGCCTAAAATAGTGCTGTTTCAAAAGACGAAGGAAATAACGTTATCTGTGCGTGCCACCCTTTCCCTCTAACCCCACCGCACCCCAAACAACACAATATTTTGTACAATATAATAATATCTGAAAATCAGCCATGGTAATTTAAGGTAGGTTAGTAAGATTTTTAACCCCCGAAAAAAGAGGGGTGTTATAAGTTTGATGTGTGTATCTGTCTGTGGCATCGTAGCTCCTAAACTAATGAACCGATTTTAATTTTTTTTTTTTTTGATTCAAAGGTGGCTTGATCGAGAGTGTTCTTAGCAGCTATGATTCAAGAAAATCGGTTGAGCAGTTTGAAAGTTATCAGCTCTTTTCTAGTTACTGTAACCTGCACTTTTCGGGGGTGTTATAAAGTTTTATTTACACTTATTGTACCTTTAGTACCTACGTGCTATCTGTGAAATGATCCCAATCCATACTCTGATAATTATTTTTTTACAATATTATGTAAAGTTACTTTAACTACTTACTTCAATAATTATAAATAAGTATTTTCTACATCTCATGTATCTAAGTGATACCTACGAGAGAATTATATCTATATACTAATAAATAAAATTGGAGTGTCTGTCTGTAATTTCGAAATAACTACCGCATATTAAGGTCATATGGTTATTTGAACGATACTATAACTGAATCACACGTTTTTAAAATTTTTGTCTGTCTGTCTGTCTGTTTGAAAAGGCTAATCTTGGGAACGGCTGAACCGATTTTGACGGGATTTTCACAGACAAGTAGAGAATTGACCAGGGAGTAACATAGGCTACTTTTTTAACCGACTTTCAAAAAGGGAGGTGTGTTTTTCTACCTATGTACACCGAAATCTCCGAGATTTCTGAACCGATTTGCGTCATTTCTTTTTTAATCGATAAAGGAACTGCGACATTGTTTCATAAAAAATTTGGAGTCCAACTCCTCAATCCTGATGCTGCAGGGGATGACCAATCCACGCGGGCGAAGCTGCGGGCATCAGCTAGTTATAAATAGAAATACACTTAAATTCAACATAGTTACATACATTATGTTTATCCGGCGTGATAACTCTGGTTTTATCAAGTAGGACCGATATCCGGGGACGAATAAATGCGTGTCCCGGTACGATCTCCATGGATTTACATTTATCTCGTTTTTTACCGCAACTGTTTGCTAATTCAGAACAAATAGTTACGAAACGTGCTGTTTGATCATTTCTTTACGAATATATTTCCCTGTATTGATTAAATCTACAATATCCTACTATCTATACTAATAAATAAAATTGGAGTGTCTGTCTGTAATTTCGAAATAACTACCTCATATTAAGCTCATATGGTTATTTGAACGATACCAACACTGAATCACACGTTTTTAAAATTTTTGTCTGTCTGTCTGTCTGTCTGTCTGTCTGTCTGTCTGTCTGTCTGTTTGAAAAGGCTAATCTTCGGAACGGCTGGACCGATTTTGACGGGGTTTTCACAAACAAGTAGAGGATTGATCAGGGAGTAACATAGGCTACTTTTTTAACCGACTTTCAAAAAGGGAGTTGTGTTTTTCTTCCTATGTACACCGAAATCTCCGAGATTTCTGAACCGATTTGCGTATTTTTTTTTAATCGATAGAGGAACTTTGTGACAACTTTCCCACGGGATTTCAGACCCTAAATCCACGCGGGCGAAGCTGCGGGCATCAGCTAGTAATATAATAAACGCGTTTGTGTGTGGGTGTACGCAATGGATGTTCGTTACTCTTTTACGCAAAAACTATTGGACAGATTTGGCTGAAATTTGAAATGGAGATAGATTATACCCTGGATTAACACATAGGATACTTTTTATTCCCACAAAGTTCCTAAAAACCAATGCAATTGGAATGGTTGAATGGAGTGTATAGTTTAACATTTTAGTATCGTGATATCCGCCCAAAATGTAAATCAATAAAATAATTATTAATAACGACGTTAAATCAAGCTCATTTAAATTTTATACCGATCCAAATTTCATGGCAATTTGTATTATTTAACCGTAAAATATTCAATATCAGGTTGTTATCAATTATTTTTGAGAATTTATTTCATTTAATTCCGCCATTATAGTAATTTATTCGTATCTCCAATATGCAACACCAACAAGCAGCCTGCTCTGCTAGTTTACCTACTCTTTTTAGGGTCACGTAACCGAACGGTGTCAACGGGACCCTAACACTGCATCCGCTGCCCGTCCGTCTATCTGTCAGCGGGCTGTATCTCATATACCATAATAGGTAGAGAGTTGAAATTTTCACAGAGTGTGTATCATATAAATTATCAAATTGCACCTGCTGAGAATCGAACCCAAGATCTTCCACATATAAGACAACAGCGCTCACCACTGGATCAAAGAAGTTGCCAGTATTTGAAGTCGCTAATATCAGTAAAATTTTATGAAAAAAAGCAGTAGATAAATTTTACATTGGTATCTAAAAGGGACACTTAAAACTACGACACTTGGGTTACATTATTTTGTAGAGCGCTTTCTCTTCTACTCTGGTGCGATTGGTATCTTTCTCATCTCCACGCTTGAATTTTATAGGCCACTAGAGGATGCCCACGACTTCGTCGGCGTGGATTTAGGTTTTCAAAGATCCCGTGGGAACTGTTTCGGGATAAAAAGTTCCCTATGTCAAATACAGGGACGCAAGCTACCTCGGTACCAAATTTCGTACAAATCGGTTAAGCGGATGGGTTTTTGGGAATCCCATGGGAACTCTTTGATTTTCCGGGATAAAAAGTAGCCTGTGTCCGTCCCCGGGATATAAGCTAATCCTCGTCGGAATCGTTTAAACTGTTGGGCCGTGAAAAGGTAGCAGACAGACAGACAGACAGATAGACAGACAGACAGACACACTTTCGCATTTATAATATTAGTAAGTATAAGTATAGTAAGTATGGATGTTATATGAACGTAAAATGTCTGTATACTCGAAGATCCCATAGTTCGCAATATAATATCACAATATCATTGGCTAATATTAAACATGTGTGGGTGCCCCCTGAAAATAATTTAATTGAATTTCTAAACTAATATTTCGACACCTGCAATTTAAAACATTGTAACTCACTTTTTAGCGAAAATGACCTTTAAACACAGGGTTAATAAGAAAAAAATGCTCTTTCTTTTGCGCTTACCGTCGTATCTAAATTCACTCCCGTTACGATTTTAGCCAGCATAAAAACATTGTAACTAGTCGTCCACTAACGATGAAAAAAAGGTATCTTTAGTTACACACACTTGCCCGTGGTAAGTAATAATAATTTTACAAAACAATAATTGTAACATAAGATACAATTTTTTTCTTGGTAAAATTTCTTACATAAATGAAAATATTTCGTCAACTTTCATCGTAACTTGAGTTACGATGTTTTCATTCTTAAAATATAATTATCATTTCAAATAAAAAAATTGTTACCATTATTTATTCCGCCGTATATTTACGTTTCTGTTCTAATAACTAAACTTAGAATGCATGCAGTGTCAATCACATCTCCCTGCGACCCCGCACTTCTTGTTTTGATCGAGTTACAACGCGTGCATTGCTGGCGTTTTACGCATTGTTAATTAATTTGTACTGTTTTAATGTTAAAAATAGCTGTTATCATTGTACAAAAATTGGGACTGCGATATTAACAATGTGAAAGTAACCTGGAGTAAAATTATGCACATTAAATTTATCAGTAGCTTACCAAACATAATTACTTTTCAATATGATTCTTTAAGTGACACTGAGATGTCTATAATTAATATAGCTCAAGTTTCTGTTCGATCAGGTACTCGTCATAATGTAAAGGAACCTCAAAACAATGATCAAAATATTAACATTCCAAAGGCTTATAACGCGCTCTTTCCTATATCTGCTGCAAAATATAAAGGTTTAATAAATTTGTGCAATAGCAAAGCTATTCCAGATATCTATCATGATTATTTTATAAATTTGCCTCATTTGAGCTCAAACGTACCAAATGCAAGTGAGTCTGATTAATAGGTACCTAATTGTGTCTATTTTTTGATGCATAAATTATAAAGAATAAGTTTTTTGTTGCTGTACCTAGTTCCCGTCAAACATATTTAAATGTGAGTGCTAGTGAACGGAGAAGAAAGCAACAGCTCTTACTCATTGTTCTTTAACAAAATACCTTATCTTTTGTAAAAGAAACAATGAGAGAGCTTATCCACTTCCTTCACCTACCACCAGCACCCACATATTTAAACATGTTTAACAGGATCTTTACATTATATGGTTGATTATGACTGATTTTAATTAGTTGAATAAAAATTAAAAAGTGATTGGTTGATATCCCTAGTTCCTATGAAGATTCGAAAATGTCTGTGTTACATTCCTGTCAAACTTTATTGTAGTTGCTTGAACTGGAAGGAGAAGCAAGCAATCGCTCTGACTCAGAGTTATAAGACAAAGATAGAGCGATCATTTTCCCTCCGCTTTCACGCAAATAATTTATAAACTTGCGAGAAAACATAGGGAAAATGATTGCTCTGTCTTTGTCTTAAAACTCTGAGTCATAGCGATTGCTTGCATGACTTGCTTCTCCTACCAGTTTACGCAACTAAAATAAAGTATGACAGGAATGTAACACAGACATTTTTCTAAATTGTAAAGGCTGATTCATTAATGGTTAATTTTCAATGAAGATTTAAAATTCACAGTTTACAGTTTTTGTCTAACTTTAAATGTAGCTGCGTGAAATTGGAGGGTAAAGCAAGCCATCACTCTGTCACAAAAGACAATTTTCCCCTACTTCCACGCAAAAACAATAAAGCCTAAAGGCAATTGTTGTACGTCCTTAAACGCTTATTAAAATAATTGAAAATCTATGATTATTGTTGCTTTACTTTGTAAAACTTACACCCTATGTAAACCTAAATGTAAAGATTGATTAACTTTAGGTTTATTTTGATATTTTGGAACTGTAATAATAAAAACAATGCAAATTAATTCATTTTTTATTTTTATGGTAACTCCAACTATGTATTAAAATAAATATTATCCATTGTAACTCAGACTTACAATTATTTTTCTCGGTAAATTAGTTATTGCCCTACTAAATTGCACTGTATGTCTGAGTTACAACTGTAATTTGGAAACCAGTTTTTAATGAAAAATCATTGTAAGTCATAAAAACATATAAAATACATAAGTAAACAACAATTTAGTCATACAGAAATGTAGATAATCCCTTTTTACTTATATTTACAAAATTGGAAGACGCTAGGACTTTTAGGAACAAAGTGAGAATAATTTGAATGTTTAAATCGCTCTCCTGAAAAGTAGTGAAAAATGAGTTACAATGTTTTAAATTGCAGGTGTCGATTTGGTCAACGTTCTACACCAAATACTAATATTTCAGGGCTGTAACTTATTTAGTCTACCTAGAGACCTGTGACCGGCCGACAGACAGACGGACGGACGGAGAGACAGCAAAGTGACATTAATAAGCTTCCGTTGGGTACGGAACCCTAAAAATGAGTTTGAGTTTCTTACGAGTTTGGAACCCGTTTGAGACAAAGGGCATCGCACGGGAATATAATATGAAAATCTCGCCGTTTGATCTGCAGCGAAGTCAGATCCGAGGGGTGCTTTATATTTGATGTGGATATAGGAAATTTATTCCGAGCAAATATCTTTTATTTTTCCCTTTTTTGATGGATTTAAATGGCTTTGTAGGTTGCTCATGTAGGAGCTGTGAGTAATAGCCATTCTTTTTTTGTGGTAGAGCAAATGATAAGGAATATTTCTCGTACTTATTGATTTAGTTATCAAAATACGTGCATTAAGTTATAGTTTAGACATAATTATTTTAATATTGCTTCATATTTAACGTTGCATCTACGTATTAAAAAGAAATCGGACAAAATGAAGTCTGTGTGTCTGTGTATCTGTGTATCTGTGTATCTGTCTGTGGCATCGAAGCGCCTAAACGAATGAACCGATTTTAATTTACTTTTTTTTGTTTGAAAGGTGGCTTGATCGAGAGTGTTCTTAGCTATAATCCAAAAAAAATGGTTCAGCCGTTTAAAGTTATCAGCTATTTTCTAGTTTTCTTGTAGAAAAGAAAGTTAGATATAACCCTTAGGTTCATAATATTCAAGTGTCAATTGACAAATGTCAAGCTGTTAAGATGGACGTTGCCTAGATATACATAATTATTTATTTGAAAATGATTTGTAGGGGGTGTTAAAATTTTTTAATTTACACTTGTATCATTATCGTCCCATTCGATGCGTCAGCGAATCCGGAGGCCGGTCGCGGCGCGCTCCGTGCAACGATCTCGAGTGACGAAGGTTGCACTTGTGCTTAGGTACCTATGTAGTACCTGTATACCTACTTGTCAATCATAAAAAGATCAGTAGCTGCTCTTGTTTTGACGTTTGAATAAAAGTCGCTGAATTGAGTAGTAGTCATCCCTATTCACTCTTAAAATAATGTATCAAAGGTACCATTTCAACTATAAAGAAAGATTAACTTTCACAAATCTGTATTAAGTCAAAACGACATCTCATTTACCAGTCCCCTAGTCTTATAGTATTACCATAATTACCTTATTACGTCAGTTTTTCTCTGAATTGTGCAAGTAATTCTCCGAGCGAAATTAAATTAAAAAGCACGATTTTTCCATTATGTCTTATTACTCGTATTTCTCAACTCGAGTCTACCGATCCAATTTCAATATATTTCCCTCGGAGTGAAATGACTAGTGATATTTTTAGGGTACCGTTTTTTTAAATAAAAATAAAGAGCAAACGAGCAGTCGGGTCACTTGAAGTCAAGTGATTACCGCCACCTATGAACATTTGCACTCATCAATGCTGTACCAGAGGAACCGCTAATGTGTTGCCGGTCTTTCAGAAATTTTGTTGGCCCGGCCCTTGAATAACCCCATGTTGTAACCGTTCCGTGCCTCAAAAGATAAAAAGGAACCCTTATAGGATCACTTAGTTGTCTGTCTGTCTGTCAGTTAAAAAAAGGGAATCAAAACCTATAGCGTAAGTATTTCCTGTTGACCAAGAATCATAAAATTTGGCAGAAAGCGATGTCTTGTCGCACAAGTCAAGGAAAAAATCCAAAAACCGTAAAAGTGGGGTATCCTAATTTATGAAAGGGCTTTACCTGTACATTCTAAAACAGATTTTTATTTATTTTTATTCATAATGATTTTTGATTTATCGTGCAAAATGTCGGAAAAAATACCGAAGTAGGTAGGTACCTACGGAACCCTGGGTGCGCGAGTCTGACTCGCATTTGCCCGTTTTTTTACATACCAATATCATTGATTACCTACTATTGAAAGTTTTTGGTTATCCAAAGGGGTAATAAGTACTTATAGCCAGCATCTTGGATACAATGCCTCGTTTCGCTGGTCTGGATGAGGTTTTATTAGGTTTAATTTAATTTATTTCACTTTTTATTCAATATTATTTTTCGTTTTGAGCTTTTTTAAAGAAGTCATCGCCATAAGTGTTATTATGATAACCAAATTAGTTTATGTTTAAATAAATATGCTGTACATCAAAGTTGTGAATTTAGAAATTATGCACAGTCACTGTAAAATATTCTATTGCTTGCTAACAAGAATTCCCAAATTTCAATAGTTATGTTATCTATTGAATTTACCAACAATGACGAATATTATGATAATATTATATATCAGTTGAATACCTGGGTTCAATGGTTATTCCGAAATATTATGCGTAACAAATGCCAATTCTATTAACTGATGAGTGATGAATAATAGTCTAATAGTAACTATGTATTAGCATACTTCATTACTTTATATGCGTTTATTTATACATTTACTTACGAAAAAACCTTTTGTTAGTGACCTATATTTAGTTACTTAAACACCTAATTGATTTATCAATGTTGTTAACAGCTATAGGGTAAGAAGCTAAGTATCACTGGAGTGATGGAAAGAGCTGTGCTGTGCTTGAAGTATTATATTATGTGATTAAATCAGAAGTGAGGAGAAAATATGTGCATTGTACAAATTTCAAATTAGACGTACTAATAATTTCAAAGAATTACGGTCGTCGCGTCCGGGGTTTGATTCCGGGCACGCACCTCTTAACTTATCTTATAGAATTGAAGAATTGAAAAGAGCAAACGCCGAGTTTCTTGCTGGTTGGTCTCGGTAGGAACGGCATTCCGAACCAGTGGTAAGAAGCACTTGTAAAAGTTTATTTGAATAAAAATCTATTCTATTCTATCTCTTGCTTTAACATTAAAGGAGAACATCGTTAGAAAACCTGCATGCTTATTCTGCACAATATTCTCAAAGATGTGTGAAGCCTGTCAATTCGCACTTGGCCAGCGTGGTGGTCTATAGCCTAAACTCCTTTCATTCAGAGAAGACCCGTGCTAAGAAAAGCTATGCTTATATAACGATAAAAGTGTATTACACCAAGAACAAAATATCACACTTCACACTAATATTATAAAGGCGAAAGTTTGTATATGTGTGTGTCTGTGTATGTTTGTTACTCCTTCACGCAAAAACTACTGGATGGATTTGGTTGTGGAATGGAGATAGATAATATCCTGGATTAGCACATAGGCTACTTTTAATCCCGGAAAATCAAAGAGTTCCAATGGGATATCAAAAAACCTAAATCCACGCGGGCGAAGTCGCGGGCATCGGCTAGTAAAGTTATAAAACAAGAACCAGTGAATAATCAAAACTATAAATAAAGCACCAATTACGTGTTCTTAGTGGAAATACATCAGAGAGGTAAATAAAGTTAATTATTAATATCCATTTACAGGAATTATTAATTATTTCGGGGTAGAACGAGGCGGCTCGGCGAATTCGATACACTGGGAAGTACAGGCCCTCAACTAGATTGGGATAAGTGGAAAGGCCTTTGCCCAATATAAAACGGAACACCGAAAATTAATAGAAAGGATCCGGCCCTTTCATTGATTACATTATGGTAGGGGCTCTTGGGTTAATATTGCGGTGGAGCCCCAAAATCTTTCGCATACCATCACACTAATATTATAAAGGCGAAAGTTTGTGTGTATGTGTGTGTGTGTATGTTTGTTACTCCTTCACGCAAAAACTACTGGTCAGATTTGGCTGAAATTTGGAATGGAGATAGATAATATCCTGGATTAGCACATAGGCTACTTTTTATCCCGGAAAATCAAAGAGTTCCCACGGGATTTCGAAAAACCTAAATCCACGCGGACGGAGTCGCGGGCGTCAGCTAGTATTATATACTGAGACTATTTTTATTCACTTCCTATGTTTAACGATTTTGAAAATATCATAATCATCATGACCAACCCATTTTATCAGCTAGCTAGTTACTGAACACGGATTTCCACTTGTAATGAAAAAGGTTTAGGTCATAATCCACCATGATGGTCCAGTGCGAACTACTAGTTAGTGATTATTTATTTTAGATTATTATGTTAACCAGGATCAGGACTTCGTCTGTGTTGGTGTTTGCTGGTGCGCGTGCTCTGACTTTTTGGAATGTTTTTTTTTTGTCAAGAGTGGCCGGGATTTGTGTTTTGCTGGTGTTTTTGGTGGTTTAACTGACTGGGAAGCGTTCTAAGGGGGTACCGCGCGTTTGTCAGCGAGCGCCGACACAGACCAAGTCCATACTTGTATAGTTTCCCTAACTTGTAAATGACTACAAACTTTACTGTGTAAAGCCAGACGAGGGAGGAGCCAGGATTAACAATTCCGAGGTATGGAAGGGAAGTTCATCATCCAGTTTTCCAATTGATTCAAAGTTCCTTAACCAGCACTATCAATAATTGATATCGCAACTATGACCCATTTCAATAGTTACTGAGAAATGACATAAAAAAAATCGTGAGATGCTGATAAACGTGGGGCTTCAAAATTTTGGTCACCTATTGAGCTAGGATAGGGACTTGGATATACGTTGCTTAACCAACACAAAAATATATACGTGTCGAAAGCAATTTACACCACAGTTTCTCTCTATCAATGTGTCAACCGCTACAAATGTATTTATTTCCCTGTTTCTTCCCCGAACCACGTAAGCACCCCTCGACAGTAATCGGCGATATTTTATCGCACGCTTTATTAAAGCCCAGATATATCACCGCTCTTACACTTACGCGAGCTTCTTAGTACTGACATTGAGTAATACAAAACAAAAAGTTCAGCGCGAATTAAACTTTTTAAAACACTACAAGGAGAGTGAATGCATGACGTGATTTCTAAAACTATTTGGAAGAAAATATAAAAAATCACACTTCACACATCATTTTTTTTACACCTCTTGTATCCCAAGCCACCATGATCCAAACTGCATAGTCGCTGGTAGTTCTTTCCTGTGTTGGGAACAAAACGCAGAGAAATTTTCAGCTTTTATTAAATTACGAAGGTCTGCCTCTTAGGCATGTAAACAGTGGACGTGAATGATCTAGTACTCCTAGTAGTATCCTTTAACGTCGAGTATGGTAAATATCATGGGAAGAAATAGGCTCAAATAGACTATTCGATCAAAATTATCTACTTTTTGACCCCCGATCCAAAAAGAGGGGTGTTATAAGTTTGACGTGTGTATCTGTGTATCTGTCTGTGGCATCGTAGCGCCTAAACTAATGAACCGATTTTAATTTAGTTTTTTTGTTTGACAGGTGGCTTGATCGAGAGTGTTCTTAGCTATAATCCAAGAAAATCGGTTCAGCCGTTTGAAAGTTGTCAGCTCTTTTCTTGTAACCTTCACTTGTCGGGGGTGTTATAAATTTTTAATTTACACTTGTCTTAAATAATCTTAAAAATTGCTACTCTGGTTATATAAAGTTCGTCATGAAACGTCAAAATTAGGCTTGTCAAGAAAAATAATCGTAATACGCGCTGATCCCTAAGAAAGTTTCGCGTTAATAGAAAAAGTCGTGGAAACTGGGGCGACATTAATCACTGGTAGGTATCGCGGCAACACTTCTGCCTTCAAAAAAACTCTCCGGACGGTTCTCTCGAATTATTCATACGCTGCTTAATTAGAACACGGCTTTAGCTTCACTTCTATGACTTTCTGAGTTCTTGGATTTTTATTTTTTTATATTTTTAAAGTTGAAGTGGCAATGGCACATAGCTCCAATAACTGATAGACCTTGGGGTCTAAAGATACTTGAATGGTTACCCCGTCGACAGCGTCGGAAGACCCTCCTATTGAATAGACGGACAATCTCTAGCGAGTAACTTGGACACAAGGGGCACAATATCTTATTCTGTGAAGATGACATTAGTTTAATGACATCAGGATTGTAATACTTTATCGCATGCGCATGCCATGCCTATTCTACATAGGCACAACGCTAACAACATTTATCAAAATCTGTAAAAAAGCCTGTTGCAATAAAGGGAATTGAATTGAATTGTGTTTCCAAGAGACCTAGTGAAATTGGCACTTAATTGTTTTTTTTTTTTTTATAGAATATTGGCAAGTTAATCATGACCGACATTCCCATTTCCCCTCCAACTAAGCGTAAAGCTTGTGCTAGGTGTAGGTACGACAGTAGTGCAACGGGTGGGGTTTGAACCGCCGATCTTTCATTCAATCCGCTCCTATAACCGTTGAGCAATGGAAGCTTATATTTATTTTACTAACTTTTTACTGACTGGCAAAATGCCTACACTACATTTTGTTATTCTTAATTATTTCTAAGTGAAACACAACAAAAAGTGCTTTACGTAACTTGTGCGTTAACGGAATAGCACCTCGGTAAACTGGGGCATAATTAATCACTTGTATCACGACATTTCTGCCGTCAAGAAAACGTACGCGAGGCGTTTTCACTAGAATTATTCATACACGGCATAATTACAACGAGGCACTTAACATTTTAATCTTTGGTACTTTATTAAATGGAAAATTTATTAGCAACTAGTTGTTGCCCCCGACTTCGTCAGCATCCCGTGGGAACTTTCTTTTCCCGTGGATTTTCCAAAATAAATTCTTCCAGCATCAGTAGGTATTCCCCTCCAATCCATACTAATATTATAAATGCGAAAGTCTGTCTGTCTGACTATCTGTCTATCTGTCTGCTACCTTTTCAAAGCCCAACAGTGTAACCGATTCTGACGAAATTTGGTACAGGGTTAGCTTATCTCAAGGATAGATATAGGCTACTTTTTATCCCGGAAAATCAAACAGTTCCTACGGCATCTATACAAAACTACTATAACTATAAACATTTTAGGCAAGCGCGCTCCATCTCAGGCTACATCATCACTTGCCAGGAGGTCTGATTGCAGCCAAGTGCTGTTCATAAATTAGAAAAATAGCTGTCAAAGAGAACCCTCACCTTTGGCGTGCTGACCTCCCTGGTGGAAATGCCCATCTTCTCGTGGTGGCGTAGCTGCACGGGGTATATGATCTGATAGTAGTGGCCGGCGATGTTGCGTACCAAATCTTGGTTTTGTCGGTATCCACGCAGTAGCCGTTCCACCTCTGAAAAGAAGATTAAAAGATTAATAAGTAAAAATCAATCGATCACGAAAAACAAAAGGAAAAAATTCTGCGTTCCTATAAACTTAGGTGTTAATAATTCAGCTGACTTAAAATATATATCTAATTATTTCAACCGATGTATTCGTATATTAATTAATTACTGTTTTCAATGCTATGTAGTTCATTAGATTCAATCTGAATATAACGGCAATAGAAATATACATTCTGTGAAAATTACCTTAACAGGTAGAGTGCGAGAGTAGAGAGTTTACGAGATACAGTCCGCTGAAAGACAGACAGACGGATGGATGGACAGAGGAAATATCTTGGATATATAGTAGTAATAAGGCCCCGTTGGCACCCTTCAGGTTCGAAAATTGGAACCCTGAAAACAATCCCATATGAATAGTTTTCACGTGTAACAGAGATAATATTAAGGAGCTTTTTCTCAATTTTAATAAGCACGTTTACAATCCCTCGTGTGCAAGCGATACAAGATTATTCTTGGCTAGATCGGGCGCAAATTATGCTAATGTATTCAATTTGTAGGCGGTAAGGTTTCTCTATGCGATGCAGGTAGGAGCTCTCATCTATGCCGCAGTGTTGGTGGAAGGTAAGGGTCTATTTCTAAGGTTATTTGGCCTTAATTTAGAATAATAAGAGGAGCCAAATATACCACTCAAACAAGCCGAAAATATAATACGGAACCCTAAAAATCCGTCTAGTGCGAGTCGAAGGATTCCGCACTATCGTACAAGAAATCTCAAACCAGTATAATAATTTGCAAGTTAATAAGCTAATTAAAAATGTAGCCAATGTCACCCGGACCATAATAACGAATCGATTGATGCTTCATTCATCAAAATCGGCTCAGTAGTTTAGGCGCTACGGCAGAACACACATAAATACAAACCTACCTACATACAGGCTGCTAGAATCATAATTCTCCCTTTTGAGTTTGCCGTAATCGAGTAAAAATTCATTGAGTTTGATTGGTGAGAGCCAAACTACGAATGTAGGGAGCGCACTACGAATAAACCGCTCAAATACTAGAGCTAGGACAATATTTTCGAAGCTTAATGACAAAAGACAGTGCAATTGCATCTAAACCCCCGTTATGAGGGCTCTGAGCGTCTTCGAGACATCGTTGAGAAGTAAAGCCTTTACGAGGTCCTCAGTTGGAACAATAGTGGGCCGGATTGAAACTCATTTAGATCATAAGTACCACTTCCACGGAGCGGAGGGGTTAGGATTAACATTTATATGGAAGTTGCAGTAATGTGCTGTATTGTGTTAGACGGGTTACAGGTGAAAGCTTTTGATGCATTTTAACAGGTTCTCCTCAGACCAAGTCTAAACAGGGAATTGGATGAATACGTGATCATATTAATTTAGTTTCAAAGTTTATTTCTTAAAAAATACTAGAATTTCGCTAATATTAGAAATTCAATGTAAACATATTGTTATTGTACAATCATTACCCATATTTTATCACTATGCATAATATTATAAATGTGAAAATATATTTATTTGCTAGAAGTTTGCTAGATGGAGCAACGGATCAACGCGATTTTTTAACCCCTGACCCAAAAAGAGGGGTGTTATAAGTTTGACGTGTGTATCTGTCTGTGGCATCGTAGCTCCTAAACTAATGAACCGATTTTAATTTATTTTGTTTTTGTTTGAGAGGTAGCTTGATCTAGAGTGTTCTTAGCTATAATCCAAGAAAATTGGTTCAGCCTTTTGAAAGTTATCAGCTCTTTTCTAGTTACTGTAACCTTCACTTGTCGGGTGTGTTATAAAGTTTTAATTTACACTTATTCCGGATGATCATAGAGCTCCCACGGTATTTCGAAACTAGAGGGAATGTGTTTATTAAGAATTGAAGAGGTTTTTAGATATATTTTGTGTACTAGGCAGCCCTGAGCGCGCTTTTCGAGGCAGAGTGCTATTGCCGTACTCTTACCAAGATCCTTCCATCGTAGACTGAACCATCACTTACTACCAGGGCTAACTTGTTTCGGAATTAGTAAAAAGTTATACTAGAGCCTGTATTCGATCAGAAAGAATCTTTAGAAATATAGAGAATCCTGTACAAATAAATGATAAAATTATGCTCTGAAATAATTCCTCGTATGTACAATAATATAATTGCGAGTGTATTTCGACACGTCCAATATTTGTAGCGGAATAAAATGATCACGCTTGACATTCCGAATGCACCCGCATCGCATGCTCATCGCATGCACAGCTTTAAATTGCATATTACGCGAGCCAATTCCATGTCGCTGTATTTTCGCAAGACTTTGTACGTAATTTGATCATTTTTAGGGGTCTATTCCTCAAAAGGAAAAAGGAATGTTTATAGGATAACTTTGTAGTCCGTCTGTCCGTCTGTCCGTCTGTCTGTATATCGTGTCTGTCAAGAAAACCTACAACACTTAGGATACTTCCTATTGACTTAGAATCATGAAAGTCAGGTAATGTAGAGTTCTATACCAAGTGGTTTATCATTATGGAAGGGCTTTGACCTGAACATTCTCGAACAGGTTTTTATTTATTTTTATGTATTAGTTTTTAACTGTGATGAAATATCGGAAAACATACCCGAGTAGCGAACACTCGCACTTTGCCGGTTTTTACGTTGCATTGCGATACGGAACTAATTTGCCATTAATTTGAGCAGATTTGAAATAAGGAATTCTTCTTCTACTTTTGCTTAATGCTATACCCCACTACTCTATAGACACACTATATGGACTACTGTACCCCTTTTTATACTGTGGTAGAGTATAATAATTCGTGGGCCTGTATTTTGACATACCGTAGGCGTTGAAAGGGCCCGCCCTACATCCGCCAATCATCAGTAATTAATTACCAGCGGCTGCGAATGCTAAATTAATAAGTGCCAGTGGCGGCTATTGACAGGAATGTCATTCAGCCCACTTTTTGTGAGCTGGCTAGACAGTTTTTAGGCTTTTTTCTTCTGGAATATCACACTAATATTATAAAGCCGAAAGTTTGTGTGTATGTGTGTGTGTGTGTGTATGTTTGTTACTCCTTCACGCAAAAACTACTAGACGGATTTGGCTGAAATTTGGAATGGAGATAGATAATATCCTGGATTAGCACGTAAGCTACTTTTTATCCCGGAAAATCAAAGAGTTCCCACGGGATTTCGATTTCCTTAATCCACGCGAGCGAAGTCGCGGGCGTCGGCTAGTGATAATACGAGTCGGGCTTGAACAAGAAGGGTTCCGTGCCATCGTAAAGAAAAAACACTTTTTTTTTAATTTTCATGGTGGCCGTTTTGAAATTTTTATTATTTGTTGCTGAAGCGCCAATAGAAATACACAATTAATTTAGTTTTTTTTGTTTGAAAGGTGGCTTGATCAAGAGTGTTCACAAGAAAATCGGTTTAGCCATTTGAAAGTTATCAGCTCTTTTCTAGTTACTGTAACCTTCACTTGTCGGGGGTGTTATAAATTTTTAATTAACACTCGTGAATAAATATTTTATTTGTGGTATAACGTCAACAAACAATGTAATATTCCAGCAAATAAATAAATTTTAGTTTCAAAGCTTTTCGAAACCAGATCAAAGGTAAACTATTCATGAAGTTTTAGCAATTGAGTTGTGTATCACTTTAGAGCTATTGTTGGAATGCGGTGGTTTTATTCGGGATAGTTCGCGGTTAGTATAATACAGACATTTGTTCTTGGCTTTGGAATTTGTCCTCGGATTAAATATTCAAGCGTACGAAACTCTACTGGGGTTTAAGATTGGGGAAAGTTCTTAGGGAAATTATAGCGGCTTAGAGATAAGTGAGTGTATGATTCCAATAGTTAGTGAAATAAGAAAATAAATCGTAAAAGGAAGAGAGTTTTAGAAGTCTACAATAATAAAATAGTTTGTCAAATGTCAGCGCCAAATGTACAGGTATTTTTATTTTATTGATAAGTTTATTTCATTTTGAATATTTGTACAATTCTCTGTTGGTGTATAATAAAGCATATTTCATTTCATTCATATAAAATCCGAAGTTCATGTAACCAGAAAGGTAAACATTATTCAAAAAGTTGTAGAAAGTGAATCCCCTATCCGTTTAAGCGATCAGTGAATCTGGAACGCGGTGGTTTTATTCGGGATAGTTCTCAGTTAGTTTAATCCCGAGGTTTGTTCGCGCAGATTAGAAACTAACTGGGCTTTGGAACTCGTCCTTTGAATAAATGTTCACTCGTAGAACTATTGTTAGAATCCTATCAAACTTTGGACAAGTCCTTTGATAGTTTTTATGATTTAAATGCACCTAGATATTTTAGCTATTAAAGCGCTTTAAAAAAAATCAAGTATGTAAGTAAACAAGGAACCAAAAGCTTAATTTGCTATAATCCGCCAAACCGGATGCTCCGGTGTCGGGGCGAAACGTGCGTCGAGTGGTGTTGGGATTTGTGTGGTGCTGCGTGGTGGTGGTGCGTGTGGCTTGCTTGGTGGCTGGCTTTTCCTGCATGTTTATCAGTAGGAGGGCGGACGGTGCATGTCGCATGCTGCATGTTGCACCATACACATTTCTTTGGTTTGGCGGATTATAGCAAATTAAGCTTTTGGTTCCTTGTATGTCATGGATTTCCGCAAAATAACGCCTGCTTCTATACTATGTAAGTAATCAATTTTTTTGAATTGATAAACTATTTCATACGGCATAATAATTATAGTTTACGCTCTTATGAGCATCATCATCATCAGCATGATCAACCCATCGCTGGCCCATTACTGAGCACGGATCTCCTCTCAGAATGAGAAAGGTATAGGGTAGGGTCTACCACGCTGGTCAAGTGCGGATTGGCAGACTTCACAGACCTTTGAGAACGCTATGGAGACTTATTAAGCACTAGAGGATGCCCGCGGCTTCACCCGAGTGGATTTTGTTTTTTTTTAAATCCTGTTAGGACTCTTCAATTTTCCGGAATAAAATGTAGCATATGTCTTCCCCGGGATGTATCCTGAGTCTGTACTCATTAAAATCAGCTCGGTGGTTGGGCCGTGAAAACGTAACAGACAGACAGACAGAGAGACAGACAGACAGACAGACAGACAGACAGACAGAAACACAGACAGACAGCCACACTTTTGCATTTATAATATTAGTATGGATGCATGTTTTCTCACGATGTTTTCCTTCACGTTATAGCAAATGATATTAAATTGCTGTTGATGAATGATACTGAAAACCCACGTCTCTGAAGCTTGTAGGCGGACGTGCTAACCACTAAGCAACCACGGCTCCATACTAGGCTATCACGTCACTCATGATATAAATAGATAATTATTATTTATTTTGGAGTAGATGATGCCTGCGATTTCATTCGCATGGATTTAGGTTTTTAAGAATCTCATGGGAACTCTGATTTTCTGAGATAAAAAGTAGCCTTCGTCTCGGGGGTGCAAATCAATTTTGTACTTTCGCCAAAATCAATTTAATGGATAGACTCTAAAAAGATGACAGTTAGACACACTTTTTGTTTTTATTATTAGATTAAAAATATACTGTCTTTTGTAGTTAAATTAAGTGTAAATTAAAAATTTATAACAACCCCCGACAAGTGAAGGTTACATTAATAACTAGAAAAGAGCTGATAACTTTCAAACGGCTGAACCGATTTTCTTGAATTATGGCTAAGAACACTATCGATCAAGCCACCTTTCAAACAAAAAAAAACTAAATTAAAATCGGTTCATTAGTTTAGGAGCTACGTTGCCACAGACAGATACACAGATACACACATACACACGTCAAACTTATAACACCCCTCTTTTTTAGTCGGGGGTTAATAAGGCCAGTACTGTGATAATAATAATATATGCGATACTCTGAAATATAATCAGAAGCTTCGTATTGCTCTTGAGAGAGATTTTGATGACGTGATTAATTAGATCACAGTTGGCAATAAAATAATTGAAGTATATGCATAGAATCCAAAGAGATCTATGATGACAGGTACCCTCTTGTCTATTTTCTCTTTCCTTTATATTTTCAGTGCTAATCACAAAAAACAGGAATCGTTTTCAAAACTGACTCCAAATTGGTTCAATGTCACGATTAAGGTATGATAAAAGATGCTGAATATGTGCACAAACTCACGAATAAAACAGGAGATCACGATATTTAACATTCGCTCATTGTTGTTAAAAAAAATTTAATATAAGTATGCCCATAATAATTGATAGATGTAAATAGTACCTTACTATAAGTATTACGTATTTTTAGCCTATTTTAACTATATATCAATGTCGATCCAATTTATCGCCAACAAATCAAATAAATAAATAAAATAAACATTTAATCATATTCAAAAGTTTATATTTAAATATAACTGAATATAACGAAAAACAACTATATTCACTGAACCGTGTGTTCAGATGAAATACCCACGGCCTCATTATTTAGTGACATAAATATAAATCGCAAAGTGCGGCGACTTTATTTAACAAGTGTAAATTGAAAATTTATAACACCCCCGACAAGTGAAGGTTACAATAACTTGAAAAGAGCTGATAACTTTCAAACGGCTGAACCGATTTTCTTGGATTATTTAGCTAAGAACACTCTCGATCAAGCCACCTTTCAAACAAAATAAACTAAATTAAAATCGGTTCATTAGTTTAGGAGCTGCGATGCCACAGACAGATACACAGATACACACGTCAAACTTATAACACCCCTCTTTTTGGATCGGGGTTAAAAATAGTAGACGATGCTCGCGACTTTGTTGACGTGTGTATAGATTTAGTTTTTTTTTAATCAGATGCAATATCTTTGATTTTTCTGATAAAAAAAGGAAGATATTCAAAATTAAAATTGGTTCATCAATTTAGGAACTACGATGCCACGGACAGATACACACGTCAAACTTATACACCTCTCTTTTTGGGTCGGGGGTTAAAAATTCACCTTCCCAAAGAGAAACTTTTGCATTTTTATCAATACATGCAATATCCGGTACCTTACGCTTCCGATACTATTTCCTATTTTAAAATAAAACAGCTAGCTTCTACAGTTCCATATTCATTCATGTATCCGATTCCATTTCGCAGTGCAGAATTGAAATAAGCTTGGCTAAATGCATTTGACAGTCAAATTCAAGATGGCGTCTACCTGTTCACGCCCGTATTTCCTGAAAGTACACGTATTTAAGTTTACACTTCATAGACGCTACTGTACGCAAACGTATAACGCTGATTATTCTATTATTGGTTGTTCTAGATCAAAAACTAAGCCAATTTTATAGATCTACTATGGACTACTATAGAATGCCCGCGACTTCGTCCGCGTGAATTTAGTTTTTTAAAGATCCCATGGGAACTGTTGATTTTTTAGGATAAAAAGTTACCTATGTCAATTATAGGGACGCAAGCTACCTCGGTACCATACAAATCGGTTAAACGGATGGGTCTTTAGGAATCCCGTGGGAACTCTTTGATTTTTCGGGATAAAAAGTAGCCTATGTCGATCCCCGGGATATAAGCTAACTCTATACATTATTCATTTTGTATTGTATTTGTATTTTGTATATTGCATCCTATAGTTACCGTCCGAAACTTCTGGCTTCACGGAAGACCAGCGCTGTGCCTACGTTCCCGACACAGGCGCAGCAAATGCTGAGTGGAGTCCATTTTGGCACCACACACCACGCGTCCCATTTCTTATTTTATTTATTTTAAGTTATTGTTGGTACCAAATAAACAGTTTTTCTTTCTTTTTCTTTCTTCTATACCGAATTTCGTCAGAATCGGTTAAACTGTTGGGCCGTGAAAAGGTAGCAGATACCAAACAGACAGACAGACACACTTTCGCATTTACAATATTAGTATGGATTTATGCTAGCCAACTTAAAAAAAAATAGGATTATGAACCGTGAAATATCTCTATTGCAGGTCTTTTAGTAGACTTTAGGTATACTTAAATACACCAGTTAAAAAACAACAGTAGTGTGACATCGTGCGTGTTGCAGATATCCGCCAGTATTTTATAACACATATAGGTAATATTGTGCCTATATTGACTGAAAAGCTTATTTCCCTTTTGGTAAATACCATTCGAATACTCGTCCAGTATGCAAAATAAAATTTTTATGCACTTGCTCAATGGTCAACGCGTTTTCGACAATTTATTTTTTAATAATCGAAATCCGTTCGTAATCCCTTTGAAATCATTGCATTTACGAACTCAAATAGCCCACACTGAACGCGGGATTAAGAGATATAAGCAGATAATATAAAGAGTTGTAGGTAAACATGTACATTTTTATAGTGCCAAAGGTCTATACGATCTTAAAGGCTACAAGTGTAAATTGAAAATTTATAACACCCCCGACAAGTGAAGGTTACAGTAACTAGAAAAGAGCAGTAACTAGTTATAAGTTACAGTAACTAGATAACTTTCAAACGGCTGAACCGATTTTCTTGGATTATAGCTAAGAACACTCTCGATCAAGCCGGTGTTTGAAGCTTTCAAACAAAAAAAACTAAATTAAAATCGTAATAAAAAGGCGGTTTTATCGCTTAGTAACCTACTAGCTGATGCCCGCGACTTCGTTCGCGTGGATGTAGTTTTTTAAAAATCCCGTGGGAACTCTTTGATTTTCCGGGATAAAAAGTAGCCTATGTGCTAATCCGGAGTATAATCTATCTCCATTCTAAATTTCAGCCCAATCCGTCCAGTAGTTTTTGCGTGAAGGAGTAACAAACATACACACACACACACACACACACACACACACACACACACACACACACACACACACATACAAACTTTCGCCTTTATAATATTAGTGTGATTATAAATCGGCTGTACTAATTCAGTCAGTCGGTGATATTTGGTCGGTGTATGTCCGACTATTTTGAATTCCTTTTAGTTCCATCCGTAGGACGCAACGCGGCGCAAACTTTCGACGACCCCGGATGGGCCAAGAATAGTCATATACCAAGAATATAAGATTAAATTTTCGTTTCCATTACCCGGTAAAAGCTTTGGCTCTATCTAGAACATTCTGACATATTAATCTATGGAATTACGTTACAATTGAAATGACACACAATTAGTCACGTGAACAGGGAGGGCATCACAAAAGCTTTACTTTCTATGAATACGTTTTCAAACTTTAATGGAATTGGATGACGGCTTAATTGAATCACCCGAGACCCGAGCGCGCTGTGTATAAAAGTGCTATCAGACGGGATTAAAGTACGCTGCGGTTGTACGCTACAATTGTGTTTGAAAACGTTCTATATATTTTAAAGTTACTAAAGTTTATTGAGCCGCGATAACCTGGTGGTTAAGATGTTCGCCTTCTATTCGGGAGGTCGGAGGTTCGATCCCCACGCATCTCTAACTTTTCGAAATTATGAGCGCTTTAAGCTTTAATCACACTAATATTATAAAGGCGAAAGTTTGTATGTGTGTGTGTGTGTGTGTGTGTGTGTGTGTGTGTGCGTGTGTGTGTGTGTGTATGTTTGTTACTCCTTCACGCAAAAACTACTGGACGGATTTGGCTGAAATTTGGAATGGAGATAGATAATATCCTGGATTAGCACATAGGCTACTTTTTATCCGGGAAAATCAAAGAGTTCCCACGGGATTTCAAAAAACCTAAATCCACGCGGGCGAAGTTGCGGGCATCGGCTAGTATTAAAATATTATACCTACGTACTACATTACATACATATACGCACATTCTGAGAGTAGTCCTGTGCAGAATAGTGAGCCGGCGATGGGATGATCATGATGAGGAATCAATAGAGTTACTATACAATTGAAATGACACAAATTCGTCTCCACTCCTGGCACAAGCTTTAAGCTTAATTGGAGGGGAAAGGGAATCAGTTGTGATTAGCATGGCTAGTATTCTTTTAAACAAAAAAAAAACCCCGGTTTGATCCCGGGCACACTGTACGTTATACGCGTGAGTTGAGAGTCTAACATACTATGCGATTTACGCGCGTTTTTTAAATCCGCGCGATACTTGTGGACGCGATGTATTTACGCCCAGTATTTCGCCAACGCACGTATGAATTCACGCGACTCGATTCGCGGTGAACTTGCTTTTTATAGATAAAGGTCTAAGGTTCCATTTTTTCTATTTTGTACGGAACCCTAACAAACTACGTAATCGTATTTATTAAAGTTTTTAATATACCTAAGTTCCATTAAGTGTATTGGTGAGCATGGGAGCAAAAGCATCAAGTATATAAAACTTTCCGTACGTATTTGTGGCGACGAACGAACGGCTTGCTGGAATGACGCGCGGCTTATTGTTGCTGGAATTACAACATTCCATAAGTATTCCAACAATGTAGCGCTGAGCTTTTGTTAGGGAGAACATTATGACATTTTCACACTTCACTTAAAATGGGTGACGATAGGTTCCTGGTTCGGCTACCAGTTAAGTAAGAGAGGAGTGAATAGGCATCTTTTAAATCCATACTTAATTATAAATGCGAAAGTGTGTCTGTCTGTCTGTCTGCTACCTTTTCACAGCCCAACAGTTTAACCAATTCTGACGAAATTTGGTATAGAGTTAGCTTATATCCTGGGGATAGACATAGGCTACTTTTTATCCCCGGAAAATCAAAGAGTTCCCACGGGATTCCTAAGGACCCATCCGTTTAACCGATTTGTATGAAATTTGGTACTGAGGTAGCTTGAGTCTCTGTAATTGACCCGGAAAATTAAAGAGTTCCCACGGGATCTTTAAAAACCTACATCCACGCGGATGAAGTCGCGGGCATCCTCTAGTGTTGAATAAAATCAGGTGGTAGATACTTTTCGGAAGTCCATGGTACATAAGGAGCAACTTTTTATTTTCCGTTTTGTATCTTGATCTAGATCTTTATCCGTTACAAAAGTAGCCTGTGTTCGTCCCTAAAATGTAACCTAACCCTAGGTGGCTCTTTCAAAATTAATGAACCTCACATTGCACCAAATTTCATCCATTCAAATTCACAAAATGAAAATCATTCACATGAAAGTTTATTTTAAATCCATGTGAATGAGTGTTAATTTTCAGGCATTTCTTTATTTAGAAGATATGATTATTTTTGGCAACGATCCCATTTCTTATATCGGTAGGACATGACGTCATAATACAGGCATAAAATATTCTATACCTACTTAAAATAAGTTGTGCGTATTATGCTCGAGTCATTGTTGCTGGAATTATTACATTCTTTAAGTATCACAACAATGTTGCGCGAGGCTTTTGTCGAGTAAAAAATTATTTTCACACGTCATGACGTCACTCATCACTGGGGAATATCGGTTTAGTATGAGCTAATACAATAACATCAGAGTAAAATCTACCCAAATTTCCTTGATTTAAAGTCAGTCATCCAGTACCACAAATTTTATATTATTTCTTTCGCTAGGTTCCCCTTAAAACACTAGAACGTAGATAGATGGCCGAATTTAAGCTTTAAAATAAGGTGACTAAGATCTATTTTTAATTTGACGTTAATATTTTCAAACGATCTAATTTGAACTCCGTATTGGAACAAATACCACTCCGTACATTGGAAAAAATACCACTACGAATAGTAAATAATATTTAATTATACAATCATATTCGACCAATCGCCGTTTCACTACAGGGCACGGGTCTCCTCTCAGAATGAGAAGGGTTTTGGCCATAGTCGACCACGCTGGCTTATTATTGTCGACTGGCAATTTCATATACCTTTGAGATCATTATGGAGAACGCTCAGACGCTAAGCTTCCCTCACGATGTTGTCCTTTACAACATCGTCATCCTTGTTTTCCTTTTTGTTAAATTTCGTAAAACGCAAACAATTCCGAAAAGTTAGAAGTGCGTGTCCGGAATCGAACCCCGGAACAACTAGCAGGCCAACATATTAACCATTAGGTTATCAGCGCTTCTCTTTGCTAATATTACCTACGGTTGAAAATCCGTAACCTCTAAAGGCTCATTATAATAATTTTAATTAAATCAAATCAGGGGTCTTAACCGAGCTTTCAGTAGGCGTATGTAGGATCCGGTCCCCGTACGAAGGTCCTTTTATAATCTCGTTCGAAGGTTCGAACAAAAAGGTCTATATTCTCGTACTACGGGGAACATGTTAGGTCTTTGGACACGCCCCTGGATCGAGACTTGCGATTTTAGTAATTGTTATTGGCTGAATTTCTCTACATCGTATTTTTTGTTATTGAGGGTTGTAATCCACAAAATGAATGAAATATTCTCTAATGTTAACACCATTGTAAAAAAAAAGGTGGACGTACAAGTGTTAATCAAAAATTTATAACACCCCCGACAAGTGATGGTTAGGTACATTAACTAGAAAAGAGCCGATAACTTTCAAACGGCTGAACCGATTTTCTTGGATTATAGCTTAGAACACATTCGATCATCGATGCTTTCGATCAAGCCACCTTTCAAAGAAAAAAAAAAAACTAAATTAAAATCGGTTCATTAGTTTAGGAGCTACGATGCCACAGACAGATACACAGATACATACGTCAAACTTATAACACCCCTCTTTTTGAGTCGGGGGTTATAAAGTTAGCTTTATAACCCCCCCACTAATCAATTAGCGGCCTTATCGCTTTGATTTCATTAAGAGTTCCCACTGCATGTTTAGAAACCTAAATAGACTTATTAGTAGATTATAAAATACATAACATAGCCTGATACGCTGCATTACTAAATTTTGCTTAGTTCAGGATCTTTTTTTTTATCTTTCGAGTACACAAGAAGTGAATTTCTTTAATTACGTGCAAAATAAATTATACTTTATGCACACGAAATGCAAAGACGTAAATACATGACCTAATTAACGTATAATAAATGTTTCAAGACTTGGTAGTATAAAATAAGGACATCTGTTTAACCCCCCGTATACGAAATGACTAAATATCCAACACCGTTTAATACTGGGATTATAAGGGGTATGTTATGCACCAACGATTTGAAAGTCATTTTGTTTTAGTATTTTGTAAAGTAAAAGTCACAAAATAATAATAATCCATACTGATATTATAAATGCGAAAGCGTGTCTGTCTGCTAGCCTTTCACAACCGTCTAACCGATTTAGATGAAAGGTACAGAGTTAGCTTACATCCCGCATAGGCCATTTTTTATCCCAGAAAATCATAGAGTTCCCACGGGATTTTTAAACATCCTTGTAACCGATTTTGTATGAACTTTGATACAGAGGTAGCTTGAATGCCGGAAATTGATATAAGCAATCATCCCAGCTGATTAATTTTATGAGAGCTGGTAGTATTACATAGACGTAGTTGGTATACCTAGATGAAAATATGAAGTATGCAACTAGTTGTGAATTTACTTGTTCACTTGTACTTGGGGTATGTTATACCCCACCGCGTACTCGAAGGGTTAAAATACCGCCATTTTGTGTGAAAGGTAATTTGTATCGAATAAGTAGCTGGAGCTCGTTGTATTTGATACTGTGGGGTTGCGTCGCACAAGGGGTGCGTTGCTTTGACAAATTGCTTTATTTATTAACAAAGTTTTTAAGAAGCAATATATTATGTGATTATTACGCTGCGGTTTCCTTTCAAGATTGAAATATTACCTTATATTGCTTTTACCTACTCCTAAGACACTTATTGGAAAGATACTCTTCTTCTTCTATAGGTAAATATATAAAAAAGCTGACTGACTGACTGATCTATCAACGCACAGCTCAAACTATTGGACGGATCAGGTTGTTTGGCATGCAGATAGCTATTACGACGTAGACATCATCTGGTAGGACAGGATTTTTGAAAATTCAACCCCTAAGAGGGTAAAATAGGGGTTTGAAATTTGTGTAGTCTGCGTGAAATACGTTATAAGTAGTATTTAGCCAAAGATTTTAAGAAAATAACTAAATAAGTAAGTAGGAACTTACATAATATTGTTATTCATAGGTATGATTTTCTTGAAAAATTGCAGTTGTTGGTAGACTGTAAAACTATTTGTTTCAAAATGTATTCGATGTAAAAAAGTCTTCGTTTCTATTAGGTATGCCTCTAGAGTCTAGTAAGCTATCATGTTATTCGCGTGTAGGTACATGCCAGAAGAGCTGCAAAATGTGTAGAGAACGTGTAGAAATGTAGAACGTTTCTGAGTGCAGTACAATTCGCCTCCTCGGTAAAAGCTTGCGACTTATCCTACAGCTTAAAACAAGCGTAACAACTCTTAAGCTAACGGCTCGCTACGCATAACATCACACTATGGACTTTTAAAAATTTTATTTCGTTTCTGTATGTGACTAAAACTGTATGTCACGCATGACAAACTTTATCCTCTCTTTTTCATTTGGGGAGGAGGAAAATTGTCATGGATACCTCGGTGCTTCGGGCATGCCTGTTTACATAGGGGATTCTGCCAAGCGGCCTACGGACTTAAAACCTCCTCCCCTCCGTCACTCTACTTATCAACAAACTGCGTCTTCAGTACAAACTATATCCTGGGGCTCTAGAAGCGCCATATTATATCTATAGTAAGTTAGTATATAAGTAAGTGATCATTCAACATCATCATCATCAACCGATAGATGCCCACTGCTGGGCATAGATCTCTTGTTCTTTCACACACTCGGTCTTGCACCGCCCGAATCCAAGAACTCCCTTTTTTTTACACAGGAAATGCCTAACGCATACCCTTCCGTCAGGGGAAACGGAGAGGTTATGTGGGGCTTGCACCCACTAAAACCTGTGTTTGTTCCTCAACGGACTGGCGGTTGCGCGGGTATCACTAAGGTAGTATTCACCGCACTCCCGCCAGGTCTTGACCCGCCGCCAAGCGGACGGGTCCCATCGCTAGGCTGGCTGCTACCAGATCCGTCTCGGAAGCGCACCCGGAACACGGCGCGCTACCTCCTGTTCTGTTTTATGTATCGGTTAACGAACGATCCAAGAACTCCCTGTACTTGTTTGATGTCGTTATTCCACCTTACAAATCTCACATAAGAGCTATAAAATGTGTAGAAGATGTGTAGGAATATTCCTGAGTGTGCAGTACAATTCGCCTCCTCTACCTTCCCATCACTAACTTTGTGCGAGACATGACATGTGTTATCAGTTATGTTTTAGCGGATAAGTTAAAAACACACAATACTACAGCTCTATCCCACACATTCTGTTTCTCAGAAAGTAAGTAACGTCTGGAGGTCCTGTGGTCTCGCACCATGCTAAAAATGAAGCATTGTACTCTATCAAACTGTTAGGAGTTATATGAACGAGGTTTTAGTCAAAGTAGGATTATATGTCATTATAGAAAAATAAAGAAATATTGTTTTGTCAAAATATTATGTAGTTTCATTATAAGTAAATGAAATTTCTTTTAAATATTACAACACACATATATTTGCTTCTCAGAAAATAAGTTACGTCTTGGGATCTTGGACCATACTAAAAATGGAACGTTGTACTCTATCCCACACATTTTGCTTCTCAGAAATTAAGTAATGTCTGGAGGTCCTGGGATCTTGAACCATACTAAAAATGAAACATTGTAGATGTAACGTCCTGGTTAACTTTGTACGCGTATACTTCCAGAAAACGAAACTTGTTTTATGAGTTAAATCACAACTGTGTCTTCAGTACAAAGCTTGTCACACTTTTCTTTACACATTTCTCTTTTGCTTCTCCTTTATTCACTTTAAAATAGAGTTCAAAATAGCACAGAATTTTCAGGCTTTTCCATTTCCGTACAAAGCTTCAAACTTTTAGATTCACGTGCACCTTATTGCTTAGCGCACAAGGTTGGTTATGCAATGTATTTAACCCGCTCAGTATAAAAGTCACATTATGCATCATGAAACGTCGTTTTCCTTGTTCCTGGGAAATATTTAGAAACTTTTAAGCTAGGTTTACATAGTAAATAAGAATCTTGACATGGTTTTATCTTTTGGACCTTTATTTTGTATAAGGTGTTACAGTATTGCACTGATTTTCATGCCATGGTTTACTTCTATTATAAGACCTGCCTATCTGCCCATGATTCTAGGTCAACGGGAAGTATCCTCTAGGTATTATTGACGGACAGACAGACAAAAGAGTGATCTTATATAGATTTATTATTGCGGGTTTGCAGTTTATAGATTATAGAGTTTATTTATTTAAATATTTCTGAACATTACTATTTGAAAAGAGCAACCGTCGAGTTTCTTGCTCGGTAGGAAAGGGTTTCCGAACCAGTAGTAGATTGTTTTGACTATTCAAAAGCACTTCGAGGCGTGTCTACCATACATGCGAAAGTGTGTTTGTTGGTTTGTGCTTCAATCACACTGCAACGAAGCAACGCGCATCGGCTCGACGGGATTTTTTGCAAAAATACAATAAAGACTGAAAAAATTTTGGAAAATCAAAGAGTTCGCACTGGATTTTCAAAATTCCACGCGAATGAATCACACTAATATTATTATAAATACGAAAGTTTGTGTGTATATAATATGTGTGTATGTTTGTTACTCTTTCACGGAAAAACTATTAGACAGATTTGGTTAAAATTTGGAACCGAGATAGATTATATCCTGGATTAGCACACAAGCTACTTTTTAACCCGGAAAAACAAAGAGTTCCCATGAGATTTCGAAACACCTAAATCCATGCGGACGAAGACGCGGCCATCATCTAATAACAAACAAAAGGTATGGGAAAAAGATAGAAAAGAGTAAAAATATCTAGTAAATGTACTACTTCGGCTAGCTTTAAGTTTTTCTCATTTTGAATTTTCGCTAACGAACCCTAATTAGGACGAAAAGTTTCATTATAAATTGCAGAGTATCCCGGGCTCTTTATGGTCTAATTGAGACTTAGCGAGTTACTTTAAAATTAATTTCAATGAATTTCCCAAAGCCGCAAAGTTGGAAAGTAGAGTCGTTAATGTTTCTGTAATGTTATAACCTAACTTTGGACAACCTACTATAAATCTAAATACAAAATCTATACTAATAGGTATTATAAACTGTGCGAAAATGTGTCTGTCTGTCTGTCTGTCTCCTAGCTTTTTACGGCCCATCCATTCAACCTACTTTGATGAAGCTTACATTACAGGTTCCAGAGACGGATATATAGCCTACTTTTTAAATTGAAACTTAGCGAGTTACTTTAAAATTAATTTCAATGAATTTCCCAAAGCCGCAAAGTTGGAAAGTAGAGTCGTTAATGTTTCTGTAATGTTATAACCTAACTTTGGACAACCTACTATAAATCTGAATACAAAATCTATACTAATAGGTATTATAAACTGTGCGAAAATGTGTCTGTCTGTCTGTCTGTCTCCTAGCTTTTTACGGCCCATCCATTCAACCTACTTTGATGAAGCTTACATTACAGGTTCCAGAGACGGATATATAGCCCAATTTTTTAAATTGAAACTTAGCAAGTTACTTTAAAATTAATTTCAATGAATTTCCCAAAGCTGCAAAGTTGGAAAGTAGAGTCGTTGTATGTTTTTGTAATGTTATAACCTAACTTTGGACAACTACCTTATAAATCTGAATACAAAACCCATACTAATAATTATAAGTAATAAGTAATAGTAAGTAAGAATAATTATAATTATAAGTGCGAAATTGTGTCTGTCTGACTGTCTGCTAGCTTTTTACGGCCTATCCATTCAACCTATTATGCTGAAATTTGGTTCATCTTACATTACATTACAGGTTCCGGGGACGGATTTATAGGCTACTTTTAAATTGAGACTTAGCGAGCTATTTTAAAAATAATTCCAGTGAATTTCCCAAAGCCGCAAAGTAAGAAAGTAGAGTGGTTGTATTTTTGTAATGTTATAACCTAACTTTGAACAACTACCTGACTAACTGCTACTATAAATCTGAATTCAAAATTCATACTAATCGGTATTGAGAATAAGTGCGAAAGTGTATCTGTCTGTCTGTTATTTTTATTTTTTTTATTCACTATAGGTAAGCGCTTGACCACAATCACACCTGATGGAAAGTGATGATGTGGTGTTAGATTTCACAGCCCATCCATTCGATCAATTTTGATGCTTTTACAAAATATAGATTTTGTGCAGTGCTGTAAAATGCAACAGTAGCGTTTCGCCAAGTCGTCGTTTTTCATGAAACTCTCAGTAAATTCTTGTACATCCAGACAAAGAGCATTAAAACGTTTTCCTCATAAAACAAAGTAAACATAAACCGGCCTGCCAGCTTTACAGCGGGGATTTACTCGCGTAAATTTTAGAAAATCCTTAAAAATATAGTATTTTGCAGCGTAAGTGGCAGTAGGTGGCAGACGGACAGACTGCCCGTCATCATGGACAGGTAGGTAGTAGGACAGACGGACATATGGACAGACAACAAAGTGATCCTATAAGGGTTCCTTTTTTAACCACCGACCCAAAAAGAGGGGTGTTATAAATTTAACGTGTATATCTGAGTATCTGTGTATCTGTCTGTGGCATCGTAGCTCCTAAACGAATGAACCGATTTTAATTTAGTTTTTTTTTTTGTTTGAAAGGTGGCTTGATCGAGAGTGTTCTTAGCTATAATCGAAGCCATTTGAAAGTTATCAGCTCTTTTCTAGGTTTCTTATAGAGGTTTTTGTGTCGGGGGTTTTTTAAATTTCGAGTTATTCCTTTTTGAGGTATGGAACCCTAAAAACACATACAAAACTCTCCATGTAGGACTTGGACAAGTCAGCCAGTAATTTAATCAATTACACTCAAATCAAGTCTCTGCATAGCTACGCGTACAGCCAAATCACACATTATGACCAAACTCACAGTCCAACTTTGAGTTCCTCTGCCGAAATTCAATTTGCTACACCGATCCTCTCTACTCCTGTACGTGGAAGTTCCCGATATTAGCATTTGAATAAAGCTCGCAACTCGGAATCAATGGCGTAAGATTCGGCACAGCCCTCGCTAAATATACGCTCGGAATATTTTATTAACATAACCCCTCTGGCCTCTATTCCATAACACTACCTATAATATAAATCAATAATAACCTATATACGTAGAAGATGCGAGTAATATAATTAAGTAACAGTATGATGATTTAATGTACAAGTTAGGAAGTATGAAAAGAAATAGAACAAGTGTAAATTAAAAATTTATAACACCCCCGACAAATGAAGGTTACAGTAACTAGAAAAGAGCTGATAACTTTCAAACGGCTAAACCGATTTTCTTGGTTTATAGCTAAGAACACTCTCGATCAAGCCACCTTTCAAACAAAAAAAAACTAAATTAAAATCGGTCCATTCGTTTAGGAGCTACGATGCCACAGACAGATACACAGATACACACGTCAAACTTATAACACCCGTCTTTTTGGGTCGGGGCTTAAAATTGAGTCTAATAATATTATATCCAAAACTGACTAGCTTCACTAGTCAGTTTTGTTTCGTTTTTGTTTTTACTTTATTATTTATGTTATCTACCTATTTTCTGTTCTTTTTCTATGTACCTTCTTTTCCCGACTATTGTGTGTTTTAATTCTGTGTTAACTTTTCTTTGGAGACTGTTGTGGTGTGTGTGTTTTGTATTTGTTTTGTTTATTGTTTATTGTTAATACTGTGTCTCCAAAAAAAAAAAAAAAAAAAATATCAACAATTACGCGGGTCATAGAAGTCGTACCTTTATCGGTCCAGGACTTGTTAGCAAGGTTGCACTTGACAGCGTCGCAGACTGACAGCTTCGCCCCGGAGTCTCCGACTGGTAGCGACCGCGCCTTCGTCCCTATCATAATGACCCGTGTAAATATTGATATAGTCACCATCACTAAAGTTGACATGTCGTAACTAAAAAAAAAATAAGTAACACGACTGCCCTGCCAAAAAACTAAAACAAGTGTAAATTAAAAATTTATAACACCCCCGACAAGTGAAGGTTACAGTAACTGAAAAAGAGCTGATAACTTTCAAACGGCCAAACCGATTTTCTTAGATTATGGCTAAGAACACTCTCGATCAAGCCACCTTTCAAACAAAAAAAAAACTAAATTAAAATTGGTTCATTAGTTTAGGAGCTACGATGCCACAAACAGATACTAAGATACACGCGTCAAACTTATAACACCCCTATTTTTGGGTGCAGTGGTAAGCGCTGTGGTCTTATTAGTGGGAGGTTCCGAGTTCGATTCCTGGCCCCCTGCCAGGAATCGAACTTTGGAATTTCATGATTTCTAAATTTCTGGTCTGGTCTGATGGGAGGCTTCTGTCGTAGCTAGTTACGACCCTACTGGCAAAAGCCGTGCGGCCAAGTGATTTAGCGTTCCGCTACTATACCTACCTGTAGAAACCAAATGAGTATGGGTTCAATGAAAACTGCCATACCCCTTCCAGGTTAGCCCGATCCATCTTGGACTGCATTATCACTTACCAGTTTTCGCAATTAAAACTGCGCAGGCAAGAGAGCGTGTAGCCGGAGCACAAGGCAGAACAAGCCTATATTTCAAGCGCAACTCATAACATCCTACATAAACCAAACCTGCAGAGTATTCCGAAAGACCAGTCTATTTTATCAACTTTAGTGACTAAGCTATGCTTATTAAATCTATGATAAAATGCAAGTGTTATTACTCAAACATCATGACATACAAGAAACATGTTGTGGTTCCTTGTAGACATTATTTCCTAAATTCTTTATTTCATATTTATTTAGGTAGGTACTATACGAAAAAAGTATTTTTATGAAAAATAATAATAATTAAAACCACTATGTTAAGAAAAACATACAACAGACAAAAAGCGTTCACGAAATCCAATTTGTAATCAAATTAAACTGTCATTTTGTAAATGAAGATAATAGTTTTGTTGTTAAACTTTTGCGGGACTGCATAATATGTCATTTATTTACGTACCTACTGTAAAATTTAAACGGTTTTTACATTGAGTTTATAACCAATATGTTTTTTTTTAAATAAATAGTTTTTGTTTTACTACGTATATCTACTTATTTAAAATTTTAAAACAAAAGTTTAAAAAGCGATTTTAAAAATAGAGGAACAATAGTCAAAACAATCATGTAAAATGTGGCCAAGACTCACAAGTTCATAATGCTTTCACTGTTAAAAAGTTATGAGATCTCTAGTAGAGCCAAGCCCCTAGCTAGCTTAGAATTGCGCTGCCCATGGGACCTATCCCAAGTCCAAAGTATATAGCTCTTAAATGCTCTTGAGTATATCACATTTATAACAATAAAGAACAAATAACTCTACTTACAAGCTCTGATTTTACAAACCCTAAATCTTGGTTAAAAAAGGACGGCTTGGCCGTTTAATGTTCGTGGTACTTTTATCTGATATGACATTTAAGCCCGGAATAGCTTGTGCGACAATCATGAAGTATAATAAAAATTAGTAATTGTCGAACAAACTATTTCTTTGACCTTAATATAATATGTTATGTCATGTAATAGTTTCACGAACATTAAACGGCCAAGCCGTACTTTTTTAACCAAGATTTAGGGTTTGTAAAATCAGAGCTTGTAAGTAGAGTTATTTGTTCTTTATTGTTATAAATGTGATATACTCAAGAGCATTTAAGAGCTATATACTTTGGACTTGGGATAGGTCCCATGGGCAGCGCAATTCTAAGCTAGCTAGGGGCTTGGCTCTACTAGAGATCTCATAACTTTTTAACAGTGAAAGCATTATGAACTTGTGAGTCTTGGCCACATTTTACATGAAATGTTTTGGTGGGATTTCATATCTTTTTGGCAGGTGCCCTAGATTTTTTTTTGGATCTATTTTTTGTAGGTACCTACATCATTTTCATGGCCCGCTCTCTATCGTTACCTCTTTTTTTAAAAGCTTTTATTCCACTTCCAATGTATGTAACTATGTTTGTTTGGGTGGAATCTTGCAACTCAATTTTAAAGCAGATATATCAAATTTCAGTCTTTTAGGACTTTAGGAAACACATTTTTTAAATGTACAGACTAGGAAAAGTTTATTTTCCTGTTGTTTGAATGAAATCCCTAGCCTACATACCAAATTTCAGTCTTCTAGGACTTAGGGAAGTACTTTAGAACTTTTGACTAGAGGGGTTTTGAATGGCAATAAATCTGAAACCATAACAGGTAGACAATTGATACTTGGTACGTTTGATAAGTCTGTTAAGGACATATTATCCTGAAAATATCAGCATTCTAGCGATAGACTTTACAAATAATTTGCTTCCCCCATACGTGGGAGTAGAGGGGGAAAATTTTGAATTTCTTAATTTTCCTGTAGTTTGTATGCAATTTCTAGTGTACACACCAAATTTCAGTCTTCTAGGACTTCGGGAAGTACCCTAGAATTACAGACTAGAAGTTTTGACTGTCAATAAATCTGAAACTATAAAAGCTAGACAATTGATACTCAATGCGTTTAATAAATCTGCCCAGGACATCTTATCCTGAAAATATCAGCATTCTAGCGACAGAATTTACAGATTGGCTTCACCCATAAGAGGCGTAGAGGGGGGGCATTTCCAATTTCTTAATTTTCCTGTAGTTTGTAGTCAATTTCTAGTCTACATACCAAATTTCAGTCTTCTAGGACTTCGGGAAGTACCTTCGAGGTTTTGAGTAGAGGTTTTGATGATCATCAGTGAGGGACGAAATCGGCGTATTTTAGGTATCAATAAATCTGTAACCATAAAAGCTAGATATTTGATACTTGGTATATTTGGTAAATTTGCTGAGGACACCTTATACTGAAAATTTCAGCTTTCTAGCGTCATCCAGACCGAAGTTATGACGGGTCGAAAATACGGCGAAACACTTCGAGAAAAAGGTACGTAGCGCCCCGGCCGCCGTTTGGCTCGTCTTGGCGGGGGCACTGCCGTGCCCCCTGATTTCTTTAATAATATTTTAATAAGTATGTACATTGTACACATTTTTTACTCACCATCAGATTTTGCGTCTTCCGGTAAGTTACCTGTAAAAATAAAAATTAAGTATTAATATTAAAACTCTTTAAAAAAACAGTTACCACATTGCTATATTTTTTTTCTATTTTATTTGCAGTAGGTATCTAAATGATTGTATTTGGAATTGTTACAAAGTTATAAAAGTATCCTTATCCAATTTTTCTTTTAAGCGTAGAAATAGATTTTTTGTAGATTAATTTTCTTAACCAAAGAATAAGAATCTTCAAAAACTTAAATCTATACAAATAAAGTCACGAGCATTTCATAGACGGTAATCACTTAACATCAAGAGAACCGTCTGTTCAACAACTTGTTATTTTTCTTTAAAAAATATATTTCTTTTATATGTATAATATCATCACTGGTTTCTTATAAGAGGCATGCATTCTTATAAATGGAGGCGACGCCAGTAGATTGCAAAATGGCGTTGTTACGCAAAATGAGTGCGTCGTTAGCATGCACGCTTCGAACTTTGTTGTTGTAAATTGAACACGGGCATAACAAGCTGAACATGGTTGTAAAGAATGTTCTGGAACTATTAATCATAAGGTTGCAAGCTAGCTATCTCTATAGATATATACTATTTTTTCCATGAAGTTAAACCACATCGAAAATAGGGGGCCCCAAATAAATCAATCTATCTTCTATAACTTTCAGGTGCAATGGCCATCGCCATTTTGAAGTTACAAACCAATAAGTAAATTGAAGATTTCTTTTTCTGCTTATTTTTTACGTAGTAAAAGCTACAGGTATATTTCTGTAGCAATCTTCTAGTCATATTATATGGCGTATATAATTCGTGTCCAATCGGTAATCAGTAAGACAGAAGATAATAAAAACATATTATGAGAGTAGGAGAGATAGAGCTCTACAAAATGTGAACCAAGTTTCACTTTAGATACGTAGTTATGTAACAAATCTATTTCGTTTTTAGCTGTTATAATATTATCATTGGTGTCTTATAAGACGAATGCTTTCTTATAAGAGGCATGCATTCTTATAAATGGAGGCGACGTCGGTAAATTGCAAAGCGGCGTTGTTACGCAAATGAGTAGTCGTTAGCATGCACGCTTTGAACTTTGTTGTTGTAAATCGAATGCGAGCATAACAAGCCGAGCTGGGTTATAAAGAATGTTCTGGAACTAATAATAATGGGCCGCCAACTAATAAGTATGCTTCATAATAAATTCTAACTCAAACGTTGCTATAGAAATATTCAATAATTATGCAATAAATATAGCAGAAAGTAGGGAAATCTCAAATATTATTTGTACTTATATTATGTAACTAATATTTGGCATTTCCCTACTTTTCTGCTATTTGAGATTTTCATGAAACTAATATTTTTGAATACTGAATATCTGGAATAGGTATAGTGGAATGGATATAGTTGAATATCTGGAACTCATAGTAGGTGGATTACTTCGTTGTTCCCATTCACTACAGAATCCGGTGTTTGACAACTTGTCCAATCAGTATCTTTTTATCAAACGTCAAAACACAGTAGGCTAGCTTCTATGAAATACTGGCATGTGACGTCACAATAATTTGACGTCCTTTTTTAGTTTAATCGATAATTTAAAATAGTTATTACTCTTAAAACTAACAAAGGATGGGGATTTAACATATTTTGGAAGACCCTTTATTTAATTATTACAGAAATATTTATTATTGACACAGGCAAATCCCCTATTCCGTTCACGGTGTTTCTCTCGGGAAGAAATTCTGTTCTTATCCAAAACGAAGGATTATAGTTGGCGGCTTGCTTTCGGAAAGTTATACTTAATATTGTGTTCAGCATTTCACATATTTATGCAGGTTGATGGATTGGATTGGATTGGAAATTGCAAGGAAATTGGCACAATTCACGACAGTTATGAAACTCCTAACAAAACCTCGAGGCTTCACCTGTATCTAATAAAAATATAAATCTACGCGGACGAAGTCGCGGACATCCTCTAGTACCTAATATTTGAGATTTTGATTCAGGATCAAACCGAGAAGTTCCTCGTTCTGATTCACTCTGACATTGGTGCAAAGTGGCATACAGGAATGAAAGCCAATTTCAGTGTCAAAGAGGAAGCAATTTCTGAGCCAGCAAAGTAATTAAGATACTTGTATGGTAAAATAAAGGAATTCGAGCCCTACAAAGTCATAAAAGCCAGACATATTGCCACCGTCAGGGCGTAATTCGTAGTGTAGTGAATAGGATTCGGTAGCCAACGCTTGCGCCACTCAGTGCGACGCATCGAGGGAGAATGCTTTTATTTCATGTACGCCTGGTAGCATTAAATTGATATAAATATCAGCATCATAATCAACCCATCGCTGGCCCACTACTGAGGACAGGTCTCCTCTCAGAATGAGAAAAGTTTAGGCCATAGTCTGCTACGCTGGTTCAGTGCAAATTGGCAGACTTCTCACACCTTTGACAATATTCTAGAGAACTCTCAGGCTTGCAGGTTTCCTCAAGATGTTTCCCTTCTAAATTGGAGGCGGATGTTCTAACCACTAGGCTATTACCGTTTTTGCTCCACGCGTTCCTGAGAAAAGGGGTCTTGATAGACCTGGGTTGATAGACAGACGGACAGCGAAATATCTAATCCTCCCTTCACTCTTTTGAGGTACGCAAGTCTAAATAAATGCTTTACAAGTGAGTGAAGGTTACAGAAACTAGAAAAGAGCTAATAACTTTCATACGGCTGAACTGATTTTCTTGGATTATAGCTAAAAACACTCTCGATCAAGCCACCTTTCAAAAAAAACAACTAAATTAAAATCGGTTCATTAGTTTAGGAGCTACGGTGCCACAGATAGATACACAGATACACACGTCAAACTTATAACACCCCTCTTTTTGGTTCGGGGGTAAAAACTACGCTAAAAAGTAATTCCAGCTCTATAAAGTCATAAAAGTCAGACATATGATATTGCCACCGTCATGACGTAATTCGTAGTAAATAGGATTCACTAGCCCGTGACGCAGCGAAGCGCAGCGGGGCAGCGGGCGTGACGTCATTCCCTAGCGCTACTGTTACGAGGGCGTGTACGCCACTCAGCGCGACGCGTCGAGGGTGAATGCCTTTATTTCATGTTCGCCTGGTAGCATTGAACTGTGATAGATATCATCATCATACAACCCATCGCTGGTGCACTACTGAGCACAGGTCTTCTCTCAGAATAAGAAGGGTTTAGGCCAGAATCCGCCACGCTGGCTCAGTGCAAATTAGCAGACTTCACACACCTTTGACAGTATTATAGAGAACTCTCAGACATGCAGGTTGCCTCACGATGTTTCCCTTCACCGATACATTAATTAATTGCTTAAAACCATCGGTGCTTAAAACGAACTTAACTCTGAAAAATTAGGGGTATCAAACTCTCAACCTCCCGAATAGACGGCCAATGTAATCATTCATCAAATTATCAGTCTTTATCACCGCTGATGATAACTAACTCGACGCGGTGACGTGTGTATCTGTGTATCTGTCTGTGGCATCGTAGCTTCTAAGCTAATGAACCGATTTTAATTTAGTTTTTTTTGTTTGAAAGGTGGCTTGATCGACAGTGTTCTTAGCTATAAACCAAGAAAATCGGTTCAGCCGTTTGAAAGTTATCAGCTCTTTTCTAGTTACTGTAACCTTCACTTGTCGGGGGTGTTATTTTTTAATTTACACTTGTAATAGATAGATGGTCAATGCAACGAAATACTCTGTTTCTTCCTTTTGGGGTACGGAAGCCTAAAAAACTACACTAAAAATGTACCTACCTAGTACTTGCCTGGTAGAGATTGCTCTAAGCAAAAAGGCCGCCTTTGCACACAATAGTTTTTTCTGTTTTTCTTCTTTCTGTGTTGTATTCCTTTACATGTGTTTTTTGTGTGCAATAAAGTCTTTCTATCTATCTATCTACCTAATTCCAGCTCTACAAAGTCATAAAAGTCAGACATATTGCCATCAGTCGTCACGGCGTGGGCGTAATTCGTAGTAAATAGGATTCGCTAGCGACGCAGCGAACCGCGGCGGGCAGCGGGCGTGAGGCGCAAGCACGCGTGACGTCATTCGCGAGCGCGAATGTCGAGGACGTGTACGCCACTCAGCGCGACGCGTCGAGGGTGAATGCCTTTATTTTATGTTCGCCTGGTAGCTTTGAACTGTGACAGACATATGAAATTGAAAAAAACCCAGCCAAGTGTGAATCGAACTCGCGCAACGAGGGTTGCGAGCTCTGGAAAGATAGTGTGATTGTATTGCTTAATCTCCGATTGCAAAAGTTAGTTTGTAATCACTGATTAACTACAAATGAACGATTTTCGGATTTCCTCTTTACTTGTGCCGTGGAACCTTGCTGGTTGCTTCTTGATTCCATTCTAGATCAATGGGATCAGGAGGTAGCGCGCCGTGTTCTGGGCGCGCTTCTGAGACGGTGGAAGCAGCCAGCCTAGCGATGGGACCCGTCCGCTTGGCGGCGGGTCAAGACCTGGCGGGAGTGCGGTGAATACTACCTTAGTGATACCCGCGCAACCGCCAGTCCTTTGAGGAACAAACACAGGTTTTAGTGGGTGCAAGCCCCACATAACCTCTCCGTTTTCCGGGACGGAAGGATGGGTATGCGCTAGGCATTTCCTGTGTATAAAAAAAAAAGATCAATGGTATGTAATTCGTAAAACTGTGGTACTTAACAGGGCTCCTAAAACTGTGGTAATAGGGCTCCTTTGGGAACGGAAACCTAAAGTAAAACCTATTAAAAATTATCACAATGGTCCAATATAACTATATCAAATTTATCGTAAGTATCTTTGTATAGCAGCTAAGATCAATCGACTGCATATACAGCACGTTCCACGTGATCGCTCGAACGCTTGGATTTCCATGTGGAATGCATTCCCATGCAAATTGTTGAACAAGATGGCATGCAAAGCAAGATGACAGATGCATACGTTTGATACCGCATTGCTTTGTATTACATGCAAACTATTCAATAGTGTACATTCCATACATGCTTTTTTTAACCCCCGACCCAAAAAGAGGGGTGTTATAAGTTTGACGTGTGTATCTGTGTATCTATTTATCTGTGTATCGTAGCTCCTAAACGAATGGACCGATTTCAATTTAGTTTTGTTTTGTTTTGTTTGAAAGGTGGCTTGATCGAGAGTGTTCTTAGCTATAATTGAAGAAAATCGGTTCAGCCGATTGAAAGTTATCAGCTCTTTTCTAGTTTTCTTATAGAGGTTTTTGTGTCAGAGGTTTCTTAAATTTTAAGTTATCAAGTATAACTTTCAATATATATTTTAAACTTTTGTGGCAAGCCTAAATTGAGTGTGGTATTTATTCGATTATAAAATACTAGCTGACGCCCGCGACTTCGTCCGCGTGGATTTAGGTTTTTCGAAATCCCGTGGGAACTCTTTGGTTTTTCGGGATTAAAAGTGGCCTATGTGCTAATCCAGGATATTATCTATCTCCGTTCCGAATTTTAGCCAAATTCGTCCAGTAGTTTTTGCGTGAAGGAGTAACAAACACACACACACACACACACACACACACACACACACACACACACACACACACACACACACACACACATACGAATTTTCGCCTTTATAATATTAGTGTGAAGTGTGATAGTGTGATAGTGTGATTACACCCATTCCCACAGATAAACCGATTTTCCTGAGGCGGAGCGTAGGAGTTGCAAGTCTATTACGATTTTTAACTAGCCTATCGTGTTAATCGCCGATTTTTTGTAACTAAAACTAATTACTTAAATAATAAGTGCACATACTTGTATGTGCATAATAGTTGTACACTATAAAGTAATATCTGCTTTGATGATAGCTTATCTCTACTGTATGTAGAGATTCGACCGGAGGAACTATTTTATTATAGCTGATAAAAAATAAGCTCTATAAGAAAACCCCCGCCCCGGCTTCGATTGGAAGGAATACCAAAAATCGGGTTTTATTGCAGATGTACAAACCTGTACCATACTAAGAAAATAATCAACTTAGTGGGATCTTTCAAAGAAAACCTACTCTATATTGCATTGTGGTTGTACAAGTCCGATCCTTTTATTTAAGCTAAATATTATATAGATAAGCTATATCATATTTTTTTAAGCTAAATATTATATAGATATAAGCTATAAAATACTACGATGAATTTCTAACTTTCGCATTCACAGTCAAAATCTATACAAAAAAGTACTTGGTAACAAGTGTAAATTAAAAATTTATAACACCCCCGACAAGTGAAGGTTACAGTAACTGGAAAAGAGCTGATAACTTTCAAACGGCTGAACCGATTTTCTTGGATTATAGCAGCTAAGAACACTCTTCATCAAGCCACCTTTCAAACAAAAAAAAAACTAAATTAAAATCGGTTCATTAGTTTAGGAGCTACGATGCCACAGGCAGATACACAGATACCCCTCTTTTGGGTCGGGGGTTAAAAATCCAATTATGTTCTACATAAAGATCGATAATAAACGAACACCCGTCTTACATTCTAAGCTCAATTCATTGTTTCATAATCGATTAGATTATACGAGAGATCCCAAAGCGCGGTCTCACGGACGGGAAATTTACATGTTGAATGCATTCGCATGCAAATTATTGAACAAGATAACACACAGAGCGTGCCGAGACGATGCGTTATCCCTTCTGCAGGGTTATGCTGTATCTCAGTGGCACACTAATTTCGTGAAAATTTCTAATAATTAAATGTCAAACTCAAATTTTCTATTCGCTAACGTCAGTTTTTAACCAAGATGACGTCATAGACAATGACTCTCGATCATAGCCATTAATGGGATGGAATAGAAACCGGAAATGCTTTTTCACGTATGTTTTCGTATCGATAGTTTTTAAAACTCTATTCACTAAGCAAAAATGACAGTTTGTAGTTAGAAACTTTATTAGGTGGCTACGATCGTTTTAACAACTAGTCGGGACCAGTGTTTTGCGACTCGCCACTATAATCCGTCCGTTTTATAGAGGTAATAATTTTTTAGCAATCTCAACGAATGTAGGGATGTTTTAATTTCGAAGGATTTTTATTAATTACAAATCGGCTGAATTCCGCTCGGTTTTTCAGAAAAATATATTATAATAAAAAATTGATACCTAGTACCTAGGTACTTACCCTATTAGTTGTAAAAAGGTAAGTAATATAAAGTAAGGTTGGTTGGTCGGAGTTAAATTATTGTTATTTTGTAAGCAAGTAGGTACTATATTTTGTGGTTATGTTAATGTTGTAGATAATAATTAAAAAAAAATATGGCTCGTGCCGTATTGATGGGGCTTGCTGAAGAGCAGCGCCAACAAAAGGCGCTACGGGTCCACAGGCGCAGGCTGCGCGATATGTATAACCCAATGGAGCTGCCAGAAACAGAGTTCATTGCAAACTTTCGTTTGAGCAAGGCTGGCTACCAGCAGGTGTTAGAGGAACTCGGGCCTCACCTCCAAGCCGCTCGACGAAGGACAGCTGTTCGCATTGAACTAAAAATAAGTCTCATGTAGGTACTAAAGTACCTATTTTCTATCTTTGTACCTATTCTACTCCCTTTACAACCTCTCGCACTGCCAAGGGTCACTGGTAGAGATCTCTTATAGAGTGCTTCCCTGTCCACTTTTACTTTCTTTGTCTCTTAATTGTTACAACTTTCTGGTACAAAATAAAATAACAAATAAAAATAAAATTCTGATATTTATATTGAGGAAGAAAATATTGAGATTAATTTAACACAAAAATTGGATTTTATATTTATTGCAGATCCTAGCAGCTCTGCATTTTTATGCCACGGGTACATATCAGCGCCCAATGGGGACATCTATCTTCAATACGATGTCCCAACCATGTTTTAGCCGATGTCTACGTGAGGTAACCGATGCACTCAATGCTCGGGAAGTACTCACTAAGTACATAAAGTTTCAAGAAGTCGACTTGATATATTTATAATTTGGAAATCATTCACGATAGTTGAAACGCTGAAAATATCCATTATATTATGGCACACTATGTAACTATAAAGTTGTCATTATATATTAACATAGCTAGAAGGTTTTTTCAGGTATAGAGACGTCGATTATTTCAGGGATGAAGAGCAGAGTAACCAACAAAGTTCAACAAGTGGTGAAGCTGAAGTGGTAATGCTTTAATTCTCAGTGTCTCTACGTGATCAAATCAGAAACAAGGAGATCTGTTGAAGAAGCAGAGTAGAAAAATGGAAGATGAAACAAATTCTGCCATAGAAGACAGTAGAAATTAATAATTCTTAACTGTAAATGATGTCTACTATTTAAATTCATTATATGGTACATAATATACCGAAAGGAGATTGGCTAAGTTGAAACCAGCTATTTTAAAAACCATACAGATTCACAAATCATTTAACTTTTATAAATTTTTTCAAAGTATTTTTCTGAGTAAACACCATATTTTTAGAAGTTGGAAATCTATAGAACAACATAAACAAACTTGATAAGATATGTAGGTAGGTACTTCTTTTACATTAAAATAGTAATTAAATAAACCAAATAAACTCTAACTTAACAATAAAAGGAACTTTGTTTTCATTACAAATATTCCTGTAATAATACCTAGTAATAATCACAATCATTATAGGATATGTAGGTACTTCTTTTACATTAAAATATTCTTTTACATTAAAACTGATGTAATGTCAAATGTCCATAGATAATAATTAAAAACTAGTCGAAGTCGTACAATTTAAAAAGTCTTACATTTCTACTACGCTACCTGTCAGGCAGAGATATTTAATTTGGCCATATAAAGTCGATAAAATACGCTACTATGTTAATGTTGGCCAACTGCCAAGTGTTAGATACTCGTAATTAGTTAGCCACGCATTCGATACGGAATAGAAAAACACGTGACCTAAATTTCATGGATTTCTAACTGGACTCAGTGTCTAACGAAAACTTTCAAAGATACAGAATAGCCATGCTGGTACTACTGTACCATATTATGGAAAATATCGGAATAAGTTCCGCGCCATTTTGTAGCACTATTTTTAGAGAATTATCACACTATCACATCACACTTCACACTAATATTATGAAGGCGAAAGTTTGTGTGTATGTGTGTGTGTGTATGTTTGTTACTCCTTCATGCAAAAACTACTAGACGGATTTGGCTGAAATTTGGAATGGAAATAGTAATATCCTGGATATGCACATAGGCTACTTTTTATTCCGGAAAATCAAAGAGTTCCCACGGGATTTAGAAAAACCTAAATCCACGCGGGCCAATTCTGACCATCAAAAGGAGAACTACCTACTTTGAATAAATGATTTTGAGTTTTGAGTTTTGAAAGCTGTAATAGAGTTCATATTTTGACTAGCTGATCCACCCTTCGCTAAAGTGGGATTTCTAAAAATAAGTGAGAGGGTAGAATTTTCAAAAATCCAGAAACACGTACCTATCTAGCTAGTTCTTCATTGTACTGTCATTTCAAGTTTCTAAACTTAGCTATAGTTAGCAAAGAAAGAAAAACATTATTTCTTTAATTCACACATTGCATCTTATAACTATAGTTGGCTATCAGGTTTAGGTTAGAAGAAAATGTGTTGTTTGTTGGTTTGTTCTTCAATAGAGAAATAATAGAGAAACGAATCAGCTTGATATTTTGCATGGGTATCTATATTAAAGACCTGGAGAATGGCATACGTAGGCTACTTTTTATGCCAGAAAATCAAAGAGTTCCCACGGGATGTTTAAAAACCTAACGCGGACGAAGTTGCGGGCATCAGCTAATTACTATTATGAAATCACAAGAATATAAAACCACTAGAAATATTAAAGCGCAATAAAGTTTTAAAACACAGCGGTGAATTCTGATGAAATCTCGAAAAGCCGTAAAAGTATAAAGTAAACGCAACCGGGAGTGGAAATGGTTATTGCCAGGCTGACGTACGGGCCCCGCAGGATATCCTGGAGGAGCTTTTTATGCAACTCGGTGAATTTTCATGGGCACACTAGAAATATTCACCGCATATGATAGTGTTTGAGGGAATAAATATGGTTTTATGGATAGACAGTACGGAATGTTGGCAGACAAAATCACGCAAATGTGTGGCTTTTTTTGCTGATGAGACGGGGATAGGGCAAACCTTCTTAAAATACCCAATCTCTTTGGAGAGAGCTATATATGAGTGTGTCTGGTATGAATAAAGAGTCGAAATCTTGTTCTCATATTCGAGTTGTATGCGGAAGGATCTAGGATCCATCGCATTATTATCCTAAAAAACTACCATCACGTAGTTAGTGGACAAGGATCACGACCCGCAGCAATGAGGAATACATTCTCCCACAGAGAGAAAAATAACACAGATTGAAATGTCGTAATTAGAAAAAACGACTGGCGAAAATGCTGGAAAATGGCGCCATACATCCACCATACAGCCAGTGTAACTTACACTCAAATCATTCAGGCATAAAGTTATGGTGGAATAAAGAAGCTCACATACCTACATGAATCCTGAAAACTAACACTGTTATTTTTGGACAGATAAAGAAGCGGATGCGGCATTAAGCAATCGCAGCCTTTAAATTGTGCAACATACAAGCTGAGTTTATATTCCTGCACCAATATAACATTTCACCACTTGATACAACTCGTTACTCGCCGTATTACGTCGAGTGTCGTCGAGTGTTGTCGAGTGTTAATAAATATTTAATGTACAGAAATTGCCCAGTTACAGTTTCATTATAAGTATAGGTTTTATGAAATCGTACATTCATTTTATTTTTATTTTACTATGCGGAGCTGTTTTTAATTTAATTTTTATTTTGGTACAACATCGTATTATAATCCAAGTAAATATTCACTGCAATTATAATGTAACGTTTCACCACTTGATACAGATCGTTACGCGCCACGTCACATCAAGTGTCGTTTGGTGTCGTCGAGTGTTTATAACTGCTTTAACTGGCTTTTTCCAAACCGTATGTTTGTTGTGCGAGTAACGGATTTATTTCACTCTTTATTCGACTTTATGTCACTGTTCTGTGTGTATATTAATGCTTGTACTGTTCAATATGATTATCACGAGTCATTATGACTATTCGTTATTATGATGTATATCAAAATGATGAATCATGAAGTTAACTTGAGGCTACTTTACTTGGTATGCTGTTTTAATTAGCTTTCTTATCGTTATAATCAAAATCATTATCATGATTATTATCATTAACATTTTATAAAGAGTTTATAAGATTGGACGTTTTTATAGGTTGTTGATTTCATTTAATTTTTTGAATTTTGTGTAACATATTTTATAATCCAAGTCAATATTCACTGCACAAATATAACATTTCACCACTTGATACAACTCGTTACGCACCGCGTCACGTTGAGTGTCGTCGAGTGTTGTCGAGTGTTAATAACTGCTTTAACTGGGATTTTCCAAACCATCTGTTTACTTTGCTAGTAATGGAGTTGTTTCACTTTTTATTTGACTCTTACGTTACTCCACCTTAGCTTTATGCAGCCTTAAAAGAGCCATTTAATCCTGACATTTTTCATCATTATTTTCATGGCTGTAATATAATCATCAACATCTTTTATTGGCTTTAATGTCGCTCTTTGTAGCCTTGATGTAGCTAAAAATGCCATTCATTCTCACATTTTTCATCGACATTTTAATTCAACCATCAACTTCTTCATCATAAGTTTTTTGGATAAGGGGATGAATCATGAACTTAAGTTAGGATGCTTTGTTCATCCATCTTACTCATCATTATAATCACAACCATCATCACAATATAATCACACTACTATCTACTTTTTATCCCGGAAAATCAAAGAGTTCCCACGGGATTTCGAAAAACCTAAATCCACGCGGGCGAAGTCGCGGGCATCGGCTAGTATGTTATAATAACTAGTTCATGAAATCGTACGTTTATTTTGTTTTTACAGGACTTTGTGGAGCTGTTTATTTGTATTTTGGTGCATCATATTTATAAGCCAAGCTAATATTCCCTGCACTAATATAACATTGCGCCACTTCATTCAACTTTTTACGCGCGGAGTGACGTCGAGTTTTAATAACAGCTTTAACTGGCTTTTTCCAAACTGTGTGTTTATTTTGCTGTTTATGGAGTTGGTTCACTTTTTATTTGAGTTTTATGTACCTACTCGTATTGGTTTTGAAAGTGTCATTTACTTTTAGGGTTTCGTACCTCAAAAGGAAAAACGGATCACTTCAAACTTTCATGTTTGTCTGCCTGCCTGTCTGTCCGTCTGTCGGTCTGTCCGTCTGTCCATCTGTTCGATTGTCGTGTCTGTCAAGAAAGCCTATAGGGTACTTCCCGTTGACCTAGAATCATGTAATTTGGTAGGTAGGTAGCTCTTATAACACAAGTAAAGGAATAAACACCGTGAATTTGTGAATACATCATCACAGAAAAAAAGATTAAAATGTGTTTCAATTTTCAAAGTAAGATAACTATACCAAATAAGGTACCAATAAGGTGAAAGAGCTTTCTTGTATTTACATTCTAAAACAGGTTTTCATTTATTTTTTAGCATACTTAATAGTTTTTAATAGAGTTCATAGAGTTAAATTATTCTTTCTTCGTACAACTAAGTATAGATATAGATTTAATCAATTACCATTGCACCTTGAATTTAATTTTTTCGTGTGTTATCTTTATTTGGGTAAATTGTTTTTGACTGTTTTTTTTCATTATTTTACTTTTATGATTCATTATAAAATCAACCATTTTATGTGAAATTTATGTGCATGGAGTGTTTGCTTTCAAATGATTTTACATACATCGTATTTTAAATTTTATATAATTTGAGATCATTTTTTTGTAAAAATCGCTAGTGAACCTTATTAATGAAAATAAAATAAATCCATGTAAATACAAGCATCATCATGATGATAATAATAAGTATCATAAGTGATGAGTCAGATTGATATTAAATCACAGCTTTGTTTACTGTGTCAATAGATATTATAATTGCCCACTCGTGACACGCAGCCCTGGGAGTTTCATTTTTCAAAATTATATTATCTGTGTTGTTATTTGTTTCACGCTGTGTGACGTCGAGTGTCGATGAGAGGTGTACTCGTGTAAGTTTACACGTAATTATATTACGGGTAAAATTACTGCGTCCATGTTGATTTTGGGTTTTTAAAAAATTCCGTTTGAATCTTTTATTTTCCCGGAGGAAAAGTAGCCTTTATCTGTCTCTGGGATGCAAGCTATTAGAAACATGAAATTTTGCCCATCCCACTAAGAGCGGTTACGCACTCATATATCCGAGTACATGAAAATACAATATTAAAAAACTCGGACAAACTCGGATATTGTTTACGCACTTTTCCGATCTGTGCTCCAAATCCAAGCTATTCAATGGACCTCCTACGTCAAATGTCGATTTGAATCCGAGGCACATCCGAGATATTCTCTCAGTTGACAGAGAGAACTCGGATGGCGGAAGTCAAAGCTAGTGCGTAAGCTACCATAGAAATAAAATGTATTTTCACGGATTCAACAGTGAATCAGCAATGGGTTGAGATGATGAAGATGATGATGATCAAAGTACTCACCAAAGGGCCCGTCTTCACTCCAAAATGAATCATCCAGTGTATAATCGGCTTCTGAAACAAGGAGACAACGGGTTTAAATGACTTTTTAATATACAGTTCAATACATACAAGTAATTCCAATGCCATAAATTACAAATAAAGACAACTCTACACACACAATCTTATTAAAAAGCCATTTAGTAGTACCGTCGTCTGCCTTTATGAGGAAACTCCTATATTGGTACAAAAACAGAAAATCATTGTGACGCTGCTGTGGTGGTTATAACACACAATAATGCTCTTCTTTCATTATCTATCATATTTAAACGTAGAAGTCGCAAGATGTTAAAATGGCGACTTCGCGCCTGAAAGTGCAGCGTTATTATAATAAAATTCCACAATCAATTTTAGACTTGCCTTTACACAAGTTTAAAAAATCTATTAAAAGTATGCTCCTGAAAAAAGCTTATTATACAATCGAAGATTATGTAAATGACAAAAAAGCTTGGATTTGATGCGCTCCAGCAATACACGGCGCTGCAATTGCTTGTATATAGTATGGCATATTATTGTAAATTGTACATTTGAAAAGAGCAACCGCCGAGTTTCTTGCTGGTTCTTCTCGGTAGGAACAGCATTCCGAACCAGTGGTAGATTATTTTGACGATTCAAAAGCACTTGTAAAAGTCTAATTAAATAAAAATAATTTGAATTTGAATTTGAATTTAGAAGATCTCAACACTAGGTGGACAGACGACATCAAACGACTCACAGGGAGCAGCTGGATTTAGGCGGCGTAAGACCGTGGCATGTGCAAGAGACCTATGTTGAGTAGTCTATTTGTTGATATTATGATGGTATTTACAACAATATAATTTTTTTCAGACAAAATTTTCTTAAAAAGCTGTAATTATTAACAAACTAGCTGACGCCCGCGACTTCGTCCGCGTGGATTTAGGTTTTTCAAAATCCCGTGAGAACTCTTTGATTTTACGGGATAAAAAGTAGCCTATGTGCTAATCCAGGATATAATCTATCTCCAATCTCAGCCCAATCCGTCCAGTAGTTTTTGCGTGAAGGAGTAACAAACATACACACACACACACACACATACAAACTTTCTCCTTTATAATATTAGTGTGAAATACTAACTGTAAATTAAATATTAAAAAGAGCAGCCGCCGAATTTCTAGCTGGTTTCTTCTCGGATATAATAAAAACCTTTCTATGTACTTCTATTCTTCTATTTCAAAAGGTTAAAGGTGGCTATAGTTATCACCCTTACAGCAAAGCAACCAAGGAGATTCTAGGAGTTTCAAAAACCTACATCCAGAGTTAGTAATTTACAAGTTTAAAAGGTAATAAATACGCGTTGGAAGCAAAGATCTAATTTCTATCTACCAATTCAGATAGTAGCACGGTCCATAAATCTTTCAAGTGCTGGTGCTCAATTAATTTTCACAATTTCCAGGGCAGAAGGTCGGTGCGGAAGTCCGGTGCTCAGCGTTGCTGGACACCGGACGCCAATTAATCGGACCAAGTAGACTCGACCGGTGGACAGATACCGGTACATAATGTCACTTATTGTTCACGTTTTGGCTAGGTATGTTCTGCCTGTAATAACTTTGCTTTGCCCTGAAGCTTAGTACAGTTGGTGTTTACAGTAAACTAACTCGTCCGGATGTTCTTAGTAGCGGTCTATATTATGGAAAAATCTGCACGTAAGCTTCCAAGTTCAAAATTGGGCGAAATAGATACCTGCTTGATTAATTTTGTCGCCCTATTTGTAACTCGATAAAAGCAAGATCTAATCTCTATCTATCGATTCAGAAAGTAGCACGGTCCAAGTGTTGGTGCTCAATTAATTTTCACAATTTCCAGGGCAGAAGGTCGGTGCGGAAGTCCGGTGCTCAGCGTTGCTGGACACCGGACGCCAATTAACCGGACCAAGTAGACTCGTCCGGTATATAACGTCACTTATTGTTCACGTTTTGGCTAGGTATGTTCTGACTGTAATAACTTTGCTTTGCCCTGAAGCTTAGTACAGTTGGTGTTTGCAGTAAACTAGCTCGTACGGATGTTCTTAGTAGCGGTCTATATTATGGAAAAATCTGCACGTAAGCTTTCGAGTCCAAAATTGGGCGAAATAGATACTTGCTTGATTAATTTTGTCGCCCTATTTGTAACTCGATAAAAGCAATATCTAATCTCTATCTATCGATTCAGAAAGTAGCACGGTCAAAGTGCTGGTGCTCAATTAATTTTCACAATTTCCAGGGCAGAAGGTCGGTGCGGAAGTCCGGTGCTCAGCGTCGCTGGACACCGGACGCCAATTAACCGGACCAAGTAGACTCGTCCGGTATATAATGTCACTTATTGTTCACGTTTTGGCTAGGTATGTTCTGCCTATAACAACTTTGCTTTGCCCTTGATCGCGTCCCATCTTAGGCCATGCATTATCACTTTCCATCAGGTACGATTGTGGCCTATAATGAATAAGAAATAAAAAACCAGCCAAGTGCAAGTCGGACTTGCGCACCGAGGGTCCCGTACTACAGAAGAAGTAGAACGGCATTGAATCACTTTAGTTAACAAACCGTTAAACTAACTCTGTAGAGTTTTATTGTTAATATAAAAAAAAAATATGAGAGATAAAAGTAAATAAAAATCTGTTTTAAAATGTACAGGTGAAGCCCTTTCCACCCCATGATGCCCCACTTGATATAGTTATCTTACTTTGAAAATTGAAAATACTTGTTATTAGTTCATGAAGACATTTTTTTGTGATGTAAACTACAGAGTCATGATTTCTGGATTTTTCCTTTACTAGTGCTATAAGACCTACCTACCTGCCAAGCATGATTTTACGTCAACGGGACGTACCGTATAGGTTTTCTTGACAGACACGATAGATGGACAGACGGACAGACAGACAGACAAACAACAAAGTGATCCTATAAGGGTTCCGTTTTTCCTTTTGAGGCACGGACAATATTTCCTTCACAATTAAAGCTACATAATAGTTCCCTGTTATTATAACAGACACATTTCATACAGTGACAACTGGGCCACGATATCCTGTGCTTCCCTCAGGGACTCACCTGTAGAATCACAGAGTTAATGACACAAAAATTATAAAACACCTTCGGGAAATAAAGTCACTTTTATGAGACTATTATTTTTATAACTGGGATTTTCTTTGCGCTGTGAAAGATAATGGAAGCTTAATTTATCTTTCATTCGTTTATGTGATGTGGGTCATTGTGAAAAGTTTTCCTTAGCGCATCGCAAGCGAGCCCCATACAAACGTAGTTTTTTTTTTAGTTTATAGACAAGCGCTTGATTGCAATCAGACCTGCAAGCGATGACGCAGCCTAAGATGGAGAGCCAACCTAGAAGCCTATTCACTCTTGACTTGACGGTTGACTGAGGAAAATTCATGCTAGAAGAGCATTCCAAATCCTAGCGGTTCGAATTATAAATGAGGAGGCTTTTCGAAGCTGAGTATTTAATATTAATTTCAACTTGATACCTCTACGTGTTACAAAAAAAAAGACTCTTGAGAGACAGACAGACAGACAACAAAGTGATCCTGTTAGAGTTCCTTTTTTCGTTTTGATGAACGGAACCCTAAAAATATTTTCCAAATAAAGTTTGTTACTCTTGTTTTCGTCTTAAACGATTACTTCGATGAAATCTGCAGTTACTCTTGATTTCAGCGTAATTGTCCCATTTCCCCGCGTCCGTTAATTAAAACTAACTGCTGTACACTTCAGTTAATTATAGCGGGGAACAAGCACTACATAATTCCCACTTGTTATGAACTTGTGCACTTCAATTTATTTAACGCTCTCAGCTCAGATTTACTGTTGTTTTGCTGTCAAAAAGTTAATATTATGTTGTCTGGATGATGTTTTTACTCGCTGGACTATAATGAAAGGTGTAAAAATCTCACCAATTTTTTAACCCCCGACCCAAAAAGAGGGGTGTTATAAGTTTGACGTGTGTATCTATGTAACTGTGTATCTGTCTGTGGCATCGTAGCTCCTAAACGAATGTACCGATTTAATTTAGTTTTTTTTGTTTGAAAGGTGGCTTGATCGAGTATTCTTAGCTATAATCGAAGAAAATCGGTTCAGCCGTTTGAAAGTTATCAGCAGCTCTTTTCTAGTTTTCTTATAGAGGTTTTTGTGTCGGGGATTTTTTTAATTTTAAATTATTAATTTATTCATTTTTAACTCAACCCTGGTAAACAGCTGCCATTTTTTGAAGCAAGCTCAAGGGTGTCAAAAGGTGCGTAAACTATGTAAACTACGCACATCTACATAATATTATGTAGTCTGTGTTGCTACGTGTACCTATGTGTCACACACACACACACAAGCATATGATTTTTTTTTTAATGCAAATAGTGAGCAAACGAGCGGGCGGGTCACCTGATGTTAAGTGATTACCGCTGCCCATGAACATTTAGCCAGCACTAGAGGTACGGCCGATGCGTTGCCGGCCTTTCAGGAATTTATTGGTCCGCCCCATGAATAACCCCATGTTGTAATCTAACGGGAACACCGCAGAAGGGAGTTGATTCCACAGCTTGCATGCGCGTGGAAAACTGATCTGGCACAACGGGTGGTCCAAATGCACCAGGCATACAGATTACAGGTGACTAGGGTGAAATTGTTTGCATTTTTTTTAATCCAATTGTACAAGCTTTGCCTTTCTGGAGTGTTATCAAAGTCTGATGTCTATTGTCTTCATGGTCTGCTTGAGTCAGATCGATCCGTGCGTGAAGTTTATTAAAGGATCCAAAGGAGTACCTTGTCCCGTCTATCACCATCACCAAATATTACATGGTTAAAACAGTGGGAGTTTTAAAAACCTAAATCTACGCGAACGAAGTCATGGAACATTATAATTTATAGACCACCGTTTTGTACTTACATTTAAAAAAAAATTAACCTGTCATTTGTGTTTTGCAGTGCAAAAAAGTATATACATACATACATACATACTTAAGTAATAAACGGAAAATTATCATACTTGATTTAAGCATAATTATCCCATTTCCTCCGTAGCTCGTTAATTAGAACTAACAGTATGCTTAGCATGAGATTTTATATCTAAGATAGAATTCGAGCGTCAAAAGTCGACACACTTCATCGTTTATGTAAAATGGACTGAAACCGGCTTGTTACACGACTGCACAAAAAAAGTAGTGTAATGATTTTGGGGTTAGGTTGAGGTTTAAAGACATTAAATTATTCTCATACAAGACTTCAGTAACTTACATGAGAACTCAATTTAAAATCATTAATTTATATCAATAATAATCATCATTTTTAAATTACAACTTCTTTTGAGGCTCCAGTTACCATTCATCAAGCGGAAACATTGTAAAATTAAAATCGATAGTACTGATTTTTTTACTTGTAATCTATCCATCGCGCTCCATTTTAGGCTGCATCATCACTTGCTAGCAGGTCTGATTGCATCCAAGCGCTAGTCTAAAAATTAAAAAAAGACCCTTTAGATCCATTTTACTTTGACTTTGTCGTTGTTTCGACACTCGAATACTATCAACGTTGGTGAAATGTAAAATCTCATACTAAGCACACAGCTCTACATTAATGTTAATTATTGTTAGGGAATAAACGCTACACTAGTCTTGGTTGTTATGAACTTGTGCTCTTCAATTTATGTAACGTTCAGTAACGCTTAGTTGTGATTTACTGTTGTTAGTGTTGTTACACGCTGTTGTTGTTGTTTTCCATTGTTGTTTACTGAGTATTTTCGTTTGGCTTCTATGATTTGTTGTTAGCGACTTTGGTTTGTGTTGACTTGTTCAAATATGATATACGATAATGAGGTATCGGGTTCTGCGAAGTAGTGGTTCGATGCAACTTTTGTGGAACACATTTGCAACTTGCCACGTAATATCTTGAACGCCCGGCATGCCATGCCAGCTATTTTGTTATCAAGTAACATTCATTTATTTGTCAGGTTGAGTATTATATTATTACTAGCATCATCCTCAAGAGCTCTAGAGTCTAGACCTTACAATGCACACTTGCAGGTCTCCTGAGGATGCACGTTCCGATGTCTGATGAGTGACCCCCCGTCCACACACAGCTCTACTCGCGCAATTAATCGCGACGCCGCTAGGTCCTTTGTCCATGCAACGTGATGGACATCCAAACTGTGGCAGCGTGCGCGCTATTGCACACTTACCGACAAAAAAGGGAGCGATGGGCTTGAACGAGGAACACGCGATAACGCGGCCACACTACGTCTCTGCCTCCGTTCCTCGCTCCTTCCCATGCCACACGGGCATAGTTTGGACGGGGGGTGAAACGTGCGGCGAGTAAGTTTTAGAGAATTTGTGTGGTGTTGCGTGATGGTGGTGGGCATTGCTTGCTTGCGCTTGCTTTTTCCGCATGTTTAGCAGTGGAGGGGCGGGCTGTGCACATGGCATGCTGCATGCTGCACCATACATATTTATCTGTTTCAGCGGATTACATGCTTAGGATTCCTTCCTCGCTTTAACTTAGGTTCACGAGACACTGAACCGAAAGCTCTGCATAAAATAATTCACCTGGGCGCTTCAATTTTGCGGCAAGACCCTGAACGGGCGGCTGAGTCACGAAAGATCATTTAATTATTAATTTTAAACGACGCCCGAGCGAGACGCCGCCGGTGGGTCGTAATTTGATTTCTGAACGTAACATGTCGCAGATTTAAAACGTGGAAGCTGAACGGTTATCGGATTGCGGCTGATGGAGCTTGCATGCCAACGGTTTAAACCCGGCTCTACCGGTTTTACAATTTTTATATTGTTACTCTACCAAAAGTGTTACTTTTACACAGAGGTTCTTGGCCTACAATTGATGCCTAGTGCAATGATATTTCTTTTTTTTAATTTACAGACTAGCGCTTGGCTGACATGTTGTAAAATGGGACGTTTAAAAGTAGCACCAGCGGTAGAAAAGATGAGGGGTAATAGGCTGGCATGGTATGGGCATGTAATTCAGAGGGAAGAGAGTGATAGCACTAGAAGAATGTTAAATATGCATGTGGAATTCTTCGATCAAAAATATTAATAGCAAAAAGGCGTGCATCCGAATGATATTTTGTCACGAAATTAATTGACTGGTACAAATAAATTCCTCTCCAATATCGGCTAAGGAACTGCTATTAGCTACTGAGAATCAAATTACTACCCATCCTGTATTTATATTGGTCTGTTTTGTTGGTACAATTGTATCAATATTGGACATCGTAACTCGATTTCCGAACGAAGCGCGCGCTGTCAAATCAAGCTTGACATCGGTCGACAAAATGGCGGCTATTGGGACTTTTGGCGGGAATATGCAAAAGCAGATTACAGATTAAGGCTAAAAGCTTGCCGCGCTTTGTGGTTTTCGGTCGATGTTTCTATTTTATTTCCAACTAAAGCAATAGTACTTTTTATTTAAATATTTCTATAATTTTATTTTTATTGTATAGCTATAAATAGTAAACTCAGTGCCCGGTAAAACCAACTGTGGTTTTTGTGGCGCTGACTGTAACAACAACTCTCTGTATATTTTTAAGGTAAATAATAATAAATAATAAATAATAAACTTACCTACCTACTTATACCCAAAAAAAAAAATTTTAAAGGTGCCTACTGCCTATAATATTGCACGAAGGTAATTCCTAGTTCAGCTAACTGTAAAAAGTAAGTTTTGAATCAAGTACGGGAAACGTGAAAAAATCTCTGGGATATCGTAGAAACTGGTTTTAAAAGAAACTGCTAACTAATAAACAAGAAAATATAAATACATACCATCATGTTATAAATCATACCATGTTATAAATGGCATAAAAATAATAGGCCTGATCAAGGAATTTACCACTCTCTAATGATAGTATTAATAAGTTATTGCCATTTACTGATATGAATAGCTCATGTAAGATAAATAAAAACTCTTAAAAAACCAAAAAAAAAACATTTTTCTTTTCCCAATTTTTTTTCTGATTTTTAAACATATTTCAGCCTAGTTTTGCATTCTTTAGTTAATGTACCTGCTCCATAATGGGCACATTCATGTACTTTCAGTATATTTAAAAAAATGAGAATTCGAACCTTGTGCTCTATGTTAAATTGAAAGCGATTCGTTACCAGGCTTGCCCTGGCTATCAAGGATGTATGGGTCTTTTTGGCAGCACAAATTGCCTATCACGTTATTGGTAAGATTAGACCGGGGCTGCCCACTGACGTCGATTTATGGATTGTTTCTAATATTTCTACGTAAATAAAGGTGGGTCGAATCGTCCTGTGTATTGAACTAGGTATTTTTTTTTATTCACTATAGGCAAGCGCTTGACCACAATCACACCTGATGGAAAGTGATGATGTGGTCTTAGATGGGACGCGTTTACCTAGAAGGTGCCTATTCACTCTTGTTTTAAAGATACCCGGATTGTAATTGGTAGGAAACACAGAGCGCGGAAGAGTATTCCAAACCTTAGACATGCGTATGAGGAATGAAGACGCAAAACGTTTCGTGCGTGTAGATGGAATGTCGACGACATAAGGATGGAAACTCGCCCGACGTCTTGCGGTTTGGTGGTAAAATGGTATTACATAAGTATTGCTTGTTGTAAAGACTAAAGAGGCAAATAATAATCGTAATTTTCAAATTTCTGTCTCTTTCAAGCTAATAAAAAGAAGCTAACGAAAAGTTAGAGGTGCATAAGTACTCGGGATCGAACACCCAACCACCCGAATAAGAGGTATTCATATAATATATTCCATAAATTTTATTTCATTAGACTATCTACACTAATATTATAGAGATGAAGTTTAGTTCGGATGTAAGGGGTAATATCCAGAACGATAATTAATGATCCGATTTAGAAAATTCTTTCAATGATGTATTACATTACCTACAGTTTCCTCAAATGCTAAAAATAATAGGTATTACGCAGACCAAGACGCGGGCAAAAGCTAGTAAGAAATAACTCACTCACTGCGTACGAAATAAATACAGAAAATTAGGGCATTCAAAGGGAGAAAAAATTCACTGCGTATTCTACATAATCCTCCGGAGGATTGGACCCGAAAATGGTATAATTTCCATCTGAGGTCTACTTAAACCCGTAATTATGTCGCCAGCCCGTTCGAAAGGACTGGTGACTGTAGGGTTGTGATGCTTTAGTATAATCTTTATTAAAAAAATACTGTATTCACGGGAACATTATTACGTTCTCTCTGTTACGTAATCCCATACGAATGACAGAAACAAAAATCTCAGTCGGCGTTAACCGTTTTGAGTCACTACAATATGTCCAGTCAGTCAGTCAGTCAGCTTTTCCTTTTATATATCTCGGTAACATTTAAGCAAACAATCGCCAAGCCAGATAATATTGAAAGACCAGACAAAATGTACTTGCTTGAGTCAAACTTGACCAAAGTCAATTTTAAAAGAAGACATTTTCATAACCAAATTGGGACCCCCTGACTACGAACAAACAAACAAAGGGAACAAAGTTATATCCCTGCGTCAAAAAATACACATTAGAAAAAGTTTTAAAAAAGAGTAAAAAAAGGAGTCTTTTTTTCTAATTGGAAAAGTTGGCAGCCCTACCTGGGCAACCCGGATATGAATTGACAAAAGACATATCGGGTGGCACGGTATGGAATCTCCATAGGGTTAGTATGAGTATTTACGTCTCGCCAACGTTGATACATTTCGATCGTCGAAACGTAATAATTTCAGAGTAAAATGAACTTATTTGCCCTGTATTAAGGCTCACTTTGGACCAAATTCTTTTATTATGACGAGTTTTCTGGTCCAGTGCTTTTATAAGTGTGAAGTCTCAGGTGTTGTTTTTTTTATGAGATGCCTAGGAAACAGAGCAAGATAAAGTCTAGGTTGGATTGCGCTTAGAGAAGATGCCTATTCACTCTTGCCTTGAAGGAATTGAAGTTATACTTCGCAGGAAACAAGGAAGCCTGACGGGCATTCCACACATTAGCGGTGCGTATCAGAAACGTTGAGCAAAAACGTTTCGTACGAGTAGATTAGCTGTCGACCACATAAGGGTGCCAATATCCAATGTTTCTCACTATTCTGTGGGAGAACGGTGACGGAGGAAAAGGCTGTGAAAGTCCTGAGCACACTCTCCAAAGTTTATCTAATAAAATACCGATAAACTGGCGATATCATCATTAGTAACCAAGCTGCCACACTTACCAGGTAAGCAAAGTTCAAGCAAAAATTTTGCGAAAAATATCGATTGAAAGCATGTCTTCGTCAATATCGTGTTTCGACACTCGAAATTTATGAACGCTGGCGAGATGTAAACTCTCATACTAATCCCCGGTAGTTTTTCTGCTGAACCAGCGCCGTCAATATTGGCGGTCGGATTTTTGTAATAATAAATCCAGCGTGGCCGGTTTTCGAGTTTTTCACCACATTTTGTATTACGTGAAAATCAGCTCCCATATCTGGGTACAGTATACAATTTATGAAACCCGTCGTTTTTCACGTCATCTATTCTCTCCATCAGCTTTTGGTGGATCCCGGGCCTTAACTCTACATTTCTATTTCCATACAGCCAGTCAGTTTATATTAAAAGTAACAGCAATTCACACCAAATTCCAGCCGTAATATTGGAATTACTTAAAATTGACTCGAACCGTCCTCGACAGGGTAACTTAAGACGTTAATTACAGAAATGGAGATGCTTACTGAACCCTAATTACGAGTGGTCCCGCAGGCGTCCATTACAATTAGAGCGTTTTTCTATGCACGACACGATATGCGGTCACGATACGTAACATACGACTTGTCTACGTACAACTTGTCTAGTAAGATAAATATACCAAGTGAGGTATTATATTCATATGAAAGGGCTTCATCTGTACATTCATAAACAGATTTTTATTTATTTTTATGTACAATAGTTTTTGATTTATCGTGCAAAATGTTGGACAAAATACCAGAGTACGGAACCCTCAGCGCGCGAGTCTGACTCGCACTTGGCCGGTTTTTTCAGGCATAATTGTAGTACGAGTATATTGACTATTGCGATGGTCAGTGGAAAAACGCCGTTAGTCAAACTTTTCAAACCCCGCTGATATGACGGCCTCATCGGCTCGGATTACGCTATTGTTGCTCCATCCCTTTGTGAAAACAAAAAACGGGCAATTCATTAATGGCTCTGTTTTTATCGAACCCCTCGGGATATCGGGAACTGAGATTTTTTTACGGAATGCCCTAATTACGAATTTTTAAAGTTTCGTATTTTTTGTGTCGATCATAGAGTAGGAGCCGATGGAGTAAATTTGAAATGATATGATTTTGGGGTCACTTATCCCGGAATGCCTTTTTCAACATTTTCGATTCATCGGTCTCCTTTCAGAATGAGAAGGGTTTGACCACACTGGCCAAGTATAGATTGGCAGACTTCACACACTTTTGAGAACATTATGGAGAACTCTCAGGCATGCAGGTTTCCTCATGATGTTTTCCTTCACCGTTAAAGCAAGTGATATTTTTTTTTAAATAAAAATAACGAATAAATGAACAGGTGGGTCACCTGATGTTAAGTGAACACCACCATTTGCAGTACCAGAGGAACTGCCAATGTGTTGCCGGACTTGCCGACCTTTCAGGAATTTGTTGGTCCGCCCCTTGAATAACCCCATGTTGTAGTCTAATAGGAACACCACAGGAAGGCCAACTACCTCTCCACTTTTCATCTATCTTCAGTTAATATCTTCAGTAAATACCTTACTACCATATTTACCAGTTAAGCATGTATTACTTGGGTTCTTAGACTATTACGGATCCATTAACAGGGCACAGGCAAACAATTCGAGGCAACGCTATATCATTCCAATTTTTTTCAGCTTATTTCTGTTTTCCGTTATCTTTCATGGGATTTTTCGTTTTATAAAACAGCTGGTTTGCTGTTGCAAATTTATTCATCGCAACTTTCTAATTCATTCAGCATTTTTTGGCAAGTGAATGTTACTTTTGATTATTCGTATTTGGAAATTGTGCCATTTTTCATCCAGGAAAATCGAATAGTTTCCAGGGATAAAAGAAATCTAAGATCACGTGCATCAGGGAGATCGTCTATTTGGTACAGGATTATTTACATCCCAAAAAATCATAAAGTTTTTACGATTTTTTTAGATTAGATTAGTTTTATCATTTATTTCATGATTGTAAGTATAAGAAAGATGTTACATAAATTATTAAGTTGTTACATATCACAATTTGCCATACAATGGCATCCAAAGTTTGCTTGTTTAATCTACTTACGATAGGTACAGAAAATATTTACTGTTTATGTCGTGACATAATATTATTAACTAGCTGATTTTTGCGACTTCGTTCCCGTAGATATAGATTTTTTTCAAATCCCGTAGGAACTCATTGATTTTCCAGGATAAAAGTAGCCTATGTGTTAATCCAGGATATAATCTATCTCCATTCGTAGTCATTCATTCATTCATGTTAGTCAGCATAAATGACATTTGACTCGCTCCAGCAATACACGGCGCTGCAATTGCTTGTATTCAGTATGGCATATTATTGTAAATTGAATACTTGAAAAGAGCAACCGCCTAGTTTTTTTGCTGGTTCTTCTCGGTAGGAACGGCATTCCGAACCAGTGGTAGATTATTTTGACGATTCAAAAGCACTTGTAAAAGTTTAATTGAATAAAAATATTTTGAATTGAATTCGAATTTGAATAATCTTTATCAAAATATTGAAGTAATATATAACACATTATAATTCAAGTAATCATTGTATACAATAGATTGTATTGATTGATTATATGTATAGTTGTAGTAGGTATAATAAATACGGATTTATAATATATAGGATTTCATTTACTTACAAGTATAGTGAAGTAATCACTAGGGTAACATTATAATATAATATTTCTTGCGATACATTTGGGCTGGGTTGGGTTTCCTGTGCCGTGGAGGTCTGCGTGTGACGCGTGACGTCATTATCCCGTGATAAGGGTATGTTAACAAGGGATTACGCCACAATGCTTGCATTAAGATATCTAGTAGAGTATCTACTCCATTTTTACTCGACTACGGCAAAAGGACTGGTTATGATTTTATCAGTCTATGTAATATAATGTATGTTTGTGATTAGTTATGTATTTAATCGATTTGATAAAATTTAACGTGTATCCCAGGGAAGGACAGGGACATAGGCTACATTTTGTCCCGAAAAATTAAAGAGTTCCCACGGGTTAAAAACCTTAATCCATATCGAAGAAATTGCAGGCGTCATTTAGTTATCTGTATAATAATTGAAAATATGAAAAGAAATAAAAAATATGAAAGCTGACTGGCTGACTGATCTATCAAGACAGAGCTCAAACTATTGGACGGGCTGAAATGTGGCTAATGACGTAAACACCCGCTAAGAAAGGATTTTTGAAAATTCAATCTGTAAAGGGGTAAAACAGGGGGTTGAAATTTGTGTAGCCCATGTGGTCAAAGTCGCGAACATAAGCTAGTATTTCATAAAATACTTTTTATGGCATTATATTTTTTCACGACTTATGGAAAAAGGAACGAAAAAAAAAGAAAAGCTCTACTTAATTTTCGTCCTCAACGGAGCTTAATGAACAAAAACATTTCAGCCCCGTTTCAATCCGGCAGAGCTGAAATCATAATTACTGTGTTCAATTAGCCTAATTACTGGCAGAAGCGACACTTCTCTAACTAACACTGATAGCTGTATTGTGGCTGTATAGTAAGAGTGTAACCACACGATGCGTTGCGTTGGCGGTGCGGCGCGTGAGCGTCATCCTACGTAGTTTTTTTTATTCTGATACAAATTAGTTCTTGACTGCCGTGAATCTCACCTGGTGGTAAGTGATGATACAACCGACAGTCCTTTGTGCAGGGCCTGCATGGAGGTCGACGAAACACCGACGCACGTGCTCCTGGAATGTGCGAGCGTGGCAGAACATCGAGAACGCCATCTGGGATCCCCAACCTCACTTCATGAAGCCCTCGGCAACCTGGGCGGTCTACATGGCTTCTGGAGCGAGCTTGGATGGCTGGAGTGAAGACTTCGGCGGGGAGGGGCAACACACGCACAACAGACGGAAACGTTTAAGTGCGGAAACCAGCCCAGAGAGAAGAAAGAAAGAAAGAAAGAAAGAAGTGATGATACAGTCTAAAATGGAAGCGGGCTAACTTGGAAAGGGTATGGCAGTTTTTAATAAACAGTATGGTTGGTTTGGTTTTACAGACAGACAGACAGAACCCTAGAAATAAATAAAATACCAAAATTTAAAGCCAAAAACGTTACATTCATTTGGCCAAAATCAATAGCACCACTAGTAGCGGCAATGTAATTTAGAAATTGCTAACGATCGATGAATCTCTCCCCTAGTTTGATACAGGACTATCTGTATGATAACGACTGGCCCGAATGCAATGAGCGATTAAATTTCAGCTTTATCACAACGATTTAGAGCTCGTAATCATTTGGGCACTTTGGTAGGTAATATTTTCCTCCCGAAACCGTTCCCGGTAACCACATTAAGCTAATGACGTAGGCCGCACCAATTATTATGATTTCTAACCTGTTTTTCTAAGGATATCATGTAATATGTATTATGATGAGTCATGATGTTCCTTTTCATGATAATAATTTCCAGGAATAGCAATTAATATAGAAAATAATGTAGCCTCTCTCTCTCCAAAAAGTAAGTAATATAAGTGACTTCAACCTTATTTTTTATTTTTAGGACGGAAAAGGAAATTGCAAAAGAAAGAGAATAGGCACAACAATGATAGAAAGTGGTACTTATGTAAATACTTAAATAAAATATATTACTATATAATATAATGTACATCTATACTCACTAATAAATAAAACTGAAGTGTCTGTCTGTAATTTCGAAATAGCTACCTCATATTATGGTTATTGGAACTGTACCATAACTGAAACACACGTTTTTAAATTTTTTGTGTCTGTCTGTTTGTTTGAATGGGCTTATCTTTGGAACGGCTGAACCTAACTTGACGGGACTTTCACAGAAAAGCAGAGGAGTAGCCAAGGAGCAACATAGGCCACTTTTTTAACCGACTTTCAAAATGGGAGAGCCTAACTGGTTTGTATTAGAAAGGTAGACTTTCAGAATTATGATATCAGTTTGTTTATCTACATAGCTCCGAGACTAATTGCGGACGGCACGCCATATCGCGTGACTAGTTTGTTTGGAGAATAATGACACTTCCCTCGTTTTCTGAAACTCTGATCTAGATCTACTTCTCTGGAGGATTTTCTTGGCATATTGGTGCCATTGACCCTTACTCAAAAGCATTTTTTACATGATTACGGCAAAGCCAAAAGTAAGGGTTACGATTTTAGCAGTCTATGTATGCATACGTATGTATGTATTTATGTGTGTTCCACCGTAGTGCCTACACTACTAAGCCAATTTAAATGTATGAGATGTCAATCGATTCGTTAGTGTAGTCCAGGTGACATAGACTACATTTTATGCGAAAAAATCAACCTGATTGATGATGTCACTATCCAAAAAAGTGGAGGTCTCCAAATTTTTTTTTTTTGCTATTGTATAGAGTGGGATATCAAATGAAAGAGGAAATATTCTGAGTTTATAATTAACCACTAGGTCATACAGAGCTTTTCTGTAATTATTATTAGTACAGCGTCATTATATTAATACGTGAATACAATTTTCTGACGAACTATTAAATGTTTCACGCAAAAATTTAAAAGATGCATTGAAACAAAAAAAAACAATGTTACAATACACATCCCTGCGATATCTGTATGTAAAAGAGAAACACAGTGACAAAAACGAAAATGTTAATGCTTTAAAAACAAAGAATTTTTCACCAAACTATCTAGTAATTTATTTTTCACACGATAATCTGGAAAAGGCATAAAAACTAATAACAAAGTTACAACATAAATCCCACGATATATTAGGTGTGAAAAGTTAGCGTGGGGTGTCTTGCTATACCATTCTGACCACCAAAAAGAGTGCAACAGTACCTACTTTGAATAAATGATTTGACTTAGACTTTGACTTTGACATAGAACAAAAATAGAATGCCGAAAGACAACGATTTAGTCTTGGCGAAGTGGTTACTTAGCGGGATGTTTTTCACACGGTTATCCGAAAGGGGCATTAAAACTAAAACACAAAGTTACATTATAAATCTCACGATATAATATCAGGTGTGAAATGTTAGCGTGGAGTGTCTTGCTACACGATTCTGACAGACAAAAAGAGTGCAACAGTACCTACTTTGAATAAATGATTTGACTTAGACTTTGACTTTGATATAGAACAAAAATAGAATACCGAAAAACAACGATTTAGTTTTGGCGAAGTGGTTACTTAGCGGGATGTTTTTCACACGGTAATCCGAGAGAGGCATTAAAACTAAAAAACAAAGTTACAATATAAATCCCACGATATATCAGGTGTGAAAAGTTCGCGTGGGATGTCTCGTTACACGCGTAGCCGACGGCACGCTATCTCGCGTGACTCCCCGTTACTTCGGGGATTATTATCACGATTTGCTTGCTTTTGGAACTTTTATTTTTACTTCATTTTCTTGGATTTACTAGTTTTTTAACTAACCTTTGCCCGCGATTTCATCTGTGTGACCTACGGGAACTGTGCATTTTCCCCCCATTACTAATAGCCATACTTATAGCAGTCGGGGATAATTTAGCTATCAGTGAAACAATTTTGCAATTGGATCATTAGTTCTGGAGATTACTCCCTATCTACAAACTTAAAAACTAACTTTTATCTGTATGTAAAAAATTCAAAGTCATGACTGACATGAAATTTTGACAGTAGGTTATATAACGTAGGCGCCTACTAAGAAGGGATTTTTGGAAATTCAACTCCAAAAGGTTTATATAAGGGATGAAAGTTTGTATGAAAGTCCGACATTTTTCGCAGTTATATATCTATGAAAATTGGTATTTGAGTTTCTGATTAAAACTAAGAAACACGTAGTTCAGGATTTCTAGAAATTCCACCTCCAAGGGGGTTAAATAGGGGCTGAAACTTTGTATGAGTCTGTCGTTTTCCATTTATATCTATGAAATTTGGTATTAAGGTTATCGGGCAACAATGAAGAAGTACGCGTTTCAAGATTTTTGGAAATTCTACCCCCTCACCGATTTTCAATAATTCCACCCGAGCGAAGCCAAGGCGGGTCAGAAGGTCTTTACAATATTAGTACTTACTGTTTCAAAAATATAAATGCCAAAAATAGAAAGATTTTCTTCTACAAACTGTCGTACGATATTACGTAGCGATATGCTTTTTCATAAGATAAATCTATCCTAAAAATAGCACTCAATGTTAATTTAACCACGAGATTTAAACGGAAACGTAAAGTGGCGAAACGATTTGAAAGCGATAAAATGAGACCACTAAAACGTTACAGCTTTCAATTCGCTTATTAACTGGCCTTTTCAAGGTTTCACGAAAGCCTACATTTACGACCAACTACATACAGAGCGAACGTGGTAGGGTTGCCAAATATACAACTATTATTTTACTGCAATTTTCCATGTGTATATGGGGCTTTATACCTGACAATAAAAAACTTATCTCCCATTTATTTATTATCTCACTGTTACCATTTTTTATGTTTACAAAAAATTAACAGATATAACAAAAAGAAATGACAGAAACAACAAACAATAAAATAATAGAAACAACTAAAAACAACAGTAACAAACATTTTATTATATTATTGATTCCAATCCAATCCAATGGAAAGTCCAGATACTTACGAATTTTGGTACAAATGAAAGTTTGTATAACATTTCGTCAATTATTATCTAACCGATTCTGCGAGCAGAAAGTTCGCATATGACAGCGTATCAATGTCAAAAGTTGTATGTCGTTACCACTGTCATGGGCTGCCTCCATAAGAAAGAATATCGTCTTTAAAAAGTAGGTCATTTTTTTTTAAAGAATATTAGCCATGCTGATCATGACTAATACTCTTCTTTCCCCTCCGATTAAGCGTAAGGCTTGTGCCAGGAGTGGGTACGACAATAGTGCAACGGGTGGGGTTTGAACCGCCGACCTTTCGGAATTCAGTCCGCTCCTTAACCGTTGAGCTATCGAGGCTCAACTATAAGTCACAAGTTTTGTTGAACTATTAGTCTTAGATTATGAGCAACAATTTATCACCAACCGAAGCATGTTACTAGCAAATCTAAGACTGATGGTTTAACGAAATGGCCGATCTCTTACACATGAAATTCTTTTTCACGGAGTGCAGCCTATAACAGTGACAATTGACATACCACTGATACGTTCGAAATATTTTATATAAGTAATTATTGAAATGATTTGATTTAATTGAAATAGAGCGAACAACGTGACAACCCTACGCAAAACGTGTTTTACGTGAGCTCTGGTGTTTCCCGTTCAATTTTACTATTTGGACGTTTTTGTTACGTACAACGCGATGCGTGGTTATTTTTGTATATTTTCACCTTTTTTAATATTGATAAATGATTATATTTTACATACAGTGTGTAACCAGAATTTTAGCAAAAACGAAGACAGATACTGATGATTACTGATAAGATACCATAAAAAACTATGAAAAAAAACATATATTTTTAAAAGTTTACAAATAAAACATCTGACTGACGCTCGAAGTCAACGAAGGTTCCGTGAATAGGTTACTTGAAGTTAATGCCGCGTCGTAGGTGGGGCATTGACCCGAGTTTTGCACGCTACACAATGCGAGTTTGAAAAATACTAAATCGTTAAACTACAAGATAAGGCAAATGGTTATTGGCATTGGATTGTGTTAAGGTAGTATAATAATAACGCTAAGTTTTTGGTAACATTTTGGTTACATCCTGTACATTTAAATAATTGATTCAAATAGTTAAAGCAACGTGACAACCCTACACAAAACGTGTTTTACGTGATCTCTGGTGTTTCCCGTTCGATTATTATTATTTGCGCGTTTTTGTTACACACAACACGGCGCGCGGTTGTTTTGATATATTTTCACCTGTTTTAATTTTACATGGAAACGCTTTCGCGTATTACATTTGAATGTTATTTATTACCTGTGTTTTCCGCCATGTTTTACGTTTTTGTTTCGGGTCACGTAACGTGCGAGGGTAGTTATGAAATTAACCTTTTGTTTCGGGGTTTTTTTTCAACGGAATTGATGACGATTTATCAAAAAAGGTCCGATGTTTTTCACCGGCCAATTTTGGTTTTCTTTTATTTAAATAAATATACTTTGTTTGATAAATTTCTTGCTACATTTATATGTTTCACGTGTTATTTATGTGATTGTTATATTTTAAAATTGTACTACGTATATTTATCTCTTCTTTCATATTTGATGTCTGATTCGAACGATAGCAAAAAAATTAAAACCACAATTACATTTGCAGTAAGTATAATATTTAGCCTTTATCACCCGGACCGTAATATCATCGCCATAATAATATCGATTGACATTCATCAAAATCGACTCAGTAGTTTATGCACTACGATGCAACATATTATGTAAATGCAGCTACACAGACAGTTAAAATCAAAACCATTACTTTTGACTGATAAGAAAAGTAATGCCGAATTTGTCTTTAAACTTTAGACTTAAAAAACTAATTGGGTACACAATCAAGAGGTAATTCATAAAACAGAGATCAGAAATAAGTTTATGTAGGTGCCAGAATAATTATGTCATGTTAACACAGTCAAGTGTAAATTAAAAATTTATAACACCCCCGACAAGGTTACAGTAACTAGAAAAGAGCTGATAACTTTCAAACGGCTAAACTGTTTTTTTGGATTATAGCTAAGAACACTCTCGAGCCACCGTTCAAACAAAACAAACTAAATTAAAATCGGTTCATTAGTTTAGGAGCTACGATGCCACAGAAAGATACACAGATGCACAGATACACACGTCCAACTTATAACACCCCTCTTTTTGGGTCGGGGGTTAAAAATATATGGGCCCTTTCAGACTGTCGAAGAAACGAAATAGTTCCAGATGCTTCAGTGACAAAGAGCGGCGGAATAAAATAAACATCTCGAGACATCCCCACCACTGCGTCTCTAAATTGTTTATACGAAACACTTTATACAATAGATTCCTGTTTCCTCCCGTTTTGTTTGCGCTTTTAGCAAATAAATCTACTCTAAGCATCGGTTTGTTATTCTTTTTGCGTACCGTACCATTTCTTTTGTATTGAACCATTTTTTTGTTGTTAAGTGAAAGATATTTCCTTATAAATTATTCAGTCCTTTTACAAACCCGAATTTTATTTTGAGTGATATTGAAATCAGTAGATTTTTTAGGTTGTGAGATTTTTTCTTTTTTTATTGGATTCCCCTTTCGCTTTGCTTCGTTCCATACTCATCTTTTTATTGAGAATTTCTTTCGCTCTCTTGTTGAGTACAAGACTTTTCCATAAATCAGTAAAGTTTTGAACTATAAATTGAATAAATTGTATTAAAATGCACAGATTTTTGGGATTCTGTCACTATTATTTTTCTATATCTTGGACTGTAGGAGGAAAGCAAAGTACATGTAAGAGAATTGATTCTCTGGATCCTAATTTTACGAATTTTTGTAACATATTGTAGTCCCACAAGTTGAAAATACATGCTAATGAAATACAAATTGGCAATACACTTTACTTTACAATTGGACTTCGAGGATTGTTCTTGAAAATATAAATTTTACTTAAAATAAATACTGCTTTGAATTAAAAGATAAAAAAAAGTTTAGTGAAGAAATAAATAAGAGTATATCACCCCATTTTATGTTACTTACGTAAATTCTCTGTAAACCCCGAGTAAGCTATTAGGTAATTAAGATCAAATTCGAAAAGCAATATACAGAAGCCTGATAATCTCATCCCTAAAATAAAGCCAGACTTTTCGGGCGCTGACATAGTACACAAGTAAGCGACACTCAGCTAAAAGAGGCTCAGTGGTTAAAATTAAGTCACGGTTATTGTTAAATCATTGACCATCAATAAAAGCAAAATGGGTTGCACAAATTTGTTTTTGTGCCAATATTCAACCTTTAACATTGAGGCATGAACAGCTTTGCTTTTTAATGATGCTCAAAACTTAAAAGAAACCGTGATGTAACTTTAATAACTTATCATGAAACTGAAACTTAGCATAGACGGAACAGGGACAGGGAAAAACTGTTTTGGTGGTTCAGTTACGAAGATGCTACGCGTAGGCTACGCGGTTACTTTGCTACGAACCGTAGCGGTCGTAGCATTCTGTTGGTTATTTCATTCGATATCTTCCTTTTATCAATAAAGTAAGATATGTATTACGCTTTTATGAAGATAGATAATAAAAATATTAACAAGTGTAAATTAAAAATTTATAACACCCCCGACAAGTGAAGGTTACAATAACTAGAAAAAAGCTGATAACTTTCAAACGGCTGAACCGATTTTCTTGTATTATAGCTAAGAACACTCTCGATCAAGCCACCTTTCAAACAAAAAAACTAAATTAAAATCGGTTCATTAGTCTAGGAGCTACGATGCCACAGACAGATACACAGATACACACGTCAAACTTATAACACCCCTCTTTTTGGGTCGGGGGTTAAAAAAGGAGGTTTTTAAATAAATAGAAAAGTATATATATCCGCGTCTGCTGATGCCATGCCCACGCCTTTACCCATCACGAAATAACGCCATAGCTTGTACGGCTTCGAGCAAATCTCGGATTGCAGGAGGAAAATAAATAAAAGAGAGTTAGGAGAGCTAAATGAAATCTTGTGCAGCGACTGCTTTGTTTGATTACTTGGATACCTCGCTTGTATTGAGACATTCTTTCGACTTCCTTTATTCGTATCTATAGTGGATCCGCCCTGATTTTTCTTAAGTGAAATTTTCGAAATCAATTATTATCAACCACCATCATGATTAACCCTTCACTGGCCTACTATTGAGAATAGATCTCCTCTCAGAATTAGAATGGTTATAAAATGGGCATAGCCGTTGTTCATGGGCAGCGATAATCACTTAACATCAAGTGTTGCTTGCTGTTTTTTAACCCCCGACCCAAAATGGGGGGTGTTAAAAGTTCGACGTGTGTATCTGTGTATCTGTGAATCGTCGGACGAAGTTGCGGGCTTAAGCTAGTCATGGATATAACTTGAAAAATGGCATGTCTTATTTTTATTTGTTGTAGTCACTTAGCAAAGGCATGGTTGCTTTTTTTTAACAAATAATAAGCTCTTGATAATTATTCCAAGACTTCGTTAAATGTCGTTAGAAATTTCCGAAAACGGTATTCAATTGAAACAAGTTACGAAACAATTTTTTTGAAAATTTATTAATTTGAACGGTACCCCAAAAATGAAAAAAAAACAATCTGAAGTGGGATTCTTTTTCAGTCGTTTTCCTGTAATCTATACAAATGTTATTTATTATATAAACCCCCCACGGATTCCGAGATGGTTCTGGGATACCCTAATAGATCTCTTTGCGTTACGAAAATAAACAGGGAAGGTAATGATTCATTGTAGTCAAAGAGCTAGTAGCATTCAATAAATTTACAGTGCTACCCCTTTGATTTGAAGATTTTAAGAAAGGATTTTCAAAAGTTATTCGCAAGGAAAACCGGGATGAGTCGGCTAGTTCAAAAATAAGAATAATTCCAAGACAGTTTATAAGGTAGTCTAGAAATTGGATAAAATCATTGTAAATCACATTTGGTACAAGAACTCAGTGTGAATATGTCTTAAAGGTACTGGTATAATTTAGTATGGTAATTTATATTTCCGTCTTCATTGTATCGTCTCCTTGTTATTTTATGTAACAATTTGAAATGAAAATAACAATCGGAATTTTCAGTCATTTTGTTGTAATCTATACAAATGTTATTTAATAAACCCCCGTGGATTCCGAGATGGTTTCGAAATACCATAATAGATCTCATTGCGTTACGAAAATAAACAGGGAAGGTTATGGTTCAATGTAGTCAAAGAGCTTGGCACTCAATGGGTGAGTGGGATTCTTTTTCAGTCGTTTTCCATAATCTATATAATTTTTTTTAATATACTCCCGCGGATTCCAAGATGGTTTCAAGATATTCCGTAATCCAGGCGGACGAAACTAAAATGAATTAAATTATTATGAATGTATTGCTCTAATCGCTTGGTCTAGACTCTAAAAACTCAAGATTTTAGTTGTAGACTTTCTGTGAAACGCAGACTAGAACTAAGAAGAAAATTAAGTGATTCCAGCGGGGGTCTTTAAAACATGCGGAAGAAGTCGTGGGAATAAATTAACACTTTATACAAGCTGGTCATTTACTCCTAACCTATTTCGTCGGATCGCATTCCATGCGAATTCATAATGTCGAACAATATTATTTTGTACGAAAAAAGGTAGCGCAGATGCTTCAGGGACTCCGTGCTATATCTATATAATATTATTATCTTTTCCAATCATTCTTATTGTAAACGATAAATTTCGTCCGTCCGTACGTCCATCTTTCGCATTGTGGAGCTTGCATTTTTATATGGATAAGAATCTTAGACGGCAAAATGATTTTTCATTGATCAATAAAGTTTGTCTCTATCTGTTTTTGAGCGGGTCCTTTTTTAAACAGCGGTTATTTGCAGAAAGTAATTCTATGTGCTGTGACCAAGAAGCGTGGGAATTTTAAAAAACTGATTCAAAAAAAAATTCTAGACGTAACTACCAAGGTAACACCTTGCTAATAACTTTGCTTTGCCATTTTAGAAATACCCTTGTTTTTGCTGATAACTCACAAACTATTCATTGGGACTAGCCGCTGTTTAAAAAACGGCACACAATGTGATTTGCATGAAATATTATAAAAAGCAAAACAAACACTCATACATATTTCATTAAAACCAGCGATATGAGTATCAACAGAATTTGTAAAACGGCCTAATAGATAAAAGCAAAAATAATATTTCAAACAAAAAAAAACTAAATTAAAATCGATTAATGAACCGATTTTAATTTAGTTTTATCTGCATCGTAGCTCCTAAACTAATGAGTTTAGGAGCTACGATGCCACAGACACACACAGATACACACGTCAAACTTATAACACTCTCTTTTTGGGTCGGGGGTTAAAAAATATATCTCACACACACAAAATGTTCCCGAAGTTCGTTACGCGACATTTTATCGGATAGCAACTGAATAGGTCACGTACACGTGCATACGAGATCACGTCCACGCGAACTGGCGCATTTCCAGATTTGCATTTAGTGTTGTATGCAGAAGTTGGGATTGAAGTCGGGAGTTGGGCACGTATATGCTAGCGTTTGTTAGGAGTTGCATTAAAAGCATCAGTGGTAATGGAAAAAGGTTATTTATCACTAGCTGATACCCGCGACTTCATTCGCGTGGATGTAGGTTTTTTAAAATTCCCGTGTGAACTCTTTGATTTTCCGGGATAAAAAGTAGCCTATGTGCTAATCCAGGGTATAATCTATCTCCATTCTAAATTTCAGCCCAATCTGTCCAGTAGTTTTTGCGTGAAGGAGTAACAAACACACACACACACACACACACACACACACACACACACACACACACACACACACACACATACAAACTTTCTCCTTTATAATATTAGTGTGATTAGTGTGATATCATAGTAAGGCTGCTTTTCCACCAGAGATGTGCTATGCTACGTTGCTATGCAAAAGTCACATTCGCAGACTCTGCCAACATTACTTTTTTTTAGCTAGTCGTGTAAATACTAACAGGTTGAAAGACTAGCAGCAAAAATTCTTCTAAACGAATAAAATCTTCATTGAATTCCTGTATAAAATTCCCAACGGAGCGCAAATGCTAGCGAGTGATTTTAAAATAGTCGTTTACACCCGAGCTTTAAGGCTGCTTAGGGATCCTTCTAAAATTATCACACTAATATTATAAAGGAGAAAGTTTGTATGTGTGTGTGTGTGTGTGTATGTTTGTTACTCCTTCACGCAAAAACTACTGGACGGATTGGGCTGAAATTTAGAATGGAGATAGATTATACCCTGGATTAGCACATAGGCTACTTTTTATCCCGGAAAATCAAAGAGTTCCCACGGGAATTTTAAAAACCTACATCCACGCGAACGAAGTCGCGGGTATCAGCTAGTTATAAATAAAATGATAGTTTGTTTTTTTTATCGTTCTGAATACACACGAACTAAGTGTGGATCCTCATCCATACTTAATATTATAAATGCGAAAGTGTGTCTGTCTGTCTGTCTGCTACCTTTTCACGGCCTAACAGTTTAACCATTCTAACGAAATTTGGTACAGGGTTAGCTTATATCCCAGGGACGGACATAGGCTACTCTTATTCCGGAAAATCAAAGAGTTCCCACAGGATTCCCAAAAACCCATCCGCTTAACCGATTTGTATGAAATTTGGTACCGAGGTAGCTTGCGTCCCTGTAATTGACATAGGCAACTTTTTATCCTGGAAAATCAAACAGTTCCCACGGGATCTTAAAAAATCCTAAATCCACGCGGACGAAATCGCGGGCATCCTCTAGTCTACTAATAAATGAAAAACACGTTTGAAAATATTTTTATTACCTAAACCGTTTTCAAAAACCCCGACCGCTTTTTACTCTTCATCTTTTTCAGCTCGCATATTAAAGCGGATACAAGACAAATCTAATGACGTATCATTTATCAAAATCGGCTAAGCCGTTGAATAGTTACAAGCGCACATAGGAACGGACATAAATACATACAGATCAAACATATGGGCCCAGCTTCGCCGCAGTCGGGTAAGAATTCTTCTAAACGAACCATCCAATTCCTGAAAATTCCCAACGGAGCAGAAATGCCAGCGAGTGATTTTAAAACAGTCGTTTACACCCGGGCTTTAAGACTGCTCAGGAATCCTAAATAAGTTGCGTAAAACTACACAATGCTTGCTTCGCTATTTTATTGTCCAAACATGTTGTTTTCTTTTACATTGTAGAGTCAGATGTTGGTTTGGGAACCTTTTTCTTTTTACCTGATTGCGGCAAAGCCAATAGGAAGTGTTATGAATTTAGCAGTCTATGTATGTATGTGGGAATGTATGTGGGCATCTATGTTTGCATCCAGATTCTGTGTGTTCCATCGTAGCACCTAAACTACTGGGCCGATTTTGATGAATGAGGTGTCAATCGATTTGTCGTAAAGGTCCGGGTGACATAGATTACATTTTATACGAATTAATTGACCTAACGGATATTACATGAAAAAAGTGGGGGTCTACAAAAATTTTTTTTTTTTTGCTATTGTATCGAGTGTGGTGTCAAATGAAAGAGGAGAAAATTCTGAGTTCATAAATATAAATGTACTACAACATTTATACCAAGCGACAGAAAACAATTTTACTAGAATAATATTTCAGGATTTACAACGACGATTGCAGTCGGTTTTTAGTTTTCAACTTTATCTTGTTTCGTACAATTTATTTTGCTAGTTCCTCCCGCGTTTTCATCCGCATCGATTTAGATTTTTTAAAAGACCCTATTTAAGGTTTCATACCCGAAGGCTGCCACTGAGACCCCATTAGACTCGGCTGCCCATCCGTTCGTCCGTCTGTCAGCGGGTAGCATAAAAACCTATAATAAAACTTCTCCCTTAAATCAATATTAATTATATTTTATATTACTTGATTTATATACAGCTTGTTTGTTACTTAAGGAATACACTTCTTCACAATTTATCTCTTTGAATGATTAACAAGAACTAACTTAAAAGTAATCAGTCGTCCGGCTTTAATATCCTATTTTCCATTCATTAAATTACTGAACTGAGAAGAGTCTGTGATTGGACTGAACTTAAACTGAATTGACCAATGGGAACCTCTTAAAATTCCATCCAATGAGATTCTTTCCAAAATTCAATGCAGTTGTAAAAACAAGTATGTGATTTGACCGAAACAACAAATTATTTACGTCAAATCACACACTCTCATTTTTCTAATCCTAACGAAATACTGAATTGACCAATGAGATCCTCTTAATATTCTATCCAATGAGATTCCTGCAATTTCATAAAAAGTATCTGATTTGACTCAAACAATAAATTATTCAGTCAAATCACACCCTCAATTTTAAAATCATACCGAAACAATGAATTGACCAATGAGATCGTCTTAAAAATCCGTCCAATAAGATTCTCTCCAAGCTACAAGTAATTGTAAAAAAAGTATGTGATTTGACCAAAACAATAAATTATTTAAGCCAAATCACACACCCTCAATTTTAAAATCATAACAACATACTATTATTTGGAAAATCATGACATTCGGCCATCGGACACTGTGTCGCCCCCTGGCACACACAATCATAAGTTGTAATTTTACCTAAATCATGACATTTTATTTTCTTTACAAAACACTATTATTACATTTTCCAGACACAACATATAGAAATAATTTCAATTTAATAATAGGCTAGAAATAAAATCATCTATTACGCTTTTATCTATTAACATTACGCTTTTCTTAGAACACTATTGTAAAGATAATTACAATTTCGTAATAACATAGAGAATAAAATCATTTTATGTATTTTTCCCTCACACAAAATCAAATTTCTATGTAATTAAAACAACAAAACCATTGAACATAACATTTTCCTACTTATTATATTATTATAAAGATAATTACAATTTATTAATAACAAAAATCAATTAATCATCTTTGTATAAATAACACAGTAAGAAGTAACAGTAATACAATAAGAAGAAATATATGGAAAGAATTTACCTAATTTACATAAATATTATGGATTTTTCAAGAGCTTGCATTAATGAAAAATACAAAAAATAAAGACAAACCGGGGGGGAAGGCCTTATACCCAAATATGGGATCCTTATCTACATTGAATAGTGATTACCTACTCGAACAAATAATTTCACAATAATAATATATGTATGTATATTTTAGCGATAGATATAAATGTAGGTATATACTAAGTAGTTTTAACCATTTGTAAACTAACAATTTTACTAACCAACACTGTAGGTACATAACATAACATATGAACACACACACGTACAAAACAAAATTATACTTACTAACAAAACTAACATAAAATAAAGGTAAAATAGTAATAATAAAAACAAAAATAAATCAATCATCCTTGTATAAATAACACTACTCAGCGTCACTTTTACCAGCGTCGTCAGAACTACTCTCGTCGGAGCTATGTAATTCTAAAGCTTTTATATGAATCCAAGGTCGGATTCTATCAGCCGCAATGACAGTTTTATAAAGTTTGCCTTTCCTAATGAAACCGGGAATATCTGTTATTCTATAGCGGTCATTGCCTAGAACTTCAGTAACTTTGTATGGACCCACAAACTTCGACAGAAGCTTTGTACTTTTCTTATCATTATCAAAATTATTTCGAGAAATTTTCACTAAATCACCGACGTCATATTTAGTTGCGGGGATTCGACCTACATCATGTTTTTCCTTTTGTTTTACTTGGTCTTTCTTGATATTATTACTAATTTGCTCTCTAACTTGTTGTAAATCTAAATTATTATTCAAACAGTGTTCGGTATTAAGCTTATTTGATAAAACATCGCGCAATTTAATTCCAAACATAGCTTCTGTCGCAGTTTTCTGTGTTGAGGCATTTACAGTGTTGTTGATGCCCCATTGAATTTTACTCAGACACTTGTCCCAGTCGCGTTCATGGCTTGCAAAGTTTTGTGTTGACAATGAGTTCAAGATGGTTTGATTAAACCTCTCTGCTTGTCCATTAGCTCTGGGACAAGCTACTGCGTTCAATATATGCTTAATACCAAGTGTCTTACAAAAGGTCTGAAAAGCTGTTGATGTAAAACTTGTGCCTCGGTCAGAAACAATTCTAGCCGGAACGTTGAAGTCATAAAATATGTTTTCTAAAACTTTAATTGTGCTTTTGGTTTTCAAATCTTTTACCGCTCTTACGAAAACATATTTTGTAAAAGCGTCTACTACCGTTAAGATGTGGGTATTACCATTTTTACTCCTAACAAAAGGCCCAAGATGATCTATATGAATCGTGTGGAATGGTATTTGTACTTTTTCTATCGGGTACAAATGACCAGACTTTTGTCTTGACGCGTTATCTTTATTATAAGCACACTCTAAGCATGCTTCAAGATACTTTTTAACAAATTTTCTTAGTCTAGGGAACCAGTATGAATGTTGTATTCTTTCTAGAGTTTTTGTATACCCGAGATGGCCAATTTCATCGTGGTTGGCCCGACATATTTGCCATCGAGCACTTCTCGGAACAACTAGACATAGCCTATCATCTACCCTCCTATACACGGCATGGTCTCGTATAACATAACTGTTACGAATGTCCTTGCTTTCTTGGTCATTTTCGGGCCTGAGAATTTTGAATATGCGGGATATTTCGGGATCTGCTAATTGTAATGATAAAATCCAATTTTCTTTGCTTATAGCATATACGCCAACAGAGGGACCATTATCTGGTTCCACAGACAATCGGGTGTTTCTGCTTAGTGCATCCACATGTGACATTTGAACACCAGGTCGATATTCAATATCAAACGTGAACTCACTCATATGCAACCACCATCTCGCTATCCGCGGAACGAGATCTCTCTTGGTTAGTGTAGTGCGTAAGGCAGCACAATCTGTGTAAATTTTGAAATGAATGCCTAGCAAATATACGCGGAATTTCTTTAAAGAACATACGACAGCTAGCGTTTCTAGTTCGTAGGAATGCAAGTGTTTTTCTTCGGGAGTAGTCTGCCGGCTGAAATAAGCGACTGGTTTTAAAACTCTAGCGTCCTTTTGCCATTGCATAAGTATACCTCCTACACCTAAAGCACTAGCGTCAGTGTGGAGTTCTGTCTCGAGCGTGGGATCGTAAAGAGCCAAGACAGGCCTACTGGCCAACCTATCCTTCAAAGTTGAAAATGCCTGGTCTTCTGTGTTGGACCATCGCCAAACGGAGTCCTTCTTTAACAAAGATGTTAATGGACGAGCAATCTCTCCATAACCCTTAATAAATTTCCTAAAATACCCAGTCAAGCCTAGAAATTGGCGGACCTCATGAGCATTTTGTGGTGCTGGGAATTCCCGAACTGCCCTAATTTTTGATTCACTCGGCTGAATGCCTCGTGGAGAAATTTCATAACCAAGATAGCTGACAGTGTTATCAAAGAATCGACATTTGCTCAGCTTTAAGGTCAAGCCATATTGTCTAAGAAGTACTAACACGTCTTCTAGTCGTTGGAACATTTCATCAATACTTTTTGCGGGAATTAAAACGTCGTCTAAATAAGCTAACGCGTATTCAAACCGCCTGTTTCCGAGTATTTTGTTTATCATTCTCTGAAACACGGCTGGTGCATTTGCTAGACCAAAAGGCATTCTTTTAAATTCGTAATGCCCATCGGGCGTAACAAAACCAGTGAGATGTTGACTTTCTTTGGCCATGGGGATTTGATAATACCCCGAAGCGAGATCAAGAGTCGTGAAGAAACTATTGCCACTGAGATTTGAAATTTGATCTTCTATAAGCGGCAACGGAAAACGATCCTTAATAGTCTTATTATTCAAAGCCCGAAAGTCTACGCACAGTCGCTGTTCCCCAGTTTTCTTTTTTACCATCAAAATCGGGCTGGCATAGTCGGACTTCGATTCCTGAATAATATCATTTTGAAGTAATTCGTCAATAGTTTCTCGAACTTGTTCTCGTTCATGATGTGACAAACGATATGGACGGTAAACAATTGGCTTATTATCAGCTAAATCAATCTTCATATCTACATCAACCGCGCAACCTATTTCAGTAAGGTTTGTAGCAAAACAATCGCGATAGTTTTGCAATAACAAGTACAATCTATCCAATTGTTCACTATCCAAGCCTGGTCCAGTTTTAATTTCGTTTTTATTAAGAGGTTCTACAGTAGATAAGTCTCTCACAATTTTATTTACATGACAGACTTTTTGCTCACTGAACGGAATGGCCCTAGCTATTAAAACGTTTGGTTTTAAGGTTATAGTATAAGGTGACAAATTAGTAATAACAACTGCTCCCTTGCCGTTAGTAATACTAAAAGCACCCTGTAAAAGACAAAACTCTTTACCTATTTCGATACTATTATAACCTTCGATGAACACGTCTCCCGTAAAGTTACAGTTTGAATGCACTGGGACAGTGCTGGTTTTTGAGACTTCCACCGTATTAGTATTGTATAGCTTCAAAATACCTATTGAATCCTCAGAAGAGGTTATATTTGGGCTTTTATAAAATGTAAGATTAGAGCTGTCTTTTAACACGGTAATAAATGGCAATTCCGTAAAATTCTGTCCGATAATAAGCGATGTCTGCATGTGGACATCATCTATGACCAAAATCTCAATATCCGATTCAATTTCATCGACCCTAACAAACACATTTGTCTTGTATAAAGGTACCACTGACGATTGTCCAAAACCCTTAACTATTGGAACATTATCAAAACTCTTAACTACATTAAGATGTTCGGCATCGGTACTACGCAAGAGTGTACATTCGCTCCCGAAGTCAATATATGCTTTGAAAGACTTATCATTGATGACAACGGTTTTAAAGAATTTGGCGTTACTATCATTGTTAGAATCAATTTTTAGAATATTTTTCTCCACTGTACTCTCCACTTGACTGGACTCAGAATTCGAAGAAACACGGGGCTCTAATTTACACCCCTCAAAATCATGTCCTATACGATTGCATTTTTTGCACTTAATAATGGGCTTAGGGCACTTATAAAAAGGATGATCCTTATTTCGGCAATTGTAACAAGCAAATGAACTGACTTTAGTACTGTTAGAACTCGTGTTTGGGTTACCAGAGCTTGACCTTTGAGGTGTACGTTCATTTACCTTACTATTATGCAGTGGTTGGGATTTTTGAGATGCAAGAAAGCAAAGTAAATCTTCAGGCTCCAAACTATTTTGCGCCTGTGCCCCATTCCTAATCGAACGGTCGCTAATACCGTATATAATACAGTCAACAGCCTTTCGTCCACTAATTTCACATCTATTTAATAATCCTAGTTTATCATAAAAATATTCACGAAGACTTTCCCCACTACGTGAAGTGCGGTTTAACATTTCTTCTAAAAGACGTCCATAATTTTCTTCACTAGGGAAAGCCTTCCTGAGTTTAACTTGCCATTCATCCCAAGTGAAGACAACTGTTGGCAGTGCTTCAAACCATTTTTTAGCTAAGCCCGCTAACTTTTGCAAAGAGAAGTGTACAGTTTGTTTCTCGTCCCATCCATATATAGCCGCACATTCGTTAACTTTTCGGAGCCAGCTTTCGATAGTTTGGACTTTACTTGACGGATTAAACTCCGGAATAACATTGTTAAGGTTGTTGTTATTCCAGGAGTTTTTGGAAGGATCTCTTGAAACATGCTTAACTAACTTCAGGATATCTTTAGCAGAAAGATTTTTTACACGCTTACGTATCTTCCTAGGTACAACCTCTTCGCTGGAACTAGATGGGGACGGACTTCTCCACCTAGCCTTCTTTTTGTTAGGTTTACGCGACGATCGCGCTGGCGTATCAGTTGGAGTACCGGGTTCTTCACCGGACATCATCACACCTCACTGAAATACGTATAATTTCAAATTGAAATTCAAATTCAAAAGATTTTTATTCAATTAGACTTTTACAAGTTCTTTTGAATCGTCAAAAGCATCTCCCACTAGTACCATTTAAAACATAATATAATTCACACCCCTTAAAATGCTTTCCATAAAATTTCATCAGTGTGGTATAATTGCAGTAACTTCATAGAACATATCACTTGACTTGGTTACAATTGTTAATAACAATACTAGTTGACTTTGGGCTACTAAGGTGTTCATAAAACAGTTTTATCCGACGACTAGTGACTCACTCAACAACAAGTAGCAACCATCACTACCCACTCAATAAACCAGTGAAGCCACTAGCATGCCCCCTAAACTATCATAAACCGACGACCAGTGACTCACTCAACAACCAGTAGGAAGCATACCCACTCAATAAAACAGTGAAGTCACATGGTTCGCCCCCTAACATGATCCGACGACTAGCGGCTCACTCAACAACCAGTAGGAAGCATACCCACTCAATAAACCAGTGAAACCACTAGCACGCCCTCTTAGCTAACATAATCCGACGACCAGTGACTCACTTAATAACCAGTAGCAAACATCACTACCCACTCAATAAACCAGTGAAGTCACATGGTTCGCCCCATCATCCGGTGAACGATCATAGTTCACATATCAATCAGGCAACTTGTCATAAAAATTATTAGTAAGAATAACCTCACAATTTATGTTCACCTTGCATTGCTTGTAAGTAATTTTACATCAAAATTATCAGTAATATCAATAATAATTAAGCAAAAATTACAAATAGAAAATATTATTTCTTTAAAAGAAGGTAGGTACCAGAAGATTACAACCATTGGTTCCCTTTAGCTCAAACATATCCTGTTCTATTGCAAGCACACGATATGTTCCGCCAGTATGTGTAACAATGCGTGCTACAGTACTGCTAGAGAGTAGCCCTAGCCACGTACACACACACACACTATTACACATAATTTAAACAATAACACATTATCAGAGAGTCGCCCTGAAGTAATGTGTAACGTTACGTAACCAACAACTCGTAACAGGGTACATTGTTTTATTCAAAGTGGGTAGAAGCAACAGAAAAATTACAATTATTGGTTACATTTAGCTCAAACATATCCCGTGCTATCGGAGGGTAGCCCCGACCAAGCACGTGATATGTCCCACCAATATATGTAACAACATGCGCTGGAGTACTACTAGAGAGTAGCCCTAGCCACGTACCCACACACGCTATTACACATATCCTAAACAACAACACATTTCAGAGAGTTGCCCTGACTTAATGTGTTGCGTCATGACTTATGTAACCAAGAAATCGTAAAAATAAAGTTGCTTAAAAGTGGGCGCTTAGCAATCGCGTTTAATTCTTTTAGTAAAATTAATTACAAGCAATTAATTCATTTGTATATTTTTGTTTTTCGATCACGTACCTTTTTTTTTCCTGGATTCTTTGTCACTTCTGAAGTATAATAAAACTTCTCCCTTAAATCAATATTAATTATATTTTATATTACTTGATTTATATACAGCTTGTTTGTTACTTAAGGAATACACTTCTTCACAATTTATCTCTTTGAATGATTAACAAGAACTAACTTAAAAGTAATCAGTCGTCCGGCTTTAATATCCTATTTTCCATTCATTAAATTACTGAACTGAGAAGAGTCTGTGATTGGACTGAACTTAAACTGAATTGACCAATGGGAACCTCTTAAAATTCCATCCAATGAGATTCTTTCCAAAATTCAATGCAGTTGTAAAAACAAGTATGTGATTTGACCGAAACAACAAATTATTTACGTCAAATCACACACTCTCATTTTTCTAATCCTAACGAAATACTGAATTGACCAATGAGATCCTCTTAATATTCTATCCAATGAGATTCCTGCAATTTCATAAAAAGTATCTGATTTGACTCAAACAATAAATTATTCAGTCAAATCACACCCTCAATTTTAAAATCATACCGAAACAATGAATTGACCAATGAGATCGTCTTAAAAATCCGTCCAATAAGATTCTCTCCAAGCTACAAGTAATTGTAAAAAAAGTATGTGATTTGACCAAAACAATAAATTATTTAAGCCAAATCACACACCCTCAATTTTAAAATCATAACAACATACTATTATTTGGAAAATCATGACAAACCAAACTATCGATCGTGTTTGGAACCCTCATAGCTTTAGTTATAAGTTTACGTAATTAATTATCACCACTATACCGTACAAATATAAAAATTCTGACCATTAAAAGGAGTACAATAATAGAACCTACTTTGAATAAATGGTTTCGACTTTGACTTTGGCTTTGACTTAGTCACATTCTTGAACGAAATTCCGAACGCACTGAAATACTTACCGAGCAGTTTTAAAATAGCCGTTTTAACACCTTTCCTTGAACTCCAAACTGCGCGAGAATCTTAAACAAGTTGCAAAACAACAAGTGAATGCTTAATTTTCTTTTTTTATAGTCGGAGCCCATTTTTACATTTTTAACTGCTTATTAGGTCATTTGTATTACAATAGGCCCGCTGTTAACTGTTACCGGCTATAAATTTAAATCCTTAAATGAAATTTGTTTTTATACCAATCTCATAATATACAGATATGGAGTCCAAACTTTACAAGATGGTTCTTGAGCAAGTAAGTAATAAAATCGATCTTACAGCTAATTTTTCGATCGCTAGGTAAACTTTAACTCATGAATTAATTTGACGTGTTGACAGATTTCCTATACAATAACTGTCAAGGCCTCAAATTTATTCCTTAGATAAAAATTATTTGACGATTGAAAAATCCGTCCGTCTGTCGTGTCTGTCAAGAAAACCTATAGGATACTTCCCTTTGACCTAGAATCATTAGACTTGTCAGGTAGGTAGGCCATATAGCACAAGTAAAGGAATAAATCTGAAAACCGTGAATTCGTGGTTACATCCATCATTAAAAAAAATTAAAATGTGTTACAATTTCCAAACTAAGATACTCTTAACTATACTAAGTGGGGTACCATATGAAAGGGCTTTACCTGTATATTCTAAACCAGATTTTTTTAATTTTTAAGCATAATAGTTTTTGATTTATCGTGCAAAAATAATCTCAGAAAAAATACTCGAGTACGGAATCCTTAGTGCGCGAGTCTGACTCGCACTTGGCCGGTTTTTTGTATAGGAAACCTGTTAATTTAATACGTCAAATCTATTCCTCAGATGAAAGTTATTTGACGATTGTAAAATCGGCCCTAAATCGCATGTTAATATGAATAATTATGAAAAGTTACAGGTGCTTGCCCTGATTAGGTATCCGATGTCTATCACCGTTTGTATGATATTAGTATGGATATAATATATCTAACGTAAAAACTAGGTAGGCTTTCATCTTGAGGCCTAAGCACATAGCGGGCGGAGGCGAGGGCGAGGGCGAGGGCGAGGGCGGGGGCGAGCGCGGGGGCGGTCTACAAAAGCGCACTCCACGCGAATAGTCGGCTGGCGCGGTGCCAGCGCCTATCATTTCGGAATTTTCACTTTACCGCGATATATTACTGGGTTCTAGTACATTTTTCTGGTTTTACGGGTCATACCACTTCTCTCTAGGGGACTTTTATTTGATAGGTATATTCCCGAATGTCTGTGCAATAACATGTATCATATATTATTTCTTTGAAATGAGCAACCGCCGAGTTTTTTGCTGGTTCTTCTCGGTAGGGAAGGCATTCTGAACCAGTGGTAGATGCATTTGACGTTGCAAAAGTACTTGTGAAAGTTTAATTGAATAAAAAATATTTATATATTTCTATTTGTCATCATAATATATTACTTAGGTATAGGTACCTAGTTTTACAAAAGTCAAATAAAATTTCTAAATAATTAATTAAAACACCTTTTTTTATTCAGATACAAGATCTTAGTCCTTGACTGCAATCTCACCTGGTGTTATTTACTAACGCTTCGTAACCAACCCGTAGTAATTAGGTAACCGGTTTTTTCAAACGATAGAATAGATTAACGTTTTTACATTCGGACGTACGGAACCCTGAAGAACTATGAAAATGAATGTAGCAATTAATAAACACCCTTATTTCCTCTCACTTCGCATCTGGGGCAGAAGATAATGAATACAAAATGCGGCCTCAAGCCAGTGCCCAACTTTAATTACTCTCATTAACATTAACGCGCTGACCGACGTTTGTGGAACGCGGATTTTGTTGAGAGCTAATCTTAATCCGAACCAAATTCATAGCAAAACTCAAAATGGAGGCTCTGAAATATATAGTGGATCGGATGAGGGTTCTATTCTCGAATATATACCTTATCATTTTCTATAAAACATAACAATTAACATAACATAATAACTTGCATAGGCCTTCCCTATAGAGCGCCACCACACCCGGTCCTCAGCCTTCCTCATCCAGTCACTTCCCGCCAGCCGCTTTATTTTAGGGAAGGCCTATGTCCAACAGTGGACATCCACATGCAGATGATGATGATGATGATGATGATGAATAACTTGCATAGAAAAGCTAGGTAAGTACCAATACAGGTAGATTTTCTATACAAGTTAGTTCAGATTTGGCCATAGTCCACGACGCTAGTCAAGTGCGAATTGGCAGACTTCACACACCTTTGAGAACATTATGGAGAACTCAGGGATGCAGGTTTTCTCACGAAGTTTTCCTTCACCGTTAAAGCAAGTGATATTTAATTGCTTAAAACGCACATAACTTTGAAAATTTAGAGGTGCATGCCCGGAATCGAACCCCCGAGGCGAACGTCTTAATGTCTAGAGTTTAGACTATCACCGATTACCTACCAGTTACCATAGGGTACTAGGTGTGTGTATATTACTATGTAGTAGCTATAACAATATGCTAAATACAATGATAAGACGTGTAAATGACCGACATAATGGAATCTAGAAATGATTAGGGCTTATCGGGTGTCGGACGTATTAAATAACAGCAATAATTCATATCTGACCGCGATTATTATGCAAATTGTCCTTTAATGGGTCCGCTGTGGCCGAAATCTCAAACTAATGGGCTCTGTACAGATTATTATTATTGTAACTACGTAGGCCTTCTTTGGCCTATACCTACCATTCGATTGGTAAAGGCTATGTTAGGGCACTAAAACACACTAATCAATCAAAGCTGGCACTCATGTCTAAGGTCGTGCTACCAACAAAATGTATACAGCGCTATAGAGGGTACCTCACCTGGTCTCCGTTTGGTTGCGCAACCACGCGGACACCACGTTAGGTATAGATCTGTGTAGATACATTTTGTTGGTAGCGCAATTTTGATTCGCTAAATCAATGTCTGACACTGAATGACAGTTACCGAGCTCATTTGACATTGGTTGGTTCTGCATTTCTGCTTCACTAAGTGATAATAAAATAAGTTTTCGTATAAAACCTTCAATGGATTAAAAATAATAGTCGAACGAGCTCGGTGGCTATAATTCAGTATTAGACACTGAAATAGCAAATCGAAGACAGCTTACGTATCCTTCATAGAGCTGTATGGATTCCTACATTTTGTTGGTAGCGCAATTTTGATTCACTCACTCAGTGTCTAACACTGTCATCATTCAGTATTAGACACTGAGTTAGTGAATCGGTAGGCAGTGAGGTTACGTATCCTACATAGAGTTATGTAGATACATTTTGTTGGTAGCGCGACCTGGTTGCGCTACCAAATGGTGTCCTAGTGAGGTAGGGCATTTAAATAGTATCCTCTTCCGCATAATATAGCACATAGATACATTTCAACGAAAACCAATAAAAACAACAAGTTTCACCTAGATATAGAGAATTCATCAGTATTTATTCACGAAGCGACAGTTTCCTTTAAATGAAGCAACACGAACACGGTTGTATATTTTATAGGTGTTTTTACGGGCGAGTTTAGCGTGGAAGAATGGAGGGCACAGTTTGACAACCGTGTACGGTTATCGTAGTGTGCGCACGCGAAAAACACTTTTATGTCCGCCACGGTTTATCGGATACGCCTCAATCATGGTAGAGTATAAAAAACAACGAGCCGTTACGAAATATTTTGTATGAAAAAAGTGTGCCTATAGTAAATATCTCTGGTTTGGTTACCTTCAAGGCTGACGAACTCCGTGGCGCAGTGGTGAGCACTGTGGTATTATAAGTGGGAGGGCCTGAGTTCGATTCCTAGCAAGGGTAATTTGGAAATTCATGTTTACTAAAAAAATTATGATCAACAAGAGATCACACAACAATTATTTTGAGGTTAGGTACTTCTAGTTCACACTTGCACACTAACATTATAAAGGCTCGTGTGTATGTGTGTGTGTGTGTGGGTGTGCGTGTGTGTGTGTGTGCGTGTGTGTGTGTGTGTGTGTGTGTGTGTGTGTGTGTGTGTGTGTGTGTGTGTGTGTGTGTGTTTGATACTCCTTCACGCAAAAACTACTGGACGGATTGGGCTGAAATTTAGAATGGAGATAGATTATACCCCGGATTAGCACATAGGCTACTTTTTATCCCGGAAAATCAAAGAGTTCCCACGGGATTTCTAAAAAACCTACATCCGCGCGAACGAAGTCGCGGGCATCAGCTTGTTCATAGTAATATTTAACGAGGAACGATTAATGTGGATTTTTGCACTGCGCCCGTGATAATGTGCGCTTACCTTTACACATCGCCATTTTGTTGGGAAAGCGCAATTGTAGTCGGCGGTATAGGAATGCTCGACGCATAATCTCCTCTGATTGAGAGATCACCGGGGTTAGAGCGGATAAACCCGGGTATTGGATACGGATATTATTTTGATATACCGAAATATTTTCGAGTGCTGTATCTACCGGATTTCATAATAAAACTAGACGTTATTTTTGTTGAAGTGACATCGTGCATTTATCATCGATGCCGCTATTTATTGTTTACTATCTAATGCCCGTGACTTCGTTTGCATGTTTGTTTATCAAAAATCCTGTGGGAGTTCGTTGATTATCCGGGATAAAAAACCAACCAAGTGCGTGTTGGACTCGCGCACCGAGGGTTCCGTACTCGGGTATTTTTTCAACATTTTGCACGATAAATCAAAAACTATTATGCATAAAAATAAATAAAAATCTGTTTTAGAATGCACAAGTAAAGCCCTGTCATATGATACCCCACTTGGTATAGCTATCTTACTTTGAAATTTTAAACACTTTTTTTTAAAATGATGTAACCACTAATTCACGGTTTTCAGATTTAAATCTTTACTAATTATGCTATAAGACCTACCTACCTGCCAAATTTTATGATTCTACATCAACGGGAAGTACCCTGTAGGTTTTCTTGAAATACTCGACGGACCGACGGACGGACGGACAGACAGACAGACAGACAACAAAGTGATCCTTTAAGGGTTCCGTTTTTCCTTTTGAGGAAGGGAACCTAAAAAGTAGCTAATGCCACACTCCAGGTCTTCAACTATACCTATTGCCCGTATAAAAAAATCACTCGATCCATCGCTCGGTTGCGGTTTGAATGAAGGACAAACCAAGAACGAACTTGTTAGATAGTTATTGAGCAGCCACGCTTAACAACAAAATGATCTCTCCTTGGGCTGATCTAATATTCCAGTATGGTGTAAAAGCTTTACCTATAGCAGTAGAATACCTATGGAAGAGTACGGCAAAGGTTATCCTTTGCCATATTCTTCGATAAATCATCACCACCATTATCAACCAATAGTCCTAGACTGCTGGACATTGATTTTAGTAGGAACTTCCATAAGCCATTTTCTTGCGCCGCGCCGCCTGAATCCAGCGGCTTCCTACGACTCATTTTTCTGTCTTCGTAGTGGGGACCTTCTTTAATGTCTTCAATAAATAATACTTAGTAACTTAATACCTATATAATGACAAAAAACAAACTGTAAAAAAGTCGTTGGAACCAAGTTAGAACAATAAAGAATGACAATGTTCCAATAAAAGACAAGTTGAAGAGCTATTCAAACTCAATCGCTATAAACCTCTTTAGCTGGTCGTCGTTTTAGACCCTATCTATTATCTTTTATCTTTTATATTAAGACTTGCCTTTTAGTTTTCAAAGTCATTGAAAAGGTTAGTATGAGATTTTACATTTTGCAAACCTTGATGGAATTCGAGCGTCAAAACATAATAACGTCAGAGTATAAGTTAATTAAACATAGTTTATTTAAAGTCAGGCATTCAGTAAGTATCAACTAAGCTCAGCGGGTCGTGAAGCTGAAATGGCAATGGCTGGCATATAGGTTGTAAAACCCGTAGACATTGGGATTCCATTGTACTAGAATGGCGACTTCGCACTGAAAAAGCTCAGCATGGGAAAACCACCATAGATGTCTATCGGTTGATAATGATGATAATTTAGTATCGTTTTCTATTTGGCAAGATTTCCGCAAAGCTGTAGATTTATGGATAAACTTAAGCTTTAAAAGAAGGACATTAAGGTACATTTTACTTTGATGTTAAGTCTTTTGATGCTCGAATTCTATCAACGTTATGAGATATAAATCTCATACTAACCCTGCAGATATAAGATAATCTCGAGCACGTTTTCAAACGAGTGGGTTCCGTAGATCAATACTTTATAAGCGTCATTAACATATCAATGATAAAGGTTTGGCAGTTGGCCAGAACAGTGGGTAATGTATTGATGTTACCGGACTACCACAGTTTAGCCAGCATACAGTTGGTGAACGCTCAAATAATTCATACCTTTCACTGATGATAATATAATGGTTTTTAGTTCTTTCTTTATCGAATTCGACCACAAAGTACAAACTCACAAGCGATTTATGTAGGTACTATGAATTATGATACCGTGATCAAATCATTTATACTTACGTACTGATAAGGCCGCTTATACACCCTGATCTGTAAATATTATATTATAATTTTTTATGCTATGTGTATTATTGCTGTGTTATAAAGAATTTTTACTGATGTCGAAAAGACTCCCTAGTTTAGCGAAATTTGCATTGTGCAATCAAATTCAATCGAGATATCTATAGCTAACTTATTAGTAGTTATGTCATATTTGACATCAGTATTTATATGCGGTGATATATATTATTATGAATAAAAATCGTAAATTAGGCTGCTTTAAAAAAACATTTTTAATTTGAGCCTCCATAGCTCAACGGTTGAGAAGCGGACTGAATTCCGAGAGGTCGGCGGTTCAAACCCCACCCGTTGCACTATTGTCGTACCCACTCCTAGCACAAGCTTTACGCTTAATTGGAGGGGAAAGGGGAGTATTAGTCATGATTAGCATGGCTAATATTCTTTAAAAAAAAAAATTGACTCGCTTAAATCCGACGACTAATTCGATCATTGCATACTACAGTAGATCCTCGTTGTGCAGTTATAGTATTCTCGTTTCTGAACTGTATGCTCGCTACACTTTGACATAACATAGAGTGCACTCCGTCGGTACACATATAGACAAGATTGGTTTTAGATAGAAGAATCGCTTTTATCTAGGTCGACAATTTTATAAAGTGTTTGGCGCACGATCGGATGTTGTATACAATTTATTGATAAAAGCGGGCAATACTTTAAAAGTTTCCTTTACATAATGTTATTAGCTACCAACTAATTTCACTGTTTATATACAGGTGTAACCAGAATGCGAGCAAAAATGAAGACAGGTCATAGTACTGATGATTACTGATAAGATACCATATTAAAGCTACAAAAACAAGTTGTGTTATTCAAAAGTTCACAATATATTGCAAATAAAACATCTGACCGATGCTAGAGGTCAACGAACATTCCGTAAATAGGTCACTCGAAGTCAATGCTGAAATGCGTCTTAGGTAAGGAATTGGCCCGATTTTTGCACTATATACATTGCGGGTTTGAAAAATAAGGCAAATGGTTATTCGCATTGGATAGTGTTTAGGTAGTATAATGATAACCCAAAATTTTTGTTAGTGTTCTGTTTACACATTGTAGACTGATGCAAAAGAAGCCAAGATCATCTCGAATTAACCACTTTGGGCTGCTTAAATTATTATTAAAGTCCTTATTATAACTCTCGAAAATTAAAGTTATTTTTTGAATAAATAGCAACTCAGCGTAACCTCATCTCGGTTTTATATCTCCCGTGTCTTTCCAGCTTATGAAGTTGAAGGCTCATTTATGAAGATATAAATTTAGTTTTATTGTCCTTAGGGGCGCGGTATTGCGGCGAGGGTTTATTGCGGTAAACATCAGAAGGCCTTGATGGCCTCTGGCCGTGCCTGTGCGATTGCGCTTACCTTATAATTTTTTGCACATCAGCGGCGAAAACCAAAAGACGGGTTATGTGTTTAACGTATGTACCCCCATTTTATTAACCCCCGACCCAGAAAGAGGGGTGTTATAATTTTGACGTGTGTATGTATCTGTGTATCTGTCTGTGGCATCGTAGCTCCTAAACTAAGGAAACGATTTTAATTTAGTTTTTTTTTGTTTGAGAGGTGGCTTGATCGAGAGTGTTCTTAGCTATAATCCAAGAAAATTGATTCAGCAGTTTGAAAGTTATCAGCTCTTTTCTAGTTACTGTAACCTTCACTTGTCGGGGGTGTTATAAATTTTTAATTTACACTTGTTGTACAAAAACAATATGTTTGGACAATAAAATAGCGAAGCAAGCATTCGTGTAGTTTTATGCCACTTAGGTATTTAGATTCCTGAGCAGTCTATAAAGCTAGAGCTAGAGCTCCCGTGTAAACGACTATTTTAAAATCACTCGCTGGCATTTGTGCTCCGTTGGGAAATTTATTGAGGAATTTGATGGATATTTTGTTCGTTAAGAAGAATTTTTACCCGACTGCGGCGAAGCGAGGCTTATATGTTTGACCTGTGTGTATGTATGTATGTCTGTTCCTATGTCCGCTTGTAACTACTCAACGTCTCTACGATTTTAATAAATGATACATTATAGGTATTTGTCTTGATAGCGCAAGTGCCACAGGGTACATAAAAATCTAAAAAAATTAAAATGGCTGATTTTGTGACCTATGTGCGGCCTGAAAAGATGCAATGCGAACCACAGGAGGAGTTTTATTGCAAACTTTTCGAATATCTTGTTTAGTCACAAAATATCAGTTTGGACTAGGTACGTATATAATACTAGCCGATGCCCGCGACTTCGCCCGCGTGGATTTAGGTTTTTCGAAATCCCGTGGGAACTCTTTGATTTTCCGGGATAAAAAGTAGCCTATGTGCTAATCCAGGATATTATCTATCTTCATTCCAAATTTCAGCCAAATCCGTCTAGTAGTTTTTGCGTGAAGGAGTAACAAACATACACACACACACACACACACACACACACACACACACACACACACACACACACACACACACACACACACACACACACACACACACACATACAAACTTTCGCCTTTATAATATTTGTGTGATTTTAAGGGATATAGCGGTGATAGCGTAGTGGTTAATATATTTGGTTTCCTATTAGAGAGGTTAAGGGTTCGATCCCGAACACATACATCTAACTTTTTGGAGCTTTAACGGAGAAGGAAAAAATCGTGCGATAACCAGCATGCCTGAAAGTTCTCTATAATAACTTAGAGTTTTAAGGCCTTAACCTCTCAATTTTTAATGATGCAGTTGTAAAACATAAGTGAATAGTTTTCATAAAAGGAGAATTACGAGTCAGTTGGTCCATTTTATAGCATTGATTTGAAATTTATAACGCGTCCCAAGAATACCCATAATAGCGCGATAAAGCGATGCTAGCTGGAACGTCATACAGGGATGCAAAGAAAGATGTTTCGGGAAAATGCCTTTCCTGCTTCATGAGCAATTTAAGGGTTAAGGATTTTGAACAGTAGGTAGTAGTAGCTACCTAAATGATTTTTTACGCAAGACTTACCCATGCATTTTTAGGGTTCCGTACCCCAAAAGGAAATACGGAACCCTTATAAAATAACTTTGTTGTCTGTCTGTCTGTCCGTCCGTCCGTCCGTCGTGTCTGTCAAGAAAACCTATAGGGTACTTACCGTTGACCTAGAATCATGAAATTTGGCAGGTAGGTAGGTCTTATAACACAAGTGAAGGAATAAATCCGAAAAGCGTGAATTACGAATTGTGGTTACGTCATATAAAAAAATAGGTGTTTCAATTTTCAAAGTAAGATAACTATCATACTTTCATAAAGTAAGATAACCAAAAGGGGTATCATATAACAGTGATTTACCTGTACATTCTAAAACAGATTTTTATTTATTTTATGCATAAAAGTATTTGATTTATCGTGCAAAATGTCGGAAAAGTGGCCAGTTTTTTCTTGGTAGTAAAGAAATACGTCGTTTACAACCGGTGCCCATTAGTTGATATTTCAATGCACTAAACACTAAAGTAAGGGTTACCGAAAAGTGTATTTTTAAACTAAGATTTTTCCACTAAATTTTTAACGATGCAGTTGTAAAACAAAAGTGAATAGTTTTCATAAACGGGGTATTACGGGTCAGTCGGTTTATAGCGCGGCCCAAGAATGCCCATAATAGCACCATAAAGCGATGCTAGCTGCTCTTAAAGCAACGGAACGTCATATAGGGATACAAAGAAACATGTTTCGGGAAAAGTGCCATTCCCTAAACAACATTTTTAGCATGCACCATAATTTCATAGCATTTTCGGACGAAAATCTCCGTGGGAAATTCTAGTATCTTATATTTTACAATCCATTTTATACATTGTAGATATCCTAAAATTTAGAACATTTTGTAGATCTGCTGTGGTAGACAAGGTAAGAATTTTAGAAATCTAAATAATCGTCATCATCATCATGATCAACTCATCAACTGACTACTGGGCACGAGTCTCTTCTCAAAAGGGTTTAGGCCATAGTTTGCCACGCTATTCCAGTGCAGATTGTTGGATTTCACATATGCATGAGAATAATCATGCAGTTTTCCTCACGATGGTTTCCTTCGCCCAGAGCTAGTAATATTTCAATTTCTTAAAACACAGTTGTTCTGTCTTTTGCTTGAGGCATATTGGCTTTAATGCTCAAGGTGTTAGAAGCGCCAGGATTACCAACCCATAGGTATAACACTTCAATATGGTACAGCTTACAAAACAAACGTTTTTCTTTCTTTCCCTAATCTCCACCAAAACTCAGGATGTATGAAATAACATTTTTAACGATACAGCTGTTATAAAACAAAAGTGAACAGTTATTTCATAAACGGAGCGCCCGCATCGGTGGTTTTACGGCGCGTCCTAAGAATGGCCATAATGGAGCCATAAAGCGTGCTCTTAAAGCCACGTACGACGACGTACAAGGGAACAAGTTAGTATTTACTGCAAAAAAGGATACAAAATTCTTTTTCTCCATCTTGCTTCAAAATTGCTTCATTATTTAAAAAAAGTCATAGACTCTTAATTTCTATAAGAAGTTACGCACGCCAGCAATTTGTGATACAACAAAAATAGAAATTTCTGGACAGTTTCATATTGATAGCGAGGTTCTTTAAATGCACACTAAGAAAATAAATTAGATTTGAAATGCTAATGAATTTTTATTTTCAAAATTTCAAAAATAGAATAAGACCGCCTGAGGTAATGAAATAGTAATACACTCTGGATGAGCACTCTCTATTCCTTCACTGTCATAATTTCTCCTGAGTCATTGGGTATGCTTTAGCCATACATCGATAAATCACCCATTGCGCAGGTACAAGGTCAGGGATTGGCGGTTTTACAGCGCGCCCTGATAAATGGCCATAATGGCAAAATAAATACAAGAAATTGGAATAGAATATATTATTTTTGTTCAAGTAAACAAGTGTTACAAGTGCCTTTGAATCGTATTCAAATTCAAAATATATTTATTCAATTAGACCTTTACAAGTGCTTTTGAATCATCAAAATAATTTACCACTGCTTCGGAATGCCACTAATATCATCACCACTTACCGCTAGGTAAGATTGCAGTCAAGGGTTATAACTTGTATCTGAATAAATATCACACTAATATTATAAAGGCGAAAGTTTGTATGTGTGTGTGTGTGTGTGTATGTTTGTTACTCCTTCACGCAAAAACTACTGGCCGGATTTGGCTGAAATTTGGAATGAAGATAGATGATATCCTGGATTAGCACATAGGTTACTTTTTATCCCGGAAAATCAAAGAGTTCCCACGGGATTTCGAAAAACCTTAATCCACGCGGGCGAAGTCGCGGGCATCGGCTAGTATAAGATAAAATAAATTAAGCCATACAGGAAGTCAGGATCTAGCTTCTTAAGCTTTCCAGATAAGCAACGTCTGCAGTCAAAAAAGATTTGAATGCATTATCCATACACTTTACGTTGGAAGTTTCGTCAGCACTTCAGCATTAAACGGGCGCCGTAAATGAGTTAAGAAGTTTAAAATGTAAAGGAAAAGCGCTAAGCGGCTTGAAATTGTACCAGCTTTACTTCAGAGTACTTTTATCTGGTCTTTTGCATTGCAATATTTTAGTTAGTATCCTTCCTTAGTTTTTATGCTTTGCTATTTTTTAACCCCCGACCCAAAAAGAGGGGTGTTATAAGTTTGATGTGTGTATCTGTGTATCTGTCTGTGGCATCGTAGCGCCTAAACGAGTGAACCGATTTTAATTTAGTTTTTCTTGTTTGAAAGGTGGCTTGATCGAGAGTGTTCTTAGCTATAATCCAAGAAAATCGGTTCAGCCGTTTGAAAGTTATCAGCTACTTTCTAGTTACTGTAACTTTCACTTGTCGGGGGTGTTATAAATTTTAATTTACACTTGTTAGACAAGTTTCCATTGCGTGCCGCAGTCTTGTTTGTCCATGGCTTTATAGGCACTTAAGATCGTAGAATATTAACGAGTTAATTAATAGCGTATTATATGCGGTTGTTATAAATTAATGGCGATGTACATATTGTATTTCAAGGCCAATACAAAGTAGGTGACTAGTGTGGCTTAAGCTCACCACAACTCAGTATGATTCTATAGTATGAAACCACATCACTTGAAATGAAGATCAAAAACCTAATTACTCTAGTCCAATAATTCAAAGAACTATAATGATAATGATGATGATGATCTTTTTGGAAAAAAAATCGATAGCCATAATTTCGGCAGAAAATTTTCAAAATCAAAGTGACCCAGTCAACCGAGCATGAATGACAATATTTTGCGAAAACAGAACAATAAAATATTAATGAGAAATAACACAAAAATAGGTGACATGCAAAGGCAGCTTTATCGTTACCAATCAAGCGAAAATTGAGGTACGTAATCTAACAGGTTCAAGTATTTAAGTTCAAGTAGTACTTAGCTGATTTCCTGGAGGGTTCAACCTTTCTTGACCTTATTGCAAATCCAAGACCCCGTGTCATTGTTTCAATCAAAACTTACTTTCCATTCAATTTCCGCCCTAACAGCCCCAGTGTGTATTCGCCCTAACCCGTACAATCGGCGATAAAGCAGAGCAAACGGCTTTTGAAATGACGCTGAAATAATCGAAAAGGTGGCCTTAATGCATTTAAATGTAGCGATGGGAGGAAAATACTATATTCAGAGTCAAATGTCTTAGATTCAAGGATTCAAGTGGAAAAGATAAGTCCAAATGATAGGCTTTACAAACTTCTTATATGGTATCACTTGCTTACGGCGTACAGAGTAGTCCATTCTGAGAGGAGACCCGTGCACGGTAATGAGTCAGGTTTTGAACAAGATGTTAGTGATTATCAATACGAGTTCAAATATTATACATTACAAATCAATGAACGAATGAATGAATATACTTTTAATGTACACCACAAAATTAATACAGAAAAAACACATACAAAGCAAAACAAAATACAGTGGACCTCCGGTAATCCGGCCCTTGTCTAATCCGGCACCCCCTGTAATCCGACATGTCTATTATATTGCGACATGTATTATTATTGAATATTTTTGACAATCTTCTTATTTTAATATGTACAATGTACATTTGTTTGTAAATAAATATTTCCTAGTGTAAAGTTATTATTTTTTGTGAGTTCAATAGCATTAATGACGTTAATATTGTTTAATTTACTAAATTTGACATACATAATGAAGTATGATTTGTACTTCAGAGTAAATATATTCATTTAACATATAGAATCTTATCATTGGATCTGTAATTTGTCGGATTACAAAGTACTCTTTTGTAAACATTTCCGGACTATAGGGAGTCTTAGGCAGTACTCTATAATCCGACAAATTCGATAGTCCAACACTGCCCTGCAAAATGTTTGTCGGATTACCGGGGGTCCACTGTATAGGCAGTGTAACAACAAATCAATACCAGACGAAATTTACATATTATAAAACAAAATCTATAGAAATAAGTGCTAATTTTATTCTTCGGTTGTCTTCTTGGCCGATCGAAGAGTCGCTAGTTATTTCGTTTTAGAATCCAAACGCTTTGCCCAAAAACTTGGCAACGGTAAAGCGTAGGAATTCTAAAGCAAAAACACTGCCTCCGTGTCTTCATTCCCTCGTTGCAGCAATCCAACCCTCTTCAGGCTTCAGGCTCTTCGTAATGTAGGTGAAGCAATAGGGATGGTGCCTACTAGGCTAGGAGCCAGCACGTGCCAGACCTTCGTTATTTCATAAAAGCTGAAAGTTGCAATCCATATTGTCCCCAACACAGGCGGATACTGTCAACAAGTATGTGAGATACCCTTAAACTTTAACAATTTATTAAACTTTAACAGTAATTTCCACAACACTATGTGCCTGGCAATGCATTACGAGATTTCTAATACTATACCGAAGAAAATATAAAAAAAATTAGACTTTACCTATGCTTTGTCGTAAGATTTTTTTTAATACCTATATTAGCTATTATCTCCCAAAGCCACCGTAATCAAAACACATATTTGCTGATCCTATCTTCCTGTGTTGGAGACAATACGGATTGAAACTTTCAGCTTTTTATAAAATGACGAAGGTCTGGCACGTACTGGCTCTTTCTTTATAGTTAAATGAACAACTTTTTATCAAACGTCAAAACGCGCTTGTATGGAATACATGAATGTGACGCCATAAACATTAAACATAGACATAATTTAATGGCTAGACAACTTAAAACTAAGAGCAGACATGGATTTTACGAATTTCGGAAGACTCTCATTTTATTAATTCCTAAATACTTTGTTTTTGACCTAGACATTACCCCAATTACGGCTCGCACGTTCAATAGCATAATACGGCAATAAACAATTTAAAGACGTAATAATTATTGTCTTCGATGTTTTCGACTTTGCTACTAACTACCAAAGTCTCGATCACCGTCGTAAGGTCGCCGGCTTATCGGTGTTTTATAGGATACTAAAGGATGCCCGCGACTTCGTCCGCGTGGATTTAGGTTTTTAAAGATCCCGTGGGATAAAATCCATCTATACGCACGAAACGTTTTGCGTCATCATTCCTCATTCGCTTGACTAAGGTTAGGAATACTCTTCCGCGATCTGTGTTTCCTACCAATTACAATCCGGGTATCTTTAAAACAAGAGTGAATAGGCACCTTTTAGTTAAACGTGTCCCATCTTAGGCCACATAATCACTTTCCATCAGATGTGATTGGTCAAGCGCTTGCCTATAATGAATAAAAAAGAAAACAAGCTTTTTTTTTAGTTTATTTTATTTTTCATGTACCAAAATTATAGTTACAAAGTTATAATAAACTAGCGACCCACCCCGGCTTCGCACGGGTGGACATTTATTTTTCTATTTTCCGGGATAAAAATATAGCCTATACGGATTCGGAAGAATCCCTCTAAGTAATGGTAAAAGAAATTTTGAAATCGGTCCAGTAGTTTTTGAGCCTATTCAATACAAACATACAAAAATACAAAGGTTTCCTCTTTATAATATTAGTATAGATAAGTTACATTGGAAATTAGATTAGATTTGGGTTCACTCAAAATATAAGAAACTTAATCTAATATCATATTTATAGTCTTCGCTCCCTCGCTACAGCAATCAACCGTCTTCAGGCTTCAGGCTCTTCGTATTGCAGGCGAAGCAATTATGGCTCGCACGTTCAATAACATGATACTGTAATACACATTTTGAAGAAAGCAATATTGTTCGCTGTTTTCGATTATTCTAGAAACTTAATAACATTAAATGTTATCTTGAAAGTAGAGTTTTCTCTACATACGTACTAAATAATAAGTACGTTTTCTTAATTAGTGCTTGTTAACTAATTTCAATAACAAAAATAACTTATAACTAATTAAAAATTTATAACACCCCCGACAAGAGAAGGTTACAGTAACTAGAAAAGAGCTGATAACTTTCAAACGGCTGAACCGATTTTCTTGGATTATAGCTAAGAACACTCTCGATCAAGACACCTTTCAAACAAAAAAACTAAATTAAAATCGCTTCATTAGTTTAGGAGCTACGATGACACAGACAGATACACACATACCTACACGCGTCAAACTTATAACACCCCTCTTTTTGGGTCGGGGGTTAAAAATAGAAAAACACTAAAATAAATACAGCTACATATCAACACCAATTTTGAGCACATTTTATTATTTATCTATCAAATGGATCGGTACTGGATCACCTACAAAATAAAATTATCGATAAACTTGGATACGTTTGTTACATAATGTTCTTAAAATAAATTCGCGAACAAAGAGGAATTTTACTGGACCTCTTTTATGCAAGGGGACCAATAAAATTCAAAATAGATAACATTACAATTCCGTATATAAAGCGACACGTTCACGAGCTCAATTAAAAGGGAAATTGGGAATTATGATTTTATTCTAACCCCGATGCTATCGGGTAAGGGTACTCTTAAGCGTACACCTTTTTACTGTTTATTGCTATACAGATATTAAACAGGTATTGTTTCAATACAGTTTATATTCGTACTTTATGCTAACGACTTATTTAAACTAGGGTAGGTATCAGTGGGGCAAATTAACGGGAAGGGTTAGGCAAAAAGGGATCTTTACGCAAAAGGAGGTCATAATACTAAACTACTTTCACTATGAGATCAAAGAAAATCGACAGTTACATACAAACATATCAATCAACAAAGTGTAAGCCTGATTATATTATTAGATATGAGAACGTTTGGTTTATTTATCATTTCAATAAGTAAAAATTAACTTTATTAATTTATTTGAAATGAATTTCGGGATTTCGCGAGAACTAAGCAGGTATATAAAAGCATATACACAAATTAAACAATACATACAAAAATAATAATATTACCGCTAAAATTATTCACCGTCCAAGTGGTCATAATAAGCGTCCAATACACTGGTGCTATTGCCAATTATAGCCTAGCTCTTGGGTCACCTCATACTATTTGGATCATCTTTTGGTAGATGATATTAATAAAAGCTTTGGTATCCAATTACCATGGGGCCAGGGTCTCAAACGCAAGCGCTCCAAATACATAGACCTTACTAATAGCTGAGTACTAGAACTGAAATCTTCAGTTCATGAACAGATCCAGTGACACACAGAATCATACAATTCTAGTTGCTAGTGCACTTGTGACTTGACTGGTTTTTATTAGGAAATGTAATGTACCATCTAATTTGGGAAACGTTCACATGCTGTTTTCGGTTCAGTTCGTTCTTTGACTATTGAACTGATATATGGACATCGGGCATCGGTAAGTTACCTGTGTTTGGCCGTCTGCCCTTTGACCAATTTGACCTTTATGCTACCTATGTGCAACCGTTATAGGACCAGAAATATTACGTTTAAGTGCATGTTTCTAGCTGTGAATTTCCTCGTTCCGGATTTTTCCCTGAGAGTGATACCCACAAATATCTCGCTCCATAGCGCGCTGAGCGATTTTTAGTTTGTGGACGAGGCCAACTATCAGTGTCTACGTTTCTGCCCCATATTATGTCATCACAGGTAGGACACACTCATTGAAGACCTCAGTCTTAAGGCTTTGGAGGAAATTCGCAGAAGAACAAAAGCGTCCGACATAGACCGGATTAGCAAGCTGCAGTGGCAATGGGCAGGTCATGTCTGTCGTAGAACCGACGACCGATGGGGCAGACGTGTTCTGGAGTGGAGCGCTTACCGGTAACCATGATTAACACCCACTAAGATTTTAGCCCGTCATTTGTATGGGATAATGTAACAGAGAGAGCCCTAGAATAACTTCTTTTTTTTTTTCTTTTTTTTAAGCTCATATGGTTTTTTGAACGATACCATTTATTTATTTTATTTATTTATTTTATTCTTTCCGTGGATACGGGTATAAACGATGCTCTTAAGTAGAATGCAAGAGAAGTTGCAGGCTAAAGCTAGTTCGAAAACAAATTTATTCTCAAAGCTCAAAATTCAAGTCGTGCAATGTCTCTGACACGTTTTAAATTGTCTTATAATGCTCTGTATTGGAGCGCGCGCTGCAGTTTAAGATCTTGAACAATGCTTGGTCGGGCAACGTTTAAGTTTTAAACTACGATTCTATGATTTATTTTCAAGCATACACATTCATTTTGTTTGTGAAAGAGGCAGAAAGACTTTTGATTTGAAGACTGCAAGGAATCGCAAGAGGTTCTTAGGAATAAACCCAAATTTATTAATATATAGCCGAATTTACATTACGAAATGGCATGAAATTAGTTTCATAATAACATTTATTTCATGAGCAATTTCAAGTGTTCTCGTGCGTATTGAAATTAGTTGCGTGACATTAATCTCAATATGCATGAAAGTAATTTCGTAATGTGAATTATTCCGCTTAGTACCTACTGTATGATTCGTTTTCTTTTGTAATTTTTATATTTTTTGCATACTAAAAATTATCTGTCTTTTGAGATATTAGCATTATTTAAATGCCTATTAATTTAATCAAATACTTATATATACTTTATAGGTGCTTCCATGTGTTTTGTACCAAAAACTTTCTGACTGCAATTTTTTTTTTGCTGTAAAGTATTACAAAAGTTTAGTTTTCATCACATTCTCACTCCCTATCTACTAATTACAAGGGAGAAGGGAAAAGAGAGAGACGTGTAGGAAGAGCTACAACACCCCATTGCTTAATGATGAATATAATAAATTATAACAGAAAGCACACTACAAATTTCATGACCACTATATCTAAATAGAATACGCACATAAATAATTCCTGGGAATATCACTAAGCACACCCATTTGTATCACAAATTCATGGGAAGATAATCCCCATGGCATCGAAATAATCTGTTTTCCTGAGGGTCTAGTAAGCCTCCTTCATTACAGGTTCCTACCTCACGAAAGCCTTTAAGGTATTAACTGCTTGACTGTTATTAATTGCTTTGATAATAACCGATTACAATATGTCCAGCCCTTGTAGACTTAGTAGAAGTTTCAAGGTTATCAATATACTTACCTGAAATTTTTGTTTTGTTGAGAGGGGTTCTTGTCCTTAACAGGGCCTTCTCCGTCACTTACTCCATACAAACGTAGTCCCAATTTCACTTGAATATTAAGCAACCAAAGTCCATGAAATTTTGCAGACATATTCTAGAAACTAATATCTGTGCCTGTGGTGTTTTAGATTTTTCTAAAAATATGTAGTTTTAAAATTACAGGGGCTCAAAGATTTGTATGTGAATTTTTAAGACCGCGTAACTTTGAAACCGAATATTTTAACGGAAATCTGGAAAACCACAGGCATAGATATTAGTTCCCAGAACGTTTCTACAAAATTCCATTGAGTATGATTGGTTAGTATTCCAATGAGAGACGAACTACGTTTGTATGGAGCGAGTGACGGAGAGACTCCTCTTAACACAGATCGTTAAGGAGAACATGGGCAATCACTTTTGATCGCATATATTACTAAAAGCTACTTTATAACTAAGAAATTTCTTAGATCCAACCAACCACAACAAAACCCCTATACACTTTAATGGACAGACAGACACTTTGTCTATCTTAGTAAAGTTTTACTGGTGGCTTGATTGTTGTACTGATGACACCACTAGTACAATTTTGATAGCTTAGAAACGTGACACTTTGAAAGATTTTGTCTCTTACAATACTTGTACCAGCTATTGATTAATATAGGTTTCATGCATGGCCGCTATTTTGAGAAAAAAAAGAGAGAAAATGGTTGACTACTAGGTACACCAAAATCTCTAAAGCCCTCAGATAGCAATGTCTTACAGCACAATAAAGGAAAAAATCTAGAAACCTTGAATTTGTGGTTATATAACAAAGAAAATAGTTTTTATTTAGCATGATTGTCGTCCAGCGCAAGCCTGTCTTGCAATCAAAACAACCTTTTAATTATATGCACACCCATAAAAGATAAAATTACTTAATTAATGATAGAAGAATAAAAACAGCTAAATTTAAGTAATAGGTACCGATTTCAATGAAATAGCTCCAGCAGTCAAAACAGGATGAAAACATTTTTCAAATTACTACCTTGCATTTTGCACGAACAGCAAAACATGGGCAAAATACATTCAAACTTTCACATTTCAGTATCGAAAATGCGCTGCAAAATAAACATTTTCCGGCATGAAATCTCGCGAACTCCACCAAACTCAACGTCAATACTTTCTTCAGAACTCAAAGTCGGATTTACAAGTTTAAAACAGAATTTTATTTCCCTTAACACGTCGCTACCTTCAATCGTGGGGAAAGTTTCTAATAATCAACCTGTAAGTTGGCAACTTCTGCAGCACAATCAGTTTGGAGCTACGTCGCCTGAATTGTTAATGCGAGTCAGCTTTGGCTTTGTGATAGCTGACAGTGAATCTAAATACCTACTGCACAATAGGTATACCAATAGGTACATATATACAGTATTAAAGATTTTGCACTGCCGATACACACCTCTTTCCCTAAATTAAGTTTCATAGCCTAGTATTTCCTTAAAGTTTCGACTTGAAAAACACCTTCTCGTAGAAGTTAGAATAAGAGTCCTTGAACCCAGCGCAATGTTACAATCAGAGATGACAAATCACACTAATATTATAAAGGCGAAAGTTTGTATGTGTGTGTGTGTGTGTGTGTGTATGTTTGTTACTCCTTCACGCAAAAACTACAAGACGGATTTGGCTGAAATTGAGAATGGAAATAAATAATATCCTGGATTAGCACATAGGCTACTTTTTATCCCGGAAAATCAAAGCGTTCCCGCGGGATTTCAAAAAACCTAAATCCACGCGGGCGAAGTCGCGGGCATCGGCTAGTTAGATAATATAACTGAGAATTTCTTCCGTTATATGCAAGTCGTTTCCTTTAATGAAAAATGCAGCTTGAGCATTCAAACTGCACTTTTTACTATAGGAAACGTATACTGTTTTAAACTTGTTTTTATAGAAATCTTAGAGATTGGCCTAACCGTAATGCTACCCAGATTATTTTATAAGAAAAGAAAAAATCCGATATAAGAACAAACTATAGAACCACTAGCCGATGCCCGCGACTTCGCCCGCGTGGATTTAGGTTGTTCAAAATCCCGTGGGAACTCTTGGATTTTCCGGGATAAAAAGTAGCCTATGTGCTAATCCAGGATATTATCTATCTCCATTCTAAATTTCAGCCAAATCCCTCCAGTGGTGAAGGAGTAACAAACATACACACACACACACACACACACACATACAAACTTTCGCCTTTATAATATTAGTGTGATAATCACACCGGCATAAGAGTAATAATAAGCATGAAAACCCTACAAACGAAAGTAACCTTGCAGATGAGTATAATAAGTTCGAATTGAGTCTTCTTGTAACCACAAGGTGATCTACGTGACTGCCATAACATAAGCCTACAGCAGGAAACGGCCAAGGTTCTATATCTGAAGTAATTTCATATTGCTCCGGACATTCACTGTGTATCCAACGCTATTAGACTGCTTTCATACGATTTTTTAACTCGACTGGGAAATTAGATGTTGCGATATCAATTACACTCTAATTAAATAAATTATTTTGCCATTCGTTATTTTTAAGATTATCTCTTGATAACCTCTACGTATTGTGACCTGTGTTCCTTGCGCATGTTTTGGGAGGATATTTCAAGGGTATTATTTTGGTTCAAAATAATACCAGTTTTTCCGGAGTGATGCCTTACAATTAATTACTATTGATATGACGTTTTATTGCAAGATATAAAAACCCTACAAGCATATGAGTATAATAAGTTCAAATTGAGTCTATTCAATTAAATTCAAAAGGTGCTTTTGAATCGTCAGAAAATCTACCACTGGTTCGGAATGCCGGTCCTACCGAGAAGAACCAGCAAGAAACTCGGCGGTTGCTCTTTAATAATCTACGTATAAGTAACCGCAAGGCTACGTGACTACATAATGTAAGCTTAGGGCAGGAAATGGCGAAGGTTCTACTATATCTGAAGTAATTTCATATTGCTCTGGACATTGACTGTGTATTCGACGTTATTGGGCAGCTTTCATATGGATTTTTGACTTGCTTTTTTTGGAGGTGCCTTTAAGTAAATTGAGGGTTAATTAAATTAGGGTTCCCTACCCGAAGAGTGCCAACAGGGCCCTATTACTAAGACTCCACTATCTGTCCGTCCGTCTGTCTGTCAGCGGGCAGTATCTCGTGAACCATAATAGGTAGAGATCTGAAATTTTCACAGAATGTGTATTTCTATTGCCGCTATACTCTACTATCAAAGTTTCTCACAGATTGCCATAAAATTGCGGCAATTGTAAACCGGGCTATTAGGTTGTAGCAATTGGCAACTTTTAAAGGAAACTTTTAAAAAGTTTATAGTTTCTTTAACTGAAGTTGCTCTATCTGCAAAGTAGCTTTTTGACAGCTTTCATATGATTTTAACTTGCATTTTTAACCGACCCAAAAAGAGGGGTGTTATAAGTTTGATGTGTGTATCTGTGTATCTGTCTGTGGCATCGTAGCTCCTAAACGAATAAACCGATTTAAATTTAGTTTTTTTTTTTGTTTGAAAGGTGGCTTGATCGAGAGTGTTCTTAGCTATAATTGGCGTTTGAAGGTTATCAGCTCTTTTCTAGTTACTGTAACCTTCACTTGTCGGAGGTGCTATAAATTTTTAATTTACACTTGTTGGACAGACAGACTAAAAAGCGGTTGTTTACATTAAGCCTGATCGGGCAACCAAAAACGCATTAACCAAGAAAAGGTAAAAGCAATGAAAGTAACGTTCCAGATGAAATGAGATAATAAGATCGAATTCAGTCCTCATATTATATGTAGGTAACCGCCAGGTGCGCGACGTGACTGGCGTGCTGAACGGACGGACAAGCTGCCGGAGCTAAAGTAATTTTATATCGACTTGGACTCTCTGTGACCCAATTTGATGTCTATATGATTTGGCTCTTAGATACTTTCATTCGATACTATTTTGAAACCTTTCAGAATTTCTCTTACTTTAAAAATGTAAAAGTTGGCTTGTATAGTTACCTACTTCTTATTATTATTATTTTGCACTATGCTTTTATTAGTGCCACACCAGCACAACGCACTTCACTGATGTTACGTGGAATGGAAGAGCCACATAAGGGATAATTTAAAAATAAAATAAATCATTATTTTGTAATAACACATTATGTAATAAAATTGCCTCTCAATATATTTACAACAACATAATTTTTGTAAGACAAAATATTCTTAGTTACAAGAAGGTTGGCGATCTACACAACAGGCTGACTAGACACCGTAACAGGCTTGCGACTCCTACGCTCCGTCTCAGGAAGGTCCAAAAGTCATTTGTGGGAATGGGTATAATCTTCTATAACAAAATTCCTCAGTCAATTTTGGACTTGCCTTTACACAGGTTCAAAAAATCTATTAAAAATATGCTCCTGAGAAAAGCATATTATACTATCGAAGATTATGTAAATGATAAAAAAGCGTGGATTTGAACTTCGATTCGCTCCAGCAATGCGCAGGACTTCAATTGCTTGTATACATGGCATAATATTGTATATCAAATCATTGAAAAGAGCAACCGCCGAGTTTCTTGCTGGTTCTTCTCGGTAGGAAAGGCATTCCGAACCAGTGGTAGATGCTTTTGACGATTCGAAAGAACTTGTAAAAGTCTAATTGAATAAAAACATTTTGAATTTGAATTTGAATTTGAAAACATTGACATTTTTAAACGAAAAATGAAAAGCTGGCTTGTCGAGGAGTCTTTCTATAGTTTTAATGAATTCCTACTTAGACAGATTGAAGACAAAATTGATTATCAATATTTATTATTGTATTTTATTCTATATTTTTAAGAAAAATTATTGTGACATTTTATTATAAAAAATAATTTGAATTATTGGATTGACGTACAATGTATATTATCAAAAATAAATGACTATGACTAATAGAAAGTTAGATTTTGTTGTAGCTAAAATTGTTAATTTTAGCTCCACACACAAATAGTTTAAGGAAAATATATTATATACAGGATATATTTCTACATATTTACAGACAAGTTAGTCATTTGGACAGGGTTTTTCTTTTTCATATATTTAGATTAATAAAGGGAGAAACTAAGACTGATTTAATATCAGCGTACAGCTCAAAACGACAGGTTTGCTCTCTAGGACCTCCATACTAAAATTGAGTAATTCAAATGGGGCATATAAAACCCTAGTTAAGTTAAAAAAAAAACGTTTGCAACTACCTGTCATCCATATCCGTAATTTCCTGAATCTAAGTAATTCCATAGACAAAGGACAATCTAGAATACCTGAGACCTTTTACCCATTTAAGTTTTTAGTAAATCACGTTGTGTTTTTAAAAGAAACCTGAAAATAAAATTGGAAGCAAGCCAAAAGGCATAAAATCACTAAGGACTGTAAGTTCAAGTGCCTAAGCCCTTTAGTTTTATAACGGGCTCTGCCATCACGTCCGTGTATTTGGCAAGGCTTTGATTGCAAGCTTCTCAGCCTCTGTTGTAACTGAAGTCGGTAAATGTCTTAATAAAGCTACGACTGTGTCTACAGACACGCCATACAATTACTACAAAGGAAACTACTCTATTTTCACTTGGTGCTTCTGTTTAGTTGTGTAGGATTCTGACTTTATTTGTAGCTAAATTAATATTATAGGTAGGAACTTAACTATTATTTGTAACTTAACACACACACACACACACCACACACGTGCGCCCACCCCCATAAACATCTGACATAGCCTCTTACTCCTAAAACAAGGCTCCTTGTATCACTTTGTATTACTGTTAACATAGGCATTTTCTAGGCAGGCGCGCTCTACCTTAAGACCGCATCATCGTCTGCTATTCAGTATGATTGCAGTAAAGCGCAAACCTATACATAGTTGAAAAGGATCAATCATTTCGCGAATATCGATCAAAATTGATCCACTAGAACCCGACGGACGGCCGACTGAACTAATAACTTTACTTTCAAGCCAGTAATCTGACTGTAAAAGTGTGTCTTTTCGAGTCTGTATGGAACTTTTTGGTGGTGGTGCATGTAGCTTGCTTGCTTTTCCTGTAAGTATATGACATTGTATATTACAGACTTCCTAAAAATAAAGGCCTGCATAGACGAGGGACAGACTTCAGGGTACTTATATTTCGCTTGCAACTGCATCGAATAACGCACACAAGGAACTAAAGTACCCAGTACACAACATCTTCGAAACACTCGAGGACATCGACAGATTCGGACTGTACAAAATTACGAGGAAATCCTCGAAAAAATAAAATATCTTAAATTTTACTCCGCGCTGAGCGCTCGAGACTTTGTTCACTTCCGGTCCAGCGAACAAGATATTATATCACACACTGTGTACGTTGAATCCGTGGCAAGGTATCAGCGAACATTTTATCCACACTTCGGGGATTTCTGTCCTTATGGACAAAAGCGTCCTATGGAGCGAGCTATGTTGAGCATCACTCTTAGGGATAAAATCCGGAACGAGGAAATTCACACAAGAATACACGCAACCGACATAGCTCAAAGGATTAGTTAGCAAGCTGAAATGGCAATGGGCAGGTCATGTCTGTCGCAAAACCGACGGCCGATGGGGCAGACGTGTTCTGGAGTGAAGACGACGACGTACCGGTAAGCGCAGTGTGGGACGACCTCCACCCCGCTGGGCTGATTACCTGAAGAAGGTGACCAGAAGCGGGTTAATGAGGAAGGACGCTCTTGAAAAGGCATCTGTCCAGCACTGGACGCATACAGGCTCTAACATTTACTTCAAAACGAACTTGCAATAGAATACAGTACCTATTGGAATATAAGATGAATGTAGAATAACTATAAGATGTGGTTAGGAAGGCACTGAAAAAATGTCTTCCATCATCACAAATATTATGGTCACTCTGCGCACATTATTGGAAACTTCGCCGAATTTACGTTATTTATTTCCAAAAGAAAATGTCGAAACTAAATAAAACACAATGAAGGGAGTAACGGATGTCTCGTCCGCATTAGATAAAGCGTAGACAATAAACGTTTTTGTTATTTTCTTTTGCATCGGAAACTGCCATTACTTGTACAAATATTTGCTGGGACAGTCCAAGATGTACAGTTTTGTTTACTATGCCCTGCCTGCTCGTCTCTTGTAAAAATACAAATCATATTCGAGACCAATAACTCCACTGAAACAGCAAGCGCAGGGTGGGACGACCTCCAACCCCCTGGACTGACGACCTTAAGAAGATAGCGAGAAGTGGGTGAATGAGGAAGGCGGAGGCTCTTGGGAAGGCCTATGTCCAGCAGTGGACGCAAACAGGCTGATTGATTGAATGAACTCCACTGTATGGCAATAAAAATGCCTGACATAAAAGAAAGTACATATAAAACTAGCTACCACAAAAAAGATTCATCCATACTTAAGTATATTATGACCATGAAAGTATCTGTCAGTCTATTGCGTTTGGTTGCATCGGCTTAACCAAATTTGCCAAACCGAAAAAGCAGCTACTTTTTACCCGGAAGATAAAAAAGTTCATACAGGAGTTTAAAAGACCTACTCGTAAATCCTCGCGGAGAAATAACCACTGCCCAAATTATAAATGCGAATGTGTGTTTATTTATCAATTCGTTGGTTTTTCTTTCAATCACGCCGCAACGGAGCAACCGATCGGCGTGATTTTTTACATGCATATAGTTAAAGACCAGGAGAGTAACATCGGTTACTTTTTAACCCGGAAAATCAAAGAGTTCCCACAGGATTTTATAAACCTAAATGCACACGAACAAAGTCGCGGGATCAGCTAGTACCTAATGTGTAAAAGGGGGTCGCCAGTGTTATCATAAAAATAAGTATATGAATATCATATTCCGACATAAATAGTATTACCCAAAATATTTGGTATATTTTAAAAGAGATTTTCTGTTTGACACAATTTAAATTCTGATATCAAAGGCCTTCGCCTCGCTGAAATTGAATATTTTCGGGATATCGTAAACCCGCCAAAACTGAATACCCAGTGTAAAGTTCATCACGCTCCCGATATCGGTGAAATTATAATTAATAAAAGCCCAGTTCTTCATACAAAGTATCTTTTACTAGCCCCCTATAATTTCAGTGATCAAATTAATTTTCCATTAGGTCTTGTTTGGTTCAGGTTCTATATAACTCCGGGATACTTTTTACCCGACTACGGCAAAGCTAAAAGGAAGTTGAAAGAATGTTAAACCAACAAAAAACATCTTCGAGAATAACTTTGAATATACTTATTATAGTGATAATTAATAAATGACTATTGCAATAGGGCACACCTTATAATAATTTCAGGATTTTTTTTTCACTAGCTGGAAAAATGAAATGCCCAATTTGGGTCATCTGGGTCTGGGGTGTATTTCCTTTATAGATTCTAATAATAATTCTTGTAATAGTCGGAACTTTTTTCTCCATTAAAAAAGCGGAATTGAGCAAAATCGGCGAGAATCAATGACTACTAATTTAAGTTTTCGAATACATCAAAGATTCCATTTCATCTCTCTTAAGGTTAAACGAACTCGGCTAAGTTCCCTGAAATTGCCATAAATTACGTCTCCCTATTTGACTATCCAGCGCACATTTCAAACTGACAATGGGCATCCTGGCTGGGAGAATTGCCCAGAAAATTGGGAGGACCTCAACTTCAAAAAACTTTGCTCAGAATGGCCGAAGTTCAAATTGGTTTCGAACAAAAATGGATTTAAGGGTGCGGTGATAAAGTGCAATTTAGTTAGTTTGAGGTGACAGCGGTGCATTATTCTATCTAGTTGTTGGTTTTGGAGGCATCTCACGTGCCGCGTCGGGCAGATCACGTCTTGGCGGCTGCCTTGGCGTTTATTATTCAATAGCTAAATGTAATAGAGTTGTTCCAGTCACACTGTATTATCATAGTTTGGTGTGAAAATTGCATAGTCTTTGAAATGCTGATATGGATAACGATGCCGGAATATCGATTTTCTCATTTGCATACTCGTTAATACTGTGTTAGTAACGGTGGGGATATTTATATCGGATTCGGCATTAATGACGTTTTGATCAGATAAATTAATTATTGGATTTCCGTTTGCGCCTTTTATTGTAGGACAAAAAGTTTAGAATTTATTTTTTCTGTTGAATACTCAATTTATTTTAATTTATATTGTTTTTCGCGTTTTTTTAGGGCCTTGGACTGTTTTGTGAAAAGTATCTCAGCCTATCGTTTACATAACTAAAATGTTGGCAAAGTATTTTCCCGCAGAAATAACTCTAATGTTAAAAAATTGGAAATTTTAATCGTTTATCGTCTTGTGCGGTTATTGATCGCCTTCCGTACGTGACGTTAATAATAATTAACTAAAACTAAATAAAAATCATGATTTTTATTTAATTATTCTTTATTCTAGCCGTAGGTATAAACTATCGCTATATTTTCAACTAGACATTTTAACGGAAATCTGGCAAACCACAGATATTAGCTTCTTAAATATATACATTTCATTGACTTTGGTTGCTTGTTATTCAAATGAGAATGAAACTACCTACGTTTATGTCCTGGAAAAGGACATGGAAATTCCTTTGTTAATATTAGTTCCTTTATAAACCGAATATTTTCGCAATATTCGTGTGTCCCAAAAATATTTTGTTTTGCAACAGCAACGTGATCTCTTCCATAACAATAATAGATCCGTGTTGAAGGAAATATATATTTCCTTCGCAGCGGGAGACATCGTATAGTCAGCAAATAAACCTGCCAACAGCAGGTCAGTACGTTATTGTATACTAGACAACATTTCAGCTGTGTCAGATTTTTGTTCTGTTTGGAGTTTCAATTGATTTCGTTGAATGTTTTTAACCCCCGACCCAAAAAGAGGGGTGTTATAAGTTTGACGTGTGTATCTGTATATCTGTGTATCTGTGTGTCTGTGTATCTGTGTATCTGTGTATCTGTGTATCTGTGTATCTGTGTATCTGTGTATCTGTGTATCTGTGTATCTGTGTATCTGTCTGTGGCATCGTAGCGCCTAAACGAATGAACCGATTTTAATTTAGTTTTTTTTGTTTGAAAGGTGACTTGATCGAGAGTGTTCTTAGCTATAATCCAAAAAAAATGGTTCAGCCGTTTAAGAGTTATCAGCTCTTTTCTAGTTTTCTTGTAGAAAAGAAGGTTAGATAACCCTTAGGTTCATAATATTCAAGTGTCAATTGACAAATGTCAAGCTGTCAAGATGGACGTTGCCTAGATATACATAATTATTTATTTGAAAATGATTTGTCGGGGGTATTGAAAATTTTTAATTTACACTTGTTTATACAAGTAGCTTATGCCCGCTTTGTCCGCGTGGACTACACAAATTTTGAACCCCTGTTTAACCTCTCAAGGGTTGAATTTTCAAAAATCCTTGCTTAATGGATGTCTAGCTATCTGCATGCCAAGCTCCAACCCGATCCGTCCAGTAGAATGAACTGTGCGTTGATAGATCAGTCAGTCAGTCAGCTTTTCTTTTCATATATTTAGACTAGATTATAAAAACGATTTCACCCACGTGAATTTTGGTTTTATAGGGTTCTGTAATTACAGAGAAAAAAAGGAACCCTTTAGGATCACTTCGTTGTCGGTCTGTCTGTCTGTCAAAACCCTTTTCTCAGGAACGCGCGGAGGTATCAAGTTGAAAATGATACAAAACACTCAAGCTACAACCCCTAAAAAATCGAACTTCGAAGTCAATGCATTCAAAAGACACAACATTAACTATGCCGCACATTCCTGTTGACTTTAAGAGTTGGCAAAAAAGCACCAATAAGGGGAAAAATTTGGAAACCATTTTGTACTTGATTACACATCTAGATTTGCAGTTACAGATAATTTAAGCAACAAAATAATTACACTTACGATATGTAATGGTAATATCAAGGAACGGAACCCGGTGCAACAAGACTCGCTCATTTGCTCGGTATTATATAAATATAGAAAAAAATTGTACAATTTCAAAAGCAGGCACAAAAACATAAAAATTAAATTGTATCACCCCATTTATAATTTTCTAAACAAAACTAGATAAACTAGATTTAGACCCAGCGCTAATTACGGCTGACCCGAACACAATAGAGCGATGAACAATCTATTGTCTAACGGCTCGCATTGCTAAGTAGGTCAGACTCGCTACTGTGGGGGTGTGTACACACTGCAATGATACCTGCACGACTCAAACGACTGACTAATGAGTGACATCTAGAGATGAACCATTTCACAGGCAGCATGTGAAAAATCACGTAAAAACCTTCCTGTGAAAAATCACGCAATAAACCTATTCATATTAATAAAGCAAACGAAACAAAATCGCACGAAAGTTGGCCAATTATAACATTTTAACCCCGCTTTTTGGTGTTTAAACTACCATGAGCCTATAGTTACACAATGAGTTGCACACAAATCTAGATAAACTAGATTTAGACCCCGCGCTAATTACGGCTGACCCGAACACAATAGAGCGATGAACAATCTATTGTCTAACGGCTCGCATTGCTAAGTAGGTCAGACTCACTACTGTGGGGGTGTGTACACAGCAATGATACCTGCATGACTCAAATAACTGACTAATTAGTGACATCTAGAGATGGACCATTTCACAGGTAGCATGTGAAAAATCACATTTCATATTAGTTAAAATAGGCTGTGAAAAATCACGAAGCAAATTCTCACAAAAGTTTGAAAATTATTATATTTTCTAAATAATTTTATATACATACTAGCTGACGCCCGTGACTTCGTACGCGTGAATTTAGGTTTTTTGAAATCCCGTGGGAACTCTTTGGTTTTCCGGGATAAAAAGTAGCCTATGTGCTAATCCAGGATATTATCTATCTCCATTCCGAATTCAGCCAAATCCGTGCAGTAGTTTTTGCGTGAAAGAGTAACAAACATACACACACACACACACACACACACACACACACACACACACACACACACACATACAAACTTTCGCCTTTATAATATTAGTGTGATGTGATTATTTCAAAATTTATTACATTTTGATCCCACTATATCTCTACTGTAGCGTTTTAACAACCGTTAGTGATATTCATCAATAATATAAAATAATGTATGACGGATTGTGCCCGACTATTTTCGAACCCTGCCGAGATCCAGACTAATAATAGAAGCAGAAAACTCTTCTTGAGTGCCACCATTTATTAGGTGAATATTTGATAAAAATCTTCGGAGATGGAGATCTGAAATCCTCCGCGCTATGTACTAATTCAAGAATTTCAGTCAACAAAATAATATCACCTCACGCATCCGTTATTTAAAGAAGATTAGATTAAACTCAAAACCTAGATTAAAACCACCCAAAATTATCATCCAATTGTTAAATTCCATCGCAGAAGCACGCGTAGTTAGAACTTTATCTGTCCCACTCTATTACAAAGGAGCTTTGTATATTCGTCCCTTTCCCGGTAGTTTTAAACTAAGCACGTAGGTAGCTAACGAAGTACTTGTAAAACTATTACAAAGAACATTAGTACAAAACGGTACGGAACGAGCCTTAATTGTGTTGGTTGGGTAAAGTTAAATTTAACCGAGCGGTTTGCTAATGTATTGGTTAACGTTGGGAATACCGCCAGATTCAATGGCGACCAAACTATGTTGTTAACTTGTAGACAGCTACTGTTTATAAAAGTAAAACTTCGTATTAGACTACTCAGTGGTTTCCATGGACTTTGAATTTCAATTTAAAATTTAACATTGATGCAGGAGTAGGGAACCTACTTATTTATCAACTAGCTGATGCCCGCGACTTCGTTCGCGTGGATGTAGTTTTTCAAAAATCCCGTGGGAAATTTTTTATTTTCCGGGATAAAAAGTAGCCTATGTACTAATCCAGAGTATAGTCTATCTCCATTCTAAACAGCCCAATCCGTCCAGTAGTTTTAGCGCGAAGGAATAACAAACATACACACACACACACACACACAAACTTTCGCCTTTATAATATTAGTGTGAAGTGTGATAAATAATAATTATTCCTAACTATCTACATAGGACACATATGTTTTGTCTATATTATTATCAAATTAAATCATATTTGGTACATCTCGTTTAATGAACAAGATAATAGTTATAATCTATTTCAAAAACAATATTTTTTATTTATTTATTGAAACCCTAAAATTCAGAAATACTTTTCTTCTGTAGAGATAAATGGGTGATTGATTTTCATAATTTTAAAAATATGACAACGTAACACGGACAACACTTACCTATATTCATTTATTTAATAACTTGCTGATGCCCGCGACTTCACCTGCCTGGATTTCATTAATATAATATGGTAATTGGTAAGTGATGATTAGTTTCAGATTTTCCGTTGTAATTCCAAATACCCACCAAACAAACGAGAATTTAATTTTACACAATGCTAAAACAACGAAGTAAGTGGATGATAAAAATTGGATGTGATCCGGGCTATCGGCAAAAAACTCTAGGGAAATCAGTAAGGCCTCGTGTCATACAACCAGCGCTACAGGTTTCGCCATCGCCATTGCATCTTCAACCTTATGACTATACGCTTAGGGACTTACAAGAAATTTTTTCGTCGCCCACTGTTTTTTCTCTTGGATGATTTAAGCCTCATCCTGGTTGGAGATGACGTGCCGATATTTCTAAAGCTTTCGATGAGATGGTCATAATAATGAATGATATTAATAAGTTGATAGAGCTCTGATGGCCTAGTGGTTCGCTTCCTTGTCTTAGACTACATCATCACTTACCATCAAGTGAGATTGCAGTCAAGGGCTAACTTGTACTTGTACATCTAGCACCCGTGGCACGGTTATGCACATGCGTTAGGTGTGTTGCGTGTTTATATTTAATGCAATAGTTTCGCGTTATTGCTACTCGAATGCTGAGGCCGACCGTACCTATATCTATCGGAATAAAAAAAAAAAAATTCACTGCATAAACAAAAGGATTGTTACACTGTCATTGGGGTTTGAATAAAGCTAGAGGAAGGAAAAATTTATGTGCGCACTTACTGCTCCAAAGAGTTATAAAATCCAGAACTGGCATACAATTTGGTGTGAACGACTTTCTAACGACTTCGCTGCAAATAGCTCACTCGAACAAAGCGCGTCTAACGACCAAATGATATACCAATACCACGACTGTGTAACTACGATTTTGCTAAATAAATATTTTTGATTTTCCACATAAACACACAGGTATTTTTATTTTTTTTAGAAATTTCAAAATTCCAAACCTCTGCCAGGAATCGAACTGGGGACCACCCACTAATAAGATCACAGCGCTTATCACTGAGCCAGGGAAGTCGTCAATTATGGATGTAAATAAATTATACATAAATAAATATATTATAACCTATACAATATACATATAAAATTAAAATTTAAAAACCCCCGACACAAAAACCTCTATAAGAAAACTAGAAAGGAGCTAATAACTTTCAAACGGCTGAACCGATTTTCTTCGATCATTCGATTTCAACCAAAAAAACTAAATTAAAATCGGTTTATTAGTTTAGGAGCTACGATGCCTCAGACACACAGATACACACGTCAAACTTATAACACCCCTCTTTTTGGGTCGGGGGTTAAAAAAAATGTTTATTATATTTCATTTCAACCTTATATACTGAACTTCATAATGTTTCCAAGCTACAGGTAAACAAAGCATCAAAACTACCATCAAGGGCGTTTATATTCAAATTTTTGATAAATATTCAAGATCCCAAAATTGCCTTCACAATTTATTACTTTAGAATATACATAACATAATATTGTTGTAACTATCATCTTGTAGGCAACAGGGTCCTCAGTAAAACGTGCGCTTAGGGAAATTATCTAAATGAACCTTCTTTTAGTACCGGAGACCTTGACTCATGCATATTCCTCTTTACCAATTTCATTTTTCGTATAAGTAAAGTTTAAAGTTAAAACCTGTGTAATGCCTCTAATTATTAGCATTTAAAGTTATAAGAAATTGGGATACATTTTTTAAGCATCCATACAAATATTAATAATGCGAAAGTGTGTTTGTTTTTACTACCTTTACAGAACTAAGATGGCGAATTTCAAAATGATCGCCTTTCAAATAAAGATTAAAAATGTTAAATCTTGTACGGAACCTTTCGTTTGTGAGTCCGGTTCACACTTGACCTGTTTTTTAGAGTTTGAACGTTCGAATGTAAAATAGAACCCCGATAGGCTCATTCGTGTCTGTCTGTCTGTCAATCTGTCACAGCCCTGAATTTACTGGACCAATTTTTAACCCCCGACCCAAAAAGAGGGGTGTTATAAGTTTGACGTGTGTATCTGTGTATCGGTGTATCTGTGTATCTGTCTGTGGCATCGTAGCTCCTAAACTAATGAACCGATTTTAATTTAGTTTTTTTTGTTTGAAAGGTGGCTTGATCGAGCGTGTTCTTAGCTATAATCCAAGAAAATCAGTTCAGCCGTTTGAAAGTTATCAGCTCTTTTCTAGTTAATATAACCTTCACTTGTCGGGGGTGTTATAAATTTTTAATTTACACTTGTATTAAAATTTGGTACACATAATATGAATTTCTAACAATGTGATCATAGTTTGATGGCTAAGACATCTTTCACACGTCAACACTGGAATTTTGAATATCGGTAAAATAGTAAGAATTTTATCAATATCATTTTAAACCATGAAATTTTGGAGCAATGCAATGGAGATAGTGCAAACGTGAAACAGATAATACTTAGTTATAATAGGTCAGAGTATAGCTACTTTAATCACGTCCCCAAAACCAATATCCAACCAAATGGACCCGTCGAATCGTATAGCGAATCGAAGCGAAGACTCCGGCAGCAAGTGAACTGGCGTCCAGCCAACATACATTACGCGAACCGCACGTCTGATACAGGACCCTCGAAGATACGTACTAGAGATGGACCGTTTCACAGATAGCATGTGAAAAATCACGTGAAAAGCCTTTTCATATGCTACTTGACTTAAAGTAGCCTATGAATTACCACCCTAGTGGTACTTACTGTGGCTAGCTACCACTAAACCGGCCGCCAGACGATTTAGCGTTCCGGCACGACACTGTTTTTGATCTTGATCGTAATTCCCAGTTAAATTAGTGTAGTAAAACGATTGTAAGTGCGAAAATTGATCAGTAATTGATGATCACTTTCAGTATAAAATCGCCTGTGAAATCACTCTCAAGAAAAAAAAAAACCAAATGAAAATGGTCTAAAATTAGCAATCATGCCCATCGCTACTACATAATGATAGAACTTGCCACTTAGTGGGGCTTAGTACGCCTCTTTCAATGCCTGGAGCCTAAATGGAGGTTAGAGGTTAGGTTGTTCAAATGCTAAGTAATGACATTTATCACATGCTAAACTAATTTGACGTTAAGTGGTTTTAGCTACCGCGACTATTACTCTATCCTCGAAAAAAAAATAGTATAGGGCTCTCTCGGTCACTTAATCCCGTACAAATTACAAAGACAGTACGGAACCCTAAAAACGCACTAACTTAACTATTTTGAAAGGTTGACCACCAACATGTTTTCAAAAAACATTCGAAATTCAATTCGAAAACATAGTTTCGTTTGTGATTGGTTGGTGCTTCAAAATGGTTAACGTCCACTGAGTTCTTTGTCTTTATCATTTGTATGGGATTATGTAACAGAGAGAGTCCTATACTTACTAATTTCTCTCCGTGGATAGAGTAAAGTAGGCACGAAGAGAAGCCTTAGTTATCTTGTCGTAGATTGAGACTAACAAGTCGGCATGCCCCATCTAGTGTAGTATTACAATATAGAGGTACAAAGGTAAAATACATATAAATAAAAGCTCAGATTTTGACTGCATAACGCAATAACCCAGACTGTGCAACCAATTTTTAATAATAAATTAATAAAGTACGACTCTTAATTAATTAATTTCACTCCGTAATTATCTGGTATTACTACGGTCACTGGATTTTATATTTTATCTCTGAATTTTACGCGTAGTAATGCTGTAATAGTCTTGTTTCAGAATTACCCTATAAAATAATTTTAGATGAGCTTTTAGGTACTTAATTTTTGGGGTTCCGTACCCGAAGAATGGCAACGGGACCCTATATTAGTCCATTGTCCGGATATCTGTCTGTCTGTCAGCGGGCTGTACTTATTTCATGAGCATGATTCTCTAAAATTGTTATAGTTTTAGATTAAATAGATAATAGAATAATAATATAATTTTATGAGGGAACTGGCATAATATGGCCCATTATAAACATCAGAAAAAATCTATTAAGGACTTCTATTTTAACAACACGGAACTCCTAAGTACTTATGATTTCTCTCTCTCTTATGGCGTCTCCCCGCCTCATACCCCGATTGCCATCTCGACCTGTCATATAGGTATATAGTACAGAGATCGACTGTCGACACCAGTCGTCCTCTTAAAACCTACATCCTTTTGATCGCGTATATATACCATGCCAAGTCTACGTCGGGTCACATCAAAGGAATGCGAACAGTGCCTTAGGCTAATAATCTCCCATGTTGGCTTGCCCCCTTTCGGGACAAAATAGCCAAGACTCGAGAATCTTTGAAAAGTTATCTGGGATATGACGAACTACTTGGGTACAGATATTCTGATTAAAATCGTGCACTTATTTCTAAAAAAATCGTATTTTATTATATTTTACTAGACAATTAAATACTGTAGTCATTATTATTTGATCGTTTTGACATCATGGATCAATAAGCTGTTATAGCCTAGTGGTTAGGACGTCCGCCTCCTAATCGGAGGTCGGGGGTTCGATCCCGCTACTTTTGAAGTACGGACCCTGTATAAAAGCAACTGCACGGTATTCATAACAACCCAAACCTTTTTTTTTCGCTCTCCTGCAAAGTTGCCAAGATTTACGTGGTGTTAGAACTTAAACGACGATTAGCAATACTTTTAGAGATAGGAAAATCCCTAAATGCCACAGAATAAATCTGACCTAAATCTTTAGCTAAAACGCAAAAGTAAAATTCGAGCAAAAATTAAATAGGTGCCCGCGACCGCAATCAAGCAAGTAAATTACAGAGTGGAATTAACTAATTAAAAGTTGGACGAATTGGTAATTTAAATAATTAAAAACTGTTTACTGAGCTGGCCAGATCTCGTTAAAAACTCAGATGGCCTTTTACACGACTTATACTTATGTAAGTGTTGTACAAGACAAGTTGCATAGGTACATGGACTATTATGGAGGTATTTAGTTGAAGTAACGGAAAATAGAAAATGATAATTAATATCCTATACATCCGAGGCAGTCAAGGGCTAACTTGTATCTGAATAAGAATATACAAGTGTAAATTAAAAATTTCAAATTCAAATTCAACATATTTTTATTCAATTAGACTTTTACAAGTTCTTTTGAATCGTCAAAAGCATCTACCACTGGTTCGGAATGCCTTTCCTACCGAGAAGAACCAGCAAGAAACTCGGCGGTTGCTCTTTTCAAAGATTTGATATTTGATATTACCCCCGACAAGTGAAGGTTACAGTAACTAGAAAAGAGCTGATAACTTTCAAACGGCTGAACCGATTTTCTTGAATTATAGCTAAGAACACTCTCAATCAAGCCACCTTTCAAACAAAAACAAACTAAATTAAAATCGGTTCATTAGTTTAGGAGCTACGATGCCACAGACAGATACACAGATGCACACGTCAAACTTATAACACCCTTCTTTTTGGGTCGAGGGTTAATAAGAATAAAAAATTATCAGATTATAGGACTATACTTTACGTAGAACTGAGAGGCTGGGCGGTGATCCTTCTAAGACCTTACAGTGGGGGCTCCGACATCAATGTAAGACCCCGTGTCATTCTTGACAGTTGTTCTAGCTGTCACACTTAATTTCTAAGTTGACAGCAAATTATGAACGAAACAAAATATCCCCTGAATATTTAAATAAGTCCATCAAGTTTAGGGCTGCCACATTTGCCTAGCGACTAACTATTTATTTATATCCGATACTAAGCCTCACTAGTTGACCCGTATTTTTTTTTATTCACTATATGCAAGCGCTTGACTATAATCACACCTGATGGAAAGTGATGACGGGGTCTAAGAGGACGCGTCTACCTAGAAGGTGCCTATTCAGACTTGTCTAGTTAACTAGGAGGGTCAACTAGTAATGAATTACACTGGGAAAAGGTACAAAAAAAAATTACCGGTTCAGGATAAAACTATAATGTCCCAGCCAGATTAACGGCCGACAACGCGATGTTCAACGGCGTTTCCCCTTAAACGTAGATGTAGCCACGATCAATGTATAGCGGCATTCACAATGCCGTTTGGCGTAAGACGATTTTAAAGTCAATTCAATTAGCATTAGACGTTAACCGTTCAGGTGTGGCCATTCAGTTTAACGCGTTGATTATCGCGATAATTATGGCGTTGTTGGGAATTGACGTTAACCTTAATGTGGGCTGAGCATCATACTTTAAGTTGGCTCAAAGTATTGACTATAATTGGTATGCTAAAAAGCGTGCACTGACATTAAAAAAAAATGATTCCTTCGAAAAAATATCTATATTATACCTATTTAATGTGCAGAAATCGTCCAGATAAAATTTTACTATAAGTACCTATAGATTTCGAAATGTTAGTTAGTTGATATTATATTATTTTTCAAATCGGCACCCCTAACAGAAGGTCAAATTATTTACTTAGAAAACTTGCTCAGAAATAATTACGCAACGGAATGAGTTTCGAATTAATTTTAAACTGGCATTCAGCCACAGTCTGGCTTAATGTGTACCTTTGTTACATGGAGCCGCTGTAGCCGTCACCACTGTGGGCCTCTGTTAATGGAAATACTCTGTTTGGGTCAAATAAGGAAATGGCTTTTCACCCTTGAGTTTAAAATAGATGTTTACTTTCGACACTTTCATAATTGGTTGATGATAATCTGGGAATTCTCGAATTAAATTCAAATTCAGTCATTGTCGGTAGCATTTTTTCTCAAATTTTCAACTTTGAAATTAGGTAGGTAAGTACTACTTATCGAATTAATAAGTATCGATAAAGCCTATGGGTATGAATAGAACATCACTATGAATTTATGCACTCATCATTATTATCAAGCTCATTGCCTCCCATAATGAGCAATGGGTATGCACAGAATGAGAAGGGCTAAAGCCATTGTCTACCACGCTGGTCAATTTATACCTAAGTATTTTAAGGAACTCAAATTGCAGACTGGTTATGTCTGTCCATATTTTTTTCACTATACATGTATGACTATGACTACCAATATTCCTATTAAAATGGCTGAATATATCGATATTCGGCCTGATAGATGTATCAGGTCATCACTAAACCAATCTGTCAAATATTATGATGTATAGTTGTCCTGTTAGAGTCACATTTTGAACGGAGTATGCACCTATCAAAATTCGCGTCAAAAAATATGAAACGTTAAAAACAACGAATACAAAAACACTGATACGTTTGACAAAGCTGTATTAAGTACTCGAATTTTGTAACGCTGCTCTCTCACAATACACGACTCATACAATACATTCCGTGTAGGTACAAAAAGAGAATACTTATTCGCTTTAAACGCGGATTCGCGTGCAAATATCGAAAAGTTCAGGATTTCATTTCCCCTTTCTCTTCACCCGAGGCCCCCTGTCCGCTCAGTGGCTCCTATCAGGCCTCCCTCTGGAGGGAGCTTTTCATAACACGTGCCATCCTCCGGCGTTAGCCCGTCCGGTGGAGTTGAAATTATGTTCAGCCTATTGTGTTAGTAAATAGTTCACGATGAATGTGCTCGCGGAAAATCTACTCGTAGGTTTTATAGTCTGATTTTTAATTCTGTGTAATTCTGACATTTCTTAATGTTATTATAGGTAAAACCATTTCTACAAATGAATAACAAATATCAATAAAATATAAAATAGATTATTGATTCTAGGGATTAAATTTATTATAGACGTAAGTTTGTAGGTATCAAATTACTATTTATTAATTAATAGACAAGTTAATAGAAGACTATTTCAAATGTCAAAACATCAAGATAATATGATGGATGCCTCTTATGGATTTCCACTTTTAAAGGAATCCCCAATATTAGGTATAGCCACGGTACAGCCTATGGCTTTTTAATGTTGACAGGCATTTAGGATAGTTTGGGGCGGCCGGCGGTAATTCTTTTTTTCATACAGATAATAACCCACACAATGTATAAAATGATTACTGTCAGAATTCCAACGAATTAAAAACCGGACTATAGTTACGGAGTTTCCAGAACAAATCTATTGCTTAATAAATGGGGACAGATTTTGACAGATGTTTCGTGACTGCACAATGTGTGTTTCGTATACTGAGTCGAGTAATGAGAAAACTAAAATATGTATATTAAAAACGAAATAGTTGTAGATTATTTTTAGATTGAAATATTTTGCGCCAGACAGAATATGTGATGAAAGTAGAGGAAGTTCGATGTGGATAAATAATGATAAATGAAATCACAAAACCGATACAAAAAGAGACTAAGAAATGAAGTGGTAAAAGAATTTAATGCAACACTAAAAATAATTAAGATAGTGAAGACCTGTGGTTGTAGAGACAAAAAAGTAATATTAAGAAGAAAAAGTATTACAAGAAAGATATATTATTAGGTAATCAAGAGGAAATGACAAAAAAGATGAGTATTTATTTACAGAGGTAGAAGTAACTAAGGGTATGTTTCACAATCTCCAAATAAACTTCATCTAACGAATAAATTGGACGTTATGACAGTTTTTATACTGAATATCTGTCAAAATGTCAAAATCCGTTAAAGTTTATCTGGCGCTTGTGAAACAGACCCTGAATCACAAAAAAAAAATTAAGTAAACAAAAACAAAAATAGAGCGCTCCAAAGAGAAAACCAATTCAAAGCCGAATATTGTAAGAATTGAATTTCTTAATATTTTCATTACATTACAAGGAATCGGTCCAGAAGTCAATTGACTTCTGACACAGAGTATCACCACTAATAATGTTATGTGAAAATTCGATAAGTGTATAACGTGAAAATTGTTTGCCGGGCACATAGGGTCCGAAGTTGGTCACAGAGGGTAATAAACGGATGATTATCAACATAAAAAGGTGTGCGTAATAACTCTGCCCGAGTTTTACGGGCAATGTTGTTCCAACTGGCGGTGTAAAAATTACGACGGCATTCTGGTGTCGCCGAAACGAGTTTATTGGTCATTTTGCTTGATGGTTCTCAATGGAGTAATTATCCTATAATGTGCATCGTGGTACTGGGGAATACGAGTTGAAAAGTAGAGGAATGTAGAGTAATCATCATCTTCATCATCAAACGTGAGACATCAACTGCTGGGACTAGGTCTCTTGTAGGGACTTCCACACGCTACGGTCTTGCATAACCTGAATCCAGTGGCTCCCTGTGACTCGTTTGGTCCCGTGTGTACACCTAATCTTGATGTCATTTGTACACCTAATGGTAAGTGATCTAAGACGCTGTACTTTCCGGTGCAAGATCGCCATACTATCTTCTTGGGACTCCAAGGTCTATCGTTTTTCCGAATATGTATCTTACCCATTGTCACTTCAGCTTCGCGACCCGCTGAGTTATATCGGTTACTCTAGTTCGGTATTATATTATTGGGAACTCGAAATTACGAAACATAATATCTATGTACTAATAAATAAAATTAGGTGTCTGTCTGTTTGAATGGGCTAATCTTCGGAATGCCTAAACCTATTTCGACGGGACTTTCACAGACGAATACAGGATTAACCAAGGAGTAACATGGGCTACTTTTTTAACCGACTTTGAAAAATGGAGGAGTTGTGTTTTTCTACCTATGTACACTGATTATTATCTTCGAGATTTCTGAACCGATTTGCGTATTTTTTTAATCGATAAAGGAACTTTGCGACATTGATCCATAAAAAATTTGGATTCTAACTCCTCAATCCTGATGCTGCAGGGGATCTGAACAATCCACGCGGGTGAAGCTGCGGGCATCATCTAATTCGGTTATATAACCAAATTGAGATAGCAAATAGGAGCGACAAAATCTATCACGCTCCTTTTAACTGCGTCCGGAGATTATCTGGGATTTTACTCGCTCATTAAATAACAGCAAAAAGTTAGAATGGTTTGCGAATAATAGCTTTTCAATTTCAAAGTAATTAACGAAGGGGCGTTGCGATTCCAAACGATAGCCTTTTCTCGGCCGATAGCATGCCTCGATGTGTTGGTTCTTAAAAAAAAATTGTGATCAAACGAGCAGGCGGGTCACTTGTTGTGTGAATACCGCCGCTCACTAGCATTTGCAGCACCAGAGGAACCAGATCGGCATTTTAAGAATTTAGCGAATGATGCAGCAACAGTGGACTCCAGGTTAATGGACCCTTAGTGAATGAGGAAGGCGGAGGACAGTGCCTATGTCCAGCATTAGACGCATTCAGGCTTGGATCGGATTGAACTGCAGATCTAGAAAATCAATGTAAACCTTTAGCTGTAATAGTGAAATATTAAAGGAACTATAAAATTATGATCAATAAGTTCCATCAAAATATACACGAGCCTCATATAAATCTCCCCAGATGCGGCAGATTTGCCTCCCTTCGCAAAAATATTATATCCCCCCCCCCTTTAGAAAAACATTTTCACCCTCCTAATTGAAATTAAACACGGATTCTCGTTTTTAGACTAATTTGATATTCGTTTTATGTTATCGTTATAATTAATTGCGACTAAGAAGTAGGTAATGAAATGGCTCATTAATTAAGTAGGTTATACACTGAGGTAGAGAATCACTCCGCAAGTAACCATGGGACCACCCACGTACATTTTCCTAACTTTAAAAACTGAAAAAGTTATGTTAGTTAGTAATGCTAGATAAATAGAAAGTGCTATGATAAATAGAAAGTGTATCTCATTATCATCATCGACATCTCACTGGCTCACTACTGAACATGGGTTTGATTATAGTCTACCACGCTGGCCAAGTGTGGCAACTTCACTAACATTTCAGAACTTATTATTGGAAAACTCTCAGGCATTAACTCCGAAAATTTTGTGCTAACTCGGGATCAAACTTCGGACCTCATAAATAGTGACTATTACGATTTTTAGGGTTCCGTACCTCAAAAGAAAAACGGAACCCTTATAAGATCACTTTGTTGTCTGTTTGTCTGTCGTGTCTGTCAACAAACCTATAGGTTATTTCCCATTGACTTAGAATCATGAAATTTGGCAGGTAGGTAGGTGATATAGCACAAGTAAAGGCAAAAATCCGAAAACCCGTAAAGTGGTTACGTCACAAAAAAAAAATCAAAATGAGTTCATGAACAAAAAAAATAATAAATAATAATTAGTGTTTTAAATTTTTAAAGTACGATAACTATACCAAGTGGTTTACCTGTATATTCTAAAATAGATTTTTACTTATAATACTTTATAATATTTTATTTATAATATAATAAAAACGCATAATAGTTTTTGATTTAAGTATCGTGCAAAATGTCGAAAAAATACCCGAGTACGGAACCCTCGGTGCGCTAGTCCGACTCGCACTTGGCCAGTTTTTCTCAACATACTCGTAACCCTAAAAAAGTTATAAAACAATCGTTAGTGAGTGAAGTTGCCAATAGATCAGGCAGTTGTTATTTGGGCGACCGTGACGCAGCGTTGGCGCGCCTCCAATCGCGCCAATTAGAGAGTGTAACAACCAGCGCTGCGGCTTGTTTGGCCGTAACTAGCTTTTTGTTGATTTAAATCACCAATAAAACATTTTTTACTATCATCACTAGCGTGCTATACAGGCTTGAGGGCTGTTATACAACTTTGAACACTCTTGTGAAGTATTGATATTATAATATGGTGGTAATGGTGATAATAAAAAAAAGAATACCCGGCTGAGTTTGTTGTGGGCTCTTCTCAGACTTGGGCGCGTTTGGAACCCTCGTAGCTTTAGTTTTAAGTAACGTAATTAATTATCACCACTATATCGTACAAGTTTAACAATTTCGACCATCAAAAGGAGTACAATATTGTACGTAGCTACTTTGAATAAATGATTTTGACTTTGACTTTAATAATCCAAACTAATCCATATCAATACTATGTATATGCGAAAATGTGTCTGTCTGTCTGTCTGTTAGCTTTTCACGGCCCAACACCTTAACCAATTTTGATGTTTGGTACAGAGTTACTTTACATCCCGGGGAAACTAACAAACAAGCACACTTTCGTATACACTCGGAGATATGATTTGAAAACTTCAAGCTATACTATATTCAAACTATACATTACATTTCTTATGTATTATACATATTATTTTATACATTAATGTGACACTGTTTTAAAAAAACTGGCTCTTATCAATAACATCTGTTATTCGAAACTTTGACATACGAGTGTTATAAGTGGCGCAACCCTACATGAAATGAGTAAGTTCATTTCATTCCATGCATCCATTCAGTATGAATTACACGACCAAAATCGATAGCATATTCGGAGCTTATTATTTTACTAATTGAGTTCCACTGTATCGGCGTTCACACGGGGGCTTTCCACTTCAACGGGATTACATTCCCTGCCGGGTAATAATAAAATACTATTGGTTACGGATTAGCAGCGGGCCACCTCGGAAAAATTATATCAATTTACTCGCATAATATTTGTGGCCAGCGAAACCGGGGGAGTGAGCTATAGATCTTATAATATTACAACAATATCATCATGATCAACCCATTTCCGCCCCACTACTGAGTACGGGTCTCCTCTCAGACTGAGAAGGGTTTAGGCCATAGTCTGCCACGCTGGCCCAATGCCGATTGGACCACACACCTTTGAGAACATGGAGAACTCTCAGGCACGCAGGTTTCCTCACGATGTTTTCCTTCACCGTTAAAGCAAGTGATATTTAATTGCTTAAAACGCACATAACTGAAAAGTTAGTGGTGCGTGCCCGGGATCGAACCCCCGGTCCCCGATTAGGAGGCGGACGTTCTAACCACTAGGCTATCACAGCTTGCAACAACAACAACTCAATTTATTATGGAAATTATTAGCTGTTTCCCATGTACAATTTCTTTTCCTAGAATTCATCACTATCCATTCTCTATTATTATAAATACGAAAATGTCTTTGTTTGTTGGTTTTTAGGGTTCCGTACCTCAAAAAGGAAAAGGAACCCTTATCGGATCACTTCGCTGTCCGTCTTTCTGTCGTCTAATAATAATAATTTATTAAGTAAACCCACAGTGTGAGCTAACGTACAAGCTATGAAACCTATCCGTGCTAAAATAAATTTAAAAAATTAACAACAGCAATTTACAAAAACAACAAAAAGCGCTGATAAAATTTTTCACAACAGCCTTCATTAATCCGAAATCAATAGACAACCCATTTCGTGTTACGGCGGTGGGATAGCAGGATCAGCATCGGATGGTAATCCCGTTGAAGTGAAAAGCTCCCTTCGCTGGCCAAATGCCAGGGTTATATCGTACAACTCAATTAGTAGAATAATAAGTTTGTATACCAGGTACCTACTAGGGATGGGCATAGTTCATTAGAACCACCTTACTCCCAACCTCGTCACTCGCTGTTCCACTCGCTATCGATAGCCGAATTCTCCTGTTCTTCCAAAACAGCTCAAGTTTCGATAGAGTCAAAGTCGTAGTCCACAAAGGCGAAGGCAACACGGTGTGAGCGTCGCGTGGCCAACGAGTTGACATCACGTGGCCAGGTGGTCCACTTTTTTTTTAATGTTTTCCTTCCTTTTTTCTTCCAACGGTCCACAAATTGATACGTCTGTCAGCGTTTAGCACTAACTCTATACTTGTGTTTCGTTTACAAATCGTGAATTGGCTCTCATAGCTGTCGTGCTTGATGAAAAAGAGAAAGAAAAACGCAACAAAAAAGAACTATGTACAATTGTACATGTTTTCTCTTTCTAACATGCAGCGAGACGATCGAGTGTTTTAGCTCGTGCGCTCAGCTCGAGTTGTCGTATGCACCCGAAATAACAAAGCGCATAAAAGGAAAATATTTTTAAACGTTCGAATAAGATAAGTAGCAAGTAGGTTAGGTGATTTTTCATATGCTATATGTGAAACGGTCCATCTCTACAGGTACCTATCAAAGAATTTAATGCAATATTTTCCTCAGTAATCTGATATCGGGATTTTCATCTTGTTTCCATAATTTGATTACTCGGAATTAAAATGATATTTTTATCGATAATTGAGTTTTGTGGAACCACTTGGATTTTCCCGTTTTTATTTTTATTTTGACGCTATCCGAGCCCAGTATATATTTTGCGAAAAATCTATATATTATATAAAAGGAAAAGTTGACTGAAGGTAGGCAGGTACAGTCAAAGGCCGTAAGTCAGATAACTCTTTAATGATCATATTCGCGTAGCACGATTATGCACATGCGTTAGGTGTGTGTGGCGTGTTTAAAGAAAGGGTCGTTTTTGATGCAATAGTTCCGCGGAATTGCTACTCGATTTCTGAGGACGACCGTACACAATGCAACAAAATAGTTTAGTTCCACGATTTCTTACTCTACGCGACGTTAGAAGGACAAACTTGTGAGAACCCCCGAAACAATCGTAACCGCAACCCGCAAACATCAAAAAGCGCACTACCCACCCGCAGTCCGATCACAAATCCGCTATTCGACAAATCTCGAGAGACGCTGGCCGAGATGGAATAATTTAAATATAAATCCGCGGAGCCACGAGGCTGGAACGTAATAAAACACAGAAAGAAATCCATCCAGAGCTGACGAAGTAATCCCGCCCGTTGTTCAGCCACGAAAATTTATTTCAAGACGAATCTTCGCATAATACTCCGTTAATAACGGCCTCTTGGTGTATGAAATACTCAAATTTGACTGCCTGTAATGAGTCGGGCGATTCTCAGGATTCCGTGCCCGAAGTGTGCCAACGGGATCCTATTGCTAAGCTCCGCTCCGCTCCACTCCATATGCTTGTTTACCCGTCAGTGGGCTGAATCTTATGAACCATAATAGCTAGAGAGGTAAAATTTTCACAGTGTGTATTGATTTCTGGCACAAATAAAAAAAACCAAGATAGCGAATGGCCACCATGCAAATTAAAAAAATAACCTAGTGTTATAATATCTTGTAAGAGCGATGGTACGGAACCCTTCATGTCCGACTCGCACTTGGCCGTTTTTTTCCGCCCATATCTTATCGAAGGCTTGCCAATTTCTTTTGTACTGGAGATTGACGAATTTGTCAAGAAGACGAATATTATAATTTGGATCCAAGTAGGTACCTATATTTTTTAGGCCTTTATTCAGAAATAAAATATTTACGAATATTTTTACTTTCGGACCATCGCCGGCTTGATACACTTAGATTAAGTTGGTATTAAATCAAATTGATTGGTTGCTTGGTTAGGGCGTGAAGGAAGGACAAACAAAAAGACAAACATAATACATTTATGATATCATGTAACCTTTTAAGTATGGAAGCCTGTTTCTATTAAACACATTTCGTAACAGCAAAGCAAAACTTATCATAACTTTAATTTATTTACTCAATAGGAACTTATGTAAACACGTTATACAAGCAAGTAAATAAATTAAAGTTATGATGATATTAGGATCTATACATTTAGAAGGCTATTAAGGATATCTATCATCTAAGGATTTAGAAGAATATTGATGTAAATCTGTAAATATCTGTGATGACACTAAGGACGCGATTACATCTGTAAGTTACTCACGTAAGTAACTTACGTAATTAAATGACAAATATATACCTACTTAGTTAATGTACTTATAAGATTAGTAAAGTCGTTAGTTAATCATATAAGCTACTTACGTAAGTGAAACTCACAGGTGTATTCACGACCTAATACAAGATACCCCTTAGACAAGTGTCTTAAGCAATCCTTTTTAACACCCGACCCCAAAAAGAGGGGTGTTATAAGTTTGACGTGTGTATCTGTGTACCTGTTTATCTGTCTGTGGCATCGTAGCTCCTAAACTAATGAACCGATTTTAATTAAGTTTTTTTTTGTTTGAAATGTGGCTTGATCGAGAGTGTTCTTCCAAGAAAATCGGTTCAGCCGTTTGAAAGTTATCAGTTATTTTCTAGTTACTGTAACCTTCACTTGTCGGGGGTGTTATAAATTTTTAATTTATACTTGTTACTGCATGAACTAAAAAATCATATTCTTAAATGCTAGTTGCATTTAAGGAGTTTTCAAATTGTATGCATAGTGGAAATAAATTGAATTGAAAACTCGATCCTCAAATTTAAATAACCCGCAGTCAGTCAGTTTAAAGCAAATTCTGATAGCTCGCGTTCTCGACCTACATAACTGTTATTTGAATGTGGTCCCGTACGCTTGCTGCACTCGTACGAAATCAGGCCAGTCGTGCTCAAATTTCATTCATCCATTTCTATGATTCGAAACTTTCCCTTTTATGCCGACCAGAATAGCGAGCTATAAGTAAATAGCATTCAAAATATAGCCTTAATAGCGTGAACGTCAGGATGGCTGGAATTTGGAAGCTTAAGCCATCCCATACTGTTTAGTACCTATTTGGTACTAAGTAATTGGTACCTGACATCAAACAATTAGTACCATACCTACCTCGATAAATAAGGAGAAATATTATAATGAAAGTGGCCCGCCATTCTGACGTGATGTCTGGCCATTTTTAACCCCCGACCCAAAAAGAGGGGTGTTATAAGTTTGACGTGTGTAATGTGTATCTGTGTCTCTGTCTGTAGCATCGTAGCTCCTAGAAACTAATGAACCGATTTTAATTTAGTTTTTTTTTTGTTTGAAAGGTGGCTTGATCGAGAGTGTTCTTAGCTATAATCCAAGAAAATCGGTTCAGCCGTTTGATAGTTATTAGCTCTTTTCTAGTTATTACTGTAACTCAAATTCAAATTCAAATTCAAATTATTTTTATTCAATTAAACTTTTACAAGTGCTTTTGAATCGTCAAAATAATCTACCACTGGTTCGGAATGCTGTTCCTACCGAGAAGAACCAGCAAGAAACTCGGCGGTTGCTCTTTTCAAATGTACAATTTACAATAATATGCCATACTGTATACAAGCAATAACTTGTCAAGGGTGTTATAAATTTTTAATTTACACTTGTCATTATGATAATTTCAAATAATATGTGATTAGTGCTACTTTTTAATCATCTAAAATTACACCTTTTTATATTTTTTATTTTGCACGAAATGTTATTTTACTAACGGTTTTAACCTAAATCAGAAATATGAGGACAGCACTATTTTTGTTAAACTGGTATCATTATTTTTAAGTTTGACATTTCTAGTAGTCATTATGGTCTCTGGGATAAAAAAAAAGATTCCGACAAATTGAGAACTTTCTCCTTTTTTTGAAGTCAGTTAAAAATTGACTATAATATAGTAGTCCTCATAGAAGAAAGGAGAAATCCTCATCTAATTCCGTTGCTGTCTCTTACATCTAACAGGAGATGTTAACATATAATTTGATGTCAACTGTTAGAGAAATATCTTTGTGATACGAGTAGTTGCTAGTAACACGTTCAGTTGACAAGGTTTAAGAGGGCTCTCTCCGTCACTCGTTTCATACAAACGTAGTTCCAATTTCATTTGAATATTAAGCAACCAAAGTCCATGAAATTTGGCAGACATATTCTAGAAACTAATATCTATGTCTGTGGTTTTCCAGATTTCCGTTAAAATATTTCAAAGTTATGCGGTCTTAAAAATTTACATACAAATTTTTGAACCCCTGTAATTTTAAAACTACATATTTTTAGAAAAATCTAAAACACCACAGACACAGATATTAGTTTCTAGAATATATCTGCAAAATTTCATGGACTTTGGTGGCTTAATATTCAAATGGAATTGGAACTACGATTGTATGAAACGAGTGATGGAGAGAGCCCTGTTAAAGCCTTAATATACACTATTTCGAACTATTCATGATAATACAACATGCTACGCTGTACAAAACCACATCGTTATGGAGTCTGTAAGGCAAAGATCATGTCTTTTGTATAATTCCTTTTGCCTGAAGCTCCTAACGCGCTTTTCAAATACAGCTCGAATTTGCTCAGTAGAATCTGTTTTCTGAACGGATGGTAGAGTAAGGTAGAGTCTTACATAATATTATCAAAGTGTCATGCGTTGTTCTTCATGAAATATTTCATTTCATCTAAAACTTTTATTACACCTTACAAAATTTTAAAAAAGACTATCTGGAGGTGCGTTTCAGAAACAAACAGAATACTCTAAGGTTGGATCGATTTCTATTGATTTAAAATAATTGATTTATCATTATATTCTATTCGATTTCTCAGAAGCGCGTAGATTTGTATTTAAGATGCGTGATCCCGCAATCACATTTGATACGGGTTCCGAAAACTCTGGCTCTCTATTGGTTATTTATCACGTGATCGTCATCGTATAGCCAACCATCAAGGGTCATAATACAGTCATGTTTATAAAGGAAAAAATATTCACGGAATAATCTTGCGGTGGTGGCATTATCCATTAGATTTGTCAGACGCGCCCTCAGCGCAATATACGTGATACGGGTTCAAACGACCCGGCCCGCTTAGTCGACGTTTTATAAATACGCCAGCGGGACTTCATTATAACAAGTGCTCCCTTCAAACGTTTCGTACTATAAAGATATAAAGATGTCCTCGTAGAGATACGGTTATCCGCAGATTATTGTTATTTGAATGATTACTGTCTAGACGAAGGACGGGCATCATAGATAATGGGAGGGACGCTTAGCGGCCGTCTCTCCGTCGCTTGCTCTATACAAACGAAGTTTGGTTCTGATTTGAATATTAAACAATCAAACTCCTCTTTTTATTATTCAGATACAAGTAAGCCCTTGACTGCGATCTCACCTGGCGATAAATGATGATGCAGTCCAAGACTGAAGTGGGCTAACCTGGAAAGGGTATGGCAGTTTTCATTAAACCCACACTCCTTTGGTTACTCAAAACTCAAATCGAACCTCAATCAAAACTCAATCTTTGTAGATACGTTCTAAAAGCTGCCGAATCTGTGGTTTTTGAGATTTCCGTAAAAATGTCTAGTTTAAAAGTTACACGGATTTAAAGATTTGCATGTAGGTAGGGTAAGTAAATCCATGAGACGATGTGCCTAACTTTGAAACTGAATATTTTAATGAAAATCCTAAAAACTATAATAGACATACATATTAGTTCCTAGAATGTATGTACGAGATTGAATTTGATTGATTAGTATTCAAATAAAAGCTAAACTACGTTTGTATGGAGTACACTGTGAACAAACCCCTTTTAAAACGGTACGAGATGTACGGCTGCTCTCCTACTTTAAACCTAAGGGGATTAGTTTTAATCCGGTTTAAATCCAAGTTATGATCCTAAAAAACAGATTATACTTAGCTAAAGAATTTTGCCCGCAAAACTTGTAACACGTCTTTACTTATAGAGAGAGCCAGCGCGTGCTTGACCTTCGTTATTTTATAAAAGATGAATTTTTTTTCTTCATATTGTTCCTAGCACAAGGAGGAACGATCAGCGTCTACGAAGTTTGAATCATGGGGCTTTCAATCAATCAATCATTTATTTGCTGTAAATACAGGTGTTTGCAAGAAGGTAATAAAGGTGTAAAAAAAATCTTACGTCAAAGTATAAAGTCTATTTTTTTATAATTTTCTTCGGAATAGTATTAGAAATCACGTTATGCATTGCCAGAAACTTTAATACCATGGCCATCCCCTGCCAGACGCCCTTAAAGTTTAAAAGTTTAAGGGTATCTGGCTGGGGGTTTCAAACTCTTTGATTTTCCAGCATAAAAAGTAGCCTGTATCCTTCCCTGGGATACAAGCTATCTTTGCACCGTCAAAATCAGTTGAACGGATGAGCCGTGAAAAGCTTGCCGGCAGACAGACAAACAGACCTACAGACAGATGGACAGACACACTTTCCCATTTGCCTTTGATGTCCTGCTGATTGTATTAAAATTGAAAAACCAGTTTTTCATTCGTTCTTACTTAGACTATAAACACTATCTTAAAGACAAAATTAAATAAAAATCGTCTAGGTATGCAAGCTTTGTTCCATGACAGAAATTAGCTTCATTTATGCTTTTAAAATAAAAAGCAATTTCAAAAGAGCTAGTAAAATTCCGACCGGATAAAGAACGTTTATTCAAAGCACAAACAATAGTATTTCTGGATGATTATAAATACGAGAATAATAAATCCTAACGTGGGGCTTAGATTGGATTTGTAAATAAGTGAGACGTCGTAGGTGGTATGAATTACAAATCGACCAAAAAGGGACAAAATAAATTACCCACACAGAATAGGTACCTACCTATTATTGTTATCAGATGATTGGTGTTATCCTATATTGGTTTGTCCAATGTAAAAGGCCTAAAATTAAGGTAATCCCAAATACATATAAAGCACAAAAAATGTCTCTACCTATGCCCGTTATCACACTTCACACTAATATTATAAAGGCGTAAGTTTGTATGTGTATGTGTATGTGTGTGTGTGTGTGTGTGTGTGTATGTTTGTTACTCCTTCACGCAGAAACTACTGGACGGATTGGGCTGAAATTAAGAATGGAGATAGATTATACTCTGGATTAGCACATAGGCTACTTTTTATCCCGGAAAATCAAAGAGTTTCCACGGGATTTTTAAAAAACTACATCCACGCGAACAAAGTCGCGGGCATCAGCTAGTAGACTTTAAAACCATTCAATCGATGCGCCCCAAACTGGTTTCATTAGAAAGGCAATAGTGCGAAGATGGTTTTAGAAGAAAAAAATAGCACATTCTTTTTTTAGCGTAGTAGCCACACGCCGGGTATCCGCTACTAAAAAATATAATAGAATAGAATAAATTGTATTTTTATTCAAATATAATGTTTTACAAGTTCTTATGATTAGCCAATGTGTGTGTCATAGACATTTTTAAAATAATGATGTACCAGATTTCTTAAAGTCAAAGAAGAAAACGTCATTTAATCACAATGGAATTATTCACGAACCTACTACTGTTTAACAATTTAGTTATCTTTTAAAAAAGCTAAAATACACAGTTCGTTAGCGAAAGCGTCATTTCAAAAGAATCACTAAGTTTCCTTTCCATTGTCGGCTTATATTTCGCAGCATCTTAGTCACTTTTCCAACCGTCATACGTAGCTCAAATTACAGTGCGCCATATTATATTATGCTCTTCAGTATAAGATTCTATCTCTTCACAAGTAAGGTTTGAAATTGACTGTGTCTGTTTGATGTTACCATGTATTTTCAAGCGGCATAATATTGTTTGACGGTTTTTCGATAGTGAACTTTGTGTTGGTGGTTTGAGGGTCGTGTTTTGTTTGTGGGGTCATGGAAGTAGAATGTATATCCGTGTCACTCTGGTGTCAGCGTAGAGCAGTTTTTGTGTCAAGGATGACGCGTACCGGTGTCAGCTGTAGCGTCAGAAGCAGAGGTCACGCTGAATTATCGTAAAAATACCTTTATCATCTTTGAATATTTAGGTCCATAATTCTCGGTGGGAAGTTTTTTTTTAATAAAACATTTTTTTAATATAACACTTTCAAAATTTTCGGTTTTTTCAGCAACTAGATGATGCCCACGATTTGGCCCGCGTAGAGGTTTTTTGAAATTTAGTTTTTTATTTTATTTATAGTACCTAATAAAAATGTTTTATTTATATTATGGAAACATAGAGTACAATAATTAAATGACATAGAATTATTGATTACATAGGTACATGGTATTGTAACCTATTGAAAATGAACATAGCATTTGTATAAAATATAGATTTTGGGATATATTCCTTTACTTGTGTTGTAGAATCTACTTTTGACTTTTGCACAAAACTTCAAGTTTGTAAGGCACTGGGAAGTACCCCGTGGGTTTTGATGATCATTTCGTCGTTCTTTTTTTGAACTTTTATCTGAAGAATAAATAAACTTGACGTATTGACAGATTCCTATACAAAAACTGTCAAACCTTAATTTATTCCTCAAATAAAAGTTATTGGGAGGACTTCGTCTGCGATGGCGTTTGCTGGCGCGCGTGCTGTGCTTGTTTGGAGTGTTTTTTTTTGTTAAGAGTGGCTGGTTTTTGTGTTAGTTGGTGTTTTTTGGTGGTGGAACTGACTGGGAAGCGCTCTAAAGGGGCGCCGCGCGTATGTCGGCGGGCGCCGGCGTAGACGGAGTCCATACTTGTATAAATTCAATAACTTGAAAATATCACAAACTTGACATTGGCTAATCAGAGTAAAGCCAGATTTAAAGAAAAAAAAAAAGTTATTGGACGATTAAAAAATCGACCCTTAGAATACAAATATATGGCTTGACATACAAACAGATAGACAAAGTGATCCTTTAAGGGTTCCGTTTTTTTCCATTATGAGGCACTGAACCCTAAATGTATGAACAAAAACAGGTCTTAAAAAAATAACGAACCTCTCCACCTTTGCATTCAGCTCATTTACATTCAGCGTAACTCGCTTACCCCGCCAAATAAAAAAAAACTTTGCTAACAAGTAAAAAGTAAAATAGAAAGAAAAATTTGCCAACTAAATGAACACTTTAATGTCCCACAATGTTCTTGTCTGTCCGTACAATGTAGTCCTACGTCAATTTACAGGGTTTTTGACGGCCAAGGACCTTTGTGGGGCTGTTTTTTTTTTCAATGTTAAGGGTAGGGTTTTGGGTCAGGGGCTCTTTCGTTAGGATTTTGAACAAAGGAAATTCTAAAAGTGTATGTAAATGAGCACCGAGCTTCTACTAGATTTTTTTTTGTTTGAGAATTACTATTCGAACAAGTTTCATTATTTTATGAAATTTGAATTTTAAAGTACTTCCCCATACTTATGTTTTCAGGATTTTCTACATTTTGGTATAAATAATGACAAAGGTACTGATTCTGTTGGTAACTAAGTTTTAGAGTAGGTATTTGCCTGTTTTTCTCACCAATGTATAAAGAAAAGGACAGACAAACTTATCACACTAATATTATAAAGAAGAAAATTTGTATGTATGTGTGTGTGTGTGTGTGTGTTTGTTACACAAAAACTACTGGACGGATTGGGCTGAAATTTAGAATGGAGATAGATTATACCCTGGATTAGCACATAGGCTACTTATTATCCTGGAAAATCAAAGAGTTCCCACGGGAATTTAAATAACCTATATCCACGCGAACGAAGTCGCGGGCATCAGCTAGTTTAAATTAAAAACTGACAAACCTAGTGCCTTTACGCGCATAGTTTTATAGAGTAGCACTAAAATGTTAACTTGTTGATTTAAAATCCTTTTCCCGAACTTTTTTAGCAATATTAAAAAAAAAAGGTATACTCTTTTAGTTAAGAGATCAGAATCAACGCCATTATAGCCTTAAAATAAAATAAATACACCAGGAATTGTAATGAGTGTTCTCATTTCTATTCCTCGTATTGGCACTCTCTTTGTTAATAATTAAGCACCAATAACGAAGCGGTGGTCGTTCGCACTCAATACACCCGCGTCTAACGAAGAAACACGGCCCTTCGTTACCATGAAAATGAAACAACCGCACTCTTAAACTAATGAACACTATTCTTTATTTAGTAGCGGCTTACAGAGAAATAGTGTTATTATGCTCAAGACACATTGGCGCTGAGTAGGAACAAAGCGACGCCTGTTTTCTTAAATGTTTCATCTTACACTGAAAATTTTCGTTACAAGTCTTTACAAGGTTGGTAGACCTCCCTCTGGGTGGATAGAGACCTGACAAAATGCAAAGATATTTCCCTAAACTAAAATGTATATTTATTAGGTATATTTATTTAGTGCTATGGTCACAGTTCACGACAGTTAGGGAATTTCTAATAAGATACATAGATAGATAGAAGTCTTTATTGCACACAAAAACATGTAAACGAACAACACAGAAGGGTGAAAACAGAAAAAACAATTGTGTGCAAAGGCGGCCTTATTGCTTAGAGCAATCTCTACCAGGCAAGCTTTGCTGAAAGGAGAAGCTAGCAAGACGTCGAGGCCTCGACATCACTGGCACGTGTTAAATGTCAGTAGGTATATATTTGTGCTATTTTCCTATGATTTCACGTCACCATAGCCATAGCATATTTGACATATCTTCGATTCAGAATCAAATCGAATCGAATCGTTTCCTCGCTCTATCTCACTGTGCTAAGGTTATGTGATAACCTAATGGTTAATACGTCCGCCTAGTAGTCGGGAGGTCAGGGGGTAATCTCGGATATGAAAAGAGCAACTGCCGAGTTTCTTGCTGGTTCTTCTCGGTAGGAACGGCATTCCAACCAGTGGTAAATTATTTTGACGATGCAAAAGCACTTGTACAAGTTTACTTGATTAAAAATATATTCTATTCTATGCGACTAACTTTCCAGAGTTATACACGTGCGTTTCAAGTAATTAATGAATATCACTTTCGGTAACGGTGAAGGAAAATCTTATTGCCAGCTAACTATCGAGCACAGAACTCCTTCCAGAATGAGAGGCCATAGTATAATTGCCAGTTAAAAGTCAAATACCGCTTTTAAAATGAAAAATTGTTTCAAAATTCTCTCCACCAGGTCACCACGTGTCGTTTAGGAGAAAACTAAATTTTTATTGACGCGCCAAAGGGGACTATTCGCTGAATAGGCAAATTGAATCGGGCCGGGACAAAAGCAATTTAGTATGGGCAGGTGGAAATTGGTTGCATTCAGCCTTCGTGGGGGAACACCGGCTTTCTTATTATTTGTCTTGGCTTTTCTTTTCAATAAAGAATACTCGGCTAAGTTGGCTTTTCTCGGCCAAGACCATTTTTTGCTAACCCTCTTAACTACCTATGCAAAAGCAATTTAATATGTATAGATGGAAATTGTTGCATTCAGCCTTGGTGAGGGAACATCGGCTTTCTGATAATTTTTCTTAACTTTTCTTTTCTATAAAGAATACTCGGTTGAGTTGGATTTACTCAGACCAGGGCATTTTTTCACCCTCCCCACATTTTAACTCTATATTCACCATCTTAAGCATAGTTCATTCAAGTAAGGTTAATGTAAGTATGTATGTGAGTGTCTTTATTCCACCATAACTTCTAAACGCCCAAACAACTCTCCTCTTTCGGTGAAAGAGAGTTTTTCTACTTTTCATTCTTATTTTAAACAGTTCATAAATCATAATATTAAATTTTCCTCCAAAGAGGATTTTAATACGTTAATAAAAAAAATATAATTTTTCAAAAGATGAGACAAAAAGTTCTATCATTTCATTTCCAGTTAGATATTACAAAGTGCTACATTTTTCCATTACATTTTCCGCAAAACATGCACATTACGAAGTTCTGTTATCACGCAAAAACATTTTACCAGACGAGAAATTATTTTTCTCCGCGGGAAAAAACCTATCTACAGTTTTTTGCTTAATTATAAAATCACGGTGATTTGCACGAAAAACTTTTGCTCAAATCTAAAATATCGCCTGTTTACTGGCCAAAGTTGGGAGACGAAGAAAAACACTTACTTTTAAATAATTTACGGAGCGGATTTTGGAAAACGGAAGCGTACCAAAGTAATGAAATTACGCCTTCTTAACGAAAGTGGCCTAAGGAACGTTTTCGAAAATTATTTTGGTAGGGTAAATACCGTACGTAATTAAATTTGCTTTGGCTACTGGATCTAATGGTCAAAGATATGAAATGACATTTATGTTTTTGCCCTCAATATATAATGTTTCTGATTATACTTAGTTCGTTATTAACATCATCAATATTTTCAGCCCGTCATCGGCCCACTACAGAGAACGAGTCTCTTCTCAGAATGAGATGGTGATCGGCGCTTCACTTCACATACCTTTTAGAACATTATGAGGAACTTTCAGTCATGCAGATTTCCTCACAATGTTTTCTTTTACCAACAAAACCAGTTACTTTAATTGCTTCAAACGCATAGGTATATACGAAAGAGGTGCTTAGGTTCGAATCCCAGATCGCCAAAATTGGAGACCAACGTTTTAAACCCTAGGGGCTATTATACACTGAATTATTTATTTACCTTTATTTACTGAAAACTATTATGAATTACTAGAGGATGCCCGCGACTTCTTCCGCGTGGATTTAGGTTTTTAAAGATCCCGTGGGAACTGTTTGATTTTCCGGGATGAAAAATAGCCTATGTCCGTTCCCGGGATATAAGCTAACCCTGTACCAAATTTCGTCACGTCCCACAAAGGGTCGACTCGCGACGGTCAATCAGGAGACAATGATGGTGATGATGATGGTGATTATTTGTTATCAGACTACAAAACTAGAATATTCTTTCGTTTACCCTCAAAAATAACTAACACAAAAATATTCATTAAATTATTAGGCCCCTTTGATTTTAGGGCCACGAAATACGGTTAGAATTTATTACAATTTGCAAACTCTCGCTATCGGTTTGGTAAACGCAATAAATTCATTAGACAGGGCTCACAGTAGCGCGGGTTTAGGCTTACCGAAAATATTGATATATGACGTTATATTTCTGGGATCACTAAGTTATAGACGTATAAAGTTAATCGAGGATTTCTGGCCAAGTGCGGATTGGCAGACTTCACACACCTTTGAGAATATTATGGAGAACTCTCAGGCAATATAGTATAAGAAAATTAAATCTACATTTATGAACTTTAGAAAACAAAAACCGGTTAAGAGTGTTAGCTTAGCTCGCGCCGGCACCGGATATCCGGGACTCCATCGAGAGCCTCCAAGTTTGTTGCCCAATTATACAGCCTTTCACAAAGGGGTCTTCTTTTGAACATTAATTTATTCCCTCACTCGACAAGTCTCCCTAGCTTTTCACTGATACCTACCCCTTAGAATATTATTTTGTTCATCCGAGATCCAAGACACACTTATTGATTAACAAAGTTTCCTGTTTCTTAAAAATTAAAAAACCGGCCAAGTGCAAGTCAGACTCGCGCACCAAAAGTTCCGTACTACAGTCGTATTTTTCGACATTTTGCACTTGAAAAAATAATTTACTAATCTACGCGACTAAATATTCGGTGTTTAGACACATTTAGTTACTAAATTACTCGCTACTCGGCTAAAATACTAATGTAGTCCGATGTAGACTTAAGGCTCAACGCATACCCGCAGGGCCAAGGCGCAGCCTATTTCTTATTAACACCTCAAACTAAGCTGTATACGCCAGTATACACACGTATCCAGTTGCGGCGCGTCCTGCATTGGGAGTATTCAGTATAGAAATTTAAACCGTATGCCAAAGAAAACAAAGTTGAGTTTAAATTATCTATAAACTCGGCTCTACTCCACTCCCTCAGCTCAAGGCGAATTTAGGCTCTTGCCCCGCAATTATAATTCAAAAGCCTTGATTCCATAGACAATCAAAGTGAATAATTTTGTCCGGCGATTATCTCGAGTGGTTCACAAGTCACAAGTGGGGGCCCTGAGGCTTGAGAACTCTTAGGAGTCGCATTTAATTAATGGAACCCTCTAGGGCCCTACATGGATTTAATTGGAGAAAATTTGTTGCCGTCGTTAACGGGAGGTGTTATACTGGTATACTAGTAGTTGCGTAGAAGTTTTGTCTTATCCGGCTCTGAGGACCCGTTTGCTGATTTCAGCGGTTTGGTTTAATTGGGGTTTACTAATGAGGTCTGAGCTGTTATTTTCTCGTGAGAAATTATTTCTGTTTAGTTTGGTAGAACATCGCTATAAGAGGTCTTCTTTCCATATTTCATCTAAGCAATACAAACATTAAAAGTAAGGTAAATGCTTTTAAAAATGCGTAAGCTGACGATATTCAAAAGGAGCGTAGTACGTAAAAAATGAGTTCTTACGCGCCAATGTATCAAATATCATGTCAAAAGTACGATTATATTTCTTATTTTAAAGGTGAATTACCGTACTTTTGACCCATAGAGACCAATGACCAATGGCGCGTGAGAAGTCAAAATCTCTTTCTAAAATTAAACGTGCTATATTTTATGCCCGTGTGCGTTGATACATATCAGTTCAACGCACACCTCATTTATTACAACTGGGTTTAGTAACTTGAGTTTAAACATAATAAGCTTTATAGGTTTACTCTATGACGTTCGTACTGACCCCTACTAAGAAAGGATCTTTAGAAATTCCACCAGAGCGAAGCAAGCTTCAATTTTTTTTTGTTGTGATGACATTTTAAAATTCATAGTAAGTAACATCATCATCTAATTTAGCAGACTTTACGCATCTTAAATCATTCATTCATAGTCGAAGTATTGAAAAAAATCAGTCTTTAAATAAGCACTGGAACTTTGTTTGTAATTTTAGTTGTTTCAGCACAGAGTAAATAAATGGCAAATAAAAACAATAAACAAGGGCGGTAAATGTAGTCTGGTCGAAGCATATTATTTAGCCTGTGGCAGGAATGGACGCGCGGTACTGATAAAATGGCAGGAAACTCGGGGCACGTGGAGACAGCTAGCGTCCGGTTTACACCACTGTACTACACTGAACCTAACTGTACAGTTTTATTACGAATATCTGTGTTTTAATTATAAATCTATGATGTATAGAAGTAGGTATGTGCGGAAGTCCATGATTGGAACACGATCGTCTCTTTGGAATTGGGCATTGTAAGGTCTACATCTCCTGAGGATGCTCCGGTGTCGGGGCAAAACGTACCTCGAGTGGTTTTGGGATTTGTGTGGTGCTGCGTGGTGGTGGTGAGTATTGCTTGCTTGGATGCTGACTTTTCTGCAGTTTTAGCAGTGGGAGGGCGGGCGGTGCATATCGCGTGTTGCATGTTGCACAGTAAAGATTTGTCTGGCTTAGCGAATTAGCGAGCTTTTGGTTCCTTGTATAAATGAATGAATTATGAATTATTAATTACTTTTATTATACACACCCAACGGTGGAGACAGCTAGCGTGAAGTTTATACCATCCTAAATAGCAAGTAAACGATGAAGCAGGTCACCTGATGTTAAGTGATTACCACCAGCCAGGAATATTTACAGCACCAAAGGAACCGTCAATGCTTTTCAGGAATTTGTTGATCTGCTTGAATAACACCATGATAAAATCTAGTGGGAGCTTGGCCAAAGGGCATTGGCCCCACAATTAGCCTGTGCGTGGAAAAATATCTCTAACAAAAGGTGGTCAAAGTGTACCAAGAAGCCAGGTGGTGGTAAAGGGCCTCTGATGTTATAAAAATATTATGATTAATTCCGAACATGAAAACAAAATGTACAGTTCATTTTGTAACTTGTTTTCTGGGGTTGTCCCGTATTATGTCTTTCACAGACATTGTCCATACAAATGTTTTATGTAATAGGAAAATATACTGTTCTTTTTATAAAATGTCACAATATTATTTTTGGGGAATCTTGTGAAGTTGATATTTTGTACTTGTGTTTATTTATTTTTGTGTATTTTTTACAGCAACAATATGTTTCAAATTCAAATTAAAGTTCCCCGGTGCTTTGAATTCATGTTTGCTCGGACTAATATCAGAAACTAAGCTTTTCACCAGCAGAAAGAAGAATTATCGAAAAGTACTCGAATTTATGAATATTTCGCGAAAATAAGCTACCGGTATTATAGTAAAAAATTGTAAGTTAAGTCGGAAAAAATTATCCCAAAATCCATGCGAAGCCGGGGCGGGCGTAACACCTATCTCAAAATTCTAATTCACTTCGAGGACCACATGAATTTCAAACCCCTTAGGGGTTGATTTTTCAAAAATTCTTTATTAGCGGATGTCTAAGTCTAAGTCACAATAGCTATATCCATTCCTTTCAGCCCGATCCATCCTGTAGTTTGAGCTGTACAATAGGCCAGTCAGCCAGTCAGCTAATCAGCTTTTTAGCCCCCGACCCAAAAAGACGGGTGTGAGAGAAATACACAGATACACATCTGTGTATCTGTCTGTGGTATCGTAGCTCCTAAACTAATGAACCGATTTTAATTTAGTTTTTTTTTTTTTGTTTGAAACGTGGCTTTATCAAGAGTGTTCTTAGCTATAATCCAAAAAAAATCGGTTCTGCGGTTTGAAAGTTATCAGCTCTGTTCTAGTTACAGTAACCTTCACTTGTCGGGGGCGTTATAAATTTTTAATTTACACTTGTTCTTTTATATAAACAGTCAAAAATACTATTATGCCAAAACAATTGTATGATTAAGTAAACATTGAAATTATTATAGGCAAACGTCTTCACCTATCACGGCTTTATGACAGCACCTACCATGAAAGTTTCAGGCCTAAAAACTTGGCAGCAAAATCGTTTTTCTTTTCTAAAATATCGGTTCATACGACCCACGTCCGCCATGTTGATATTTGACAACGTTATTGGATAGGTAATTGAATTTTGACAAGCTTTTATACTAATAGGAATCTCTTCATAACGAATTTTTTGGGGCGACATGAAATTTTAATAGCCATGGTGGAGAAAATCTGATACGATTTTTATTTGGCGAATGATAAATTGGTATTTACAAGTGATATGAAAATGTTTATTCAAGCCCTCCATAGCTCAAAGGTTTGAAAGGCGAACTGTCCTCCATGAGATTATATGAAATCTTAACATTCTAACAGTGCATATCTACTCATGTGACATTATTCATAGCGCAACCTTTACACTTTGTTGAAGGTGAAACATAAAGTGCATATAAAATATAATAAAAATAGATATTGAACTCTCAATAAAATTAATTTAATACCTACTCCTCCAAGGCACTCAGTGAGCAATGGATATGATCAAATGAAAATGAAAATGAAGAAATGAATGAAAATTGAAATGAAGGAATGGATATGCTCAAATGCGAGTCGGACTTGCACACGAAGGGTTCTGTATCTAACAAGACATTTATACTACTTTTAATTTTTTTTAGTTTTTATAGCAGCCATTGAGAAATTTTTAGTTGTTATAGCGCAATAGCCCGCTATAAATACAGCCCGCTGAAAAACGGACGGATTAGCAATAGGGTCATGTTGGGTCGTAACCCTAAAAATGAGACTCAATGAACTAATGTAGGTAATCTGCGTGGCCAGCGCATAGCTTGGAGAAAGGATGGACCAAGAAGTACTGGTAATACTGTGGATTTTTTAGAGAAAAAATTCACAAGTAAAAAATGCCAAGTTACTTAACCGTGTACGAATTTCCCCTTTCTTTAACTTTTAAAATGTAAGTGTGTTTTCTTGCTTCGTTGTTCGGCTAAGAAAGGCTTTTATAATTAAGAAATTAATGTTTTAGGGAGCTTTAAGCAATTTCGGAGGAACTCAGCTGTAGAAAGGTGGATGTTTTGAAATAATTAGATTAACCTTATAATTTTTCTTTAAGAATTAACTCAATCAAGCTTTGGATCATAATAGCTACCTACTTTCGTATTTTAGACATGAGAAAAGTGTCGTTTTAAAAATGTTTTATTCGTTGTTGATTTTAAAGTCTCAATAGCTCAACGGTTAAAAGAGCGGACTGAAATCAGATAAGTCGGCAGTTCAAACTTCAAACCCCACCCGATGGACTATTGTCTACTCCTAGTACAAACATTACGCTTAGTAGGAGGGCAAAGGAGAATATTAGTCATGATCAACATAACAAGGTAACATTCTTTTTATATAAAAATCAAAAAAAGGAAAAGTTACTACTGTACTTAATTATTGTAGAGATTGTTGACGCTCTCATTTAATGCTTTAATTGTGAAAGAAAAGGGACGATGCTATTTTTAGAATTTGATAAAGGTTTCTCACCTAAATCGAGAACCCTAAAAGGTCGATTGTTTTAGAAAGATAACAGAACAGAATGCCGCCAAGTGATTAAGCGTTTCGGTACGATACCATGTAGAAACCAAAGGAGTAAGTACCTATTGGTTTAATGAAAACTGCCATACCCCTTCCAGGTTAGCCCACATCCATCTTAGACTGCAACATCACTTACCACCAGGTGAGATTGCAGTCATTACTGGTTTGTATCTGAATAAATCAATAAAAAGGAGACCACAGTTAACCTCTACGCCACGGAGGTCAAAATACAAAATCAACATCCGCAACTCTGACGCAATCAGTAGCATATGCCAGCTGTTTTCTAAAGATATATTTGGTTCAAAACTTTGCTCTTAGTTTCTCGACCCCAGTTGGGAACTGGGCAAATGAAAAAAACTGCAAAGTTAACTCGAATCGTTTTACCGCAAACCAATTCCAGTTCTGAAAACTTTTAAAAGTATAAAAGTGTATTTTCTTACTTGGCAGCCTCGTTTGGGTTAGCTTTTGTAATTGACAAGTATTTAATTAATGTTTAACGCGAGTTGAGTAAAATAAACCATATTGTAAAACAGAAAATGAAACTTAAATAATTTCTTAAATTGGAACGATATTATAAGTAGTAGGTTTAATTACCTACTAGGTATATTGAAGTCATGTGGAAGTGGTATCCCGGGAGATCGAAGAGTTAAAAAAAGTAAATCCACGCGAACGAAGTCGCGAGCATGATCTGGTATTATAATACTAATATTTGACAGAATCAAGCCGAAGGCACACTCACTCTAGTTCACTCTGTTTTCGTGCTAACATCGAGCATGTCAATCAAAATGCTTTCTGCCAATCGTGTAAAGTGTTCCCGCGCTAATGATAAAAGAGAGATCGCGAAAAGGGCACCCCCCCCCTCTCCCCTCCACCCGCGCGTCTATTGCTCCATCCAATTACCCGGTTGCAATACAAGGGGGTTTTGTTCGTCGATTCCAAGTTCTCTCTATCTGTTTTTCTCGACGATTTCAACTGACCTATTTTTGTTCACGGCAATACCTACACACCTACTAGGCACTCCTCTCTGCGTCATATACCTCATGTCTGAGGGTTCTACCCTCTTCCATTAATTATGGAATGGCAGGGGTTTTCTTAGGATAATTATAATAATGCACAATACAAGGGGGTTGTATTCTTCGGTTCTAAGTTCTTTCTATCTGTTTTTCTCGACGATTTCAGCTGACCTATTTTTGTTCACGGCAATACGTACTAGGCACTCCTCTCTGCGTCATATACCTCATTTTTGAGGGTTTTTAGCTCTTCCATAAGTATATATTGGTAGAGATTTTTTTGGAATAAATATGCATAATACAGGTTATATTTTTCAGTTCTAAGTTCTTACTATCTGCTTTTCTCGACGATTTCATCTGACCTATTTTTCTCTAACTAGGCAATTCTCTCCACGCCAATTAAGTAATATCTGTTGAGTTTATCCTCTTCCAATAATTATATAATGGTAGTGGTTTTCTTAGGATGATAATGCGAAAACCTTCCAGATTCTTCCGTATACAACACTAATTATTGTAAGAGTACACGATTTTAATGATTAATTTTTATTATATTTTTTCAAGTGATAATGTTTAAATGTGTCATATTTCTTCGTCGCATTTAATGCTAGTATTTTTGAAAAATATAATTTTATTTACATCAGATAGTATTCATAACAAATTTCAATATAAAACAAAAGAGAAACTAAAAAATAGTAAAAACAAACAATAGTTCTACGGAAAATTGAGCCAATCCAGTTACCTACTCCGAATTCGTTCGATACCTATTGTTCCACAGATAGAAAAGAATATAGAAAACAATTTATGAAAACTGTTATGGCTTCCCCTGGAAAAGTTACAAAACTTTCTCGCTTAGGTGAATTCGAGCCTACAATGTAAATGGTGGGAAGAAGTTAATTGGGAAACGAATACAATTTTATACATCCAGATAAAGATAAGCCGTGATAGTCTTGTGGTTAAGACGTTGGCCTTCTAATCGGGAGTTCGGGGTTCGATCCGGGGCACGTACCTCTAACTTTGGGAGTTGTGCATTTTAAGTAATTAAGTGGGTTTACGATGACGGAAAACATCGTGAGGAAACCTGCATACTGTTCTCAATGGTGTGTGAAGTTTGCTAATTTGGCCAGCGTGGTAGAGTATGACCTAACCCTTCTTAAGGTTTGGAATACTCTTCCGCGATCTGTGTTTCCAACTAATTTACAATCCAGGTATCTTTAAAACAAGAGTGAATAGGCATAGGTAAACGCGTTCCATCTTAGACCACATCATCACTTTCCATCAGGTGTGATTGTGGTCAAGCGCTTGCCTATTCACTTTATTCGCTAAATAAAAAAAAAATTGTGCGAGGGGACCCGTGCTCAGTTATAAGGAGCCAATGATGGGTGATGATGATGATGATATAAATAATAACGGTCAAGTTAGGAACACCAGTAGAGAGTGGTTCGTTCATTGTCTATTAAAGTTATAAAAGGTTACAATTTTGAAAAAGAAAAATAAAACCGACTTCAAAAACGACAAACACTAAAAAGTAAAAAATAACTTTTGTTTAGCTACACGTGTAATGTACCTAGGTATGAAGTCGAGCGAGCATATTAAAACAAAATTAGAAATCCAAGAGTGAAGCTCGCCCGACTTCATACCTAGGTACATTACACGTGTAGCTAAACAAAAGTTATTTTTTACTTTTTAGTGTTTGTCGTTTTTGAAGTCGGTTTTATTTTTCTTTTGAAAATTTTTTATTTCACAATTTTTAGTGGCCCCACTGTACTATAATATGCTGTGCCCAGTTAAAACCCTACTGTTTACTAACCTATTACACTGATCGCGAGCAATTTGCTCCTATCCATTGAGGAGTTCTGTTCTCCATCTCCGAAGATATTCATCAGATCTTCACCAAATTTATATGGGACCACCTGCACAGTATACCCTTTCAAACAAAAAAAAAATTTCCAAATCGGTCCAGGGGTTTTTGAGTAATCGGGGAACATACATAAAAAATATAAAAAAAAATAAAAAAAAAAAAAAAAAAAAGATTCCGACGAATTGAGAACCTCCTCCTTTTTTGGAAGTCGGTTAAAAAGGGCTATCGAGTCTATAGAGGTTTTTTTTTCATTCTTATACAAGTTAGCCCTTGACTGCAATCCTCACCTGGTGGTAAGTGATGATGCAGTCTAAGATGAAAGCGGGCTAACTTGGAAAGGGTATGTCAGTTTTTAACCCCCGACCCAAAAAGAGGGGTGATATAAGTTTGACGTGTGTATCTGTGTATCTGTCTGTGGCATCGTAGCACCTAAACGAATGAACCGATTTTATTTTTGTGTTTTTTGTTTGAAAGGTGGCTTGATCGAGAGTGTTCTTAGCTATCATCCAAGAAAATCGGTTCAGCCGTTTGAAAGTTATCAGCTCTGTTCTAGTTACTGTAACCTTCACTTGTCGGGGGTGTTATAAATTTTTAATTTACACTTGTTGTTATTACAGGTAGAAAATATTAGAGCGAGCTCAATTTCCCATGCAACTAAAATGCTTAGTTATGTTAGCTGTATATTTTTTAGAAATTTTCACTTTTATTTCCAAGAGCCGTGCAGCGCTACGCAGCACTTACCTATTCGTGCGGGATTCAATTAAAAACAATAATTCGTTTTGTACGCTGTTGGTGCATTTTTATTTTAGATTTTTAATTTTTTTTGTTAAAATGACGATCACTAGATTCAGTTTGCTGACAGTATGATTGCATGTGAACATAAAAGTGAATATTTTATTCTATTCTATTCATTTCTATTGTATATTTATTCTATTGAATGTGTGCCGTGTTACGTGGCGAGTCAGGTGATTTTATTTTAACGAATCGAGCTTTTTTACTATGGAATCATAAAGAGAAGTAGCATGCTCCTCAGCGTTTTCTATACACATGCATGCAAAATATCATTAATTATTGACCTATTATAAAATGCCTATATAAAACTCAATGGATTTGTTGATAAGTTCTATAATCAAATATCTATATCTATGATTCCTCATACAAAATTTAAGATTCATACACAAATATTTGAACCGGTTTAACTTTGAAACTACATGATTTAGCGGAAATCTGATATACAAAGATATATTTTGTTTTTAAAACGTATCTAAAAGATTTTTCTTCCCAAATTAGAGGACGCGACTCGATTGGCAGCCTCGTCTTTTTAAAGTCATTTCGGAACTACTCAGCTTAGCCAGTAATGTACTTTTATTTCTTACATGTATTTATAGCCTTTTAATTAATTATTAATTCATAATAGGTATATGATAAGAATACAAACAAGAAAACAAGGGTAAAAACAAAATAGGTCTTCAATCAGTGCGTCCTACCTGTGATGACGTATGGAGCAGAAACGTGGACACTGACAGTTGGCCTCATCCACAAACTAAAGGTCGCTCAGCGCGCTATGGAGCGAGCTATGTTGGGTATCACTCTCAGGGATAAAATCCGGAACGAGGAAATTCGCAGAAGAACAAAAGCGACCGACATAGCTCAAAGGATTAGCAAGCTGAAGTGGCAATGGGCAGGTCATGTCTGTCGCAGAACCGACGGCCGATGGGGCAGACGTGTTCTGGAGTGGAGACCGCGTACCGGTAAGCGCAGTGTGGGACGACCTCCTGCCCGCTGGACCGATGACCTGAAGAAGGTGGCGGGGAGCGGGTGGATGAGGAAGGCGGAGGACCGTGTTTGGTGGCGCGCTCTTGGAAAGGCCTATGTCCAGCAGTGGACGCATACAGGCTGATGGAATGGAATGGAATGGAATATGATAAGAAAAATAGCTATTACACATTAAAATATATTTCCAGTGTTTTCTTTCCATTACGGCGTGGAACTATCAATCACTGCGGTATACCTTTTTGTAAGTCAAACAATGGGCGGAACGGGGCGAAATGTACACTCAACAAAAATATACCTTTGTTTTGAGAGAGAATAATTATATTGGTTTAATAATACCGCGCAGCGATTTTGTGTTCCGGTATAATGACGTGTTGGAACCAATTAGGGGAATGGGCGTTTTAGGGTACTGTACTTCAAGGAGAAACAAGTGTAAATTAAAAATTTATAACACCCCAGACAAGTGAAGGTTACAGTAATAACTCGAGCTGATAACTTTCAAACGATTTTCTTGGATTATAGCTAAGAACACTCTCGATTAAGCCACCTTTCAAAAAAAAACTTAATTTAAAATCGGTTCATTAGTTTAGGAGCTATAGACAGATACACAGATACACAGACACACAGATACACTCGTCAAACTTATAACACCCCTCTTTTTGGGTCGGGGGTTAAAAAATAATCTTAATTGCAGCAAATTTTTCCCCAGCTTTCTATTACAAAGTTGCATTAAAAATGTCAATTGAATTTGCCTACATTTATCAATTCAAAAGTTGTATTGAAGCATAATAATACTATTCCAATAAATCATAGAATGGATTTATATAGTTGAAAGTTAAATGCAGAGAAATGTCCAATTCTATATTCCTTTTAAATCCTAGCAATGCAAGATAAATCGTCGATCTTAGTCGAGAGCCTCTATATTTCCCACTGGCAACATTTTGCCAATAAATTCAAAATCAATCGAGAGCATAGGGTGACCAGTATATTCATATTTTCAAAACTTGCATAATTATAGGTAGCTCTTAGATTAATTTTTTTCACCTTAATAAAAGATGGCGACACCAAAACATATAATAACAGTACAACGTATAAACTAAGATAGTCAATATTTAATTAAAAATCTTCAACATTGTTAACCCATATTATAAATTCGAAAGTGTGCTTATTTGCCGGTTTGTCCTTCAATCACTTTACAATGGAGCAACGGATCGACGTGTTTTTTTGAATGGAACTGGAAATCAAAAACTAGAAAGTGACGTAGTCTACTTTTTATTCCGGAAAATTAAAGAGGTCCGACAGTATTTTTTAAACCTAAATCCACGTAGATGAAGTCGCGGGCATCAGCTATTAATAAAATGAATTAATTAATTGTAAATACATTATTACGATTTTTGCGTTTGGTTGCCCCTGAGCCAAGGGTGCCCATCAAGCTAGCAGTATTGCCAACTTAAATGGCGATCGACAGCCTTTGAACCAGGTAGGGTCTAGAGTGCGAATCACTGACCTTTCCCTTAGACGGCTGGTTTTACGTATAAAGCCTTTTGCTTTCTCAGTCCAGAAGACCCTACTTTCCAACGGTACAAAAAAGTAACTATCCGAGAATGGGGCGTATTTAGCTAATTTCTTTGCGTGAGTAGCAAAATGGCCACCAAAAATTCGGATGGAAGTAAAGTTCATTCGTTTCTTCCATTCAAAAAATTCTGACTTTCAACAATCTTTCAAATCCAAAGAAGTTAAAAAAATTATAAGAATGTCCTAGTTTATACTTTAAGCTGGGTCACCGTACCAGACGCCGCCCAGTCTTGAGGGTGAAACGCATTTACAAATCACTATTTATTCGCCCCAAATCCCACTTTTGCGAAACGATTTGAATTTGAATTTAATATCCACTTCAATTTTCTGCGGTGTAAATTGAGGTCCGAAATATTAAAAACACTGTAGTCCAATCCAAACAATCATATATAAATGAAGGCTTATATGCCTGTGATGTTGTAGATTACAAAAATATATTTTTAACTTGTTTGAAGTTTGACTTTTCAAGAGCAAAAATAATTAATCTGACGAATTTTTACGCTTTGAATAACTTCCAATATAAAAACTGTCAAAACCAAAAAAATCTTCGACAATATTATTCGGCGATTGAAAAATCGGCGCTAAGGATGTTAATGTGTAATAAGCAAGTACTTTGTTTTTATTATTGGAAAGGTTAGATCTGATGGTATAAATTATTTTAATAATTCTTGTATTTTTCTTTTGCTTTATTCGATTGGTAAAGCAAGTCTAAAGGCTGAAATTTACGTTTGAAAAATTGAATACAAATATGATCTAGATTCTAGAAAATCGATTACATATAGAATTTTATGAAAGCGTTAAACATAAACGTTCTTATACAGACTTACTTGAGACAAAGTTTTTAAGTAGGTATATCTTCCGTGAAAGTAAAAGAAAATCTAAAACTTACCTAAAACTACACAGCTATTTTACGAGCCTCCCAAACGACTCTTAAACAAACTCCAACATACCTGAAAAGAAGAATACATGATTTATAACTTATCCAACTTTTACACTAAGAGCTGGTGAGTGAAAAGAAACATGTACTTAATATCATTTCGGGCGTACCTTTTCGATCGATAGATAGGTACTTTTTTAGATTTTAAGGGTTCCTCAAAAGGAAAAACGTAACCCTTATAAGTTCTTTGTTGTCTGTCTGTTTGTTTGTCCGTCCGTCCGTCAGTCGTGTCTGTCAAGAAACCTATAGGGTGCTTCCCGTTGACCTAGAATCATGAAATTTGGCAGGTAGGTAGGTATTGTAGCACAAGTACAGGAATAATAGCTCAATGGGTTGTGAAGCTGAAGTGGCAACGGGCAGGGCACATAGTTCGAAAAACTAGTAGGCGTTGGGGTCTCAAGGTGCTAGAACAGCGACCTCGCACCAGAAAGCGCAGCGTTGGAAGACCCCCCACAAGGTGGACGGACGACATCAATCGAGCCCCAGGGAGTCGCTGGAATCAGGCGCGGTAAGACCGTGAGAGTTCCTACAAGAGACCTATAACCAGCAGATGACGTCTATCGGTTGACAATGATAATGATGGTGATGGGTTCAGTTGCCCAGACAAACTAATATAAAGGACCTAGGAGTAATATTTGACCATAAACTTACATTCCATGACCATATTTCTACACTCGCCTCCGAATCATTCAAACGGTTGGGATTTGTTTTGCGAAATACTCGAGATTTTCAAAATTGTCACACGATAAAACTAGTATTTGATGCTTTGGTTCGTGCCAAGCTAGAAACCAGCGCCTGTATTTGGAATCCATACGAAAGCACTTACATCTTGCTTCTTGAAAAGGTCCAAAAAGCCTTTTTAAGGTATTTATATAAGAGATTGTACGGGTATTACCCATTTATGTACCCCACAAAATTTCTCCAAGGGCACTTGGGTTTCAACTCGCTTAAAACCCGACGAGAGTGCGATCAAATTGGTACAATTTGCAAAATTCTTAGGGGTGTGACTGACTGCTCTGAGCTGCACAACAAGCTCTGCTCCGTTTACGCACCCACTGACTATAGCTACCTCCGCCGCCGCCGCAAGTTTTTCGTGAGTCCGTTTAGTCGCACGGTAGCGCGCGCCAGGTCTCCCATACCGCGCACTTTGGCAGCGCTGAACGCGCTGCTGAAGGAGTCCCCTCGCTGTGACATATTTGCTGACAAATGGGCTGACCTCATAGGTCAGATCCTGCACTTTTGTGAAAATTTGTAGTTGACATATTTGATTATTATTGACTTTATTGTGTAACTTACAAATTCTAATTACTTTGACAAATTTATTTTTTATTGTGTAACTTAATTTAATTAGTGTAATTGGACTTAAGAGGTCCGTTCTAATTAAATAATTAAATAAATAAATAATAATAAATAATAATAATAGTGTGTTGTAATCATACAAAAAGGCCGGTTGACAAACACTCAATAAATCGTTCATCGGCGCTTCGACTATTTTCTTTGGGAAAGAAAATCCATTATATCATAATCCCTCTGAAGGAATTATGACCGCTACCGCCTCATACCTACGTCTTTTGTGGGAATTGCCGATAATATTCGCTGCCCCTTTCAATTTGCACGCCCAAAACTATCGCTTTTCTTTATTAATACTGAGTTTCGGTCCCAAAATGTTCTACGCCTTCAGTACACGGACGGACGGACAGACGGACGGACAGTGACGAAGGCCTGTAACTTGTGATAGGGCCTCGTTGGCACCCTTTAAGTAAAAAAATACATACTACCTAATATTGTGTGGATGAAATAGACCAAGACCAATAGCTATACCTAGATAGTCATAATTCATCACACTTAATATTACAAAGGCGAAAGTTTGTGTGTATGTGTGTGTGTGTGTGTGTGTGTGTGTGTGTGTGTGTGTGTATGTTTGTTACTCCTTCACGCAAAAACTACTAGACGGATTTGGCTGAAATTTGGAATGGAGATAGATAATATCCTGGATTAGCACATAGGCTACTTTTTATCCTGGAAAATCAAAGAGTTCCCACGGGATTTCGAAAAACGGAAATCCACACGGGCGAAGTCGCGGGCATCGGCTAGTAATAAATAATATTATGACTACTGCTTTAGTTGAAACTCTATGCCTATTACTATATTCTACAATATTGTAGGTATACACTTATTATGTGGTACATAGGAGTAGAGCCTTCTTACCTGAATAGAAAACAAGCATTACATAACAGATTTCCAAGAAAAGAAATAGATAAGGAACAAATAAATCAATCTTACAATTTTCATAATTTTCGTTTTCCCTAACGAAAGATAATCGTCCCCTTCATATACTTAGATATTGATAGCCTCTTGACGTAAGATTATCGAATAATAATATTTAGACACCACGGCTACGATACGATATTTCAAAATAGACATGTCGTGTTGTAACAGTGTAAGTGTTCAAACTAACGTTACGGTAATGTAACGATTCGTTGAAATAAACATCATACTTCCTAATAAGTGCCACCGATATTTTATTTACAGAATCAATTTTAAAACATATACTAGCTTATGCCCACAACTTCATCCGCGTAGATTACATCAATTTCACCCACCTATTAAACCCCCTAGGAGTTGCATTTTCAAAAATCCTTTCGGGCATATGTCTACGTTAGATAAGGAAAAGGTCGACTGACGGATCTATTAATGCACAGATAAATTACCGGACGGATCGGGCTGAAATCTGACATAATATGCAGATAGCTATTATGACGTCAGCTAAGAAAGGATTTTTGAAAATTCAAGCCCTTAGAGGGCAAAATTGGAGTTTAGTATAGTCTGTAGGATAAGCTGTACTGGTGGACACAGCAGTGAAGAAGACAAGCCAATCGTTCGAGTACCGTCTTAGATAAATACATTCCTTCCACAGTCAACCGAGGCTATTTTTATCTAAAAAGCTCTTTTTACCTAAAAAAGAGCTTATAAACATCGATTCCAAAATAAATTACCTGGTGTGTCCATGACTAAAGTCCCAAAAAAATAAAATTAAAAAAATATAAGTATAAATGCTTTTAACATCGTATCGCAGTCGTCTGTCATGAGGCGCATTTGTTCCGTTTCGCCGAGTCGTCGAATTTGACGTTAATTTGTATGAAATCTAATCATTTCCGACGTGGACGCACAACCGCCGGATTATTGACAGGGATTACGACCGGGAAAATTGTTTTCCGACGAGGAAAGTAACGAAATATTATAATTATGGCGCCTTGGAGGTGGAAGCGAGATTAGGGGAGATGGGCTTAGTTTGTAACTCAGCTTGTTATGTTTTTAACCCCTCGTCTAAAAATTCAGCTTTTATCCGCAACAATCCACGCGAATAATTTTTTTCTCGATATTTTTTGAAGTGAAAAACTCCTTTAAAGAGAGGAGCAGAGAGCCAGCGCGTGCCAGACCTTCGTTATTTTATAAAAGCTGAAAGTTTCTCTGCGTACTCTCCCCGACACAGGGAGGAATGATCAACGACTATGAATCTTGGATCATGGTGGTTTTGGAAGATAACATGTAATAACACCCTTAAACTTTTAAACTTTTAGGGTGTCTGGCAGGGGGTTCTTCACACAGGTACTTATAGGCATCGTAAATAGATCTGAAATAAATTGGTTACTCACAAAAATTGGTGGTTGCAATATCACTAAATTACAAAAGTGAAGTGATCAATTGCCAATATTATATTTGAGACAAGATAAAGTTGAAATCTAAAACCCGACTGCGATCGTCTTGTACGGGAGCTGTGTCTGTGTGCTCGACATTAGCAATAGGGAAATTTCCCAACCGAGCGGTGTTGTGCTCGGTAGCGCCAGCTGGGCCGACGGTTATGCGTTGAAACTTCTATATTATATAGTCCAATTTGGTAAACGCTCTGTCAATGCGATTGAAAGTTGCGTGTTTCTCCTTGAGTTTTTCGATTAAGCTACCCGTGCTGCCATCTAGGCCGTAGGTCGTGTATCGAGCGTTGTTGATTGATTGAGTATAGAAGCGACATCTTCTTGCGAATGTGGCAACCGCTACAGTCTTAATAAACTCTAAATATTATATTAAAATTGTTTTTCTGTCGCTTGGTATATTTTAATGCTGTAGTACATTTATATTTATGAACTCAAAATTTTCTTCTCTTTCATTTGACACCCCACTCGATACAATAGCAAAAAAAAAATTGGAGACCCCCACTTTTTTTCATGTAGCATCCGTTAGGTCAATTTTTTCGTATAAAATGTAGCCTATGTCACCCGGACCTTAACGACGAATCGATTGCCACCTCATTCATCAAAATCGGCCCAGTAGTTTAGGCGCTACGGTGGAACACACAGATTCTGGATACAAACATACTCACATACACAAATACATACATACATACATACATAGACTGCTAAAATCATAACCCATCCTTTTGGCTTTGCCACAGTCGGGTAAAAAGTAAGAAGTTCTACTGAGATTAGAACCCGTAGGTAACTTGTAACAATCCATATTGCGTTGAAAACACTTGGCGATCACTTTAGTTAGAAGAACACCTTTTAAACTAGAAACTTAATACATCTTAGATGCAAGTTTTGTACGCTTTGATCTCCAAACCACACCAAGTATCAGCTTCATAAGCTAATACCAGTCGGTCGAAGCCGCATACTGCAAGGAAGTGTGGTCTAATTTACTGTTATGTAACAGTCAAATTGAACGGTTTCCGCTTAACCATTATCCTTACAAAACATTTCAGCTCATTGTAGGAATTACTATGATAACATAGTGATTAAGATGTAGGCCTTCTATTTGAAAGGCTTGTAGATCTCATTTTTAACCCCTGACCCAAAAAGAGGGGTGTTATAAGTTTGATGTGTGTATCTGTGTATCTGTCTGTGGCATCGTAGCGCCTAAACGAATGAACCGATTTTAATTTAGTTTTTTTTGTTTGAAAAGTGGCTTGATCGAGAGTGTTCTTAGCTATAATTAATTCAGCTAAAAATTGGTTCAGCCGTTTAAAAGTTATCAGCTCTTTTTTAGTTTTCTTGTAGAAAAGAAGGTTAGATAACCCTTAGGTTCATAATATTCAAGTGTCAATTTACAAATATCAAGCTGTCAAGATGGACGTTGCCTAGATATACATAATTATTTATTTGAAAATGATGTTTTAGAAAACTCAGATACTTTGGGCCGTAGGTGCGGAATAGTCAAAGAAAATCGGTTCAGCCGTTTAAATTATAATTGTATAATTAAAATGCATATAATTCTAAATAACAATGACGCGCATCCGAATATATTTCTTAACGCCTCCCTCCTAATACAATTGATCCATGGATCCATCCCTCTTGTCTTTGACAATTATTATTGCAACGCATGACTAAGTCTATTCACTCTGCCTCTAGCGAAAACGCTGTCTGCAAGCTTTTTGCGGTCCATCTATTTAACCGATTTGAACTTAAGTTCTTGCTGGTTTTTTTCCGTAGGAAAAGGATTCCGAACCAGTGGTAAATGCATTTGACGATTCAAAAGTACTTGTAAAAGTTTAACTGAATAAAAATATTTTTAATTATTTATTTAAAGGACATCTAGGATACATTTTGTCCCGAAAAATCAAAGAGTTCCCACAGGATTCATATAAAAACCTGAGTACACGTAGAACGAAGGCGCGAGTATCGTCTATTTGGCACCTTTTCATCCCAGAAAATTAAAGAGTTTCCACGGTATTTTTAAAAACTAAATCCACGCGGACGAAGTCGCTGGAATCATCTAGTACAAAATAAGTGAATAGTATTTACTAGCCGATGCCCGGGTGGATTTAGTTTTTTCAAAATCCCGTGGGAACTCTTTGATTTTCCGGGATAAAAAGTAGCCTCTGTGTTAATCCAGGATATTATTTATCTCCATTCCAAACAGCCAAATCCGTCCAGTAGTTTTTGCGTGAAGGAGTAACAAACACACACACACACACACACACACATACACACAAACTTTCGCCTTTATAATATTAGTGTGATACATTTTGGCGCAATTCATTTCTCTAACCTAAAGAACTACCGCAACGTATTCAGCTCTACTTCTCTATATCAGACTCTATATATCAGACTGCTGTGTGTTCCCTCATCTTAGGTACGAAGATAAACGTTCTCAATTTAAATTCCAGCTTCAACATGAAAATTGGAGTGGCGTGCAGGATTCTAAGACCACTGTGCAATTAAATTTACGTCGTACCATCTCGCATTCCATCGTTTTTGTCCGCAGTCTATTGAGAATATTATGCTGTAGTCTCGTACGTTGACAGTTTTGTAATATTGTCATTTAGAATTTACTTCAGTAACGACCTCTGTATGTAGTACCTACAAGATGGTATATTCCAACCAAAAATGTTTGTGGCTGCAACTCGTTTTAACAGATTTCAAAAAAGGAGCAGGTTCTTAATTTTATTTTGTTTGGTAGGTCATACTTGCGAGGTAGTCCCATTCTAGTTTGGTGAAGATATGATGAATATCTTTGGAGATAGAGAACAAAACTCCTGAATGGATAAGTACAATGCCTCACTAGTCTGTATTAAGAGAGGACATTTTTAGAGTTCCGTACCCGAAAGGTGCCAATAGGAACCTATTTCAAGCTTCCGCCGTCCGTCCGTCCGTCCGTCCATCCGTCCGTCCGTCCGTCCGTCCGTCTGTCTGTCAACGGGCTGTAAGTATTTCGTGAGCTGTAATAGATACAGAGCAGAAATTTTCACAGAATGTGTATTTCTACTAAATAAATATTTTCCCACGACATCTCTCTTGGCAAAATAAGTTAATTAATTATAGTAAGTACCTACTTACGTAAACTTTGAAATAGTGGGTAAATATGGATCATTAGTTTAGGAGAGCCATTTTGCGCTAATATTAATTAACACGGCTATGTAACATTATAAGTGCAAAATGTTGCATATCAGTTACAATTATTATCAATTTTAATTAACATTATTAATTAATATAATTAGGTGCTTCATTAGTAGGTATATTGATTTATAATATAATTTAAAAAATATGTAGAGCTTGTCTATTTTGAAATGACGCGCCCACCACCACCACCACCACAATTTACACATATCTAAGTCAACAAAATTATGTAGTGGGGCGCGTCATTTCAAAATAGACAAGCTCTACATACTATACTCGTAAATGCGAAAGTGTGCTAGTTTATTTGTTTAACCTTCAATCACGTCGCAAGAAGCATCAAGATCATGTGATTTTACGCATGTTTATAGTTAAGGGCCTGGAGAGTGACAGACTAATTTTTATCCCGGAAAACTAAAGAGTTCCCACGGGATTTTTAGAAACGACATCCACGTGAACGACTTCATTCGCGTTGGTTTAGTTTTTCTAACTACCTAAATCCCATTTTAGGTAGTTTAACTAATAAAATATCGTACAGACAACAGATGCCCCAAAAACGCATAAATGAGATGCGAAATTCAGACGCATCGGGAAAATTGAAGGAATGCGAAATCTCTTTCAGAAAGAAAAACATAGGTATCTCATACCTGCCCGTTTCAAAAATTCTTTCTGAAACCTCTACCAGCGTTCATGTCAACCTTTTGCAAAAGAAAGAAAGCATCCGGCACAAAATTTGCATGCCTAAAAATCACATCAAATCCAAAACACTACAAACGGAAGGCAAAAGTTTTTCAAAGTGAAATTCGACCTAGTTTACACGAGGACTAGGTTTAGATTCGTGTATTCAAAGAGACAGAATTACGCCAAAGGTTTCTTTCCCCGTCGAGAACCATTAAAATCTTTAGGCCCAGTGAGATTCACTGCCAAACAATGGCTTCAAGGCTTTTAATATAGTTTTTAGGGTTCCGTACTCGGGTACGAACGGGATCGTACTACTAAACGCCGCTATCCGTCCGTCCGTCTCTCTGTCAGCGGGTTGTATCTCGTGAACCATAATAGTAGAGAGTTAAAATTTTCACAGAATGTGTATTTCTATTGCTACTATAACAAAAAGTTACTTAAAAATATTTAAAAATAACCACCACGAAAATTAAAAAAATTAAAAATGTTAAGTTCTTGTACAATGGTACGGGTACGGAATCCTTCTTATGCGAGTTCGACTCGCACTTGGCCGGTTTTTATCTCGTTTTGGTTTGGAGACGTCAATACATCACAAAAGGCTTGTGCGGTTATTGTTTAGGAATTTTCTCGAAGTCGGTATTCTATTTTAGACTGAAAAAGAAATCTTACCGCAATTCACAAAAAAAATGTAAAAATCCAAACAAAAGAAACTACTTCTCATAATAATAAAGAGTACTCGGAATTATTCCTAGTAATATTATACCTATTTTTACCCCCGACCAAAACGAGGGGTCTTATAAGTTTGACGTGTGTCTGTGGCATCGTAGCTCCTAAACTAATGAACCGATTTTAATTTAGTTTTTTTTTTGAAAGGTGGCTTGATCGAGAGTGTTCTTAGCTATAATCCAAGAAAATCGGTTCAGCCGTTTGAAAGTTATCAGCTCTTTTCTAGTTACTGTAACCTTCACTTGTCGGGGATGTTATAAATTTTTAATTTACACTTGTATCATCCTGTCGCGCACAAACATTGGAACATAAACATTGGAAAATTGTAACATTGGAAGTCACAGGCAATCTCTAGTTATGTACTATTTGACAACAATTTCAGTTAGCAGTAGTTTAACTGAATAATTAAAGCACGGCTCTTGACATTGATTAAGTGGTGGAAGCAGAGTTATTAGTGGGTGGATTTAGATGGAGGATAACGTAAGTTATTCCGCTTAAGCAGCTAGTACAGTGACGTAAGTATATTAAGAGGCCAACACTGACCTACTAATGGGAATACGCTGGACTTGCGATTGCCGATCTTTTTTCGAAGTAACTTGGCGTACCTTTTCCTTGTATAATATTAGTACGCCCGTTTCAGTGTCCATAGCTTCCAACAAACCTATCAGCAACCGCCAACATTTAAGCATAATATTTTTACTCACAAAATATCGATAAGAATTCTATATTGTAAGTTACGTCATTGTAGTTCTCATATTGTGTGTAGAAGGGAAGATAAACCGATCGCGTGTGTGAACGTAACCGCATTCAATCGGGAGTGCAGTCTGAAAGGCTTTGCCAATGGCGGAGTGTATTTACTCGATACAGACTGCAGGGGAATATATCTTGTGTGACAGAGATGAAAAGATAAAAGTGCTAAGAATTTTATATTATAAGTTACGTCATTGTAGTTCCCATATCGTGTGTCGAAGGGAAGATAAACCGATCGCGTGTGTGAACGTAACCGCATTCAATCGAGAGTGCAGTCTGAAAGGCTTTGCCAATGACGAAGTGTATTTACTCGATACAGACTGTAGGGGAATATATCTTGTGTGACAGAGATGAAAAGATAAGAGTGATAAGAACTTTATATAACAAGTTACGTCATTATAGTTCTCATATCGTGTGTACAAGGGAAGATAAACCGATCGCGTGTGTGAACGTAACCGCATTCAATCGAGAGTGCAGTCTAAAAGGCTTTGCCAATGGCGGAGTGTATTTACTCGATACAGTCTGCAGGGGAATATATCTTGTGTGACAGAGATGGAAAGATAAGAGAGCTAAGAATTTCATATTTTAAGATACATCATTGTAGTTCCCATATCGTGTATCGAAGGGAAGATAAACCGATCGAGAGTGTGAACGTAACCGCATTCAATCGGGAGTGCAGTCTGAAAGGCTTTGCCAATGGCGGAGTGTATTTACTTGATATAGACCATAGGGGACTAAGTTTTGTTTGACAGAGATGGAAAGATAAGAGTGTTAAGAATTTCATATTTTAAGATACGTCATTGTAGTTCCCATATCGTGTGTCGAAGGGAAGATAAACCGATCGAGAGTGTGAACGTAACCGCATTCAATCGAGAGTGCAGTCTGAAAGGCTTTGCCAATGGCGGAGTGTATTTACTCGATACAGTCTGCAGGGTAATATATCTTGTGTGACAGAGATGGAAAGATAAGAGAGCTAAGAATTTCATATTTTAAGATACATCATTGTAGTTCCCATATCGTGTATCGAAGGGAAGATAAACCGATCGAGAGTGTGAACGTAACCGCATTCAATCGGGAGTGCAGTCTGAAAGGCTTTGCCAATGGCGGAGTGTATTTACTTGATATAGACCATAGGGGACTAAGTTTTGTTTGACAGAGATGGAAAGATAAGAGTGTTAAGAATTTCATATTTTAAGATACGTCATTGTAGTTCCCATATCGTGTGTCGAAGGGAAGATAAACCGATCGAGAGTGTGAACGTAACCGCATTCAATCGAGAGTGCAGTCTGAAAGGCTTTGCCAATGGCGGAGTGTATTTACTCGATACAGACTGCAGGGGAATATATCTTGTGTGGCAGAGATGGATAGAGATGAGAGTGATAAGAATTTTATATTGTAAGTTACGTCATTGTAGGTCTCATATCGTGTGTAGAAGGGTACAATGGTACATGCATTCGACGATTTAAAAGTACTTGTAAAAGTTGAATTAAATAAATAATATTTTTATTTATTTAAGTATGACTGTATGACATCTTCAATACAAAGATCACAAGGCAACCAGGAATACTTACACTCCTATCTCATATTATTATTCAAAGAAACAAACACAAAAATTAGAGCTACCTAATAGTGAATTACATTTGACAACTTCTTGAAAAGATAACTGATGAAAGTATTTTTACCCCCGACCGAAAAAGAGCGGTGTTATAAGTTTGACATGTGTATCCGTGTATCTATGTATCTGTGTATCTGTCTGTGGCATCGTAGCTCCTAAACTAATGAACTGTAATGAAATGAATAAGTATTTTTTTCTTGAAAGGTGGCTTGATCGAGAGTGTTCTTAGCTATAATCCAAGAAAATCGGTTCAGCCGTTATAAAGTTATCAGCTCTTTTCTAGTTACTGTAACCTTCACTTGTCGGGGGTGTTATAATTTTAAATTTACACTTGTACACAATTTGATACTGAACTTAGTTTTATCCCAGAATCCAGATTAGGGATTATAATCACTCCCATCTCGTTGGTCTGGCAATGGCTCTTGAAAGAAATGCTACTTTATACCCAAAGTTTTTACTGTACTTTTTTAGTATAAAACTGTATAAAGTTTAAAAAATATGCGGTCGTAAATTTCCAACTTTTGACTTGTGATTTTCTACACCAGTGGGACTCATTGTAACTTTTACATAACTACTCGTTGTGCCATGTAAAACTAAATTAAGTATTTTTATAACGCCAGAATAAAACTATTATGGTAACTACATTCTGTTATCTACTATACTATAGGTTATTTTTTTTAATTATATAGACTAGCGCTTGGCTGCAATCAGACCTGCTAGCAAGTGATGATGCAGCCTCAGATGGAGCGCGCTTGCCTAGAAGTTACCTATAACTATCTAACTATATAACTAGGTAACTACTATACAACAATGGTGATAAACTCAGCCGAACTTCAATGAAAAGAGTCAAATAACACTAACGACACGCTAGAAAAAAAATAGATTGCAGTCAGCAGTCGGAGACGGCAATATAAGTAAATTAAAAATTTATAACACCCCCGACAAGTGAAGGTTACAGTAGCAACTAGAAAAGAGCTGATAACTTTCAAACGGCTGAACCGATTTTCCTTGGATTATAGCTAAGAAAACTCTGGATCAAGCCACCTTTAAAACAAAAAAAAAACTGAATTAAAATCGGTTCATTAGTTTAGGAGCTACGATGCCACAGACAGATACACACGTCAAATTTATAACACCTTTCTTCTTGGGCCGGGGGTTAAAAACAAATAACTTATAAAAAACTAAGTTTTAAGATTTTGCAAGAGAAAATTGTATTTCAAGCAGTCAAAGATGAAAGAATAACAAATCCAGTTATTCAAAGTCGACTAAAAGCAAACCAAAAGAAGGAACGCTTCATAAGTCTATTAACAAGAAAAGCAAAAAAAAAACGTACATTTTGAGGAACCATCACTAAAAAGGAAAAGTTTGGAGCACAGATCATGAAGCCAGATAAATACGCTTGGACAGCGCCTAATCCACATCCATACTAATATTATAAATACAATAGCATGTCTGTCTGCTAGCATTTTCATGGCCCATCTGTTGAACCCATTTTGAAAAAAATTGGTACAGAGGTACCTTGCATCCCAGGGAGGGACGTAAGCTACTTTTATCCCGAAAAACCAATGAATTCTCACAGGATTTTTAAAACCTAAATTCACATGAATGAAATCACCGGCATCAATTTGTAGAAAAATAAAAAAGAATTTTAATATAATAATAAAATAAAATAATAATAAAAGACACATTTTTTTTGTTATACTTATTCATAATTAGAATCATTTATTCAAACTAGATACTATTGTAAATCTTTTGTGATAATCAATTACGTAAACTTAAAACTAAAGCTACGAGGGTTCCAAAAGCGTCCAAGTCTGAGAAGAGCCCACAACAAACTCAGCCAGGTATTTTATATCGAAAAAAGACCTTCCATAAACATTAAAATGTACAAATAACCGTACAATCCATCAACATTCAGACCATTAGGCACAACTCAACTATACCGTGTCAATATATCGACAAACACACACACAAAGTGAGTACACGTGGGCACATAAGACCTCTCACTCGAGCCATGTAGTATACTTAATGAAAAAGGGTTATCTTTACAAGGGTTTGCCGATGCCGACGACATCGTAGAGTGCCACTTCTGATTTCGCAGGTAAATGCCTCCCATTGCCTTTGTAGAAAATTTCTTTCAGACTCTGATTTCTTTATTGAATTGATATTTTACATCTGGATTTTCTCAAGAATAGATTTCTCTAGAATTAATATTGAAATCCCTATTGTGGCTGAGTTTGTTGTGGGATTCTTATTATTCACGGTGTGTTTAGAACCCTAATATGTTGAATAAAATATGTATAATATTTTCAAGTTCTAATAATATAATACAATAATTATATTTTCAATAAAATATGATTTCAGTATTTGCAATATAAAACGGATAATTTAGTAAGTTAAATCTTGATTATAACAAACTAAGAATATAAATATTATAGAAGTTATGAATAAATACTAAGCCAAAATAATTCATGTGTTTCCAAAAAGGAGACCATCACACCTCCTCACAGTTTGAAAAAAAATTGAAACATTTCCTCTTACTCTACCAGAATATTTTTTTGGAGATTCTTGACCTTCTTAAGGAAAAATATAATATTATTATGTCTGTATTTACCACGTTCGGGAAATAGACATAGATTATACCAAATATCGAAAATTATGATCTCAGCAATCAAATATGTTTCGCAATCAAAATTTTGCAACGTTAAATTATTACAGCGACATTTTACAGCTGTAATAGCCCATATCGATGCTAATTTGTGCATTAATGTCGGAATGGGGGAAAACGGGCAGTATAATAAGGGGGGGTTAAATTGGTAGTGTTTGACGCGCTGCATATAGAATTTAGCAAATCGACCATGGTGATGTGTTCATTCAAACGTTTCAATTTGCATAAATTCTACTACTATCAAAATTATACACGAGGTTTTATTACCCGACCACGGCAAAGCCACAAGGAAGGGTTATGATTTTAGCAGTCTATGTATGTATGCATATTATGTATGTTTGTACTTATAAAATTCTATGTTTGGTCTAGGTCAACGGGAAGTACCCTATAGGTTTCTTAACAGACACGATGGACGGACGGACGGACAGACAGACAGACAGACTACAAAGTGATCCTATAAGGGTTCCGTTTTTCCTTTTGAGGTATGGAACCCTAAAAATGACCCCGGATGGGTTCGAAACTAGTCGGGCTTACATCGACTAAATAGGTGAGTATAGCTGTTCTATTATAAACTTATAATATTAAATTCCCAAGTAGTGCACTTAAAAATACCGAATTTGCTATAAAAATCCCACAAATGATACATAGCTGCCTTATAATATCAGCGCGGTATTTCGAAGACATTCAACGTAAATCCCCACTGAAAGTGTGCCGTCGTGTACCGAATAAAAATTTCAAGAGAATCGGTCTTAGGACAAATCCGGCGCCGAAATACGACGAACTCCAAAGTTTTCAGAATGGCAAATGAGCTGATGAAATAAGTGATGTCTTACTGCGAATGACTGATACAAGACGAAGCTTAAACCTTTTTGGGAAACAGAGAGATAAGTATATGTAAGGGTCCATTAAAATTCATACAGTTTTTAAAATTTTTCATAAATCACACTGAATTTAAAGTTAGTTAATAGTTATTGATTTATAGTTAGGTGGACTGAAGAGGCAAAGAATAGGGAATGGTGAAAAACGCCTTTGGTGGAAAATGGTGAAAAACGGAAGGACGCCTTTGCCCAGGCGTGGGACAGTACAAACTAATTAAGATTAGATTAGATTATGTATTTTTTGTACTTAAATATTATTTTTTGCGATGTATAATAGGTTATTTGAATAATTATAAAATTTTGTATGAGTCAATTTTAATCAAAATTTATTATATAAAGTCGATTTCGTCCGTGTGGATTTAGATTTTCTAAAAAAACCAAAGGAACGCGTTGAATTTCCGGGACAAAAAATTTTAATTTACGAAAAAACAACAATTTTTAAATTAAAACAAAAAGGAACATTTTTGTGGAAAAAAAATATTTAGATATGATTGCAAAATCCAATTAAAGGAATGAGCAATTATTTCCCTGACAAAACAATAACTCAGGTGGCCGATGCTCGTAATTTCTTCATCATTTTCATGTCGCGTTAACGAAGTGAAGTTTAAATTGATTTTAATGAGAGCCCCTTCGTCAATAATGGGGTATTAAATTATAATATTTTGCACATTACATTTTGTAACGACAACAATTGCTTATTAATTTTGAGCCTTCTTCTTAGAAGGACAAGTTTCAATGTCCCTTGTGATATTGATATTAAAATTCAATTAAGGTACACTTGTTTGTGGCGTGGAGATTAAGGTCTCGCAGTCTTCGGTAAAATGGACATGGAAACTTCGGAGCACGTACCCTACTTTGGGAACTTGGGAAATTACCTTGGAGTCATTCGGGAGTTGGAACACTTATACATCTGGGTGTTGTTACCAAATCCAAAGCAATCAGGTTTATAGGGTTTCTAATGATAACTGTGAATTAACCTAAGAGTCGAAATCTCGTTCTGTTAAAGAGTTGTACCTACCTATGCAGAAGGATCTGGGAATCCACCGCATTATTATCCCAAGAGAACTTCTACCATTACAGGATTAATGGAAGGGGGTAACGACCCTCAGTAATGAGGAATAACGACTATAGAGAGATGTTTTTTATATTCAAACGAATAAATTGTTTCATTTCATGGACACTTTAATAACATTTTAACAGCACAAAGAATAAAAATAATGAAAGCATTCAATTCTAATTTAGAAGTGAATGTTGCAGTAACAAAAGAAGCGAATCCAAAAAGTTAAATTGAAATTCACTAAGGATCCGAGCTACCTATATCGGACGGTGACATAAGTTATATTCGTCATTCAATTCACGTTACTCGTTAACTCCTAACAAGGGTAATTAGCTTAAAACAATTCTCTATCTTTTAATACAATCGCTGTCCGAACTCCCATAAAGTTTTTAATAATGTTTCCGAAGTTTGAGAGAACTTTAGAGACAAAGTCGCCTGCGACGGATTATATGAATAGGTTTTGGCGAAACAATAGTACTTACCTACTAGGTATATGGCTAATTCTGTTGTACGCAATCTCTAAACTAAACTAAATTCATCATCATCATCGTCAACTGTTGCCGGCTCACTACTGAGCACGCGTCTCCTCTCAGAAAGAGAAGCATCATTTTCCCCCTCCAATATGGGTAACTTCAAGTCAAGAGTAAGATATGCATTTTCTAGACAAGCGCATTCTATCTTAGGCTGCATCATCACTTGCCAGCAGGTCTGATTGCAGACGAGCGCTAGTCTATAAATTAAAAAAAAAAAGTTTGGTCATAGCCTATCAGACGGACAGACGGACGGACAGCGGAGGCTTAGATATAGGGTCCCGTTAGCATCCTTACGGTGGTTGGTTGTTACGGAACCCTATACAACAGGGTTACAACAACCCTAACAGTCAAATCCTTGTTGAGATTAGAATTTTTAGAAAAGATTGAAACCCTTTATAAATTATTGAAGTCATTTAAATGACATTTGACTCATTTTGATATGACTTTAGCGCTTTAGCGCTTAAAGTCTAACAGTCTTATTCATAAAAATTTGTAGAAGCTTTATTAGCTTGTTATAAGCAAAGTTCTCAAAAACATGATTCATAAACGTTCAATAGTGCTAAAAGTGTTCAATAACGGCTCCATAACTTATAACAGGCTGAACCCTACTATAAACCTTTATTAAAGAATAAGATGGCCGCCGTCTTGTCTTAACAGCTGATAATTTGTTTGGAAGTGAGGTTATTTTGTTTTGGTTGATTCTAGTGTCATTGCATTGTCATTATTATTTATACGTTATTTATTCTGGATTCGAGAGGCTGTGGTAATTAACTAGAGTTGCAAGTTTTAATTGCCATAAGATGCTAGGGACGGACGTCGTGAAGTAGGTACCTAAAAGTTTCTACCTAATTTCGAAGTTTCTTTTCATGTAATCATTCTTTTACATAGGTATGTGATTTCTTCTAACGTAAGAAATATGGCGGTGATGCAGCTCAGTACCTAACTACATAAACCGAGAAGGATTTGGGTAAAAAAAGGGCTGGCTCATTTTTTGCGCAACGGATCAGCCTGGCTGTCAAGCGTGGAAATGCAGCCAGTATTCTTGGCACCATTCCACACGGGCATGATTTGTATAGTAATTAGATAAGGCTAGCTTTAAGTTTTATTGTAATATTTTCAATTAAAAAAAAAAAAGGATTTTATTCCATGAATGTCCAGGTACTGTATCTAAATTCTAATACATACTTTTACCTAATACATCTTTTTTTTTTAAATAGTATAGTAAAATCTAACGCTAATTTCTAAATTCCTTCCTGTTTCCATTTTTATAATTAAATAAATCGGAACAAAACTCCGAACGATAATACCTAACTATCCTCCAGAACTCAGACAATTGACCGAAATTCGAAAACAAATGTCACACCTGCGTCACTTTTCTGTGTAGAGCCCAGTTTTTTTGCAATTTTGTCTATGAATTCATCAGAACGACAACATAACAAAGCGAAACTAGCCTATAGCGAGAATTTAGTTGTGAGAGGTTTATTGAACCTTTATGAATAAAGAAAGTTATGAAACGTTTAATAGGCCTAATGAGCATTTTAGCTAATGAACGTTTTAAACCTATATTAAGGGATTTTTATGAATAAGACTGTTAGTGTAATTTGTATATTACTTAAGAGGGCTCTCTCCGTCACTCGTTTCATACAATCGTAGTTCCAATTTCACTTGAATATTAAGCAACCAAAGTCCATGAAATTTTGCAGACATATTCTAGAAACTAATATTTATGTTTGTGGTTTTCCAGATTTCTGTTAAAATATTCGGTTTCAAAGTTACGCGGTCTTAAACATTTACATACAAATCTTTGAGCCCCTGTAATTTTAAAACTACATATTTTTAGAAAAATCTAAAACACCACAGACACAGATATTAGTTTCTAGAATATGTCTGCCAAATTTCATGGACTTTGGATGCTTAATATTCAATTGAAATTGGAACTACGATTGTATGAAACGAGTGACGGAGAGAGCCCTGTTAAATACTTTCTATAACTATTATATTATATTATCCTTGTCTATATATCGACTATATATAGACACCTACTACGTTAAAATTAAGTAAGACATCTCAACAGTTCCATTTGCAGTAAACAAAAGACCCCATACAAGTTGATGGAATTACTCAAACTTCTTTTGTTCCCGAAAGTACCCTCGTAACACGCATCTTGAGAACATTATATAACTACCTTGAACTACAGTATTATTTGCTAGTTATCTCCCATATAAATTTTATTGGCCCCCCATCAAAAGAATATCAACCTAATGGCAATATAATTACGGGGTAATGTTGTAAAACGAATTTCCACGAGGAAGGTAGAAGAAAACTTTAGTGCGTCATAAATAGGGGAATGAAAAATGGAACAAAAATAGCTAGTTTGTTGTGGCCATGTATTTATGTTTTTAGGAAGCATTATCTTTTATGTCTACGTCATTTTGTCTTTTTATATTTTTATTTTTAAGCTCCCTAGACATTATTATTGTAGAGCCAATAAAATAAGCTACACAAGTAAGGAAAATAATAATTATTATTGGCAAAATATAACCTTGCCGTCGTTCAGTCCCACAGGTGATACTTTAATGATCTTTTTTAGACATTTAACAGGGCTCTCTCCGTCACTCGTTTCATACAATCGTAGTTCCAATTTCATTTGAATATTAAGCAACCAAAGTGCATGAAATTTTGCAGACATATTCTAGAAACTAATATCTGTGTCTGTGGTGTTTTAGATTTTTCTAAAAATACATAGTTTAAAAATTACAGGGGCTCAAAGATTTGTATGAAAATGTTTAAGACCGCGTAACTTTGAAACCGAATATTTTAACAGGAATCTGGAAAACCACAGACATAGATATTAGTTTCTAGAATATGTCTGCAAAATTTCATGGACTTTGGTTGCTTAATATTCAAATGAAATTGGAACTACGATTGTATGAAACGAGTGACGGAGAGAGCCCTCTTAAGAGGATCGTCTAGTTGTAAATTTTCATACAAAAAACGATAACCTTGTTCTCCCCGTCAACCTATCAAAAACTTCACAATTCCAATACCGTTCCAAAGGATCTACACGGCCATCTGGAAAAATTCCAGGCAATTAACAATCAATGTTACAATGCAGTGCTACTGACCCACTGTCCCTTCCTCGCCTTTATTATGGTTATCGTACTTCACAAATTTTCTTCCTCGTAGCTAAGTAGCAAGCCGTATAGTTATTGCTTCCTAGCATCATTGGCTGTAAATAACCACAAATAAATTTTTCAATAATGATTTTTGAAGGTTTTATTTTATCACCTAATCTTGTCAATATAGCCAAGAACTTATTTTCTTACCATAAAGTAGGTAACTGTCGTAGAAACAAGAGAAAAAAACCTGTTAAAATCTTAACAATTCCAATACCATCCCAAAGGATCAACACGGCCATCTGGAAAATCCCAGGCAATTAACAATCAATGTTACAACGCACTGCTATTGACCTACTGTCCCTCCCTCGCCTTTATTATGGCCATCGTACTTCACAATCCCCGTTTTCGTAGCTCGTTAGCCCAAACCGTGTATTATCCTTTACGGCCACGCCAACAATAATGTTGTGGGTATAAACTGCCCCGAGGAACTAGTGTAGTTATCGCCATTTTAACACGTGTATTTTTAAAATATATTTAGAACTGCTGGCTTATTACCGTATACAGTGGTTTAAATAGGCGGCTACGACTAGGTATAGTCGCGACAGGTCGAGATGGCAATCGGGGTATGAAGCGGGGGACGCCCCGCACGTCATCTCCGCTATCCCGCACCGGCTTAGTGCGGGGGCTGTGTGGGTGTTTGAGGCGTCCCCACCTCGATTGCCATCTCCCGTATGTAATAGTACGTGACAGGTCTAAGACAGAAATGGGCTAGAGGTCCGAAAGTTGGAATTTGTTTGGGTCGGCCCTCAATCTTCAATTTGAATCTTAGGAAGTACGATAATAGCATATTACAGATTACTGTAGGAGTCGAAAATAAATTTTGAAATTCGCCATCTTGGTATTTTATTATTTGTCGTTATTACAGCAACTCTCTACCTGTTACGGTTCTTGAAATTCAGCCCGCTGACAGATAGAGAGACGGACAGATGGATAGACAGTGGAGGCTAATACTCACACTCTTCGAGTACGGAACCCTAGAGATCTCTAACACTGAACCCAATAACTAAAGTTTAGGTAACTAATAAAAATAAAACAGTGCAATTTTGAGTAACGATAGCGTCAGCTGACACTAAAGCGGGCAGTGAAAAACAGGCGATAACTACACTAGTTGGTGGCCGTTCACTTCCACAACATTAATGTTGAGCGCGGACTATAAAGAATAATACGCGATTCGGACTAACGAGCGACGTGAACGAGGCAAATGTAATGGCGTGGCCGGGAATAGTAATTGATAGTGGGAGATCTTTACTTGTACCACTCGTAGCCTGTGAAATTCATTAGAATACAAGTGTAAATTAAAAATTTTCAACACCCCCGACAAATCATTTTTAAATAAATAATTATGTATATCTAAGCAACGTCCATCTTGGCAGCTTGACATTTGTCAATTGACACTTGAATATTAAGAACCTAAGGGTTATCTAACCTTCTTTTCTACAAGAAAACTAGAAAATAGCTGATAACTTTTAAACGGCTGAACCAATTTTTTTGGATTATAGCTAAGAACACTCTCGATCAAGCCACCTTTCAAACAAAAAAAAGTAAATTAAAATCGTTTCATTCGTTTAGGCGCTACGATGCCACAGACAGATACACAGATACACAGAAACACAGATACACACGTCAAACTTATAACACCCCTCTTTTTGGGTCGGGGGTTAAAAATGCAGACCATAGTTCTGTTAAATGGTTAGAAGAGCAGATCTTTCCTAGTACCTAACACTCGTAGCCTGTGAATGAAATGAAGACCCTATTTCTCTTAAAAGGTTACGGGAATGAGATCTTTACTTGTACCACTCGTAGCTTGTGAAATTCATTAGAATAAAATGAAGACCCTAGTTCTCTTAAAAGATTACGGGAGTGAAATCTTTGCTCTCGTAGCCTGTGAAAGTCATTAGAATAAAATTCTCGACTATAATCTCGATCGAGAACAAAATGCAGACTTTAGTTATATTATAGGACACCAGAGAACGGTAGATCACCCATAAAATAGACAGAATCAGTAAGGTCAGCAATGGACGTCTCTTTTATTTGAGTGCACTGAATGCAGCCATCAGGGAGAAATGGAATCTCTGTGAAGAGCGTAACGACAAAGAACAAGAGGTTCTGTTAAATGGTTATGAGAGCGAGACCTTTACTTGTACTACTCGTAGCCTCCACACGTTCCTCGTGAAATCCATCACACTTGCAGATGTAGAGGCATGCAGCCTCTTTTAAGACCGACAGCTGCAAAGTGTGTTGCTTTCTTCGCAGCTGCCGGTCTTAAAAGAGGCTGCATGCCTCTGCATCACCCCCCTACGGAGTGAAAAAGAAGAGAAGCTGCATGCCTCTACACAGGTAAGTCACGATACAAACTCAGGTGAGGTTTGACTTGACTTGATGGAACTTATGTTATAAGTGGAGGGGAAAATGAAAGTCGGAAGTATTCCATACATTAGCGATGCGAATCAGAACAAGTCCAAAAAAATGTGTGTCTGTCTGTTTGCTACCTTTTAAAGGCCCAACAGTTTAACTGATTCTGATGAAATTTGGTACAGAGTTAACTTATATCCCCGAGACGGACTTAGGTTACTTTTTATCCCGGAAAATCAAACAGTTCCCACGGGATCTTTGAAATCCTAAATCCACGCGGACGTAGTCGCGGGCATCCTCTAGTATTACAATATGTAGATTGTAGACTCAAGGTCATCAATTAGCGTTTTTGAAGACTTGCGATTTTTGCAGGATTTACTGTAAAACGTAAATAACTCGTATCATATTCTACAGTAATTAGCACGGTTTCAATCAAGCGATCTACCAAACAAAGAGGTGTGCTTAGATTCCGGGGAAAAACAAACTAAACGGGGAGAATATCCTCTCAAGACGGACAATGGCAGTGTAGTTTAGTAAATGTATAAACCAGCTAGCCGGACCCCTGTCGCTTTACATTCAGCTAACAATGGCTTAGGCCCGAGATGTCAAGTTACGTTGGCAACGCGTCACGCCGAAGACAATGGGCACAAACATTAATAACTTTCTTTGTTTCAACCCTGTGCTTAAGATGCTGAATGGCGATGGATTAATAGATATTAAAAACTGAGTGTTGTGAATTTCGAAGCTTTGTGGGCTCTATTTAAACACGAGTCGGGGCCTTATTTGAACTGTTTCGAATTGTGTTTTGCTTTTTATTACCAACTTTAATAACAGACTGTGGATTATAATATTTAGGAATGATTTTTAGGGTTCTGTATTTCAAAAGGAAAAACGGAACCCTTATAGGATCACTTAGTTGTCTGTCTGTCCGTCCGTCCGTCGTGTCTGTCAAGAAAACCTATATGGTACTTGCCGTTGACCTAGAATCATGAAAATAGGCAGATAGGTAGGTCTTATAGCACAACTAAAGGAATAAATCCGAAAACCGTAAATTTGTGGTTAGGTACATCATTAAAAAAAAAAAATGTGTTTCAATTTCCATAGTAAGATAACTATACCAAATGGGGTAACATATCAAAGGGCTTTACCTGTATATTCTAAAATAGATTTTTATTTATTTTTATGCATAATAGTTTTTGATTTATCGTGCAAAATGTCGGAAAAAATACACGAGTACGGAACCCTCGGTGCGCGAGTCCGACTCACACTTGGCCGGTTTTTATATTTGCATGACTTCGAGTAACTTATTTACGGAACGTTTATTGGTGTCAGTCAGCTGTATTATTTGCAATATATTGTGAACTTTTAAAAATACAGGATTTAAAAAAAAACTAGTTTTTTTCATTGTATCTTGTCAGTAATCATCAGTAGGTAATATCACCTGTCTTTGTTTTTGCTAGCGTTCTGGGTACACCCTATATACTACATAGTTTGATATACCCGTGCCCCGCCCGCAACAATGGTAAACATGATACTGAAGGCTCTAGGGGAGATCATTCTGTTGTCTAATAATCCCGGACAAGTCCATTCTTAGAGTACCCTCTTAATTAAAACAAGAACGGCTTTTGGATGGGAAAATGTTTTTGGCCCAAAAGGCCGAATTGGAATCGTGAGTTGCGACTTTTTCCTCCGGATGTAGCGTTTTATTGTAATTATTACCCTAATTTTAAAAAAAGTCGTTATCTCAGAAATTTTTCAATAGCTCCATAATTTTTGAGCCGAGATAGACTAATGGTTAAGCCGTCCGCATCTTATTCGGGAGGTCGGATGTTCGAACTTTTCGGAGTTAGGTTTGTGCGTTTTAAGCGATTATCACTTGCTTTAATGGCAAAGGAAACATTGTGAGGAATCCTGCATGCCTGAGACCTCTCCATAATGTTTTCAAAGGTGTGTGAAGTCAACCAATTGATTGGCAAAAGAACCTACGCACGAAGAATTACCGTCGAAATCGGCGGGAAATACCTAGTCACTATCAATATTATAAATGCGAAAGTATGTTAATTTGTTGGTTTGTTCGTCAATACGCCGCAACGGAGCAACAGATCGGCTTGATTTCTTGCATGTGTAATTATCCCAGAGGATTTTTAAAAACTTAACCACGCGAATAAAGTTTGCGGGCAATTTGCTAGAATTGTACAAAAGGTTATACCTTTTCAACTAATTAGTGCAAAAAAATGAATATTTAGGTATTTGCTTTTAGTCGTATATCAATCAAAAGACATGTTTTAAAAGCTATTAAAATAATTTGATATTAGAAATTATTAATATTAATTAGGTGCTCTCTTCTCTTTTATAAAACGTTAAAAGCAAAAAGCGAAACACAGAACTAGACCCTTAAACCGGAAAGTTATTAATGAATTAATTTTGCTTAATGAACTTTCTAATAGCTAATTAGGGAGCTCGGATGTTGTGAATATTAGATACCTAATTAAATTTAATATTTTAAGTAAATTGAGGGAAAATGAAATGAAAACATAATTTTAATTGTGTATATGTACTTAAAGTTAGAAAGGTTCTATAATGTAACGGTTATGTTCACGATAGTTTGAACATTAAAATAGGTTCTATTCACATTATTCTAGATTTTTCAAGTAATATTTTCTAAGTAGCGATTTGAGAGTAAATTTTGAAATTTTTAAAAACGGAAGTGCCTAATGTTCCTATTATTTACAATGACCGCCATCTTTTATAGGGGTTTAGAGTACCAAGTAGTTTTTGCCATAGATTAAAAGCCCTTTTTTAGGGTTCCGTACCTCAAAGGGAAAAACGGAACCCTTATAGGAAAAAATCCGAAAACCGTTTTGTGCTTACATCACAAAAAAAATTATAATGTGGAACAAACAAATAATTTGTAAAAAATAGACTATGTCCATCCCAGGCATGTAAGCTAACTCTAACAAAATTTCGTAAAAAGCCGTGAAAAAGTAGCAGATAGACAGACAGACAGAAGCATTTTTGCATTAATAATACCTGTTAGTACGGATTTGTAGTGATTCTACTAGGGAATGTAGAATAATCCATTCACTAGATTTTTCCAATAGTTTAGTAAGAGATAGCTGGTCATAATTACCTAATAGATAATAGAATGTACAGTGATCATGTAATCGTTCTATAATATTCCTGTATATTTCTAACAAGGAGAATACGTAACAAAATCGATTATGCAAAAAGAACGCTGGGACAAATTCTGTCGTAACTCGAAATAAAAGATTTTCGTCGCGCCATACATTACCTGTAAACCTCATTTTTAAGCCGTATCCACACTTCCTGATCTTCCCGCGCGGCCATTATGCCGCCCCCCTCGTTCCGGGGCAATTTGCATAATTTTTCCTTCCCGAATTTTCAGTTATTTTCGTTTATTCCACGTTTAACGTGTAGCAGAGCGTTCCCGGTTGCTCGTCCCTTCCTAAATGGACATTATGGGTATATTAACGCTATTAGGTTGCCTACGCACATTAAGATATCATCTGGATTATTTGGTTTGTAATTTAGCTGCTGAGTGCTGGCAGATTAATATTATTAAAAAAATATGTCCACTAAGGCCTCATTTACACGAGATTATAAGTAGAAGAATTTATGTATTCCCAAGTATCTGTGCACACGTAAAAAAACGTTGACATGTGAATATAATATACTTGGGAATACATTCATTCCATTTGGGTGCTATTTTACCGGACGTTAAAAATCTCTCATGTAAATGAGGCCTTACGTATTGCTGTTCCAAAAATCGCGCATCACACTAAAATTACTAACTCAAAATAATTTTAGTGTAATTTTACAAAATCCTTGAATTAAAAATACTAGGTGAAACACTATCGTCAAAATTATAAAAATATTTCAATGTTTAAACTGTCGTGAGTGATTTCCATTATAAGTATAGAATGTAACGGCTATACTTACGTATTTTCATCGACTAAATACCTGATCATAACCGTTATATTAAATACTAGAGGATGCCCGCGACTTCGTCCGCGTGGATGTAGGTTTTTGAAGAACCCGTGGGAACTGTTTGGTTTTCCGGCATAAAAAATTGTCTATGTCAATTACATGGACGCAAGCTACCTCGGTACCAAATTTCATACAAATCGGTTGAGCGGATGGGTCTTTACGAATCCCGTGGGAACTGTTTTTCTCGATTCTCGATTTTCCGGGATAAAAAGTAGCCTATGTCCGTCCCCGGAATATAAGCTAACTCTGTACCAACTTTCGTCAGAATCAGTTAAACTGTTGGGCCGTGAAAAAGTAGCAGACAGACAGACACACTTTCGCATTTATAATATTAGTATGGATAAGTAATTATACTTTAATGATGAAAGTATAATTGCTATACGATTCTCAAAGAAAGAGATTAGCAAATCTTTCTTCCCCCACTTAACGCAGATAAAGCTGAACTTATTCATGATCCTCTCTACCCGTCTCTGTCGCAAGAGACTTAATTTAATCTCGTTAATTATACAGTAATAACCGTGTCCCGATATCTATGGCTTCGCGGGATTATGTCGTCACGTTTTAATTGTTTTAATGAGCGCTCTTGTAGAACGCGAAAGCTTTGTATGTGAGAGATCGATAGTTAAATCCGCCTGTTCCTTAATTCTTAGGTTGAAATTTATAGAGCACACTTTGATTTTGCTTAGACTTAAGTCTCGGTTAAAAGGAGATAGATTTATGCCAGCGGTATAACGCTGTCTCGTTTTAATAGTGTCTTAACTCTGAGTAAAGTCAAAGTGGACTCTAAAGCCTTTTATTTTAAGTCATAGATTTTTTTCGGATCGAGTATACTGCGTAGGCATTGTGGGTTGTACCTCCATCGTTCAAACAAATTATTTGTCATAGATGCTCGCCCGGTAACCCTGAACCTAACCTGTCTTTAACCACTAGGCTATCGCGGTTATACGAATCGATTACGTAGCACAAATTATGCACGCTCTATTTATCGAGGAGAGGAATAAATCGTCGAATTTGGGTCATCGTTCGCGTGAAACCGGCGGATTCAATAGACACGCGACGAGTGAAATGTATTGACTGAATTTGCGATGGTGATTTGAATTTGAACAACGGACACCAATTACGCAGACAGCTTACAATTCACAAATTACGTTAAATCTCGGATTTTCAAAAATATTTTTTTTTATCGAGGGCCTCGAGGACAAAGACCCTACAGCTTTACATGCATGTCGCAGCCCTTGGGACTCGCAGTCTCCTTGGTGTACGGGTTCGAAACTAGCCGGCCATTTTTATTTTAAGAATTTTGTGTACCCATCTTCTTCAAAACTACTTCCTCTTCGCTCCATCAAAACGAATCTAATGACGTATAATTTAGCAAGAAACAGTTAAAAATTATTTTGCTATAATCCGCCAACAGAAAAAATCTGTATGGTCAAAATGCAGTTACAAGCTAAGCACCGCTTACCTCCCCAACCAAGCAAAAAAGCCAAGTTCCCAAGCAAGCACTGCCACCACCACTCACATGCACCATCACACAAGACTTTTCCACTACTAATACGACGTATAATTTATCAAAATCGGTTGATACTACGGTACTAATAAGACGTATAATTTATCAAAATCGGTTGGGCCGTTGAGTATAGTAACGAACGGACATAGAAACGGACATACATACATAGATAGATCTATACAGGCCAAACACATAACCCTCCTTTTGGGCATTGCTCTAGTTGAGTAAAAAGATGGAAAGGTACGAAAAATATAAATAAAAAGAAGAGAACAAGTCAAATTTTGAATTTGATTTGAATCTTTACTGATGCAGACTTATTTCTTGCAGTTTCATTTGAGTTCCTCTTGACCTTTTGAATGCAAAGCGAGGCTTTTAATGTAACTGCAAGTTCAGTTGATATTCCCCAGCACTTACAAACTCCACGGAACCATTTTATGAACTCAATGTGATAAATTTCAATGAAACTTTACTGAACTGAACTTTTGTGAATCCACACAATTATTATTATAGAGACAGTCGATATTGAGCTTTGTTAAAATTTAAATTTTTGATAAGATTAAAAAAGCTCGAAACTTCTTGATCTACAATTATTCTCTGAGAAACCTAATACTGTCTTCCCACGGTGCATGATTCTGCGGATTATCACGCACGGCCGACGACCACGGACAGCCACACACTGCGGCACAAGGTTTGGACGACGACGACGAGTCTGCGCTGCCACTAACAATACTCTTCCCATGGTGCGACGGTGCGTGGCTGGTCCGCGCCTATTTGCAATATCACGCACCGTGGGCAGCTGGTATAAAAATGATTTTACAATACCAATTTTAATTTTATTTTATTTATATTTTTTTTTCGATTTCATATTCAACAGGTGACTACCTACCTACTCTGAAGCTGTTTTTTTCTTTTTACAAAATTTTATATGCCTCTTTGTAACGATAATAGGTTTCTATAACTGTGCTAAAGTTCAAATTTACAGCTCTTACAGTTTCTTTTGGCTATATTTCTTATAGCATAATAAACTTGCTGTGAAACACAGATAGATAGACAACTGGGCTGAACGAAATTGTAAGAAATCCTTCCTACTATAGAACCTAAGAAACTACAAAGAAAAGAAAAAGAGATGTAGAGTAAATTCTGTGGTAAGTATTACTAAAATAGGAAATGGATTAAGCTTTTGAGCCAAAAATTATCTGCGATGCAAAGAACAAGATAAAAATGAGTGGAACATTGATTTTTTACACAAACACGCATAAGCTGAAACCTAAATGGAAAACAACGATTTCGCCATTACATTATGACCTTTATTTATAGAGCGATAAGGGTGCTAAATTTATGCATCGTGTTGCTTATAGTCGACTGGCAGCCGTCCAAGGAGGGATGCTTCGGTGCCTTAAGTGTTACACGGAATACTTAGGCAATAGTTTTCGATAACTTTGTCTGGGACTTTGTCTACGAATTACAGCAAGGTTGCATTGTTTATTCCTTTAAGTGACTACGGCCGACCTCGAATTAGAACACTGGGTCAACAAATAGTCAAATTCCTGTTAGAGTTTGTTTAGTAACTAAAATGGTAGTAATATGACTAAGGCGCCAGGAGAAAGCGCTGGACGTCGTGAACGCAGACCTGATAGCCAACAGAATCAGTAAATCTGATGTTCAAGTCCGGGATAAGTCAACGGCAAGTGTAGGAAAGTGGACCACATCTAGGTGGTCTATGAGTTTGTCTATGAGTTACAGCAAGGTTGCATTATAATCAACAAATAGTCAAAGTCCTGTTTTGAGTCCACTGTCCAAGTTAGCCCGCTTCCATCTTAGACTGCATCATTGCTTACCACCAGGTGCGATTGGAGTCAAGGGCTAACTTGTATCTGAATAAATAAATAAACAAGCTTGTTTAGTTATATTACTAACTATACCTATTTACTTTAGTTTTCCTAAGTTTGCTCAAAAGATCTATAGATCTGTTAGATAAACAATATATAAAAGTAAAAGATGACTGATTGACTGATCTATTATCGCACAGCTAAAACTATTAGACGGATCAGGCTAGGGATGCAGATAATGACATAGGCATCCGCTAAGACCGTTTTTTTTACTGAATGTTCTTCTCTAAGGGGGTAAAATAAAGGTTTGAAATTTGTGTGGTCCACACGGTCAAAGTCGCATATAACTCAAATAGGAACAAGTGTAAATTAAAAATTTATAACACCCCCGACAAGTGAAGGTTACGGTAACTAGAAAAGAGCTGATAACTTTTAAACGGCTGAACCGATTTTCTTAGATTATAGCTAAGAACACTCTCGATCAAGCCACCTTTCAAACAAAAAAAACTAAATTAAAATCGGTTCATTAGTTTAGGAGCTACGATGCCACAGACAGATACACAGATACACACGTCAAACTTATAACACCCCTCTTTTTGGGTCAGGGGTTAAAAATATACGCATTTTCAACCGATCCGCGCTTTTACCTATATCAGCCATATCAAGTAAGTTTTCTCCTGCTAACGAGCTTTGCAGTTTTTTTAATGATTTAAGAACCGTGAAAGCTAAGAACAACTTTGCGAAAAAACTTTTTCGCTCGGTGGCACAACTTTGTTGCGAAACTCTAAGAGATTTTTCAGTGAAACAAATTACAGATTGCTGATCAAGTTGAAGCTTGGAGAAAATTTCTCACCTTTATCGTCGATTGCTAACGAATGTAGAAGTTTTTAACTCATAGCGGTGAGCAATGGAATGGCACCTCGTTGTGTATATAACGTAAATACCTAGTGGAATTTTAATATTTTATCTTATATTTTATATTATCTATTCGGTGATAGCCGCATAAAAACGGAACTAGAAATCGATTGACTTCAAAAGCTAGACAGACATATAGAAAGTTTTGTATTTATAACATTAAAATATAAGTAAGGAAAAGTTAATAATTAATAAAATGTATTATAGAAGCAGGCGTTATTTTGCGGAAGTCCATGATATACAAGGACGTTGGTTTGGCGGATTATAGCAAATTAAGCTTTTGGTTCCTTGTTAATAAAATAATGAAAAATAATATTTAAAAACAAGGATTGATAAGATAATAAGGCAACCTTTAAGTTTTATAGTAATATTTTCAAGTACATATGGATTAAACTGTGACTGGTGAAAAATAACATCTTTCTACGGGATAGTCATTATTCTTCATAAGTCACAGGGGACAAATAGGTAATGTGCCAATAATGAATAAAAATGTAGTCATATAAATTGGAACCAAATTCAATAATGTCCCATTAATGAACATCCTCATTAATAAACGTCATATTAAACTACAATTTAAACTAGCCGTCTTTCTTAAATGGAAAAAGAGAACCTTTTATTCATCAACACGTTTAGACTCCTAACTCCTCGTTCGCATTCAGGTACATTTCCAAAGGTCTACAGTTTCCCTGCGACCTACATTTGCTTCGCCCGGACGTCTCAAACAATTCAAGGAGTACTTCAGACATAAGGCCTGCTCCAGATGCGTGGAAAGTCGCATCTATTATTTTGTTCGCGAATCAGTAATGTGTAACTTTGAATGTTATAATATAGAAATAATTATTTAATTCGATTTAGTTTTTCCAAAGTTGCCAACAAACAAAAAAATCCTTTTTCTTTATAATACTGTTATTAAGTAGTATTTGTGAGGGTTTTAACATTTCGAATAGAATAGAATAGATTTTTATTCAAATAAACTTTTACAAGTGCTTTTGAATCGTCAAATAATTTACCACTGGTTCGGAATGCCGTTCCTACCGAGAAGAACCAGCAAGAAACTCGGCGGTTGCTCTTTTTAATTGTTCAATTTACAATAATATATAATAAGTAATTAGCTAGATAATTAAGAGACGCGTCGTTTCGGCCAGTCAGAAAAAAAAAAAAGTTCAATATAAACCTAGGCTAACCTAACCTATGAGAATAGTGTAGAGGTAGACGCCCCTACTCTACCTACCTAGGAACTTTTTTACCTAGGAATAAAAATTCACGGAATCCTAGAACAACCCAAATCACTGGAAACAGTAAGCTTTTTCGCTCTCTCGTAAAGTTACTTATTTTTACTAACATGGTGTTAAAACTTAAACAACGATAGATAGATGGACAAGTGTTTTGTACTATTTACTGATTGTGTAATGTTATGATGGTGTACAATAAAGCATATTTCAATTCATTTATTGAACTGTGCTTTTACAAAGTTCTGCCGAAGAAAACCTTACAACAGATAATTTAAAGGTAACCCAACTTTACACGTCACGTTACACTCATCTAGACCTGCCTTTAAGTGAAAGGTCCGAAGACTTCTAATAAAACGGAACAGCTCTTGAAGGGGAGACGTCAAAACAGCCTAATGAAATTAGGTAGGTAGCCTTTGAAGAACAGTGGAAAGCGACTTCGGATGGGCAATTACATAGAAAACGTCGGCGTCCCCAATTTACATACAATTACTGCAATTCAACATTATCTCTCATTGTCTGTAACTTTCTTGGAATTCGTACTGTTAAAGGACCAATATCCTTGACTTTTGCCCAGTTTTGTTAAGCATTTTGGTAAAAGACGTAACCCTTTTGTAATCTAAACCCACGTATACCTAGACTGGTGTAAGGTAAGATCCAATGTAACATGAATGAAGAATTTGATCAGTGTGGATGTAGCGCGTGTACGATCCGAACATGTACCTACGCGCATTTGTTACCGGCGTACGCACGGACGTAGCATCAGTCCGCTGAAGTAACTGTGTCCATACTTAATTCAGTTCGTGTTCGCGTGTGTTTCAACACAACCCGTCTACACTGAACGCTCTGAGCACACTGCGCGCTTCTTTAGCCGGGTGCAGACGGGTGTAACGTGCAATGTAAGATTACTTGTAATTTAGCGTCAACAGTGTGGATGGCACACGAACTCAAAGCAAATTGTGTACTTACACGAATCTATTATTAAAGTCCAAACGAACACTGCGAGCGCCTTTGTGATCGCGCAAAAAACCGACAGCCGATGGACCAGCCCAAGCGCCGGCGCGAGAATTATACGAAATGTTCTTAGTGCCGTCCAAACGTAGAATTTAATGTAAACCATACATTAGGTACACGTTACACTAGTCTGGACCCGGCTTAAACGTGCACAGTTCGCGCTCGCAAGGCATCCACACTACGAGAATTTGTTACAAAGTGTGTATGTAACATTGCATAATACATTACGCTAATGTGGACGGCAAATTCTTTCATTTCATGTTACCTTACATCGATCTATATGCGGCATAATAATTGATATATGATTATAAAATTAAACACACATCGTATACCTACTCTTGGAACGTACCTACTTACGTAAAATCGCTGATAAACTTTTGAATAACAAGTGTAAATTGAAAATTTATAACACCCCCGACAAGTGAAGGTTACAGTCACTAGAAAAGAGCTGATAACTTTCAAACGGCTGAACCGATTTTCTTGGATTATAGCTAAGAACACTCTCGATCAAGCCACCTTTCAAACAAAAAAAAACTAAATTAAAATCGGTTCATTAGTTTAGGAGCTACGATGCCACAGACAGATACACAGATACACCGATACACAGATACACACGTCAAACTTATAACACCCCTCTTTTTGGGTCGGGGGTTAAAAATAAAATAGACATAAAGGTCAGGCAATAATTTGTTTATTACAAGAATTATAAATTTTGGAATCTGGAACAGAATATTATTTCAAAGGATACATAATACAGGGAATATCGAAGAAAATCCTGAAAGTTTACTTTGACCGCTCCATCCTCTAATAACATAACTTACCATAGGTATGATAATTAATATTATTCTACTTCTACACGTGTAAAAACAAATGCATTATTCTCAATGGTGTTAGCCGTTTCCAGCGATTTTGTTTACGTTGATATTTCCATTATGCTAAATTAATTCATATTTTCTATTAATTTTGCACAAATTTCATTTCCTAGTTGTTCCGTTTAAAAAATCTGTAAATAATATATTTATTACACTAGCTGATCTCGCGACTTCGTCCGCGTGGATTTAAGATGTAAAACGCCCTTCCGGCATCAGTTTTCCCTTCCACCTATAATATGGGTACGTTCAAGTCAAGAGTGAATAGGCAACTTCTAGGCAAGCGCGCTCCATCTTAGGCTGCATCATCGCTTGCTAGCGAGTCTGATTGCAGCCAAGCGCTAGTCTATATAATTTAAAAAAAAATTTTTAAAAATCCCGAGGGAACTCTTCGATTTTCTTGGATAAAAAGTAGCCTATGACACTCCCCAGGTCTTACCTATTCCCCTATTCCCATGCAAAAAATCATGTCGATCCGTTGCTCCGTTGCTATGTAATTAAAGTATAAACAAATACACTTTCGCATTTATAGTTTGGGTAGTGATGGATACTGATGTACTTATTACATGTAAAAATCGTGTCAGAACTAACTCCATTTTTAACTCAACCTTTAAGTATATTTATTCCATATTAAATTACCATGTTAAATTCAATTTAACATTCAGCGTCTCTACTCGCTATTGTTCGACGGGGTTAACGGGATTTTCACAAAATGGTGCAATTCTATCATTCGTCCCATCTCAGCTCTTTGCTTCTCCTTAATTAATCCTCTCTGTTAGCAATTACCGTCTACCGATGAGTGACAATGTTCAGTCAGCGATTTAATAATAAGGACCGATTTTTCAATCGTCAAAGTCATTTGACGATTAAAGTTATTTATCTGAGGAATAAAGAGGTTTGACAGTTCTTGTACAGAAAATCTATCAAAACGTCAAATTTATTCCTCAGATAAAAGTTATTTGACGATTGAAAAGTCATAAAGTATATCTGTCTGCCAGCTGGCTCACAGATTAACGATCATGCAGTTGGGAATTAAAAGTTGCAGACGCCAATAACTTTTAATGTAAAAGGCCTAAGCAACAACGCACACGCGCAGAATGAAGTGAAGACGGGGCGTGACGTCTTTATCGATAGCAAATCAAACTAAGCTTTATTTATATTTGCAGAAGAATGATAGAATCCTACGTAATTTTTTTCACCATATATCAATTTCAATATTATGGCAAGGTAAATAAAGCTGAATTTAGAAAGACAAAATGACTCGCCTTCACTCCACGCCGTTGGTATGCATCAGAGAAAAACGTATCCTCACTGTGAGATTGCTGAACAATGATTTGGTTACACCCTCATTAAACTTGCCATTGTAATTTCAATTTACTTTCAACAACATAGAGCTGGTTTATTTAGGACATTTAGCATATTAAGAGGGGTCTCTCCGTCACTCACTACATACAAACGTAGTTCGTCTCTCATTGGAATACTAACCAACCATACTCAATGGAATTTTATAGAAACGTTCCGGGAACTAATATCTATGCCTGTGGTTTTCTAGATTTCCGTTAAAAGATTCGGTTTCAAAGTTACGCGGTCTTAAAACTCACATACAAATCTTTGAGCCCCTGTAATTTTAAAACTACATATTTTTAGAAAAATCTAAAACATCACAGGCACAGATATTAGTTTCTAGAATATGTCCGCAAAATTTCATGGACTTTGGTTGCTTAATATTCAAATGAAATTGGGACTACGATTGTAGGTATGGAGTAAGTGACGAAGAGAGCCCTGTTAATATATTATTCGTATGTTATTTAATTTCAGCATAGTAGGTACTAACATTGTGTTTATATCTATATTTATTTAGAACAGATCAAATAATTGTTTACGTTGGTTCTGTTTGTATTGTAAATAATTGTGTAGGTCGATACGGAATTAAGTGCGCTTCGATTTATTTGTTTGTTGGTTTTTAGGTCATCACCGTCATGACTATCAACCGATGGACATCCACTGCCGGACATAGGTCTCTTGTAGGGATTTCCACGCACCAGCGGCTCTTTGCGACTCGTTTGATGCCGAAGCGGAGTTTGGAGGTTGGACTACGGGGACGAATCAAACGAGTTACAGGGAGCCGCTGGATTCAGGCGGCGCAAGACCGTAGCTTGCGGAATTCCATGCAAGAGACCTATATCCAGCATTGGAACTCTTAGATTTTCTTGTATAAAATATACATTATACATATCCATGAAAATAATCATCACGTAGATTCGTTGCTCTGTTGCGACTAATTGAAGGACAAACCTACAAACAAACACAGTTTTGCATTTATATATTTAGTAGTTATATGTTAGTACTAACATATAACTACTACTAGTAAGTATAGGGTAGTTATATGAATGTAAAAAATTAGTCGTGAGCGAAGTATGCCAATTTATCACCGCTCTTGGCATTTAAACGATTGTTACGTTAAAACAACTCTTTCTAGTACCACAATTCAGTCCGAATTTACGTGAATTTGATATCCGAAAAACAGTCAGCATCAAGTTAATTGACCGTTTTCCATTCAATAAACTATTCAACAGCTACGTGTTTTAAAGTTAAGCCCATTGCACATTCAGGTGTTTCAATCAAACAGATGGGTGATATGGAGAGCGCGCTTAATTGCAGCGTTTCAACGCTGGCGTGGTATAAGAGCTCTGTGAACAGCTGGGCTGTTTAAATGACTAATTTAATTAATCAGCAGATAAGAACTGCATGCAAAAATCATCGGTGCATCTTGCAACCTGCATTGTATGCTGGTCACTCTTCATACTACGCATACAATAAAAATAAGCAAAAGGTGGGCCATACTACTACGAAATGCAACAATGGGTACATAATAGTTCAATAACCACACATTATGTATTCATATTCATAATCTTTATTTTGCATTTCACATGAGACTCTGTAAAGGTATGGCAAAAAATATGGATTCATTAAAATTCACACAGGTAAGCAAGTTTGTAGCTAAAATTTACAACATTCATAAATTAAATTAAATTAAAGTAAAAACAACAATTAAATCAAAATTGTACAAGAATTTTTGCAAGTTTTATATTATTATCAGAGCATCCTTATGAGACTTGAATATGCAACAAATTGTAAAGAATTGTTACAAGTACTTTTTTACTTCACATAGATAGTGTTCTAAAGCCATCAATACACAGCCACCATTCAGTTTTAAAGCTAAACTTACTGAACACTCAGCTGTTTCAATCAAACAAATGGGCGGTGTGGAGAGTGCGCTGAATTGCAGCGCCTCAGCGCCTCGGTATACATGCTCTGTGGACAGGGCTGTCTCTGACAAATGAATGGGGTAAGCCACGAGCTAGACTCTACGAAATACGTAGGCTACAGTAACCACGCAGTAGCCGTGCATAAGTTAAAACAGTTCGACGCGTTGTGCAATCCATCTTCCTTTAGCCAACTTGAGAGGTAAGTGAGCTGCTTTATGCGAACGCTTTGCAAAAAACGTGCATTCAATGTACTACACACGGTATATAGTACGTTTTTATCATAAAATAACCATGAAACTGTGATAAAGCTACGAGTTTGAAGCTAAACCCATTGAATATCCTGTTTCAATCAAACAAATGGGCGGTGTGGAGAGTGCGCTAAATTGTAGCGCCTCAGCGCCTCGGTATAAATGCTCTGTGGACAGGGCTGTCTCTGACAAATGAATGGGGTAAGCCACGAGCTAGACTCTACGAAATACGTAGGCTACAGTAACCACGCAGTAGCCGTGCATAAGTTAAAACAGTTCGACGCGTTGTGCAATCCATCTTCCTTTAGCCAACTTGAGAGGTAAGCGAGCTGCTTTATGCGTAAACGCTTTGCAAAAAATGCATATTTAATGTAATACACAAGTTACGAGTTTAAAGCTAAACCCATTGAATATCCTGTTTCAATCAAACAAATGGGCGGTGTGGAGAGTGCGCTAAAGTGCAGCGCCTCAGCGCCTCGGTATACATGCTCTGTGGACAGGGCTGTCTCTAACAAATGAATGAGGTAAGCCACTAGCTAGAGTTCCTACGGAATACGGAGACTGCTGAAGCAGTGCTGAGACTAAAATGACCTGACACGTACTTAGAGATGCCTTCTAATATTCTATCCATCTATCATTAGACAATCAATCTAATTAGCGAACAAGATTATTTTATGCCCGTGACTTGTGGAATTTGAGGATCTCATCTAAATAGATACAAGAAAATATATACATTAATCCCTTTTCATTTAGTTATTATTTATCATGATTGCTTGGTTACATTACAAACATGAGTTGGATATTTCTAGTACCATAACAATGGCTACTTCGTTACCGAAGATAATAAAATGTAATAAACGCATAGTCAGCAGCATAATAACTACAATTATAGTGCTGATAAAAATTCTGGTAAGGGCCAGCGCAAACAGACAGACTGGAGTACGGTGGGTTTTTTCACTTGACTGCCCAAAAAAGGTGTGTAATGTTTTCAGGGTTCATTTTTGATGTACAGAAATCATCAAAAACTACTGGACGAATCGGGTTGAAATTCGGCATGCAGATAGCTATTGTATTATGACGTAGACATCCGTTAAGAAAAGATTTTTGAAAATTCAAATCCTAAGGGGATAAAATAAGGTTTGAAAGTGTAGCCACACGGATAAAATCCGCAACCATAAGGTAACTTCAGTATGTAAGGTAGTTAAATAAATAAATAAATAGATAAAAGTTTATTCAGCTCAACAAAATCACAAAAAAAAAAAAAAAAAATACAGTTCATACAAATTATTATCAATTAAACTTAAAACTAGAAAATACTAAGACCAATCATTCTAACTCACTAATTCTAACTAACTATTCATGACGTATGCAAGCCACAAGATGGAGGAGTAGCGTGACATGACTGGCTTGTTCCCGCATCGCGCTAATCCCCCACAATGACGCGAACACATCGGAGATGCCACAATGGATTACTGCACAGTCAGCGGTGAGGCTTTTTTGTTCGAGGTCCATTTAATGAGTTCTATACACTCGATATTATTATTATTTTTTCTTTAAAAAAAAAAAAAAGAATATTAGTCATTTTTTAATCATGACTAACATTCCCCTTTACCCTCCAACTAAGCGTTAAGCTTGTGCTAGGAGTGGGTACGACAATAGTGCATCGGGTGGGGTTTGAACCTGCAACCTTTCGGTTTTCAGTCCGCTCCTATAATCGTTGAGCTATTGAGGCTACTATTATGACTACTATTATGGATATCATATTGAGAGGTTTGATTGTCAATCCACATTGGGCCAGCGTACTACATACTATGACCAACACCCTGCCCTTCCTGAAAAGAGACTCGTACTCAGTAGTGAGCCGGCGATAGGTTCATCATGATGACGAAGAACTTCCAGTTCTAAGGAGCTAATTTCAGTATGACTATTTATGACGTATACAAGCCACAAGATGGAGGAGTGGCTATATCAGCGACATGACTGGCTTGTTCCCGCCTCGCGCTGTTCCCCCACAATGACGCGGCCACATCGGAGACGCTACAATGGATTACTGCACAGTCAGCGGCGAGGATTTTTTGTTCGAGATCAGACGGCGGTCCGCTTGATGAGTTCTACATACTCGATATTATTCATATTATATTGGGAAGTTTAATTATATAATTTGCGGATGTTATTTAAAAATGTGCTTGTCGCCGGTCAATGTGGATTTTTTGCTATGGTAAATATTAAGCATGCCTAGATAGATTGTACCCATAAGCATTTTTTGAGAGTGTGCTCGGGGACTTCGATCGTAGTGCATCCTTGTCACTTCAACACAGCGGCACTCACCTCCGGACGCGGCTAGCAGGCCGTGCGTGCGCAGCAACGCCAGCAGCAGCAGCAGCAGCGGGCGGCGCCGCATGCCGCGCGACACCGCGCCCGCGCACCGCCCCCACTCACACTAGTCGACCATTAGTCAGTAGCGGCACTCACCTCCGGACGCGGCTAGCAGGCCGTGCGTGCGCAGCAACGCCAGCAGCAGCAGCAGCAGCGGGCGGCGCCGCATGCCGCGCGACACCGCGCCCGCGCACCGCCCCCACTCACACTAGTCGACCATTAGTCAGTAGCGGCACTCACCTCCGGACGCGGCTAGCAGGCCGTGCGTGCGCAGCAACGCCAGCAGCAGCAGCAGCAGCGGGCGGCGCCGCATGCCGCGCGACACCGCGCCCGCGCACCGCCCCCGCTCACACTAGTCGACCATTAGTCAGTAGCGGCACTCACCTCCGGACGCGGCTAGCAGGCCGTGCGTGCGCAGCAACGCCAGCAGCAGCAGCAGCAGCGGGCGGCGCCGCATGCCGCGCGACACCGCGCCCGCGCACCGCCCCCGCTCGCCCCCGGGCTCGCCTTCACCTGGGGACAAGACAGAACATACATTTCACTAAATGTTAGCGCTCGCTGTTAAGGTGTCTTCGAAGATTAGACAGATGGCGCTAGCCACCTTTTAGTATCGAGGGCTTTTCCCGCTGACCAATCAAAAGACGTACCGTACTCCATTGGCTGACAAATGACGTCATGCACATCGCATGCTAAACGTTCTACCATACTTTGTCTCTTTACTCTTGGCTGTATCACATTATAACAATGTATAACAAATAACTCTACTTACAAGTTCTGATTCTATAAACCCTACATGTTAGTAAAAAAAAGTATGGCTTGGCCATTTAAATGTTCGTGAAACTACCAGTATTACGAGACATAACATATTTTATGTCCACAAGCAATAGTAGAGATCTCATAACTTTTTAACATGTGCCTAATAACGGACAGGTAGTAAAAACAATTGTGATTTATATTAGAATTTTTGTAGTTCCTTGTAATAGACAAAATTACATTACCTACAAAATTACTTCAATATTCAAGCACATTTTCATGGACACTTATTGAATAGATTATTGAATAGGTAGACCTATCCATATAAATCGATGTTGAATACCACTAGATCTCATATCATCACAATATATTCATTAAAAAAATTGTAGACCTACGTAAAGTATTAAGTAAATATAAAGTGGGATTAGAACTAACGACCACGGCTGTAAAATGCAGATATAGTCGGTCTATTGTACCTTAGCTTCATTTAAAATGGGTTGAGCGTTTTTCTTTACTGCAAGAATGAATCAGACTGCATTTACTCGAAAATGCTTCTAGTATAAAACTGCATTGAAAACAAATTTCTGAATAACAAAATGGAGTTTATTTTTAACCGCTGGAAATAAATATTTAAATGGGAACAACCGGGTTTTAAATTTCGAAATAAAATACCTTAGAGTATTTTCTTGTTAGGGGAGGCATGTTTTTTTTAAAGCGGTGATAACATAGTAGACGTCAGAACCCGAAAAGTCGGGGGTTCGATTCCGACATCTTTAAGTTTTTGGAGCTTTGACGCTGAAGGAAAAATAAAACCGTCCAAGTGCAAGTCATACTCGCGCATCGAGGATTCCGTACGACACCCGTATTTTTTCGACGTTTTGCACGATAAGTCAAAAACTGCATAGAAATAGCGAGCAAACGAGCAGGCGGGTCACCTGATGTTAAGTGATTGCCGCCGCCCAATGAACATTTCAGCGTTTACGAAGACGATCGTAGTCGGGTTTTAGTTTTCAACTTTATCTTGTGTCTAGCAATTTCGTTCGATATTATACAGTCGCTAAGCAGTTTGCTTTTGCTAAACAGCCAACCTTGATTATAATACAAATACATAAATTAAGAAAGTTCTCGGTTCATTAAACATCTCATCGATTTCTCAACGTTTCAATATGGCGGCCTGTAGGTACCTACAGAAGTGTCACCAACACGACAAGAGGTCGTCTATTCATTCAAGGACAATAGCACTTCGGCCTGTCTTAAATGCTGTAATTAGATTTAAATACCTACGAAACTTAAATAGTTTTAGACTGTAATAGCTTTTACTTAAGCCTATAAACCCCTAATCTTACATAAAGTATACTCTATGCCATGTAGGTATATTTTAGAGAAATTTTCGAAAAGAAAGAAATCCTCTTTTGGGTCACGAAGCAAAATCCCATCGAATTTTATGTGGAAGGGTTAATTGAAAGCCACCACATTATAACCTCAAGAAAACCACAACCATTACGTGGCATATACAAAAGAGTCAAGACCCTCAGCAAGTAAAACGGCCAAGGGTCACTGGTAGAGATGACACCAATATTATAAAGGCGAAAGTTTGTGTGTGTGTGTGTATGTGTGTGTGTGTATGTGTGTGTGTGTGTGTGTGTGTGTGTGTGTGTGTGTGTGTGTGTGTGTGTGTGTGTGTATGTGTGTATGTTTCTTACTCCTTCACTTAAACGGATTTGGCTGGGAATGGAGATAGATAATATTCTGGATTAGCACATAGGCTACTTTTTATCCCGGAAAATCAAAGAGTTCCCACGGTAAAATCCCATTTCGATAAAATCTAAATCCACGCGGGTGAAGTCGTGGGCATCGGCTAGTCTTTTATAAAGATACTAGCATACATATAGTGAGTAAAGATCACAAAAGTTTCAATTCTAAAATCTGATACATTCAGCTATACAACGGTTTAAAGAGAGAATAAGCGAAAATATTTTCCATTATATATTTTATCAGATGGACGTCCGAATTTCCTCTCTAAACAAACAGCACTCGATATTATCTGTGGAACGCTGAAAAGCGCTCCTAATCGCGCTCAGACATCTCCGCGGGACGGAAGGAAGCCTCCACGGCGAAGTGTACATTGATACTGTTGTTGTGATAAACGAACAACGCGCACAAAGAAAAAAAGAAGAAAAGAAAAAAAAAAAAAAGAAAAATGCTCGAAGAAGAGTCTACTCAACGGTCACCCGTCGTTTACCTTATATGACATTATTGTTGCTATCCCTATATTTCCAGATTCGTACATTCTCGGTACTAGCTTGGTACCTCGATATTATCTCGGTAAATTAGTGATAATCACCTTCAAATCAAATCAAATCAAATCAAATTATTTTATTTGCTTAAATGCGGGTTAAATAGGTCTTACAAATTCATATTGGTATCACCACATTTGCCATGAAATGGCGTGCAAATTTCGTGCATGAAACATCAATGGTCACCTTGGACTTCACACCTAAATGAATAACCGAATCGAATCCTACTTTGTGAGACTAAAGTTGTCTCATACGTGATCCCATCGCAACCGTTGGTAGATATAGATGTACCTTATTCGATTCTGTCGATTTTCCTTTTGTTATCTTAAACCTTCTTTGTTATAACGCTTACATCTTAAAGTACATCATCACTTACCACCAGGTGAGAACGCAGTCAAGGGCTAAAGTGCAATCGAATAAAAAAAGGTAAGTTCCCAATCGTCGGAAAACGACAAACGTAGAAAAGTTGTAAATGTAAAGCCGAATCGTATTGGAGCTATGGGTCGTAAAGCGACGGTCTATCCTGCTTTGTGAGGCTAAAGTTGGCTCATACGTGATCCCATCGCAACCGTTGGTAGATATCCATCCATCCATCCATCAGCCTGTATGCGTCCACTGCTGGACATAGGCCTTTCCAAGAGCGCACCACCAAACACGGTCCTCCGCCTTCCTCATCCACCCGCTCCCCGCCACCTTCTTCAGGTCATCGGTCCAGCTGGCTGGAGGTCGTCCCACAGGAGGTTGGTAGATATAGATGTACCTTATTCGATTCTTTCAATTTTCCTTTCGTTATCTTAAACCTTCCTAGTTATAACGCTTACATCTTAAAGTACATCATCACTTACCACCAGGTGAAAACGCAGTCAAGGGATAAAGTGCAATCGAATAAAAAAAGGTAAGTTCCCAATCGTTGGAAAACGACAAACGTAGAAAAGTTGTAAATGTAAAGCCGAATCGTATTGGAGCTATGGGTCGTAAAGCGACGGTCTATCCTGCTTTGTGAGGCTAAAGTTGGCTCATATGTGATCCCGTCTCAACCGTTGGTAGATGTACCTTATTCGATTCTTTCGATTTTCCTTTTGTTATCTTCGACCGGTTTACGACTGGGTACGATCTTACCTGGAAAGTAATGACGTAGGGAACGATGCTATGTGCTAATAAGTATTGTAAGTTTGACTTCTATGTCTAAAAGTACATTTTTATAAGGCCGCCTGTATAAGTAATTATTCTTCACGTGAAAAGGTGTGTTTATCGGTGATTATTTGGCGGTAACTACTAACCAGTGGTAATAACTAGTCCTAGGTGAACATTCTGCCAGATCAGATATTTTACATTTTTAAACTATAAACTTAGAAAAGATTCCAGTTTTCTCTAGAGCACTGATCATTGAAATATATACCTAATTTCGATTAGATAAATATTAAATTCGATTGATAAATTTAAAACCCTCTCGTCGTATTACATCACAAGTGTAAATTAAAAATTTATAACACCCCCGAAAAGTGAAGGTTACAGTAACTAGAAAAGAGCTGATAACTTTCAATCGGCTGAACCGATTTTCTTGAATTTAACTAAGAACACTCTCGATCGATCAAGCCACCTTTAAAACAAAAAAACTAAATTAAAATCGGTTCATTAGTTTAGGAGCTACAATGCCACCGACAGATACACAGATACATAGATACACAGATACACACGTCAAACTTATAACACCCCTCTTTTTGGGTCGGGGGTTAAAAATTGATAAAAAAATCGTCCCGTACGCAGGCCCTGAGACGGATATGTCTCATATCTTGTTCCAGCTATATGCTCATGTGTTTAGAATTGCGTCATCGATAATATACTCACACATAGATGCGTGTTAGTGTGCCCTGCAAACATACATAAAACTAAGAAACTAACGAAGCATATGTAACTATTAACTTATTTCTGTTACTTGCTTGTTGAAGGCATATTAAAGTTTATATTGCTTACTGAAACATCGGTGAATTAAAGTATATACCTATACAGTGCTGCGTTGCAATTACATTAGAGAAACTGCAAGTTACTCAAACTCCCGACAGAGTTAAGTTTACGTAACTAACATGAGGAAAGTATTTAGTTTACTTATTACATACTAGCTGTGCCCGCGACTTCGTTCGCGTGGAATAGTGACTTTTCGGGCAGCGTGATTCTTTAAACTGACATAACTTTTTTATTTATGAAGCGATTGACATGAAATAAACAAGCTTACTACAATATATTAGTGAAAACCGTATCTAAATCGAATAAGCCGTTTCTGATATTAGCGTGCACAAACACACAGACAAACAGACAAACAGACAAACAGACAAACAGACAAAAAAATTAATTACAATTTCGGGTTCGGCCTCGATATAATAACAACCCCTGCTACTTTTTTTTATATATTTCCATTGTACAGACACCACTTTTCTACAATTTTATTATATGTATAGATGAGGTACATAAGCTTGCACTGAGCGATGATTTTAAATTTTAGATGGGTGGTAATTTTAGTAAGTGAGGTATTCTTCAACATCCTTGCATATTATATGCCCAAAGGTATACTTTGTGAAAATTAAAAATAAAACTACTTTAATTTGTAATTTTTTACCCAACTAAGCCAAATGGAAGGGTTATGATTTTAGCAGTATATGTATGTATTTATGTTTGTATCAGATTCTGTGTGTTCCACCGTAGAGTCTAATCTTTCAAATTGTAATTCCAATTTCACATATTTATTTGTTATTTAACAATATTTGCATGTCAATAGTCATTTTAAAACGGTAATTTTGAGCAATTTTTTCCAAAATTTATAAAGAGTGATGTACAATGAAACAATGAAAGTAGATTTCAAATCCGCAAAAAAAAACTAAATAGCCACAACGGTATTTACGCCCTTATTCGTAGGATACGACGATACAGTTGACTCATCTGGTGACAGAAGGGCTGGCTCATTTTTTGCGTAAAGGATCAGCCTGGCTGTGCAGAGTGGAAATGCATCCAGTACTATTGGGATCATTCCACGTATAGACATAAATTCACAAATATAAGTAGCCGGATTTTGGTTTTAACTTTATGTTGTTCGTAAGCACCCCTGATCATTAATAGGTAGATACTTAAAATGAGAAGGACTTGTATAAGAAAAGGGATCGTCATAAAATCCAGTTATTAGTCAAAAGTTCGCTTATTACAGTCGAACACTCCAGCTCTTGAGAAACGATAAAAAGTCCGGATAATCACGATTATTACTAAAGTTCATCTTTTGTTACATCCCAATCGAAACTTGGGATGAAGTCGATATAAAGGTGAGTCCACATTAATAATTTAAGATTGTTCAAAACACCGATAGATGTTGGGTTCGCAGTGACCTCGCACTGGAAAACGCTGTGTTGGAAGACCTCCCACTAGATAGATGGATGACATCAAACTAGGTGCAGGGAGCCGCTGGATACAGGCGGCGAAAGAATTTGGCCTGTTTGGCTTGTTTGGTAACACACATCATCATCATCATCATCATCCTGTGGATGTCCACTGCTGGGCATAGGCCTTCCCTATAGGACGCCACCCACACCCGGTTCCCAGCTTCCTCATCCAGCCACTTTGCGTCTCTAACTTTTCGGAGTAATGTGCTTTCTTGCTCTAAAGTTGAAAAAATAGGATAGAAAAGAAACCTGCATGCCGAAATTTCTCCATAATGTTATCAAAAGGTGTATAAAGATTGCCAAAGTAGATGACTATAGCCAAGCCCTTCTTATTCTGAGATGGATGGATTGATAATGATGAATAATATCCTTTAAACAGTTAGTTCTAAACTTGCATATAATTATAACTCTGAAAGGCTTCGAAGTAAGGCTCATACTCTAACATGGGAGCACTTAAGAAGTTTAGATCAAACTTTGTGATTGAATAGCTCCAATGGTTAAGCCCTGAGGGCTATCTTACGTATCCTCAGGGTAGATGGGTGAAAAAACTTATTACTTAGGCACATTATGTAAAAATTCGAATTTTTCCTTTTACTTGTGCCATAAGACATTGTTACCCTATACTTAGGTTTTGATTCCCTTGTCGGGTTTTGACAGACAAGACCGACAGAAAATGAAGTAATCTCAGGGTTCCTTTTTTTTCTGGAGATATGGAAACCTAAACTAAATTGACTGTCTAGAACCCGAGGAAATGACTACCCATATTATAAATGCCATTGTTTGTGTGCTTTGTTGGTCGGTCCTTCAATCACGTCAAACGAAGCAACTGATTATTACCGTGGTTTTTTGCATGGCTATAGTTAAAGACATGGAGAGTGATATAGGCTTCTTTTTATCCCGGAAAATCAAACAGTTCCCGCAGGGTTTAAAAACCTTAATCCACGCGAACGAAGTCGTAGGCATCAGCTAGTATTTTTATAAAGAGCAAAATTCAAAAGCATTTGAATTCCGCACAATCGCAGCCACCAGATTGCTTTGATCAATCTAAATGCAAGTACCACTTTACCTGCGGTGGACGCGGTCACAGAGCAGGCAATTTCAGTGAATCCGAGCTACACTCAATCCGCTAATGTCCCCGTTACTACCTACTCTGTGCCTTTGCCTAGTTGGAACCACTAATTTACACCTAGACTCTTGAACCTAGTATAATGACAGAGTGAATAGCTGATTTCGTTACCAGTCATGAAATCATAAACTGGATAAACACATAAGCTCCTTTTTATTCCGGAAAATCAAAGAGTTCCTATGGGATTTTGAAAAACCTAAATCCACGCGAAGAAAATCGCGGGCGTCAGCTAGTTAGTTATAAATTAGGCCAGGTCGTAGTAAAATGGAGTAGCTTATTGGTACTGAAAATGAGAAAAAAAAATAGTAAGTACAGCTAGTAAGGTGCCAACTATCAGTAGCTCAAGTCACCAGATTTACATAATTCAATACAAAAGCCGCTGAGCCGTGAGCCGTCAACTGCTTATGAAGGACTTACACTCTCGTACTGAGCTTCTGAGCTTTCCAATAATGCGAGACAAACATGGCGATACCGTAAAGGCCTATTTACACTGCCCAAGTAATATTTTAAAACTGTATAAGAGCTGAGTAGCTATTTTGATAATAATATAACTCTTAAATAGTCATCAAAAAACAGCTAAATACTAACCTAAAACATTTTAGTTATCTGGAGCTCAGTCTTAACTTTGCTTTAACCAAGAAAAACATCGTACACCGTTGGAAAACTTGCATACCTAAAAATTTTCCTTGATGTTCTCAAAGGAAGAAATTAGCTCTAGTATCGACAAATTTGTCAGTTATAGTCGATACTAGAGCTAATTTCTTAAACTTGAGATGGCCTTGCCATCCGTCATACGGTTTTATGACTGTCGGAAATTTGAAGCCTTGCTCTTAAAAACAAAAATCTCGCACGAAAAGAAATAAATTAGTTAAGATTCTGAGTAATTGTAGGAAAGGAAGTATAAAAAACAAAAGGGCAAAATAAATTGCTCTAAAGCTAAATTGCGTTAGGGTCGGTCATAAATTAGATAAAAGTCGTAAATTTTAACTTAGAAATCTCTACAAGTGTACAAAATTGTAATCACGTGTTATGCGAGTGGTCTAGGCAAGGCAAGGGCGTGAGAAAGTAAAAGGTACGGCCCATTAAGGGAAGTTTGAAATACATTTTATTTTCAGCCAATTAGCCATCAGCCAGGGTAATTCTGTGCGCAAGAGTGAACCAATCAGAAACCGAAATTTCGCTGGTTTTTTTTTTCATTTCAGATCATGGGCGTGAACAAACACATCCGTGTGGTGGGTTTAAGTCTACACTGGGGGACCGAGAGGAACATTCGATTGAGGTCTGGCTCAACGTGCAGTAGAGCCTAACAGTGAATATTAAAGTGTAGAAATATATTGCAATTGTATAGTTAATAATAGAAAAATTATAAATAGAATAAAATAGTGTGTATCCGGGCCAGCAGAAGCTGATATATGGTGATGTACTAATTTACATTTAATTTTAAACTAGATTATTTGAAAATCAGTTCCAAAAATCTTGAGTAAAGAATTATTTTACAAACTAAATTAGAGATGATATTATTATTTGGATATTAGGAGGTGTTACAATATTGTGTATAACTATTAGATTTGCATCCAAAATTATAGAAATGGGACATTTCTCTTTGTGGAACTAGGATTCAAATATATCTAGAATAAATAATGAATATATTATAATTTACGCATAATGTGTGTCCTTAAAATTTACTTTATTATAGAAGTAAGAATTATAGATAATATCTCTATTGATTATGTGGGCATGTGTGTATTTTAGATAAAATGGTGTACATAATATTATATAAAGCCGAAAGGGTTTTTTTGTTTGAATATTTGCTTTTCCCTTTCAATAATTAGTATGGCTTAGGAAGCAAATATTCGGCCAGGAATTAATTAATGTAATAAAGTTACTTAATTCCCAGTCTAAATAATAAATTCAGTTTCTCTTCTTTATTTGGTTTTAAACTGAGTGAGTAGTAGAAAATCTATTCACCAGTAATAAATTATATGAATATTATTTTCCTCTTTTATTGCTATATTTAATTATACCTATATGAAATAGTGAATATTGGAAGGAGATTCAAGTTAAAGATTTATTAGTTATGGTTCATTTGATTTTTTGATATACCTCAAACTTAAGTCACATGTGTGCATATTTAATTTGATAACCTTCAATATTGACTTTCTCTCTCTAATACATACCTAAATAAAAGTACTTACTATGGAACTAAGAAATACAAATTTCTTCCATCTTACATTGAAATTAGTATTGAAATTGAGTAAATAAAATAACGTCATTTAGTGGAAGTTGATCACAAAAGTTAGGACGAAGCATCATTATCATCATCATGATCAATCTTTTATATGGTTATGATTGAACTAGAACATTTGAGAGAACTCTAGGGATGTGAAATTCTCACGATGGTTTTTCCTTATACTTTTATTTTCACAAAACGATTAGTACCTAATTTACCAAGAATGCTCTCCACTACTAAAGATAATATTGGCTGGGTTCGAATCTCAGGCTAAAGACAAAGGGACCTTTTACTTTCGAGTCATAGCTAAATTTCATCTACTTACCCTGAACGAGACAATGGAGTACACGCTGCCTCCAGAGGGCAGATGGCGAGGCAGGTAGGTACCTTTTTTTATTGTGTACCGATCTTTCCCAAACAGCATTTTAGGTAACATTATCTGTTAAAACCGACGCCAGCTGAATTTGTGAATCACCGAGTTTTTGAATAGATAAAAATACTAGTTTTGCTGTACTTTGTAATTCCTTTGCTTGATATTATATGGTACATGGTTGATTGGTGACGTACCAGCAGCGAGATTCCGGCACAAAGCAAACACGTCATGTCTTTATACAGCTGGACTCTCCGAACTAATAAATTGGCCAATTTATTGACAATCAATCAAACAAATATATAAATATACAAAAATACCATGGTTTTGGGGCGAGCCCAGAGCTCATTGAAAAGAACCTAGGTTTCCGTACCTAGGCAATTGAAAACGCTTCGCAGCGAAAATAGGAGGGTCCAATTGCTGTGCCCCGCATAACATGGATCAAGGCTGAGGTTTCAGCGTAGGTATTTCCCCCGTGCTTAAGGAATGCCGGTTGGTCTCAAACCGATGGCCTAAATAAGGCAAATACACGTATCAACTGATTTTCCACACTAACAGGACGTTCTAAATTAACAGATCTCTCCACTCATTATATTTATTTTGAGGAGTTGAAATTTTACATTAATTTTTTATAATTCAATCCGTGTAAACCTGTTAGCTGGTCGAGAAGTCTACGTGTTCACCCAACGTACTGTACCAATTAATTACTTGTAAATAACTCATGACTTAAATACCTAGGTGTTTCTATAATTCAGCTGAGTTTATTTCTTATTTTATCTCTTCATAATGCCTAATCTTAACCACTAGTATAGACGATCACAGCGTACCATCACAGAAATTTGATGCCGAGTGACCAGGGATCTATGTACGTATTCGAAATAACGATATGACTAGATTTACATTAACATAAAAATAACACAACGTAGAAATTGTGATTGGGTATTTGAGAGAGAAAAATTTATAAACTTACATTGCTATTTATAAATTATAAGTTTTAAGGACACACTGCATGTTGTTTTATATTTATATGTTGTACATTTACATTTATTTATGTATAGGGGGAGCAGGAGAGCAGAAATAAGCTGTATGTCTTATAAATGTAAAATTTACAGGTTTTCAGAAGATACTACAGAGATCGAGCTATTATTCCTTGCTTATTTCTCAGACTTAATTTTTTTCAAACTCTGAGAATACATATAATCGAAGCAGACCCAAACATGTGATTGCAATTAGTATCAGTAATATATTAGTATTAAAAATACGGCTTCGCGACTTATGAAAGTTATTTAAATAAAATTTAAGTTGGCACTTGGGTAGGTAAAAGAAATAGGGTCAAATTGAAAAAAAAAAAGATGTCTTCAGGTAGGAAGGGACGTAGAACAAAGCAAGTAGGTGCGGGGCAAAGCGATGTTAGTACCGTAGAATCGAGCGAACAAACAACGACCTTAGGGAATGCTACATTAGAGTTGATTTTGAAAAAAATCACCGAATTCGAAGCAAAATTACAACAGTTAAATTCAAATACCGGTTCAAATGAAATCGCGAGCATTTCTTCACACGAGTCGAACGGGATTAATGAAAATGAAAAATCTGATAGGCAGGGGTCGAATCTTGAAACCGCGAGCACAAGTACATTATCTGAGACCCGGAATTTATATGTTGTACAGCCGTCAGTAACTAAACCAAATTTCGACGGAAAACCATTCACTAACCCCATCGTTTTTCTTAAACGATTAAAGAAATATATAAGGGCGGTAAATGGATTAGATCGCGAAATAGATATAGCGTTAGGTTGCATCTCGGGGCATGCTCGGAAGGTTATGGACTTGTATTCGAAGGGCTGGACTACGTTCGCTGACTTCGAGATTGATTTTAGACGAAATTATTGGACCGAACAAATTCAGGAATCTATAAGATATAAATTGATTAATGCGGTATATTCAAGCGATTCGGGAATGTCGATGTCCGAACATTTTGCTGAGCAAGCAGAATCAATGCAGTCATTAACTATTGCGTTTAGTGAGAGAGATTTGGTCAATTCTATTATGCGACATTATGCTATAGATATACAGCGATTATGGTTTACTAGAACAGAAGAAGTTAACATCATGAACGGAGCGAAATTTCTTCGAAACATAGAGCAAAATATTGTTGAAAAACCTAGGCAAATTACGAGAGGTACTGTTAGTAATAATTACAGAGGTAGACGATACAATGAGTCATCATCGAGACGACCTATTGTAGCAACAATGTCAACAAGAAGTTGGAGAGCTAGGGGAAATTCGACGAGGGGACGCGGCTATCGTGGTCGATTAGGTTCTAGGGTTAACTTTAACAGGCCTACGGTATCCGAATCTAAACAAATTAGGCCGGCTATCACGTTCGTGAAAGAGGGCGAGAATCTTACTGTGTCTAAGAATGTGGGGGAGGGTTCATCAAAAAACTAGAATGCCCAACACAAACGAGGTCAAGTCAGTTAGTCTTGTGTGGCACGGGCGTCAGAAAGACCTCAGATCACGAAGGGACAGGTGTAGTCTATAGAATCTTAATTAATAGTGGATGGAAGCCAGGACAGAGTTTGGGGACCGGAGATAAGGGACTTAAGCGGTTATTAAGAGGCGGCGTTGATTATAACGAGTATAGTAGTCAATTTGAATTTAGGAGTATAGGAATCTTATTGGAAAACCAGTTTGAAAATGTAACAGAGTGTAATGAGTTAGGCGTGACTTGTGAAACTTGTATGAGGAGAGGTTTGAATGTGTACACAATGTATCATGAATTAGATGAACAAACCGATGTGAGTGTTGATTATTCTTTACCTAGGTTACCTGAAGTATGTGTTAGACTGTATGGAAGAAGTATGAGTGCACTCATAGATACGGGAAGTCAGATTAGTGGAATAACTAGGGAATTGTACGACTCTATTCTAAGAGAACATGGGACATTGCCAGAGATCGCTATTCCAGCAATTCAAATACAAGGCGCGTTTGGGTCGCGAAGTGAAAGCACAAATCGGTTAGTGCTAATAGAGTTTCAGTTAGGTAGTACTTTAGTTGAAGCACCTGTACTAGTTATGCGACGTCTTCCTAGGTCATTGATACTAGGATACGATTGGTTAGAGCGGGTAAAAGGAATAGTGAACTGTAATGGTGAACACACTTTGACTATTGAACATATGGGCGTTAGGTCTTGTGTTAGGCTGAATTCGGACTGCAAAATCGAAAGGTTAGGGGGAGAGACGAACGCAGCCACGATCAATTTAATATTAAATCAAAACTCTAGGCCAGTGGAACAAAGTGTATTAGACATGAATTTAGATAATGAGAAATTTAAGGGATTAAAATTAGATGACGCGAACTTAAGTAATGAACAAAAGGAATTATTACTACCTGTGTTAAACAAACACTGTAAGGTATTTACGGAAGGTTTAGGTTTGACAAACAAGTACGAACACGTAATTGAGCTATTAGACGAAACACCTTTTGTAAAACACAGTTATCCGGTACCTTTGGCGTATAGGGAACAGGTAAAGACCGAATTAGAAGAGTTAGAAAAACTAGGCGTGATCAGACAGGAAGCGACTCCTTACTGTAGTCCTCTCACTTTCACTAAGAAGCGAGATGGATCAATAAGACTCTTATTGGACGCACGAGAGTTGAATAAGAAAATGGTAGGTGACGCAGGCGCGCCTCCCCTCACATCTGAGATTTTACAATCCTTTCATGGTGTAAATTATATCAGTTTAATTGATTTGAATAATGCCTATTTTCAAATACCTTTGCATAAAGATTCTAGGAAGTATACTGGGTTCTCGTTCATGGGGAAGACGTATACTTATAATGTTCTACCTCAAGGTTTAAAGACTTCTGTAGCAGGGTTCTCGAGAGCAATGGATTATATCCTAGTAGGAGTACGAGAGTTTTGCGTAAACTATTTAGACGACATAGTCATATTCACTACGGGGGACATGAAGTTACACTTAGAACATTTAGATCGAGTGTTAGATAAATTAGAAACCGCAGGTTTAACTGGAAGGTTAGAGAAGTGTCGGTTCTTATGTGTAGAGGTAAAGTTGTTAGGACACATAGTAAATACTAACGGGGTACGTATGGATCCTGAACGGGTTAAAGCCATATTAGACTTCCCTATACCTCGGACTATAAAACAATTACGAGGATTTCTGGGATTAATAAATTATTTCAGAAGATTTATTTCAAAATATAGCGAAGAGGTTAAACCACTGTGTGACCTATTAAAACAAAATACGAAATGGTCATGGACAGAGGAAATTAACGATTGTTTTGAAAGGGTCAAGAAATTGTTTATAGACACTATACTTCTTGTACACCCAGATCCTAAGGGAACTTATTATTTACAAACCGATAGCAGTAATTTGGGGGTTTCGGGTTATGTCTATCAATTGAATGAAGCTGGTGAAGAACAAATATTAGGGTTCTGTAGTAAAGCATTGACAGAGACAGAACGCAAATGGACAGTTACTGAACAAGAACTATGGGCCATCATTTTCAGTTTGTCAAAGTTTGAAACATATTTGAGAGGAGCGAATTTAGTCATTAGGACTGATCATAAAAGTCTGATTTTCTTGCAGACGTGCAAACTATTGAGCGCTAGGATGATACGTTGGGTACATTATATAGGGCGATTTAATTACACAGTCGAACATGTGAAGGGTAAACTAAACATTGTAGCAGACGTATTGTCTCGACACTTAAAGGGGACCACTGATGTATTAACTAACAAGGTCACGGGGCCTGAAATGAATCTATTTAAAACATCATTAGGACGATTAGTGCGGGAGCGATGGAGAGAGATAGGTAGTTATCAAAGTCGCGACAAGACTGCTAGTGAGATAATTAGACGCGTGCAAACAGCAGACACTTCTGAACCAAAGTACTACGTGCTTAAAGAAGGGATTCTTTATAGAACAGACATAAAAGGGGATATCTTAAGATTATATGTTCCCGAGAACATACTAAGGGATTTGATAGTTAGCATACATGAAGAAGTAGGTCATTTCGGGCGATACAAGGTTTATGCTCTGATGAAACGTCAATATTATTTCCCAAATATGTCTCGTATAATAGGTCGTGTTGTAAGAGCTTGCGAGGCATGTCAAAAGTCAAAACATGCTTTGGAAACGCACACGGGGCCGATTAAAACTGTAATAGCGAAGGAAATAGGAGAGAGAGTTTTTTGCGATATTTTTGGACCTTTACCAGCAGGACGATTTGGGTTTAAATACATATTCGTAATGCAAGATGCTTATAGTAAGTTAATCAGACTATACCCACTACGCCAGGCTAGTGGGAAGGCTACTTTAACTTGTGTAAAAAAGTTTCATAAGCAGGTCACAATTAAGACATTATGTTCAGACAGAGGCGCGAACTTTACTTCAAAAGTTTTCGAGTTAGGTATTCGCCAACTAGGTATCGAATTAACGCACACATCTGTTAGAAATCCGCGGCCAAATTCGACAGAGAGGGTTAATAAAGAGTTAGGTAGATTATTCAGGACGTATTGCGACAAATCGCATCGTTCATGGGTAGATCTATTATCGGATATAGAAGATTGTTATAATCAGGTAATACATACTACAACGGGATATTCGCCAAACGAGATTATATATGGAAAACGTACTCTGCTATCGACTGATTTCAACACTGACTCATCGGTGAGGACAGACTTACAGGGTGAACCGTTAGAACAGATTCGACAGCAGGCACGACAAAACATAGATAAGGCGGCCGAAAGTAGACAATTACATTATAACAAAAATCATAAGTTAATACAATTCGAAATCGGAGATTTAGTGAAACTTAAGACTTTTACGAAGTCAGATGCGGATAAAAAGTTGACAAAAAAATTCATGCGCTTATATGAAGGACCGTACATAATAGGGGCAGTTCCATATAATAATGTATATACATTAATAGACGTTCATACTGGTAAAGTTAAGGGTAACTACAATGCCATTCATTTGTTTAGGTACTATGTAGATAAATAGAAAGATAGGTAAAACTAGAGTATTAAAAGGGACAGAAAACAGGTAGTTTGGGGTACACTAAACAAAGAGATACCTGAGTTAAATAGCTATGGTCATGCCCGAGGGTATAATAGATAGGCGTAGGAGGTCTGATACTAGCGTTCTAATACAGATAAGGGGAAAAATAGATTTTGAAACGACTAGCACAGCTGCAGGGACAAAAGGAGCTACGTGTATTAAAAATCTATTTTGGGGGAGCGTGAGATGGCCTTGCCATCCGTCATACGGTTTTATGACTGTCGGAAATTTGAAGCCTTGCTCTTAAAAACAAAAATCTCGCACGAAAAGAAATAAATTAGTTAAGATTCTGAGTAATTGTAGGAAAGGAAGTATAAAAAACAAAAGGGCAAAATAAATTGCTCTAAAGCTAAATTGCGTTAGGGTCGGTCATAAATTAGATAAAAGTCGTAAATTTTAACTTAGAAATCTCTACAAGTGTACAAAATTGTAATCACGTGTTATGCGAGTGGTCTAGGCAAGGCAAGGGCGTGAGAAAGTAAAAGGTACGGCCCATTAAGGGAAGTTTGAAATACATTTTATTTTCAGCCAATTAGCCATCAGCCAGGGTAATTCTGTGCGCAAGAGTGAACCAATCAGAAACCGAAATTTCGCTGGTTTTTTTTTTCATTTCAGATCATGGGCGTGAACAAACACATCCGTGTGGTGGGTTTAAGTCTACACTGGGGGACCGAGAGGAACATTCGATTGAGGTCTGGCTCAACGTGCAGTAGAGCCTAACAGTGAATATTAAAGTGTAGAAATATATTGCAATTGTATAGTTAATAATAGAAAAATTATAAATAGAATAAAATAGTGTGTATCCGGGCCAGCAGAAGCTGATATATGGTGATGTACTAATTTACATTTAATTTTAAACTAGATTATTTGAAAATCAGTTCCAAAAATCTTGAGTAAAGAATTATTTTACAAACTAAATTAGAGATGATATTATTATTTGGATATTAGGAGGTGTTACAATATTGTGTATAACTATTAGATTTGCATCCAAAATTATAGAAATGGGACATTTCTCTTTGTGGAACTAGGATTCAAATATATCTAGAATAAATAATGAATATATTATAATTTACGCATAATGTGTGTCCTTAAAATTTACTTTATTATAGAAGTAAGAATTATAGATAATATCTCTATTGATTATGTGGGCATGTGTGTATTTTAGATAAAATGGTGTACATAATATTATATAAAGCCGAAAGGGTTTTTTTGTTTGAATATTTGCTTTTCCCTTTCAATAATTAGTATGGCTTAGGAAGCAAATATTCGGCCAGGAATTAATTAATGTAATAAAGTTACTTAATTCCCAGTCTAAATAATAAATTCAGTTTCTCTTCTTTATTTGGTTTTAAACTGAGTGAGTAGTAGAAAATCTATTCACCAGTAATAAATTATATGAATATTATTTTCCTCTTTTATTGCTATATTTAATTATACCTATATGAAATAGTGAATATTGGAAGGAGATTCAAGTTAAAGATTTATTAGTTATGGTTCATTTGATTTTTTGATATACCTCAAACTTAAGTCACATGTGTGCATATTTAATTTGATAACCTTCAATATTGACTTTCTCTCTCTAATACATACCTAAATAAAAGTACTTACTATGGAACTAAGAAATACAAATTTCTTCCATCTTACATTGAAATTAGTATTGAAATTGAGTAAATAAAATAACGTCATTTAGTGGAAGTTGATCACAAAAGTTAGGACGAAGCATCATTATCATCATCATGATCAATCTTTTATATGGTTATGATTGAACTAGAACATTTGAGAGAACTCTAGGGATGTGAAATTCTCACGATGGTTTTTCCTTATACTTTTATTTTCACAAAACGATTAGTACCTAATTTACCAAGAATGCTCTCCACTACTAAAGATAATATTGGCTGGGTTCGAATCTCAGGCTAAAGACAAAGGGACCTTTTACTTTCGAGTCATAGCTAAATTTCATCTACTTACCCTGAACGAGACAATGGAGTACACGCTGCCTCCAGAGGGCAGATGGCGAGGCAGGTAGGTACCTTTTTTTATTGTGTACCGATCTTTCCCAAACAGCATTTTAGGTAACATTATCTGTTAAAACCGACGCCAGCTGAATTTGTGAATCACCGAGTTTTTGAATAGATAAAAATACTAGTTTTGCTGTACTTTGTAATTCCTTTGCTTGATATTATATGGTACATGGTTGATTGGTGACGTACCAGCAGCGAGATTCCGGCACAAAGCAAACACGTCATGTCTTTATACAGCTGGACTCTCCGAACTAATAAATTGGCCAATTTATTGACAATCAATCAAACAAATATATAAATATACAAAAATACCATGGTTTTGGGGCGAGCCCAGAGCTCATTGAAAAGAACCTAGGTTTCCGTACCTAGGCAATTGAAAACGCTTCGCAGCGAAAATAGGAGGGTCCAATTGCTGTGCCCCGCATAACATGGATCAAGGCTGAGGTTTCAGCGTAGGTATTTCCCCCGTGCTTAAGGAATGCCGGTTGGTCTCAAACCGATGGCCTAAATAAGGCAAATACACGTATCAACTGATTTTCCACACTAACAGGACGTTCTAAATTAACAGATCTCTCCACTCATTATATTTATTTTGAGGAGTTGAAATTTTACATTAATTTTTTATAATTCAATCCGTGTAAACCTGTTAGCTGGTCGAGAAGTCTACGTGTTCACCCAACGTACTGTACCAATTAATTACTTGTAAATAACTCATGACTTAAATACCTAGGTGTTTCTATAATTCAGCTGAGTTTATTTCTTATTTTATCTCTTCATAATGCCTAATCTTAACCACTAGTATAGACGATCACAGCGTACCATCACAAACTGGACCCTTTCAAATAAAGATTTTTATATATACCTGTGAGGAAGATACTGCCATTGGCGCAATTAAAGTGCCATAAGCCTACTTTGCCGTGTTAGTTTACGAATTGCGAAAAACCAAATAAAATTTAAATTTCGCGGGCAGACCCTCGCATCCATCTTAACGTCAATGCCCAACAACTCTGCTTTTAAGCTGAGCTTTCTAACTGATATGGCATAGTAACTTTACAAGTTGTTATTAAAACTATGCTGATTGCGAATGTATTTCGCAATAACGACCCCTTATAGGCTTATGATATGCCAGAACAAATTATAAAGTCCTCCAGATAAGCTTGGTGAAATCTTGCGTCTAATATATTGTGCCGGAAGCTTCGCGGCAAACTTTGTAATTCAACTAGCCTGATTATTTAAATAGCACTGTGTATCACAGTTGCACCTCCTCCTCTCTCTTCCCGCGGGTGTCGTACGGTGCGACTAAATATGTCTCAGCCACATAAATGGCCAATAACGCGATGTTCAACGGCGTTTCCCGTTAAACGTATATGTAGCCACGATCAACGTATAACGGCATTCACAATGCCATTTGGCGTTAGGCGATTTTAACCACAATTTAATAGGCATTAGATATTAACCGTCCAACTATGGCCACTTAGGCTGTGATATATAGAGCGCACTCATAAAACGAGACAGCGTAATATCACTAGCATAAATCTGTCTCGTTTTAACTGAAACTTAAGTCTGTGCAAAGTCAAATTATAGAGCTATAGATCTCAGAATAACTCTCTCTCGATGGAGACCCTAATCTATTGATCTCAAACTATAGATCTCAGTCATAGTGTCTCGTTTATACGAAAAGTAGGTAGGAACTAGGTCATGTACAAAGCCAGGAGGAGAATGTAGTTTTAACTAAAATAAAAGAAACAAATCGATTCTGAGAGCTAGGCTCAATGGTTGTCGTGAAAATAAAATAATTGGTATTGGAACAATTCCAATATTCCAATATGCCAATTTAATAGACTATTTGGAATCACAATAGTCGAAGAGTACGCCTATAGAGAATAATTGAAATTCTACATAAACTTAATAATAATAGCTATCGTTAAAATTAAGATTTTAAACTCGTTTTGTAAAGACTCTACAATATTATTAATATAGTAGTCTATATAATATAATAGTCTACATAGTATATGATAGTCTATTAATTATTCTATTCTTGGTAGTTCTAAGCCACATATCGATTGATCTCCCCATGTCTTAAAACAATTATGTAGTATAATAAAATTGTATATATTTTAAAAGTTATGGCCCTTGGAAAATCTCCATTTTAGAGCTGAGGCAACTTCGGGTGTAAACAAACTTTTTAACAAAAAATTAACGACTTCATGTCACACTTTACTTCATAGTAATTTCAAATGTTTTTAGTTTGTGTAAAAAAGTTACCAACACGCGTAATTCCAAACGTCGATTAGCAATTATCGCTTTAGGTACCAATTCTGACTAAAAAACCCGGCCAAGTGCGAGTCAAACTCGCGCACTTTGAAAATTGAAACTTTTTTTTTTTAAATGATGTGACCACAGCGGTACTTACTTGTGCTATAAGACCTACCTATACCTGCCAAATTTCATGATTCTAGATCAACGGGAAGTACCCTATAGGTTTCTTGACAGACACGGCAGACAGACAGACAGACAGATAGACAACAAAGTGATCCTATAAGGATTCCGTGTTACCTTTTGAGGTACGGAACCTTAAAAAATCATGAATCTCAAGCAATATTCATTCACCCGGCCACTCTCGTGGTAAGGTGCAGTTAGAGGGAAAGGGTGGCATGCACAAATAAAGTGGTTTCCGTCATCTGTAGAAACATCACTATTTCAGGTTCCACCCGTCAAGGAGTTATCGCTTCGATGAAGCGGGCTCTTAACGGAATTTCACGAGAATGTGCCCTTCCATTAAAACTAACGCAAACACTGTTTGGAAGTTCCCGCGTCACGTGATTTGTTCTACAAGGAAAAGTTTCTCAGATATAACGCTCTTTAAATAAACCGGTTACTGAGTTCCAAAGTTTGAGAGATACCAGCTCTCATTTCATGCAATATTCAAGTTGAGACTATTCAAAGGAATAATTAATAATATTGTCGGAAGTAAAACATTTTCGAAATTCAATTCGAAAACGTAGCTTTTCGTTTGAGATTGGTTGGTGACTCAAAATGGTAAACGCCACTGAACTGGATAAAAAAAAACTAAATCCACGTGAAAAAAGTCGCGGGCATCATCTAGTGTTTAATAAACAGTTTTATCATATAGTCGGTTAAGTATTATTTTTAACATCGTTAAATTATACGAATTTGTATAAGATACGCAGGGCCCGACTATGTATGTGTCATATAACATGTTAACAGACTTTGTTTTATAACATGGTCTTTGTTTATTGTTAGTCAAAGTCATCATTTATTCAAATAGGGTAGAAACTATTGTACATTTTCTGATTGTCAATCGCTGAATTTACAATACAATGATGTAGTGTTAGGCTAGTGGAAACGTAGGGTTGGGCGACCAAGTTTAACTCACGTGAAACGGTGAATTGCACAAGACTGAACCACTTGGAACGATATGCAGAGCTCCATTAGCAAATTGAGTAGCTGTCCCGTCCAGTGCATTTCGGGGAACTAGTTTGATCAAACCAATCGACGCTACGTATCTGTCACTACCTATTAGTATCCATAACATGGTTCACTGGTCAAAAGTCAATAACAGTACCAAATCCTGGCGATAACGAGCTACGGCGTAGTGGAATTAGAAATTCATCATGATCAACCCATTACCGGCTCACTACTGAGCACGGGTCCCCTCTCGGAGTGAGAAGAGATTTAGCCATAGTCTACCACGCTGGCTAAGGGCGGATTGGCAGAACTCTCAGGCATGCAGGTTTCCTTGCGATGTTTTCCTTCACCGTGATATTTAATATTATTACTTAAACCGCACATAAAGCAAATTTTTCACTATGGGATATAAATTATGTTATAGTCCGGTCAAATAGATATTCAAGGTTACAATAATTCGCATAGAGATAAAAATTGGTCTGAATGTTGGGAACACCAACATAAATGAATTGTGAAAAATCCCCATCGATGCCATATTTGCAAAAAAATTGGATACAAGATCAAAGTTCACAAAAATGGGATTTTTGCATTTTTCAACTAAACGATAAGTTTTATCATAAAAGATAGGAGGTCCTTTGAAAAAAGTGACAATTGAAAATTGGTTCCAACCAAACGTTTACAATAATATTATTTATACCAGAATATAAAGAAAACGAGGTGTTAGTTTAAACATAATATTTAAGGATTAGGATCCAGCTCATAATCAAAGTTCCAGTGTTCGGCCTTGATGCAAATGAGGGGTCTCAGCTTGTCAGCAATCCGGGCCAGGCTTCATTATTCAAAGCCAGTTGCATAGGAACCATTAACGGCTCGGTACTCTGTCGTATATATCTAGATATTGCAGCTAGATTGGTGCCGAGAAGTCTACAGTATTGGATTTGCGAGGGAAGGTATAATAGCTAGCTAAAATGCTAGCAATGCAATCAGTCAGTCGTATAACAAATTAGATATTGCCTGCGGCTTCATCCACGTGGAATTAGGTTGTTAAAAATCCCCTGGGAACTCTTTGATTTTCTACAATATAAAGTTTTTTTTCATCTGATATTTTATTGTGATGTTATGCCAGATCCATGTTACACACTAAATTAAAATCAAACTACATAATGATAAAAAATCTAAAATTGTACCTACTTAACAATTTAAGAGAATCTATGAAATGAACCTTAGTTGCCAAAACGCTGAAAAGTTAATCTATATGAAAAGAGTTGAAAATGCAATATTGATAAAATAGGTTCCTTTTTTTTTTCGCTTAGTGAACACCAAAATCCAGACTTACTCAGTACGACAGTCGAAATAAATCCAGCTACTGTCAATTGTGAGTTAGGGTTTAGGCCATAGGACACTACGCTGGCCAATTGCGGATTGACAAACAGACACTTCTGAGAACATTATGGAGAACACTCAGGCATACAGATTTCCTCTCGATATTTTCCTCAACCGTTAAAGCAAGATGATATTTTTTTTATTCAGATACAAGTTAACCCTTGACTGCGATCTCATTTGCTGGTAGGGTGGTAGCTAGTGTAACTAGTCATGGCCGAAGCCTCCCACCAAAAATTGCTTTAAACGCTAGCCCCCCCAAACCCCAAAATCCCCCCCCCCCCCCCCCCCCCCCCCCCCCAAAAGGTGGCTGGGAGCTTTAACCACTGAGCTCTAACCGTTCGCTATACCACAAGTAGCATAATGTAGCAAAGTTATAGTAGAACTACTCCCGCCCAGTTCGCGACAGAAACTCAATCCGCTAATGGTCCCTCTACGCGCCGCTTTGAATTATGCAGCTTTGTGGATGCCGCCGCTAATTAGCGTGATCCAACGTTTTATGAGGATTAAGGACGTTCACAATGCGTAGGCTTTGAGCTGCTTACTACTCTCTAGATCCATTGCTGATCGATACCTGTATTATCTATATACAGGGTATATGTCAAATCTGAAAAAACGCAGGGCCTTGTGGCACATTTGGGACCCCAATGGTCCCAAGGTGAGACACCCTCCAGCACGATGGACTGACGAAATAAAGCGACTGGCGGGAAGTGGCTGGGTGAGGAAGGTTGAGGACCGGATGTGCTGGTGCTCTTTAGGGAAGGCCCATGTCCAACAGTGGTGGCTGATGATGATGATGATGATGATTGATGTCAATAATCTGATCTTATAATAAACAATCCAATTACGAACGATTTTTTCCGTCCCAACGATCCTCATTAAAGTGACGCTCCATATTCAGAGTTATAATTAAGGATTAAAATTTAATAATCCCGTCAAAGAGAAAGTGCCGGCTCGCTAATTGCTATTAGGATGTTCCGCCATTTTATTTTGCCTTGTTTGAATTGACTACCTTTAATTGTATAATGGTAATTTTTGTATTTTTTGCGTTTCAATATTGTGTTAGCACTTAGCACTTAAAAAGCTTACTTAATTTAAAATATTTGGAAGAAAAACATTAATAATAATTATTTAACATTAATGAGAAATTGTGCGAGAAACTTATCAAATATTCACCTACCAGTACATTTTTCTCAAATTATAATAATATAATTCATATTTATCTGTTTGTTACCATGCGTCTCGCATCGTTCCATCGATTTAGGTATAGTTCTGTATAGTTGTTATTGGCACTTGCGTGAATGTGTCTGATATTTAATACCATTCAACAATCAATTACAGGCACGCGAGTTATTGAAAAAAATTAAAAGAGACGTAAGCCAAGTTTACTGGTTATCTAAAGTTAGCTTACCCTGTATTTATGTACTTAAATCTCTAGGTATTCCTTTTTTTAAATTATCGTAAAAATACCTGTTTTCCTGTTAAAAGAAAAAGGCTTTTGGTCTATTTTCTTTACAAAACTTACACTGAAGGTAATCATAAGGTCAATTAAAAAAACTAATTCAAAACCTTTCACTAGTTAAACTTCCTTAAAGAAAACTGTAGAGAAAGCAAACTTTACTCATAACAAAGAGTAAAGAGTATAAAATATGCTGCAAGGTAGCTGAACCGACAACGTTTTATCTTAATTAAAAAAACTCTTTTAGAAGAGCTTATTTGCCTACTATTTCAATAAAATAATATTGTCTAATGCTTGAAAACAACAAGAAATATTACCTACAACCGCAATAATTTTGAGATAAAAAATATTTTTTGAGATTTTATTTTACTACAAATATGTCGGCTTGCTTTTTATTATACCTACCCATTGCCAAATTAGGTACAGCTTTCTAGTAATAAGAGTCTCATATGCTGCGGATGGATCGTCCGTCAGACAACAGACCTTACGGACCCCTAAAAAATTCTGATAATATAATGTTATTCTAAACTTTTAACTCATGTTGGCAAACAAAGTTCACCATGCTACTCGTAGATATATACAGTTTCACAAAGCACCCGCAATCAATAACCGTCTGCTTCTGCATTAATTATCCGTCTCAGGTGCTCCCCACAAAAGGAACTCTGAATAAATACGGCCACCATCAATCCTCTAGGTTCCGTATACCTGCATACTACCTACTACGAAGTTAGATTTGTTGATTGTATTGTGAATCTAGTCAAAAGGTTTTTTAACCCCCGACCCAAAAAGAGGGGTGTTATAAGTTTGACGTGTGTATCTGTGTATCTGTGTGTCTGTGTATCTGTGTATCTGTGTATCTGTGTATTCGTGTATCTGTGTATCTGTGTATCTGTGTATCTGTCTGTGGCATCGTAGCGCCTAAACGAATGAACCGATTTTAATTTAGTTTTTTTTGTTTGAAAGGTGGCTTGATCGAGAGTGTTCTTAGCTATAATCCAAAAAAATTGGTTCAGCCATTTAAGAGTTATCAGCTCTTTTCTAGTTTTCTTGTAGAAAAGAAGGTTAGGTAACCGTTAGGTTCTTAATATTATGTCAATTGACAAATGTCAAGCTGTCAAGATGGACGTTGCCTAAATACATAATTATTTATTTGAAAATGATGTTTTGGAAAACTCAAATACTTTGGATCGTCGGGGGTGTTATAAATTTTTAATTTACACTTGTTTAACTGTTGGAATTGATGAGAATATCATTTTTGAATTTTTTTTACCCTTACAAAATATTTTTTTGTAGAATAGGAAAGTTGCTATCTAGTTTTTGGTAACGGTATGATGACAGCTGCAACGTCACGATTGCAATTACCTCTGATTGGTTGACGCTTGCACACTATTGGCTAGAATACATTGTTGCAACAAGAATAGCATAATTTTAGCCAATAACAACAATTGCGACTGTAATGATGATTGATGCAGGTTTTTAACCCTCGACCAAAAAAGAGGGGTGTTATAAGTTTGATGTGTGTATCTGTGTATCTGTCGGTGGCACCGTAGCTTCTAAACTAATGAACCGATTTTAATTTAGTTTTGTTTTTGATTGAAAGGTGACTTGATCGAGAGTGTTCTTAGCTATAATCCAAGAAAATCGGTTCAGCCGTATGAAAGTTATCAGCTCTTTTCGAGATACTTTAACCTTCACTTGTCGGGGGTGTTATAAATTTTTACACTTGTTATAGAATCGAGCTACCGTATTCGCAAACTCTATTAACCATTTCGTGATCCCGAAAGCACATTACAATTTACTACAAATAGTTAAACAACTATTCCACCGGCAAATAAACCTCCCGTCTTAACTCCACTCAGTTACTCACTAAATGAACACATATTTTGTCATGAAGCAGTCGATACTATGTTTCACATAGTTGATAAGCGATGAACTTTGGAATGAACATCGTTGGCGCGGGTGTATTAGACCCCGCTAGTGATATTGTAGGGTTAAGTGTCAATAGTCATACAATGAAGCAATGTATTGGTTACGATTTTGAAAATTAATTCATGTTACATTAATATTGCTATTGCCAGAGTAAAATAGAGTCAGGGAAATTTCTATTTGTTCCTGAGTCGACAATATTATGTCAAATGAGCTATAGCAAAATATTACAGAATAAGTTTTTTTTATTCAGATACAAGTTAGCCCTGCGATTTCATCTGGTGGTAAGTGATGATGCAGTCTAAGATGTAAGTGGGCTAACCTGGAAAGGGTGTGGCAGTTTTCACTAAACCCATACTCCTTTGGTTTCTACACGGCATCGCACCGGAACGCTAAATCGTTTGGCGGCACGGCTATGCCAGTAGGCTAGTAACTAGCCACGGCCCAGACCACCAGTCCAGACCAGAAATTAAGGAATTAAGTATATAACTCCAAACCCCTGTTGAAAATCGAACCCGGGACCTCTCACTATTAAGACCACAGCGCTTGCCAGGGAGGCCGTCAATAAATAAAAGAAAACAACTTTAAAAAAATACACACTACGGATCAAAACAGCTTAACAAACAAATGTTATGCTATAGCTTGACCCAGGAGTGTTGATTGACACGCCTCACAGCGGCAAAACAACTAGCTCTAAGAGGGGTCTCTCCGATACTCGCTCCATACAAACGTAGTTCGTCTCTCATTGGAATACTAATTAATCATACTCAATGGAATTTTGTAGAAACCGGGAACTAATATCTATGTCTGTGGTTTTCCAGATTTCTGCTAAAATATTCGGTTTCAAAGTTACGCGGTCTTAAAAATTCACATACAAATTTTTGAGCCCCTGTAATTTTAAAACTACATATTTTTAGAAAAATCTAAAACACCACAGGCACAGATATTAGTTTCTAGAATATGTCTGCTAAATTTCATGGACTGTAGTTGCTTAATATTCAAATGAAATTGGAACTACGATTGTATGGAGTAAGTGACGGAGAGAGCCCTGTTAAGCTTTGCCTGTGCAACTGTTTGGATAAACAGAGCGTTTTAGTGGATTCCAGGATATTCCAATAATTCCGCCTGCACCTGACAAAGCGCTGTTTACGCGGGTGTGTTGATTTAAAGCCTGGTTTATCGATATAAGCACTTTGTATATCATCATGATCAACCCATTGCCGGCTTGCTACTGAGGACGGGTCTCCTCGGAGTATGAGAAGGGTTTGGCCATATAGTCCATCATGCTGGTCCAGTGCGGATTGGCAGACTTTACACAGCTTTGAGAACACTATGGAGAACTCTCATGCGTGCAGGTTTCCTCACGATGTTTTCCTTCACCGTTAAAGCGAGTGATTTTTAATTTCTCGTTAAACATATCATGTTCATCTAATGTTTATTAAGGTTCTATGGACATAATTAAACAAAAAGGCTCACTACATGTCGAAGACTTAAAATTCATGGATTCCTTTTAAAGTTTAAAAGTTAAAAATTGTACTGTTAATTTAAGTGGTGATAGTTATTACTTTCAAAACGGACTCCGGTCTGAGAAGTGGAAGCCGAAGAAGAAAATTTTCCGAATTTGAAAATGGTGCCATACAGTCGCCATATTGAATTTTTCCTCAAAGTTGCTTTTTAAATGTTATGTTACTTTTAGTTATTTGTATACTTAAGTCAATAGTTATCATCTTTGTTTATATATATACATGTGAGCTCTCTATCCTCACAAAAAAGATGAAGTTTCTAAAGAAGTGGTGAATTTGTCTTATATTTTTGTAAGTTTTCTTGGACGATAAAATACAGAAAATTATGTCATATTCCCACAACACAGAGATAATATAAACATGCCAATTTGTTAAGTCTTCAACGTAGTGACAGTCGTTATTATTATTGAAAAGGGTCCCATATTTGGGTCGCCCCAAATCCCGACTACGGGCTACTTTCATTTTGTTCTCTATTACAAATAAGGATGTTTAATTTCGTTCTATCTTTTATCTTTCACTTTATTTTATTTATTTGTACCAAAACATAAGTACAATATATTCATTTCTTGTTCTAAAATGATATTGGGGAACAATATGGGGTTATTCAATGGGCGGATCAACAAATTCCTGAAAGGCCAGCAACGCGTTGGCGGTTCCTCTGATACTGCAAATATTCTAAGGCGGCGGTCTTCGTTTGCTCGCTATTTTTATTCAAAATAAAAATTGTTTCTCTCACAGAGCATTTCTTTTTTACACACCTAAGCGGTTCAGATCAGAAACGTTTAGCAAAAACGTTTCATGCATAGGTAGGTAGGTACAGGTAAAAACATAACCCTCCTTTTGGATTTCACCGCAGTCGTTTAAAATTAGAGATAGATTTAACACCGTGATAGTGGTAAGGAGTTTCTATAAGCAAGGCAAGTCACCTTAAACAAGGACGAGCTTATCTTCGATCTAAGGCACCCTCGTCAGTAAAGGATTAACACCCAGTGTGCGAGGCCATTGATTTAATTGTTTCGTGCCTTGATTGATTGTCTGAGCAATTGGATCGTCATTCCTAGCTCTCTATTGGAATTACGGTCTTGTTCTGTTCAAAATTATGTCTATAATTTGTTTGGAATTAAATAGTTTTTGACGAATGTAGTCTGCACTCATATAATAAGAGATGGGTACTTCTTACCAATGGCGAAATTAATAAATAATCAATAATAGGCAATTACTATCAAAGCAAAGATAGATAGTTAACACCCTGATACTTGGAAGGAGATTTCTAGAAGCAAGGCAAAATCACCTTCACGAAGGTCGAGCTTATCTTCGATTGAAGGCACCCTCGTCAGTGAAGGGTTAACACCCAGATCTGTGAGGCCATTGATTTAATTGTATGTTTGATTGATTGTCTGAGCAATTGGATCGTCACTCCCAGCTCTCTGTTGGAATTACGGTCTTGTTCTGTTCAAAATTATGTCTATAATTTGTTTGGAATTAAATAGGTTTGGATGATGTAGAAGGTATGCTAATAAATTGGTATCAAAAACCGGTAAAGTTCAAGTCGGACTCACATACAAAAGGTTCCGTACCAGCGTATAAGATATAACACTAGATATAAACTTTTTATAGCGGCAAGAGAAATACACATTCTGTAAATATTTCAAATCTCTACCTATTACGGTTCATGAATGAATGAATGAATGAGTATACTTTTATTGTACACCACAAAAATAGTACATGATAGTGGTTCATGAGATACAGCCCGCTGACAGACAGACAGACGGACGGATGAAAAGCGGAGGCTAAGTAATAAATCCATAAAAACAACCAGGAACTTAGTTTAAGTAATAATTGTCATCATAGAGCCGAAAGACACAGACAGATTACCTGACAATATAAAAAGAGCGAATTCGAAAACTAACTTTGTACGAACTTTCCGTCGCGCAAAAACGGTCAGGACAAAGTTTTAGGAATTAACTACTGGCCGTCGAAAATTTACGTCATTTCTGCTTGAGCATTAATCTTAATCATCACAAAATATTACGTGTTTTATCGGAATTTTGATTAAATTAAGCTTTTTTGTTCTTTTAAGCTCGTTGTTAATTTAAGCTTGCTAATCGGAGGTAGGGGATTTGATCCTGGGCACGCACCTATGACTTTTCGGAGTTTTGTGCGTTTTATGTAATTAAATAGCACTTGCTTTAACGGTTAAGGAAAACATGAGGAAACCTGTATGCCTGAGAGTTCGCCATAATGTTGTCAAAGGTGAGTGAACTCATACCAATCCGCACTTGGCCAGCGTGGTAGACTAAGGTCTTAACCCTTCACACTAGGAGAGGAGACCCGTGCCTGTAGAGAGCCGGCGATGGGTTGATCATGATGAAGCTTTTTATGTTTTTTCGGGACCTCCCACTGCGCCGTTGAGGTCTTCAAAAACCTATTATTAAGGAAGATGAAATGCAGTAGTATTTCAGCTTTCAATTTTAATTTAGTTCCACCCTATTCAGAAAATAATATAATCATCAGTACAATTGTTTCAAAACCAAAACATATCAATATGGTAACAAATATTCAGTTTTACCAGCTTTGTGGCCAGAGGTAAAATAACTCTGAACGGACTATAAAATAATGAATTAACATATCTCTAGAAAGAGCCCTCCCGGACCGCGTTAGTTGGTCCCTTCGCAACTATTCCGATAATCAATACAAGTTGTGCCTACTTTCTAAAATATCCAAACCCCCGGGCTCCGACCCGTCCGATGTTATCTTAATAATTGCTCCTGTTGTGATAATTTGAGATCGGTATTATTATTACTATCAGCGCATATCAAATGATTTAATGTTAAATTAATTTTTAGGGTTCCATAAAAAGGAACCCTTACCACTATCACTTTGTTGTCTGTCTGTCTGTCCGTCTGTCGTGTCTGAAAGAAAACCTATACTTCCCGTTGACCTAGAATCATAAAATTTAGCAGATAGGTAGGTCTAGCAAAAGTAAAGGAAAAAACCCGAAAACCGTGAATTTGTGGTTACAACACAAAAAAATAATTAGTATTTTCAATAGTAGTTTTATGTCTAGAAAACAGTTAATAGCTAGTTGCTTCTTCGTGGGTATTGGGACAAGTGACTAAAACTTGAAAAGAGCAACCGCCGAGTTTCTTGCTAGTTCTTCTCGGTAGGAACTGCATTCCGAACCAGTGGTAGATTATTTTGACGATTCAAAAGCACTTGTAAAAGTTTAATTGAATAAAAATATTTTGAATTTGAATTTAAAGAATTAATCAACCTAAAAAAAATATAAATGGTCAAAAATTCAATTTTTGTTGTTCTGATATTTTCAGAACTTTTTTCCCCAACAATATTTTCAAACTGAGAGCAACAACCATGTATCTGTGGTAGCAAAGGATAGATACATCGTGTAAAACACAATATACATTTATGTTTTCTACACAAAGAATAATAAATCGTTTGCAACATCAAACATGTGAGTGAACCCCATACAAAGCCACGCAATGACATGACAACACGATAAAGCTGCGGTTCCACAAGAGATGATGAGAGGTAGTTAAACGATGCGAGGGAGCGAAGCTAAGCTGTAAAACAATAACTTTTTGGTCTAGTTGGAGGCTTCGGCCGCGACTAGTTACCATTCTACCGAAAACCATGCCGTGATTTTACGTTTCGGTACGACACCGTGAAAATCAAGGGGTTTGGGTTTGATAAAAAATGCCACACCGCTTCTAGGTTAGCCCGCTACCATCTTACACTGCATCATTACTTATCACCAAAGCCTAATATTACTGGTGGAGATTGCTTTAAGCAATAAGGCCGTCTTTGCATACAATTGTTTTTAGTTTATAGTTTCTTGTTTTGTCTTGGTTTTTTTTTTTTCATATTTTGTGTGCAATTATATGTGTATGTCTTTTAACTATTTAACCTATGGGATGGGATTATTTTACCTATGGGATAGGTACAGCCCGTTGACAGAGATGGACGGACAGATGGACGCACAGTGGATGCTTAAAATAGGGTCCTGTTTGGAACCCGAAAAATTTAGTTATCCTTCGGGTGGTGTGAACACATTCCTCATGAAACAACAGCCTTACATGAACATCTATACATTCCTCTGTACACAGTTTAATGACACAGAAACACATAAAACTAAAGCTACGCCTGATTCATGTAAATCATCGGGTAACGTTCACTCTATTTACGCCTCTAAGTATATAGTGATAAGGAGTTGGTTAGCGTGACGTGTGCTCAAAGCGCCCACTAATGAATTCTGTGTTGTAAATGCAAAACGCGGAACAACACGGCGTTCTTAAAATTCAGGACGAACGCAATCAACTGTCGACTCACTTTGTGTTTGGCGCGAGTGACGGGCGCGTGCGGTTTCTTTGCCTTTTAGAGAAACACTATAGAAACAATGAATAATCAAAATATACGAAGCTTTTGAAATCCTTATGATAATATCATCTACCGCTTGCTCGGAAAATGTTTCATTATTTAAAAAAAAACCAATTGGTTCTTTTCTGTACGTACGCCAGCAATTTCCAACAGGACAATAATGAAAAGAGCTGGGCAATTTCATACGGTGACGAGGTTCTCTAAATGAACACTAATATTATAAGCAATATACTCGCAAGTATAGATTAGGTATTTTTAACCGACTTCTAAAAAGGAGATGGTCACAACTTTAACACTTAATATAAATCAGGTATTTTTAAGTACACAATTTACTATCTGAATACGGTATGAAACCTCCTTTCAAAATCACAATGCAAGATTGTAATTGCGCATTGTAAGGTCTAGATCTCCTGAGGATGCTCCGGTGTCGGGGCGAAACGTGCGTTAAATGGTTTTGGAGTTTGTGTGGTGCTGCGTAGTAGTGATGCGTATTGCTTGCTTGATGGCTGGCTTTTCTTGGCTGTGGGAGGGAGGGTGTTGCATATCACATGCTACAAGTTGCACCATACAGATTTGTCTGTTTCCGCTGAAGCGGAAATGAAGCTTTTGGTTTCTTGTATAATATGTCGCAGCGAAATGGCATAAATCGTGACGAAGAAAGACAGTCGGTTCGGTCTATCGTCACATTTCATAAACTACTAGCCGATGTCCGCGGCTTCACCCGCGTGGATTTAGGTATTTCAAAATCCCGTGGAAACGCTTTGATTTTCCGGGATAAAAAGTAGCCTATGTGCTAATCCAGGATATTATCTATCTCCATTCCAAATTTCAGCCAAATCCGTCTGGTAGTTTTTGCGTGAAGGAGTAACAAACATACACACACACACACACACACACACACACATACAAACTTTCGGCTTTATAATATTAGTGTGATGCTCAGCATTCTATAATATCACTACATTTGTTTAGTGAAATTAATTAGTGAAAAAGTCGTTTTAACATCTCCCGGGAGTTAGCTATATCCCTAAGAGATATGGGCAACTCCCGGCTTATGCCATTTCGCTGCGACATATAAATAAAAGTATCGATGTGGACTTCCGCTCGCGTCTGTCTCTTGGTCGATTCTTGCTTGATTGCTGTCTGGACCCCATCAGATGCAGTCCGTAATGTAAACAAGTTTTTCCCTATTGTAACAAAAGATTCTTTTGTGTAAGAAATAACGGGGTTTATATTTTCTGAAGTAGTTTACTTTTCATTCGGGCAAATGTCCACGCCACGGACTTGGATTTATATTTTTAATGTATTCGAAACGACCGGGCGAGATTAAAAATTCCAGTTCAAAGATCACAATGACTTGAACTTAAAATATTGTTTGAATAGTGAAATAGAAATAGGTTATGGATTCATAAAAGGCAAGAATATAATTCATCTGTGATACCTTTTCCGATAAAATGTATTGGAGTTCTAGCAATGTAATAAAAAAAATGAATAAATTGCAAAGACCAACAATGACAAATGTTGAACTTAAAATATTGTTCGAATATAGAAAACTGTTATGATTTCACTAAAATGCAACAACATTTCACTTACTATTGTTAAATCATCTGGTGATTTCATTTCTGATAAAAAAGTATTGAAGTTTTAAAATTATATGAGTAAAAACAAAGAATTGAAATTAAAATACTGTTTGAATAGAGAAAAAAATTTCACTGAGGCAAACACGGTTTATTTATTATTGTTAAATCATCTGTGATTTCCGTTTCAATAAAAACTTATTAAATTCAAGAAATTAAAATTGTGTAATACACAAAAATGTTTCTACCTCTTTCCGTTACATACCATCAAACCGATGTACCCCAAACCAGTTGCATTAGAAAGGCAATAATGCGAAGACGGTTTTACAACTACAAGCCGAGAATCGCTAAACGCATTTTGATGATACTCGTAAAGATTACTTTGTAAAGAGCAAAATGAAGCACGTCTCATCAATCTGCAACATTGGAGTGGCGCGAAATATAGAGAAAATACGAGGGAAATTGTTCGTCGGTGCGCTTCGGATGGGGTTTTTATGAAGCGGAATGTAGGTTGAGTTATGTTACGAAGCGTGGTTTTCAAAGAATTGAAGCACCAATACGTTCGCATGTCATATTTTGTTATTTTACGATAAGCTTGAAAACTATTTTTGTGTATTGCGGCATTTCATGACTTATTCAGCGAGTAAATTATGATTATTACTTATATGACTTCGTGGTACCGGAAAGCAGCTACTGTTTTTGGCGGAAATCAGTGTTGCATGTGAACTGTAAAACGGTGGTGATCACAATAGATCATAGCCCCGCATAGCCGTCAAAGCAGCAACGGCCCAATGGTGACTTTGTATAAAGCGCGCAGCTGCGCGAATTCTCCATAATGTTCTCAAAGGTGTGTGAAGTCTGTCAATCCGCATTGCTCCAGCTTGATAGACTGACCTGTACACCTTTCTCCTTCGGAGAAGAGACCCGTGCTCAGTACTTGACCAGTTGATCTTGAAATTCAAAATACAAAATATTTTTATTCAATTAGACTTTTACAAGTTCTTTTGAATCGTCAAAAGCATTCTACTGGTTCATCATACATACATACATTTCATCTACCACTGGTTCGGAATGCCTTGCCTTGCCTTGATATTTAATTAAAAAATAAATAAATAATTAATTAAAAATAAAAATATCCTATATTCAATAATCTTTTACAAGTACCTAATGAGATTATATTATTATAATGATGTCAAAAAACGGAAATACAGCCTGAGAATGGACGGACAGATGGACATGGTGAAACTATAAGGGTTCCTTATTGACAGCGAAACCCTAAAAAAAGATACACTAGATCCTCTGTTTCCACTACGTTCGGAAGTCACAAGCTAACACCGAGCAAATCATAACAATTCTATTTTATTGCTTAACAAATAAACCAATAACGTACCGTCATAAACCGTACCTTTACGGCTCCCCGTATTCAGATGCAGTAACATTGAACGTCTGTTTGTGATTATTTATTCACCAGTTCAACAGGTGCTGGTGGCGTGCGGCACGGCACGCGAGAATCATGCCTTACTGTAATCTCCAACATATTATTATGAACCTCTAAATAGTTGTAGCTAAGTGATTTTCATCCATACTAATGTTATAAATGCGAAAGTGTGTCTGTCTGTCTGTCTGCTAGCTTATCACGGTCCAACAGTTGAACCAATTTCAATGAAAGGTACAGAGTTAGCTTACATCCCGGGGACATAGGCTACTTTTATTCCGGAAAATCAAAGCGTTCTCACAGGATTCTTAAAGGCCACTTAACCGATTTATACGAAACTCGAGGATGCCCGCGACTTCGCCCGCGTGGATTCAGGTTTTCAAAGATCCTGTGGGAACTGTTTGATTTTCCAGGAGAAAAAGTTAGCTATATCAATTACAGGGACGCAAGCTACCTCGGTACCAAATTTCATATAAATCGGTTAAGCGGATTGGTTTTTAAGAATCCCGTGGGAACTCTGATTTTCCGAGATAAAAAGTCCGTCCCGGGAATATAAGCTAACCCTGTACCAAATTACGTTCGGTTAAATTGTTGGGCCGTGAAAAGGTATCAGACAGACATACACACAGACAGACACACTTTCGCATTTATAATATTAGTATGGATATGGATTTGGTACAGAGGTACCTACCTAGAAAACCTAAATCGACGCGGACGAAGTCGCGGGCATCATCTAGTAACAAATAAAGCTGATGATCCGGCTGTTCATAAAACATCCAATATGGTATGGCAGTTTCATTAAACCTATACCCCTGATCGGTTTATACGCGGTTCGCGCTGGAACGCTAATTTGCTTGGCGGCACGGCTTGCTGGTAGGCTGGTAACCAGTCTCGGCTGAAGCCTCCCACAGCACCAGATCAGACCAGACACAATTTAAAATGTATAAATTCCCAAATTTCCTCTTCCAGGAATCGAACCCGGGACCTCCCACTTATAAGACCACAGCGCTCATCACTGTGCCAGGGAGGTCGTTAGACCTCTGTAATACCCGTAATACCAGAGTGAACTAGAGTGAGGTAACTCTCGATTTGATCCTGAATCGACGATATGTCAAACATTAGGCTATAGAAATCATAGAAATATTGGGCTATAATAGGGCTACCAGCATCAAACATTTGACCACCATTTGACGCCTGCCAGTGATGTGGAAGCCTCGACGTTTTGTTAGGAGTTCCCTAACTGTAGACGTATACTGTGGTAATACTTATCCTTACTCCGTGCTAACAGTTGGGGCTGATATTACGTTAGAAGCGAACGCTCACAAAGGTATTGATACGTTTTACGGGTAGGCTGTTTCATTGTCTTGTTGCCTTTAAAATAATCTCATTGTACACCAGTATAAGCCATGCACTGCCTCTGAACGTTGGTACAAAGGGTCACAAATCAGATTAAGCCCTTTGGAGCTAACGATCTCTCGCTGACAGAGTCATCTGAGCGAGTCCCCCAAAATAAGCTAACTCCCAAAAACGGAGGAATAAGTAAATCAATTAATCCAACACATGCTTTTGCTCTACACAAATTCCTGGGTGACCACGGATTTCTAAATATGATAAGATAAGAGACATATTTCTAATAAAATTATGATCGGAAAATGGTGGTATTTTTGGCTCTCTTCTACTGAGAAGGCTGCCAAAAATCAGTGTAGAGTTTTTTGACTTTTCACAACTGCCAATAGTTAGTCTACAAGAAATCCATATTAATCCATACTGTACCTGTAATGTATAGTGTACCTGTACCCTACTGTATAATGTACCTGTACTGTATAATGTACCTTTTCACAATCCATCCCCTTCATCGATTTGAATAAAATTGAACAAAATGTAGCTTGCATCCCGGAGATGGACATAGGCTATTTAATTTTCTATATTCCCAGTATCTATGAATTCCGGTGAATGTTCTGTGTACTTTTTTAACCGACTTCCAAAAAAGGAGGAGGTTCTCAATTCGTCGGGATCTTTTTTTTTTTTTTTTTATGTATGTTCCCCGATTACTCAAAGACCCCTGGACCGATTTGGAAAATTTTTTTTTGTTTGAAAGGGTATACTGTGCAGGTGGTCCCATATAAATTTGGTGAAGATCTGATGAATATCTTCGGAGATGGAGAACAGAACTCCTCAATGGATAAGAGCAAATTGCTCGCGATCACTGTAATAGCTTAGTAAACAGTAGGGTTTTAACTGGGCATAGCATATTATAGTACAGTGGGGCCACTAAAAATTGTGAAATAAAAAATTTTCAAAAGAAAAATAAAACCGACTTCAAAAACCAAAAACACTAAAAAGTAGAAAATAATTTTTGTTTAGCTACACATGTAATGTACCTAGGTATGAAGTCGGGCGAGCTTCACTCTTGGATTTCTAATTTTGTTTTAATATGCTCGCTCGACTTCATACCTAAAAACATTACATATGTAGCTAAACAAAAATTATTTTCTACTTTTTAGTGTTTTTGGTTTTTGAAGTCGGTTTTATTTTTCTTTTGAAATTTTTTTTTTATTTTGACATTGTTGGTAGAAATAAAAAGATTCCTTCCGTTATATTAACAACCGAACCCAACAAAATAAAGGTATGATATTACTGTCAATAAGAATTTCATCTAATATTAAACATAACTGAAACCGGTATGTCACGGCGAGTAGGTACGTTTCGGACACTTTGGAAACTGTCCAAGTGTTACACTTAGCGACCAAAATATCTTGAACTTTCCCAATGTTTTATATCAACGCAACGCAGATCCGTGTAAAAGATTTCGGTACCGTGCAAAAGATCATCTAAAGATGGTTACGGGGCACTCGAGATAAAATTAAGTGCGGGAGTAACAGCGTGACATATTGCGAGTTTCCGTCATCGTTAATATGAAAAAGGGGGAAACGGTTTGTTCGATTCATGTTATTTTATGTTTTAGAGTGCTGCGGTTGAATTTGAAAAGAGAATTCAACATGAAAAGGAGCCATTTACTTGAGTATTGAACTCGAGTGTACGAGTTTTGAAGGTATGGCGGCTTTACAAGGATGCTTTTGTTAGTCTGCAGTTCGTATACCTACAACATTTTACATTTCGTCGGTTAATTTCTAATGCCACGTTACACATTTTTTGGTGGTTCCAACATTTTGACACCATTCGCTAGCTAGAAAATCTAAGACATGCCTCGTTCCGGGAAATCAGAAACAAGAGAACGTCTTTATAGACGTTTCAAATAGACCTATCTCCATAGGGCGATACTCTCGTCGACGGTAATAGGTCGGACTCGTTACGATTTCCTAGACCGTGGAGATGGCACCTTAAAATAATAATAAAACCAGCCTAGTACGAGTCAGACTCGCGCACCGAGGGTTCCGTAGTACAGTCGTATTTTTTCAAAATTTTCATAAATCAAGAACTACTATGCATAAAAATAAGAACGACGATAGAATGGACAGGAATGTTCATTATTTTTAAGCACAGTTTTTGATTTATCGTGTGTTGAAAAAATACGACTGTTGTACGGAACCCTCGGTGCGCAAGTCTGACTTGCACTTGGCCGGTTTTTCCTTTTAAGGTGCAGAACCCTAAAAAATAACTGCACGGGATCCATCTAACAACCCAAACCTCGAGAAACGGCAAGTTTTTTCGCTCTCTCGTAAAATTGTGATGGTGTTAGAATTTTACCACGGTGGCGTGGCATATGGAAGTTCCTAAAAGAGACCTCCATGTCCAGCAGTGGACTATCGGTTGACGATGACGATACATTTCAGTAGGTATTCGAGATTTGAATCCTGTATGTCGCACTTTTATGATGAAAAATAAATAAAACAATAAACAAAATAATTAATGTGCTTTATTTCAGGCTTATACCCATATTTTAATTAACAGAGGTCAAATATAAAATAAATTAAAAAATAAAGTAAATTAAAAATTTATAACATCCCCGACAAGTGAATGTTACAGTAACTAGAAGAGCTGATAACTTTCAAACGGCTTAACCGACTGTCTTGGATTATAGCTAAGAACACTCTCGATCAAGCTACTTTTCAAACGAAAAAACTAAATTAAAATCGATTCATTAGTTTAGGAGCTACGATGCCACAGCCAGATACACAGATACACACGTCAGACTTATAACACCCCTCTTTTTGGGTCGGGGGTTAAAAAATAAGAATAAAAATATACGATTAAAACAAATTCAATAGTGTATTATTGTCCAATATTTATTTAGCTTTGCTAATTTTACATACTCGTAAAATTTATTTAATGACACAGTGTGACACAAAAGCGCGGCACAAAGGTGCCGTGACACACTGTAGTCGTGTCATTGTCGTGACAAAGGCCCTTCATGTCGGAGCGCAGTTTGCGCGACAAGTAGGTCAAAAGAGGAAATACCTACCTACTTGGCTAATGAAAATTATTATTTTTAGATCTGATGCATCACACAATATTTTTTTTTTTTTTGAAATTGATTTATTACGATGCCCGCGACTTCGTCCGCGTGGATTTAGGGTTATGAAATCCCGTAGGAACTCTTTGATAAAAAGTAGCCTATGTGTTAATCCAGGGTATAATCTATCTCCGATCCAAATTTCAGCCAAATTCGTCCAGTAGTTTTTGCGTCAATCGATTGTGATGGTTAAGTAATTTTCACCTAAGTCGGTAACTGGATGGGTGACCAACTGTGGTGGTCTGAATTCGACCTTTAGCTTTTCTTCGTATCTCAGCTGTTGGTACCGGTTATTATCACATACTCCAGATACAAAACACGAAATCTTACTTTTATTGTCCTATACAAACAAATCTAGGAGATCCACCACATATTTATTCCAAGAAAAGCTCGATTATGATTAAGGGAAAAGGCAAAACGACCCTAAGGGACGCGTTTGGAATCCTGAGCTGGCGTTAAGAATTATCGGCATGACCCCACTTCTATTAGTAATTGTTAAAGCCAAGTATTGACATTATCATTTCGACTAGTTATGAAGAAACACTAAAAAAGATACTATTTTAGTCATAAAAAATATAAAATTACGTGTGATACCCCGCGACTTCTTCCACGTGGATTTACATTTTTCAAAATCCCGCGGAAACTCTTTGATTTTCCGGGATAAAAAGTAACTTATATGTCAATCTAGGGTATAATCTATCTCTATTCCAAACAGCCAAATTCATCCTGTAGTTTTTGCGTGATCAACATTTTCACATTTATAATTTTAGATATATTAGGATTAGAATATAACTCCACTAATTATTTTTCAAAAAGGTAAAAAAGTATGCATTATAATTACAACCAATAATAACGGAATATACCAAAATACCTATACTGATTCTAGGGAATCGATAGTTTAATTACAATCGGTTAATTTATAATAATTGATCAATTCTTGCGATTACCGTTACAACCACGTGCGGTGCTTTCGGAACACAAACCACTTAAAGTGAATTAAAATTAATTTAAATGAACCGTTTTTAATTAAAACAATGCCATGTTTATGAGCGGTTAACGTTAATTTTATTTTAAACTGATTTCATTGGTAATGAAAGCTGTTTGTATATTCTATTGGTATAAAGCGTTATACGCTATGCGACGCAATTTGCAAGCTATATTGTAGATGTCTTTTTCAAGGGATTTATAATAATCTAAATAAAATAGTTATAAATAAAGGTCACACTTTCAACACGAGAGATTTTAAATACTCACAAAGTGCTAAGGTAAAATTAAAAATTTACCAAGGCCTCAAAAAACTAAAATTATGAGCATTAAATATGGTAGATATATGCTAAAATGTATTTCATTAATTTAGGAATTTTGATAAAACCTGGAATTTGTTCAGAAATATGTTGTATATTGCGTAATATAAATTTAATTGTCAAGTTTCAAAGCAAACTGATTGGGAGCGTAATAAATATGAAAATTGGAATTGCTTAATTGGTTTAGTTATGCCTCGGTTAAAACTCACAAACAAGTATTTTAAAGGTGAATGAGCACAATATTTTATCAGCAGTATATTAACGATAAAATAAATCCATACTAAATATTATGAATTTTATTTTTGAACTTACGAATTCCCGCGTCTTCGTCTGCGTGGGCTACACAAATTTCATACCCCTACCCCTTCAGGGTTGGATTTTCAAAAATCCAGATGTCTACGTTATAATAGCTATCTGCATGCCAAAAAGCCCGATCCATCCAGTAGTATGAGATGTGCGTTAATAGATCAGTCAGCCAGCTTTTCCTTTACCGTGTGAGTAATATATAGTATTTTTATAGAAATGCTGTTAAGTATTAATAATAGTAGACGATAATGACATCACACTAATATTATAAAGGCGAAAGTTTGTATGTGTGTGTGTGTGTGTGTGCGTGTGTGTATGTGTGTGTGTGTATGTTTGTTACTCCTTCACGCAAAAACTACTTGACGGATTTGGCTGAAATTGGAATAGAGATAGATAATATCCTGAATTAGCACATAAGCTACTTTTTATCCCGGAAAATCAAAGAATTCCCACGGGATATCGAAAAACCTAAATCGAAGTTGCGACGGGCGAAGTCGCGGGCATCGGCTAGTACATTATAAACCTTCGATGGTTTTAACAGTCATAAAGCAGACTTGTTAAACATTATTTATGCTTTGAATAAAGTGGGTCTACTCATTGTCAACCGATCGATAATAAGCAGAGCACATTCGAAAAAGCAGTAGACGGAGTCCGAAGGTGCTAGAATGTCAATCTCGTACCAGAAAGCGCAGTTTATGTAGAGTCTCCACTGGGTGGACATATTGCATCAAATGAGTCGTTGGGAGCCTCTGAATTCAGGCTGGGCAAAACCAAGGCATGTAAAAATCACCAAATAGACCTACATCCAGCAGTCTATCTATCTATCTATCTGTTTGTTACCTTTTAACGGCTCAATCACTGAACCCTTCTTGAAGTTTAGCTAGAGCCAGTTTGCATCGAAACGGATATAGGATATTTTATCAATAAAATAAAATAAGTAAAAAATAAATAAAAGTTTATTCAGCTCAAGAAAACATAACACAGTAAAGAATAAAAATAAAAGTACAAATGATGTTAAAACAAATATATATAAAATAATAACTAAACTTAAACTACTAACTAAAAACTTAACTATATGTACAAAATAATAACTAAACTTAAAACTAGAAAATACAAAGAACAATATTTTGTGAGCTAAAAGGGCTCTGCCTTAGCATAATACTACTGCAGGGCTGATTTTCAGGCAGAGCCCTGGTGTCACGACCTGACAAAGAAACAATGCACCTACCTGCCTATATTGAATAACTGAAATAAAAACCAACTAAAATATAAGCATATTATGTACTAGTATGGCAGAACAGATATTATAAAATATCTTAGAGTAGGTTTGACATGATTTAGTAAGGAATACTATTTTTCAATAATGTACAGTAGTCTTCATGGAACTAGGAGGCAGAATATCATGGTAAAATGGTACAGGTAGTAGGTATTACTATAGGAAAGTGTCTGTAAGATTTGGATTATTACGCCTAATTTATAAAATATTTACAGGATTTTTAGAAAGCTAAACTCATGCGAACGAAGTCGGCGGCGTTAAATAATCAATTTTGATATTAATCCATCCATTTTGATATTGATCCATTTTGGTAGTTAAATATTAAAGTGTGTATTATGTATATCTTTTTCTTTTTCACGGCCCACCTACTCAACTGATTTGATGAAATTTGGATTTGCACCAAAGAGAAAAACTACTTTTTATCCTGGAAAACAAAAAAAACTTTAATAAAAAAGTTTAATCTACGCGAATGATATTATGAGTTTCCGTGAGTAATGCTATTAATACTACAATTAGTGTTAAAATTTAAATGAACTAAATAATTAAAACTAATTTTGATGAGTTTTGATACTACATTGACTTTTTAAAAGTCTGTATTCAAATATATAACCAAGAGTTTTTGCATTGCAAACCAGCTGTTCTTCCTAAACTAAAGACTGTGTAATATTGTGTTATCCTACATTTACCTCATTATCTTAGTACAATATTAATTATAATAATTATTATACATAGAAAATTTTCTAAGCGCCAAGATTTAATATGCCCGCTACGTCGTAGCGGTAATTGCTACGCAGCTCGTAGACGTTCTACGCCCGTAGCAAAGACCTAGGGTTAATTGTTACAGGCTCGCCTCAGTAGAACTTGTACAAAATTCAATTATAACTTTGTGTTTCCGTAGCAGCGAGGTGAAACTAGTTATTTTTGTTATATTTTTAACACGTTTATTGTTTTTTTTTTTCAACTTGTAAAAACTCAATTTTGGATGATCATTACTTGGCTCATGTAGATTCACTTAAAACTAATTTAAGGTTTAAAACTTAGAATAATGGGTCAGGTTTAAAAACACCTAGTAAAAGTTGATTTGAATCAAACACTTTCATATTTTCTTCTATTCTAAGGTTCAAGAAGTAATCTAAAATGATAACACGTAAGAAACGATTAATAATACCGTTTAGAATCTTGGTGTGGAAACAGGTTTGATTTACTAACAACTAAGTTATTATTGTAATGTTATTTTTTAAATAATATGAATTATTATTATTACTAATAAAATTATGTAGAGTCGGAAATAGTCACAATAAAACTGAAAAACTTTTAGGGAATACATTCCGTCGATATTATTTACCTTATCTCTATGGATTTAAAAAGTTAGGCTGTCGTTGGTTTAAACCCTTACCATTTGGTAAAAATATTTTTTTGCTTATTTATCTATCTCTACCACTCTCGATCCCATCTCAGTTGATTACGCAGGGCAAGCAACGTTGATCCAAGTCAGTAACGGGGTGGGTGACCGAATTTGGTCTTTCGTTTCCTGCTTGCCTCGGGAGAGCACGCTAAGTCATCGTATTGATCTCGGTTATTATCAATAACATCTGGTAATAATAGTAGGAAACTAAGAGTCGAAATAATTGTACTCTGAATTCTTAAAGTTGCATGAAAATCTGGAAAACCATTATTATCTCATGATCTCAAGAATTTTATTCATCATTAGTATCTGAAGAAAAGTCTACCATTACGTGATTAATGAAAAGAGGTCACAGCTCTCAGCAATGAAGAACATACGCAGAGAAAGTATTGAATCAACCAAATTCACGTTTTCAATTGAATTCATGAAAAAAGTCGCAGAAGCATACAAAAAGTGGCACTTGTAAACTTTTTTATGTTTGATTATAATTTTTACCTGGAATAAAATAAAATTCTGAATGAAATTTTATAATAAAAAATTGAAATACAAGGCAAAATCTTTATTAAAAATTGTAGGTGCTTTTTTATTTCTAGCCGCTAACCGTGTTCTGGCGGTGCTCTACTTTTTCAGCTTCGCCGTCGATGCATTAAATATAAGAACCCTTAAGAGTTTTAAAAACGGACAAAAACCCGAGAAAAATGGTTTTAACAAAACTTTTAACAGCATTACTAAGTAACAGTTTAATGAGAATTAAAAATTACCCATAAAGTCAAATATGCACTACATCGAAATAAAATTTTAAACTACTCTGAATATTTAAATTACAATAATGTTCATGGGCGGCCGAAATTACTTAGCTTCGGTGACCCACCTGCTCGTTGTTTAAAAAAATATTATTTAATTACAATTATAATTTAAAAACAAATTAATTGGCTTACAATATTAATAATGAAATATTTTCACACTAATCTGGATGATTTCCTAATTACTTACCAATGATCACTATAAAATCATAAATACAACATGAATCATTGTCACAGTACAATAGTTAATCACCGTATATATCCAATCACTTCACGAGTTACCACCTACCCATCACACATAGGCAACTTTTTGCGGGCTTCAGTCATGTCGCGTGGTAACCATCACCGAGCGCGCATAATGCACGTCCGCCGCACACTGCAACCGGCCGCTAACTGACGCGGGGAGACGTCAAGTTGCCGCGCTTTCCCCCTCTCCTACATTATTTTCTACCCCATTACGTAACTGGAGTTCTATTTTTTTAATAGGTTATTTTTCATCGACAATTTCCTTAGCCTTATTTAACTGAGCCTTTGCCTTTTTTAATTTTATAGCTGTTATTGATATTTAATTTTTAATAGGACAATTTATAGTAGAGATACTGGAATAATATTTTTGTAATATTGAGTTATCCGAATCAATATTATGTATCAATAATTATTTATTAGAATCGGAGGCACATTTTTTATAGATTGTCCCTGGGATTCTGGGAAATGGTGGCGCGTATAGATACTGTTTGACGCATGCGCGTCACAGCCCCGCCCTTCCCGGGCAAGCGGTATTTTAAACTTCTACAAATCTTAAAATGATAAGTACGATATAATTGCTTGGCGCTTGAATAAGTATGCATTCTTAAGAAGCTTTTACTATCGATAACGTACAATAGGAATAATATTATTAAGAGCACAAAAAAGATTCAAGTAAGTATATTTTTTCTATGAAATTTTTTACTCTATGATACCTGGACTCTTAGAGTTCTTAGACTGATCGCACATATTATCAAGTACAAATACAGAGCTTACTGATAGTAATTTACAAACTCATTTGCGAAGTACTTACCTACTTCAAATATTTTAAGAAGCTTGATAGACTTTTGTTGATAGTGAAATTATAACAATTTGCGATCCCATAAAAAATATCCCAAGGATATCCTCGGGATATTTTTGTGCAAGAGACATGACTCTCGCCAATAAGAAAATAAATCGCATCGACATTATTTCGCAAAGAAAATAGTTAAAATATACATACTAGATAATTCCCGCGACTTCATCCGCGTAGATTTATCCCACGGGAACTATTTGATTTTCTGGGATAAGAAGTAGCCATTCCAAATTTTAGCCAAATCCGTTCAGTAGTTTTTGCGCGAAAGAGTACCTAACAAACATACACTCAAACACATATGTACACAAACTTTCGCTTTTATAATATTTATATTCCATATAAGCTGACCTGTCTCTGTTTCGCCCCGATTGAGTTGAAATTGCTAAAAATCCTGAAACGCGTATTTCATATTTTTTTGCTAGCCCATGTATCAATTTTCATGGATATAACTTGAATGAAAAGTGATGGACTTTCATTCAAATTGTCATCGTGTGATTGCCTATCGAAAAGAACCGCCTGTCACAATTTCAAGTTTCTAACCCCATGGCTGTGCTTTGATATCAGTCAGTCAATACAGGTTTTTTTTAAACATAAGTGTATCTGATACCCGTAACTTCGTCTGCGTGGATTTCTTTTACTAAAAATCCCGTGGGAACTCTTTCATTTTTCGAGATTAAAGTAGCCTATGTCAGTCTCCAGGCCTCAAAAAATCACACCGATCCATTGCTCTGTTGCGATTAGATTGAAGGATAAACTAAGAAGTGAAACAACACACACACTTTCGCATTTATAATATGGGCAGTGAAGTAGTGATAGATAGATGGATATATAAGCCTTTAAGTCCATTGAAAATACTATAGTGCAAACGGCTTATACAAACAATGTTATTATCGGAAATAGAAATACTGATGCAATACGGTTCGGCGAACAAAAATGCGCCGTACATTTCCACGCTGGGAAAAGGAAGGCTCTTGACAGATGTGGGACGCCATCTGTCAATACTGCTCCTCAATCCTTGTTAAACTGCAGTAGATATAAGAAGAGATTGTTATTCTACGGCTTCTTGAACACTAGCTGGTGTCCGCGACTTCATTCAGTGTTATAGGTTTTGTTAAAATCCCGCGGGAACTCTTTGATTTTCCGGGATAAAAAGTAACCTGTGTTAATCCAGGGTATATAATCTGTCTCCATTCTGGATTTCAGCCAAATCCGTCCTGTGGTTTTTACGTGAAAGAGTAATAAACATACACACATACACAAAATTTGCATTTAGAATAGGTATTAGTGTGATTTCACATAAGTGGAACGGGTCTCCTCTCATAATGCTTAAGCCGTAGTCTGCCATCATGGAGAACTCTCAGGCATGCCATTTTCCTCGCTATGTTTTCCTTCACCGTTAAAGCAAGTAATATTTAATTGCTTATCCCCGCCTCCTCCAAAGTAGGAGGCGGACGTTTTAACCACTAGGCTATCACCACTTTGGACTGAGTGCATCATCATATCTAGTTCGCGACAGGTCGAGATGGCAACTGGCTTCGGCTATATTTGTCATAAGCATGACATAGGTATTGATTGGGTTTTTACGTGCTTTCTATGAAAACCTTTCAGGGAAATTGCTCACATTATTTTTCAGCTATAACATGTAATGTGTGGCACAATTTAAGAAATAAACGTTTTGCTTTATTTCTCTCTTTTTCTTCATATATTATCTTTCTTTCTAGCTCGCTGTGCTATTTCAAATTTGTGGACCAATACCTACGTTTTTCACACAAAAGTACATAGTTACTCATAATATACGGCCATCTATATTGAAGCAAGGATGTACGGCATGAATATTACACGGCATCAAGCCGTTGAATTGATTCATTGCACTCTTCCCCGATCCAATATGGCGTTCGCGAGTTGAGTGGCTTTGTAACTCACTTTATTAATTTGATACGGCCCGCCGTCGGCTTTTATGGGAACTTATATATTTTTTCACCCTGTTGAGGCTTTTCAAGGTTTTCTGTGCGATAATAATAGCCGCTACTCTCAATTCTACACGTTTTTCACCCGCAGTAATTACAGTAAGAAATAAAAGCTTATATCACACTAATATTATAAAGGCGAAAGTTTGTGTGTGTGTGTGTGTGTGTGTGTGTGTGTGTGTGGGTGTGTGTGTGTGTGTGTGTGTGTGTGTGTGTGTGTGTGTGTGTGTGTGTGTGTGTGTGTGTATGTATGTTTGTTACTCCTTCACGCAAAAACTACTGGACGGATTGGGCTGAAATTTAGAATGGAGATAGATTATACCCTGGATTAGCACATAGGCTACTTTTTATCCCGGAAAATCAAAGAGTTCCCACGGGAATTTTAAAAAACCTACATCCACGCGAACGAAGTCGTGGGTATCAGCTAGTTTTGTATAAACCAAACAAATCTACATAAATATAGCACAACGTACAAACCCGAATGGCGACCATTTTACAAAAAATATCTATTAGAGACTAACTTATACCCGTGACTTCGTTCATAATATGGACTACACAAATTTCAAACCCCCTTATTTTACCCCCATATGGCTTGAATTTTCAAAAATCCTTGCTTAGCGGAGGTCTACGTCATATTAATAGCTATCAGTATACCAATTTTCAGCCTGATCCGTACAATAGTTTAAGCTGTGTGTTGATAAATTAGTCAGCCAGTCAGTCAGCTTTTCCTTTTATGATCATCATCATGATCAACCCATCGTCGGCTCACTACAGAGCACGAGTTTTCTCCCAGAGTGAAAAGAGTTATGGCCATATAGTCACTGCGAATTGACAAACTTCACACATCTTTGAGCACATTTTTGAGAACTCTAAGGCATGGAGGTTTCCTCACGATGTTTTTCTGTACTGTTAAAGCATGTGATATTTAATTTCTTAACACCCACATAACTCCGAAACGTTAGAGGGGCATGCCCGGAATCAAACGCCCGATCTCCGATTAGGAGGCGACCGTCCAAACCACTAGACTATCACAGCTTTTCCTTTTATATAATATATTTAGATAAATAGAGGAGAAAATATTAAGGGAAGAGTAGTGTGTATAGTAGGTCGTCTGCACTATGCCAAAGTTTCACCCGAGGCTATGATATACCGAAAAATAATATTTCTTTACCTTTTCCTCACTATTGTGTTACGTTGCGTTGCAAGGCCCCGGGCCTCGTTAATACGGGCCTTTGTCTTGCAGCGGGAGGACAAACAGCCTGTTATTTTTAGCTTATTTTATTCCTAAATTGTTCTTATATTATTTTCTTTCTTATGAGCCAAGTAGTATAGTTCGAAATAAGAATTGTTATTTTACCTGGTGGCTTATTAACAACAAATGTAAATTAAAAATTTATAACACCCCCGACAAGTGAAGGTTACAGTAACTAGAAAAGAGCTGATAACTTTCAAACGGCTGAACCGATTTTCTTGGATTATAGCTAAGAACACTCTCGATCAAGCCACCTTTCAAACAAAAAAAAACTCAATTAAAATCGGTGCATTAGTTTGGGAGCTACGATGCCACAGACAGATACACAGATACACACGTCAAACTTATAACGCCCCGCTTTTTGGGTCGGGGGTTAAAAATAATTTTATTAAATATTACTCGCTTCAAACGTGATGGATAACATCCTGAGGAAACCTGCATGCTGGAGAGTTCTCCATGACATTCTCAAAGATAGGTATGTGAAATCTGCCAATTCGACATGGCCAGCGTGGTAGACTCAAACCCTTCTTATTCTGAGAAGTTAAACGTACTCAGTAGTGGCCATACGCTAGCCAAATGCGGATCGGCAGAATTCACACCCCTTTGAGAACATTATGGAAAACCCTCAGGCATGCGAATTTCCTAACGATGTTTGGCTTCACCGTTAAAGCAAGTGATATTGAATTGTTAAAAAACCACATAACTCCGAAAAGTTAGAGGTGCCTGTCCAGAATCGAACCCCATACCCAAGTAACACAAAAGTGCTGCATATCAACTGAATCACTGTCCACGTTGGAAACTTTAGCTCCAAAACATGCTATAAACAAGCTGAATAATATCTGAATAATAGCATCCTCAGAAGATATAACTCTGATTTGGGCACAAATTATGCAGCAACTAGCTGATTAACTGCATTATATAAGCATTTAATAAGCATTAACAAAGGTAACATTCGTCCCAAGAGCTGAACATTGGCTGATAAAGAGAGTGTGTGTTACTTTTTATGCAGCTCAAACAACAAATAAGCACCCTTTTTACGCTTTTATGCAGTTAAAAGAGCACGAGCGGCGAAATTGTGAATAAATATTACTCCATATATTCCTTAACATCACACTATCTTGATATTCTGCTTGTGCGCAAACCATCATATAATCACAATGTGACATTTCTATAATGGAAGTAAAAAGTTAATTCATTTTTGGTAAGTAGAACTTGTATTTGTTATTAGTGCCTGTTTGATGGGGAAAGCAAGTTTATTGTCAAATATCATATACTTTTAGACCAAAATTTTCACGCGCCCTCGAAATATAACTGTTTACTTGGAAAACCTATTATAAAATGGATAGTAATATTACAAAAATGTCAGCAATTTCTTTGAATTTTTACGCTTATGCTAATAAGCTTTTACGTATAAATAACTAAAAATCTTTTTCAAGTCCAATAGATAGACAAAATAAAAATAAATAGTAAATAAATAATAAATATTGTAATTTAGAACATAGAAAATGGTGGGCAAGCAATGTGATCCGTAATAATGCCAAATAAATGCTTTAAGGGCTATAATAAGGTGCTAGGGGTATATTAATCAGCAAAAAGCTGATACGAGTAGTTCTTGTGTCTAATAAGTCAGCCATAGATTGATGTACAGCTGAATAGTTGGTAACATTACGCAAAGCTATTAGCATTACGGTTAGCTTTTAGGGGTCCGTGGTGAACGTTTTTACATGAGTAAATAAGTCAGGACTTATTTTATTTCTTTATTTCTTTCGTTCTTTTATCTTTAGTTTATAATACTTATTATAACTTTATTTCTCAGGGTAATTCACAAGTGAACTTATTCGACATTTGCACTTTAAGTGTGAATGTGCAAAGCAGAAGCTTGCTGAGAGCAACAAGCAACAGAGCACCTGGCACACTCGAAAACCTTGAAGACTGATGGCTAATCAAGCTTTAATTTTAAATAAATGCCATCTTTAAGCAATTTTTCCATTTCAATAATAAAATTTTCCAAATAAGCGTCTAATCTTTTCATTTTGCCTATTTCGAAATAAATGCCAATGACAAAAGGTCTGAAAAAAGGATTCTTAAAAACGTTGAAAAGTATAGGCCAAAACTCGTTTTTAGAACTCTTAAAGAAAAGAACTCTTAACTCTTAAAGAAGAAGATAAACCGTATTTCACTAGTTCTTATTCTTTTTTCCACATTTTCTACAACAACCCTATAATTTACTAGGGTTCCGTACCTCAAAAGGAAAAACGGAACCCTTATAGGATCACTTTGTTGTCTGTCTCTTTGTTCATCTGTCTGTCTGTCTGTCGTGCCTGTCAAGAAACCCTATAAGATACTTTCCGTTGACCTAGAATCATGTTTGGCAGGGAGGAAGGTCTTATAGCACAAGTAAAGGAATTAATCCGAACACTGAATTTTTGGTTACATCATAAAAAAATTAAAATGTGTTCAAAACAAATAATTACTTACCTAGTAGGTATTTTAAATTTTCAAAGTAAAATAACTTTACCAAGTGGGGTATCATATAAAAGAAGTTTACCTGTACATTCTGAAACAGATTAATATTTATTTTTATGCATAACAGTTTTTGATTTACCGTGCAAAATGTAGGAAAATAAACCCGAGTACGGAACCCTCAGCGCGAGTCTGACTCGCACTTGTCCGGTTTTTATAACGCTGACAATATAAATGATATAGGTACAAGTACGGCGAGGCGCTGAAAAAGAACTTTTCAGGATCTTAAATAACTCCATTAGCAGATTAAATGACTACGGGAGTACAATTATTCAGCCCAAGTAGGACAAAGGGTTACAAGTGAATAGCTTTATACCTGTTTGCTGTAATTTAACACCATATACGTCCACCCAAAGGGATCATGTGGGCTAGATAAGTGCAGATATAAGAGTGTGTATAACAGCTGATTAAAACTGTGAAAGTTCAACTATATGCAGCATGAAGCGTTAATAGAATTCACAGAGCAACTGATAGCTTTATAATAATTCACATATGCTCAGTTAAAATGCAAAAATTTGAAAGATACACTTGTGACCTTTTATTCAGAAAATAGCTTAGTTTGAGTCCATAAAAATACTTTATTGTAGCTGACAGTACTGAAACTTGCTAAAAGCTGAATAACATGACCTGCGCACCTGATAGTAACGCTCGCAACATTACAGCGGTGTCTTCGTGGTACTTAGTAAAGTCAATGTACAGGAGAAAGCGTAATAGTAGGCTTTTACAGTAACGGTGGACTCTAATAAGTCTTCATAAACGCTTAAAGTACCGATGTGGACCTCATGTGACATCTTTTAATGCAGTTTTGTGTTACTTGGGTACCCCCGAACTAGAAAACCGATATTTTAACCACTAGGCTATCACCGCTTTGTACTGAGTGCATCATCATCATGCATAGTAGGTACCTACCTACCCGACAGGTCGAGATGGCGATCGGGGTGGGAACGCCCCGCACACCCGCACAGCCCCCGCGCTGACCACGTGTGGGATAGCGCGGGTGACGTACCCCCGCTTCATACCACAATTGCCATCTCGACCCATCGCGTACCTACTATAAATATTGTAACCTAATACTAAGTAATCCCTACTCTCCAGACATAACCATTCAATATTTCCAATCCTGTCAGGTATCAGGCACGTATTAATTTATCGTTAATAGCTACCGTCCGACCCCATTGTCCTCACACGGGAGCTGCACATAGTTTCCAGCTGATAGCTCGCTAAATCATGTCGCCAATGTCCACTCACAAAGCAGGCATCACCGACTTTCTATATTACTTACAAGCGACGTGGTTCAATCAAAAGTGAACCCTTTTACAAACTTTAACTAGTACATTTTCGCTTACATTGAAGAACTTAGAGTTTTTATTATTTTTTTACTTTTGCTCTTGACAAATATCCTATTCTGTCCTACTCCTAAATTATTATCTATTACTAGAGGATGCCCGCGACTTCGCGTGGATTTAGGTTAGATCCCGTGGGAACTGTTAGATTTTCCGGGATAAAATGCCTATGTCAATTACAGGGACGCAAGCTACCTCGGTACCAAATTTCATAGAAATCGGTTAAGCGGATGGGTTTTTAGGAATCCCGTGGGAACTCTTTGATTTTCCGGCATAAAAATTAGCCTATGTCCGTCTCCGGGATATAAGCTAACCGTGTTGGGCCGTGAAAAGGTAGGAGACAGACAGACAGACACACTTTCGCATTTATAATATTAGTATGCATTTAGACTAGATGATGCCCGCCACTTCCTTCGCGTGAATTTAGATTTGTAAAAATTCCATGGGAACTCTTCCATGTTCTAAGATAAAAAGTGGCCTCCGGGACGCAAGCTATCTCCGTATCAAACTGCATAATTGATTAAAGGGATGGGTTTTTAAAAGTCCCGTGGGAATCTTTAATTTTCTGGGATAAAAAGTAGCTGATCTCCCAGGATGCAAACTATCTCTGCACCAAACGTCAAAATCGGTTGAACGGATGGGCCGTGAAAGGCCGACAGACACACAGACACTCTTTCGCATTTATAATGTCAATAAGAATGAATAGATTCGCGAATATAACCCGGGATATAAGGTGGCCGCTGTGCTACAGAGATCTTATCAATCCATCCTTCTATATTAACTCCAACTAGAGTAAACCTTGAGTTTATTTAAAAACGGACTTTATGCAAAGGTGTTAAAGCAGATTTTCAGTTACACCGGGATAATCAGCTGCCGAAAAGCCGGTGCGAAATAATGAACTTGTCGAAGATCAACTTTAAAGTGCCTTTCAAAGCTTTTGTTGGAGTCGCTTCGGGTCCGGTGACTTACTCCGTTTATTTTGACGGAATGGCGAAAATTACGTTTATTAAATTTTGAATATTGATCCCCTTTAATAAAGATTCTCGAGAGGTTTATTAAATTTTGAAATTACTTTGCCTTTTAGCTTTGTGTATCGGAGTGTATAAAAGTAGAAAAGATGTAAAGTTTGGAACTTAAGTTACTACGCGTCTGTAGAAATGGTCCATCTGTTGTCTTTTAAGGGACCAGGTGTCAACGATTTTCACAAAATCAGAGTCGTATTACAGTAAACTTTTTAATTGTGAATTCTGCATTTTGCATTCAGAACTGGTGGTAGAGTTACAGACGTAGCATAAGCGCGGAAAGGCAGCCAGTATTCCCGGCACCATTCCACGCAGGCATGATTGTATAATAATTAGATAAGGATAGCTTTAAGTTTTATTGTAATATTTTCTACTGAAAGAAATTTTATGTAATTATAATCATAATTAATAATGAAAACTTAAAACTAACGCAACGAGGGTTCTGAACGCGTCCTGGTCTGAGAAAAAAGAGCCTATAACAAACTCAGCCGAGTATTCGAGTGTGAAGTCTGCCAATCGGTACTTGTCCAGCGTAGTAGAGTATGGCCAAATACATTTTGAGAGGAGATTTATTTTTTGTAGGAAACGGACTGAGACGATACCGCGATGGGTAGATAATCATGATGAAATATTGACTCTTTTCAGTGAACTCCGAAAAGGTGGGGTGTTAAATCTGAAGAATGAAAAAATATAGAAGAAAAATCCCGAGAAACTTGCTTAATAACATAATAGGAAGGTACGAGCATTTTTATCGCAATATAACTTCTCGCATTTACGCGGAAGCTTGTATATAAATCACATTTCACATTAAAAAGATGTTGACGTTCAAAATTGCAGCTCAGCATTTTGGGACTATTAAGCCCGAAACACATACAACGCGGCGATGCAACAACACGTCGCCTATAGTAATTTTTTTTATCTCAGAGACCAAAATGACAACTAGAAATGTCAAACTTAAAATTAATGATACCAGCTTAACAAAAATAGTGTTTCCTCACCGGTTCAGATAAAAGTCCTTAATAAAATAAACCTATGAAATATGTACCTAGTTACGAGATAAAAAAACTAGCACTAATCACATTTTATTTGAAAGACTTAAAGAATAAAGTAAGTAACAAAAAATAATTCACCCAAGGAATTTTTCAATAGTAAAACTCATAAATTGAGAATCAGCCCATACTAATTGCATTTGAATCGAAATTATTTTCAAAACATTTTGTTGTCTCATACATAATTATCGGTATCGGTTAATATTTATCGGTAAGTATCGATTGCACCACATCAGGCAACGCACGAAACGTCATTTTGGCCTCCAGGATTAATAAATGGACTATAGAAATTGTAATAAAAGGAACATTATAAGGTTATTATATTACATACGTAAAAGAGATCTTAATCAAGAAGAAGTACTCTGTGATCATCTTTTTGTTATTAAATACATAAAAGGAATTTAATTAAAGACTGAATTTAATACGCCAGGTGGAATAAAACGGTGCATGGGACCATGGGCCTGCCACCGTAATATACCTAGTCGTTACATAGCCTACCTTGCGTCAAATGTAGGTAGCATTTGACGCCTGCCAGTGTAAGTGTAGCCTTGAAGTTTTGTTTCAAGTTTCATAACTGTCGTGAATTGTGTAATTGGTTTGAGCTATTGTCGTCACGCCTCGCTCCCGCGTCGTGTTTATCTCAGCCCTTAGCTGGGTGCGGGGGTGAGGTAGTGAGGCAGGCGGGAGGGGGGAAGCGGAAATGGAAGTCGTCGGCGGACACCTGGCCTCGACGCGAAATCACATTCGCTTTGTGTGTGCACCGTGTATGCATACGTGTGTGTATGTGTGTGTTATATTAGTTTGGGAGTTCAACCACGTACTACGCTGAAACGGAATTTTAGTGATTTTGACTAGAAATTTTTCATGACGGGCTGATTTTTCAATCGCCAAATAAATTTCAACTGACGAATTGACATTTTGCAGATTTTCAATGCAAAAACTGTGTTTATTCATCAGTTGAACATTTTGATAAATTCCTAAAACAACATAAAATGTCATTGAAGTCCTAAGGTGGCATTAAATGCACGTTTGCGACTACAACGTGCTATTTCAAAAACAAGTCAAAAACTTGATTTTTTTTTTGAGGAAAAGGATTCGCAATGGTTGTACATTAGTTTCTATCAAGTTTAGAAGGATGTTGTGTTTTGTGCAATCAACCGTCCAGTATCCAGATTTTCCTAACCATAGAATTAATTTATTAGAATTAAGCCTAACATTTTAATCTAAATTAGTATTAATTTTTATATTTACGTCATCATTTCAAATGAAATCAAGAAGGTTCTGACAGATAGACAGACGGACAACCGGACAAACCGCAAATGTACCAAAGCAAACTAAGAGAGAATAAAATAAAATAAAATATCTTGAAAAAAATGATGTAATTAGGATTAAACAGGTTGCTTTATTATAATATATAAAGCACCACTGGACAACGCAAAAAGCCGCTCCCGGTAAAAATATGTGAAAACAAAAGTGACTTACACAAGGTTTTGTAAATAAATTAAAAGCTCATATTGTCTTTTGCACAAAGGGCGCAGTTTCACGGGCGATGGGTGCAAGGGGAGGGAAAGGGTAGGAAAGGGTAAATAGTAATAAAAAAGTACAATTAGCGAGGCCTAACGAGGCTTTAGCTCACGCTCGGATGAGTCCAGAGCAAATATCTTTGCGCCATCTTTCATTATGTGGACGTAATATGTAATTCTGACGTCTCGCCTCACGGGTCTATAATATAAGGTACCTTGACTGTAGATATATATCTTCCCTTTCAAAGTGTTTTTATGATAACTTAAAATCTTGTGTGAACCATTTGATTTTCCGGAATAAAAGTAGCTGGAATGCGAACTATCTTTGGACCCCCGACTGGAAGATTGACGTCATAATCACTAGACTATCATTGCGTATTATATTCGAGGTGAATAAACCCTTCCTATCCATTGGTGAAAACTGAATGAAAACCCTAACAATATCTGAATATAGCGCGTAAAGAAAACTGGACAGAAGGACTTCGTTTTATAATGCTCTACGTACATATTATAAAACGATGTCCTTTAACACTCGAAGTATTATAAAACGAAGTCCTTACTCTACATATTATAAGTCGTAGTTCTTTAATATTCTATCTATATTTTATAATGCGAGTTTCTATAATATTCTACGTATTATAAAACGAAGACCTATAATACTCTACATTTTAAATAACGAAGTTCTTTAATACTCAACGTACTATAAAACGAATTTCTATAATAGGTAAGTACCTACTCCGCATATTATTAAACGAAGTCTGATAAAGTCATTATCTGTCTTCACGACACGATCACGATAGTTATGTTAAAGATAGTGATAGGAAACTTTTATCAGCGTGGACCGCCAGCTTAAAACTATATTTTTGTAACAAAATTTCGTCACTGGTAGTACGCGATGCCGTAGCTTAGAGGTTAGAGCGTTGGACGAACCAAGAAGACGCAGGTTCGATTACTGCCGGTTTCGCAATTTTTGATATATATGTATTTAAAAACTATTCAGCTTAGAACTTTATTAATTCTCTACGTGTCACACACGACTCATACGATCGCGATAACCCGCATGCTGTAAAAACAAATTAATCGATGTTTATTATTAACCCTGTAAAAAATCCATAAACCTCACCAGTAGGCTTAGTATGAGATTTTACCTCTCTCCAACGTTGACCGAATTTAACTATCGAAACACCTCAGCTTTAAAATAAAATGGTTCTTAGCAGCCATTGTAGGGTTCCGTACCAAAAGGTTGCCAACGGGACCCTATTAGTAAGCCTCTGATCTCCGTCTGTCTGTACGTTCTTCCGTCTATTTATCAGCAGGCTGTATCTCATCAACAGTAATAGGTAAAGAAATGAATTTTCACAGAGTGTATATTTTTCTTGCCGTTCTAACAACAAATAATACAAAATTCAAAATGGTCACCATGAAAATTTTATTTCTTGTACAATGGTACGGAACCCTACGTAAGCGATTCCGATTCACACTTGACGGATTTTTTGAATCACAAGTTTGTCCACACATCTACAGCCAGCGCTCCAATCGGAAACGTTGCGATATTAAAATCGGTGGTACTGAATTTTTAACTTTAAATCAAGAAAGTTTAGGTTCATTTTACTCTGACTTTAATGTATTTCGACGCTCAAATTCTATCAACGATGGTGAGATGTAAAATCTCGTACTAAGAACACAGATTCAACGTGGTTCATGTATAGAGTCTCTTCAATACGCGTACCGGTATAAAAATGTTAACGCTACTTTATGCAAAGTGAGTTTTTTGCTGGAAATTGGCTGTAAATCGAGAGTTCGTGGTAGATTTATTGGTAAAATGAAATGTAAACTTGGGTTTATTGATTGACAGTTATTTATATTCTCTAGAGGTCTATATTGGATTAGCGGATTATTTATCTAACCGTCCTATAAAGGTTCCAATTACCAATTACCGTCCATGTATTGTAAACAGTCTATTTTTAACTGCACATAAATAAAAATATACTTTTATATCATCAATGTATATTATTTGAATTTTTATTATGTATGTAGTTATTGAAATATGGTACTTGATTTTTGTTTAGAAGCTGTCGCGAATAAATAGATTTATTTCTATAACATCTAGTATTACCCATGTATAAAACACCTGGCGGAATGTGGTTTCCAAAAACAAAGTACAATATATCCTACACTTTCACAGTGGAAGCACATAAACCACGTCGAGAATAAAACTTTAAAATGGCGGTGAATATTTCCAACCGGATCGTTGCACTTTACGTGATGGTATGCTGTACATATTTGAGGACTGAAAATGCGGGAATTACCACAATTCATTCCTACCTTGTGCCACTACAAACAGTATGAAATAAATATATTTAACACTAGCTGATGCCCGCAGCTTCGCCCGCGTGGATTGGTCAGATCTCCTGCAGCATCAGGATTGAGGAGTTGGACTCCAAATTTTTTATGAAACAATGTCGCAAAGTTCCTCTATCGATTAAAAAAGAAATGACGCAAATCGGTTCAGAAATCTCTGAGATTTCGGTGTACATAGGTAGAAAAACACAACTCCCTTTTTGAAAGTCGGTTAAAAAAGTAGCCTATGTTACTCCCTGGTCAATTCTCTACTTGTCTGTGAAAATCCCGTCAAAATCAGTTCAGCCGTTCCGAAGATTACCCTTTTCAAACAGACAGACAGACAGACAGACAGACAGACAGACAAAAATTTTAAAAACGTGTGATTCGGTGTTGGTATCGTTCAAATAACCATATGAGCTTAATATGAGGTAGTTATTTCGAAATTACAGACAATTTTATTTATTAGTATAGATTAGGATAGATAAATGAATCTATGGCATATAGCCTTTATATTTTAGCAAGTTAACACTAAGGAGTTTACCGCTAGGTGAGATCGCAGTCATGGACCAACTTGGATCCTCAGATTAATCTTTTTTTGTGCAAAAAATTAGCAAGAAAGAAGATAAATGAGGACAGCGAAACAATTAGCTCTATATTATGAGATGCGAACCAGTGACTCTTAGCAATAGGAGAGGCTATTAAAGAAAAAATCTTGGATCTAAAAAAAAACTGCCAAGCGATAAGTAAAATTTGACAGAATAGGGTTTAAATCAATACTTAATTTAATTGGTCATGTAAATACTACGCTCTGCTACTCTACGCTTCACTTGAATGGACAGAGACCATTATGAACAGCAGTTTTTAGGTTTTTAAATGAATCTAAAAAAATTTAATATTGGAGAGGCTAAAGCTTTATCTTTTATGAGGTCGTAAATCTATTATAGTAGGTTCGTAGTTAGGCGTCCTGTGGGGAAATCCAGTGTTTTATTGCACTCTACACTAGTAAAATTAACTACGTCGTTTATGGAGGACTTGCTTTAGCATTTCCTCCTGGTAATATTATTCATGTCTTGGGGATTTGGGAGATTTGCTTGGAATATTGAGCGGTCATACATGGAGAACCATGGAGCTATGTTAGGAGTTTCCCTGAGGGACATATCAAATACGGGTCGCCATTTTTTAAATACGTAAGTGTCAAAAGATGTGTAAACAAGCCCCATGCCAATATTTATGTAATTTCTATGTTCTGTAATGTTTTTTAGGGTTCCGTACCTCAAAAGGAAAAACGGGACACTTATAGGATCACTTTGTTGTCTGTCTGTCTGTCCGTCGTGTCTGTCAAGAAATCTATAGGGTATTTCCCGTTGACCTAGAATCATGAAATTTGGCAGGTAGGTAGGTCTTATAGCACAAGTATATAGGAATAAATCTGAAAACCGCGTGGTTACATCATTTAAAAAAAAATTAAATGTGTTTCAATTTTCAAAGCTAGATAACTATACCAAGTTGGATATCATATGAAAGGGCTTTACCTGTACATTCAAAAACAGATTTTTATTTATTTTTATGTATAATAGTTTTTGATTTATCGTGCAAAATGTTGGCAAAATACCCGAGTTCGGAACCCTCAGTGCGCGAGTCTGACTCGCACTTGGCCGGTTTTTTTCGCTTGGCTGCAATCAGACCTGCTGGCAAGTAACTATGCAGCCTAATATGGAACGTGCTTGCCTAGAAGATGCCTATTCACTCTTGACTTGAAGGATACCCCATATTAAAATTAGAGGATGATTTGTAAGGAATGTAGCGAGACCCCATCCAAATATGTTCAGTTAGTTAAAAGTTATGGTGAAACAAAGAAACTCAATTACATACAATAGGAACCCTGAAAACATTACACTCCTGCTTTTATAGGCAGGTAGTGTGCGCTGGCCACTATCCTCCAACATGTTGTTATTACGCAGCTATGTCACAACGATTGGATACCAGACCAGCATTGGAATACCCATTTAGACATAGTTATACTGAGCTGCCCTTAAGTGATATTGCATTCCATCATACACCGCAAGCATCTGCGCCGGCGGGGTATTGGCTCGAACAATTCGGATCACACTTGATCAGGAATTCCCATTGGCAATGGACTTGGGGAATAAGTCATGTAGCCAGTCACACAAATAATAAAAATTAATCGTTAACCTTAGCTAAAAGCAAAAAAAAATACTTTGTATGGTTCTGAACACAAGGGTGCTAATGGAACCTATTACTACGCATCTGCTGTCCACCCATCCGTCTGTCCGTCCGTCTGTCTGTCAGTGGGATGTATTTTATGAACTGTAAAAGGTACGTAGAGAGTTGAAAGTGTGTATTTCTATTGCTGCTAATAAAAAACTAAAAAGTACATAGTGTTATATCTTTGTAAATGGTACGGAACCCTTCGTGTGTGAGTCCGGCAAGCACTTAACCGGTTTTTTATAACAGAACCCTGAAAAGATAATTCGCTAACAAAGTCTCGGAAAAGGCAAGTCATTAGAGATGTATGTAATTACTAGCTGATGCCCGCGACTTCGTTCGCGTGGATTAAGGTTTTTTGAAATCCCGTGGGAACTCTTTGGTTTTCCGGGATAAAAAGTAGCCTATGTGCTAATCCAGGGTATTATCTATCTCCATTCCGAATTTCAGCCAAATCCGTCCAGTAGTTTTTGCGTGAAGGAGTAACAAACATACACACACACACACACACACACATACAAACTTTCGCCTTTATAATATTAGTGTGATTTATTTTACTAATTGATTTTAGGTATAATTCAGTAGAATGATAAATAATTAAATTTTATTATTCTACTTGACATTCAGGTACAGAGGTTAATAGGTAGTAGCGGTTTGACCTTTACATCATATGACTAAAATAGCAATAGTCGGCCCTTTCGGAGAAATTATTTGGGAATGTCAAAGGTGTATTGAATGCTTTTAAAATTAACTCGGTTTCCTAAAATAGTTAAATCTACTTTAAAATTAGTTTCCCAAGATACCTAGTCCTTTAATATCATACAGAGCAAAATAATTACACTAAATTAATTACAATAAATTATTAAGGAGAAAGTATGTGTGTATGTTTGTTACTCTCTCACGCAAAAACTGCTTGACGGATTTGGCTGAAAGGAATGGAGATAGATTATATTTATTTTTATTATTAACTTTATTAACCCCTTTATTAACACATAAGCTACTTTTTATCCCGTAAAACCACAGATTTTCAAAAACCTTTATCCACGCGAACGAAGACACGGGCATTAGCTAGTAAATAAACAATTTTAGAAGAACTTACGCCAAAACTACTCCAGCATATAAATAGTAGTAATATACATAAGCCCGACATACATACACAATTTAGCGCGCCGCTGCTCATGCTGCAATCAACTCGGAGTCCGGAATTTTCTGAAAAGCCCGCCGAAGGCAGCCGGCTGTGAACTCGCAAACATTTAAACCTTCATTAGGTGTTTGCTTGGCTCATAAAAATTTTCTTCTCCTGTATGTTATTTCGAGAGAAATGCTCGGTGTCTTAATGCTGTTTGATCTTACTTTATTCAGGTTTGATCGAAACTGATTTGAATTTACTTCAAGTTATGTGCTACTCAATTTGAAGCGTATTTTTATACAACTTTAAAAAAAGAGGAGGTTCTTAACAGGGCTCTCTCCGTCGCTTACTCCATACAATCGTAGTCCCAATTTCATTTGAATATTAAGCAACCTAAGTCCATGAAATTTTGCAGACATATTCTAGAAACTAATTTCTGTTTAAAATTACAGGGGCTCAAAGATTTGTATGTGAATTTTTAAGACCGCGTAACTTTGAAACCGAACTTTTAACGGAAATCTGGAAAACCACAGGCGTATTAGTTCCCGGAACGTTTCTACAAAATTCCATTGAGTATGATTGGTTACTATTCCAATGAGAGACGAACTACGTTTGTATGGAGCGAGTGACGGAGAGACCCCTCTTAATTCGATGCGTATTTAGGGTTCTGTACCCGAGGGTTCTGTATAGCTGCTGTCTGTCCATTTGACAACGCATTTCATCAGCGTAGCCAAAGTCAAAGACAAAGCATTTATTTAAAGTTGGTAGGTACCATTGTACACTTTTTAACCGACTCCAAAAAAAGAGAAAGTTTTCAATTCGTCGGAATCTTTTTTTTCCGATTACTCGAAGACACCTGGACCGATTTGGAAAATTCTTTTTGTTTGAAAGGGTATACTTCCCATATAAATTTCTAATTTTCTGATCTAGTCTAGTGGAAGGCTTCGGCCGTGGCTAGTTAGCACCCTACCGGCAAAGCCGTGCCGCCAAGCGATTCAGTGTTCCGGTATGATGCCGTGTAGAAACCAAACGGGTATGGGTTTAATAAAAGCTGACATACCCCTTCCAGGTTAGCCCGCTTCCATCTTAGACTAGATACGGACTAATACTATCAGTACTCAACCCATCAATATGAATAGGTATGCAACAACGAGATTCCCATTTCGGTCAATTACCAAACAACCTGCGCCTATAATTATTAACGTCCATGTAATTTATTCATCGACATCCATCATCGATTAAGTTTGCCTATTTACCCCGGGGGCCACGCGTATCGCCGTACATTTGCCCCAAACGGCGCATCTTGCAAGGTGACTGGGGCATTATAGGTATTTCCATACTTCTTAAGTGATCCCTTAAGTGTTTTGTAGTAAATAACTGGATTACTATCGATATTAATAGTTTGTAGGGCTTCTAGGTGAATCTATAAATGGATTATGTGTCTCTTGTGTATAACGTTGTTACAAAAAAAATATCTTTTATTAACTAATACTATTATAAAAAGAATAATATCTCAAATCAACTAAACTGTGATGAGATTTACCAACAATGTTACAGGTAAATATATATAATCGATATGTATAAAGTAGGTTATAATTAAGTCATAATAAGTATGTTTTAACTGTTAACTCACGTGTATCGGATAACATAGCGTGTGAATGCAGCGCAAGACATGAATCTGAAACAAAAGAGATTTTGTCATGTAAAATTATTCTATACTTTATATTTATGCGGCTGGATGTCAGCCCTAATCTAAGCAGTAACGAATTCATTATCATCATCATATCATCATATCAATCCATCGTCAGCCCACTACTGAGTACGGATTTGCTCTCAAAATAAGAATTGTTTATTGGTCAATAGAGAATGCCCGCGACTTCGTCCGCGTGGATTTAGGTTTTTGAAGATCCCGTGGGAATTGTTTGATTTTCGAGGATAAAAAGTTGCCTATGTCAATTACTTCAATCTTTTAAACTGTTAGGCCGTGAAAAGCTAGCAGACAGACACACAGGCAGACAGACAGACACACTTTCGTATTTATATTATTAGCACGGAAGTATGGATAATTCACCGTTATGGAGAACGCCGTAGGGAAACGTGCGTTCCTAAGAGTTCTCCAAAGGCGTATGAAGTCTGCTAATCCGCATTGGTCCAGCATGGCAGACTATGCCCTAAACCCTTCTCATTCTGGAAGAGACTCGTACTCAGTAGTGGGCTGGCAATAGGTTGATCATGATGAGGTACACTCCAGTAGTAGAATCTAGAATAGATATCGATGTAATGCAAAGACGAACTCATTCCGATGGGAGGGGCCGTGAGTTGCAAGTCCCGACATAATCCTAGGCTTACGCTAATGACTACAGCTAGTCTGCGGGGTTTAGGTACGCTACTGGATATATCTAGATCATACAATTGATTTCCTGTAGTATTAACACGAACTGGTACATGCTTTCATCTCTACTTACTTAGTATCTACTGAGTAAAGTCAATCTGCATTTGTTGGATTTAAACCGATAATTTTCCGTAGATAGAATTTAATTGAATGATTCCTATGGTAGATAGAATTCGTAACATACTTAACCTGGAGTTATTTAAGTATCAATCAATCAATCAGCCTGTTTGAGTCCACTGCTGGACATAGGCCTTCCCGAAAGCACGCCACCACACATGATCCTTCGCCTTCCTCATCCACCCACTTCCCGCTACCCTCGTCCAGCGGGTCGGAGGTCATCCCACCCTACACTTGCTGATACGCGGTACCCACTACCACTTCAGCTGGCTAATTCTTTGAGCTATGTCGGTCACTCTGATTCTCCTACGGATTTCCTCATTACGGATTTTGTCCCACAGAGAGACCCCCAACATAGCCCGCTCCATAGCACGCTGAGCGACTTCAAATTTAGGTACGCCAAGTTGCATTTAAGAGACGTAACTGATACTCAGTGAAAAGTTGAAAAGAATTCACATTAATTTTCCATGTTGACCCAAAAAAATATCTAGGTAGGTAATACACAAGATAGGTCGCCCCTCATACCATACGCCTACAGTACTGCGACCCGAAACGTAATTCCGAAAGGCAGTTCATTTGATAGCTTTATGGTTTGTCGAATTTGTTTATGAAGTCCCAAAATTACAAATTCCACGCTACACGGCCCAATCGATCTTCCCGCTGGAAAGGCGACCCTTGGAAACGGCGAAATACGATATACTTACTTTGTCTACATTATTATGCTCTGGTGAAAAGGTAGGAGACATGTTTTGTGTAGTTGTAATTTGGAAAGATTTTATTAAGGTGGCCACTGACCTAAAAACATACTTCCTTGTAGTAGAATTGGTCACGACTCTCAGCAATGAGGAATACTATGCAGAGAGAGAAAGAGAGACTTTTGCCTCCTATTAGAAGGAGAAGGGTTTGGCGAAACTCTACTGCTTTAAAACATACAACTTTAAAAAGTTAGAAATCCGTGCCCGGGTACGAAACCCAGACGCCCCGAATAGGCCGACGTGACGCCTTGATGACTAAGCTATCACAGCTTCTTGATACGAGATATTAATATTGCTCACTAAATAGACCAGAAACTGCACAAAACATAATAAGGTTTCTAGAAACTACACGTAATATACTCGTAACTGGAAATCTAGCGAGACCACACGTGTATGTCTGTATATACACGGGAAAGTTGGTGTATAACAGGATTTCTGGCAAACTTGTTAGCGAAATGAAACAGGATATGTACACATTATGCACATGATCCCTGCTAGAACAATTCATGTTTAACAGGACTGTACTGCAAGTAAGTGTAGAATTTGAATGAACTTTTAATTATAGGTATACTTAGTTGCAATACTAATTTCAATGCAACAGAGTCACTCACTCAGGCAGAGTGAACTAGAGTGAAGGAACTCTTGGTTCGATTCTGAATCCACGATAACACAGCACGATAGTTAATGGCCTCGACGTCACTTGCAAGCGTCAAATGTTAGTGCATTAGCCTCAGCGTGCTATGTATCAACAGAAGCCTAGGTAACAGACAGGTCCATGGTAGGACTGGTAGGTATCAGGGGGCACGGTAGTGCCCCCGCCAAGACGAGCCAAACGGCGGCCGGGGCGCTACGTAGTACCTTTTTCTCGAAGTGTTTCGCCGTATTTTCGACCCGTCATAACTTCGGTCTGGATGGCGCTAGAAAGCTGAAATTTTCAGTATAAGGTGTCCTCAGCAAATGTACCAAATATACTAAGTATCAAATATCTAGCTTTTATGGTTACAGATTTATTGATACCTAAAATACGCCGTTTTCGTCCCTCACTGATGATCATCACTATTCATAGTCTGTAATTCTAGGGTACTTCCAGAAGTCCTAGAAGGCTGAAATTTGGTATGTAGACTAGAAATTGCATACAAACTACAGGAAAATTAAGAAATTGGCAATGCCCCCCTTCTACGCCTCTTATGAGAAAAGCAAATCTGTAAATTCTATCGCTAGAATGCTGATATTTTCAGGATAAGATGTCCTTGGCAGATTTATTAAACGCATTGAGTATCAATTGTCTAGCTTTTATAGTTTCAGATTTATTGACAGTCAAAACTTCTAGTCTGTAATTCTAGGGTACTTCCAGAAGTCCTAGAAGGCTGAAATTTGGTATGTAGACTAGAAATTGCATACAAACTACAGGAAAATTAAGAAATTGGCAATGCCCCCCTTCTACGCCTCTTATGAGAAAAGCAAATCTGTAAATTCTATCGTTAGAATGCTGATATTTTCAGGATAAGATGTCCTTGGCAGATTTATTAAACGCATTGAGTATCAATTGTCTAGCTTTTATAGTTTCAGATTTATTGACAGTCAAAACTTCTAGTCTGTAATTCTAGGGTACTTCCAGAAGTCCTAGAAGGCTGAAATTTGGTATGTAGACTAGAAATTGCATACAAACTACAGGAAAATTAAGAAATTGGCAATGCCCCCCCTCTACGACTCTTATGAGAAAAGCAAATCTGTAAATTCTGTCGGTAGAATGCTGATATTTTCAGGATAAGATGTCCTTGGCAGATTCATTAAACATACTGAGTATCAATTGTCTAGCTTTTATAGTTCAAGTTCAGATTTATCGACATTCAAAACCTCTAGTCACAAATTCTAGGGTACTTTCTGAAGTCCTAGAAGACTGAAATTTGGCATTAAGTAGGTATTTCAAGAATTATGAACAACAGATAAATTAAGAAATCGGGTCCCCCTTCATCCCCTCGTATATGAGATGCATATCTGTAAAATCTGTTGCTCGAATACTAAAGTTTACAGGATAAGATGTCCGTGGCAGATTTATGAAACGTACCAAGTATCTCTGTGTTTCCTGAAGTCCTAAAAGACTGAAATTTGGTATATCTGCTTCAAAATTGAGTTGCAAGATTCCACCCGAACAAATATACTTACATACGAGTACATTGCAAGTTGAATAAAAGCTTTTAAAAAAAGAGGTAACGATAGAGAGTGGGCCATGAAAATGATGTACCTACAAGAAATAGATCCAAAAAAAATTTAGGGCACCTGCCAAAAAGAAATGAAATCCCGCCAAAAACATTTCATGTAAAAAGTTAGCCAAGACTCACAAGTTCATAATGTTTTCACTGTTAAAAAGTTATGAGATCTCTAGTAGAGCCAAGCCCCTAGCTGAGCTTAGATTTGTGCTGGCCATGGGACCTATCCCTAGTCCAAAGTAATATAGCTCTTAAATGTTCTTGACTATATCACATTTATAACAATAAATAACAAATCACTCTACTTACAAGCTCTGATTCTACAAACCCTATATCTTGGTAAAAAAAGTACGGCTTGGCCGTTTAATGTTCGTAAAACTATTACATGACATAACATATTAAACGTTAAAAGTTATTAAACGGCCAAGCCGTCTTTTTTTTTACCAAGATGTAGGGTTTGTAGAATCAGAGCTTGTAAGTAGAGTGATTTGTTATTTATTGTTATAAATGTGATATAGTCAAGAACATTTAAGAGCTATATTACTTTGGACTTGGGATAGGTCCCATGGCCAGCACAAATCTAAGCTCAGCTAGGGGCTTGGCTCTACTAGAGATCTCATAACTTTTTAACAGTGAAAACATTATGAACTTGTGAGTCTTGGCTAACTTTTTACATGAATAGATACCTACTTTCTTCTGCGACATTTGCAGGAGGTCAAGAGTATGTAATCACTGCGTTTGGAGGTCTTGGAGCCGTAGTAAATCAAACACTGTTCGTCGATCTTGGAACAGACTTGGGCGCGTTTGGAACCCTCGTAGATTTAGTTTTAAGTTACGTAATTAATTATCACCACTATATTGGACAAATTTAACAATTTCGACCATCAAAAGGAGTACGATTGTACCTACTTTGAATAAATGATTTTGACTTTGACTTTGACTTTGATCACATAGTATTCTATACTCAAGTTATTTCACCACTTAAGTATCATTATATAGACCACATAATTAGACACTCCGAGCTTCTACCATTTTTATCCCCTCATTCTCTCTCGCTCTCACACGTTAACTGTCAATCGCCCACATGACAGGCGACGGCCCTAATGTTGCTGCACCTAAGTAAGACAACGTCATCCGTCGTGGAACAAGACACCATTGGCTCCGCTAGCCAGGATGACGGTGACGGGGGCAGCGATGAAGATCAGCAGGAACTGTCGGGAGATGATTTGCAGCCATCTCCGTACGTCCGCAGTCTCAACCGCGACGCACAACGAGCTGAGTTCTATGAAAAACACCCCGGATATGTTTGAAACTAGTCGGACTTGCGTCGACTAAATGCATGAGTATAGCCGTAACAATCTATACTTATAAAGGAAATCAATCACGATAGTTTGAACGTTAAAACAGTTTTTAGGTTTCCGTACCTCAAAAGGAAAAACGGAACCCTTATAGGATCACTTCGTTGTCTGTCTGTCTGTCTTCCGTCGTGTCTGTCAAGAAACCTATAGGGTATTTCCCGTTGACTTAGGCTGAAATCTATAAAGCGCACTTTGACTTTGCTCTGACTTAAGATTGAGTTAAAACGAGACAGATTTATGTGAGAGAAATAGCTCTGTCTCGTTTTAACTCTGTCTTAAGTCTAAGCAAAGGCAGAGCGCGCTCTATAGATCTCACCCTTAGAATCATGAAATTTGGCAGGTAGGTAGGTCTTATAGCACAAGTACAGGAATAAATCTGAAAACCACAAAGTGGTTACATCATTTCAAAATAAAATAAAACGTGTTTCAATTTTCAGAGGAAGATAACTACGAGTATACCACGTGTTGTATCATATGAAAGGGCATTACCTGTACATTCTAAAACAGGTTTTTATTTTATGTATAGTAGTTTTTGATTTATCCAGCAAAATGTTTGAAAAATACCCGAGTACGGAACCCTCACTGTGCGAGTCTGACTCGCGCTTGACCGGTTTTTTTGTAACATGAAATAGCTGTCAAAGTTATTTGACTATTGAAAAATCAGCCCTTAGATTACTTCTAGAATTTGTTTTTTTATACGTCCGTCATGCCAGGCTAGCACCATTGTACAATTTAGTTTTTCCATGTAGGATAGAGATTTGATATAACGCGGGAGATAAATGACGTAATTTAGCCAGATGTCGGGCGCACGTACGCGTAACTTTTTGCGTGTTTGAATTGCAAGTGGCGCTATTACGCGCAGCCATTACGTGCTGGCTGAGCAATGGCCACTGTGAATTTCGTTTACGCTACTCGGAGTTAGCTGATGTCTACGATTTCATCCATGTGGATTTAGGTTTTTAAAGGTTCCCAATGTATTGCAAATGAAACATCTGACTGAGGCTAGAGGTCAACGAACGCTGCGTTGATAGATGCCGCGGGGTTTTATTTATCATCACACGATGCCCTGACTTACTCCGGGCGGATTTAGTTTTTTAATCCCGCGGGAACTCTATGATTTCCCGGGATATAAAGTAACTGCCATTGTCCAGGTTTTTAACTAAGTATACACATGCAAAAAATCACGTCGATGCGTTTATGTTTTTATTTTTTTAAAAAGAGCGATTACCGAGTTTCTTGCCGGCTCTTCTCAGTAGAACCTGACACATAAAAAATAAATAAGTAGGTAAATAAAGTTTTTTAATCATTATGAGTATTAAATTATCATTATTGTAGTAAGGAGATCTGGTAGCGACTCAGAAACTGTTTAGTATTAGAGCTGAAAGTGGAAAGTGCAGTATTCCCGGCGCGTGCATTAGGGCCGCTGGCCACTATGCATTTAAATCGAATATTACAACTTGCGCGGTAATGGTCAGGTAACATTTATTGGTACGTGGCCGCATCATGCCATTCCCTTGTCTATAATTTGCATTACGATACACGTGTGCAAAGTTGATCATTATAGTCGAAGCGGTGAGTGTATAAAAAGTCAAATTGTCTAAGTATATTACTAACTAGCGACCCGCCCCGGCTTCGCACGGGTGGACATTTATTTTTTCTATTTTCCGGGATAAAATATAGCCTATACGGATTCGGAAGAATCCCTCTAAGTAATGGTAATGAAATCGGTCCAGTAGTTTTTGAGCCTATTCAATACAAACATACAAAAATACAAAGGTTTCCTCTTTATAATATTAGTATAGATTGTTATTATTAATGTTCATCTTAGACCTATTTCTGGGTCCTACAGCTAGTATAACAGCTAAGTTTAAACACATGCAGGTATAGATTTGGTTTTCGCTTTAACGTAAACCATAATTAAGGAAGGGTTTTCCTAAATCCGCCCAAACAAAGCCGGGTCAAGTCAGCTAGTCATATCATAATATCAAATAGGTTGTACTTGTCTGTTAGCTGTGGTGTTGCAGCTGTGGTATTAAACCGTCTGGACATGACGTGGAGGAGAGCTATTCGTCATCTCCACGCTTACGAGGTACGCTAACATATCTAGGGTTAGTATGAGTTTACGTCTTAGTGATGTTGACAGAATTCGAGTTATACTCTATCAGCGGAAAGAAGTTAGTATAGCGCTCTCTCTGTTATGTAATCCCAAATGACAGAGACAACAAACTCAGTGAGCACTAACCATTTTGAGTTACCAACCACTTTAATTTACTTTGGAAGTGAGAGAAACGAAAAGCGTGCTTAAAAGTGGGCTGGGGATTGGTTGATGATTTAATTTCCATATGTTTCCACGGAGTGTGCTGGGTGTCGTAGTAAGGACAAACTTGAGCTTACAAACAAGTCAGTTAAGGTTCATTTTATCTTAACGGTATATTGTTTCGACGCTCGAAAACTATCAACGCTTGGTGGTATGTGAAACCTTGTACTAGCCCACTTGTACCACTCTGTACAAGTAGATCGCTACTCGCATTACTTCATGTTTCAAGATATCATTCTTGTATTTTGTTCCTACCATTTTGCTTTAGTTTAGAAGTTGAGAGGTTTCTTTTATATTATATAAAAAGCTATGTTATATTTTATAGATAGCTATGGTTGGTACGTTTAAGCAATCTACCTATACTAATAAATAAAATTGGAGTGTCTGTCTGTAATTTCGAAATAACAACCGCATATTAAGGTCATATGGTTATTTGAACGATACTATAACTGAATCACACGTTTTTAAAATTTTTGTCTGTCTGTCTGTCCGTCTGTTTGAAAAGACTAATCTTGGGAACGGCTGAACCGATTTTGACGGGATTTTCACAGACAAGTAGAGAATTGACCAGGGAGTAACTTTTTTAACCGACTTTCAAAAAGGGAGTTGTTTTTTTCTACCTATGTACACCGAAATCTCCGAGATTTCTGAACCGATTTGCGTCATTTCTTTTTTAATCGATAGAGGAACTTTGCGACATTGTTTCATAAAAAATTTGGAGTCCAACTCCTCTATTTGTAAATTATTACCTCCTCAAAGTAAATTATTTGACGATTCAAAAGCACTTGTAAAAGTTTATTTGAATAAAAATCTATTCTATTCTATTCAATCCTGATGCTGCAGGGGATCTGACCAATCCACGCGGGCGAAGCTGCGGGCATCAGCTAGTAATTAAATATTAATTATAGAATGTACCAGTTATACTTACGTATTTAGTCGATGTAACCCCGACTAGTTTCAGGGACACACTCGATTGGAGGAAAATTTAATCATCACCGTTGCTTTGAAGGTACTCGAGTTACAAAGTACGCTGGATATCCCAACTCCTCCTTCTCCTCTGTGGTAAATAGGAGCCAATATAGGAATTGGAAAGTGTCACATTGCCTCGGCTGGTAACTGAGCCCGGGACCTCCCACGGCTCACCACTGCACCAGGAAGGCCGTCGAAAGTTCCTCTTTGTGGTTTCAAATATAATTTCATAGCGTTGTACGGGATGCAATGTAAATCGCTGGCCATAAAGGATATTGGCACATTCGCTATTATCTTCACGCTCGGCTTGCGCACCTGAATTGTTTCCAGCACGGAAGAGGGGGGAAAGGGGGGAGCAACTAGATTGGAGAAAGTATCTTTTTTTCTTTCTGGGGAAACTGAGACGGCCTGATGTGGTAGTTGTACTTTTCTTCCCCCACCGAGTATCACAGTTTGTTTGTTTGTTCAGTTCGCGCTGATCTTATAAATTACTGAATAAGATTTTTACCAATAGATGTTGCGACAGATAGACGGATACTTCAAAAAGGTTTAGGTCCTTAGGTTTAGTCTACATTGGCTGATTGACGCCCTCCCTGGCGCAGTGGTCTTATTAGTGGAAAGTCCCCGGTTTTATGGTGGGAGACTTCGGTCATGGCTAGTTACCACCCGACAGGCAAAAGCCATGCCGCCAAGCGAATTAGCGTTCCGGTATGATGCCGTGTAAAAACCAAAGGAGTATGGGTTTGATAAAAACCGCCATACCCCTTCCAGGTTAGCCCGCTTCCATCTTAGACTGCATCGTCACTTACCACCAGGTGAGATTGCAGTCAGTGCGATGCCGGAAATCAAACTCAGGACCTACCACTAATAAGATCACAGCGCTTACCACTGCGCTAGTGGGGTCGTCAACCATAGTTCCACAATTTGAGAGTAGACACGTTGCAGAAATTGTTAATGGTTTAGGTTTTTACACAAATCATTTATTTAGATGCCTGCAGGTGCGGGGATGTTTGAAAACCAATTTCTAAGGGATGAAAACTTTTGTATGAAAAATTTTGTGCAGGATTTTCCAAGTCGACTTCTAAAATTGAATGCAGCGGGATGGTTAGGTAACTCTTGGCGAATGAATTCTAGTACAAAATAAAAGGTATACAGTTCTTTGTGTATATATACAAATACAAGCTGATGCCCGCGACTTCGTTCGCGTGGATTTAGGTTTTTAAATATCCCGTAGGAATTCTTTGAATCTCCGTGATAAAAAGTAGCCTTTGTCACTTACCAGGTCCTTAACTATACGTATGAATAAATCTACAATCTTTTAGCTGTTCACATAAAATTTGATTCGCGATCGTGATTTCAAAAAATTGGGTTGCGAAGCTAGATTGGCAATGGGCTGGGCACATAGTTTGAAAAATCGAGATACACTCCGATTATCTAAATTTTTATTAGTATATTATTGTCTAATAATAATTAATAATAATTTGTACATGATGACGTAATGTTTTTGGGTTCCGTACCTCAAAAGGAAAAACGGAGTCCTTATAGGATCACTTTGTTGTTTGTCTATCTGTCTGTCCGTCTGTCCGTCTGTCCGTCTGTCTGTCTGTCTGTCTGTTTTAAATAAATTAAATTCAATAAATTTTGCACGCCAAGCACATTCCAAGCAAAATCGCATATTCTGCCATGCTTGGCAGATATGCGATTATCTAATATTTAAGACCAATGTATATTATATTCTAGCAAATAAACAATTCTTATTCTTTATTCTTATTCTTATTCACAGCTCAACAAAAACTTTCGGCGATCCATCAAAATTTTACAAAATATCTCTATTAAGCTAGTCCTAACGATCCAATTAATCAGAAGCCTCTCACTCCCAAAAGATTATAATGCATACATCCAAAGTTGGTTCACGCTAAGCCAGGGCTCAGTAATTAAACTATCGATTAGTTTGATACTGCACTGAGCTAACAGTTGCTCCCGTGGGAGCTTTTACCGGGACTTCATCACAGATTTTGATATAGAACTGATTGTATAGCTTATAACCATTAACCATGTTTGAAATGTTGTTTACTTCAGCCATCATCGTCAAACCATCGCTGGCCTACACGGCCCACTGCTCAGGTCGATTTTTTTCGTATAAAATGTAGCCTATGTCACCCGGACCATATAACGAATTGGTTGACACATCACTCATCAAAAATTGGCTCAGTAGTTTAGGTGCTACGATGGAACACACATAAATACACACCTACATACCAACATACATACATAGACTGCTAACATCATAACCCTTCCTTTTGCTTTTGCTGCGTCGGGTAAACAGCCTTACAACCGAATCGAAAAATGTGTGAAATCATTATATTCGTCTTTCCCAATCTATAGCTAAGTTTCATCGCCAAATTGGTCGCCAAAAAAACTATCAGCTTTCCAATTAGAGAGAGAAAATCGTGCTAAAAATCTCATGTACCCAAAACGTTGTACCTACCAGCTAAAACCACATTCATTTTTATTCGATCCATTATTATTTTAAAACCCTCTGGCATTAGGCCAACGGATTAAATTCGGATTTCATTGTACAAAAATTGAAGCTAACTTTGCATCATGTCTTATGCAAAAGCTCTAGATTTGTTTTTTTTATTCTCTGCATCAGTTTCAGTAGTCATACCACAGAATGTATTTTTTACGCCATTATGAGGGAAAGAGCTGCATCTGTGATGAGCAGAGTACGCGGGAGCTCCAACAGTATTCTGAGAACTTTGACTGCAAACTGAGAGAACCATTTTAAAACTGATGAACATTTTATGAAGCACTAGGCGTACATACATTATAAACACCAAGTGGCCAAGGCGGTTTACGAAAAGCTCATTAAAATTAATAATAACAACGACGTAATTTAATTACTAAGATAGTCAATTAGGTCTATTGTTACTAACATTTTAGGTATGGATGAAATATTATCTGAAAATATATGTTTTATTCCTAACTTTGAACCCTTGGCGTGCCTTGGCCTCACCTGCATGTGAGTTAAGTTGCACTTTGGCATCTCTTTCTACGTTGGTAATCTTCGTTATTGTTGATGATCTAATATTATAAAGATGGTGTGTATGTGTTTGTTTGTTGAAGGAGTACTTCACGCAAAATTGACGGATTTGGCTGAAATTTGGAATGGAGATAGATATATAATGATAAATTATCATGAAAGTGTAAATCTCTCAATGTTATGCGCATAAACTTACAAGCAAGCTCAACTCATTTGCTCGGGCTTTTTTGAAAGGACCATTTTTGTAGGAAAGGTAGGTAACTAGGACTTATTCCACAAAAATAGTACCCATACCTAATAAAGTATTAAAAAACCTTTCATTCACACAAAAAGGTGTCCAAATGACATTGTGCTCATTGATTGAGCCATTCTCATCTTATGGCTGATAATATCAGTGATAATGATATTAAAGATGCTCTATGCCGCCGAAGGGATAATGACTGCCCATTTACTCGGCCATTTAATGTTTCTTACAACTTTACCCCGACCTGCGCTAACATTGTCTATATCTTCTTCTATATAAATATAAAAGGAAAATCTAGTTAACTGGCTGACTGACTGAGATCTATGAACGTACAGCGCAAACCATTGGACGGATCGACTGAAGTTTGGAATACAGATAAGTATAGGTACTTAGTTATTATGATATAGATATCCACTAAGAAAGGATTGTAGAAAAGACAACCCCTAAGAAGGGGGTAAAATGGGGGTATAAAAGTGTACCTATTCCACGCGGACGAAGTCGCGGACATAAGCTACTCTACGTATAAAAAGAATTGTCTAGACTCCGAACTGACTGACTGATAAAAAAAACACTAACGAAAGACAGGCTTTCGTTAGTGTAGATACATTCGGTTTTAGTCTAATAAATAAAAATCTGTTTCACAATGTACCGGTAAAGCCCTTTCGTAGATACCACAGACAGACAGACAGGCAACAAAGTGATCCTGTAAGGGCTCCGATTCTCCTTTTGAGGTACAAACCCCTAAAAATGAACATTTTCTCCAGCACTGCCTGGAGCCGTCATAATACATTCAGGCCTATCGAATCTCGCCGCGAACGTACATTTCCCGACAATATCTGAGTCCCCATTGAGGCGGCTCGTTAAAATTAATGTTTGCTCAAAGATAAGCGGCCGCTACTGGAACAATACACGCTGAATTATGCATCTTTGCGAGTTGCGCGACTTGATTCATGCCTGCATACCCGATGCAATCCATTCTGGGAAAATCAATCTGTATAGAAGCACTATTATTTAGAACGTTGTCATATAGGCTGGTACCAGAATGCTAGCAAAAACAAAAAACAGATGATAGTACTGTTGATAACTGATAAGATACCACAAAAAAAAAAACAAAAAAAAACTGATTTTTTAAAAGTTCACAATATATTGCAAATAAAACATCTGACTGACGCTAGAGGTCAACGAAAGTTGCGTAAGTAGGCCACTCGGAATCAATGCCGCGTCGTAGATGGGACATTGACCCGAACTTTGTACGCTATACATTGCGGGTTTGAGTCATTAAAACTACAAAATAAGGCAATTCACTTATTAAGGGTTATTGGCATTGGATTGAGTTAAGGTAATATAATAATAACGATAAGTTCTTGCTAGCATTCCGGTTACACTCTGTATTTCGACGATCCCGCTGTCGCACTGGTAAGCGCTGTGGTGCAGTGGGAGGTCCCGGCAGGATTTGAATTACTGGTCTAGCCTGGTGGGAGGCTTCGGCCGTGGCTAGTTACCACCGTACCGGCAAAGCCGTGATGCCGTTATTCCTGATGAGTAGTAAAAATTTGCATGCTTATGAAGTAGAATATGAAGGTCGCTACTTAGTTATGATTTTGAACTCAACAACTGATATTCAGCAAATAAATAAAATTTCAATTTGTCGCCAAGTGATCTAGCGTTCCGGTATAATGCAGAATTCTTATATATTTTATAATAAAAATTTCTATGTCACTTTCCAGGTCTTTAATGATACCCATGCCAAAAATCACATGATCTGTTACTCCGTTGTGACGTGATTGAAGGACAAACAGTTTCACATTTATAATAGTTATGGAGTGTAATATTTCTAGTCGAGTCCCATCACTACGCCATAAAAATCTAATAAATGTTTCACAGCTGTAGGTATTTTTTCAAAACGCGTTACCTCGAATTGCATATTCCTTCAGATTTGCTCATAAACTATCTAATAAAACTGTCACGTACATACACCTTGAGTGGGTGCTTTAATAATAAATAAGGATATATTATTCCAGTAGCTATTACCTCGGCCACGCTGAGATCCTATTCACCTGGGGATCAAGTTATAAGAACAGGAAAGTGGCAAAAGTCTTGTCTTTGAAATAGATATCCTGGTTTATCTTGGAGAAGGCTTCGGCTGTGGCTATTTACTGTCGGCAAGGCTTTTCTTACAGACGATAGCTTTTTATAGAGCTATGTACCATCGTACTACGAGATTTCTTACATTCATATTTAGGAAAGAAAACTTAATCTACACATACCAAGTCGCAGGAAAAATCTAATTTTAGAGAAACAAGTTCTTTAAAAGGACCTGCCTATTAAATCTTGTAAATATATAAACGGAAAAGCTGATTAACTAACTTACTGACTGATCTTTGATCACAGCTACTTGATGGATCGGGCTGAAATTTACCATGCGGATAGCTATCCGCTAAGAAAGGATTTTCGAAAATTCAACCTCTAAAGGGGTGAAATAGGGGTTTTAAATTTGACATAAGCTAGTTTCTTATAGAATTACTAGCTGACGCCCGCGACTTCGTCCGCGTGGATTTAGGTTTTTCAAAATCCCGTGAGAACTCTTTGGTTTTCCGGGATAAAAAGTAGCCTATGTGCTAATCCAGGATATTATCTATCTCCATTCCGAATTTCAGCCAAATCCGTCCAGTGGTTTTTGCGTGAAGGAGTAACAAACATACACACACACACACACACACACACACACACACATACAAACTTTCGCCTTTATAATATTAGTGTGAAGTGTGATAGGAATACATGTTTTACGATTTTTCATTGGTATTTTAAAAGGCAGAATTTAATATCTGCCCTTATTTCAGCAGCTGTGATTGCGGTGGGCGGAAAATGCACAAAAGTGCCAGCGACAGAATTCCGCCGATGAAACTCGTTACTCTGATCCAGTGACGTGTTTCGAATATCTATTTTGTACTTTTTTTTTTTTTTTTTTCAATAATCTGCAGTCAAAATGCAAGTTTCAAATATGCCAATTTTATTAAAATATGGCAACTTAGGGCACTATGAAAACTATGATACTAGAATATCAGTGGCGGCGCTACCAGTCGCGTTACCAACAAGACTCATGTATAGTTTACTCAATGGAGATTACCTCACTAGCTACTTAGGTGATTCGCTACAGAGGTTGGTTTTGCTGCTTCACTGGGTGATATGGAAATATTTTTCCTAGAAAACCTTCAATGGATTATAAAATGAACTCAATGACTATCATCCAGTGTTAGACACTGAGTTAGCGAATCTGGTGTCCATTTGCGCATGGTTGCGCAAGCAATTTGATAGCGGCGGCCGGGATCACCCGTAATATGACGTGTAATATTTGGTAAAGTAAGTTTCTTCTGACCCATCAACGAGTACGAAGTTTATACACCATGTTATATAAACGTAGCAAATTCTAATGTGGGCATAGGTAAATATACATTGGTTAGGTACATTCTAATTTCAAATGTATTTTTGTCAAGTTCTAGTCAATTAAAAACATAGCAAGCATAACTCAAATACGGAACTAACAACGCAAAACGAGGACAATGTAATTCAAAAATATTCGTATACATGTCGACTCTAATGAATTTCAAATCTCTGCTCCACAAACAGCCGCGGTGGTTATACATGTTGATTCAAAGATAGGTGAATGTGTCTGTAATAGAGAAGCGAGTTACCAGTGATGACATATGGATCCAAGACCTGGTCACTTACTATTATAGACCTCATAAGAAAGCTCAAGGTCACATTTTCACTTAGGTGACATTGTGTGATGTGATCAGCGCCATTATAGAAATGTGGTTTTTGGCGCGGTCTTCGAAAGTTAACCTTTGACATTGATTTTAATTCTTAGTACAGTAGACCTTCTGAAAAATATCAATGTAGTGTGCTTATTATGTAACAAAGATTAATATAAAATGATTTCCATAAATTAGTCAAATAGCCTCAAGCTCAGTCAGTCAGTTTCTCATCCTACTAATATTATAAACGCGAAAGTTTCTATGTATGTAATATTCATTTGATTGCATTACTCTTTCTAAATTAGTAAAATTTTCGTTTTAAAAGCTACTAGGCTGATTTGGCTGAAATATGGAATGGAGATAGATTATACCCTGGATTAACCATAGGTTACTTACTATGTATCCCGGAAAATAAATGAGTTCCCGTGGGATTTTTAAAAACCTATGACCACGGGAACGAAGTCGCAGGCATCAGCTAGTTTGAATAAAAAGAGGGTCATAGTCATATTATAGGACATTCCATTTATTTTACGACGTAACTCTCTTAGAAATAACAAAAATGACATAACCGGTACAAAAGATATACCAACTCCTCGGTAGGTACACATCAAACAAGAGTATACTTCCTTTTTTCCTGTTCCAATTTTCCCTTAAGCTATTAAAAGGGCCCACGTAGAGGACCCTTCGTGAACTCCGAGGGACACTTAATAATTCTTTTGTTCACTATCTCAAAGCAATAAACGTCAATCAAAACTTGTAAGCAACCGCCATAACTTTTAATATACTCGCAAAAAAGAAAAGACACGTTTATTTTTAAACTGATGAGATTTTGTTTGATTTTTCTGATACCTGATCATCTCAACTCATCGCTGGCTCACTATTGAGCATGGATGTCCTCTCAAGATGAGAAGTTTATAGGCCATAGTCCACCACGTTAGTCATGTGTGGGTTGGAAACCTTCTTACACTTTTGAGTACATTAGTGAAAACTCTCAGGCAAACAGGTTTCTACGCGATCTTTTCCTTTTTTCCAAAAAGTTTGCAAAAAAAATCGTCAGTATAATTTGGGACAAAACTGTAGTGGCCATTTCTGTTATAAAATAAATAGTAGAAAATTAAATAATGTTTTCAAAAATTTTAACAGCGGAAGCATTATTATCGGTATGCTTAGATGCCAGAAGTGGTTTTTTAAAATTTTTGTTTTGTCGGTCTGTCAGCTTAGATTTCCGTTAAAAAAAATTGATACACAGATTGATACAACAAATTTGACGTGTGTATCTGTGTATCTGTCTGTGGCATCGTAGCTCCTAACTAATGAACCGATTTTAATTTAGTTTTTTTTTGTTTGAAAGGTGGCTCGAACGAGAGTGTTCTTAGCTATAATCCAAGAAAATCGGTTCAGCCGTTTGAAAGTTATCAGCTCTTTTCTAGTTATTACTGTAACCTTCACTTGTCGGGGGTGCTATAAATTTTTAATTTACACTTGTAAGTATAGAATGTACCGGCTATACTCATGTATTTAGTTGATAAGCCCGACTAGTTTCAAACCCATTCGGGGTCCTTTTCGGGGTCCTTTCTCATAGGGAAAGCTGCGCGTCGCGGTTAAAATAGATTTTGATATCTCTGTCTCTGTGTGCCCTGTATTTGGTACAGAGATAGTTTGGATGTTGGGGATGAACATAGGCTACGTAGACGAAGTCGCGGGCATCATCTAGTACATTTACATGTTCACACCACTCTACAAGATAGATCGCCCGATTTATGCCCAAAATAAATAAAAAAGAACCTCAAAATGATGTTCATTGAAATTTACGAAATATTTACGCGCAACAAAAAATTAAGTATTTACCAGCAATAAAACGATGTCCAACATCGCAATAACTATCATTTATTCTGTGGCAATGTACAGCAATAAAGAACCCTCAAATTAAAGAGTTGAACAGCGATATAAATGTTTCACTAGATGGGGCTTTTCGTGGTAACAACAAGTTCCAATGAACATCGGTGACTCTGTCAATCGACGTAGTCCGTTTTTACAAACATAGATAAGTTAGAACAGACTTTGTACTAAAGCTGTCTATGTGAATAGTAATTAAGACTTATTTAATTTATTTACTGCGCAAATTTAATTTTTACAATCGGACTGCATCTAAAGTGTTTTCAGGGTTCCATACGTGAAGGGTACCAACGGGACCATATTTCTAAGACTCCGCTGTCTGTCCATCCATCCGTCCGTCTGTATGTCAGCGGGCTGTATCTCATGATACAAAATAGATAGAGATCTAAAATTTTCACGAATGTGTATTTTTATTGCCGCTTTAACAACAAAATACTATAAATTACAAAATTTCCGCCATGAAAACAAAAAAAAAATTATAAGAGATGTTTCTAGGGAGATAACCTTTCCCGTACAAGTCCAACTCGCACTTGACCGATCGAATGACAGGAGTGCGGACACCTATGTTCGTTGGAACGTTTTGTTACTATGAAGTGTCATATCTAGTGGAACATTCATATCGCTGGTGTTAAATAAAACCCGCAGTTTGATATAGTTTAAAATGGGTTAAAAATACACATTTTGCATATTATTCACTCGGTTCGGCAAATGTAATTGCATTTTCACGTGCTTGCAGATACAATTAAAAAATACTACGTTCTAAAACTGTTCTATATTTAGTTTTACTGTAGCATTTTTACCTACGCGGGCTCCCCAGTCTCCACACTGAAAATTAGATTTAACAAAGATGTACATTGTACATAATATAACAATTTTATCTATTAAAAAAATTCTAGCAAACTCAGTTAAAAAACAAGTTTTTTTTATTTAATATCTGATAACATGACAAAATATGAAATACTAGAGGATGCCCGCGACTTCGTCCGCGTGGATTTAGATTTTTATAGATCCCGTGGGAACTGTTTGATTTTCCGGGATAAAAAGTTGCCTATTTCGATTACAGGGACGCAAGCTATCTCGGTACCAAACATACAAATCGGTTAAGTTGATGGGTCTTTAGGAATCCCGTGAGAACTCTTTGATTTTCCGGTATAAAAAGTAGCCTGTCTCCGTCCCCGGGATATAAACTAACCCAAATACCAAATTTCGTCAGAATCGGTTACGCTGTTGGGCCGTGAAAAGGTAACAGACAGACAGACACACTTTCGCATTTATAATATTAGTATGGATGTATAAACCTTGTGGTGATGGTGGTTATTCACGTTTTTTTGCAAATCCTTATATTGCAGCGTGTTGTTTCTTCAAAAAAAATGACCCATTTATAAGCTCATAAGTAGGTATATCCAGTAGTAGCTGAGAAAAAATCCTCTTTCGAAGTAATGAAGGATCTACAGCTGTGACACTCACATATTTTTCATGCAGATCCACGAAGCTTTCTCAATACTCATATCATTCCAGATTTTCTAGAAAGACATTCCAATATAATATTTAAAGCATTACATCCATGCTGTGAGTTTTTCATTGTAAGCTGATGATATATTTTTATTTAATATATGGTTGTAAAAGTTTATTTCAATAGAAAAATATGTTCTATTAATTTGAATATCTTTTATATTTATTCATGAATGAAAGTTTGCCGTAATATTTCCATTGAACAGGATGCTAAAACTTTTTGATTGTGTTTATCAAAGAGTCAGGTACGTACTACAAGATTCTAAAGTAAGGTTTGCAAGCGAGCGGTTCTCAGAACTTGATGAGGTCAAAAGCTCGGTTTGCGATGTCGAATGCACCTCATGAATTGAATACTAACTAGACGCCAATGTAGCACAAAGCTCCGAGGGAAAGGAAAATTAAATAAAGAACTGGCTCCCATTTTCTTTTCATCGATGAACTTTTTACTCTTGTATTATGATGCTTGATGATAAGTGATGATACCGTCTAAAATCTATACAATACAAATATTATAAATGAGATCCACGGATCCGTTGTGGCATGATTGAAGGACAAACTAAGAAACTAACAAACAAACACACTTTCACATTTTTATAACATGGGTAGTGACTTATACACATGACAAATTTATAATGTGGTAGTCAAATCCCGTGGAAACTCTTTGATTTTTCGGAATAAAAACTAGCTTATGTCACTCTCCAGGTCTTTAACTATGTGTAACTATGTAAAAAATTACGCCCATGCGTTGCTCCATTGTGGAGTGATTGAAGGACAAACACACAAACAAAAAAACAAGTAAACACACTTTTGCATTTATAATATGGGTGATTTAGATTTGGTAATTCCAGAAAATTGTCAAATATACCTACAAGTTTACCTAATTGCAAGGCCAATGAAATCAAGACTCATAAACGCAGACATCTAAAAAACAAGTACTCATTACATAATCGCAACGTAAGCTAAAACTTGCAAGATATAATCATAACCGTTAACCCTACGGTCGATAGTCCCATAACACAGATCATTCAACCCCGTATGAATTAATGTGATGGAAGGAATCATAAGAATAATACTGTATCTGAAGCATTGTCAAATAACGACACATAAAGACTCGACAGGACGTACAAAGTCACTCACATCATAATATTATATCGACTGGTTTAAAAACAATGAAAGTTTATAGACTTGTAGGGTACCTACAAGTTTCCCTTTTCAAGGACACTTGCCTCCTAAATATTTATTGAAGCAAAGTAGAGCACTGAAAAGTTCTTTTTAGGGTTCCGTACCCATAGGGTACCAACGGGACCCTATTAGTAAGCCTCCGCTGTCCGTCCGTCCGTCCGTCTGTCAGCAGACTGTAGCTCATGAACCGGAACAGATAGAGCTAGAGTTAAAAAAATTCATTGTATGTGTTGCCGCTATAACTAACAACAAATAGTAAAAAATTCAAATTGGCAGCCACAAAAAATTTAAAAAAAGTGTTATTTCTTGTACGATGGTTTGGAACCCTCCGTGTGTGGATCCAACTCGCACTTGTCGTATTTTTTATTAAAAAGCCCAAGATATAAGCGGTAGAAAGTGAATCGTTACTAATCGACCGCAATGCTGTGCGATTCGACCCTTCCATTACTCTCTCGTACCCCCATACCCCACCCCTGCCCGGCTTGCATGGGCAGTAGATAAAAATTATATCCCCGATTATATCCACTGATTTCTATGACATCAGTGGATATAATCGGGGGATATAATTTTTATCTACTGCCCATGCTAGCCGGGCTGGAATAAGTAGCACACAAACAAACACACACAGCGCGTCGCGTGCACGTGTGTCTCTGTTTATAAGTACCACTCTTCAGTTTCGCCGTTGTCACCCTACAAGATCGAGTTCCACGAGAGCTGTAAAATTGACAACATCGACGACGGAATTTTCTCCAACAGAATTGTTTACGACCTTTAACATCCTCAATTAAAAGATACTTGGAAATGTTTGTAGTTCTATAACGATTTATTTATAACACTGACTTTCAGCGGCGGCGCCAGACTGAAAACTCATTTGATTTCAGTTAATTGCTATAATTACTTACTTATTTGATTACAGGATCCTTGACTTTAAATCTGTAGGCGTGTGTAATGGCGCACTCTCTCTCTCTCTCTCTCTCTCTCATGGTAAAAATAGGAACATGTTAATGTCAATTTTTCGTTCCGGTACGTTGCCGCGTAAATACCGTCATACCCCTTTCTAGTTAGCCTGCATTATCACGTACCACCTGGTGAGATTGCTGTCAAAGTCTACAAGTTAGACTAAAAAGACTACAGAATAAAAATATAAAAATAAAAAACCGGCCAAGTGCGAGTCAGACTCGCGCACTGACAGTTCCGTACCTACTCGGGTATTTTTCCAACATTTTGCAGCATAAATCAAAAACAATACATAATAATAAATAAAAATCTGTTTTAGAATGTACAGGCAAAGCCCTTTCATATGATACCCCACTTGGTATAGTTATCTTACTTTGAAAATTGAAACACATTTTAATTTATTTTTTTAATGATGTAACCACAAATTCGCGGTTTTCAGATTTATTCCTGTATTTGTGCTATAAAACCTACCTACCTGCCAAATTTCATGATTCTAGGTCAACGGGAAGTAGGAACAAGAAACCTATAGGGATAGGTTTCTTGACAGACACGACGGACAGACAGACAGACAGACAACGAAGTGATCCTATAAGGGTACCGTTTTTCCTGTTGACGTACGGAACCCTAATAATGAATAAATTAATTTAACAAAAAAGTAAGCCTCCCCGTAGCTCTACCACAGCTTCCGGTCTAGACCCCTGCCAGCGTTTGATCAGCAGACCTGCCCTGCGTTATGCAAAGTGCGTCCCTCTCCACCATTGAAGGTATATCTCTGTGCTCTCGAGAGCTATCTCACTCCACCTCTCATCTGTCATACGCACACAGCCATTTCATTCTTCTCACACGAAAGTACGTCTATGAACATATTAATACAACGGTTCAGTCAAAATTAATTAACACACAAGTCGATAGTACCTAACACATTAGATGCCGGAAGCTACCCCAAGTACATCCTGCCACACGGCTCGCAAAGGACCATTTAACTATTGTCGAAACGTAATAGCACATTAAATTACAACTTATCAATATCCTTTTAAATAGGGAAGGGTCCAACTATTATAATATTGGGATGAGAGAGCTTAAACTGAGTGGAAATTGAGGTTTGTGGGTAATTTTAGGTTGTTTGTTTTGGTCTCTCCAAAATAGACTATGGTGAAAATTTATAACATGATTCTACGTATCATAATTAGATGGGAACTTTCGAGAATGTTTGGCTCCAGGGTTGTTTAGTTTCTACTGTAATGTGGTGCTCGCACACAGTAGTTTTAAATTAAAGAGCTGTAACAAATCGGTGTACCTCTATTGATATACATTTACCGAGATTAAGTGATTATGATCTCATCTCATTTGTTTACTAAAGTTAGCAAATAACTAATTAGTAATTTGACTGCTATTTGTTGAGAACAACAACAACACTAGAAGACCTTGCAAACTTCACATTAGCTACACAAAAATAAATTGAAAAACAACACATAGACGCATTTGAAATAAGTTTGTGTATAAAAGCAATAAATATTTATGGCTTTCCTTTGAATTGGAGCGTGCATACTGAATCAAATGGATGATACACAGCTTGGGTATGAGGTATGAGTGTAAATATAAATTGTGCAAGTTTATGTAATAATAATCCCCACTTTTATAATAAATTTGTTTATATATAGAAAGAAAATCTGACTGACTGACTGATCTAGGAGCGCACAGCTCAAACTACTGAACGGATTGGGCTGAAAGGCATGCAGACAGCAGCTATTATGACGTAGACCTCCGCTAAGTAGGATTTTTGAAAATTTAACTACCAAAGAGGTAAATTAGAGGTTTAAAATGTATGCAGTCCACGCGAACGAAGTCGCGGAAATAAACTGGTTATTTAATAAAATCGTGAAGGAGTTTAGCTTAGGTTAGTAACGTTTTATTAATAGTAGCTTAGGTATATTTAATTCTACTATTCCTTAACATTGAACCTGTTTACACAACTAAATTGAGAGATAAGGCTAATGACGACAGGGCTACTGCGATCGTTGTATCTGTTACGATACAATTAATAATAAATTATCTTTGTGCTACTAAAATTTAAATTTGATTATGTTATCGGCTGAATTCCACACATGTTTTTTTAAGTTTACAATATCATTCATACCCTAATCGGGGTTTTAATAATATTTTATGTTTTTTTTTTTTTTTTTCATTCTTGAGTAGGTACTAATGGCTCCCGCGTCCGTAGTCATCACTACTCATTCAGTTTCTTATTCGGAGGTCATCGTCAAAATTCTGCATTAATCATTAATTGGTAAGGACTTTAATAAAGTATTGAAAAATCTGATCATTCATTAAGATTTCACAATACCAATTATCTGAAATTATACAAATAAGCAGCTTTTTCAAATGTATCTCATTTAATACACGTATTACATTCGCAGCATCACCTAATCTCAGACACTCGATAAAATCCACACTCTCAGGGAAACTTATCTCGCGCTATAACTACGGTCGCTTGTCATTTTCCTGATAAGAGCTCGGGATGCGATGGCCTCGGATAACGTTATCACTCTATTTGCCGCTAGTATTATTTCAGCCGCTATGATTAACGTAGCGATCGTCGTGGGAGCGGCTAGCAATCTCGGCTACCAAGTATTAAAGAAGCTAACCAAAGTTTACAATGGAAAGATATACTTCACGGCCGAAGACGAGTCCACCGGGTACAACATTCACGACGTCTTGAAAAAAAACAACGCAAATCTGGAATACTTCAAAGTTGACTTCGCGTACACGAAAAGCATTATAAAGTTTAGACACCACATACAAGACCGAGATGAAAGGATTGAATTATTAATCAACATCACTGACTACGTTCCCACGGAGAGACATTTGTCGCATTTTGAAAAAGTGAGGAGGACACTAAGCGTTAACTTCTACGGATACATAAACTTTGGGAAACTGGTATATCCCTTGTTAACGGAAAACGCTAGAGTCGTCAACGTGTCGGGACCAGCCGGCCTTCTAACCACAGTTGAAAATGAAGTTATAAGAAAAAGAATTAGTAATCCAGAACTGACTGAAGATGAGCTAGTAGCGATCATTCAAGAATACGAAGAAGCTGCTAGAAAAGGTGTTGAAAAAACAGAAGGTTGGGGTACAAGTGTTACAGCTTTTAGCAAAGTTGCGCTAAGTGCTGTCACATTTCTTCAACATAGACAATGGTCTGATAAAGGTGTAGTGATCAACTGCGTGAATCCAGGCAACGTCACTAGTCGCGAAGATAGGAAATCTACTAAAGTGTTCGAGGAAGGCGCCAAGGCGATATTATATTTGGCCTTGGAGGCGCCTTTGACTCTGAAAGGGAATTTTGTGTGGAGCAACTACAATGTGATAGAATGGAACAGTGACCCATTTGTAGAAGTTACTACTGTGTAGATCAGTTTCATATTTTATTTATTTTTAAGATACGAGTATTTATTTAGTGGTTAGTGTATAGAAATTAATTGGAAATAAATATGATGATGAAACTATCTGTATTGAAGGGGTAAGCTGAAACCGTAAGTTTAACACAGATGACGTTTTGCTCCCAAGCTTGATTTTCCATAGTTCACGGTAGAAACGATTGATTAGATTTACGGGAGATTCATTGAATAATAATGATTGAGTTACTTTAATGAATATGTATACCTCGTAACTGTTAGGCGGGTCACGTGAATTTTTTGACCTTTGTTTCTTAATCCGAAGGTGTAAATATTTCAAAAAATTCCGTGAAGTTTTGGTTACTTTGTCTCTATGAGATGAAAAATTAAATTTTATGTTTTTGAAATTGTGTTTTATTTTTGATAGTACTTTCAAAAGAAGATTGTATGGGCACCTTCTAGACAGGCACGATCCACCTTTAGGACTGCATCATCACCTACTATTTGGAGTGATTATAGTCAAGCGCAAGCGCAAGTTAAATTAATATATCTTTGCGTAAAAAAAAAAACTTTTTATATCCTTATATAAGAAAAAATACCAAGTGCAAGTCAGACTCGCGCATCGAGGGTTCTGTACAGCAGTCGTATTTTTTCGACATTTTGCATGATAAACCAAATACAATTGTGCATACAAATAAATAAAAATCTGTTTAAAAATGTACAGGTAAAGCCTTTTCATAATATGATACCACGATTGGTATATAAATATTACTTTGAAAGTTGAAAATATCAAATTTGTTCATGAACACCTTTTAATTATTTTTTTGTAACGGTTTTTGGATTTTTCCCCTTACGTGTGCTATGAGACCTACTTATCTGCAAAATTTCATGATTCTAGGTCAACGGGAAGTGCCGTATAGGTTTCTCGATAAACACGACGAACACACTGACCGACAGACATACAACGTGATCGACAAACGAATAAGAGATCCTTTCTTCCTTTTGAGGTACGAAACCCTAAAAATATTGATGAGTATAGGTACCACCCCGAAAAGACATACTCGTAGATAAAGAAAATAAATCTGAGCCAGAACCGGAAGTACCTACTTCAACCTGAGCCGACTCCACCATCTCCATTGCCTCCTCGGCCCAAAAAGAAGGGAAAGAAAGATAAAATCCATATTTGGTAGACGATACTCACACGATGTCACAGAGGCAGAAATCTATCCCAGCTCTCAAACATACGACCGAATGTGAAATAAACATAATGCGATTCCGATTCCATGTGCCAGATGTGATTTCGACAAAATTCCATATATTTCGCGCGAGAAAAATGTCCCAGTTCTGTGGACTATTTGATGGAAGTATAACTGTTTTTGTGTGAAGAAATGATCAATCATCATCATCATCATTATGATCAGCCCACCCGGCCCATTAGTACTGAGCACAGATCTAATCTCAGAACAAGAAGGGCCGAGACGACAGCCCGTCACGCTGGCCAAGTGTGGGTTGGCAGACTTCACACACCTTTGAGAACATCACAGAGAACTCTCAGGCATGCAGGTTTCCTCATTGATGTTTTCCTTCATAGTTAAAACAAGTATTAATTGCTTATAACGCACATATCTATATCCTACCTGCCTATATTTTGTTGTGATTTGTATGTGTTTTTTCTGTACTAATTTTGTGGTATGCAATAAAAGTATATTCATTCATATCTCCAAAAAGTTAGAGGTGCGTGCGCGGGATTGAACCACCCACCGAGGAGGAGTTTTATAGTCTTTTAATCACGTGATAAATAATTAATTATTGTTGCCTTATTAAGTACCTACCTACATTCACAAATAAATATATATATTATTCTTAATATTATCAACCATTTATCAAAAAGTGAATCATGCATTATATCTCAGTGGCACACAAAAATATTGAGGAATGTCTACTACCTGTTTTATCTCACATATTATTTTATAATCTTATCTCTAATTGTATAAAAGTAAGCGCCATCAAATGTCTACAATAAATAAAATTATTTCTGAGCCTCGTGTATTTAAAAGTAAAAAAGTATGCTATTGGCATACTGTAAGATTCCTCAAGAATAAACGAAAATCTCTGGCTCAATCAAATTAAAAAAAACAGGCCAAGTGCAAGTTGGATTCGCGCACTCAGGGTTCCGTACTCGGGTACTTTTTCCAACATTTTGCACGATAAATCAAAATCAAATACATAAAAATAAGTAAAAATCTGTTTTAGGATGTACAGGTAAAGCCCTTTTATATGATACCCCACTTGGTATAGTTATATTATCTTATTTTGAAAATAGAAAAACATTTTAATTTTTTTTAATGATGATTTATTCCTTTCACGGTTTTTAGATTTATTCCTCTACTTGTGCTATAAGACCTATCTACCTACCAAATTTCATGATTCTAGGTCAACGGGAAGTACCCTATAGGTTTCTTGACAGACAAACAGGCAGACAGACAACAAAGTGATCCTATAAGGGTTCCGTTTTTCCTTTAACCCTACCCTAAAAAATAACCCTAAAAAATGTTTTAAAATAGATATTTAAATAATCCTTTTCCTCGCAACTTCATCCACCTGGATTTAGGACTTTTTTTAAATTCGATTTAGAATTTTTAAACAGACTTTTTACTATTCAAACCGCAAACCATTCAGTTCACGGAAAACCGTTTAGGTTCATTAGGCATTAATTGGATTCGGGTGAAACAAAATATATTTGTTTAGCAAAACCATAATCTAGTGTTCCGGGCATGATATATTATTTGTTATCGAATTATCTCTTAATTTATAACTGATCCGATTATCATAATGTTGCCGGGGAATTATACTGAAAGAATAATAAGCTGATCATGTTACTACTGCTAGTTTGTGGAGTGGCGACAGTATACAATACCTGTCATTACTAGTTGACCCGCCCGGTTTCTTTCGGTTTGGACTTTGAAAATAGGGAATCTAGCTTTATAGAGAGAACCTACAAGCAAAACTTAAGTTTCTAGACCCTGAGAGGTTTGAGAAGTACCTACATAGTCAGTTTCTCCTTTTATATTGTGAAAACTCTTTGATTTTCCGGGATAAAAAACAGCCTATTTATATATAGCCCCACGTCTTGAACTATATGCATGTATAAAATCACGTCTCGTTTAGCTAGGCGTGTCGATTATTCTGGTTCTCCTACGGATCTCCACATTCCTGATTTGATCAAGTACCTATATGCCTTCAGAAAAATCAGAACAATTGTCTAAAGGAAAACTACCTAAAGCTTAGACCAAACCCTTGGGCTAATTTTCCGCCAGAGATGTGTGTGATACCCACCAATCATTTTTAATAGCCATGCTAATCGTGATTAATACTCCCCTTTCCCCTCCAATTAAGCGTAAAACTTGTGCCAGGCTCTTGATTGAAAACATCTTGATTTGTTGAGCATTGATGGAAACGGATTCAATTGACGGGAGCTACGCTACGGATGGGAGCTACGGATGCGCGAGTGGTGTAGCCCCGTGCTCTCTCTACCATCTATGCATCGCTTAGCTCGAATCATATATTTACCTCCCACACCTACCATACCTTGCAGCGGCGCATCTTCACTGCACATCGTACCCGCTCCGCTATACATTAGCATTAGACGAAACGGTCACGTAGTTTAGTAGCTTAGCTTTAACCTCCTCACAGCGTAGCTCCTCATAGCACATATCTGGTGGAAAACCACAAAAAGAATGGTGTCAATTCCGAGGCCACTGTCCACCTTCGACGGCGAGAGATTTCGTGGACTGTATGGATGTTAATTTCGAATTTGGAAGGTGTCCACGCGGGTCAAAGGGCACATGAAGGATACAAGGACTCGTGCACTAACCTCGTCAGTCTGAAGGCAGGAACAAGCACGCACAAGCACTCGCAGTCCCTCGCACAGGCACAATTCACTTCACGGGACACTCCAGGGGCGTATCTCAGACGAACAGCGGCGATCGCATATCCACCATCTTGGGTTGAATGAACACGAGGACGCGACTCAATTGTCGTACGTGCGTCTCGCGGAGCGTGCATGACATACTGGCGTCATAAAGACGCGAACATCGTGGCGTTGCAGTTAACACCACGAAGATAGGCGAAAGTGCACGAAGGGAAATGGAGGGTAGTTTGGAAATAAATGTGAAACACCTTATCACATTATGTTAACCAATAAATAGCCAATAGGTGGCGCCACCATTCCCCCGCCCTTAAAGGGTTGCCTTTAATAGAAATACTACTACTTGAATAGCGGACTGCTTTCAGCAAGCAGTAGAAATTGTATGTATAAATGAGCGATATATCACACATAAATATATGCTAAATATACATAGCGGTAATATTAAATTTATCAATAGAAATCATGAAATATTAATTAATTATCCTTACCTAATCTAACCTAAACTAAAGTAAAAGAACGGCTCAACGATTAGGTAAGAACTGCCAAACGTAGGAAAGTCTTCCTAGCCGGCCTAATGGACGCTATATGAGCAACGCCGACTTTAGAACGATGGACCCTGTCTACAACACCTGTCCATCGCTTCTTAATGCATTGGGCAATCTTTTTTATAAAAGAACGGCGAAAATTAAATTTTATGATTAAGCTTTCCCAACATTCAACGCAACGTTGGGAAGCAGGAGGTTGTAACTTGTATGAAATATGAATTTCAGTCGACTTCTCCTTAAAGCGCGAGCGATAATTTTTAAATAAAAAATTAAAAGGTTTATAGCGATACGAACGAGTTGCTTTAGCGTTACGAAGACTGCTCGTATTCTTACCCGCAACTATTCCAACGTGAACGGCGCGAGTAGTCAGATAGATAAAATTATATGAGAGAAAATATTTACGCCTACGAGTGCCGCGACATTTTATTGGTGTACGGGTTACATGGTCTGCGTAATTGCAGCTTGTCTGCATAAAACCCTTGAGAGCGCGCGAGTCTTTACTGCTCGGCAGATCAACTTCTAGAAGAGAAGAATGCGGCTTTAATTTAACGCGCGTATTATAATTATTTTTGACGCGAGTTAATATTAAACGTCGGTCGGTTAACATTTGGAACCTAGGTCTGAGAGCAGACAAAATAAGTTCTAGTTCGGTGCGTAAATATATTCTATGCTTAGACGCTAGCTTATCCGACAGAAGTTTCTGTTCTGGTATTTCAGAAACAGAGATACCATCCAGTTCCTCAATTGGCAGCTGGGATGGTGCGAGCAATGCTCGCGGAGGCTCATGGAGCGACACGGAATGGTTAGCTGAACTGCTAAGCGCACCGGCATCATCGGCGACGACCTGTAACTTGGTCGCGCTAGATTTGCCCTCGCGAATGACGTCATGATGCGTGGATAAATAAGTAGGTATACGCGAACGATCAGACTCAAAGCGAGGTGACAGAGGAGTGTAATTATTCCGTAAGTACTCGCGATAAACCTCATTATAAGCCAGCCTCAGCTGGGAGTAGGCTTTAGGTTTACGCTGTAGACACAACAGGTGTTCGTAAGGAGGTTTAGAAGAATTACCAATCGTAAATATATTTTTGCGGAAAGGTATTGCAATTGAATGACTATCACCGACGGAAACTCGTGCAGTGATAGTGCTAGATAATCTTTCGCATTCATGGCCAACGGAACCTTGAACGGACGTGCAGGTAAGCTCCTGAAGATTATTTAGATTGCCAGTAGCGGAAGTCGATGAACTACGCACTAAGGCAAGGCAGGCAGTCGTAGTTGACTGAACACTAGTAGGCTTCAGTGCAGGCGCCGAGCCCATGAGAACATAGCCGAATACGGTATGTATAGCCGAGGGCTCGGAAGGCTTTCCGAGTACGACGCCTGGAAGCAATAAATGCGGATACAGTGAAGACCCTATTAACATGTCAATAGGGCTTGGACTCGCGAACGCATTGTCGGCGAGGTGTAAGTTACTTAAATGCGCGAGCGCATCTTTATCGATAAGCGACGAAGGCAAGTTCTCTGTTATATGATCTACGACCAGTGCTGAAATATCGAATTTAATGTTCGTATTATACTTAGAATGTAATTGCACGGACACCGACTTACTTATAGGTTTTTCTGAGCCACCGAAACCCTTAACAATTGTGTGTAGGGTATCGTTTTGGTGAACATTCAAGCGCGTACAGCAATCAGCTGAAATAAAGTTAGCTTCAGCCGCGGTATCTAACAAACAACGTAATAGATGCGAGTTTCCCTCACTATCGTAGACTATCACTTGAGCCGTCGCGAGCAAAACCGAAGTAGGCATATTACATTGCTCGCGAGGTGCCGATGAACTTTCATTGCACGATGTTTGCGACGCGGCAATGGATCTCGTACATAATACGACGCTCTCGTTCAAAGTTACCGTTGGACCGGTTCTAACGACCGCGGCCGAGCGCACGGGCTGTATGACGGCCGGCAGCGGCGCCTGCGCATCGCTCGACGCGGCGGGCGCGGTGCCTAGCGGCTCAGTGGTTACAGTGTCGGGCATGCCACTGGAGGTAGTGGGGTTCGAATCTGACGTAGTAATGTGGAGCCAGGTCGAGTGCCTTAGGTTACACTTTTTACAATTCATATTTGAATTGCAGCGCGAAACCTGATTGTGCTTATTGGAAAGACAATTTACGCACGCGTTATATTGTTTAACTAATTGGAAGCGTTCTTCTGGAGAAGCTTGCACAAATCGCGGGCATTTGAATAAATGTTGATGTGTTATATCATTACACAAACATTTAACAGCGGGTTTATTATTGTCAACCGTGGTTACAAAGGCTAGTTTTTGAGAAGAAGCATTTTTCTTATTAGCTGTGCTTCCACGATCGACAACCTTCTTTGTATCACTGCTCGGAGACGCTGGAGACAAGCGCTGCATTATTTTAGATTGATTCTTAATAAAATTAACTAAATCTTCGAAGGTAGGTATCGAAGACGAATCACCTAGCCGTTCGAAAGTACGTATAGAATCTGAATCTATTTTCTTAAGCGCGATATGTAAAACAATAAAATCTGTCAAATCAGGTAGCTTAAGATTTTTAAGGCCCCTATAGGCCGCCACAAACTTTTCTATAAATAAATCAAAGTTATCAGCAGAGGCACTTATAGATTTAAATTCTAACAACTGATCTAAATAAGTAGCAGCTATCATTCGTTTATCGTCATATTTGTCTATGAGAGTTTGCAACAACAAAGAATAATTCTCGGCGCAGGGTGTTATTCCTGAGCATGCGCTAAGCGCCTTCCCCGTCAGTTTACCGAGAAGATAATACATCCTCTCCGAATCAGTAAGAGTTGTATTATCGTGTATAGTCGATTTAAAATTGGCATAAAATAAAGGCCATGAAAGAATATCACCGTCAAATGACCTCAATTCGATAGGTGGCAAAGTTGGCTTATTTTTGCGTAACGACGCTTCTTTGCTTTGAGTTTGAGGGCTAATCTGCGAACTCACTAATTTAATATGACCATACAACTCGTCAAAGGAAATTAAGCAATAATATTGAGGTGTCGCATCAGGATCAATCGTTAATAAACGGTCATTATATTGATCTACAAGTTTTTGAAACTCAGTACGAAGCGTATCTAATGTGACAACCGAGCTAAGAAAACTTTCCTTTACATCCGCGTTTGTATGTACGTTTTTTGAAGAATCATAAATATTTTGGATTCTTTGGAAAATAACGTTTCGTTTAGCCTCTAACAATGTTAACTCCCTATCTTTTGGAATCGAGGAAGCGGTTCCTAAACCTTTATTCTTGTCCGCCATGTTTACACGAATAAAATAATTCAACGCGTAAACCGGGTTGATATCGCTTGTTAATGACTAAGCGGTAATGCAACGTCGCACGATCCGACCGTAAAGTATGTGGGTACCTAGGTCGGTTGCGACTTGCGAGACGAAATATTATGAATTTACGTATAATTTATTTAATAAATATGCAATATATTATTAAATACACAAATATATAATTATATATGTATGGGGGATGCCTACAACTCAATTATTGTGGCATAAATACGATATATGATCGTTGTAAATGCGTGACAAATATTATGCCACGCTTTATAAAATACATATATACGAAATGTAATATAAAATGGACTTATTAGGCAATTCTAATAAGAGCGGGTGCGTTTGTTAGGCCAAACTAGAGGGATGGATCAGCAATTTAGATCGCAGTCGCCACGTAGTTGACGAAACAAAGTTCGAAAGATCCGGCTTCGAACGGAACACAAGAAAGAATTCCGTGAAGTTTTGGTTACTTTGTCTCTATGAGATGAAAAATTAAATTTTATGTTTTTGAAATTGTGTTTTATTTTTGATAGTACTTTCAAAAGAAGATTGTATGGGCACCTTCTAGACAGGCACGATCCACCTTTAGGACTGCATCATCACCTACTATTTGGAGTGATTATAGTCAAGCGCAAGCGCAAGTTAAATTAATATATCTTTGCGTAAAAAAAAAAACTTTTTATATCCTTATATAAGAAAAAATACCAAGTGCAAGTCAGACTCGCGCATCGAGGGTTCTGTACAGCAGTCGTATTTTTTCGACATTTTGCATGATAAACCAAATACAATTGTGCATACAAATAAATAAAAATCTGTTTAAAAATGTACAGGTAAAGCCTTTTCATAATATGATACCACGATTGGTATATAAATATTACTTTGAAAGTTGAAAATATCAAATTTGTTCATGAACACCTTTTAATTATTTTTTTGTAACGGTTTTTGGATTTTTCCCCTTACGTGTGCTATGAGACCTACTTATCTGCAAAATTTCATGATTCTAGGTCAACGGGAAGTGCCGTATAGGTTTCTCGATAAACACGACGAACACACTGACCGACAGACATACAACGTGATCGACAAACGAATAAGAGATCCTTTCTTCCTTTTGAGGTACGAAACCCTAAAAATATTGATGAGTATAGGTACCACCCCGAAAAGACATACTCGTAGATAAAGAAAATAAATCTGAGCCAGAACCGGAAGTACCTACTTCAACCTGAGCCGACTCCACCATCTCCATTGCCTCCTCGGCCCAAAAAGAAGGGAAAGAAAGATAAAATCCATATTTGGTAGACGATACTCACACGATGTCACAGAGGCAGAAATCTATCCCAGCTCTCAAACATACGACCGAATGTGAAATAAACATAATGCGATTCCGATTCCATGTGCCAGATGTGATTTCGACAAAATTCCATATATTTCGCGCGAGAAAAATGTCCCAGTTCTGTGGACTATTTGATGGAAGTATAACTGTTTTTGTGTGAAGAAATGATCAATCATCATCATCATCATTATGATCAGCCCACCCGGCCCATTAGTACTGAGCACAGATCTAATCTCAGAACAAGAAGGGCCGAGACGACAGCCCGTCACGCTGGCCAAGTGTGGGTTGGCAGACTTCACACACCTTTGAGAACATCACAGAGAACTCTCAGGCATGCAGGTTTCCTCATTGATGTTTTCCTTCATAGTTAAAACAAGTATTAATTGCTTATAACGCACATATCTATATCCTACCTGCCTATATTTTGTTGTGATTTGTATGTGTTTTTTCTGTACTAATTTTGTGGTATGCAATAAAAGTATATTCATTCATATCTCCAAAAAGTTAGAGGTGCGTGCGCGGGATTGAACCACCCACCGAGGAGGAGTTTTATAGTCTTTTAATCACGTGATAAATAATTAATTATTGTTGCCTTATTAAGTACCTACCTACATTCACAAATAAATATATATATTATTCTTAATATTATCAACCATTTATCAAAAAGTGAATCATGCATTATATCTCAGTGGCACACAAAAATATTGAGGAATGTCTACTACCTGTTTTATCTCACATATTATTTTATAATCTTATCTCTAATTGTATAAAAGTAAGCGCCATCAAATGTCTACAATAAATAAAATTATTTCTGAGCCTCGTGTATTTAAAAGTAAAAAAGTATGCTATTGGCATACTGTAAGATTCCTCAAGAATAAACGAAAATCTCTGGCTCAATCAAATTAAAAAAAACAGGCCAAGTGCAAGTTGGATTCGCGCACTCAGGGTTCCGTACTCGGGTACTTTTTCCAACATTTTGCACGATAAATCAAAATCAAATACATAAAAATAAGTAAAAATCTGTTTTAGGATGTACAGGTAAAGCCCTTTTATATGATACCCCACTTGGTATAGTTATATTATCTTATTTTGAAAATAGAAAAACATTTTAATTTTTTTTAATGATGATTTATTCCTTTCACGGTTTTTAGATTTATTCCTCTACTTGTGCTATAAGACCTATCTACCTACCAAATTTCATGATTCTAGGTCAACGGGAAGTACCCTATAGGTTTCTTGACAGACAAACAGGCAGACAGACAACAAAGTGATCCTATAAGGGTTCCGTTTTTCCTTTAACCCTACCCTAAAAAATAACCCTAAAAAATGTTTTAAAATAGATATTTAAATAATCCTTTTCCTCGCAACTTCATCCACCTGGATTTAGGACTTTTTTTAAATTCGATTTAGAATTTTTAAACAGACTTTTTACTATTCAAACCGCAAACCATTCAGTTCACGGAAAACCGTTTAGGTTCATTAGGCATTAATTGGATTCGGGTGAAACAAAATATATTTGTTTAGCAAAACCATAATCTAGTGTTCCGGGCATGATATATTATTTGTTATCGAATTATCTCTTAATTTATAACTGATCCGATTATCATAATGTTGCCGGGGAATTATACTGAAAGAATAATAAGCTGATCATGTTACTACTGCTAGTTTGTGGAGTGGCGACAGTATACAATACCTGTCATTACTAGTTGACCCGCCCGGTTTCTTTCGGTTTGGACTTTGAAAATAGGGAATCTAGCTTTATAGAGAGAACCTACAAGCAAAACTTAAGTTTCTAGACCCTGAGAGGTTTGAGAAGTACCTACATAGTCAGTTTCTCCTTTTATATTGTGAAAACTCTTTGATTTTCCGGGATAAAAAACAGCCTATTTATATATAGCCCCACGTCTTGAACTATATGCATGTATAAAATCACGTCTCGTTTAGCTAGGCGTGTCGATTATTCTGGTTCTCCTACGGATCTCCACATTCCTGATTTGATCAAGTACCTATATGCCTTCAGAAAAATCAGAACAATTGTCTAAAGGAAAACTACCTAAAGCTTAGACCAAACCCTTGGGCTAATTTTCCGCCAGAGATGTGTGTGATACCCACCAATCATTTTTAATAGCCATGCTAATCGTGATTAATACTCCCCTTTCCCCTCCAATTAAGCGTAAAACTTGTGCCAGGCTCTTGATTGAAAACATCTTGATTTGTTGAGCATTGATGGAAACGGATTCAATTGACGGGAGCTACGCTACGGATGGGAGCTACGGATGCGCGAGTGGTGTAGCCCCGTGCTCTCTCTACCATCTATGCATCGCTTAGCTCGAATCATATATTTACCTCCCACACCTACCATACCTTGCAGCGGCGCATCTTCACTGCACATCGTACCCGCTCCGCTATACATTAGCATTAGACGAAACGGTCACGTAGTTTAGTAGCTTAGCTTTAACCTCCTCACAGCGTAGCTCCTCATAGCACATATCTGGTGGAAAAGCAGCCTTAGGCCATTAGCATAAGATCTATATTCCATAAAACACACTCGCTATAAGTACAGACCTTGGCCAGTGCAGTGACGTTACCAGGTAGTAAAAAATTTACGACGCCCTTAACTCTTTGGCGGTTGAGGGAAATTCAATTTATGACATTATCCGTGGGAAATGGGTTTTCTATTTTATAACACATAAACAACGTAAGAGGGATTTTCTTGGTATATATGTATATACAGACACTTCAGGTGACCGTTATATTTAACCTATAACATTTCCATTCAAGTCACTTTACGACCTTAGAGTAAATTTTCATGTTTAAAAACGTGACACGCGCCTTAGGTTAAAGGTCGTAGCTGACTTACACGACTCCGCTCCCACCCAACCAAAGTATGAGCATTCAAATATGGACTTAACATCGTGTTCTGGAGACGCACTATACAGTAACAACACAAAAGTAAGCGAACTTGCTGCAACTTTGCCACGCAATAGTTGGACGTCTTACGCACCCAAGAGAGCGGCCCGCGCACAGTGTGCATGGCGCCTGCTTTCTTGAAGCGTGCTAAACGGTCGGCGTACGTGCGCGAGTGGAGGGTGGCCGGTCGCCAGCGGCGTGCAAGTCATAGAGGCATAAAAGCGCTGCTTACCCTAATTCAAATAGTTCAATGATAATAGATAATTTTTCATCATGACCGCTAGTAAATAGGCCACTACCTAACTTGTGCCTACTCTGGCTATAGACCCTGTGCCCGCCACTGCCGGTCGCCACCACTCTCCCACCGCAGAGGGCTGCTAGTTGTAGGTGCGGCGGCAGCGAGTAGCCTGCTAGCTGTACAAGTGGTGTCGTACAAGGGCTGTGTTGCAGCGGTCTAGAGTTCTATCGGACGTCCGAGCGCTCTAGGACGGCCGAAGTTTACTACCGCTACTTACGTCCGATAGTTTGATATCCAGATATGTATAAGTCGCGTCCGTCGGCCGCATCCGATAAAATTTATTTCCGCAATTATAAGTGGCAAGAAGTTGTCAAATCACGACGATTGGACGTCCATAAGATTTATCCTCATGAAACAGAAATTATAATTAATTAATTATTATTATCATGGACAAATCCGACGACACGGACGTAAGCTTGTACTTATTGTAAAGGTCAGTGCACCTATCACAAGAATATTATTTCGGCCAACGAATTTCATACGAATAAAATATAATAAATTCGATTCATGTGAAAATAAAAGCAGACAATCAAAGAAGTGGCTCGTTAAAAGTTTCACAACGCACTCGTTAACCGCAAACTCGATACATCCGTTCACGGAACTCTTTCGTTATCGGCATTTCGTGATTAAATCTTTTACATAACTCCAACATAAAGCGGATCGCATACTACTATTGGCGTCACTCAGAAAAGCAGGTATTATTTAAATATTTTTATCGAATTATTGGAATGTCCTCTCAAACCAACACAAAAAACATCAGGTTCAATGTGTACAGGTTATCCAAGAGTTTTAATCTAAACAAACTAATGCCAAAATAAATAATTTAATTAGAGCGTGATTGCTATCACAACATCTAATTATCCAGTTCACAACCCAAATACCGAAAATATGCGATATCGCTCCGAATCTCAGAAGGAGACTGAACTAAAACCTTCGAAACACCCGTATTTATGCAAGTTCAATCTTGTCGGCCTCCTACAGTTCGGCCGTCCTGAATTTAACACGCCCTCGTGTTTCTAAATAATCTTGTCATGTCAGTCGCGGGCTTCCTTGCCCTAAGTCAAATCCAAATCATGGGCTATCCTGCCCTCCGTCAAATCATTAAAACCTACCCTTGAACTGCCGAACTCTTAGTTTTAATATCAAGTCAACAATAATTCCAAACGACTAACTTCCCATTCGATGTATACAAAATCTGAACCACTTATTGCAAGTTACTTTCCACTTCACAAAAGACTAAATTCTTAAAAAAAAAAAACTAAAAATTTTAATCACCAAATCAAACTCAATTAAAATTTTAATCAAATGTGGGTTGTTTAAAAAAAGATACCAAAGCGAAATTAAGGCAACGTGAGACACGTCCCGCTTCTGAATTATTGGCGTCACTCAGAAAAGCAGGTATTATTTAAATATTTTTATCGAATTATTGGAATGTCCTCTCAAACCAACACAAAAAACATCAGGTTCAATGTGTACAGGTTATCCAAGAGTTTTAATCTAAACAAACTAATGCCAAAATAAATAATTTAATTAGAGCGTGATTGCTATCACAACATCTAATTATCCAGTTCACAACCCAAATACCGAAAATATGCGATATCGCTCCGAATCTCAGAAAGAGACTGAACTAAAACCTTCGAAACACCCGTATTTATGCAAGTTCAATCTTGTCGGCCTCCTAGTAACAGATTGTATGACATCGAATGAGCCAAATATCGATTTTATCAATCTACCTGCATTAGATAAATTAATAATTTTATATTATTTTTGACAACTCAAATCAATTTTTAAAAATAACCTTACACTACTATGTCTCCAAACCGAAAGCAAGCGCTTGCAGTCTCTTAGGCGGAAGTTGTACGCGCCCATAGATGGAGTGGAGATCCACTCCATCTATGGCGGCCATCAAATCGCGGCTTCTTATCAACTTCTATACTATGGAACCATAAGCTTCATTTGCTATAATCAGCTGAAACAGACAAATCTGTATAGTGACACATATGCACCATATATCCTTCCACTGCTAAACCAGCGGGAAAAGCCAGTCACCAAGCAAGTAATACGCACCACCATCATGCAACACCTTAACCTTAACGGTTTACATCCTCTGAGCATGGTCTGCTGTCGGGCTGAAACGTGCGTTGAGTGCGTTTTGGAGAATCTGTGTGGTGTTAAACAATCAACGATGCATTTTTAGTGACTAACGATTATGTAAATCGTTCACATTTACCGTGATGTACGGGCAAAAGTCATCAATAAGATAATTTGTGTGCGTTCACCTTAACGGAACGATTCAATAACTGGCTCATATTAAATATTCAATAATACCGCTCCATACCTTTTATTTTTGGTACTTTTTTACTTAATTTGATGCAGTGTACGGTTGCAGTCGTGTTTTCATATAGCAGTTTATTTAATTTGGCGCAGTCTATACGACTTTGAGCTAAAGCTTTTTGCAATTTAATTGAGCTTTTAAAAGTCTATTTGTGACATTTTGAATTTATATGTCGATATGTTTTTCATTAGTCATTTATATGTCGATATTTTTCATCAGTTTCTGGCTTGTTCTTCTCGAACGACATTCCGAATCAGTGGTAGATGATTCTGACGATTCAAAAGCACTTAAAAAAGTTTAATTGAATGAAAATATTTTGAATTTAGAATTAAAAGACATCACACTAATATTATAAAGGCGAAAGTTTGTATGTGTGTGTGTGTGTGTGTGTGTGTGTATGTTTGTTACTTCTTCACGCAAAAACTACTGGACGGATTGGGCTGAAATTTAGAATGGAGATAGATTATACTCTGGATTAGCACATAGGCTACTTTTTATCCCGGAAAATCAAAGAGTTCCCACGGGATTTTTAAAAAACTACATCCACGCGAACGAAGTCGCGGGCATCAGCTAGTCCTAGATATATTATTTACTAGCTGATACCCGCGACTTCGTTCGCGTGGATGTAGGTTTTTTAAGAATCCCGTGGGAACTCTATGATTTTCCGGGATAAAAAGTAGCCTATGTGCTAATCCAGGGTATAATCTATCTCCATTCTAAATTTCAGCCTAATCCGTCCAGTAGTTTTTGCGTGAAGGAGTAACAAACATACACACACACACACACACACACACATACAAACTTTCTCCTTTATAATATTAGTGTGATACAGATTAACGGCTAGAATAAATAAAATTCCCTGAGTAAAGGTGGAGTTGAAAATCGAATTAAAAAGTTATGAATAACTTAAACGTAAAGAAAAATATTCTTAGACATGCATGTGTAAAAACGTATTCTATTGATTGGGTAAGGTTATGTATGGTAGGCCAATAAGCAGGCCATACTGAAAATATCAGGAACATACCAGGCATGCAGAAGAAGATAGGAGAGTACTCAAAGGCTTGAACAAATTCCAGTTAAAGCTTAATACACTCAAAAGAAAATCGAATGGACCGTTAGAAAGTATGTAAGATTCCCCGGGTAAAGGATCGGCGGATTTGTAAAGCTAATTAGGGGTCTGCAGTTCAATTCCGCCGGCCCTGATTAATGGGGGTGCCTGAGCGATCGTGAAATTCGTTTTCTTTGAATGCATTCTGTCTTAGTGCAAGTTTAATTCACTTAACTGGGAGAGTAAGTAACATAAATAATGGTGAAGTGGATTAAGTTGTTTTAGTTTTGTTTGTTTTTGTATAGGATGTCTTGGAAATAGAATGTCTTGGACTGGAGAGGGTATAGTAGCTTTGGGTATAGACCTGCTAGGATAGTAAAACAATTGCTATTTTGCTTTGAGATTTTTTCATGTTTTTTAGTTATACAATAGCTGCTTAGTTGCCATAATCACAAAAGAATTCTGAGTAAGTTTTGTGACAACGCGCAATATTATTGGCCTCAGAAGGCCCCATGTCAGAAGGTTACATTTTTAAGGTTCCGTACCTCAAAAGGAAAAGGAACCTTTATAGGATCCCTTTATAGTCTGTCTGTCTGTCTGTATTTATTCATGACCACATTTAATTTTTTTTTGTGATGTAACCACAAATTTAGGGTTTTCGGATTTATGCCTTTATTTATGCTATTAGACCTACCATCTGCCAAATGTCATGATTCTTGGTCAACGGGAAATACTCTATGGGTTTCTTGACAGACACGACAGACAACGAAGCAATCCTATTACGGTTCTTTTTTTTCCTTTTGAGGCATGGACCCCTAAAAACACTTAAAAATAGCCAGTTCAAAGAATCTACTTCTGCATAAAATTACTGGCTGTAAAAGAGCTGAGCTGTATAAGTGTATAATTTATTCCACAATACCCAACCATTACCCGAGGAGTTATCGCCGCAAACAAGCAGGCCGGCTTGTTAAGACTTTAAATTCGCTAAGAACAAGCGAAAAGTCTGCAAAGTTGGCAACTCTTGACTCGACGAGCACTGGGAGGAGCGGTGATAAAGCTGATTGCAGATTGCAGCAAGAGCCGATAAAGCCGCAAGCCCAAGTAGATCGCATTGGATGTGCAAAAAGCATCACCATCGTGTGAGCTTTTTTTTTAAAGATAAGAGTGTTAGATTATGCTTAAGTATAATCGAAACCAAAACGTCGACGAAGCGGGAACGTCAGCCGCGCGGAGGTCACTTCCCATGATATTTAATGGTACCATGCATTTCCGCGTTGACACTCCCGCATTGCATCTCACATCCCACATTCATAACATGCAAGTGTGGCCATAGCTTTAGTAGTGTCAGCCACGGCACGTCCGTTGCGTGCGTTAATTGATTCGACCGCGACCCATGGAACTTATATTGCGGCTCGCATCTACAGCCTAGGTCCCTCTAGTGTGCGTTCAGCGAAGATAATATCGGACAAGACTCGTGAATTGTTAATGAATAATGTTTCAATGAGTTTGGGATGGGGTGAATTTCGGACAAATAAAACGTCTTGTTTGATTAGGTAGCTACCTGTATATTGTATTTCTTTGTTCCTTTTTGGGTTAATTGAATTTTATCTGCTCCAGCAACTGAGCACAATTAGATACCTGATACCTATAGGTACTTTTCTCACCGCTTTTGTAAGGCATTGTCACAGAATAAGGATGGTATGTTATTATCTGCAGAGGTTCGATGAAGACCTCTAGAAAGAGTAATCGTCTAGGCTCCCTGGCGCAGTGTAATCGCTGTGGTCTTATTAGTGGGAGGTCCCGGGTTCGATTTCTGGCAGGGGTTTGAGATTATATAATTTCTAAATTTCTGGTCTGGTCTGGTGGGAGGCTTCGGCCGTGGCTAGTTAACACCCTACCGACAAAGCCGTGCTGCTAAGCGATTTAGCGTTCCGGTACGATGCTGTGTGGAAACCAAAGGAGTATAGGTTTAATGAAAAACTGCCAAACCTCTTCCAGGTTTGCCCGCTTCCATCTTAGACTGCATCATCACTTACCACCAGGTGAGATCGCAGTCAAGGGCTAACTTGTATCTGAATAATTGTTTGTGATTGGTTAGAGCCTCAAAATGGTTAGTGCCCACTGAGATTTTTGTCTCCATCATTGGTATGGGATAACGTAACGTAACGTAACGTAACGTAGAGTAGAGTAGGTGCGTTACCTTACGGTACGAAGTCGCAGCATAAAAAATGGGAATATCGACACGAAATTACTAGCGAATAGTCTAGTAACACGTTCGCATTCCCACGTGCTTCCCCGCTGCTCGCCGTATATAAACATGTCCACATGTCTGACGTCTTAAATTTTTGAATACCAGGATACCAGCAACTTAGAAGCGGTAGACGTGCCATAACTGCTCAAAGAACTTGTTTTTGAACCTTAATGGTATTTAAACAAGAGCTAAATTGCAATACGCTGTCGTAAGACATTTCATGAGTTTATTTCTCTAAGTACGCTGTTGGGACTGGGATGTGTTTTATTTGAGGCAAGAGAGTATAAGTTTATAGTATACGGTAGCATTTGACTAGAATTTAGCTGCATACGGTCTTTGAGTGTTGATAAAGTGTTTCATTATGTTTATTTCAGCGACCTAGTGATAATAAAATTGTATTTGAAACTGTTGAAGATGCAAGTTTGCTTCTATCGTACGCTTAGAAACACATTCACGCAGGTTCATATTAATTCAGTAGTTACTAACAGAGATAATGATAAAACAGCGCTGGCATAGTTACGCCCTCTATTTGTATTCAAATTTTTATAACAGCTCAGCACAATCAATGTGATAATCAGTAATCTCTCTCACAGCTTTTGCAACGCTTTGTCGATGGAGGAGTAGCCAGAGTTGTCGATTTGCGATGGGGTTTATCGTGTCGCGCAATGTATTGTGATTGAGGATATTGAGGAACCCTAACAATAAAATATCACACTAATATTATAAAGGAGAAAGTTTGTATGTATGTGTGTGTGTGTGTGTGTGTGTGTATGTTTGTTTCTCCTTCACACAAAAACTACTGGATGGATTGGGCTGAAATTTAGAATGGAGATAGATTATACCCTGGATTAGCACATAGGTTACTTTTTATCCCGGAAAATCAAAGAGTTCCCACGGAACTTTTAAAAAACCTACATCCACGCGAACGAAGTCGCGGGTATAAGCTAGTATCATAATATAAAACAATGTCCTAAAATATCACGTGGAGAAAATTGAGCACAAAGATGAAAAATTCTATTATAATGTCTAGGATTATATTTAGCCTCAACTCAAGATAATAATAATACTTAAGTATATATAACCCAAAAAAGATAACAAATCACCAATTGAGTAGCTCAAACATGTTTTGTATGAAAAGGCCAAAAATCAAAAGACTCTGCCCGAGTCCCTTCCAGCCTCAATAGAAAGCGAGACTAATTCATACAGCACTATACTGAAACTGTACTCATTACAGAAAAATTCAAAAAGATACGGCATCAAAAAAGTAAGTACCTACGTTTGGAAAGAAAGGGCTTGTTTCATTTGTCAAAACCACCAGTACAAGTTGCATCATAAGCACAGACTAAAGGTAAACGGTAGATAGTACTCTGGCCAGCAATAAATCAAACTCAACCAACTCTGCAAAAAGCAATTTAAATAGAAATGATCGCACATCCAACAGCGCTCACTTTATAATATGTCGAACACATTAGAATAGAATAGAATAGATTTTTATTCAAATAAACTTTTACAAGTGCTTTTGAATCGTCAAATAAATTACCACTGGTTCGGAATGCCGTTCCTACCGAGAAGAACCAGCAAGAAACTCGGCGGTTGCTCTTTTCAATTGTTCAATTTACAATAATATTAGCACCGGGCCCAAAATGAAATGCAAAAAGTATTGTTATAGACGTCATTTTAAAAAGTAAATTTTTTACAATAGCAAGCGCAATCTACGTTATGTATCACAAAATAATATCAAACCATGGTTCTGATCCATTCAAAAGCACTTATCTCAAAAGTGGGAAAATAGTAATATAAATAGTATATTATTAGGTAACTTTACTCACAAAATGTTAATTGTTTATAACATTTAGTTGTAAGTGAAGTTAACAGAAGCTGTCAAACTCTGTCTTTGTTAACATTTTAATAGAGTAACAGCTTGTCTCTCGGAGGTTTCTATATTGGTTTGTCCAAAGCTGATGGGAAACACTTGGCTATTACTAAGCCTCCGCTTGGACGTGCGAATCCAACTCGCCCTTGACCGGTATTTAGTACTTTTGAATTGTCAAATCGTAACAGGAGCTCTCAAATTGTGTCTATATCAACATTTTAAAAGGATAATAGAACAGTGTTTCTCAAAGTTTTTTATGTTGTCTTACAAAACCGTGAATTTGTAGCTAGAGCACAGCAAAAATTAAAATACGTGTTCACGAAAAAATTACTAAATCACATTAACTTGCAGGATTCTATATAAAAGTGTTAGGTGCGTATATCTTGTATGTACGATGGTACGAAACCTTTCGTGTGTGTCCGACTCGCACTTGACCTGTTTTTTTTTAGTATGGTGCATGCGTGACCGGCTTCAGAATACGTTTATTACCGAGAGCTCCTTCTATCATTTTTCTTGCATCTGTGGCTGTCACAAACAAAGCCCTGGGGCTGCTATTGGGCTGTCTAATGAATTCTATATGAAAGGGGCTCTTCCAGGCCGCGTCTATTTTGCGCGGCTTTGATGCGCCTCGCTGTAACATGTTACAAATATTATATTAGCTTACATCGCTCATGCGAACGTGAACGCACTGAGTTATTGCTTTTGTCTTACGTCATAACTCATAATAAATATTCTTAACATCTTTTCACTTAATATACTGTTTTTTCACTTAATATACTGTTTCATAGCCTCAATAGCTCAACGATTATAGGAGCGGACTGAAATCCGAAAGGTCGGCGGTGCAAATCCCACCCGTTGCACTATTGTCGTACCCACTCCTAACACAAGCTTTACGCTTAGTATTCTTTTTTTTTTTAAATACTGTTTTTTTCGTATCTTCGTAGCAAAAAGGGACCTTTATGGCCTAAGAGCCAGTGCTTGAGAGATCTTCGTTATTTTATAAAAACTGAAAGTTTCTGTGCGTATTGTTCCCACCACAGGGAGAAACGAGATTATGAAGTTTGATCATGATCCATTCCATGGTTTTGGGAGATAACGGGTTATAAAAGTGTAAAAAATCTTACGTCAAAGTATAAAGTCAATTTTTTTTTCTTTGGAATATTATTATAAATCACGTCATGCATTGCCAGACACTTAGTATCGTGGCAAACCCCTATTTTTTACCCCCACCCCTAAAAGAGGGGTGTTATAAGACGTGTATATCTGTGTATCTGTCTGTTGTATCGTAGCTCCTAAACTAATGAATCGATTTTAATTTAGTTTTTTTGTTTGAAAAGTAGCTTGATCGAGAGTGTTCTTAGCTACAATCCAAGAAAATCGGTTCAACCGTTTGAAAGTTATCAGCTCCTTTCTAGTGACTGTAACCTTCACTTGTCGGGGGTGTTATAAATTTTTAATTTACACTAGTAATATTATTTTTTACGCCTTTTTATGCAACAGAAATGTAGCCTTGTAAACGTGACGTTACAGTAATATCGGCGTTCCCACTCTTCCCCACCAGTTGCACATTTTTAATTCGATTAAGAGGGCTCTCTCCGTCACTCGTTTCATACAATCGTAGTTCCAATTTCATTTGAATATTAAGCAACCAAAGTCCATGAAATTTTGCAGACATATTCTAGAAACTAATATCTATGTCTGTGGTTTTCCAGATTTCTGTTAAAATATTCGGTTTCAAAGTTGGGCGGTCTTAAAAAATTTCATACAAATCTTTGAGCCCCTGTAATTTTAAAACTACATATTTTTAGAAAAATCTAAAACACCACAGACTCAGATATTAGTTTCTAGAATATGTCTGCAAAATTTCATGGACTTTGGTTGCTTAATATTCGAATGAAATTGGAACTACGATTGTATGAAACGAGTGACGGAGAGAGCCCTGTTAAGGAAGTTGTATTGACACAAGCATAGCCCGCGGAAAACTTGTTGAATCATAGGTATCAATTGTTCTCTCTAGAGTTTTAGCCGAGATTTTTTTTTTCAATTTTATCATGTTATCATTGATTTTTAATCGAACCTCTCGCTTTGCTCATCATCACCCAAAAGATGTCCATTAGTGGACCTAGGTCTCTTGAGCCTGAATCCAGCGGCTCCAGTTTGATGTCATTTTAACAGGGCTCTCTCACTCTCTAAGTGTCGGCACTTGCTTCATACAATCGTAGTTCCAATTTCATTTGAATATTAAGCAACCAAAGTCCATGAAATTTTGCAGACATATTCTAGAAACTAATATCTGTCTGTGGTGTTTTAGATTTTTCTAAAAATATGTAGTTTTAAAATTACAGGGGCTCAAAGATTTGTATGTAAATATTTAAGACCGCATAACTTTGAAACCGAATAATTTAACAGAAATCTGGAAAACCACAGACATAGATATTAGTTTCTAGAATATGTCTGCAAAATTTCATGGACTTCGGTTGCTTAATATTCAAATGAAATTGGAACTACGTTTGTATGAAGCGAGTGACGGAGAGACCCCTCTTAATCTCTGGGATTAAAAAATAGACTTTACGTAAAATAAAAGCACCTGTATTTTTAAACTCCAGGTGGTAGGCGTACAAAAGACAATGCTTGTATGACAGGCTTGGTGGACACAGAATTTAATCCGAATAAAACACACTACAGAAAAAGTTTTATAAAAATGGCTTAACCTTATTCAGGTGTAAATTTTTTAAATAGATATAACTAGGTAGAAAGACAAGGACGAAATTGTATTAAATACTTATATAAAAAAAAATCCTGCCTCTCTTACAGATTGACCATAAACTCAAAAGGATGCTAAAATGCACAGAAAAAGTTTTCACGAAAAAAATTATTAAGTCATTTACGTGCAGTGTTCTACATAAAAGTGTTAGGTATGCCTTGTACGATGCTACGGAACCCTTTCGTGTGAGCGTCAGACTAGCACCTGACCAGTTTTTTAAATTTATGAATAAGTTTACTAGGCCCTGCTATAAAAAAAATAACATACTTTGTCATTATAACCACGAAGAAATAAATCGAAGCCATTACAAAAAAAAAACTTCCCCTACAATAAGTTTCCCGTATTTACCAAGGTAACGAGCAATAACTTATCACTGCGGGCAGGGGCCATCTTGCGACCCGGTGTATTTCACTATTTTTTATAAATAGCACCCTGCTATAATGGGGTGGCCATTCCCCATAGACTAAGAAATTGCAAGATAGGAAAAACACAACTCGAGAAAATAGCCACTTTAGCCACGTTTATCTTTCTGCGTCATATTCCTCGTTGCTCAGGTTCGTATGCCCTTTCCATTATTTCTATTATGGTAGGAATTTTCTTGTATAAGTAATAAGTACAGTGGGTTCCCAAACCCATCCGCATACAACACAACTAACAGCTGAAATTAATAAAATCAATCCTATCTGTAATCTGTCGATAGGTAACTTGGCAACGTTATTATAATATTCTGCCATAAGTTGTACGCTATTTTTTGACAGTCAATAACATCGGTAAGTAGGTATTCAATAACATCGCTAAGTATAGGCCTACTATTAATCGACATACTTACAACGGATAAATTGATTAATTATTTCGGCCATTAAAACCGAGATTTCGACTCTGATTGTAAAACAGTTATTATCAGATACCTATCATACCCATGAGGAAACGACGCGTCCAATTCAAGATGTCATGATTCAAGATGGTGGCGATCCTTGCAGGAGACCACGTCCAGCAGTAAACGTTTGTCAGTTGAACTGACGACAAATAATAACAATAAGTTATTACAATCGCTACAAAACTATCCTGTTCCTATTAATTTTCATATGGCGACCCTACACAAAAAGGACGTGTCGATAAAACGAAGATGATGTACGAGGACCTCGATAAATTGTTCGAAACAACGTAGGCGTAGCTAGCACCCTTATGGTTAGAGGAATAAGAGTTATAATTCAATAGCACAGCCGAGGTGTCCCATACACAAGCGACACTATGAGGACGTAAGCCCGTCCACTAACGACGTAAGTTTTTCTATTTCAAACTTCGCACTGATAATGGAACTAAGTCCTATTTTATATTGTAATAGCCCCTCAACTCTATGGGAAATATTATACATATAGGAACTGCAAAGTTCTATGGCGTGTTATTACATATTTTTTGGGTTTGAATTGTATTTTGCTCAGATTTCGTTCTGGACCACATTTGACCCTTACGCGTCACTGGATGGCAGAGAGGCATACATAATCGAGCTTGTATATGAATATTTGTATCTGGATATATTTTTCATCCCGAATCGAATACATTTTCGCTCGCTGTTTACGAAATGTGTAGAATTCGTAGGAAATATTGTATCTCTCCAAGTATAGCTCTCTCCATCGTCCGCTAAATAACTCTGAGCATTCTTTTGAGGCCCATAGTTAGCGACCATGTTTCGGATTCAATATATTGTAATCACTGGCAACACGCACTGTTTAGGTTTAGGTTTAAAGATATTTATTCTCATAAAGACATAGAAAAGTCATTCACATGAGAACTTAACTCTAAGAATACATTATTCGCCATTTTTTTTTGCTTAAATAAATAGTACTCATTCAATGCATTTATCGAAGTAACTTGAATTACTCATAATGTGAGCAGCTAACTCAGTTTTAAATGCATTGAATGAGTGTACATTTTTTATCTGTGCCGGTATTTTATTGTAAAGTTTAGCTCCTTCATAGGTAAGGGTTTTTCTGCCATAATTTGTTCTGGTTTTGGGTAGGACAAGGTAACTGGCTCGACGAGTTTTAGTTTTAATTTTTGTAAATGTGATATCTGTGTGAATTGTTTTATTTATAGTTTTTCTAACAAAAATACATGTGTTGTATATATATAACTGATGAACGTTCATAATTTTGGTGTCAATATAAAGTTTTTTAGTTGATGTTCGAAAGGGATATTGGAAAAGAATTTTTATTAATTTGTTTTGAGCAGTTTGCAGATGAGCTAATCTTGTCTTGGCAGCACTTCCCCAGACTTCAATTAAGTATATTAAGTGTGGTTTAATTAGGGTATTATAGATAGTATAACGAAGCTCACGTGGTATAGATTTTGCTAGATTTCTGATAGACCCGGTCATAGCTGCCAATTTGCTTCTAACGTATTCAATTTGAGTATTCCAATTTAAATAATTATCTAACCTTAATCCAAGGTATTTTTCATTGTGTTTTTGATGTAACGGAATATTGTCAATTGTAAGAGGTTGATATGATTGGATTAATTTGTTTTTAGCTTTAAAGATTATGTAGGATGTTTTTGAAATATTTATCGTTAATAGATTATATTTAAACCATTCAGACAAAGTGTTTAAATCTTCTTGAGCTTGACTAATAAGAGTTCCAATAGATGGCCCAAAATAGAACAAGCAGGTATCGTCTGCATAGAGAGTTAAATGACCATGCAATCCTAATTCTTGGATATTGTTTATGTAGACCAAAAAAAGTAACGGGCCTAAAATAGAACCTTGTGGAACACCACATGTTACAGCTAAAGCCTTGCTTTGATGTTCGCCTGATTTGACAATTTGTGCTCTATTGGTTAGGTACGATTGAAACATTTTTAGGGCAATGCCATTTATTCCAATTGTTTCAAGTTTTTTTAATAGCAATTTTGGGCTTACGGTATCGAAGGCCTTTTTCAAATCAATAAAAATGCCTAAAACTATATTTTTGCCATCAATACCGTGTTTGATTTTAGTGACAAGGTCAATCGTAGCAGTAAGAGTACTGCTTTTTGGTCTGAAGCCATATTGTCGAGGAGAGATAAAATTAATTGAGTCAAGATATTGTTGCAACCTATTGTACAATATTCTTTCCAGAACTTTTGACAGTAATGGCAACACAGAGATAGGTCTGTAGTTTCCCGGATCCGATTTATGGCCTGATTTGTAAATTGGTGTAACCTTCGCAAGTTTTAATGTATCTGGAAACACTCCATGTACAAGTAAGTAATTGAAGCATTCTTTTAAAGGGTTAGCTATTTGATTTAGTATGCATTTTATTATTTTAGTACTTATGCCGTCTATTCCTACGCTGCAATTATTATTAAGGTTAGTTATTATTTTAGTTATTTCATTGATTGTACAGGGTTCAAAAGTGGATAGCTCAGAGCCAGATTGGAGAGAAGTTTGAGGTAAGGCGTAGGAGAAATTATTGTGGTAGGACTTAGGAATGTTGTTTGCTAGAATAGGTCCAATGGATGAGAAGTATTGATTGAAAGTTTCACAGATTTCGTTTGGATCAGTAATGGATTTATTGTCTATTATTAGTTTGGGAAGGGCAGAGTTTTGTTTTACTTTGTTTATAGCTAAATAATTAATCAATTTCCACATTTGTTTCGGCTTATTACTACACTTTTTAAATTCTTTGTAATAGTAGGCATTTTTAGTAGTTTGAATATATTTAGATACAGAAGCACTCTTTGTTTTAAATTTCATTTTTAAGTTATCATCGTCTTGGTTCTTCCTAAGTTTTGCCCATAACTCATTTCTTTCGTTAATCTCTTTAATTACTTCACGATTTATCCAATCTTTTTGTGGTGGGTTTAGTATTTTGGTTTTTAATATTTTACTTGCATCTGTAACATTTCTTATTTGCTTTTCTAGTTGCATGAAATCAGTTAAAGTATCCAACTCAGTTTTGTTCAGTAAGGTTGTTAGTTTATCATAGTCTATTGCTTTATATTGTAGCCGTAAGTTAGGGGGGGGCTTAGTTTTTTTTATATTCAAGTATAATTGCTTATGGTCTGACATTGGTGAATCAATAATAGCAATGTGAAAAGTATCATTCTTCAAATTGGTACTGATATGATCTATGATAGATTTTTTTGTTAAGCATTCTCTGGTACAGTATTTTCCGCTTATTTTATTCAGTAGTATGTGTCCTGCACCTTTAATGAGTTCCTTATATTGTTTAGTCTTTTTGTCTTTTGTTAAAAGGTCTATATTGAAGTCTCCAAAGACAATAGCTTAGTTTGAAGACTTTGTTCTTTAAGCGCTGAGAAATTTCGGACGAAAAGACATTTCGAAAATGCCCGAAAGCTGCACAGCCAAGTTGGGCTATAATTTACACTATGTATGAAACAATAAAGTCTTGGACCGTAGTAATAGACGATAAACTACAAATATTTTTCAATTTTTTAACATAAACCTGGGAGAGATCACTCTAGTGATAAGGTTGCACTTTGTTTAATTAAGTGTATCGTATATTCTGTCTTTGTAATTTTGTAACAATAGAGTTGTTTAAATAAAATAACTAAATAAAAAACCCTGCAGAAATTACTCTATTATTATGTAAAAAATGTATTATTACTGAACTATGTAAATTTTATTATTAGTGTCCAAGATCCTGTTGCTTTGTATTCAGAATGTATGTATCATACATACGGGGGGTTATTATGTACCCGTGGAGTGTAGACAATGGCAGGATTAGCGCGTGCAGGCGCGCGATAAAACTGGACAGCAGTTTAGGGCACGGGGGAAAGGGTTGTGGTTTATTTGTCCTGGGTTCGATTGCCCGTCGAGCTAATTCCGCATGCGGAATTCAGCTGTAAAGTTACATATTGAAATGTGAGGGGAGCATCAAATCTGAATATAAATTCCGCGGGTGTTCTACGTCTTTGTACCAGATTTCTTATCCGCACATAGACATGGACATCCGTTTTTGTACTGTATGTAAGAAAAATTCTGTGAGCATTTATCCACGTTCGAAATACTACAATACATTTCTGTTATCTATAAAAAAAAAAAACAACAGTATGACAACACCATAATAATAAAGTCTCAACCGCGACGCGCAGCGAGCCGAGTACCTGTAAAAAAGGACGCCGGATGGGTTCGAAATTAGTCGTCTAAATACGTGAGTATAGTCGGTAAATTCTACCTATGCTTACTTAAAATGCAAATCACTCACGATAGTTTATACATTAAAATAATATAATAGACTCAGAAATTAAATTGTAAATAGAACCCAGCTTTTCATTTAGCTAAAATAGCAACTTAACCTCATTTCCGTGCTTAACGTTATAGCTTTTCCTCTTGCTATTTCACAAAGGCGAGTGTGGACGAACCTTAGTAAAATAGCTTAAATTACCAAGAAGATTGATGGGTACTAGCATTACTTTGCAGAATTCCGTGACAGACTCGTACACTTGACGATATTATCACACAAATACCATCACATATGACCTAAGTTTGTCAGTTTCTTCTAGTATTTATACCATTCTATATTCCATGATTCGATTAAAATAACTACTATTTTTCAAGCTATTTCATAAAATATGGGTATGGATATGGTATGGATGAGCCGTAATATCCTTATCTCGAATTACCAAGAAGATTGATGGAAACCAGTATTACTTTGCAGAATTTCATGATAAGTCGTAAAGGAAAACTATTCTACAAATTTTTAAGGAAAAAATTCTACAAACACATATCAGATACCCAATGTTATCAGTTTCTAATAGTAGCCTTACTAATTACTACATTCCATATTTCTGTTAGATTTACTAGGATTTCTTAAGTAGTTTTTTAGGATACGAACATGGAAATAAATGCCTTGATGAAATATTTAGCTCAAATGAAAAAGAGGATTGCTGAAAACCAACTTTACTTTATAGTGTTTCATGAAAGAAAGAAAGAAAGATTACAATATAAACACCATTACAAAAATAAAACTAGCTTATAATTCAAGTACGCTTAGCTTGTTTTCATATCCAACGTGCTATTTTTAAAATTTTCGAGCTATTTTCTAAGAGCTTATCCACATCCAAGCACAAATTCCCAACAAGACTAATAGACGCAGGTGTTACTTTGCTGAATTTTATGACATTCTCCTGTATGGAAACCGAGCTCCTCATTTAACTAAAGAAGCTCACTTAGCTCGCTTCCGTGCTAACGAAATATCCTTAGAGAACTATTTTGGCACTTCCAAAATGAAGTAAGTATTTCATATGTGTATGTTCCACGTTAGCGCCTAAGTATATTACTGAGCCGATTTTGATGATTGAGGCGATTCATTATTATGGTATGGGTGACATAGGCCATAATTAATTTTGCACAAATACAATTAATTATGGCGAATGTTAGCTACATCCAAAGAAGTGGAGTTTTGAATATTTTATTGCTATCGTATCGAATGGGATATCTCAAATAAAAGAGGAACAAATCAAATATACCAAGCGACAGAAAAACAATTTTAACTATATTTCAGGGTTTATTAAGTAAAGTAGTCGGGTTTGTTTTGAACTTTATCTTCTACTAGCTTATGTCCGCGACTTCATCCACGTGAATTAGACAAACAAGCCCTTATATGCCCTTATGAGATGAATTTTCTGAGATTCATAATAGCTATCTGCATGCCAAAACGCAGCCGGATTTATTCAGTAGTTTGAGCTGGGCGTTAATAGATCAGTCGGTCAGTCAGTCAGTCAGCTTTTCTATTTATATATAAATTTAGATTTTACAAAGGTTCGGTGTAGACGACCCTTGATAAAATATCTCAAATTACCAAGAAGATTGATGGAAGCAAGCATTACTTTGCACAATTTCACGACAAGCGTATAAGGGAAAACAACGCACATACGGAAACCTAGCTCATCATTTACCTAAATTACCTAACTTAGCTCGTAATAATATTCCGCACTTATGACTTTATAACTTCTTTCTTTATAACTTATCAAGCTATTTCATAAGGATTCGTTCACACCTAAAACCAAATTAAAAAGATTAATAGACATACCTAGACATTATGTCGTTTTGTTTTTAATTTTAGGATTCCGAATCCGAAGGGTGGCAACGGGACCCTATTAGTGATTATCCGCTGTCTGTCTGTCTGAGGGCTGTATGCCATAAACATTAATAAGTAAAGAGTTGAAATTTTCACAGAGTGTGCATATTTATTAACTAAAATAATAAAAAATTCAGAATGGCCACCATGTAAATAAATAAAAAATTAAAGTATTATAAATCTGCTACGATGGTACGGAACTTGTACTTGACTAGTTTTTTTGAATCATGACAAAGTCGTAGAAGCAAGGCGTTTGCTGTCTATGCTACTGGACTGGCCTTCGAGTTCATTCATAGATGTTTTTTACCAGTTTTTACCAGATGTTTATAGGGTTGACACATTGGAGTGATTGGCATTGGGCTGATTATTTTTTGGATACATCTACACATCGGTCCTAACCTCAGCTTGCCGGGATGTTACGGACGTTATGTAACACCTTATCACACTAATATTATAAAGGCGAAAGTTTGTATGTGTGTGTGTGTGTGTGTGTGTGTGTGTGTGTGTGTGTGTGTGTGTATGTTTGTTACTCCTTCACGCAAAAACTACTGGACGGATTTGGCTGAAATTTGGAATGGAGATAGATAATATCCTGGATTAGCACATAGGCTACTTTTTATCCCAGAAAATCAAAGAGTTCCGACGGGATTTCAAAAAACCTAAATCCACACGGGCGAAGTCACGGGCATCGGCTAGTATGTGTATATAATATGACACAGTTTACAGTCCCTCCTCCTCCTTATCTCTTGGGAGTGAGCAGTGTAACAATATAGCATCAACCTTTTGTCTCGCGTGATTAATGTATCGCCAGATCCGCCTTATGCATCCCGAAACGACGGGACCACTACAACTGTGGTCTTAGGCGTAGTAATTATAAGTACACCATTTCAATCAGTAAGTAGATAAATCAGATAGTAATCAGAGTAAGAGTCGTAGATAAATCGGCAAAAAATAAATCGGCAACAGCCAATGTGACACAAGATCTGGAAGAGCATGGCACAGCCGCCAAGAAGAGAACCCGCAACCTAAGCAACCACAAGCATGACAGATATTATTTAGGCAATTTATTCAATTATTTATCTCTGCTTAGATGCAATTTACGCCTGTAAATTGGAGTGTAAGCGCAGCATCTTTTTATCACAAAAGAATTTAGTATTATAAATTACAGTCATTGTTCTGGGTTCTAGGTGTAATTTTTCTATGCTTTTGTGGTAAATAAAATAAATTTTTCTTAATACATCACTTTGATGCACGCCATTAGATCGCCACATCCCTTAACTATTCAGAATTATAAAATCTATTCAAGTAAAAGATTTTGATTCAGCTAGAAATTATAATTTGGAACTTCCATGATCTAAAAAGTTATACAATCTGTTTTGTCCTAAGTGGCCGTACTCTCCCGATACTAGATGCCAGCAAAACATGTTAACTGCTCTAGTACATATAAAGCGTTGTAAACTTCGCGAGTTTTTTCCTTCTGCTTGGGTGCGTTCAAAAACTTACTCACTTGAAAACTTTCCAACTCCAGATTTCGTAGAGTCTAACTTTCCGCTGCTGCTACTTGAATCTGTTATGATACTGCACGTTTTTTTGAATTTTATATCGAGCTGAACTCACAGATGGCGTAACTGGAAAAACTTGTAGAGTTTATTTAAAACTGAAGGATGCCTGCGACTTCGTATGCATGGATTTAGATTTTTTTTAAATCCCGTGAGTTCCCTTTATTTTATGGAATAAAATCTGCCTGGAATTTGGTTAAGTATGGTTATGGTTCCGTACTCGGGTATTTTTCCAACATTTTGCACGATAAATCAAAAACTATTATACCTACATAAAAATAAATAAAAATCTGAACACGTTTTTTTTTTAAATGATGTAACCACAAATTCGTAGTTTTCAGATTTATTCATGTACTTGTGCTATAAGATCTACCTACCTGCCAAATTTCATGATTCTAGATCAACGGAAAGTACCCTATAAGTTTCTTGACAGACAGACTGACAGACAGACAGACAACAAAGTGATCCGTTTTTCCTTTTGAGGTACGGAACCCTAAATAAAAACTATAAAAACGGACTTAATTACGGAAATAATACGTTACACTTTAAAGATTGGAAAAAGACAAATAAGTAGTTTTATTTAATTTTTACTAGTGCTTTTGATTCCTCAAGTGAATCTACCAAAGAGAAAATCTTTATAAGAATAAGTTTTCTAGATCACGAAATTGCAATAATCGTTATTCTGGAGCGGTTACTAGACAGAGGTCCCTAATGCGATGTGTTATGAGTGCGGTAATTTGTGTTAACGGTTGGTGTTAAACGCTCCGACCGTGTTACCGGACATAAAGTGTCCTGCTTCACGTCCCGGACTTCCTTGTCCGTGTCTCCCACTGAACAATAGTTTTACCTACTCAACAATTGCGCGACATCGAACAAGATTTTTGCATTAAAAAGTCTACTTACAATAACAGAGTGAACTAGAGTGAGGGAACTGTCGATTTCATCCGGAATGGCTATAGGTGACGTGAAAGCAAAGAAAAATAAGCGATTAATATAGGCTAGGTACCTACTGTCAAAATTTAGGAACATTTAGCGCCTGCCAGTGACTTCGAAGCCTCGACATTTTGTGACAAGTTTCCTAACGGTCGTAAACTGGGCTACTACGACTAAAGTACCCAAGCAAAATTTCAAGGTTGTCAAACCATTTTCATCGCTTTTAAAGAAGTTCTTCATCATAAATTAGGCGGGCACTGGGCGGGTAAGTCAAATGATATGACGGCTTATTTTATAATTCTGGCGCGCCAATCAATCACTGCTGTAACAATGACGGCATCCATTATCAATTATTGACGGAAGCGGGGCGCGGGAAGCCGACCGACAATTTTCCAACTTTTACATCGCTTTGAGGGATGTCTCTTTCTCTTCTAAATATATAAAATGAAAGCTAACTGAAATATATGAAAGGAAAAGAACTGACTGACTGATCTAACAATGCACAGCTCAAACTACTGGACATCGAGCCGAAATTTGGCTTGCAAATAGATATGACGTAGACATCCACTAAGAAAGGATTTTTGAAAATTCAACCCCTAAAGGAGTAAAATAGGGGTCTGAAATTTGTTCAGTACATGCGGTCGTAATCACGGCATAAGCTATTTCTATGTGTAAGACAAAATATTGGTTGGCATATTTTTCCAAAATAAACTCTAACAATACCTCTTCCATTTTCCGGGATAAAACTCTTCATATCTACCTTAGATGACGCTCGGTCAGTCACAGCCATAGACTTATGTATTATAACATTGTACACAGCAATGACTGTGGCAAAATTGACAGATTTATCACCTAATGAGCCCTTATTATATTTTTGAATTTTTGATTTAATTTAAGCCAATTTTAAGGATGTTGCGTTTATATAATTCGCTCGTCGAGCACCTACTTACATTGAAACCCAGAAAAAAACCTGTATTTATCTAAATCACTTGTAATTTGTAAAAAGAAATGAAAAAGAAGATACAGTTACAAAGAGAAGTCAACACTCCAACTCTAAAACGAAATTACAGAAAAACAATTTTAAAACTGCCACGACAGCTGTAAGAGATTCGTAATCTTTTCTTTATTCCATTAAGCCATTGTCCCGGGGGCGAATCAATCATCCAGGGACGCTTAGCGCGGGGTAACACTTCACCTACAATTTTGCATTCATTATAATATTATTCTACTTACCTATCCTACTTAAACCAATGTGTGGAATTGCTTCTTGTTGGCGACCCCCCTGACAGTCGCCCTTAAAAGTTTAATGGTGTCTGGCAGGGGGTTGCCACGACACTGTCTGGTAATTCATAACGTGACTATTCTGAAGAAAATATAAAAAAATCAGACTTTATTAATTGACGTATGATTTTGCACACCGTTATTACCTGTTCCGAACCAGTGGTAGATTATTTTGACGATTCAAAAGCACCTGTAAAAGTTTAATTGAATAAAAATATTTTGAATTTGAATTTGAATTGGTTATCTCCCGCAATCTCCATAGTCTAAACTTCATAGTCGCTGATCGTTCCTTCCTGTGCTGGGGACAATACGCAGGAAAACTTTCAGCTTATATAGAATAACGAGGTTCTGGCATGCGCTGGCTCTCAGTCCACTATCAAAAGCGGACAATTTGAATGTGTGTGCGTAAGGCATTAGTTTGAAAGCGTATACATGCATCAAGTGAGTACACAAAGAATCAATCAATCAATGTCGCGGCGCTTTTGTGCTGCGTCTTGATTTACACACGTAACGCACAGCCGAGCTCTCTGCAGAAGCTTTGATCGCTGCGTAAGCGTATTCGACGTTTTAGACCAGTGTGGCTAATTCTGTTGTACAGAAAGGCGTCAATTCTGATGTTTTTCTCTACACTAAATTTAGAGTATCTGTATCTTCTTCTTTTTAACCCCCGACCCAACAAGAGGGGTGTTATAAGTTTGACGTGTGTATCTGTGTATCTGTCTGTGGCATCGTAGCTCCTAAACTAATGAACCGATTTTATTTTAGTTTTTTTGTTTTGTTTGAAAGGTGGCTTGATCGAGAGTATTCTTAGCTATAATCCAAGAAAATCGGTTCAGCTGTTTGAAAGTTATCAGCTCTTTTTTAGTTACTGTAACCTTCACTTGTCGGGGGTGTTATACTTTTTTAATTTACACTTGTTCTTTTTCATATTGCTAAGAGAAGCGGAAAATGAATTTTGAAACTCTACCAACACTATTATGCTCAAGACTGGCCGCTAAAGTCATGAGGTTTGACAGTTTTAATTTAAATTAAGTATTGTCTGTATTTTTTTATTACAATTCTGTTATAAGTACACAATCCCTTAACTTAATATGACAGGTCTAAATCGATTGCATCACTTTCACATAATTATCACAAAACACCCTGTAGAAAAGGATAGCATTAGATTTAGAGCTGTCAATTCAGTTTATTTTAGAGATTGCGTAAAACGGAATAACCATTTGGAACTGATATGACTTTGAGATTTGGACCTTGATTTTAATAATTTTTGTCTAACATATAACATTCTCTCGAACAAAACTAAGATTCTCACTACAAGAATTGGAAAAAAACCACATTAGTTGAATAAAAATACACATGCATCAACAGAACACAACAAAGAATCAATCGATCAACGTCGCGGATCGTTTGCGGTGTGTCTTGATTTACAGCCGCGGCTAGGTATTGAACTAAAAATGGCGACATTTATTTGAGTAACGAATTTTTATTTATTTCACTAATATCGTAAAACATAGTTCTTGATAAACCTGTTAACTTTGAGTTGACTTTATTATTAAATTATTGCAAATGGATAAATACTTCATTTGAGTAAATAATATAAGAATGCCAATTTTTTTTTATTTGCTAGCTGACCTGCTCCAGCTTCTCTTTGGTGGAATTTGTGTAAATCTTTTCTTAATGGGCTCTACATTATAATTAAAAACTACATACAAATGCTCAATTTTCTAAAAACCCAAGGTGTAAGCTGTATGTCGATGATAAAATACATAAATATAATATCAGCTACTTTGTTTAGTCGTATTTATTTAACAATATTGATACAGAACAGATGTCGTTTAAAGAGAAATAGGCTACTTTTATTCTGGAAAATCAAAGAGTTCCCATTTAAAAACCTACTTAAATCCATGTGAACGAAGTCGCGGGCATCAGCTACTATTATATTAGTGGCGAGTAGGATTTCTTTAAAAAAATAAGCTTCAATATATAATTAACACTACAAAACCCATAATTAGAATACAATTATTTAATTATTATTTTTATAATCATGGTATAATACTTAAATATGAATATTAAAAATCAAAATTACCAAACCAAATTTATTTTTATTGTGTAACTTAATTTAATTAGTGTAATTGGACTTAAAAGGTCCGTTCTAATTTAATAATTAATTAAATAAATAAAAATAAATAATAAGAATTATTACTAGTATTTATTGCAAGTATTTAATAGAGCAACAAAAAAAACATTAGTTGTCAGCAAATTATAGAAATTCCCGAACAAAGCTGGGGCGGGTCGGCTAACTACTAACATTTTTGGCAAACCACACAAAAGACACATTAGTTGTTAAAAATACACATGCATCAACCATCAACATTAGGTACACAGAAAGAATCAATCGATCAACGTCCGTAGGCTTTTACTGCGCGTCTTGATTTACGTGGGTGACGTGGCGTGGGGCAAAAAATAGCTAAATATGACTTACCGGCTTTCCTTCTGCCTAAGCTAGACTCCATTAGACCGCTGCATTATTGAAAAAAAAATCCTGAAACAGAAAAAAACATGAATTACAAAAAATTTGACCCTGAAGTGGTATTTAGTCCTAAACCAGTAAAGCTTGCACGCACATTAGCTGTTCATCAAGCAAAATATTGTTTTTACAAAATTTTAAAATTTTCAGATTGATACCCGTAACTTATATGTAATAACGTATGTACTTATAGTGGAAAACACTCACGATAATTTAAGCGTTTTTAATTTTCTTTATGTTATATTTATACATATGTATATGTATAGTTAAATTATATTTATAGCCGCTACCTCACCACATATTTTAAACAAAACTAAAGGTATTTTATTCTTGTATAACTAAAGGTCTTGAAACATTTCGTTATAATAACTATAAATATTATAATTGCGAAAATGTGTCCGTCTGTCAGCTAGCATTTTACCACGCATCCACTTAACCGATTTTGACTTTTGGTACAGAGATAACAATTCGCAACCTAAGGAAGGACATAGGTTATTTTTTATCCCGGAAAATTACAAAAAGCTTATTTCCAGAAGTAGACATATTATACAAGCTAATATATTATGAACAAAATTCATTTCGTTTCAGTTTTCTGAAGCGTACTAAATGGGCAGGTATATACTTATTTTAAAATGATATTCGCGGACTTTTCAGAAAACGTCTCGCTATAAAGTGAAATACAAAACACCAACATTTACGACGTGCTTAACAAAACTAGCATCTAACGCCCATAAAAATTTGTTTCATTGCCATTTTAGTGTACGTAAAAATTTACTTTTATGACTTGTACACTTCGTGTTCTCCCCTCGAAGCCAGTATCTGATGCATCTTTGATAACAGAACTTTAAGAGGTTCCAATAAATGATAAACATCCATACTTTACAAATATTTTAAAAGAGCGAAAACTTTGTCCTTTTTGTTATACTAGCCTCTTATTTATCTATTTCTTTTTAACCCCCGACCCAAAAAGAGGGGTGTTATAAGTTTGAGGTGTGTATCTGTGTATCTGTCTGTGGCATCGTAGCGCCTAAACGAATGAACCGATTTTAATTTACTTTTTTTTGTTTGAAAGGTGGCTTGATCGAGAGTGTTCTTAGCTATTATAATCCAAAAAAATTGGTTCAGCCGTTTAAGAGTTATCAGCTCTTTTCTAGTTTTCTTGTAGAAAAGAAGGTTAGATAACCGTTAGGTTCATAATATTATGTCAATTGACAAATGTCAAGCTGTCAAGATGGACGTTGCCTAGATATATAATTATTTATTTGAAAATGATGTTTTGGAAAACTCAGATACTTTGGATCGTAGGCGCAGAATAGTCCAAGAAAATTGGTTCAGCCGTTTGAAAGTTATCAGGTCTTTTCTAGTTACTGTAACCTTCACTTGTCGGGGGTGTTATAAATTTTTAATTTACACTTGTTCTTTACTTATACTAGTCCTTTGTCTGTAATTTTAGTGCACTTATAGATAAAGAAAGTGATGTGCGTTGATTAAAACATTGAAATTAATCCAAAATGTATGCTTTTCACACGATTGCTTGAAAAGGGAGTGTAATATTTTCCTACCTCATTTTTTCATGTATCTATGTGAATTTCTTGTGATTTGGATGTACAAGGTATTGTTAAAATCTTTACATCACCTTGAGTGACATTGACTAAAAAAAACAATATGGCTGTAATGTAGGTATAGTGCCATTTTGAAATGTGAAAATTTTAATTTTTAACCCCCGACCCAAAAAGAGGGGTGTTATAAGTTTGACATGTGTATCTGTGTATCTGTCTGTGGTATCGTAGCTCCTAAACTAATCAACTGATTTTAATTTAGTTTTTTATTTGAAAGGTGGCTTGATCGAAAGTGTTCTTAGCTATAATCCAAGAAAATCGGTTCAGCCGTTTGAAAGTTATCAGCTCTTTTCTAGTTTTCTTATAGAGGTTTTTAAGTCGGGGGTTTTTTAAATTTCGAGTTATTAATATTTTAACTCAGACTTTTTATTCACTTGTTTTTTATACCTAATAGAAAAGAATTGTAAAAGGAGCCATGGTTTTCTTAATATAACAATTTTTCCCTCTTAATAAGCACTAAACTTTTTGTTATTTTCGTACCTACGAAAGTAATATGACAAGAAATAATTTCTGTTACTTTTCATAACATAAGAAGTAAACAAAAGAGCAAAATCAACAGTTAAGCAAAGTAAAAGGGAAAATCATTTCCATGCCGGCTGCAAAAACAATTGTTCCTAAGCAATAATTCCATCATTTTAGTTTTAACCGTTTTTACTTGATTAACTGCTTATTTTTTTAGTTTCCGCATCTTTCTTCTTCGAAATCATTGACTAAAATGAAAAAAATCAGTTTAGTGGTTCTCTGGTTTAATGGTTCTGTACCTACCATTGTACAAGAAATAACACTTTTTAATTTTTTTATTAACTTTGTAGCGGCCATTTTGATTTTTTTTGTGGTTATAGCGGCATCAGAAATACACATTCTTACCTCTCTACCTATTACGGTTTTGAGATACAGCCTGCTGACAGACAGACGGAAAGATGAATAGCGGAGGTTCAGTAATAGGGTCCCATTGGCACCCTTCGGGATCGGAACCCTAAAAACATACGAACTTCCTTTTTCCGAAAATCACTTTGCTCAGCATTTGTGAACTATTTCTATAAGAAATCCTATGTGATTTTCTCTCCACAAAAGTAGCCGTTTTCGTTCGGTGCTTTTCCTATGAAGAGGTAGGCGTTGAACACCCCATGGCTGCTAAACGCTTGTGTCAGCCAGCCTTGCTGCCTCGTGTGCCATTTTTCCAACTAGATTATCAGTTCTCTGGTTCAGGCCCCTACGCCTGCTCCCGAGCATTAATTGCCTACTCTGTCGCATTCTGTCGCACTTCTGAAACTGTTTGCTCCGAGCAACTTAGCGCGTAATGTGAAAACACTAAAAAATACTAAACGTCAAAACAGTTCCCAAGGCTTCGTCCCAAGGAAGCGATCAATCAACTGACGTCCCGCAACAGAGACGCCCGTGATTTACTTGAGCCATTGTTTTCCAAGCCTAAATGGAAATCATTTTCCATTTTGACAAATGGAATGGTTCCATAATAAAAAAAATTCAAAAGAAAAATAAAACCGACTTCAAAAACCAAAAACACTAAAAAGTAGAAAATAATTTTTGTTTAGCTACACATGTAATGTACCTAGGTATGAAGTCGAGCGAGCATATTAAAACAAAATTAGAAATCCAAGAGTGAAGCTCGTCCGACTTCATACCTAGGTACATTACATGTGTAGCTAAACAAAAATTATTTTCTACTTTTTAGTGTTTTTGGTTTTTGAAGTCGGTTTTATTTTTCTTTTGAAAATTTTTTATTTCACAATTTTTAGTGGCCCCACTGTACTATAATATGCTATGCCCAGTTAAAACCCTACTGTTTACTAAGCTATTACAGTGATCGCGAGCAATTTGTTCTTATCCATTGAGGAGTTCTGTTCTCCATCTCCGAAGATATTCATCAGATCTTCACCAAATTTATATGGGACCACCTGCACAGTATACCCTTTCAAACAAAAAAAAAATCCAAATCGGTCCAGGGGTCTTTGAGTAATCGGGGAACATACATAAAAAATAAAAAAATAAAATAAAAAAAGATCCCGACGAATTGAGAACCTCCTCCTTTTTTGGAAGTCGGTTAAAAATGGGGAAGATGGAAATCAGCGACTTTTGATCAAACTTTGATTAAATGAAAAATTGAGAACCTTTATGAAATACACAAATGTGACGTCATAAATATTCGACCAGCATCTTAAATTGATAATTTCAAATGGTTAGCAAACTCAAAACTAACGGTGGAATTTGATTTTACGAATTTTGGAACACCCCTGTATTAATTTTTTTTTACATTTTTACATCTAAGGCATTATCCCAACTCCACGTCGTCGTACTTTAAAGTACAATTTAAATTGCTAAGTTGAGTTCATCTTGAGATTTTGCACGTAGGTTTTCTTTTTCAACGGGTATCTCAAAGTCACAGGAAAAACCAATAGTAATTGCAAAAATGAAAAATGCTTTTTAAGTAAGTACAAGTATTATAGAAAATGGAAAATGTCTTCTTCCCGGCAAGGAAAACAATCGGACCGGTGCGCGGCGACAATGCGAGCGAGTTGTCTTGATTAATCACTTCTTGACCAAAAGATACTGTGAATTATGATAAAAAAGAGTTTTCTTACCTAATTAGTATAAGTTTCATCTTATTTTACTAATAATAATGTTAATAAAACTATTCAGGACATTAAAAATAATAATCATAATACCAGTCTAAAACGTAAAGCTGGCTGACTGACTGATTTACCAACACACAGCTCAAACTACTAGACGGATCAGACTATTTGGTATGCAGATAGCTGGGTATTATGACGCAGACATCCGCTAAGAAAAGATTTTCGAAAATTCAACCCCTACAAAGGTAAAATAAGGGTTTGTTTGTGCAGTTTATGCGGACTAAGTCATTTGCATAAACTAGTAATACACTTGTGAAAGTTTGGATGTTTGTTACGTTACAATGACATTACTAGTTCGGAATGAAGATAGTTTATAGGCTGATTAATTACGTAGCTACTTATTATTGCGGAAAATCAGAGTTCACTTAGAATTATTAAAAACATATATTCACGCGGACAAAGTTGCGACCATCATCTAGTAGTAAAACGTAGGGAATGCTGTTTCTTGCTAGTTCATCTCAGTAGAACCTGTTTAGTCCTTACCAAGCTTCTTGACTTAGTTAAAACCATGTAGAACATACCTGGCCTATAAGCTTGACATATCTAAATATTTTTGGCTCTTTCCAACGGCCAAGGCCAGTGCATCAAACAACATTACATCATAAAGCAATAAACGTCTCATACACTTTTCGACTCCCCGTCAAACAAATGATCCATCAAGCTGCCTTCAACTAAAATAATTATGGTAGGGACATGGTGGACGGTAGACCTACAGTTAGCCGATTCTTTCCCACCAATTAACTAATTCTCAATGCTTTTTACCGTGGACGTAGTTTAAATTTTTTGTTATAAAATATATATAAATCTTAGAAGAGATATAGCAGTTAGCGGTTACGCACTCATCCGATCCGAGTCCGTGAAAATACAGATATAAAAAACTCGGACCAAACTCGGATATTGCTTACGCACTAATCCGATCTCTGATCCAAATCCAAGCTATTCAGTGTACATCATTGACATATCTACGTCATAATCTATTTGAATCCGAGGCACATCCGACATATTCTCACGGGTGACGGACAGAACTCAGATGACGGAGTTCGGACACTTCGGAGCTAGTGCGTAAGCTACTATACAAATAGTTTGATGACTACTTCGGAACGTATTTTCACGGTTTCAGATCGGATGCAGTGCATAATAATCATCCTTACTCTCAATAGTTTTAACGCAGCATCGTACCTATACTGAAGCATCAAATTGCTTAGTAGCACGTTTTTGCCGGTAGGGTAGTAAAGCCAGCCACGGTTAAAGCCTCCCACCAGACCATATCAGAGACAATTTAGAAATCTAAACTTTCCTAATTACCCTTGCAAGGTACCAAACCCGAGATCTACTTTGAGGCTCATCACTCAGCAAGATCATAAAATTAATTCATAATTGCTCGAGAAAGAATTAAGCAAATTTTTTAATATAAGGTAACGTCACAGACAACGATATAATAAGGGCATTTTTTAGTCAGATGACAATAAACGAATTTACACAACTTCCTCGTCCCACGTTACTTCCGGCGAGCAGTTCCTTGCCGTGACGTCACATCCTGTTTGTTCACTTTCCCGCCAAAACGATTATTGATCCGCGACAAAAGATATTAATCCTCTGTCATCCTGTAATGGAATAGCCAGTAGATTCCTGCGACATCAATGGAATAGCCTAAGATTTTTTTATCGTAAGAAAAGCTTTCGCTTGACGACAATTATTATGTTTATAAATGGAAAGTAATAAGTGCAAGAAACCTGCCCAAAAATCTATGTCAGTGCCAAACTATTTAATAATCCCACACATAGGTAACGTCAAAATGGAACTTTGCCCTCCATTTGTTCCCCCCAGGTGTGGATAGTGATCCACATGTAAAGCCGAGTACTCACTAGCGAGGTGCAACCTTAACTGTACTGTTACAGTAACCTCCTTCACCTTTCTACTACCATAGTTACGTAGCTGAAATTCCACGGACACGTACGAAGTTATTTGCCTTCTCATTTTTAATTCGAACCGCTAGGATAGGGATTTTGCAGCATCACTTTCCCCCTCCAATTTTAATATAGGTACCTTCAAGTCAAGAGTGAATATGCATAATCTAGGCAAGCGCGCTCCATCTTAGGATGCATCATCACTTGCTGGCAGGTCTGATTGCAGCCAAGCGCTGGTCTATAAAACATTTAAAAAAAAAACTAGATTCAAGATCGAAAACAGCCAGTGACAACTGTTTCATCTGCGGTGAAGAAAATACACCAAAACACGCAATTTTTGAGTGCAGTTCGTTCACAAAAATAAAGATCAACGCACGCGGAGAAGGTGAACCGCTCAACAAGACAGTTTGGTGCCACAGATGCTGACCAGTGAAGAGGTATGAAATATGGGTCCAAAAATGCTACAATCAATGATAAGAAAACATGTGAACGATGAATGGTCCAGGCAAAATATTAGTTTACGAAAAATGGACAATTGTTGGCTCAATGCGATTCTTGTTTTGTCTTGGTTTTTTCTTGTGTGCAATAAAGTCTTCTTTCTATCCATCTTATCTTAAACCACTAAGTTTTTTAGTAACAAACATGTAACGGTTACGATTGCGCTAGTGAGCACCCAGCTTAAGCCGGCCCGGTTGATTAGCCCCACTTATTACACCTGCGGACCCCTAAAATGCTCGTTCCTACAATTCCCCGTCGCAAATCTTGTTAGCAACCTGAATTTTTAGATATATGGCTAGGACATATAATATGTACAGTGTTTAATGTCACAGTTCTATATGCAGAAAGCTATATTTTCAACACGAATATGGGAGTAGAAAGCCAAGTATTTTTTTATTTGTTATTTTTAACCCCCGACCCAAAAAGAGGGGTGTTATAAGTTTGACGTGTGTATCTGTGTGTCTGTGTATCTGTCTGTGGCATCGTAGCGCCTAAACGAATGAACCGATTTTAATTTATTTTTTTTTGTTTTAAAGGTGGCTTGATCGAGAGTGTTCTTAGCTATAATCCAAAAAAATTGGTTCAGTCGTTTAAAAGTTATCACCCATTTTCTAGTTTTCTTGTAGAAAAGAAGGTTAGATAACCCTTAGGTTCATAATATTCAAGTTTCAATTGACAAATGTCAAGTTGTCAAGATGGACGTTGCCTAGATATACATAATTATTTATTTGAAAATGATTTGTCGGGGGTGTTGAAAATTTTTAATTTACACTTGTTTATCAGTAAGTTTGAAAAAACAAATCTAAGAGGTATTCTTTTGAGATTTTTTAGTGTGCACAGATTTTACATAGTTCTCTTACGAAGAGGTGTCAAATTCGGCGTCATAAAATTAATTTTAAAACTCTATTACCCATTGGCGCACATCGTTCGACGATTATTATTATCAACGCTGCTTGATTTGGAAATTCCTGCCAAATTCCTTTGATGTTCGTGTGAAAACCCACAGAATTCCACTGGCCACTAGCAGAAAATACTGGGTTAAAAATACTAATACTTAAGGGTAAATTTTCAACATACTACTAAAAAACTTTTATTCCATAACTTTTTACAAAACTTAATAATACTGTATTCACCAAACACGTTTTAAGTTTTTGCTGTATATTTTGTGTATTTTTAGTGGGCACTAGGTGATCGTTGACCTGGCTGCTAGCTGCGCGCCGCGTAGATTAATGCCATCTAGAGCAGGCAATTTAAATATTTTTATTTTTGTCTGAAAAATGAAATTACTTTTTTGTATCAGAATTTCACAAAAGTTGATCAATATGACGCAAAAAAGTTATCCTTAAGATGTTAATAATATTTTTGAATTGGACGCATTTTCTGAAAAGCGTTCCAACGCTCAATCAAAAATTGAGATATTACGAAAAAACTGACTACAGCGATTATGATTAAATAGCATGTCTTGATTGAAAATTAGATTTTTTTTAGAAAATACGTGAAATCCACCTGTTTAGTGGCTCTGTACACATTTGCCAAATACATTTGATCACGTTGGGCCAATGTGTACGTGCTCTTCAAACACAAGTAAAATCCAACATCAATATACATAGAAGTCTTTATTTTCTTTGTGCAATTACCTCCGGGCTTATTTCTGTAACATATTCATGTCATCCGTATCGCAGCTCGCGAAAACTCTGCTTTCGTTTCACTCAAAACAAAATGAGCTTGTGTGCTTAGTATGAGATTTTACATCTCGCGAACATTGATAGAACTTGTAGGAGAGCATGTGCCACTAATAACACAATATCTCAAGACTCTACCACCGGTTTAGAAAGCAGACTCTACCGAGGAGATACAATAGACTCAGTAGTTGCTCTTTTAAAAAAAATATACAAAATATGTAATAATAAGCAATTTCACTACCTTGAAGGGCTGCTGAATACAAAGCCGATCATTTCTATGCAACCTTGTCATTTAGAAAGACGTCAATTGTATAACAACCAAAATATTTTCTTTAACAGTGTTTGCAATGGCAAAAATATCGAAACCAAATAACGTTAAGAGTATAATGGGCCTAAAGATCTTTGGTATAAACATTATAAAGTAAAAAATTCAGTAGGTAGTAACTACTGATTTCAATATTATAAATTTTCCGCTTGGAGCGTTTGCTGTAGATATTTGGATGAACTGAAGTTTAAAACAAGTTCGATGTTCAAATTTTACCAAAATTGATGAGATGTAAAATCTCATACTAAGCATACCGGCTTGTATTCCGGACAGGTATGTTAGCTTCGTTTTCTTTACATTTCGTGATATGTTAATGTCTTTTGTTTTCATGCAAATTCTTTGTTTTAAAGCTTGTACAATATTTTGAATGTGTTATGTTTGATTACATTATAGTGAGATCGCCTTTTGTTGAAATCAGCTAAGTATCTGAGGCGTGAAGAAGTAACAAAGAAACCGACACACATGCTATAAAATTTTATTTAATTTAAGTTAGGTAAGACATCCTAGTCAACTTTGGGAGTTAGATCCCGGGCAGGGTATGTGCGTTTTAAACACTTAAATATCACTTGTTTTAACGGTGAAGTAATATCGTGAGGAAACCTGAGTGTTCTCGAAATCCTTCTCTTTCCGTGCTCAGTAGTGAGCCGGCGATGGGTTAATCATGATGAAATATTCTATTCCATACAACGTTTAATACGATTCCAATTTTCCAAATAATAAACTCTATCTCAGTTTGATAGATCTGACCCATTTCAACCAGGCCCCCTGTATTTGACAACTCGTCAAAGACCAAAATAAGTTTATTAGATTTCTCAACCTCGCTCGCCCGGACTTCAAACGAATTAAAGTCTTTTTCTCATTCTGAGAGGACACCCGTGCTCAGTAGTTGGCCGGCGATGGGTTGATGATGGTGATGATGGATTAATTATGGATGCAGGTGCAATTAGATATCTGGCTATATCTGGATTAACGGTAAACGCCGTCGAAAGCACGTAGTGTGTATTTGCAATGCAAATTGATGACGTCTCTCCGTGGCCAAACAGAACCTTATGCTCATTGGCCACAATATAATTATTACAGGTAATCTTAATACCTATTGGTTTGCTAAATAAATTATATGACGTGAATCATCAGAGATCATTTCAATAATTAAAATTATCAGAAATCTTAATTTAGGGTATTTTTAATAATAAAAAATTTGTGCGTGTCAGAGTACGCATAAGGTAGGGTTCTGTAGCTACGATAACTGCTAAAAACCTTAGCGATCATTATTTTTTAAATGGCAGTTTTTTTTTCAAATATTGTCTAAGATTATTTATTCCTCACTGTTTAAAGACCAAAGTCTTCAAACAGTGCGTGCAATGAGTTATGCTTGGAGTTTCTCTACGTGATCAAATCAGAAATGAGGAGATCCAAAGGAGAATCAGAGTATCTAACTAATTTTGATGCAATGAAACAATTCCGTCCGAAGATTACGACCGGTATTTCTATGCATGCTTAAGCCTTAGGGGTATGTAAATTACAGGTAAATGGGAAAGTAGCTCCCATTAATATGTAAAAGATAAAAGTGAATTTATTATCTCTGCTTAAGACCGGGTATAAAAATATTAAGAGCGAATACTGGAGGCGAGAATCTCAAAGTTTTATCATGTTAATCTAGCTTTGACGGCCTTTGTGGGGCGAGCTCCATGGTTGCTCCTTTGACGCCTGTTTCTATACTCATTCTTGAATTCAGCTGAAAATATATGGTTTTTAACCCCCGACCCAAAAAGAGGGGTGTTATAAGTTTGACGTATCTGTGTATCTGTCTGTGGCATCGTAGCTCCTAAACTTATGAACCGATTTTAATTTTGTTTTTTTTGTTTGAAAGTTATCAGCTCTTTTCTAGTTACTGTAACCTTCACTTGTCGGGGGTGTTATAAATTTTTAATTTACACTTGTAATTATAGAGTTTAAAATGACATATTTTCAGCTGAATTTAAGAATGAGTGTAGAGGTGGAGCCGTGGTAGCCTTGTAGTTAAGACGTCGGTCTCTCATACAAATGATCGGTATTCAATTCCGGGCACGCACCTCAATTTTTCGAAGCTATGTGCGTTTTGAGCAGTTAATAATCTATCACTTGCTTTAACGGTTAAGTAAAACATTATGAAGAAAACCTGCATGCCTGAGAGTTGTTCATAATGTCCGCAAAGGTTTGCAAGTCTGCCAATCCGCACTTTTTTATTGTTATTCAGATACAAGTTATCCCTTGATTGCAATATCACCTGGTGGTAAGTGATGATGCAGTCTAAGATGGAAACGGGGTAACCTGGAAGGGGTATGGCAGTTTTTATTAAACCCATACTCCTTTGGTTTCTACACGGCATCGTACTGGAACGCTAAATCGCTTGGCTTTTCCGGCAGGATGGTAAATAGCCACGGCCAAAGCCGAAATTTAAAAATTATAAAATTCGAAACCTCTGCCGGAAATCGAACCCGAGACCTGCCACTAATAAGACCACTCCGCCAGGGAGGGCGTCTTAGAAGAGTGGCAGACCATAGCATAAAGCCTACTCATTGTGAAAGGAGGCCTGTGCTCAGTAGTTGGCTGGCGCGGCGATGGGTCGGTCATGATGATGATGATGATAGAAAATCTGATCAAATAATGACACTTGGTCAACGAGGCAGCCGCTGTTTGAAAAGATCGGGCGATAGTGATTAAGCCCCGAGAATGTGCGGCTTAAAAGCTCTGCGTGTTGAATGAAAGGTACACTTACACTACGGTTAACCGTTTTCACGCAATAATCAGTCAAAAATTACTCTCCGAAAAGGATTTGTGACTCGTATTTATTAAAGAACCATCGACAAAATTATGTACTTTTTATTTATTTCTAAATTTAGGTACATGGCGGCCACTTTGAAATTATGTTTATCATTTATCATGACAAAATCGTTAATATTTCAGATCTGGAATGAAAACACGACCAAACTGTGTAAAATATTTGGGTTTCCATATTTTTATACCCTTAAAATGAAAATTAATCAGGTAGCTCATAAATATTGGGAAAATATTTGAAAATTGGATATTTTAATCAGAGCTCCTGTTGAATATTATAATAACATGAAGCAATATTATATTATGTAAAAATAATATAAATCAAAACAAAGCAGCGCTAAGCACCCTTAAAATATGGGATATAAATCTGCCCTTAACAACGTCACAGGCGGGAAAATGTGCAGATAAATAAATCTTTTTAGAAAGCTACTACACACCGGCCTCCAACCTATCTTCCAACCAAGTAGTAATAATGAAGTCGGAATTCACTCGAGGAAAATTCGGGCCAACTTGATTCCTAATGGTGAGGATGGTTTCGCCCTCAAACACATTGTAGCATGGTTATTGCAGAGCGTGGAAAATTTATGTTTTTTGATGACAAGATATGCCTTAACTACGGTTTCAACTTGTGTTAAGTAATGATCAAAGATGGAAGCGATAATAACTTTATTAAACTTTATTAAAACTTTTGGACCGGACCGCATTACAGCGGCGCTAGGCAGCGCTGCACAGCGAGGCACAAAGCGTCAAAATATAATTTCACATATCAGTTTACATATTTTAACGCGAGACGACGCGCCGCATAGCGCCGGTGCTGTAATGCTACCTTTATCGGATTCTACGCAGCAGCGTATCATAAAGCAAAATTACCTGGTGATACAACTTTGCTTTTAGATGGTAAATTAAAAGCTGAAGACTCCAATAAGACAAAGTTGGAAGTATGAAGTTGGGCTCGTGTGTAGCGGATTTAAAACTGGCCAAGATTTCACTGATTACATCGCCTTAGTGAATCGCGGTCGACTTGGGGGTTTTTCGTTTAAAAGTTTTTTATTGCCGCCGGCTTATTTACTGGGGACGTGTGATGACAATAACGATTTTCCTCCCAAACTTTGTCACAATTTTAACTTGTTGAGAGCTTGTTGACCACACGACACGAAAGTTTCGATGGCATGATAATAATATATTACTATGTATCTGAATTTTCAAAAGATAATATTTTTACCCAAAAATAGAAGTGTACCTACCTAATGTTTTCAGCGTTCATCTGCGTGAGTTACACCATATCTTCTAATGTCTGAACAGATTTGGACGTATGGAGTATCGTTAGAATGCTTACATCATCGCAACCCCATCCAGAGTGACACTGGCTATAAATTTTTTGAAGAAAATCAATAGGTACCTAAGTATAGAAGCGGTATGGTGCCATTTTCAAATGTGAATGTTTTTTATAACATACTTTTAGTTCGTGGTTTAATTTACTCTCCATAGGTTAAGTATATCTCATAGTCCGATGAGATAGCAATCAGACACGACCGGAGAAAGATCAGTCGCTCAACTACTTTATAGTATGCTTTCCGATACAGACGTAACACGGCCAGCTTACCGACTCCAGGCTGCTACTGGAAGTTTCTTGACGAAAACAAAAATAACTTTTTGGCTGTGCCTTTTTGTTATTTGCCGCGTTTACCCTAGGGCCTCTTTTTTAACATAAAGAAACTTTTTTTCAATTTCACTAACTTTCTTTTTGTTGTAAAATTCTATTAATAAATAACACGAAGCAGCTTATAAAAACAAAATTTAATCAATTCATTTATGAAAATTAGTGTTTCTTGTGCTCCTCGTATGTCTTTGACTCTACCACCTAGTTGAAACGAAGATTCTACTGAAAAGAACCGGCAAGAAACTCAGCAGTTGCTCTTTTCAAATCATAAAAAATTATAACTCTTATAGACAGAATAGATTGTTACAACTATAGTCACATATTTAGTCGATATAAGCCCGACTATTTTCGATCACATCCAGGGTCCTTTTTCATAGGGACTCAGCTCGCTGCGCGTTGCGGTTGAGGAGTTAGTTTAAGCGTTAAAATGTATCTAAGTATACTAATAAATAAAATTGGAGTGTCTGTCTGTAATTTCGAAATAACTACCTCATATTAAGCCCATATGGTTATTTGAACGATACCAACACTGAATCACACGTTTTTAAAATTTTTGTCTGTCTGTCTGTCTGTCTGTCTGTTTGAAAAGGCTAATCTTTGGAACGGCTGAACCGATTTTGACGGAATTTTTACAGACAAGTAGAGGATTGACCAGGGTGTGACACAGGCTACTTTTTTAACCGACTTTCAAAAAGGGAGTTGTGTTTTTCTATCTATGTACACCGAAATCTCCGAGATTTCTGAACCGATTTGCGTCGTTTCTTTTTTAATCGATAGAGGAACTTTGCGACATTGTTTTATAAAAAATTTGGATTCTAACTCCTCAATCCTGATGCTGCAGGGGATTTGACCAATCCACGCGGGCGAAGCTGCGGGCATCAGCTAGTACTTAATATTATGTAACAATACAACTACACTACTGAAAGCTCAGAGCCGGTTACATCGACGTAACTTTGTCACTAACGAATTTGTTTAATAGCCTCGTATTGTAACGTAATAAGTGTATTTACGCTATGCTTAAAATAAACCTAATGGCAAATCTATAAATTATTTTGGAACCATATTATTATAAAGTCATTAAAAAATAGCAATTTACTGTCTCTAATCCAAGTGCAAGTGGAAATAATTTATTATCCTACTAGCTTATGCCCGCGACTTCGCACAGACTACACAATTTTCAAACCCCCTATTTTACCAAATTTGGGGAGTATTTATTCGTCCAAGATTTGGGGTTGAATTTTCAAAAATCCTTTCTTAGTGGATCTCTACGTCGCAATAGATATCTGCATGACAAATTTCAGCCTCATCCGTCCAGCAGTTTGAGCTGTGCGTTGATAGATCAGTCAGTCAGTCAGCTTTCCTATATATGTATATAGAATATAGACTGAACAAGGTACAGAGAAACCAATTACCAGTGTCAAAGAAACTGCATAAACGCATTACGGGATCCCGGGCACTAATTACAATTATTTGGTATTCCACTCAAACTTAGGTTAATACGATTGGGGGGACATGCAGCTTCAGAGCTCTGTGAGAGTAATTATAAATTGTGTTAGAACTGCTAAAATAAATATACTGGACTTCTGTACCTCGTTCAAATAAAGGCAGCTTGTTTTCTATTGTTTTGAATGCAAGCATTTCACCACAGCCAGTCATCAAATTGAAACTAACTAGAGATAAAGTCTTCAATATAATAATATTCGATTTAATTTAATTAATTTTTTTTAGTTTAAAGTTTATTTTATAGAATTTACAGTTATTTTTAACATTCAAATTTTAGCAATCACATTGCACAACTTTTCATCTTTAAGGTGCATTTACACACTAGGTATGCAGGGGACCCAGAGTTCAATCCCGGGTTTACGTCTTACTTTGATCCATGAGGAAAACTTCTACGAAACCCTAAAAATCATAGCAAAAAAGATACAACCTAAAAAGTGTTAAATCTATGTGCAAATGTACGATAAAAAATGTAAGGACGAAATACATTGACACAACATCCATAAACGGGGAAACTAAGATCACTTCGCAGAAACGCAAATCGAATCAATTTTTCGCGTAAAATTGTATTCTGAATAGAGTGGGTGAAATTTTGTGTAAGGGCGTTTACACGTGGCCGACAGATTCCTCCGAAATCACTGTAATAATGATAACAAGAATTGGAAGTGGGGGGGAAACGGGAGTATTAGTCATGATTAGCATGGCTAATATTCTTTATTAAAAAATAAAAAACTCGCCTTAGAGAACGAAATTTCGACTCTTAGGTTAATTTACAGTTATTATCAGATGTTAGTGATGATAACTAGAATGCATGCCAGACATTACAATTAATAAAACTCAGTTTTATAAATATCATTTGATTTATTTATTTACTTAATGCTAACACAATTCGGCAAGTGGATTTAGACCAAGTTCGCTCGCTCTATATTCGCTTTGTCAAATTCTCTTTAGGCATATAGAGACAAGTCAATGCTCGGGCTCTTTTTATCAAAAGATAAATAATTTGACAGATTGGAGACAAAGCGAACATTCACTCTCTTGATCTAAATCCACCTGTACATAAATATTCCTGATTCCAAGATTGCTAGTCGCTGAAAAAACTTGTTATTAAAGGACCATTTGAAAAATTTTGTGATTCTTGCAAGCTTTTTATTAGAAAGTAAATAACTTTGATATTCATTCAATACATCCTTTGATTTTCTTCTTTTGAGTTTCGCAGCTAAACAAGGATCCCACATATTATGTAGTTATTAAGAGATTTCTAATCTGATCAGATTAGTAGGTACAGAGTAGAAAAAATTATACTTATTCAATCGTATTTCTAGTGCATGATGAATTGAGACTAAAGAAAACTGTTTGTTTGGGAGTGAAATCCTAAAAAATGAAAGCATTTTCAGACTTAATTTTTTTACGAGATTAATAAAAATACGACTTTTTTATTCGTCATACGTATTCTTAATTCCACTGAAATTAATTTAATGATTAAAAATGCCCATAGCAAATAAAATAAAAAAATCTCGCGATTAAATGATAATAAATATTTAAACAGTTTCAGAATAGATTTGAACGAATAAATGGTAACTTATACTTGTGTTAGGCAATCATAAATAAAAAATAGGAAGAATAAATATTTTCTACATTTTTACTAAAACCACTCTGCTCAAGTTTCAATTGAAACAATCGGTTGTGCAACTCTGAGCCCAGAAAGACGTGGATGAAATTGCAAGTAAGGGTGCCATACACGCGAACGACAAATCGCCGCGATCCGTTCCCTCGACAGTCAATTACTAGCATCTGTCTCACAACCACTCCAGAAAGCTTTTATCTACTTGATTTTATGGAGAGATCTAGATAGATCGGGACAAATGATTGTCATTTAAGATGTGTACTGCATTCACAGATTCAGAATAGGTATAGACAGTAGCGGACTAAAAGAGAGCGCGGTTTGAACCTTTCAAGTAAGGGCGTATACACGCAAACGACAAATCGCCGCGATCCGTTCAAAAGTAACCTAAATTCGGGCTCGTCCGTTTTCAGAGGTCTGTCTGTCAGCGGGCTGTATCTCATAAATCGTAATAGGTAGAGAGTTGAAATTTTCACAGGATTTGTATTTCTATTGCCACTATAACAACAAATAATAAAAATTTAAAAATGGCCGCCAGAAAAATTGGGAAGAATTAGAAGTGCTACTTCTTGTACGGAACCCTTCGTGTGCAAATGCGACTCGCACGTGACTGATTTTTATTAATTATTTGGCGACTGAAAAATAAAAATACAGCCCTTGACTATTTTGGGACTCAAGAAAATGCACATCTAGCTATTTGTATTATTTTTAAATAAAAAAATACTTTTATGGAAAAATCTCTTCGTCAGTGCCAGCCCTTAAGTTAAAGAAATAAAATCGTTAAATAAACAAGACTTTGAGATTTTGAGCAAATTTTCCACCACGAATTCCCGCAAATAAAAAGATAATCACATAACTTTAAGATTCGCATCTTATCATCCAGCCTCCACTCCCGAGCTTTAACGATGACGATGGGAATAAAATTGACATGTTACATTGTAACACCACGCGAAATTCACTCTTATTTTTACTAGAATTAAGTTCAATTTCGCAATACAGCTTTATGAGATAAGCAATTATGTTTAGTGCCGTGACACCATTTGATAATGACCTTTATTGCTATGGTCAAAAAGGTTATATTTGCAATTCAGTATAGGATATAAACAATTATGTTTAGTGTCGTGGATAGAGCCAATGCTGAAATCTATGGCAGCTACAAAGCATTCAGTTGAACGTCTTAAACAATAAAGGGCTGAAATGGTGCCAATATCTAAATGGTTTGATTAGTAACATAACATTGGATTAACTTTTATCTTGTCAACAGAAAAGTCCAGCGAACATATTATATCGCTGCGATGCTTAGGTGCTATCCACACTGGCAGAGTAAAGCGCAGCCGAGATGCAGCGTTTGAAGGATTCGTACCCGAAAGGTGCCAACGACGGAATCCTATTACTAAGCCTCCACTGTCCGTCCGTCTATCTGTCAGCGGGCTGTATTTTTCTCATGAACTGCAATAAATAGAGAGTTGAAATTTTCACGAAATTTGTATGTCTATTGCCGCTATTAACACAAACACTTATTAAAAATTACAAAATGGCCGCTATGAAAATATAAAAAAATTAAAAGTTTCATATTTCATTTATGGTGGTACGAAACCCTTTATGTGCGATTTTGACTCGCACTCGATTTTTCTTTTTCTTTTTTTTCCCCTCAAATTTTTTGGGTTAATCGTGCCAGAAAAAGAAAAAGATAAGAAGTGGACAGTGATTATGGAAGCATTTATCTCTATAAAAGATCTCTACCAGTGACTTTTGACAGTGACAGACTAGTACGAAGCGGGAACATCAGCCGCGCGACGGTCGTAATTTAAAGCTACGGCCACACCTGCGCATCGAGAACGCGAGTTGCGGGAGCGTTCACGATGTGAATTCTGTACGTGCACGTTAATGGAGGCGTAGGTATGCATGGCACTATTGAACATCGTGGTCTACGACCAGTGACGTTCCCGTTTCGTAGTGACTTTGGTCGCGCAGGTTTGGATGATGCTAAAGCTAGCGCCATACACAACTACACGACTACTAGGTGTGCACCACGTATGCTGTCCGTGTTGTGGATCTTCGCGCCCCGCATCCCGCGTTCATGACACTCAGGTGTGGCCGTAGCTTCAATAAGACATTTCCGCACTTGAATTCTTACGCATTTAAGACGCCCTGATTTCTTTAGAATTTTTAATTAAGTTCCCGGGATCAAGCTGGCTGGTATTTCTAAGAGCTTGTTATTACTGCCTGGATTAAAACCAGATCAAAATTAATTGCACCCATTAAACCAAAGTAAGCGTTCCTTTGATAATATCCCTTGTAAACTTTTACCTATTAAATTACGTAGGTAGGTATACGGCTTTAGGTGGCATTATGAATTAAAAAAAAATTACCAGTTAAATAATTTATCTGGACCATAATATTTTTATAAAATGACCACGGCCGAACTCTGCCACCAGACCAGACAAGAGAGGATTTAGAAAATTAAAATTCCAAAATTAACCTAGCGAGAAAAGAAACCAGGCAGTCCTCAATGCTATCACCATTTCGTCAGGGAGGACGTAATCTTTTAATACATGACGTGTATTTTAATTCCAGACAGAATTTTCTTCACGTTTTCCTTCAGTATGTAACGCCCTTTACTCTAACAAGAGGATTTAAAGCTTGACTTGTCTCGGCATAAAGGGTAATTTGGCTTAAAATTTCTTCTAAGGCATTATGCAGATTCACGATGTTTTTCGAGTAAATTAGGTATAGCGCTCGTAATCTAGGAATAGTAAAACGAAAATACCTACTACTATAGGTACTACAGATTATATTATTCTGTGGCAAAATTGTGAATCTTATATAATACATAATATCACCTGTAATAAATAAGCTACCACCGTCCGCAATACCGAAAATGAACTCTATCAAGAATCAAACCCAAAGAACATTTTGCAAGCACCTCTGCTCATAATACTCTGTAACTTAAATATGAATGACCTTGTACAAATTTTGCATGCCTGATTATGTAAGGTGAAACATTTCTACTATGTATTTAATAACACCTAACTGTAAACAAAAAATGTTTCTGCAAATAAAAATCTTGTATCTTGTATCTTGTACTCCTCCCATTTCATTACAGAGTGGTAGTCAGAATTACTCTTAAATTTTAGTAATACCACTCCCAAGAAACTTCACAAAGTAAACACAGTAGGAAAACAATTAATCACAATAAAAACAATACGCTGGCGAGAGGCAGGCCCCACGCGGGGTGAGGCCTGATGTATTAAAATAATAAATTAATACACAATCACCGTCCGTTACTTGGCAACAGTTTCAAATCGAATAAATCAACCGCGCGTCGCGTTGTTCATAATTAATTAAGTTTATTCTGAAAATAATGGAATTTAACGTGGTTGATGATCGGAAATATATCCAAAAAAAGTCCCATAGAATTTTTAAGGTGATTTAAAACAGATCTATATTTTGATGGTTTCTTTACTATTGTAGCCCACAAAGTACAGGCTTGGACGGGTATTTTATTGAGACTCCTTGGAATGTATGCGAGTCTGGTAGATGTGACCAGTAATATTGTGAAATGCCTACTTCTAATGATGTGTAGATGTGGATTAAATATTGACAGTAAAATTAACATTGATTTATTATTTATTGACTAGCTTAAAATTATATTTCAATTTACAAATATAACTCTTAACAAAGTAAACCCAGTATGAAAACAACCTGTACAAAGTTGAAGCAATTAATCACAATAAAAACAATACCCTGGCGAGAGCCAGGACCCAAGCGGAGGGGGCCTGACGTATTAAAATAATAATTAATACACAATCACTGTCCATTACTTGGCAACAGTTTCAAATCGAATAAATCAACAGCGCGTCGTATTGTTCATAATTGATTAAATTTATTCTGAAAATAATGGAATTTAACATGGTTTGTGATAGGGAATATTCCCAATATTTTATAGCGAAAAAACACATACAGACAATTTTTAAAAGGCGATTCAAAATAGAGCTATGCTTAGCTGATCTCTTTACTGTCCATAAAATGCAGGCGTGGAAGTAGGGGCCTTTTACAGGCACTCCTTGAAATATATGTGAACTTGGTAGGTATTGTTGTGGGATACCTACATCTATTATAGAATAATTAAACACTAGCAATACGTAAAATAATAAATAATTTATTAATGATTACCTCAAAATCAGCTTTCAATTTACAAATGTACTTAACCTTAGTTTACTTGTGAACCCAGTATGAAAGCAACCTGTACTCAAGATGAAGCAATTAATCATAATTCAAACAATACACAAACGGAGCAGGGGGCCCGAGGTACGGGGCGGGGGCTTCGAATAAAATGATAATTAATATACAATCACCGTCCATTACTTGGCAACAGTTTCAAATCGAATAAATCAACAGCGCGTCGCAGTGTTCATAATTGATTTTGTACTTAAGTAATTTATTATGACAATGCTATAAACTCCTTTTTTATCTCTCTACTATAATATTTTTGTAGCAGTTTTCTGTTTTAGGGTTCCGTACCTCTAAAGAAAGCCTTATAGGATCACTTTGTTGTCTGTATGTCCGTCGTGTCTGTCAAGACAACCTATACTTTGTGTTGACCTAGAATCATGTAAGGCAGTAGCAATCTCTTATAGGACAAGTAAAGAAAAAGTGGTCCTCTCCGTTTGACCTAAGTCAAGACGGGGATACGGGCCTCGAGGCATGGCCTCCTTGCCCGGGTGTGGCGCAGGGATTAACGCTTCCCTGGTAACGTTATTAAAAATTAAAACGTGTTCAAGAAAATAAAATTAGTTTACTAAATCACATATAGATGGCAACAACCAGTCTAACTTGCAAATTTTTATCATACTAGTTTGAGGTAGGTATCCTGAACGATGGTGCGCAACCCTTGGTATATCTCAAAGTGTACGCACAACAAACGGAAACGTTTAAGTGCGGAAACCAGCCCAGAGAGAAGAAGAAGATCTCAAAGTGTGTCACGTATAAAATATACAGTGGGATATTTTAAATCAAATAACGTGAGCGAGGTTGAAACGCAGCGAGCGCGGCGTGAATGCAGTGCGGCGCGCTACTTCCGCGCGTGACGTCACGCCGCCCGACGCGACGCTGCAACTCTCTATCCGCCGCCCTGACCCCTTTCCCGCTCGGCGCTCCTGCTCAAGACACCAATACTTACAGAAAAACCCTAGTTTCAATCAATATTTAGAATACAATCTACATTATTAATTGAAAAAGTGACGACTGACGACGCTGTTATGTTATTAACCCCCAAGCTAAAAAGAAGGGTGTTCTTTTCTGTCTGTGGCATCGTAGCTCCTAAACTAATGAACCGATTTTAATTTAGTTTTTTTATCTGAAAGGTGGCTTGATCGAGAGTGTTCTTAGTCATAATCCAAGAAAATCGGTTCAGCCGTTTGAAAGTTATCAGCTCTTTTCTAGTTACTGTAACCTTCAGGCTTCATTTGTCGGGGGGTGTCATAAATTTTTAATTTACACTTGTTATCATAATAATCCCAAGATGAGAAAAATATATTCGGTCCTTAGTAGTGTAGCGGTATGAAGATACATGACTAGTTGACTGACAAAATAGAATAAGGGCTTAAAAATGAAAACTCAAACATATTCGAAGAAGAGAGTAAAAAATAAAGTAAGTACTGTCAAGGAAATACGACTTTAATTAAGTTTCCTTTCAATGTTTGTCAACCTCTTTCGCTGCTCCAGATATTCCGTTTGACTGTGTGTGCCGGTGTTCAAAGGCGTACCTACCTCCAAAAGATTTTGCGTTCCCTTATGATGCCATCTGAAGCCAATTAGGGTCGTGGCATAGTAGTATGACCGCACATATCTACGAGTACTTTTTAGTCAGTAGTGTTCATACGGTATATCTTAGACTTCATTACCATTTATTTTCTGGTGTATCTACTCGTACGTATAGAAAAATAAAGCATTTATTTTGGAACATGTTAGCAAGGTTCCTCAGGTGAAGATACGCGAAAAGTCTGTGATCGGTACAAACAATTTAAACTAGCTGATGCCCGCGACTTCGTTCGTGTGGAAATAGGTTTATAAATATCCCATGGGAACTCTTGGATTTTCCGGAATAAAAGTAGACTATATCACTCTTCAAGTCATTAAGCTATAACTACAAGCTGGCTAACAGCCGAAAGAGACCGAAGATATCCGTAATCGCCCGTATCGTAAATCAAAGGCCGATTAAAGACTTATAAAGAGTTGAAGAGTGACATTGTCTAATTTTTCGAAAAATACCATACAATTTTTGACAACATTGCTAAGTAATCTATCGATAGAGTACAGAAAGGATTGATTTATTATTTCGAAGTGTAAAGTTTGTTAATAAAGCCCAAAAAACACTGCAGTTTGGACAAAGTTCCAAGATTTTGGAAATAAATCACTTTCGCTTTCATCGGCCGAGTGTCCGTGACCCAGCGTCTATTTCCGGAAGGAAACGCGCGCAGCAATAAGCGATACCTCAGCCATGTGGTAATTTAATTGCGACCTAGATTTTACAGTGCGCCGATACGATTCTTTTACTCGCTTCAATTAAGAAAATACTATTAGAAGATTTTTTTAGATATAATTACGTCGAACCACTACTAATAATGATGAGTTGACAGTAGTGGTTAAGGCGTCGCGTCGGCTTCCTAGGAGTTATGTACAGTGAAATGCTTAGGTCATAGTCCGCCACGCTGGCCCATTACAGATTGGTAGACTTCACACGCCTTCGAGAATAATATGGAGAACTCTCAGGCACGCAGGTTTACTCACAGTGTTTCCTTTGCAAGCAACTGATCGGTATATCTACTTTTATTCATGCATTTTTTTTTCAAATTTGTTTTGATACAAGCTACTTTAATAATTACTTACTAAAACTCTACCAATAATCTTTGTCCTTACGTACAAGTGTTCCTACCTGTTAAATCTGTGTAGTTCATTCAACGTTAATTTTTAGTTTGAAATGACTTTATATAATATTCTCAAGTTGATTTTATATTTCTTCTGAATTCTTTCATATTACTAGATAAAAATCTACTGATTTCATAATATCATCAACATTTATTTATTTATAATTTAATTAAAACGGAAACATAATAGAGCCCAATTACACTAATTAAATTACTAATTATTATAAACATACTTACAATAAAAACATCAATGTATGTGTCTATTTCTGTAGACGCACTCAATAGTTTCAATGTTAATTTTTAGTTTAAAATTACTTCAATAATTTGAGTAAGATTTTATTCGTAAATCTTTTTAAACTTTAACAATTTCACATCGTCATCCTGTTAGTATTCAGTTTAGACGACAATTTTGAGTTTTAAATGAATTTAATGGTTAAATTCCAATTCGCAATTTACCAGATTCCCAATATCCCGCCACTTTCGATTACCATTTGACAAAACGTTTGTCAGAGTTCCAGTGCCGCCGCGTTCACGGTCGGCCGGCGCTGGTGTTTGGGGCTGCGTCCCGATTCGTGAAACGTGGTCGTTTTTGTGGCCGTTGCAATTCCAATCATCTGGCGCAAGAAGCTTTGAAACGAGGCAGAAGTATGCCATTTACATCGAACCAATTCAAAAACTGTAGTAGGTAGTAGGTAAATTGATATCGTTGCTTCCTAGCAAATTAGTTTTTGCTGCTAGATGCTTTTATTATAACAACGACTTTTAAATGTTAATAGGTACCACTCATATTTTAAAGATTATAGTACCATGATGATGATCCGTGTGTATTTACGTTTTTAAAAAAGCCCGTGGGAACTTTTTATTTTTGAAAGATATAAAGTCATCTCTCCAGGTCTATTTCCTTGCAAAATTCATGTAAGTAGGTACAACTAATTCTGTGATCTGTTAGTAGTGAAGTACTCTGATCGATAAAGAAACTTTTGGGTGAGCTGGTATGTATGTGTATGTGCATATACTTTATTAAAACTGATATATTTATGAATCCTCTTAAATATGAAAAATGAATCCTCTTAAAATATGAATCCTCTTATTCCCTACCCATGGGAATTTCGAACATCCAGCCTCATTCCTTGTCTACATTACGTATAATGGTTCTAAGGATTGGGTTGGGCGTTGATAAGTTAGTCATTGAGTGAGTCTGAAATTTCCTTTTTATATGTATTGATAAACATAAGTGGAACCTATTTTTAGATTTCGTACACTGTAGTACTTACGGACCGTCAGGGTTACATGGAAAATAAAACGTAATTGAAGGATTTAAAAATAAATCACTTTCGCTCTCGCAAGCGGTCCGAATCCGTTCGTGACCCGACGGTTATTTCCGGAGAACCGTACGTCAGCCTATTCCTAGTTCCTATACTATGTAGGCATAGCTTATGAGTTTCAATCTAGGCTTCACTAGAATGTTGAATTTATTTATTTACTTGGGGTTGTTTGTTTACGTACCAATCAGCTAAAGTCTATGTCTATTTACTAAATTTTATGCGCGGTTTAAGCAGACGTTAAACTTGTTTAGGCACAACAACCTACGTCCTACAACGTACGTGCAGGTTGAGCGTCAGTTTAAACAGCGTTTAAATATTTATGGTAAGACCGTAATGTCTCCGAATAATTGTCTGTCTGTGTGTCACCTTTTAACGGGCCACCGGTAAACCGATTATGTCGAATTTTAATACAAAGATGGTGTGCATTCCGGAAACAGAGATATTCTACCTTTTCCATTTTGGAAAATCAAGGAATTCCCACGAGATTTTTAAAACCTAAATCCACGCAGACAAGTCGTGGGCCTATATCTATATAGTTATGAATTAATGGTTATTTTATTAATTAATTTTGATTATAATATTACTGACTTATCGACAGACTGGATTACCAAATTTCGTCAAAATCGGTTAAATAGATGGGCAGTGAAAATCTAATCAGGCAGACATTTATTATATTAAATATTAGCTGATGCCCGCGACTTTGTTCGCGTGGATAAAGGTTTTTAAAAATCCCGTGGGTACTCGTTGATTTTCCGGGATAAAAAGTAGCCTATATGTTAATCCAGGGTATAATCTATCTCCATTTTATTTGCGTGAAAGAGTAACAAACATCCATACATACAAATTTTCCCGTTTATAATATTAGTAGGATATGGATTAGACATGAGTATGGATACATTCAATAATATTCTAAAATTTTATACAAATCAATATTGACATGAAAAACTTACATTTATTAATACCGACATTAAAGTTAACCATTTCGCAGTACAGCCAAGTGGTACAATGGTATGAAACAAAAATATAATATTCAAATACGAATGAAAGCAAACGTCATAACGTTAATTATAGCACGGCTTAATTAAGTAGGTATATACTAACCCGTTCCGCGTTATCACCGACCCAAAATGTAAAATATGGTGGATTCGCGCAATGTTTGCGTACACGGCACTGAATTTCAACGCTGAATTCATATTATCATGACTTCTATTATTTGAATAGCTGCAACGCTGTATTGAGGTAGTGTATTTACAGAGTTCATTTATTTTTTTAGGGTTTTTTGAGCGGTTTTGTTTAATCCGGCCAACTGTTTGTACTTTGGGCAGCGATGTAATCCATAGAGGAAAAAACCGGCTAAGTGTGAGTTGGACTTGTGCGCTGAAGATTCCGCACAAATTAACGATTTCTGGATTTTTCTATACTTTGTGACGTAAGATCTGGAAAGTCAAAGATTTCTCATGGATCCATAAAAAAACTTAAATCTACTCGGACGAAGTCACATGCATCATCTAGTTTACAATATTTTATGGTATTTGGAGAAGCCACATTTTTCTTATCAAGTTTCTAAACGATGAGACAGATATGGGACAAGAAAAAAGGAAATAATATGATTAAATATAATACTGTTATGTATTACAAGTCGGGTATTCTTCGGGTGAATACGACAAAGTTCCTTAGAATAATAAAGAGTCTTAAAGTCGGCCATCGCGACAAAAGTGGGGAGCTCGTGAAAAAGTTTTTACTTGTCCTCAAATCGCGTTATCCATTTTTCCACATTGCTGAGCTTTCTGTATTAAAACTGTCTCGTTGGTGTAGTAGTGCCTAGGCTAGGGCGCATGAGGTGCCTAAGTCGTCCTCGGTTGGATCAAAAAGTTATTAAGGTTTTATTAGCCGAGTAAGTTAAATTTTACTAAAATTAGTTAAGAAGTTCACCTGTAATAAAATAACAGACTAACAGACACACTTTCGGCTATATGTATAAAATGATTTTCAATGTTTTGAGAGCATAAATGAATATAGTTTTTTCAATTTCTTAATATTACTCAACAAAAGCTTACGAAAGCATTTTAACCTTGTGAACTTTAAACACGAAAGTTTAAAATAACAGTCGCCGCCATTATAATATTTCAAAAACTGTTTAACAGTCGCTGTAGTACTGTTTGAGAGCTGTTCACACCGGCGACCTTACCGCATAAACCCTGAAATGAAAAAAGAAACAAAGCAGTCGTAAATACGCTCTATCGTGCAGGCTTTATATTGCGATTTATAATTGCAGGAAGTAAAATAACGTTTGCTACGTTACAGTACCACTTTTATAAGTTACGACGATGTACCTGCACAGAGATCTTATATTTGAACGGCGCGTAATTATCTGTCAATCATAGCACGCATCCGTGCTTTATCGGTTGTTGCCTACGCGCTATGTTTTGCGCGCGCCTAGCACGAGTTTCTTGTGTTTAAAATCTTAACGTCAAGCAATAAGATTGCGCTTTTCTGCGCAAACGAATTATCCCGATGCGACTTACGAAAGTGGTAGTACTATACCAAGTTATATGATTCGGTGAATGGAGATTAGAAAATATTTATTACTAGATGATGTCCGTTTCAGTTTCGTCTTTTTGAAAACTCCGTGGAAACTCTGAATTTCCGGCATAAAAGTAGCCTTATCATCCGTACATCCGTATCATCATACTGGATGCAAGCTATCTCTGTACTAATAGATTTTATGAATGACTAGCTGATACCCGCGACTTCGTTCGCGTGGATGTAGGTTTTTTAAAATTCCCGTGGGAACACTTTGGTTTTCCGGGATAAAAAGTAGCCTATGTGCTAATCCAGGATATTATCTATCTCCATTCCGAATTTCAGCCAAATCCGTCCAGTAGTTTTTGCGTGAAGGAGTAACAAACAAACACACACACACACACACACACACACACACATACAAACTTTCGCCTTTATAATATTAAGTGTGATTAGTGTGATGATGTTGCGGATAGTTTGTCTGAATTCGCTCTGACAGCATCGATGTCTGTGGCCCAGTGCAGCGTCGAGCGCGAGCGGGAAAGGGGTCAGGGCGGCGGATAGAGAGTTGCAGCGCTGCGGCGGGCGGCGTGACGTCACGCGCGGAAGTAGCGCGCCGCACTGCATTCACGCCGCGCTCGCTGCGTTCCAACCTTGCTCACGTTATTTGATTTAAAATATCCCACTGTATATTTTATACGTGACACACTTTGAGATACACCTTCGGGAATCATATTTTCATGTTTATATTTAACGTGTTGGATGAGTAATTTGACAAAATATTATATAAAACTGGTTTTGCAGGTTATGACACACGAAGTCCAAATTAGTTTAGTTTAAACAAAAGAAACATTCTTAAGGTTGCTTTTTCAATGGCCAGATAGATTCCACAACTGGACATAGATCTTTTGTATGGAATTCCTTGCGCGCCGCCTGAACCCAGCGATGCCCTGTGACTCGCTAATATGTATGTATATGCTAATATGATATACTGTATGTTTCATACATGACACAATTTAAGATACCCCTTTGGGAATCATATTTTCATGTTTACATAACGTGTTTTTAAACAAAACATTTTTTTCTATTTGAAATTGGAGTGAATTCAATTTTTGTAATTGACATCGCTCGTCGCAAATAAAATATTTCTGCAATTGATTTGTAGTTTCATCAGCATCAGACCAACAGAATCCTTACCTATTGCATTAGTTGAAAAATAAAAAAACACCCGTAGTAAAAAACTCTTTACTACGAAACTAAATAAAGAAGTAACTAAGTTATTTATTTGTTTGACTGTATAGATTTTGTACCTCGTTGAATCAGGAATCAGGATTTTGAAAGTTAAATGAATATGAAAAGTCGAAAAAAAAACAATTGGGTAGGATATTTCGTGATTTAACGACATAGCATAATTTAAATAACAGGTAGGTACATAGCACAAGTAATATGATAATTTTGAATTATCGAAATTCTCAACAGTCTACCATGACTCATGAGGTACAGCCCGCTGACAGACAGAAGGACGGACAGCAAAGAAATAGAATAGCGTAAAAAAAATCCCGTTGGTACCCACGGTTACGGAACCCTAAAAATAAGGAATAACAAACTAAAAGAGCTGTTAACATAAACACAACAAAAGTGCCCTAGTAATTAAAACACTTGCCTTAATCTGCGGGCAAAAACAGTAAACAGTAGCTATAAACAAATTAGTGGGACGTTATAAGGTTTTTATTGCAACCGTTAAATACACCGACGATCTTCATAATGGCCGGCGTCAGAAGACAAGCGTCCATTGCAGGATGTAAGTAAGTAGGTAAGTTTATTTATTCATGCTAATGAATTTGTAAAAAACCACACAAATGTTTTAAAAATACCTACTCAATAACTAAACAGTGATTTGGATGACATTTTCGTTATATAATTTTTATATTCATTCATGTTTTTTAAATTCATTTATGTATTTTAGTATTTATAGTATTTGTAAAAAAATTGTGTGGTTTTTTACATGAAATTAACAAATGTAGCGTCATAGACATTTGAAATAATTTGACGTTTTTAGCTAAATCGATGATTTAAAATGGTTATCAAACTAAAAACTAACAACGGTTACGATATTTGGAAGGCCGTCTATTTAATAATTCCTAAGAAATAATTTATTTTTTACATAGGCATCATCCGAATTTGGGCATTTGCGTGTGTGGTAGATCTGACAATGGAGATGATGGATTTTAGAATGGATAGATAGATAAATAGATAGATATATAGATAGATAGATAGATAGAGAGATGGATAGAGAGATAGATAGATAGATAGATAGAAAATCTTATTGCATGCAAAACATGAAATGAATGGAGTGTTCTTTGGACAATTTTCTGAATAGCAAATGGTATTTTACCAAGAATAATAGCTTCAAGCAGGATCTTAGAGCTTTTAAGTTTAAGAAAACATAATGTTCACAAGCGGGATAAGTAAAACCTTCAGAAAACTAAACTTCGAAGGAAAGAGACGAATTCAGAGATCAGAAGTAGGATTATTAATGGCCAATAGAATTTCACGCAGACTTAGAATGTGGACTACAATTTCAGCTCTTAGCGATTACCAAGGGGCCAAAAGTAGGTTATAGGTACCTATAAACAAATTTGTTGGCTATTATAAGGTTGGCCGCTGCCATTAAGACTATTAAAACATTACCTTATTTTGTAATAGCCACTCAGTTTCAGGCATTTTCATGTCTCTTAGGACTCAGCGTGCAACGTAAAATTAAGTGAAAAGCTCTTTTAAAGCTTGCTAATTAACTAACTAATCTACTGGTTGGACAGATTTTCAAAATAATCAGTTAAAATGTCCTTGTTTATATAAAGCATTTATACTAAGCTATATAAATGAGTATAATGTTTAAATGGATATGTGATACATTTTAGAATTTAAGTTATAAATTGGTATCGGATTTGTTGCACACGAAATACTCTTCATTTAGAGAACGGATTGGATATGTCCATCAGAATTAGTTTATTAGTTTCATCAGGATTGAATTTAAAAGTTCAAGCTCTTGATAACACGTTGTCGGTAGGAAGTATGTTTGTTTGTCTGTTCGATAAAATTTAGCAATCGATTTTAAACTAACTATTCGATGAGCTAGAGGCTTCTTTTAAACATAGTTGGAAGTTGGAACTGAATGGTAATGCAATATTATTTCCTAGTAACGATTTCTCAGGTCAATCCATTGCTCCGTTGCGGCGTGATTGAAGAACAAACTAATTGGCAAACACACTAATTAAACCTACACTATTCGAATTCCAAGCCGCGAAAATAATTTATTCAAATGACAGATTTACGCATAGAAGTTAAGCCTTAGTTATTAACCTTAGGCTAATTATTCAACTATTTTGTTTAAGTAGGTATCAAGTTAATAAAGCAAAAACAAGTCAAACCAATCAGCGTCGCGCGATGTAATCTCCGAGACGACAGGGGAATAGGAGAGGCTAACAAGATTTGGTAGTCATACAACGATCTAATTGATCGTCCATTGCATTTCGGAGTGGCCAATCGAAGATGGCAAAGTTTTAATTAAAATGAATCGACACAGTTCAAACTCCAAGCAGACTAATTGATTCGGAATAGACGATTAGTTTTATCGTTATTATGATTTCTCTGGGCACTTGTTATGCAAATTGCTTCTGGGTGATAACTGCTGTGATAGAAATCTGTGTAGTGAAAGCTGATTGAGAAATAGTGGCAAATTATAACAGATAATAATTAACAAGTGTAAATTAAAAATTTATAACACCCCCGACAAGTGAAGGTTACAGTAATAACTAGAAAAGAGCTGATAACTTTCAAACGGCTGAACCGACTTTCTTGAATTATGGCTAAGAACTCTCGATCAAGCCACCTTTCAAACAAAAAAAAAAACAAAATTAAAATCGGCTCATTAGTTTAGGAGCTACGATGCCACAGACAGATACACAGATACACACATACACACGTCAAACTTATAACACCCCTCTTTTTTGGTCGGGGGTTAAAAATATATAAGAAACGTGACTGCCCTGCCATTTTATTATTATTTTTTGTCAAAAAATTATAGCCGGTAGGTATCACTCGAGATTAGTATAAGGATTTTAACGATACACCTTACATCCAAATCTCTTCAGGCTTTTAGAAGTTATGATGGACAAACATACAAACATACATTCATACAAACTTTCGCCTTGATAAAAGGTTCTCAATCTTTTATGGTATATATGGTATATGGTATGGCCATAGTTGTAGAGTAGGTAAAAAAGAGGCGTATACCAGGCCTTTAAAACAAACTACACCATTACAGTAATTCAATAGAACGGGCCTGCAAACTTTATATTCAGAGTTAATAATACGTTTAACTTCGGAGTTTGTCGCTTATTTAATTTTAGTTCAACTGTGAACCGTGTTTTTAGTTTATTAAATCAGTTTGTAAATACTGAAGAGCTTAGTCAAGTTAGGTAGGGTGCTGCGGTACCTTACTCGATCTAGGTTAGACTTTCTTCGTCTTTTATTGTGACTAATTCACGGGTGGACTACACAAATTTCAGACCCTTATTTAATTTTACCCCCTTGAGAGTTGAATTTTGAAAAATCCCTTCTTTCAGCTGTTTGCGTCATATTAGCTAAAAAAAATCAGCCCAGTCCCGTCTTTGAGCGTTGATATCAGTCAGTTGGTCAGTCTATCAGTCCTTTTCCAGAAGAAGTCGTGGGCATAAACTAGTATCATCATAATATTAAGATTCTTATTATTCGCTGTCAAAAATTTTAAGACGACTGAACCAGTGATAAAAATTGCATCAACTTATATCTTACAAATGTACGGTAACCATAGAGCTGCACAATTCCTTTCAATCAGAACGCCCCTTATATCCCTTACGAATGCAGCAATAAAATCGCTTGTAAAATATATATCGTAAGATGAGTAAGCTCTGACGAAATGCCTCGGTGCGCTTTAAGCCGATTTGGAATAGATTTCACGATAATACATTTTGTTGTGATGAAAACTACTTATTCTTGAATAGTTTTTGGAGTCAATAATAGTGAATTTTGTTTTAGTTATAGACTAAAGGCCAAATTTTAACTTCTAAAGCCGGTCTCCCATCCAGTTACTGATGTGAGTTATTGTTGCTTAACCAGTGTGATCGACTGATACAACTAGGCCACACGTCCCCCAGGCGATAGACATTTTGTCCACGGCTGGACAAAGGTCTTTTGTAGAGACTGCCACCCATCACAGTCTTGCATTGCCGTCATCCAGCGGTTTCTGGGACTCATTTGATGTCGTCTGTCCATCAAGTGGGGTACCAATGCTACGTTTTCCGGTACGACTGTACAAGGTTGCCATTCCAATACCTCGGGGTCCTAACGTCTGTTAATTGGTACTTTGCCACTTTATCTTCACAATCCGTTGGCGATGTCAGCTGCGGATCTTCTCATTTCTGATTTGATCACTCAGAAAAACTCTGAGATAGCAAACGACGAAAAAAAATTAGTATGATACATCCAAACCAAACTAAGCAAGGGTAATCGTGTGTGTGTTATGATGTCCTAGCTTGAATTGATTTGTTTTAAGACATATCTATGGTTTTAAGATACATTTTCAATGAATTTTGCCCCACAAAATCTATCGAATATTTGTCCTACAAAATTTGTAAATACATAATATTAAATTGGACGTAATATATCTTCCATTTATTTAACTCCGCAAGTAAACAAGTTAGCCCTTGACTGCGATATCACCTGGTGGTAAGTGAAAATGCAGTCTAAGATGGTAGCGGGCTACCCTGAATGGGGTGTGGCAGTTTCAAAGCGCATATCTGTGGTCAATTTCTACGCGGCATCGCTCCGGAACGCTAAATCGCTTGGCGGCACGGCTTTGCCGAAAGGATGGTAGCTAGCCTCGGACCAGACAAATCTATTTTAAAACTTAACATGGTTAAAACAATCTACCTTTGGACGCGTTATGCCTATGTTTGTTACTATAATCGTTCTCTCCAGAACATTTGAACCCCTCATTGAAGGCACTCAAACTAAACTTGGCAACGACGGATAGTAATTTAAGCGTTTAGCCGTAATCTGAGGGCAAATATCGCCAATAAACAAATTAGCTGCTCGCTAGATGGTTTTAATGGTAGTTATTAAACGCAGTGAGGTATAGTTTATAATCGGTCGGTGGGAATGCTCTTGAGGATTCCACGAGGAGTTAGTTACTTGTTCCGTTTAAGGTCAGAGCTTCGTAACTTTTTGAGTAAAGGAAACTTACTGGATAATACGGCGATAAATGACAAAATAATTTACCTGTAGGAAAATCAATTACAATGAATGCTACTTTTTAACCCCCGACCCAAAAAGAGGGGTGTTATAAGTTTGACGTGTGTATCTGTGGCATCGTAGCTCCTAAACTAATGAACCGATTTTAATTTAGTTTTTTTTGTTTGAAAGGTGGCTTGATCGAGAGTGTTCTTAGCTATAATCCAAGAAAATACGGTTCAGCCGTTTGAAAGTTATCAGCTCTTTTCTAGTTACTGTACTGTAAATTTTTAACTTACACTTGTTAATGTTCTGTACTCAAAGGATTAAAACGGAGCTGTTTGTCTGTCTGTCCGTCTGTCTGCGTGTCACAGCTCTAGCTCGTAGACGAAATGATTTAGAAACCTCAAGTTTTGGTATTTGGAGTAAAATGTTAATCCAAAACCAAACACCTATTGAATTAGAAATTCAATTAAATTATTTTTCAGGGGGAGCTTTAGTTTATGTAATTAGATATCACAATTACATATATTATTTCACTTCTATCTCACAATAATTGTCAATCAAAAATTTACAATAGTATTTTGATAAACTGAGTGCGAAACTTAATTTATTTTAAAGGTAGGCAGTTCCTTTCATCTCTCTGGGCTGGCTTCAAATAATAAAGATAGGCACATAAAATATGCTCTTAAAAATAACGATTCCTCAACTTCTTTAATTTCGATAAAACCTAATATGCCCCTAAGTAAATTTCGATCGCAGACGAACCATGAATTCAGACAAACTACATTACCTACATTTTACTTTTATAGCAACGGCTAATGGAAAATAAGATTTCATTTTACGATCCAATCCGGTAATCGGTCCATGATTTACGTACGTCGAACTAAAAACCCAAAATAGACACATTTATCTTAAAAGGTGTCTGAAAGATAAAAAATGCCTCTTGAATATGAATTTCGTTTTTTTTTTCTTTTTAAATATCTTTCTAGGTATCCTACTTATATTATAACCACGACAGTGTCTGTTTGTTGCTTAGTCCTTCAATCATGCTGCAAGAAAGCAACGGACTGACCTAATAATTTGCATGGATACAGTTAAACACCTGAATAATCCAGAGTTCCCGGGGAATTTTCAACAACTACTTACATAAATCCACGCGGATGAAGTCGCGGGCGTTATTATTATCGTTAAAGTAGTTAAATAAGGACTTAGATAGAATCTGGTTTTTTTTTTTTATTCTCTATAGGTAAGCGCTTGACCACAATCACACCTGATGGAAAGTGATGATGTGGTCTAAGATGGGACGCGTTTACCTAGAAGGTGCCTATTCACTCCTGTTTTAAAGATACCCGGATTGTAATTGGTAGGAAACACAGATCGCGGAAGAGTATTCCAAACCTTCCACCATTTTCAAGTTCCAAGTGCGTGGCAGGAAATAGCCTAAATGATAATGCGGATGTTTTACTCATTAATAAAAACTAAATACCTTTCCACGTCACATGACGCAACAAAAAGCAAAAACTAATGATTCCGCAAACATTTTTATCAACCTGGGGACACTTAAATTAGTAAAGTTTTAAAAATAAATTTTTCTTCGTTAAGAAAACCGCTTGACCTAGTTACTTACTCTGATAACCGCACGGCAATTTGAAAATAAATTTTAAAATTCACATTTTTCTCCAAATAAAACTGATAAAAACATACATATTTATGTCTGGAGCTTTTTTTAAAATTGAACCCGATCCAAAAATGCAAATGGGATGTCAAATTTTTATCACTTGTAATAATCTACGTCGGTTGAGCTGAAATATGAACTTGTGGCATGCAGTGGCATCTATCGGAGATTTACTGAACTACGCCAGGACTTTAGAGTTCAGACCAGACATCCAACGAACACCATAGAAGTTGATTCCTGACCAGAATTCTGAACGAATACATAGTTTAGGAATGTGACACGCAAGCCAGTGAACTAATACCCAAGCTACGTTAATCTGCAAAGCCGTGCCGCCATGCGATTTAGCGTACCGGTACGACGCCGTGTAGAAACCGATAAGGGGTGGGTATGGGTGTAAAAAACCGCCACACCCCTTCCTTGACAAGCCCACTACAATCTTAAACTACATCAGCACTTATCATCAGGTGAGATCGCAATCAGGTGATCACTTGCATTGGAATGGAAAAAAATCCTAATTACTCCCGCTTCAGCAAGGCGCGGGGCAACTGCTTATACACCAATATTATGCCATAGCATAATATTATTGTAAATTGAAAAGAGCAAGCGCTGAGTTTCTTGCTGGTTCTTCTCGGGAGGAATAGTATTCCAAACCAGTGGTAAATTATTTTGACGATACCAAAGTACCTACTAGAATAGAAATCTATTCTATTCTATTATATAAAACATTACAATTAATACCTTTCCGACTTCCCTGAGGCGGAGCGTAGAAGTTGCGAGCCCATTACATTTCTCGTTTGCCTATCGTGTAAATCGCCAATTTTTTGTAACTGAGAATGTTTTGTCGTACAAAAGTTATATTAATGTAAATATATTGAAAGGCTACTGTAAGAAAAGAATACCTACTTATGTCCTTGAATTTCTCCCTTAGGGAATCGTGTGGTTTTAAATCATAAATTTCACTTATTACCCTTTTTTGTAATACTTCAAAAAACCATATCTGTCGCAAATACGATGCATAGAGTGAACCCCGTGAAAACAGCTATCTTCTAGGTCTAGTAGTTCCTCAACAAACGAATGCTTATTTTGTGTGGTGTGCACTGTATAGAGTAGACTGTAAAGTGTAGAGGCATATACAGCGATGTGTCATTGACCCCATTTCTCACTATCGCAGAAACAGCTCGTTTTGTTTCCTCCGGGCCAAAGCACTCTGCCACTGCAGCTTCATTAATATTAAATTCCTGGTTTTAATTTAATTCCTGACTACCTTTTTCAGAAATTAAACTAGAAAATTACTCTTTTTAAAACCATTATTTGTTTTACTTGTTCGTATGTCGTTATTCAGAACTCGTTGAACTCCACCACTGGGGTCTCTCTGTGCCAATCCCAAGCCTGGGTACATGAGACATGGTCACTAACTATGGGCTTCATAAGTAAGCTCACAGCTTACTTATGCGGGCGATAGAGAGAACTATGCTTAAGATTCTGAGATGATGAGACGTGATCAAATCAGTTTTACGTCTTTATAATGTCAAAATTGTAAGTTACCTCTTTACAATATTAGTATAAATGTTAATGGCATTAACTAAGATCGATGGCTTATCGTGCTCTCCGAGGCACGTTAGAACGGTAATGGAAACATTCGAACCTCCGAAGTCGGTCACCCATCCAGTGCCGACTTAGGGCAACGTTGCTTAACAAGCACAATCGATTCACATACGGTGTCGCAACTAGGGCACACCACCTCAAAATTAATACGACACGTATAACATAACCAAAAACCCTGTGACCGGCTGTTTCAGTGCTACGGTGCTACGAGGACGCTACGTGACTACGAATTTGCTACGAGCGTACGGTGATGAATGTTCTAATTGGAATGCATACAAGTGTAAATTAAAAATTTATAACACCCCCGACGATCCAAAGTATTTGAGTTTTCCAAAACATCATTTTCAAATAAATAATTATGTATTTAGGCAACGTCCATCTTGACAGCTTGACATTTGTCTATTGACATAATATTATGAACCTAACGGTTATCTAACCTTCTTTTGTACAAGAAAACTAGAAAAGAGCTGATAACTCTTAAACGGCTGAACCAATTTTTTCAGATTATAGCTAAGAACACTCTCGATCAAGCCACCTTTCAAACAAAAAAAACTAAATTAAAATCGGTTCATTCGTTTAGGCGCTACGATGCCACAGACAGATACACAGATACACAGACACACAGATACACACGTCAAACTTATAACACCCCTCTTTTTGGGTCGGGGGTTAAAAACTGAAAACCGCGGAACTCCCAGTGATCCCGGGACTCTAGTGCTATATTTTAACTTATCTAACGTTACATAAGTATAAATCTATCATTTAATATGGATGGGCCTATGGGCTATCGTATAACGATATTGGACATTGGCCTTTGAAAAAAAGAAAAAGTTGAATTAAAGAAATGGTCTATCTCGTCTCATTCCCGGTTCGAAACCATCTTCAGCGATCTATCTGCTGGTGTCACACTAACACGTATCGCGAATTGCGAACCATTTGTCATTCATTTATAAAATGATATGAGATGTTATTATTATTTCATTGACTAAATAGGTATGATTCTTGTAAGAAATGTTAACAATATTTATGTTCAATTTATTCTTGACTGTGTTGGTTGGTAGCGGCCAAAACCTAAAGCACATGTTCGGTTCGAATAATTTGACGAAAGTCCTGAGAACCGCGTGGCCACTCTGTTCGTATCATACTCATACGTAATCAACGCTGTTGAGTATTGACAGTTAGCAGTCAGAACCGCACATGTTAGGTTCGAATAATTTGACGAATGACCTAATTAGAGTGCTCAGAACTGCGACCTGAGAACCGCGAGGCTGCGTACAATTCCCACGCTGCAATGTTCCTATGATACAAGCACACCTATATCCTCTTTAAAGCTAATACGAGATGATTGTTATTTTGTAGTCTAGTGATATTTTTTGTGAGAAGTTATAACAATATGGTTGGTTTCGTCTTGAACAAAAAACAGCGTTGAAAAAGCCCACCTTCTATCATTCGATGAACAAAACTCTCATCTCATTACCTGATTACATCTTATTTATCTGATACCTGGTCGTCTCACAATCATACGTACAGATCAACGTTGTTGAATCGTCAGGTTATAGCAGACAGAACCTGGTACACATGGTCGGTTCGAATAATTTGACGAATGACCTAATTAGAGTCCATGAAATTAAGAACCGCGTGGCTGCGTAACAAATCTCATGTTCCTACACAACTACTGTGACATGATTATTTAGGGATAGTTTATGTGAGAAATGATGATACTGGTACTAATTATATCGGTGCGGCTCCTGAAAATCAGCATTAAAAAAGCAGCGCTGGTTTTTGTATTCGTTGTGAAAACTGTCATCTCATCTCATTCCCGGCCGAAAACAATCTCTACCTGCTCGTGACACACTCATACGTAATCAACGCTGTTGAGTGTCGATTGATTAGCGGCTAGGCCAGCTAAACTGGTGGTAGGGGATACTAACCGAAAGCACAAGACGCCGTCGGGGCTAGCGTCCACACCACACAACACTCACACCGCGCGTCGAGGCGGGTCGCGCGTGCACGCGTCACGCACCATGGCCGTGCCCGTGCCGGCAGCTATCGACCGTGCGCCGGCCCGCGCCGCCCAGCGACTGACGCGGGAGCGATGCGCGCGCACGCACACCCCGACACACAATCACACAACCTCCCCGCCTCCCCGCACCGACCCCGGCACCCGCACCGCACCCCGCCCGCCCCGGGCCCAGCAAACAGCACCCCCGTTTTCACGAGTTTCCACAACCTTTCAAACCTTTCTGCCAGCCGAACCTAACCCCTATCTGAACACAACGAGGAGCCAAAATTTTGCCACAACTGATTATGTATCATTTCGAAATATACGCTACAAATCACAATTATATGCCTAAATTAACGATGTAGAGTAGCAACAGCTGTGGGCTGTGGTTGATTAAAACACGCGAGATAGGACAACAATCAATCAATCAAAAAATACTGAAACTAACCTAATATTTTACAAAATGGTGATGAATTCACCCTGAAATGGAAGATGGTACAACATGCCGTAGCAGTTTCACCAGCAGCTTTTTTAATTGCTAACGGACTAGTTTACAGATATACACACAAGGTCCCCGAGTTTTCAGCAACCGAACGTCACGTGAGGCCCAGGAGGCCTCTCGTGTTTATTTTCGGCGGGCGAGGCACTCCGCGTGCCGACCGTTGCCATGCCAACGCGCCCCAGACGCGGGCGAAGCTGGCCGATAGCTCACGGAAACACCCGAGCGAATGCCCTGAAAAACCTAGCCGGTTTCGGAATAAATGCGAGGCTATATTGCTCCATTTTGTATTCTCGTGCTTTTAATAGAATCTTAGGCGTGTTTTGTTGAAAAAGTGATTTTCGATCTGCATTTTCTACTTAGATTTATATATTTGATAATAGAAAAAAGGAATGAGGATAATTTTCCAAGCTAACGTTAACTCTCCGTCACTTGCTCCATACAAACGTGTGTAGTTTTGTTCTCATTTGAATACTAACCAATCAAACTCGATGCAATTTTATAATCACGTACTAGAAGTAATATTTGTGTTTGTTCATCCTTCAATGATGTCGCAACGAAGCAACGGATCGACGTAAATTTAACCTAATAAGCTTTTTATATCGGAAAGCCAAAGAATTCCCACGAGATTTTTACAAATCTAAATCAATGTGAGCTAACTCGCTGGCACCAGCTAGTACTTTATAAAAGTCTTCAATGGTTACAGACCTGCATACGTAAAATATAACGAACTAAAGCAGAAGTTCTATTTTGAGCTCAAAAAAACCTTGACACATTTACTAGTATGCTTAGTATGAGGTTTCACATCGAACCGACGTTGATAGACGTCGACGGACTTCAGTGTTAAAGTATGGTTAAAGTAAAATGGACCGCAAATGCCAAGTAGTCTAAATATCTACAACCAGCACTCCAAACGGAAAACTTATGAAATTAAAATCAGTAGTATTGAAACAATGTGAATTGCTACTTCGCACTTGTTAGCTTCGCAATCTTTGAGCTATGTTGGTTTCTCAGGCTTTTCACATTTCTGATTTAATCGCGTAGACAAACTCCAAGCATAACTCTGTCCATCGCCCGCCGAGTGACGGAGCATGAGCTTAGTTTATGTGAAAAACTATGATATTGGATAGTAAATAAGTCTGTGCGGGTCCTGAAAAAATCGCATTAAAAAAGCTGCGCTGTCATGAGCTTAGTCTCGGAGCCATATGATGTCAACACTAGTAACATGCACTGTTCAAAGACTTTGGTCTTCAAGTACTGAGGAACTTTGGATGAGAAGACTTCTCGAAGCTTCCAGCCGAGTTGGATTCGTAAAGTAACTTATCAATTGGTGAGATGGAAAATCTCGTACTAAGCACACTGGTTTAGCTGTACAGTGCGACGCAATTATTCATCCTGTGCTAATAGGCGCACTGCATGCTACTGCTTAGTGCCATTGTCTAGATAAGTCTGTTTGTGACCTAAAGCTGGACTAAATATTAAGGCACTTATCCCCCCGCACCGAGGACGAGCGAGTAGCTATCGACTATTTTCTCGCTCAAGAAACGCACAATTGATGTATTACCGTGTCTACATAACAAGTGTAGTTCTACGGATACTCTACGGTTTCGTAGCGCTACAAATACTCTACAGTTCCGTAGATGGGTCTACGGGTTCTTGCTCTACAGTTTTGTCACTCTACGACTTCGTAGCTTTACGGTCTCATAGTTCTACGGTTTCTATAAAAACCAGCCAAGTGCGAGTCAGACTCGCGCACCGAGGATTCCGTACTCGGGTATATATTCCGATATTTTGCAGTTTCCAAAAAAGGAATTTTTGGAAACCTAAATCCACGCGGATGAAGTCGCGGGCATCATCTAGTGAACAACAATAGCAAGCTGAGGCCTAAGTAAACTTGTACAACAGTCAGGTTTTGCGGGACATTGCTCTCCTAGTAGTGCGACAGCTCTCTGATAAATAACCATGGCAGAAATGTTTTTAATTTCATATGGCATTTCGTGGCAATTTCACATGTAGGTACACTAAAATTCTAGGAAACGTGCGCCATCGCTAGTTAGTGTAAACTAGAATGACGTACGAGTAACTTGATTTCTAAATAAATCAAGCAAAATAAGCTACCATATTCATATTGGAAAAAGCATTTGTATCTGGATTTGTTTATTAAGTAACTAAGTAAACTCTGTTATATGATGATATTTTAATCTCAAAGCTAAATAATTCACAAAATAGTGCTATCCTGTTGTAGCACTATAAGTGTGGCACCAAAAGAATAACACTATACCGCTTATGCTATGTTTAGATTTAAGACTCTACCACCGGTTATGAAAGAAGATTCTACAGAAAAGAGCCAGCAAGTAATCCAGTAGTTATTATTTTGTGCCAAATGACAAAAAAACGATACAATAATTTAAATTAGGTTCATATTATTATGTATGGGTTTGCCTGGAAGAGATCACTGTAGTGTGTCATGTATTTATTCTTTATGAAATTATAGTTAGAAATAACCTAGGGAAATAACGGTGTTAAAATAAACAAATAGATGAATGAATGATGCCTTCGATTCAGATCTTTAAAAATCCCGATCTTTAAAAAATTCCGGGATAAAATGTATCGTATTTATTATAATAATTCAGGTTATTAGCTAACTAACATCTTCATTTAAAATTTCAGCCAAATCGGTTCACTTATTGGGAAGGTGTAACAAACATCCACCAATTCTTTGTTTTTCATCCGCTGTACGTAATCTCATCTAATACCGCGTGTTTTCTCTATATCTGATGTCGGGTCGGATAGTATAAAAGCGTATAAAAATATTTTTAAACGAGTTTTTCTTGTGTCTATGGTTTGTTGTCAAATGTCAGTGTCGGTTGGTTGTCAAATTGTGTATTTAAGGTTATGTTATTTTGTAATTTGTATTCCCTAAAATGTTTTATTAAAAATTATTAAGATTTACGGATATAAAAATGATCAGGGCCGGCTTACAACGTCTCGCTAGTGTATTCAGTAGTCAAGGTATGGAAATAAAAAGCAATTAGTACCATAGGTGCATTCGGTTCTAATTTAAAAATCTTTTCAGTAAATTATATATATTTTTAACTGTTGTTTGTTTTTTGTTTCAGGTGGAATCCTCTCTCGATTTATAACACACAATGCGCCAGCCCAGACCCAACCGGCTGCAGACACAACAAAGGACGTAATAGCAACATGTAACAAACTAATTGAAGAAAAATCTCATCGCAATTTCGCCATAGTGCATTTACTTGGTAAACAGTGGCGTGTCACAGACGGTGATTTACTAGTGGTAGAAGGTTATTGGCCACCAAACATTGGCGACAAAATAACATTGGACAAAGTATTGCTAGCTGCTTCCAAAGATTTTTCTTTAATCGGCCGACCAATAGTCCAACCAGGCCTTGTAACAGTAACTGCAACAATTATATCAAAGGGCCTTTCACACACAAGAACACATTTCAAGAAGAAAAGAAGGAAGCAGTTCATGAGGATCAATTTTCAGAGAGCGCAGCAAACTATTTTGAGAATTAACTCTGTAGAAATACAAAATAAGTTAAATGAAGCTCCCAAGAATGTATTTTAGGTTGTAACTTAGTGCAAGTAGTTTTAATAAAATATCTTATACAGAAACCAGTTGTTTTATTATACTTTTCAATAAATAATTTATAATTGGAATAAATCTTAATAGTAAAATTTAGTTTAAAATTTAGATTGAAATACTTAAACATTTTTTTAAACATTAGTATTACTACATATTATTACCTATTAATCACATAATTTAGATTCACATAGCCTTTTTTAAAACATTATTATTCTTACATAATACCTATTATTTATTAGTCAATACACAAACGTTAAAATGTATTTTGTTTCTAAATTTTATTTGAAAAAATTTATAAAGATGTATGTCAACTTTGAAACTTAACATTATCACAGTATTCTTGAAAACTATTTTTATGGGATCCTTTTAAAAATCTTTTCATGCCTTTAAATAAATAAAATAATTTTCTGTTTTCCAATAAACCAGACAGTGTAGTGATGAACAGATCATAATTTTCTTCTTTTTTATATGAAGAAACTGCTGATTGAAATTTCTTATAGTTGTCTTGACCCAAAAATGTTTTCACTTCTTTAACAAAATCTATCAGAGATGTTGGAGCTACCCTTTCCTCAACTGCATCCACATTTTTTTCAGTATTGTTCAAACTTTCTTCAAATCCAAAAGGTTTGATTTTTAACTTCTTTTTCTTTGGCACTGTAGTGATGTTAGATTCTTCTGCATTTCTCTTATCTATTGTAACCACTGATTGTGTTGCTATTGGTTTAGAATTATTGCTATAATAGCTGTCTAATGCACTAAAAAGATCCTTTGTTTCTTTAGGCCTAAACTCATTAACATAAGATGATGACTGTGCATTCTTATAAAAGTCCATTGAGAAATCTGCATACACTTCATTAGAGTTTGGGTACTGATTGACAGACTTTTCACTTGAACTTTTATTAATTTTTCTCACATTTGCTGTTGGGAATGAAACTCCTGTTAAACTAGCAGTACTGCTTTCATTGTAGTTGGTATTTGTTTCATGTGGCATTAAAGGTTTTAGTTTAGGAGCTGGCAAAGATGTTTCAGCAGTTTTAAAAAACCTGCAAATTTCCCCGACTGTCTCACCAAACTTGTTGGAAAGGTTAATGTAGTCCTTCAACCAGGCAGATAAATGACCCTTCAATTTTGGATTATTGAACCTAGTGTCACAGAGTAGAATGGCTCCATAGTCGTTCTGATGCCTGATAACTCGTCCTATAGCTTGATTCACTGCTCTAGTGGCTTCTAAGGAATACCATTCATCACCAGACAAATATTCCTTTTGTGTAGCTCTAACCTCTTCAAGATACTTCTTCTTCAATATTATTCTTGGATCTTTAAGAGGAGGGAATGGCAACCCTGTTATAATCACAGCCCTTCCATTCATATCAGCAAAATCTAAGCCTTCTGACACTTTGCCTCTACATACTGCCACGAAACAAGCCCCTTTAGTACTTGGATCACTTATGTTGCTGTAATAATCATTTATGATAGTATTAAAAGTGTCTTTTCTCTGTGGCTCTACAAATATTGGCTTTATCTTGCAAATGCTCGACCAGATACCCTCAGCCTGCCACATTTCTTGACATTTGGTCATAATAGGGTACGATGGGAAGAAGACCAATAAGCCATCAGGTATAACTCTGGCAAAACTTAGGATAGTTCTACCCAAAGAGGAAATGTATTTAGGATTGTCCCGGTTTTGATAATTTGAATTCAATGGGACACCATCTGGACCTTGACTTATAATCTTGACATAGATCTGGTTCGATTTAACGATATGTGGGTTTTCTAGCTGCACACCAATTGGAATGCCTAACTCTGATATCAAAGGTTTTAGAGGAGCCAAAGTACCACTAGTTAAAATAATACTTCTGACATTTTGATCTAGCAATAGTTTCATGCCAAAACCTGGACTGAAGCACCAGTAACTTAATACTCTTTCAGCTGATTTACTACTTGCTGTTTTGAGTGCACCCCAGCCATCTGTCTTTTTGTTATTCTTCTTATCTTCTATTTGAATATGAACCTTGTAACATAGCTTTACTCTTTCTTTATAAGTATGTGTAGTGCCACTAAATACTACATTCAATAGATCAACAATCTTTTGTAATCCATTCCCTTTCCTCTGGAATGGAGATGCACTTGCTGTGGACAGGTATTGAATAAGATTTTCTATCAAAGTAATCACAGACATCTGGTTATGATCCCTAATTTCTGCTTTAGCGAGGAGCTCAAATATAAAACCACCAGGAAATGTGATGCCTTCTGTACCCACATTTATTTCATCTATAGCTTTTTCAAGAGTCAGCATCATTTCTTTCAATATGCATAAGTCATCACAGGTAAAGTCTTTAGGCTGATTAGTATCCAGGGTTGCATCCATCTGTTCATCGGCCCCATCAACAAATGATTTCATGACATGAGTTATTTCATCAATACACAATGCAACGTCAGTTGTTCTTATTTGTAAGGAAGCTGACTCCTCACACATTTTCTCTACATTATGTGCCTCGTCAAGTATAACTATGTTATTCAAAAGTTCAACTCCATTTGCTTTTCTCGATTTTGGATCTAATAAATAATTGTAAGGCATAAAAACTATATCAGCTTCTTGTTTGAGCTCTTTAGACAAATAATATGGACAGCATTTTAATTTCTTCCCTGCATTAACTAAATCTTCTATATCTAGAATCTCATCACCTTTTACGGATCTGTCATCCTTTTTAGATTCTACGTTGTTGTAAAAATGACAAGTACGAGATTTCACTTTTAACTGGCACATGTGTACTTTATTCATATTGTTGGTTTCTTTAGACACTTCCGGGTGAATACACATCTGGTCTCTGGAACCCAGCACTGATGCTTTAACATGTCTATAGCTGGATCTTTTTAATTCTTGCATAGCTTGAGTGAGCTGAGAATGTGTCCGCGAAGAATAAATAATTTTTGGCATACCCCAAGTCGTATTATCCTTCCCTTTTCCCGCACTCGCTTTATTGAGGTTGTCCCGAAGATTCCCACTAAGACCGCTATGCTCAGAGAAGTTCCCCAGCTGAGCATTCATCTGTAACTGCGCCTTCTTCACCAATAACCACGCCAGCGAGGAGCACAGCAAGCTGAGGGTCTTCCCGGTTCCCGTTGGTGACTCCAGTAACGCATTTGTGTTATTTTGTAAGCTCTCAATCACTTTTTCCATGTACACCTTTTGTACATTGTATGGCTCGAAAGGGAAATTCACTGGAATGCCATGTATCATAATTTCCGGCATATTAATTTAAAATAAATCCTTTTTTCAATAAAATTAAAGTCCATAAAATGCAATTATTATTTTGACCACAGACCAGCTGTTGTTTTTTTGACTGATCGATTTCCCGCCGAAATCTACAGATAAAGTATTAAATCTATCTTTCAAAAAAAAAAAAGGTCTTAATGTGTGGTCACGGCCTTAGTTACTCTGGCTATGTTGGTAACTTTTTAATCTTTTGTCTATGGTTTCTAAAAAATTTGACAAGCAGAGCAGAGAATGTCAAAAACATAACCTAAAAAGTTAAAAATTGTCAACAAACAACAAAACAAGAACATAGTCTCACAAACAGTGCAATAATTATAAATCTATAAAATAAAATATGAAAATATCAGTGGATCAAGTGTACACATCAGCAGCTTGCAACCGATCCCCAGAAATAGCGGATTGGAACAACGCTGGTCTTATATGTTTCGGCGCTTGCAATGCAGTGGTTATTTACGACACGGTAAATCATGTTTTTTTTTAAATATTATTAAAGCACTCAACGTGTGTAGACTAAAGTGCAAATATTTAAATTTGCTTGTAATATTCGTATGGACAATAATATATAAGCACATAAATACATTTTTATTTATTTATTTATTTAATGACCCTGGATACATAAACCATACATAAACATATACTTCATAAAATATCCTTTTTTTCAGAACGCCAAAGGCAAAGACCCACTCACGGTCCTCAGCCATCACAAATCAAAAGTAAACTTAGTAAAATGGCTCCAAAATCCTAACACCTCCTGCACAGAACTCTTATCATGTTCCGCAGACAAGACGGCAGCTATCTGGACCTTAGACAATGGGTTTTGGAAGGTTTCAAGTAGTTTAGTGGAACATAAAGATGGTGTGACTTGTGGCCATGGAGTATATGTTGATGGGGACAATCTATTGGTTTTTACTGGGTCTATTGATTCTAGTGTGTGTGTTTGGGAGAGGATAGATGGTAAATCACACATTAAAAAAATAAAATTGCCTTTTATGAAGAGTATGGTGTGTGCCATTCTTGTAGTCCAATCTGAATTTTAAACATGCTTTTCTTTCTACATTCTAAAACCACTTGTTTTGCACACTTAGTCTTGCTATGTATATTTTCTTAACTTAAAATAAGATGAGATGAGTCAGTAACTATAAACGTTTGTATAGACTGCTTTAAATCAAGTGTCTTTCACTACAGTAAACTAAGAAAAATCTTAAAATTATGCTCAACGTAGTAAACTAAGGATTTTCTCTCATTTATAATTCCATTTTTTACAGGTACAACAACACTGAAACAGAAAATCAACCTGCACTCAGGTCTGGCCCTGACGCTGCACAGCTATGTGCTGTCCTCAGTCAACAAGCCCATACTGTTCTGTGCTCTAGATGACCACAAGGTGCACATATTTGTTGAGCAGGGGGATAGTCAGTATCACAGGGTTCACATGTTGACAGGGCATGAGGATTGGGTGAGAGGCCTTGATGTTTTGAATGTTGGTAAGGAATTTTTTATGTTGATAATGCTAATTCTCATAGTCATGCTGGCCAAGTGCATCATGAGCAAACTTGTATTACAGTACCTATGAGATATTATTATAGTAATATCAAAAAAATCCATATGGTTTATATGACTTGGAAAGTGCACCAATGGTCAAGAACTATTTCTATACTACCAAGTATAATTGGTTTATTTTAGCTGTTTGAATCTTACAGATGATAACACATTAATACTAGCATCAGCCTCACAAGACACATACATACGCCTGTGGAAGATCCAGCGGTACGAGGATGAACCAGTGACAGGCATCAAGGTGGAACAGAAGGTGTTTGAGGCATACCAAGTGAAGTGGTCAGTCAAACTGGATGCTGTGTTGGCGGGGCATGAGGGCTGGGTGTACGGGGTGCAGTGGCAGACCACTGTTGATGATGGTAAGTGGTAATGGGCATTATTGCCACACAAGCTTATGCCCGTGACTATGATACTGACACCCCTTAAGGTTTGAATTTTCAAAAATCCTTTCTTAGTGGATGTCTACGACTACAGTTTAAATCTATAGAGCACACTTTCACTTTGCTTAGATTTAAGTTTCAGTTGAAACGAGACAGATTTATGCCAGCAGTATAGTGCAGTCTCGTTTTAACAGTGTCTTAAGAGCAAAGTCAAAGTGCGCTCAGCCTACGTCATAGTAACTCTATGCCTTTCGGCCCAATACGTCCAGTAATTTGAGCTGTGCGTTGATAGACCAATCAGTCAGTCAACTTTTCCTTTTGTATATTGAGATCTTTATTTGGTGAAATCATGATTTTTCAATTTTCGCGCTAACAATCGTTTGCTTTTAACTTGATTTTCTCTTTCTAACACGAAGCAATGCGAGTGACTATTCTCGCTCGCACACTCTTTAGCGTCTTAGATTGGATCGATGACGACCAGAAAGACTTCAAGCTAATAATAATAATAGCTGTTTTTCCAGAAACGAATCAGCCCATCTACCGCCTCCTTTCATCCTCCCTCGACAAGACCCTCATAATATGGCAACCAGAGAGCCGCGGCGGCGCGTGGGTGGAGACCGTCCGAGTGGGGGAAGTGGGGGGGAACGGGCTGGGCTTCTATGGCAGTCGGTTCGGTCCTGACGCGTTTCTGGGCCACGGGTACAATGGATCTCTGCATATATGGAAATATGATAAAGTAAGACATAATTGATATAAAGTTTTATTAGATGACGCCCGCGACTTTGTCCCTGTGGATTAACGTTTTAAAAATCCCGTGGGAACTCTTTAATTTTATGGGACCAAAAGTAACCCATGTCCTTGTCCAAAATATAAGCTAAATCTGCACCAAATTTCGTCAAAATTGGTTAAATTTAAATTGTCCATCTTCCTGTGGGAAGATGGACAATTTAAATTTAAGGTGTTATTTTTCGGAATAAAAGTAGCTTATGTTCGTTCCTGGGTTGTAACTCAACTCTGTACCCATTAAAATCGTTTAAACGTATAAGCTGTGAAAAAGTAACAGACAGACACACACACATAATAAAGGTGCAAAAAAACAATGCATTTAGCATTGTTTTTTTTTTACTTTTTTTAGGAGTCAAAGCAATGGCAACCCAGCGTAGTGGTGGGCGGTCACTTCAGCGAAGTGGAAGACATCCGCTGGGAATCCAAAGGTCGATACCTCGTGAGTGTGTCCCTCGACCAGACCACGAGGCTACACGCGCCCTGGCTGAGAGCTGACGGTAAGACAATACGATAATATGACGGTAGTACTCCATACTTCATACTAATATTATTTATACGTTACTGTCTGTCAGCTAGCTTTTCACGGCCTATCCATTTAACCGATTCCGATCGGTACAGAGGTATACAATAGGTTACCTTTATCCCGGAAAATCAGAGAGAATGTTTATGGAAAGAGGATTTTTACAAAACTTAAAATCGCCCACCATTTCTGGCGCAGATGTATTCTTACTAACGGTTTAACTATCCGCTGCTATACTCACACGACTTGTACTATTAATAATTCACGCCAGTATTATAAAACATTTTGCACGTCATTTGAGAGCATTTTGTACCTGTAAGGAGTGTAAGGTAATAGTGTATTGTGTCACACGCACTTGATAAGTTTTTTTTTTCAGGCAGCGGCACACAGTGGCACGAAATAGCCCGTCCCCAAGTCCACGGCTACGACATGGCGGCCATAGCTCTCGTGTCGCCCACCACCTTCGTCTCCGCCGCGGAGGAGAAAGTGTTGCGGGTGTTCCAAGCACCACACAACTTTACACGCAACTTCCACAATATAACGGGCGAGACCCTCGCTGCAGATGATGTAAAGGGTAAGTTGTTGCTTGCACCTTCTAGAATTTTCCATGCAAATCTATAAAATACTTTATCGCAGGAGGAAAATGAACGTATGAAAAGTTCTATCAACTTTTAACTCTGTTGTCAGCAAAATTGAAGGAACACTATCCAGGCTTTTTGAAAATGAATATCAATTTCCCCCGAAAATCCTTGAAAATAAGAGAATTATTTTTTTAATGGACATTGATATAGAATAGTAAGAAAGTCAGATCACAAACTTGGTTTGAATAAAAATATTTATTCTAAAATAAAACTTAACACGTAAGCAATAAGTTGTACCTATGGGTTAGGTTATTCTTTTTATAGTGATATAACTTATTTTATAGTTTCAGCATAATATTTTGCCCCCAGGTCCCGAGGGAGCTGCAGTGCCGTCTTTAGGATTGTCCAACAAGGCAGTGTTCAGCGCACAGGAAAATGGCAAACCAGACGACGACAACGATGGATACTTTGTGCCCATGGAACTACATGGTAAGTTATGATAAACAAAATACTAAAGCGATTTGCCTTAGTTTTGGCGTTTCCAGTGTCCTTTTTCAAAGGGTCTCCACTCATCAGATGCTTTGTATTAGCATATCAGAAGTGGGGCGGTAACCTAATTGCCTACCTGCCTTTTGTTCGGTCGATCTTAGCGTGCGGACGTATTATATCAATTTGTTTAATGCCTTAATCGAGCAATAAGGGTTGTATTTATATTGTATTGTATTCTTATATTTTTATTGAGTTTCACTTCTGGTATGCTAATATTTGATTATCATCCATGGGACAGGACACATTACCTCCGCATGCCTGGACTCGGTGATGGTGTCAGTGACGGAAATCAGCAGGAACCGTCGGGATACGATTACAGCCACAAAATTGAAAATACTAATTTATTTTTTTGTGATGTAACCACAAATTCACGGTTTTCGAATTTTTTTTCGGACACGTCAGACAGACAGACAGACAACGAATCAGTGGTAGATGCACTTGACGATTCAAAGTACATGTTTAAGTTTTATTGAATAAAAATATTTAGAATTTTTGAATTTTCCTGAACTGTTCCTTTTTTCCTTTTGAGGTACGGAACCCTAATTAATTGAAGAGTTCCCAAAGAATTTTTCAACGAAATCGCGGGCATCATCTAAATAATATAGTATATTATTTTCGGGCATCGATAATGGAGAGATAAATCGATATCTGGCTTAGTTTTAGATCTTGAACGGCAAGTAATAAAGTGATCGGCTTAAATAGGTTCGTAACCACACAATTTGTTACAGTTGGTTAGGACTGGCATCGAGAAAAGACAACAAATAACTACTGTTTTTTTTTTCTCGATGCCAATCCTATTCCTTCTTTTACATATAAAGTGATTATTAGCTAGATTTAAATTTTGATTAATTTTGATTTAGAATGCACTATATATACTGTAGCTATATAGAGAGGCGTATTCTCCAAGCGAATAATCTCTAAAAGTAAAGATTAAAAAAAAAACCTTAACTTTCAGAGCCCCCAACAGAAGAGACTCTGATGCAGAACACTCTGTGGCCGGAAGTGCACAAACTTTACGGCCACGGCTACGAGGTGTACTGCGTAGACGCAAGTGCTGACGGCAGTCTCATAGCCTCCGCCTGCAAAGCCACCACGGCGGAGCACGCGGCCGTGCTCTTGTGGTAACTAAATAATAATAATAAATAAGTAATGTAACCTAAATATCTTCCGACGAAATATCCCAATATATTTAGACTACGAGTTTTAGGAAATCGATCCAGAAACCTTTGCGCAAGGGCTGACAACAGTTGTACAAATGAACTATGTATAAATGCAATCAAATGAACTATACGCGAACACGTAGGCGAACATTATTTTTCTGATTTTTTAACCCCCGACCCAAAAAGAGGGGTGTTATAAGTTTGACGTGTGTATCTGTGTGTCTGTGTATCTGTCTGTGGCATCGTAGCGCCTAAACGAATGAACCGATTTTAATTTAGTTTTTTTTGTTTGAAAGGTGGCTTGATCGAGAGTGTTCTTAGCTATAATCTAAAAAAATTGGTTCAGCCGTTTAAGAGTTATCAGCTCTTTTCTAGTTTTCTTGTAGAAAAGAAGGTTAGATAACCGTTAGGTTCATAATATTATGTCAATAGACAAATGTCAACCTGTCAAGATGGACGTTGCCTAAATACATTATTATTTATTTGAAAATGATGTTTTGGAAAACTCAGATACTTTGGATCGTCGGGGGTGTTATAAATTTTTAATTTACACTTGTTTTATGATAAATTTATTTTAACAGGGAAACCAAAACCTGGCAACAAATCCAAAAACTAATATCCCATACACTGACGATCACTCAGCTTGCGTTCTCACCGGACAGCCAGCAACTACTCTCCGTATCCCGAGATCGAAGATGGACCTTATACCTCAGGACAGAGGGTTCAAATTCCTTCAACATAGCCGCCAGTACGGACAAAAAGAACGGAGTACACACGAGGATAATTTGGTGTTGTGCGTGGGCGCATGATAACAGTGTATTTAGTACTGGCTCTAGAGATGGAAAGGTGAGTTTATATGTCGCGTTTATTGCGGCATTATTAATAAATAAGACATTATAAAATTCTAAACCCGTGCCGGGAATCGAACCCGGGACCTCCCACTAATAAGATTATATCGCTTACACTACGCTAGGGCGGCCGCTAAAAATTATATCTATTAGTGATATCGATCAAACTAAACAATGATTATTGTTTTTTAGGTATGCGTATGGTCTAAAACCGACACAACAAGTGACTCCTCGCTTAAAGACTACAGTTTATTTGGTAAGTTAAATGTTAGATGTCTACTACCATATATTATAGTATACCTAGATACATAAAAAGACCGATTTTGACGAAATTTGGTACAGAGATAGCTTGCATTCCGGAAACGAATATAGGATGCTTTTTATCCCGAAAAACAGAGTTCCTACTGGATTTTATTATAATCCTAAATCCACCCAAGCATCAATTTTCTGAAAATAATTTGTGCGGACTCAGTGCTCAGTTATTTTGTGGGTTCAAATCCTGCCGGTTCGCAATTTTCAACATTATTCTTTTAACCTGAACCATATACTTTTTAACTGTGATGGCCTAGTGGTTAGGACGTCCGCCTCCTAATCGGAGGTCGGGGATTCGATCCCGATACGCACCTCTAACTTTCTGGAGTATGTGCGTTTTAAGTAATTAAATATCACTTGCTTTAACGCTAAAGGAAAACATCATGAGGAATCCTGCATGCCTGAAAGTTCTCCATAATCTTCTCAAAGGTGTATGTCTAACACCCATATTCTGAGTCGCAACCTCGAAAGCTCCTCGACTCCAACTCACTCGAGGGAGCCTCAAGGTATGACTCGAACGATCCTCGAAATTGGTATTCTTAGTTGTGAGGGTAAGGAAATAATGAGGTTCCTCGAATGAGTGTGAGTCGAGGCAAAACGTCATGAATTTCGTCATCATTTGGAGGAATATTTCGTTTTTGAATGAAATTTTGCTTGCCTTTTATTTTCAGGAGTCAAAATTCTGCCAATTTGCACTTGGCCAGTGTGGCTATGTGGCCGAATTCTTCTCACTCTGAGAAAAACCCAGTGCTCTGTAGTGAGCCGGCGAAGGGTTGATCATCATGATGTATATTTTTTTAATACTTTCAGGTAAACCATTAGAATTAGCCAACTCGGTGACCGCGCTAGCGTTCGCGCCGATGCCGGCAGATGTTAGAATACTTGCAGTGGGCTTAGAAACCGGCATTATAAAGATATACAAGTTCGACCTTACTTGGAGTTTGCTGTATGAGCTAGACAATAGGTACCATCATTTAATTTTTTGGTTATCTAAGTTTTTAGGGTTCTGTAAGTCAAAAGGAAAAACGGAAACCTTATAGGATCACCTTGTTGTGTCTGTTTTTGAAAACCAATAAAAAGCACTTGTGCAACCCACTAAACTATGACTCTATGATTAAGATTAAAAGTCATAGCTCATTAGAGCTATCCGGCACCCGATCATCACCACCGTCCTTGACCTATGACCTTAAGGGGCATGAGACGGGCCTGCCCGCGAAATTCAAATTTAATTTGGTTTTTCGCAATTTGTAAACTAATACGACAACGTAGGCTTACGGTATTTTAATTGCGATAATGGCAGTATCATCCTCACAGGTTTATATAAAAATCTTTACTTGAAAGGGTCCAGTTTAAGAAATTAATCCTAGTATCGACTAATCCACAAATTAATATTAGATACTGCCATTGTCGCAATTAAAATACCATAAGCGTACCTTGTCGTATTAGTTTACAAATTGCAAAAAACCAAATTAAATTTGAATTTCGCCGGCAGGCCCGTCGTTTTCACCTTAAAGATAAATTTTTGGTTTAAAGTTAACTGATTGGTGTGCAACTTGCTTTTACTGACATTCAATGGTATATAAAAAGCTGTCACTCAGCGGGCAATGGAGAGAGTTGTGTGTGGAGTTTCTCTTCTTATTTTTTCCGTTTTTTGTTCCAGTACGGCGCACCATATAACAGTGAAGCGCTTATTCTTCAAGCCGAGACGAGCTGACGAGGTTGAAACGAGCAAGGAACTGCTATTGGCCAGCTGTGGCAGTGATACCTTCGTTAGGATTTGTAAAATAAATTTATTGTAAATAAATATAATACCATAATAAATACTATATTTTGTTGAAGTTTTTTTTTTTAATTTTCTTATGAAGCTTAAAATTCCATCAGATGTCCTGTCTCCAGGATGAAAGCTATCTCTACGTCAAAATCGGTTTACGGCCGAAAGGAATGACCAATGGAAAGATGGCCCAAAAGTGTCTCAGAATTTAGAATAAAATTAATAGTATATTATCGCAAATATATCCAAAATTTTTTGGAACAAAAGATTTTGTTTGATTTTGGTGAATTATATATTTTTTGCCTGGAGGCCTGATTTTATTACGTATAAATTTTATAGATAGATCTTAACTAGATGGTGATGTAGGGTCTGGAAAATTAAGTAAAACAAGAATAATTCTGACAAGATTTTATTAAAATATTTAACATAATAATTTCATTTTGTAAGTCTTTAAAATTTAACAGCCTATAAAACAGTACGTCTTATACAAAACATAGAATCAACAAAATACTGTTTACAATAGTAAACAATTTGAACGTTATATTGCCTGTTTGGAAGCACCTTGGATAAATTCTTTGTGGTATTTTTAGATTTCTAAAAAATCAATAGGTAACCTTGCGTCTTGTTTGAGAACTCATGAACTACTTATATAAAAATATTATATACATTTTAATTACATCATGGTGCTAAATCGGTTGTATACAAATCTCTGGACCAATCTAAATTGACAGGTTTCTTCTCTTGATTTATGGTTTTTGGCAGTGTCCAATCAGCACAAGGCACTTTCGATAGCCTCAAGTGACTTGAGCCAATTTTTAGGATTCCTTATCTCAAAAGGAAAAAAGGAACTCTACGGAACCCTCTGTGTGCGAGGCCGACTCGCACCTGACCGATTTTTCTTGTGTATTGATGCACGGGTCTGCAAATACTTTTATACATGGCTTAGTTATAAAATTGTAAATCGAATCTTTAAAAAAAATCTAACATAAAAATATCTTAATTTTATTCTATTGACCCTTTGATCGAAAGCGATTCATCATATTTTGAGTTCCAAGAGCTCTTCAATTAAACCTGTTAATTTCGTTTTTTTTGAAAATAGTGTCCTACTCTTTCACATAATGCATTGTGAAAAGTATGGCACTCATTTTAGATCTGTGTTTTTTTAGTTTACATTTTGGTTTTATACAACCGAATAAGAACCATTCAAAAAAAACTTAAAAACTAGTTTTCGATAGACGCGACGGAACAAGAACCCGCGTAATACTCGTGCCAATAAAGAAAAAAGAATCGAAACAGCAGCGCTAATCATTCCGTCTCACTCACACATTATACAAGTTACAATGTGTAAGTGAAAGGGAATTATTTATGCAGCTATTTTCGATTTGTTTTTTTACTGGTATGAGTTATATAGTCTGTTCTCCTAGAAAATTCTAACTTTATTTCAAAGAAACATTTTGCAAACAGTAGGTTTTCTTTGAGAAACTACCATACTTATTTTATTGGTGTCAGAAACTAAAAGAACAGACTACTTATCAATGTCATGCCCTGATTACCACAGACAATCAAGTTTAAAATTAAAAGTATTTTTTGTTCTTATACTATATTTTATTCATTAATGGATATTCCTATTATGGTATAGTACTTGTAAAAGTTTATTTGAAATTATCTTTCTTTTACTATTTCTATAACCATAATAATTGTATATCTGTAATATTATCAACAGATAAATAGTTACAAAATTTCGAATATAGTCGACCTTAATTGTTACTTCTTGGCATAAAAATATAAAAGAATACTTTAATGTGGTTAACAGATGTGTGAAGGTCAACCCTAATCTAGATTTTAGACCTAACTTTACATAATATACTTACTTTAATGAAAGAAGGTGCCGAAATCGTTGTTCTGAGCAATTTAAATTACAATTATTATGAGTATGCCTTAAAATAGTTATTAACTTAAGGGTAAATACACTTGTTACTTTACTCTTTTACTTTAACAGTGTAGGAAAACATCGTGATGAACCATGCATGCCTGAGAGTTCTCCAGAATGTGTGAAGTCTGCCAACCCGCACTAGATCAGCATAGTGGACTATGGCTTAAAACCTTCTTCATTCTAGAGGATCGCTCTTCGGGTCATGAAGATGATTACTTAAAAATAATATTTTCATATGAAAAATTCCTGAAAGGCCGGCAACGTATCTGCGGTACCTTTGGTGCAAATGTTCATCGGCGACGGTAATCACTTAACATCAGGTGACCCGCCTGCTAGTTTGCTCGCTATTTTATTAATTAAAAAAATTACGGGCACAAATTCGTTCACTTCCTGTTTGCGATTTTCGGTTTAATTTTCTACAGCAATCGCCTTCTTCTCTTTCTTTCCCCGAAAAGTGTTGATGAACTTCCTGATGGCTCCATATTTCTTCTTCTTGACCTCACTCGTGCTGGAACTGCTCAAGGATTTAGTTTCGAAGGAATGTATGGAAGGTATCTCTATATGTGTTGAGCGCAGGTCTATCAGAGAGGATGATTCCTTGGGTATCTCCGGGAGGGCCAGGTGGTTCTTGTACCCGTTCGCTTGTGACACTTGATACCCATTTGACATGTTCTGCGTGTTTGATTCTTCAACTATTTTTATTTTTGAATGTGTTGTTTCTGTGCTGTTTGATCTGGAAACAAAATGAGTAGTGTTATCAATTAAATTGTATTTTATAAAAACTTTAAATATGGGCATACACCTAAATAGAATAAGGCATAAATTTTGAAAACGCTCACGACTAACTATATAACTAATAACTATATAACAATACTTTTGACATGGCTGTTGAAACAGAACAACTACAGCGAGTTCATTCTCAAAATTTATGTACTAAACACATGAACTTATGTTTTTTAAATCACACAATGGATGGATGCTGCCCTCATGAGTATGGAAACCGCTTTTAATGCTAAGACAATGTCATTCATCATCCTTGGGATAGACAGGACATCATTAGTTCCGCATGCCTAGACTACGCTGACGATGCCTGCAAGAACCGTCGGAAGATCGAAAAGTTCTTTTTGAAAAAGACCACGGACGGGTTCGAAACTAGACGGACTTACTCCAACTAATCATGTGAGCCCAGCCGTAAGATATTTATCCCACCAAAAACATTTCATGTAAAATGTTGCCAAGACTCACAAGTTCATAATGCTTTCACTGTTAAAAAGTTATGAGATCTCTAGTAGAGCCAAGCCCCTAGCTGAGCTTAGAATTGCGCTGCCCATGGGACCTATCCCAAGTCCAAAGTATATAGCTCTTAAATGCTCTTGAGTATATCACATTTATAACAATAAAGAACAAATAACTCTACTTACAAGCTCTGATTTTACAAACCCTAAATCTTGGTTAAAAAAGGACGGCTTGGCCGTTTAATGTTCGTGGTACTTTTATCTGATATGACATTTAAGCCCGGAATAGCTTGTGCGACAATCATGAAGTATAATACAAATTAGTAATTGTCGAACAAACTATTCCTTATGACCTTAATATAATATGTTATGTCATGTAATAGTTTTACGAACATTAAACGGCCAAGCCGTACTTTTTTAACCAAGATTTTGGGTTTGTAAAATCAGAGCTTGTAAGTAGAGTTATTTGTTCTTTATTGTTATAAATGTGATATACTCAAGAGCATTTAAGAGCTATATACTTTGGACTTGGGATAGGTCCCATGGGCAGCGCAATTCTAAGCTCAGCTAGGGGCTTGGCTCTACTAGAGATCTCATAACTTTTTAACAGTGAAAGCATTATGAACTTGTGAGTCTTGGCAACATTTTACATGAAATGTTTTTGGTGGGATTTCATTTCTTTTTGGCAGGTGCCCTAGATTTTTTTTTTTTTGGATCTATTTTTTGTAGGTACCTACATCATTTTCATGGCCCGCTCTCTATCGTTACCTCTTTTTTTAAAAGCTTTTATTCCACTTGCAATGTATGTAACTATGTTGGTTTGGGTGGAATCTTGCAACTCAATTTTAAAGCAGATATATCAAATTTCAGTCTTTTAGGACTTCAGGAAACACATTTTTTAAATGTACAGACTGGGAAAACTTTATTTTCCTGTTGTTTGAATGAAATCCCTAGCCTACATACCAAATTTGAGTCTTCTAGGACTTAGGGAAGTACTTTAGAACTTTTGACTAGAGGGGTTTTGAATGGCAATAAATCTGAAACCATAACAGGTAGACAATTGATACTTGGTACGTTTGATAAGTCTGTCAAGGATATATTATCCTGAAAATATCAGCATTCTAGCGATAGACTTTACAAATAATTTGCTTCCCCCCTACGTGGGAGTGGAGGGGGAAAATTTTGAATTTCTTAATTTTCCTGTAGTTTGTATGCAATTTCTAGTGTACATACCAAATTTCAGTCTCCTAGGACTTCGGGAAGTACCCTAGAATTACAGACTAGAAGTTTTGACTGTCAATAAATCTGAAACTATAAAAGCTAGACAATTGATACTCAATGCGTTTAATAAATCTGCCAAGGACATCTTATCCTGAAAATATCAGCATTCTAGCGACAGAATTTGCAGATTTGCTTCACCCATAAGAGGCGTAGAGGGGGGGCATTTCCAATTTCTTAATTTTCCTGTAGTTTGTAGTCAATTTCTAGTCTACATACCAAATTTCAGTCTTCTAGGACTTCGGGAAGTACCTTAGAGGTTTTGAGTAGAGGTTTTGATGATCATCAGTGAGGGACGAAATCGGCGTATTTTAGGTATCAATAAATCTGTAACCATAAAAGCTAGATATTTGATACTTGGTATATTTGGTAAATTTGCTGAGGACACCTTATACTGAAAATTTCAGCTTTCTAGCGTCATCCAGACCGAAGTTATGACGGGTCGAAAATACGGCGAAACACTTCGAGAAAAAGGTACGTAGCGCCCCGGCCGCCGTTTGGCTCGTCTTGGCGGGGGCACTGCCGTGCCCCCTGATAATAGATAGACCGATAGCGTACAATTTTAAAGGCGACATGCATGATTCGAACCCAAGAAATAGTCAAAATTACATACTCTATTCAACAAAACTATCGTGATCTTCATTCAGTTCTTTGGTAAGGCTACTATCCAAGGCAGCATCCCCAGACTCTTTCACGTTGGTTGTCATCTTCCCGAGGTGCCCATACTCTAGCAATCAAATCCAAATATTTATAATTGTCATCAACACCATCATGTTCAACCCATGCCGGGCCACTACTGAGTACGGGTCACCTCTCAGAATGAGAAGGGCTTAGGCCAAATTCTGCTCCTACCAAAAAGTTCTAAAAACTCATACACTTCTGGAGAGATTTGGTTCTGTGATCTGGTTGTTCTCTGATGTTTCTCATCTTTACTGGATAGCCACAATTTAGAATTTTTACTTTAAGCCAAAGAATAGATGCATGCGACGATGCTTGGTAAAAGCCGATCTACTAATGAAAACCCCAATGTAAAGACACCATGCGTAATTCGATTGCAACAAATAGTCAAAATTACATACTCTACTTAACAAAACTATCGCGATCGTCGTTTAGTCACTCCGCAAGGCCACTATCCAAGGCAGCGTCTCTCGCGCAAATCTTTGATGTCTGTCATCCTCGTATGCATTGTTTCCGTCTTCCCGAGGTACCAATACTCTAGCAATCAAATCCAAACATTCTCAACTGTAATCATCATCATCATCATCATCATCATGATCAACCTATCGCCGGCCCACTGATACGGTTTCCTCTCAGAATGAGAAGTGCGGATTGGCAGAGTTCACACACCTTCGAGAACACTATGGAGAAGTGTCAGGCGTGCAGGTGTTTCCGACGTGACGATGTTTCGCTTCACCATTAAAGCAAGTGATATTTAATTGCTTAAAAGTAAAACACATAACTCCGAAAGTTAAGGCGTTCGTGTCTGAGATCGTACCTCCGACCTACTGATTAGAAGACCGACATCTTAACTATCAGTTTTCAGTGGACAAAGTTGTTTTGCCTGTGAAGGACTTAATTTGAACAATTTATTCAATGCTTAAATTATTTATTTTTACTCACATTGATCTATTCATTAGCTATAGGGTGGCCATTGAGGTTTTAGCGGGGAAAGTTATCAATTAACCAAATCTCTCCTGATACAACTAGCTGTACTTTAGATTACATACCTAACATTCTATAGGTGCGGGTAGCGCAGGGTACTGGGTGCAGCTTACCAGAGTAGGTCGACGAAGCGCAGCGAGTTGCACAGACGAACCCTGATGTTGTAGGGGGGTTTAAGCCGTTCTGTGGGTGCAGGTAGCGCAGGGTGCGGCTCGCAGAGTGCTGTAGTGGTTGCAGCTCACCTGGGTCGGTCGGCGATGCGCAGCGAGTTGGACAGGCGCTCCCAGAACTTGTACAGGGGCCGTAGGCGGTTTTGTGGGTGCAGGTAGCGCAGGATGCGGGTAGCGCAGAGTGCTGTAGTGGGTGCAGCTCACCTGGGTCGGTCGACGATACGCAGCGAGTTGGACAGGCGCTCCCAAAAGTTGTACGGGGGTCGTAGGCCATTCTGCGGGTGCGGGTAGCGCAGGTTGTGGTAGTACGCCAGGTGACGCGGCAGCACACACTCGCGGTACATGAGAGGGATTATCTTGCTCTGCTTCTTGTCTGCAATCCCACAAGAGACAATTATGATATGTTCCCTGTTCAGTATATAATGTAAAAACAACTTAAAGACAATGGATAAGGTAAAGAACTCACTGATAGCGTCGGCCTGCGCGAGGTTCATGTAGAACGCAATGGCGGGACTCAGGAGGAAGTCTGGCGAGTACACCAACACAATGTAGCGACAACGCTCCGATATGAGCCTCGATACCGGCTCGAATTCCGTCGCGTGGCCCGGCAGCAAATCTTCTTCCGTGCACAGCTGGAACATAATTTTAAAACTAAAAATAATACCTAGAACAAATAGGTTCATTCGAATTGCAGACTAAAATGAAAGAACCCAGTTTCAACCATCCAAGATTTTCAATTAAGTTTTTTCTCTTGCTGGTCACTTATACTGCAACCTTCACTGGCACAGGCCTACATATTTTGTACAGGTTATATTTGGGAATTGTGTGCAAGATCTACAGAAAATTGGAAAGGTTGTGGACGAGTAAAAGATAAGAGATGAATAAAGGAAAATCGTTGGTCAAGACTCACAAAGGGTTTTAGTACTAAAAGGAATTACTAAAACCCTTTATCCTATTTTCACAAATATTGAAGAGCATTTGGGAAACTAGGAATAATAAAACTTTATATAGACAAATTGGTTTTTTGCAGAGGAATATCACCTAAAATTACCTTAAACCCTTCACTCCTCATCCTTGTAAGTAGCTCTTCAACAAAGATCTTGTCCTCTTTAGCGTACAACACATATGCATGGTACCGTTGAGGAGTCCCAAACAGTTTGTCGTCATATGTGATTATGTTCTCATCAGACCCATCAATTGCAATCACTATCTGATTATTGTCATTGTGATTCTCTTGTTCTGTAACAGATGAAATCTTTTTTATTCTTTGACAAGTTATAGGCATAATGCAGAACTTAGTGGGTTCCTGCATTAGTAGAGGAGTGAGGGAGGGTTGTGATGATCCCTCAACGTGACAATTGTCACTGCTCCCGCATCGCTCTACTACCGCAGGAGACTCCTCAGTTATGTGCCATACCTATAATACTTAACTACAATCTCAAATGAAAGCACTAATTTTGACCAGTGTAGGACTTAGTACCATAAAAATTAGTACTGAAGCTTTTTTATAATAGCTCTGTAATATTATAATATTATATGCTCCTCCATTAACTGTACATATAAAAAATAGTGGTAATAAGGATCAATATCACCCCGTCATTATCAACCCATTGCTGGCTCACTACTGAGCATGGGCTCATCCAGAATAAGAAGGGTTTGGCCATAGTCCACCATGCTCGCCAAGTGTGAATTTGCAGACTTCTCACACCTTTGAGAACATTATGGAGAACTTTCAGGCATGTAGGTTTCCTCACAATACTTTTCTTCACCATTAAATATTTAAATATTAAAATGCACATAATTCCAAAAAGAATCAAACCTACGACCCTGCGAATAGAAGACTGAACTCTTAATCACTACTTCTAAGTATCAATGTTCAGCAAGTTTTTGAAATATGCTTATGTATTAAATATGCAATCTGCTGCAAGTATTGCTACATATATGCACAAATATCAAATACTGTGATATGAAAATGCTCTGCTACCATGATGGTACATCAAATTCATAGCATACTTTCATAATTGGTATCTATAGTAAATTAGTCATCTAATTTTTAATTTACTTAATATAATTAACAAAGTACTCATTTTATCAATCAGTACATGTTTTTTTTTGTAACTGTTGATATGTCAGGGGCAAAAGTTCAAGAAAACAATTTAGGAAACCCAAATTGATTAGATATAAAAACCAAATTAAAACTTTATAAATAAAATTATTAAGATTTAGATAACAAAGGGAGTTAATAATAAGTACATACATAAAAAAATCCTTTTTAGGGCCTGTAAAACTCTGAACAAAAATATACTTTATTTAAAAAAGCTGGTTGACACAAGTTAATTGTATGGAACCGAACTAAATGAATAACTCAGTAGCAACTACATATCTACAAATTCTTTATACATAAAAATTCAGCTTTTGTATGTTTGTGTCCACAAAACTCGAAAAGTATGACTTAAACACAATATTGCATTTAACCAGTATTTTTATATTCTAAAGTTCTCATGGGTATGTAATTATTTACTTCCCTGTTAATATTAGTTGAGCCACAGTGAAGTGATGAAGTGGGCTGATGCCCTCGACTTTGTCCGCATGGATTTAGATTAGCAAAAATCCTGTTGGAACTCTTTAATTTTCTGGGATAAAAAGTAGCCTATATGTCACTCTCCAAGTCTTTAACTTTGTCCAAACAAAAATCATGTTGTTCCGTTGCTCTGTTGCAGCATGATTGAAGGAATAGTTTTAGTATCAGTCGTTTAGTTTATTTTATTTGGTAACTTAAATGAATTAGTGATTTTTTAATAATGAATATATACTATCAAAATGTCAACGGTCTAAGGACTAAAACGAAGGAATTACTTTTAAATATAAGCAACAATGATTATGATATTATATGTCTAACGGAGACCAACATTGATTGTGGTGTTTTCTCTGATGAATTGGTCGATAACAGGTATATTGTGTTCCGACGTGATAGGCATACTAGTAGTAATACGAAAATCAGCGGGGGTGGAGTACTAGTTGCCATCAAAAAAGGGATAGGTTATCTAAGACGGTACGCATGGGAGAGTCAATTTGAAGAATTGTGGATAACCATTATGCCTAATCCTCTAGTCAGCACTTACCAAATACATCTGTGTACATGTTACCTTCCACCTTACTTTAATTCTAGCGTGTTATCGGACTTCTATGAGAATTGTTATAAAATAATGATGGATAACAACAATATTAACATTCCATTTCTTATAATTGGCGATTTAAATACTCCAAATATTACGTGGTCTAAGAGTAATCAAAATTCTACTGTAATTCCAAAAGATCCTCGGGATACTAAAGCCTCGCTTCTGATCGACTCCATGGCTCTATGTAATCTTAAGCAACATAATTATTTAGTCAACAAGAATGGTAGAATCCTCGACTTGGTGCTTTCACGTCAATTGAATTGTTCACTTGCGGATACAGAACCCTTAATAAGTCCTGATGATCATCATCCTCCATTTGAGGTAGATGTAGATATCGATAGTGGTATAAACAGGCGACAGTTGAAACATAATATTGGTGCTAAGCGTCTCAACTTTCATAAGGGTAATTACGTAGAAATTAAAAAGGAACTAAGCAATATTAATTGGGAAGCGAGGTTGTCCAATAAAAGTCCAGATGAAATGGTGAGTGTTTTTTATAATATAGTGAACAAAATAATCCTACGCCATACGCCATTTTCCAAGGATCCTACTTTAGATTATCCTATTTGGTATAATTATCCGCTGATTCGCTGTATTGAAGAAAAGCGCCAATATCATTTACGTTATAAAAAATTCAATAATCCGCGTGACTATGATACGTTTAGCATGCTTAGAGCTAGGTGCAAGAGACTTATGACTAAATGCTATGCTAATTTCACCAGCAATGCAGAAGAATCTTTAAAAGAAAATCCTAAAACATTTTGGAGATACCTTAATGCCAAAAAGAATGTCAACTATGTTCCTGATACTATGACCTATAATGGCGAATCTGCAAGTGACGGGGGGGAAATTTGTGACTTATTTGCTGCTTTCTTTAACTCTGTGTATACTCATAGTACTACTTCTTATATTGACCTAGATCCAAGTATCGCCAATACCAATAATTCAGTGCTATCTGACTTAAAAATAAATCGAAAGCAGGTTAGCAAAAAGCTACATCAATTGGATGGCAACAAAAGCACCGGTCCAGATGGATTACCGTCACACTTTATAAAATTATGTGCTAATGAACTGTCTATGCCACTCAGTATTATATTCAACGAATCACTTAATACTGGCATTTTTCCAACAGCTTGGAAAACGGCCTATGTAATTCCTGTATTTAAGTCGGGAGATAAAAACAATTGTGAAAACTATCGCCCTATAAGTCTGCTTTCATGTATAGCAAAGGTATTTGAATGCTTTGTGTATGATGCTTTATACAGCCATGTCAAGCCAGATATATGCATTGAACAGCACGGATTCTGCAGGAATAGGTCTACCGTTAGTAATCTTTTAATCTTTAAGAATTATATTTGTAAAGCATTTGCAAAAACTAAGCAAGTTGATACTATTTACACAGATTTTTCGAAGGCTTTTGATCGCGTGAATCATGAACTGTTGTGTTTAAAACTTGCTGCACATGGTATCCATGGTAATTTGCTCAGATGGATAAAGTCTTATCTCACGAGACGCAGCCAAATCGTTGCTTTGAAGGGATATCTCTCAGCTGCTGCTCTTGTTCCGTCTGGCGTACCGCAGGGCTCGCATCTTGGACCTCTTCTGTTTATTATTTTTATAAATGATATTAAGAAAGCTATAAGCAATGAATGTCTTTTATATGCTGATGATTTAAAAATTTTCAGTGAGGTCACAAGCATTGAACAGTGTGTAGCTCTACAAAATGATTTGCATAGGGTGACGGAATGGTGCTTTAAGAACCATATGACACTAAACGCCAATAAATGCCAAGTAATAACTTTCTCTTCCAAAAAACATAGCATTCTATATGAGTACAAGGTGGACCAATGTACACTAGAACGTAGGAACTTGGTAAAGGATCTGGGTGTACTCATGGACAGTAAACTCACATTTCGGGATCATTATGACCATATAATTAAAAAAGGTAATCAAATGCTTGGCTTTGTGTTAAGGAACACTGCAGACTTCAAAAATCCAAATACCTTGCTAATCATATATAACTGTTTCGTAAGGAGCGTAGTTGAATATGCATCTGTAATCTGGTCACCTTTTTATAAAATTCATTCAGACCGCATTGAGCGAGTTCAACGACGCTGCCTCAGAACTTTGGCTTGGCGAAATGGTCGGTATCGTTCTCTGAATAGTTATTCCCGTAGGTTACAGTATTACAAGGTTGATTCCTTAAGAGTGCGCAGAGACATTTCATTGCTGGCATACTTATATAAGATCCTGCACTCACATATTGATTCTCCTGTGCTACTGTCTTTGATTGACATTAATATTAGATATCGGAGTCGCTATCCGGGGAATTGTAAGACGTTTTCTCTCAACTTATATAAAAATAATACCTCCTTTTTTAACCCAATAGTTAGAATGTGTAGATTTTATAATGAGTTGGTCTCCACTAACGATATTGATATATTTAATAGCAAAGCTACTGTGTTTATTAAATCTGTCCGAAGCTGTGATGCTCTAAATAATATATAATAATATCTCAATAGTTCTACTAATGTCTTAGTTTTTAGGTTAAGTTATTTACTTAAGTTTAAATGTTACGATACAATTAATTTATTTTCGATTTTTGGTATTGTTTAGTTCTGTTTTCTAGTTTTCTAAAATTTTAGTTTTTTGTGTATAGCTGTTCTAAGCGACACATCCATTATGTTATTGACTGCATATGTACACACTTTTTTTTGGAGAGTGGCTAGTTTTTTTTTTTCATGGCTTTATTGTAATATTGTATTATTATTGTCATTATCTGTATTGTGTGCTTAATAAACAAAAACAAAACAAAACAAAACAGACAAACCAATAAACCAACAAATCAATAAACCAACAAAGCAACTAATAACACTTTCACATTTATAATAGGGGTGATAAAGCTAGTGATTTTACATCAAAACTGCATTATTTTTATTGAATAATACAGCATAAAAACAAAAATAAAAATGAAAAGCAATATAATAATTATGACATCATAATATTATTATATTCATTCAATGATTGCTACACCTTATTCAAAATAATGGCCTAATATTGTTTCTTGAACTTTTTCCTCAAACATCTCTACAATATAATTATTCATAACAGCTAATGGCCCCAACTTTGTTTGCATGGATTTTGTTTATTAAAATTCCTGTGGGTACTCCGTCATTTACTGAGATAAAAAGTAACCTATGTCACTTGTCCTTGTCCATGTCTTTAATTATACTCATGCATAAAACACCTTGTCATCAATCTATTCTTGAATGGGTTAACTGAGCCTATTAGCTTGAGCTGGTTAGATATGTAGTATCAAATCAAACGAAATCTTACTGAAAAGTCTGTTGTCCCGTGCCAGTTCTAACAAGTCTTCACATACATCATATCTGTCCAACAACTGTAGAATATCCAACAGACGGCTAAAGTTTGCTGTTCCATCGTTTTTGCTTATCCATATGCCCAAGACTTTGCTCATTTGGTCCTGAACCCCATTGATGCTGGCCGCTACTTCTGCGGATATGGGTACAAGGGATGCAACGCCTCGCCAATCTCTAAAATTATAGTATAGTATAATATTATAGTACAATTAATGTTTAACTTTTTAATTTCTTTGTGAACCAGAATAATTTTAATATAGGTAAGATTTACTAAAAATTTGCACACCAGGATCTGGTTGAATGTGTAAGGTGACTCAATGAATGTCAGTTTTACTTATACCCAGATTCCAAGAAATAAACCGTTAGTTATTTACTTCAGCATTGTTAGTTGATATGGAACAAAATTCCATTCTGCCAGCCAAGCTGTTCCTACCACCAAGCTATTCAGCATTTCAGTACAATGTGGCATAGAAATCCATAAAAGGAATGGATCTAATAAAACTACCATGTCTTTGCTTCCATCTTAGACTGCACCATCACTTACCAGCAGGTGGGACGCAGCCAAAGGCTAGCTTGTAATGGAAAAAATATCTGGGTCCATAGATGGATGAAATTGCATGAAATAATAGACTTATCCACTTAACTAAGACAATGGCGGGTGTTTCTTTTATAGTTACAAACAAAACCCTACCGTTCTGATTAATCGATGGGGGTCACGACCCTCAACAATGAGGGCTCACGACGCTGATATATAGACATAGACATTAGTACAAACAGGTACTATTTCAATAATATTTTATGTAGGTACATATCTTATAAATTATAATATGTAATATATAAATCTTACAAGTAGTACATACAAACACATTGCAAAGATTGTTGTGCGAGTCAATGAAGACTAGAAAATACAATCATATAACAGATTCTTAAGACTGAGAAATCTCGTAAGTCAATTGAAAAATATCGCAGCTAACGGAGTTTAAAAGGTTATCACTGTAAAATATAAATACCTGTGTCTAGTTATTCCATCGTGGCTACGAATAGGCAGCACTTTTCTTGGATTTAAACGTTCAGATAGCAAATTTCGAGATTCGCCACTGAGTGCACTCAATGGCACAGCGTTCAAACCTATCATTTTGTCACTCTTTTTCGTCGCTCGCCACAATTTACTTGTCCTATAGCGTTTGATTTTGGGGCACTTTCATTTCGTAGCGATTCTTGGAAATGAAATACAATAAAAATAAATTCCTAACGCAAAAATAATTTTGTTTGTGTGAAATGATTAAAATGTCAATTGTCAAAACCAAAAATCACAGACCCACAGACTAATAACGGATATCGAAGACCATGACCATAGACTATTTATTATATTACTCATATTAATAGACATTGACAACAACAGCTGTCATAGACAATAATGACAAACATGAATAGGTATGTTTCTGGACATGTTCTGGACTTCGTCCGTGTTGGTGTTTGCTGGCGCGCGTGCTCTGCCTTTTTAGTGTTTTTTTTTTTTGTTAAAAGTGGCCGGGTTTTGTATTTTGCTGGTGTTTTTGGTGGTAGAACCAAAAAAAATATTTTTAGCGGGAAAAATATTTTTTTATTTTTAGCGGGATACTGTTTTTGTTTTATTTCAGTTCTTGTTGTTTTGCATTATCCTTTCCATCTCGATTCAATTCCAAAATTTATAATAAAATGCCAGTATATTCGTTTCCAATATTTTTATTTTTAAATTAGTGGCAGTGAAGTTTTTACGAGATGTTGCTTAATGGTACTAACAGAATCCGGTTCTCACAGTCGTCGTTACGAATAATTAATTAACTATACAATAATTTACCTAAAACATGCTAAAACATTGACTATTTCGAAAAATATCCAAGTCATCACAGCATTTTATTTTCACACAACTGGTGCGCAGTGATCTAATTTATTATTAAAGTAGGTAAGTTAATCAGACAATAATTGTAATAATTATGAATTATTATTATTATTTGACTTTGAAACAAACTGTCACGTCCTTCCCTAAGACGATTTTAAGTAGGTAAGTTAAGTTACCTAAAACAAAATATTGGGCCCTGCCAAGTAAATTTATTTTCAAAAAAATATTAAGTAGGTACCTAGGAATATTCCAAATCCCATACGGTTTTTTCGCTAAGTGCCCAAGGGCTACAATACGTTGTAAAGACTTGGATATTATCAAAAAAAATACACATTTTGGCACTTGAACACACAATCTTAAGTTTTAAAAAATAGAAAATCAATCAAAGACGAGCTAAATCTGAGTTTCGTGAATACAATAATGATACATAAGAAGTTATTTTTCTTGACTGGATACCGTTTTAAGGTCTTTGCTTAGTTTATCAATAAAAAACGATGACAAACAACATTTTTTTCTTTTTGAATCTATTCACACAAAATGTTACCTATAATTTAAATAAACCATTGAAGTTAGTTACAAAATTTTTATTAGCAATTGCTTTCAAAATGACAACTCCATAAAAAACCATTGGCACGTTTAAATTATCTTCTAGACGTGCTTTCATTCTTCGTGGATTACATTAATTATCATTATTATTATTTATTAGCTTTATGTGTAAGTACCTATCGGTTAGCCTTACGTATTCTTTTTGCACTTTAGAAATAACAACAGTGACTTCATTTCTTAGTATCTAATTTTAAAAGAAAACACTGCTAATTTTATAATTTTAGTAAGAAATTGTGAAATTTTATTGTAATATCACTATTTCAAGTTCGATTTACAAATTTTGTTAGGACTGCTTTTTATGTTCCTATGCCTACAAGGAACAACAAACTTAATTTTCTGTAATCCACCAAACAGACAAAATCTGTATGGTAGGTACAACGTGCAGTATGCAATAAGCACCGCCCGCCCTCCTGCTACAAAAGAAGTAGGAAAAGCAAGCAATAAGTACTACCTACACACCACCAACACACAACACTACACAGATCTTTCAGAACTCACTTAACGTACGTTTCACTTCGACGCCGAAGCATCGTTAGATTTGTCTGTTTTGGCAGATTATAGTAAATTATTTAGCTTGCCGTTGTATATCATGGGAATTCAAAACTTAACACCTGCTTCTATTCAACATTCTATGGTCCTGCTTGATCTGTGATTGCATTATTAGGGTTCTGTACCTCAAAAGAAAAAATGGAACCCTCATAGGATCACTTTGTTGTCTGTCTGTCTGTTCGTCTGGCCATCTGTCGTGTCTGTCAAAAAACCTATAGGATAATTCCCGTTGACCTAGAATCATGAAATGTGGCAGGTAGGTAGGTAAGTCTTATAGTACAAGTAAAGGAAAAAATCCGAAAACCGTGAATTTGTGGTTACATCACCAAAAAAAATATGTTTAAATTTTCAAAATAAGATAACTATACCAAGGGGGGTATCATATGAAAGGGTTTTACCTGTACATTCTAAAACTGATTTTTATTTATTTTTATGCATAATAGTTTTTGTTTCATAGTGTTGGAAAAATCTAAACCTTCTCTAAATCTAAATTTAATCATCAAAATGTTGGAAAAAATACCCGAGTACGGAACCCTCGGTGCGCGGCACAAATAGGAGCAGTTAGGGTCCTCTGACAAACTTGTGTATTTGTCAAAGTAGAGTCTAGACTCTAGACGGGTTGCATTTGAACTGCAAGCATATTTCGACGCATAACGCCAAAACGCCTAAAGATATTTTGCGAAAATGAAAAAATATTAGATACTTATTACTTACGCAAAGTATAAGTACCAAATTCCAAAAACTCAAAATGCCAAAATCGAATATGATTGCCACCTATTGGTGTTTTTGAGTTTTATTGTGTTCTTTAAATTTTAAGGGTATCTTAATTTTAAGGAATTCTTAAATTAGACACCCTTATTTTACAGTTTAATATAGTATATGAGTACCTAGTACAGTTTATGCTTTTTATTATTTTTGTTTTTTTACTATTATAGCGATGTTTGGCATTTTATATGAATTTAGCGTTTTACGTCTTTTAAGCGTTGTGCACCGAAAGCCAAATACAAACCGTCCATCTTGACACTTATATGGTATTAGAAATTAATCTGTACCTACCATTAGTTGTGGCGCATTAAATTTTCTAATTACGTTACAATATACATTTGTTATGCCATTGTACAAATTGGAATTTATCGTTAATATTTCCATAATAACTAAGTAGGTATGCCATAGGATGCAGGTAGAGCAAAAAAATTAAAATGTTTTTTATACTGAATTTTTACTCAGTTGGAGAAAATATTAACTACAGCTTTCCAACGAACGAAAAAAGAGACTCATGAAAGTTGTGTAAAAGACATGCATATTATTCAGTTTCATCGTTCAAGCATAATATAATCGTCGTTTTTTAAGCAACGCTCAAATTAGTCAATAGGTACGTAAACCCCGCGCCAATATCAGATGTAGCCTGTGCTTGGATGAAATCCAAGAGCCTGTGTCACTACGCATACGACGTACTACATGCATACGAGTTTATCTTCACTTTTTAAAATACCATTGTCATGAGCTTTGCCTATCTGGAATTTTATATCTTTGCGTATCTACAGGTAACTCACGTGCTTTGCTTTTTATAGCGGTTGGTTTCCTAGGTAAACTTTTTATTTCGTCTATGATCTTGATTACATTAATAAAGTTACTTAGGAATTATCTGTAATAGTTTAAGGTCTCTTAACTAGGTTCTATTTTACGAATCTAATAAACTCTCATCGGCAATACCTATTGAGCAACTAACAAATACTTAGGGCGTCGAAAATGGCCATTTATAGTTAAGGCGTGAAAACGTTCAAATGCTTTTAGAAAATTCGTTTCACAGCCATGAAATAGCTACTTATCTTTTTGTTATTCTATTTATATTCTGGATAAACAATTCTACTATAGTTAGGTATTTATTGTTAACACCAAATAAATCTTATAAATAACGTGACCGAGTAAGTATCAATCATTTATACACGATAAAAAAATCTGTACAAACTTTTCGTATTAGCCTTTCAAGGGTTGAATTTCAAATACATTTTAGTGATGTGTAAAATAAACGGAACTATTTCAGGTTCATAGTCCTACGAATAGTTCAGATGAGTGAACTAGAACGCGTCTTTCTATAGTTATACATTTATATCATACTATAGATATCTTACTTATATTTTTTATAAATACATGTAAAAACATTTAAGCATACATATTTTTGTATTATGAGAAAAATATATCATGATTAACATCATCACAATTATACTTAAAAATATATTAAAACACAAATAACAATAAACTTCTTTTAACGCCATAGACTCACAAGCTGTACAAACAAATCTTAAAATAGAAAAACAATGAAGAACAATTTAATTACTTAATATTTGGTTTTAAATTCAACATAACAGATAAAATTCTTTATAAATTAAGGGGCGCTTAGCGTTTAGAGGTATAAGTAGCAATAAAAAACAGCTATTTTTTTAATAAATTGACAACAACAAGATACTTAAGGTAATAATATAATACGCTCAGTTATTTATATTCTAATACATATTTTTTATTTTTCATTAAAAAAACAATTATGTATAATGCCTAAAAAATTAGAACTCACTTGCCATTTTAACTTTATGTGTTAACTGTCATGTCAAAAGTACGATTTTATTCTTTTTAAAGATGAACCGTACTTTGACATGATTTTTCAGAGTTAAAATGGGGAGTGAGTTAGGACTATACCTATATATTATATTTGAAGTCACTGGTATTTCAAAGAAGAATATATTGAACTGTTCTTTATTCGTAACATTTCGTTTCTACGACCAACATGTGATTATTTTATGTTATTTTTTATTTCTAATAATAATAAAGTTATTTTTTTATATTTTTGCAAAGTCCCGTTAATCCTTCATGAAACTTAGCCACTTTTTCGAAATAGCTTCACCTAAATTTTCATAGCAATAGTATTTTAGAAATTATTTAATTAGAATAATTAATAAAGACAAGTCACAATATCAAACCTTAAAATAAAATCATATTATTAATTTACACATAGGTACCAAAACATCAAAAGTGTTATTACAATCATATAATATTAATAACCGGTTCATGATTATTTTCTTAAATGGAAAAAAACTCACTGTTTATGTTATTAAAATACATATAAATGTTATTAATGCTATAGTACATTCTAGCATTTATTTTAAAATAAAAATTTATTCCAACTTCATTCATTTTTATAAAATAAACAATTTAAACGCTTGCTTTAAATTTTGACTATGTATGCATATTTACCGCATTTAAAAAACATTATTATAGTGACATGTAAATATAGATCGACATAATATTTGTTATTTGTATAGATAGATAGACGTGAGTAGCGAGTTTATAGCACAATAATTGTGAAATAAAATGTTAAAGATTTCATGAACCGTATTGAACGCATGTCACAGAAAAAAAAACAGACAGCACACAAAAATGTAACTTTTACACCAAATCAACTCGTACACCAAAATGTATACACTCGTTGGAATCAAAACATACTCAGTAGTGACACGCCCACGGCGCCCAGACTCACTGCGGGCGCCTATTCGATAATAATTTAATCATCGTATTAATTAATATTACACCTTAAATAACTATACATTCTCATGACACCCAGTGGGGCTGTAAAACTTATTAAATCTCAATATTTTATACATTCGTATTACGTTATCGGTACTATACAAAAATTAAAAACATTATACATTAATAACTACCGATATATCATAGAGCTTACAAATACAAGAATCGACTTACAACTACCAAATACCAATTTGGCATGATGAATCCTTGCGGTGACGGTATATCGTATTTTTAGTTACAACCTTTTTAATAATATTCAGTTTATTAGCTAGACGCTTTATTAATATCTATGAAACAATATTTCATGCGTTCTCTCGGAGACGCCTCAAGTATGTTCGAGTGCAACTCACTCACTCATTTGCAAGACGCGGTTGCCGAGTTCACGAGCACAACCCTACGCTCGGCAGATACAATGCTTAGGCTCTTTACGCACTGCATTTGATCCGAATCCGAGAATTCTCAGTCCGAAGTAGTCTTTTACTTACTTATTTGTATGAAGGGTTGCACACTGGATCTGAATTTCGTTTTATGGCTTTGAAAAACGAAATTCATATCTAGTGCTCAGCCTCTCGTACAAATAGGTATTAGTAAGGATCGAGGATTCACGGATTTGGATCGGATGCAGTGTATAAAAAGTCTTATTTTGTATCTTAGTGGACATCGCACCCCTAGATCAAAACTGTTTCAACTCAAAAACCTTGACTTTTGATATTATAATCTCAGTTCCTGATCTGTACAGAAAAACTGTTGTAACTATGTTTTATGTAGTGTTCAGAGCACAATAATTCCTTCTAAATATTCTTTAAAATCTTCTATAGATTATAAAAACTGAGTTTCGAAAAAAGTCTTGAAATGTTTTTGAGTTGTAACAGTTTTGATCTAGGGATGCGACATGTAATTTAGTTTTACGCTACGGAAAGTGTTCAATTTCTATTTGGTATATAACCAATCGAATTGACATCATCACTGTGGTAAATAAATAATTGAAAAAGCTTACGGACCTCTTAAAGTGCCCGTTAAAATATCAGCTCAACCACGATTGGGCACATATTTGTAATTTAGGCGATTTTTACTGAATGAGGTAAGTTTTATTCAATGTAATGTTTTAGTTTTTTTATACTCTTTTAAAGAAAATAAAGTCAAAGCGACACTTTTTCTATGATATTTTCTATATTGTATTAACTATTATGTATCTTTTTGCAAGATAAAAATATTATAACTAAGCATCATAAACACCAAATTTTAGGCTTTAAAGAGATCTGAGATTTGTGTAGAGATGTTGATATTTAAATCGGTCTCGTTTTAACTCTAAATCTGAGTGCGCTCTAATAGAATCTCATCTTTAGTGATAGAGAACAATAGTGGTGGACACCGTAACTCAATTCTTGAACACTTTTCAATATGATAACACATTATCAATACTTGAACACTTCTCGTAGTGTACAATTTCATAGCCACTGAGATTCGCAATAGGCTTGCTGGTTAGGTAAAAATAATACACCAAGAGCAACCGCTCGTCTGTCTAACTCCGCACAGCTCGAATCATCTCATACAATACTTATATTCTTTTATCTACCACGACAGCTAAATATATTCGTCGTACAACAACGACTTCCAAATACATACAAGTACGACTTAGGTACGTATGAACATATTGCAGTAGCAACCATTAGGTGCTGACGCCTATTTAATACTGACCTTGTTTAGTACTCGTAAGACAATTTCGCTATATTTATTGTGTTTTAAGTCTTAACCATAATTTTAGAAGGTAATGGTGTTACTCAGTTTTAGAGAATGGAAAAGACTATGTAACATGTTCTAACACAAATCGATAACGGTCGAAACATTTAGGCCTACCACGTGTCTACGGGATGTGACGGTGAGATAATATATTAACTCATACAACAATACAAATCAGGAATGTTATTTGGATACTGAACATTGATCAAATGGCTGCTAGGTGTACGTACTTCGCATTCGTCACTAACTCGTCTATAATTTATTATTACCTATTAATAAAGACAATAACGTCGATGATAAATATTTGTGCTGCTGTTCGACGAAGTCGGATAAATCGATACACATTACGCTACAGTAAATATCCCATTGTTCTCTTGCGAATATGTGTATAATATCGATTCGAAATGATGTCCGATGACTGACTCGCGGGGAGTTATCGTCTTAGGAATCGATAGGAAGTCAGTTTTAGTTATTTAATTTCGCTATTTATATTAACTAGGGCTCGGGCGGGCGGACCGCGGCGAGTAAAGTCTTTGGGGCGTGCGGCGCACGGGCGCGGCGGTCAGCGCGCGGCCACGCGGCACAGCGCGAGGCGCAGCGCGGCGGCGGCGGGCACGGCGGCGCCGCACAGGCCCGATCAGAGCCGGTCCTCCTCCTCCTCCTCCTCGCCCTCGTCGCCCGCCTCCTCGTTCTCCTCCCGGTAGCCGGGGTGCTCGCTGATGGCGTAGTAGTTGCCGTTGTAGATGACGCCCAGCTCGCGCAGCGCGTCGCCGCGGATCGTGGCCTTGATGGTCCAGTTGTAGCAGTCGTCCGACTCCGACTCGCGGTCGAGGCGCTCCACGTCCAGGATCTTGGAGCTGAGGCGCTCGAGGATGATGCCGATGTCCTTGATGGTGAGGTGCCGCTTCTGGTCGACGCTGAGCTGGTCGATGAGCAGCAGGAACTTCTCGGACGTGACGGCCTCGTCCTCCACGAGCGTGTTCTCGGTCTCGCTCTCGGACGAGTCGCGCTCGCCGCGCCGCGCCGACTCGGCGTCGAGGAAGCGCACGTGGCCCTTGGGCCGGCCCTGCGGCGAGGCGCGCGGCTGCGCGTCCTGGATGGGCGACGTGGCCACGCTCTTGTGCACGGCGATGCGGCGGCCCTCCTCGTGCAGCGCGCAGCAGTGGAAGTCGCACTCGTCGGCGGCGGCGCGCGGCGCGTGCGGCGGCGGCGCGGCGCGGCACTCGGCCGTGTGCACGTGCTGCTCGAGCGAGGAGGCGCGGCGCGCGCGCGCCGGGCCCGGCTCGTCGTGGTTCACGACGGTGATGTGCGGCGGCGGCGGCTGCGCTCGCTCCAGCGAGGTCTGGATGACGAGCGAGGGCCGGCGGTCGGGCTTGGGCTGGCGCGACGGCGAGCGCGCGGCCGGCGACGCCTGCGGCCGCTGGTCCCAGTGCAGCACCACTGTGACTCGCCCCTTGTTGTCCATGATTTTCCATGAAGGCGTTTCATCGTGTAACTCGAGCGCGTGTATCGTCTCGCACACGATTTTCGGTATCGCCGATATAGCTGAAACGAAACAGGAATTGCTGTATCACTCGAGTACTGAGCCCACAGTGTTCACTATACATTCGGCACGCGCCACTCACCAGCCTTGATGACGTCGACGCCGGTGGGGTACCATCGCTCGCCCTGTCGCAGCAGCAGCAGCACGGTGTTGGGCGGCAGCGTGCGCCAGTAGTCGCCGTCTTCCACCTGCGTGCCGTCGCTCTCCAGCACCAGCCGCACCGGCTCGCTCGCCGCTACTGACAACTTCTCCTTCCCTGCAAAATACCAATTAAAAATAAACGATTTGCATTACACCAGATCTATAGTATACTTTTGTATGAACTGATTCACGTTACCAGTCCAGTAGTTTAAGTTAGAGCCTCAATTAGCTCATCGGATAAAGCAGCTGATTGAGTGCGCGTTGATAGATCAGTCAGTCAGCGTTTCCTTTTATATATTTAGATGATGAACTTTAGAAAATACGTGTTTAAAATTTTCATGTCACCGAAATGAAACAGTCATTCACCGATATGAAATAACTATCCACCGAAATCGAAATCCACTGAAATTAAAATCCACCAGAAACATATGTAACAGATAGGCTTAGAAACTATTACGCCTAACAATTGATTATTATTACTTAATCGTTGATTTCAAATCTAAAAAAACTAGCAAGAGCCTTAATAGCAGTAGACTTATTATAAGATCTTGTTCTCACCAACGTTGATAGAATTCTCTAGCGTCAAAACACTTCAGCGTAAAAGTAAAATGGACCTTATCGAACGTCTTGTTTTAAAGCTTAAGTTTGTCGGCACATCTAAAGCCAGCGCTTCAAGCGAAAACGTTGTAGACTTAGGTTATTGCGACTCAACTCGCGAACTCCATCAACCATTGTGAGATGTAAAATCTCATACTAAGCACACAGTTCCCGTTATTATAACAACGACGACAGAACTTGGTTCAATTAAACTTAATAATCGAATTCCACGTGTGGCAACTTTGGTAACGCTTTCCATTTACAAAATCACTTGTTTACATAAATTAGATGTATTATAGACGTTTATTTCAATGAATCAGCGAGGTGTCTAAAAGAAAATGATTTTAAAAATAGTTAGAAAGAGACTATATACAACTCTACCCGCGCCATAAAGGATTTTTAAAGATCCCGTGGGAACTCTTTGATTTTCCGGGATAAAAAGTTGCCTATGTCTAATAGGACGCAAGCTACCTCAGTACCAAATTTCATACAAATCGGTCAAGCGGATGAGTCTTTAGCAATCCCGCGGGAACTGTTTGTTTTTCCGGGATAAAAAGTAACCTATGTCCTATTCCGGAATGTATCCTAAGTCTGTACAAAATTTCATTAAAATCGGTTCAGCGGTTGAGCCTTGAAAGCGTAGCAGACAGACAGACAGACACACTTTCGCATTTATAATATTAGTATGGGTGGAAGTATGGATTAAGCTTTTCATTCCTTGTATTCATCATGGACTTCCGCAAAGAAACGCCTACTTCTATACAACATAATATGAAAAGACCAACCTCTATGTATAAGTTCCTCGAAGCTAGTCACCACCAGCCCCTTCCTCACGTTTCGAGAACTGTCCCATATCTTAAAAGGCCTCTTCCCTCTAACCTCCTGTTAACAAACACATTGCTTTACTCATGGCCATTAACTACGTCACAAATATTTACGAAAATCATATCTATCTTGTTTTTATATATCTTATGTATCATGTGGTTTTACGTCTGTACGTATCTGTGTATTTATCTTAGACTCAGGTTGGAATCTATAGAGCGAACTTTGACTTTGTGCTCTAGAGTGCTCAGTAAAAAAAACAGACACGTAGGTGCGTACCTATATACTCACGCAGCTTTAGATACAAAATCTCATGATCATAAGCACACACACACACACCTGTCAACCACCCACTAACCCGTCTCAAGCACACACACAAACACATACAGATTTAGTTTAGTAATACGTACCCCCTAAATTTTAAATTTTGATAAGCCATTTACCTACATCGGTTTTGTTATTGAGCTTTGAAAACCAATTGTCTTCAAAGATTCACTGCTAAAGTTTAAAAAATATGATCGTCATTAAAAATGACTAATAAAATATTTCCATACAAAACAATTTTATAACAGTAAAGAAGATATTATTTAGTATATTAATTTATGCGTTTCATGTTACGTATAATTTATTTACACACACGCATTAACACACACATATGCACGCACACATATGCACACACACGCACAGCCACCTCTCGTATAGAACAAATATCATATTATACATTTATCACGAATAAGTTAATTAAAATTAAACAATTTAGTAATATTCTATAATAAATCTATAAAAGCAGGGCTTAATCTAGATGAAAGGGCGATAATGGTTTTATGTAATGTGGCAAATAAAACAGAATATTGAATACTGCAAAAAAATATGGAAGAACCCTTACTTCCCAATCATAACACCCTTATCTCATAATTTCATAATTTTGCAGGCAATTGTTATCAGTCTTATTATTTTTTATTTCATTAACAATACAAAATTTATTGTAATTATTAAAAGTATTTTTTTATAGAATATGAAATTAATAAAAACTGATCTAATAACTCAACATTCACTCAATTTTCAAACCAGTATTATAATAGTCATACGACATTGTTACAATGCGAGCATATGATACAGCACAATCATCAAAATCATACTACAAAGCATATTATAAAATCATGCATAGTGTAGATGCTACGGCGTAGCGGCTACGTCGTAGCCGGCGTCCGTAGAGCCTGCACTGGATGCAGCGGTGCAACGCCCGAGCGACCTGCGCCCCCCTCCCGTGCCCCCCGCACCCACCCGCGCCCCTTCTCACCGACACGCCCCTCACCGCACGCACTGTGCGTTGACCTACTGACATCGCCCGAACGATCTTTAATCCAGACTGGACTAGCCCACTGTCCACTTCCCACTGCCCAGTGGTGGACTCCTAGACAGACAATCAACAGGCGTCGGCAGCAGGAAGATTTTTTTTTTTCAATTTTCACAAAAAATGGGACGTCATCAAAAAGATCAGCTGATTTCCTGAGCGGGGTGAAGAAAGTCAAAACAAAATCGGTAAAGTTATTTCTATGAAGCGGAGTCTAACTGCAAATAAAAGATTGTTTACTAGATGGCTCCGTGTGAAATACCTAAGGAAACCAATGATTGGATGTACTATGATCGAAGAGTATTAATAGAAAAGCGATTCGTTGGCAACATTTCGCTTGAGTTACTTCCAAAATAAATGGAAATGCCGCAAATAAAACCAACAAAGATTAAGGGTCTATTTACAACGGTTCGCCATGGAATGATGAGCAGTGTTAGAGCGGGTGTCGGCTACACTGGCTAAGTTACCTCTTGTATTTCGACTATCATTTTCACGGTGCACTCACTCTCACTTTATTTCACTTTAAAGTCACTTTCCGTTTACAACAATTTTTACAATTAGTTGAAGTCTCTTTCATGTTTAAGTACTTTTTCAAAACGTCCAAGAAAAATATCAACTTTATAACATTCGGTGTAGAATGAAGGGATGAAGTATGTAACCAAAAAGTGAAGAAAGTGAATCAACATTGCGGATATAAGAATGATATTCATAACTAGTAATAAACTGAACACGTAAGTGTATAAAGTTTGGAAAACTCAGAGCACAACCTGAAATGAAGCGATAGCCACAGAACCTCCGTCGATAAAACCAGCTGAATAACTTGTAAAAAATTCTTATATTATGTATACCCTAAACTGTATAATTGGGAACGTATCTATCTAGTTTTAAAATAGAAATCACTCTCTGTTATCATTACTAAATTCATCAAATAGCCGTATTCGTAAATATAGGTAAAACTGTCTCGTCGAATCACATTCCAGGTTATGTTATCGGACGACAGGCGGCGCGGTGCGCCGGCGAGCGCCGCGACCGCACTGTCGACTCGCGACTCGTGACTCGTGACCGGGTCGCGGCCTGACCCCTCCCCCCGCGCCGCCCCGCGCCCCGCCCCGCCCGCCCGCCCGCCCGCCGAGGCCTCGGCCCGCACTGCAGCGCCCTACCCTATGCCGTAACCGTAACATCTTCGGAATTAGCAACCTCGATAATGCACTTTTCGGCCTTACCTACTACAACTGTGGCCAACCATGTTTCACGATAACGTGCGCTGATTGCTACGAGTAAGTTCAATTTCATATTATCGTGCTTTAAAAAGTTACCTGTGACGAACTGACTAGCTGAAAAGAATTCTATCCACAACCCAACCAGAGGACTTTGTGCAATTTATTGGATAAATAGTTACTTTTTTCACATGCCTAACCAAAAACAAATTTTCATTTACTAACATGAACGTTTCTTCATGTATATTGTATTGTCAATGTATATTCAAAGAAGTCTAAGACCAAAGTCTAGCGAGCATAATAAAAGAAACTAGAAATCCAAGTGTGAAGCTCACCCGACTTCATACATACTTACATTACACGTGTAGAAATAAAAATTATTATTAACTTTTTAGTGTTTGTGGTTTTTGAAGTCGGTTTTATTTTTCTTTTAATTTTTTTTTATTACAATTTTTAGTGGCCCCACTGTACTATATATAATATGCTAATAAATAATAATAATCCCAGTTAAAATCTTACTGTTCACTAAGCTATTACACTGATTGCGAGCAATTTACTCTTATCCATTGAGGAGTTCTGTTCTCCATCTCCGAAGATAGTCATCAGATCTTCACCAAATTTGTATGAGACCACCTGCAAAGTACCATTTAAAACAAAAAGTAATCGGGGAACATACATAAAAAAATAATTCCGACGAATTGAAAACCTCCTCCATTATTCGAAGTCGGTTAAAAATGATTTTAATGTTCATGTGGTCTTACTGATTTTAATCGGATTATTTTCTGAAAATAGACTTCTTCTCGATATGCCAGTGTAGAACTTTATTCAATGTACTTTAACAATATTTTTACGTTCAATATCACGATATTCCAGCTAATACTTTTCAAGCTAGTTTACCTATTTGAGAATGGGTTATTAATTATTTTATTTTTACAAGGGTGACGTGTGATTTCTTATTATTAATACACAAAACTACAAGCAACGATGAAATCGATAAACGCGGTCGATTCGAACTCGTGCAACACTAAAACTATGAAACGTGGGTGTCCCCCCTGCACGTCTCACCTCATACCCTGATTGTCATTTCGACGTGTCTCGAACAATTAGATACAAGCATTTATCGAAAACGCAATAGTTAAATACACTCTACGTTGTAGCCCGTAGACGATCTACGACATTGATGTGGTCTACGATATTCGCCTATCGAAAACACTAGTTAAAAACACTCTACGCCGTAGCTCGTAGACGATCTACGACATTGATGTGGTCTACGATATTCGCCTATCGAAAACACTAGTTAAAAACACTCTACGCCGTAGCTCGTAGACGGTCTACGACATTGACGTGGTCTATTGTGCCTATCTAAAAACGTTTGAGTAGCACAATCTAAGTAAACTTATTTTAACTATGTTGTAACCTTTCACACTTGGGGGCGGTGTTTCCAATGACATCCTTTTTTTAGTCAGTGTTTAGTGTTTACGTTATAAAAGGAATCTATTGTAAAAATGTCAAGTTGCTAACCACAGTGGTTTAAGCTGTACGTTGTTAGATGAGTCAGACAGGACAAGTCTATTTATATGTATATAGATAGATCATAGATAGTATAAATATGGACAGGACGTGAGGAATTAATAAATTTTACTTATCTTTTATGCGTGAATTTCTCCTTATAGAGTTATAACCCGACTTCTAAGCGAATATGAATAAACTTTAAATGTACATCACTGTCCTCCTACTCAGTAAATATTATCATTTATCATACTCTACACCATATAGGTATCTATAAATAGTTCTAAATCTTAATAACCTAGCTAAAGTATGTAGGTGGATCTATCTCAATCAGATTTCATTAAAACTATTAACACTTTCGGATGCATTAACTTAATGACTAGACATTGATTATCATCATCATCATTGTTATCAACTGATAGATATCCCCGACTGGACATAGTTCTCTCGTAGTGATAGCTACACGCCACGATATTGCACCGCCTGAATACAGCGGTTCTCTGCGACTCGTTTGACGTCGTCTGTCCAGTATCCACCTGATGGGAAGTATTCCAACGCTGCGCTTTCTGATGTGATCGGTTATTAACAAGTGTAAATTAAAAATTTATAACATCCCCGACAAGTGAAGGTTACAGTAACTAGAAAAGAGCTGATAACTTTCAAACGGCTGTACCGCTTTTCTTGGATTATAGCTAAGAACACTTTCGATCAACCCACCTTTCAAACAAAAAAAAACTAAATTAAAATCGATTCATTAGTTTAGGAGCTATGCCACAGACAGATACACAGATACACACTTCAAACTTATAACACCCCTCTTTTTGGATCGGGGGTTAAAAAATGTGCACTACCAACTACCCATTGCCCCTATCTTCGCAACCCGTTGAGCTATGACATTGTTACTCCGCTTATCCTCTGGATCTCTTAATTTCTGATTTGATCACATAGAGAAACTCCAAGCATAGCTCTCTCCTAAATTGCCTGCTGAATGACTCTGCTTTCTTATAAGCGTTTCATAGTTACAGATCATGTCATGAATCCTAAATAATAAATAACAGCACGTGAAGTGTACCTAATTACTATTGGCAACACGCACTGTTCGAACACATTGCAAGCAGAAATAGTAGGGAATTTTTGACGAGAAGATGTCTCGAAGCTTCCTGAACGCTGATTACTCGAGGGGTAGTTGGCGGCTAACCATTGATTATTATTATTATTATATCTGGTAGGTATCTGATAGGGATACCATATAAAAATAGTAATCTCGTGGATATTTTCCGGTATATCCGGCTTGGACTTGGAGATAACTAAGGACCGAGACAAGGATTTAGTGAGATTAGGCGAAAATGTCGAGGGATACCTTCATCATAGTATAGTTAAAATAGCATATAATATCGCTACCCATTTCATAAATGCGAAAATGTGTTTGTTGGTTTATGCTTCAATCACAGCGCAACGGAGTAACAGGCCGACCTGATTATTTATGGTTAAATACTTAGTTGATTACCTTGAGAATGATATAGGCTACTTTTTAACCCGGAAATACAAAACGTTTTCATGGGTTTTTTTAAATAAGTACTTAAATCCACGCGGACGAAATCTGCTAGTCTCTTAAATTTTAAGATGTGCATTTCTGTCTGTGCGCGCATCGCGCTGAAACTACTGAACGAATAAGAATGCAATTTGATATTTAGCTAATTAATGAATCTCTGTATTATCAAAATATTTACGTAAAAACTTACCACATAAAATTAATATTTGTACAAAAAATATATATAATCCAAGTAGTCATTAACTGTTAACTACAAGTTCTAATACATTTCTATCAATAAGTTCAAAGTTTTCATAAAATGTAAACTTATTGAATTAAATCCTATTACAACGTAAAGAATTATTATTTAAGTGATGAGAAAGCTAGGGAATGAGTTGCTTAAAACAGCTTTGATTGTTCTAATAAGTTTATGTGATTGTATAAAGTAGTGATAGTAATAAACGAGTGTAAATTAAAAATTTATAACACCAATGGTAGATGCTTTTGACGATTCAAAAGAACTTGTAAAAGTCTAATTGAATAAAAATATTTTGAATTTGAATTTGACCCCCGACAAGTGTAAGTTATAGTAACTAGAAAAGAGCTGATAACTTTCAAACGGCTGAATCGATTTTCTTGAATTATAGCTAAGAACACTCTCGATCAAGCCACCTTTCAAACAAAAAAACTAAATTAAAATCGATTCAGTAGTTTAGGAGCTACGATGCCACAGACAGATACACAGATACACACATCAAACTTATAACTTCCTCTCTTTGGGTCGGGGGTTGAAAAGGAGTACCCGGCAGAGTTTGATGTAGGCTCGTCTCAGATCTGCTCACGTTTGAAACTTCTCAGCTAAAGTTTTAAGTTTACATAATTAATTATCAACATTAGATCATTATCTTACAAATCCACAAAAAGTGACTATCAAAAATACCTATAATTATGTTGTTGTACCTATTTTGAATAAATGATTTGACTTTGACTTTGACTGCCATATACCCAACACACTGGCGCTATTGCCTCGCTGGATGGCTAGGCTTAGACATTAGCTAAATAAACGCCAGCTCTTGGGCCACCTGGTGCGTGGATCAGCTTTGGGACACAACACCAATAAAACCGGTGACCATTCATGAGCCCAAAGCGCGAAACCTTTGCCCAAGGAGACGACAACAGCGCCCCGTTCCACTGTTAACCATTTAAAACTTAAAGAAAAGTAAGTAATTTACGTACGTAGTAACTTAGTACTTAGTGCCAACGGGAAACTAAACCATCCGTCCGTCCGTCTGTCTGTCAGCGGGCTGTATCTCGCGAACCGTAATAGGTACATAGTTTAAATTTTCAAAGAATATGTATTGCTGCTATAACAACAAATAATAAATATTGGATATAATCAGGCGTTACTTTGCGGAAGTTCATGTTTAGCAAGCAATGTTTAGCAACTGTTTCTTGCTAAACAAATAATAAATATTTCAAAATGACCACCATGAAAATTAGACCAAAATTAAAAGTGTTGTTTCTTGTACGATAGTAAAAATGCAAGTTAGACTCACACACGAAGGGGTTCATGTGTTTGCTTTTGACTGACTTTTTAAATAATAATAATAATTAGTTTATGTCATAAGTTATTTTCGTAAATAATTTACGTTAGATCTTCCGTATGAATATGTTTTAAGTCCCTAATTAATAGTTTGCTTTCTGCTTTATTATAATCAAACGAAAGCTAAAATCTTTTGTTACATACATTGAAATAAAAAGATGCCTCGCATTTTTAAATAAGGAGCTGTGAATATAAAACGTTACAACTTAGATGCTCGCATTAATTGGAGCAAGCACATGTATACAGTCTGTATATTATTATGTAAGCGGCTCGAGAGCGGTCGTCGTGGACTCGGAAACGCCTCAAGGGCGTCTTGACGCTTGACAGCTTGCACCACTCTTGTGAACTCAGCCTTGGTTTCAGCCTAAACTGTGTCACGTTTAAATGGTCTGCGGATTAGAAAATAAGCTATTTTATGACTCTACAGTCTTTTCTCTAACAATTCGTGATAATTAGATGATTTAGATTGATTTGTGGAATTACGAGGATTATATTTCCTATTTCGGACACAATGATAGGTACAACCTTAAAACATAATGTAACATGAGCAAATATCATTTAAAATGCTGTAATTTACAAGTATCTCCGACAGCTGTTAAAAGTCTCAATCATAAAAATATTGAAAAACTATACCAATAACGAAAAAAGCATTGATTTTTTAAATAAAATAACTATGACTCGTTTACAGCTTAAAACGAGTGACTCACTCGCTTCATACAATCGTAGTTCCAATTTCATTTGAATATTAAGCAACCAAAGTCCATGAAATTTTGCAGACATATTCTAGAAACTAATATCTGTGTCTGTGGCGTTTTAGATTTTTCTAAAAATATGTAGTTTTAAAAATACAGGGGCTCAAAGATTTGTATGAAAATTTGTAAGACCGCGTAACTTTGAAACCGAATATTTTAACAGAAATGTGTAAAACCACAGACACAGATATTAGTTTCTCGAATATGTCTGCAAAATTTCATGGACTTTTGTTGCTTAATATTCAAGTGAAATCGGAACTACGATTGTATGAAACGAGTGACGGAGAGAGCCCTCTTAATGCTTAACAGCTTGCACTACTTTTGTGAACTCACGCCTTGATTTATGCCTAAACTGTTTCTTTTTTAACATCCTGGAGAGCAAAAAATAAACTTTTTACGTATCTACGTTTTTGTACGCTTAACCCTTAACCTTAAAACATACCTATGTTTACACAGCTTTTAAACGAATATGAAAACGCTGTGATTTATAACGATATAGTTCGTGATAGCTAGTTATATTTTGAAAGGGTAATAATAAAAAGCATAAACTGTGCAAGTCGAATTCACACGCGAAGGTTCCCGTACCGCGAATCGTAAAGATGTAAAACTTTTATATGCAAAAACTGTAAGTCAATTACGGATAGAGCCATCTATGATGTGATTTAATGAACTAATTATATACTTGCTCGTGAACGCATTTTAATTATTTTTGTGATGTAACTTAACTAAACCTCAAACCTTACTCCATGAAGTCCTCGGCAACCTGGGCGGTCTACTTGGCTTCTGGAGGGAGCTTGGATGGCTGGAGTGAAGACTTCGGCGGGGAGGAGCAACACACGCACAACAGACGGAAACGTTTAAGTGCGGAAACCAGCCCAGAGAGAAGAAGAAGAGAAGAAGAAGTGATGTAACTTTACTTGTGCTATAAGACATTGCTATCTGCCAATTTTCACGATTCACTTCGTTGTCTATCTGTCTAAAAGGAACCCTTTTTTCCCTTTGAGGTAAGGAATTCTAAAAAACTAACGTAGTTTTTAACCGAAGCCAAGCCTGCGGTTAGGAGAGCCTTTCAAGCTGTCAAGCGTCAAGACGTCCTCGAGGAATTGCCGCGCACAGGACGAGCCCTCTCCAGACATGCATAACATATACCCTGCAATTACACGTGCTTGCTCCAATTATCCCGCCTGTGGCGAAAACTATTACGTTTTATTTTTTTAGGGTTCCTTTTTTCCTTTTTTTAGGGGCGGAACCTACCTAACTCTAAACGAAAAAAAGAACTCTTACAGAATCACTTGTGATTTGAGTGACATTGGCTAAATTTTAACCCCCGAGCCAAAAAGAGGGGTGTTATAAGTTTGACGTGTGTATCTGCGTATCTGTCTGTGGCACCGTAGCTCCTAAACTAATGAACCGATTTTAATTTCAGTAGTTTTTTTGTTTGAAAGGTGGCTTGATCGGGAGTGTTCTTAGCTATAATCCAAGAAAATTGGTTCAGCCGTTTGAAAGTTATCAGCTCTTTTCTAGTTACTATAACCTTCACTTGTCGGGGGTGTTATAAATTTTTTATTTACACTTGTATATGAACAAAATAATTTGATTTGGCGGATATTACATTCAAAAATATGGGGTCTTTGAATTTTTTTTTGTCACCGCATCAAGTGCGAGAACGTGTAAGCATATCAAGTTGAAATTGATATAGGGATTTGTTAGGTTGATAATATTAAGTATATCGGTTTTTTTTTTCTCGATGCCAATCTTATTCCTTCTTTTACATTAGATTAGCTAGATTTTAATTTAGAATCATTTTGATTTAGAATGCACTATATATTGTAGCTATATAGAGAGCCGTATTCACCTAGCGAATAATCTCTAAAAATAAAGATTTAAAAAAAAGTATAGGGGTTAAGAGGTCCTCAACCCCTTAGAGTTGTAAAAAATCAAACTAGTCAATTCAATCAGAAATTACGGCCATTTATATATAGAGATTTTAGAGAGGCCATTTAGAGATAGTTTAAGCAACAAAATAACTATAGGTACGTACCTATGTCATTCCAAAGTACAGAACCCTCGGTGTGCGAGTCCAACTCGCACTTGCCTGGTGTTTCTAGTTACATCAGCTAGGTCTTACGTTATAATTTAATTACGATCATAGTAACTTTGCACTTGTTTTGACAGGTCTGATAAGGAAACCCTTGTGGTGTGAACTTGTATGTATTCATTAAATGGACCTAGATACAACTTACATAGATATAATGAAATTGCACTGTCAATTTTAGACTTGCCTTCTATTCTATACTTATAAGTATTACTAAGTATTAAAGTACACTTTATTCGAAGTTTTTTAAATTTAGATTTGGGTTTTAAGATCTCTACAAAATAAGTCTCATCTAAGTACTAAGTTACGAATTCATACTTAGAAAAAGTTCCCAGTTAAAAAATAAAGATGATTCGTAAATACAGTGATAGACTAGTGGGTAAAACGTGGACCATCTATTTGGAAGGTCCAAGGCAAGCTCCTCCTTTGGAGTTACGATGCGTTTCAGAAGGAAAAAGTCGTAAGGAAATCTGTACTTATGTTTGAAAGTTCTCCATAATGTTTTCGAAGGTGTGTAAGTCTGCCAATCTGCAATTGGCCAGAGTGATGGACCAACCCATTGTCGGCTCACTACAGAGCACGGGTCTCTTTTCAGAAAAAAATAGCGGAAACATTGCGGCCATTTTCAAATGCGTTTTTTTTTTACTTTTTGTCCGAGTTTTGGCAAGGCAAATCGTGTTTGTTATTTTTGTTGTTGATCCTTAAATATTAATTTTAAAATCTCTTAGCACGCAGTTAATTTGTTATTATTGAGGGACTCAGATAATAATAGGTTTTGCCAAATCATAATAATGTCAAGATGTACCCGAAAGGCAAATTATCTTTTTTTTTCAGAAAGAATATAAGAAAAATACTTAGAAAGCGTGGGTTGCTTTTGTGGGTTGGACAATTGAGCAAAGTATTCAGGTTAACTTTAAAAAAAACTGGCCAAGTGTGAGTCAGACTCGCGCACCGAGGGTTCGTATTACAGAAGAATTAAAACCGTGAAAATCACGAATCGAAAACTAACTTTGTTTGTAGAGGCTTGTTATTAATATAAAAAAACTACGACAGTTAGAGCGTTAATTTTATTTTTCATGTAAAATATATTTAAATTACTATTGACTACAATTATTTCAGAATTTTCAAGAGGTAAACTTCGAAGATAAGGGGGAACAGTCGTTTTTTCGACATTTTGCACGGTAAATCAAAAATTATTAAGTACTAGCCGATGCCCGCGACTTCGCCCGCGTGGATTTAGGTTTTTTGAAATCCCGTGGGAACTCTTTGATTTTCCGGGATAAAAAGTAGCCTATTTGCTAATCCAGGATATTATCTATCTCCATTCCTTTCAGCCAAATCCGTTCAGTAGTTTTTGCGTGAAGGAGTAACAAACATATACACACACACACACACACACACACACACACACACACACACACACACACACACACACACACACACACACACATACAAACTTTCGCCTTTATAATATTAGTGTGAAGTGTGATGCGTAAAATTAAAGTACCGTATAGGTTTCTTGACAGACAAGGAAGTGATTCTATAAGGGTTTCTTTTTTCCTTTTGAGATACGGAACCCTAAAAATTTCCAGTAAATTATTTACATTGGAGGAAATTTCTTTACATGACGACATGTCACGAAGTGTCAAGTGAAAAAATTACGATTTGCGATTAATTAGTTACGCCACTAAAATTAACGTAGAAGCAAATTGTTAAAGAAAATATAAGAAATTGTAGAAGAAAGCGTAAATTGTTTCTTGTAGGAGGACACCTATTAAGAGGAGCGATGCTTGAAACTCTAAATTAATAAAACAACTAAGTTACTTTTTGTGTTCCTATTTTAAGAAAAAGATGTAGGCGGACGAATTTCCGTGTTACCACTATGCCTCGAGGGGGTTTACTTTTATTAGGATCCCGTACCTCCAAAAGGAAAAATGGAACCCTTATAGGATCACTTTATTTACCCGACTACGGCAAAGCCAAAGAAAGGTTTATGATTTTGGCAGTTTATGTAGGTATGTATTTATGTGTGTTCCAACGTAACGCCTAAACTACTGAGCCAATTTTGATGAATGAGGTGTCAATTGATTCGTTATTGTGTCATAGGCTACATTTTACATGAAAAAAATCGACTTGACAAATGTTACATCCAAAGAAGTGCTAGGTCTCTAAATAATTTTAGAAGAGGAAAAAATTCTGAGTTCATAGATATAAATATAGTACAATATTAAAATACACCGAGCGACAGAAAACAATTTTACTATCGGCCAAAATTAATGCTCAATCTATCTTTAACTTGTCGATAAGTTACTTAGCAACGCTGTTATATGTCAAAAAGGCTTTTGACGAATAACAACACTGCTAAGTAACTTATCGACAGATTACAGACAGATAGATTGATTTTAATTTTGGCCGTATATCTATCGCTATCTATCGGCAGTTCGCGGGTAGTAGTCGGATTAAGTGATATTTAACTTTTTATCTTTTTTCATTGAGGGCCAGCCTGTCTGTCACCAGAAGAAGAAATGGATGAAAATAACAGTCTGACAGTTAGAGCACGTGGTTGCTTATATACATGTCGGTTGTCAAGCAATTAACTTTTAAGTATTTTAGTATACAGTGTGTTCTAAAAAATCCATTAAGATTATTTGAACAAAATTGTACCAAAGGTGTTGCCAGCGTGTCGTATGACGCGATCTTTAGGATGAAAATACTTGGATGAATTATATCATTGCTATATTTAATATACCTACCTCCTATCTCTGTAAATGCAGGTAATTTTGAATCCTTCATTAAAAAAAAGTAGATACTTCATTCGGTATACCATTTTACTAAAATTAAAGTTCTGTATAAGTGTATTGCGAATATACAAAGGTTAAAAATAATAGATTCAATAGATTCAAAAGTACTTGTTAAAAGTTAAAAGTCTAATTGAATAAAAATATTTTGAATTTGAATTTGAATACAGGGGTAACGGTCTATTAAGTAGTACGTTACAGAACATCACGTAAGAATGTAAGCATAGCAAAATCTCGTCGCCTGATCGTGATACACTACCGAAGCAGGGGATCATGTTAATTCCTTGGCTTAGCGATAATCTTCTCATAAAGTTTCCATAAACGCCGCCAATATCGCTGTTCGGGAAAACGTTGATTAGCAGATTTCATTATAGAAACTTGCGATTCATTTATTACTTACTAGATAATGCCCGCGACTTTGTCCGCCTGGATTTAGGTTTTTTAAAAATCCAGTGTGAACTCTTTGCTTTTCGGGGATAAAAAGTTGCCTATATCAATTTCCGGGACGCAAGCTACCTCTGTACCACATTTCATATAGGTAAATTGGTTAAACCATTGATTTTAGAACCGCCATAGTTTTTTTATTCTGAGGGTTAAACGAATAGACCTTTTCCGGGATAAAAAGTAAACCATGTCCGTCTCCGGGATGTAAACTAACTCTGTACCAAATTTTATCAAAATCGGTTAAACTGTTCGACCGTGAAAACCTAGCAGACAGACAGATAGACGACACACTTTCGCATATTTGTAATATTGGTATGGATGGATTTTATGGTGGTAGGTATAAAAAATAACAGGTGATAGCCTAATGGTTAATTTGTTAACCTCCTTGTCGGGGGTCCGAGAACACACCTCCAACTTTGGGAATTTAGAAGCAGCAATTAAAATAATATTACTTGCTTTAGTGGTGAAAGAAAACATCTTGATGAAACCTGCATGTCTGAGAGTTCCCATGATGTCCACAAAAGATGTGCGAAGTCTGCCAATCCTCACTGAGCCAGCATGGTAAACTATGGCCTAAGCTTTTTTCATCAGCCCGTGTTCAGTCAGTGAGTGTGCCGGGGATGGATTTATAATGATGATAATCATTAAATAACAAAAAATGACCCAAAGCGTTTAAATGAAAGAGTTATGGTGGTATGTTCCACCATTCTGTATATAGTTTAACTGTATAGTAATTTCAGGAAAACCTCACAGGTTTACGTGTAAACATATAAAGTTAGCAAAATCGAGCACAACTGCAGATTTCCAGTATATAAACAGCTATCGATTAGGCTTGCTGTAACCCACGGCAATACCAGCAATATTGTATACTCTTAGACTCTAGATAATGTCTGCGACTTCATCAAATCAAATCAAATCAAATTATTTTATTTGCTTAAATGCGGGTTAAATACCTAGGTCTTACAAATTCATATTGGTATCACCACATTTGCCATGGAATGGCGTACAAATTTCGTGGATCATCCACGTGGATCTTAAAAATCCCGCAGGAACTCCTTGATTTCCTGGGATAAAAAGTAGTCTATGTCTACCAAATAGATGATTCTCGCGACATTGTCCATGTGGATTTAGGTATTTTGATAACCTCGTGGGAATTATTTGATTATTATCCGAGACAGAATATATTGTATGTTTATCCCGGAATGCAAGCTATGCATACCAAACATCAAAATCGGTTAAATGGATGGGTTGTGATAAACTAGCAGACAGACAGACAGGCACACATTCGCATTTATAATATTAGTATGATTTATGGGTAAGCCTGATAGATACGCCCTTGGGTTTTGCTTTGGATAGAAGTAGATATATTATAAGTATCATCTGTATTGAGCAATATATCCTAACCCAAATCCTTGCCCCTATATTAAGATATTTATTTATGTTTAGTTGAAAAAAACTTCCTTTGAATTAGTTCGAATTGGACACATTTTGTACCTATTTCATAACAATATCACATAAAGTAGTACATACAGTAGTTGTATAGTAAGTATCAAAATGAGTTCATTAAATTCTTGAAAAAACCTGTATTGCAAGTTGCAACATTCCCTTCTTCTGTAGCTGCTAAGAGCCTGTAACTACTTGGTCATTGCTTCTGAAGTTTATGATTATAATAATGTAGTACCACACAAACTTAAGTTCATATCAAAACAACAACTTCTCACTTCCATCATGCAAGGGTGATAATAAAGAAATATGGATATCGAGCTGTAGGCGAAACCCGACAACTGAGAAGCTACGCGAAGCGCTACGAGGAGGCTACGAGCAGCCGCTGCTACGCTGCTACATGGGCCGTGTCTCACGCATGTGCCAAAGAACACTGCACTATTTTTTTCATTTCTACTCATTTTCAAACACTATGATCTTTATTTACATTAATTGCTAATTGTTATGATGTTATGAGTGGATTAAGAAATTTTGTATATTATTCGATTTATCGTTTTTTCCCGAAAATAATGCTGCATTTTTAACTTTCATCAACTGATGAAACATAAAATTATTTTCATTTTAAAATATCACATATATGTATACTTATAAGTATATAAAGTTCTGAAGACAGAGATGAAGCAGAAACTAATCAATAGTTCTAAACATGAAAAGGCTCGATTCACATAAGGATAGTATGTAATCTGGCACAGATTTTGAATAATGATGGTTGCATGTGCAACGGTGTACGGCAGAGCGAGAGGGACGCGCGCATGGAAGGGCGGCGCGCGCGAGTGGGACGGCGCGCGGCTGCGGCAACCCGCCTGCTGCACCATGACACCTTCACTGACACTGGGGACGGGACGCGGGTGGTGGGACTGGGCGCCGGGCGAGGAGCGTGGTGACCGCGGGGCGGGATAGTAACCATGTCTCCGGGCGTGTCGGGGGCCGCCGTTACGCAAGAGCTCGGCGCGGCGCCGCTCGCGCGCGGTTACCTCTCTGGCCATCGCGGCATGACCGCCGGAGGCCGCGGGCGCGCGCTCACGCCGCCATCGTCGAGGGGCACAGCCCGGGATTCGCGTCGCGACTCGCGGAGCTCTCGGCGGTGCGCCGCGTGGGCGAGGATCGATGCGCGCCGCGCGCCTGCGCCGCCGAGCCGCCCCGAGCGCGCCCGAGCCGCCCCGAGCGCGCCGGTGCATCCGCCCTGACCCACTTCCCGCGCACACTGACCTCCTTCGCCGCACGCCACAATCCACTACGCGAACCATCGCACACCCGCCTCATTCAGGACACTAGTAATCCGAACCGCTAGGATATGAAACGCCCTTCCGGCATCAGTTTTCCCTGCCACTTTTTATATGGGTACCCTTCAAGTCATGAATGAATAGGCAACTTCTAGGCAAGCGCGCTCTTACTTAGGCTGCATCATCACATGCTAGCAGGTCGATTGAACCTAGCGCTTATCCTGTAAATTAAAAAAAATCTTTATTCTTCTTCGTCGTTCCTGGGATTCTTTCGCGCATTTAGGACAAACCGCTGCATTTGAGTAGTGCATTTTTTTCACTCTCCACTCCATGCATGCTCTGTATAGAGGGTTGGCGGTGATACCCAGTATGAAGAGGTGTTGTGTGATGTCCTTTTATCGTGCTCAAAACTGCCCTAAGTTCATATAGAGAAAGACATCTGAGAGGCAGAAGACAGACAATTTTGCTTGAGAGAGATTAATTATTATTGTTACTACAAAATATACTTCACACTTTGTTCACGACATCGTCACTCACAGAAAATATTTTTATTTGATAAGAAAAAATATAACTACCTACAGCCCATTCGAATGTTCTTGCATATTTGTACATGTTCGCTACCAATAAAACAAGAACACTATTAGAACATGAAACGAACTGTCTCAAAATGCCAATTTCGCAAAAAATTATGGGTTAGGTTCCATCTTTGCATTTTAATTCAATTCTCATACGATTAAAAGCTGTTGACTATATTTTCGTATCTAGAGTAGATACCTATCTTCTTTGATTCTCAGACCTGGGCGCGTTTGGAACCCTCGTAGCTTTAGTTTTAAGTTTACGTAATTAATTATCACCGTTACATCTTACAAATTCAACAACTGACCATCAAAAAGTGTACAATAGTACCTATCCAGTTTAAATAAATAATTTGACTTTTGATTAACCAACTTAAGAAACTTCAGGACTAATCCTAAAAATACTGACACACTATGTGGTAGTCCTACAATGGGAACGAACCGAATTGCGAATCGCTTCGATGCGACATTTACACCCTTCCGCGTTTCTAAACTACCCTTGCTGTAGCAATGATCACGCTACTTTAAACTTTAATCCCTTTTTATAATAGCGTTAATCGTGTATGCAATTTAGAACATAGCAGTCTGAATGTTCGCTTACCGTGCATCTATTGCACTGAGAAACTAGATAAGTTGGTATTTATATGCCGGGGAGACCAAACAATGAATAACGAACTGTGAAATAAAAGCAAACATTAAGTATACTTCAGAGTTGATTTTAAGCGTTTGCGTGATTTTTTTCGCTGTTAGATCTTCTAAACAGCTAAGTTACCCAATATCCTAAAGCATTTTTATAAACAGAAATAATGATACATAATTCTTTACTTTAACATAACTTTTTATTTTGAAAATAATAAACAGCGATCTTGAAGGTAGGTAAATTGGGTGGCGCTAGATTCAAAATCCAAATTTGGCTCAAAGGACCAAAAGTACTCACCTACCAAAGATCTAAATGAAGTAGTAAAAATAGGTACGTGGTCTACTTATAATTATTACTACCTATATCCATGGTGCATGCGCATATCTAACAGGTAGGTAGTTACATACTTTTAGTCCTTTTACGTCCGTTTTAAATACATTTATTTAATCTTTCTGTAATCGGAATTCGGATACATCGATAAAATTGTTGTTATTAATTGTATGGTTTCAAGGATTATCATTTCCTAGATCCACTGGGGTTTTCTGACAAAATATAACAACGTTACTATTTAAGCTGTAACTTAAATATCTACAATTCTACAAATTACAGATAGATTGAATACTATTAAAACGGCCGTTAGAAACTCGATTAGTTTTTTAAAATCAAAAATGCTACAGAAAATAAAAAATAAAAAAAATTTAACAAAGCCACCAAATTCCGCGATTTTGCTGGCTGCTAACACCAATAAGAGACTCATAGACAAGACAGCTCTAGCGAACCTTTTGGGAAAATGCTGTCAATGTCAAAACTCACAAAATGTCATTGTCATTCATTATTTTGTGCCAGATTTGGTGCATCAAGACAGCAAGCACGGTAATGCACCGTTCGGTGATTAATTTCAACGTTTTTATTGTAATTAATACTTAAAGTGAAAGTTAAAAGAGTGCGCGTTAGTTTTGCACGAATTAGTGTTGTTAATAATGTGACTGAATTCGCCTAGAAGTGTCCACATCACTTCATACAACGCAACGGATGGATCACAGTGTTTTGAGTACGTATATTGCCTTATATTATCCTCTATTTGGCACGGTACTTCACAAGAATTTATCATTCTGTATTGCGGACTAACACACGTAATCTCAGTTTAGTTTAATACCTTGAGAAGCATGTCAACAAACGTTAGACTATTTATAACGCCTACGTAAACCGATGTGGTTTACGAACCTGTTTTGATTCGTTCTATGTCTGTTTTGTTGTACTGTTTGGTTTGACCTAAACCCTTATTCTGTGTAAAATAAACTAGTCAAAGAAAATGTTCAGAGTACCTGACATTTAAGTTGTGATCTTCAGACTGCATATTTGTTTATTTAAAAATCTTTATTGCAAACACACATATTATATACTTACAGAAAACAATAAGTAAAAGGTACAGAAGAAACTATACAAAAGTGTGCTAAGATGGCCTTATTGCTAAAGCAATCTCTTACATATTGTGTGGCCCGCCACTGCCTGGTAGAAGCTGCCACTCTAGTTCTTCTTCTTAGTCATAACAAGAGGCGCTAGGTATATAATTAAATGTCTGTGGAGTGAGCCTCCTGTTCAGTATTGTTTGTGTACAAGTATAGTATGAATGTGTGACAACTCTTAATTTTAAATTGTCTGTAGGATTGCTAAGTGCTTGTAATTCAACAGATAAGTTAAAAATAAGAGCTTCCAAATCTGACCCCCTGGATTTCTAGGAAAATGTACCCTCATACCTGCTGTACTAAGGAATCTAGCTATAGACACTGATATATAGATTTTGTTGAATTACAAGTACTGAGCAATCTTACAGACAACTTGAAACTAACAGTTGCCACATCAGACCCCTGGATATTTCATATTTTACATTGATATTTATTAAATTTGTAGAATCTACAGGGCATTATTATTACATTGCCACAAAAACCACACTCAGTTTTACTGGGCACCTTTTTATTGAGTTGTAGGCAGGCTTTCCTCGAATTACAAGCACTTATTAATACTAGTCAAATTCAAATGAAGTGTCAGCACAAATGTATGCCCTGCAGGTTGTCATGATGATGCTGGTGCGGCTGAACATGCGCATGGCGCTGGCGGCGCTGTGCGGCGGCGTGCTGCTCGTCACGCTGTACTGGGGCCGCTGCGGCGACGTGACGCGGAGACCTAGTGAGTCCTCCCTTCGCTTCTTAGAACTAGTACAGCTTAATTAGCACATAGGCGCCAAAGATAAGTTGTTAAACTAGTAATAAGTACTAATATAGGTTAAGTGATTGTTCTGTACTAACACAGAATTATGGCTTACTAGATGATGGCCAACTTTATTTTTTTTTAATCCTGTGGGAACTCTTTGCTTTTCTAGTCTAAAAAGTTGCCTATGTCATCCAGGACACAAAGGCTACATCTGTACCAAATTTCATGTAAATCAGATAAACAGATGAGCCTTTAAGGATTCTGTGAGAATTTATTTTCGGGGATAAAAAGTAGCCTATGTCCGTCCCCAGGATGTAAGCTAACTTTGTACCAAATTTCATGAAATTGGTTAAACTGTTGGGCCGTGAAAAGGTAACAGACAGATAGACGGACACTTTCGTATTTATAATATTATAGTATGGATAGTATGCTTCAAGTCTATTTGCTATTTTATTTTTATTTAATAGGATATTGTAGTATACATTTGTGACTTTACAAGACTCCACAATGCAAAGATGCAAAGTTGGCACTTTGCAATTGTGCACTGTTGAGACTACATCTCTGGAGAATGCTTCAAAATGTACATTGAGTATGTAGAAGATTTGTGTGGTGTTGTGTGTTGGTGTGTATTTCTTGCTTCTTTATTAATAGGAGGACGGGTGGTGCATATTGCATACTCACATTGTACCATACAGATTTGCCTGTATTGGTGGATCATAGTGAATTAAGCTTGTGGTTCCTTGTAAAACATGTATTAAGGAAATATAAAGGATACGAACGTCAACCGATAGGGGTCTACTGCTGGGTGTAGGCCTCTTGTAGAGACTTCCACACACCACAGTCTTGCGTCTCCTTAATCCAGCAGCTCCCTGCGACTCGCTTGATATCGTCCATCCACTTAGTAGAGAGTCCTCCAGTGCTGCGCTGTCCAGTGCGAGGTCGCCATTCCAGCATCTTGGAACCCCAAGGTCTATCGGTTTCTGTGAACTATGTGAATATGAATAGCCCCTTTTTGTCTCCAGTAAGTTCAGTGCTATCAAACGCACTGACGGAGCGGTCGAGCGATGAGATTGAGTGCTGGATCAACGGCGAGTACTCGGTGGCGTGTCTGCGCGACCGCGACCAGGTCTACGTGCCATTTTCATTCATACACAAGTATTTTGAGGTACGAGGTATTTATGACTTAGGGTAATTTCTCTCCAGTAAGCTCAGTGCTATCCAACGCCCTGACGGAACATTGGCGTAAAGTATTTTTGACGTGACAACGTCTTATAATTCGATAGAGCCGGCTGCACGCACGAAAAAACATGACTCATGCGGCGTTACCTCGCTCTGAGGCGTTCCATGTAAGGCTTGAAGTGCAAGCGAGAGCGCGGAACGAGCGACAAAGAAGCACAATCGGCTTTTGTTGTCACGTTCAACTATCGTCAGTAAACCGATTTTACAGACAATCAATTTTTTTAATCAGTTGTCTCGTTTGTCTCTTATTCAACAAGATAAAATTTAAAATCTTATAAGTACCTAAATAGAATAAAATATTATCATACAGGATAATATGTGAGAATTTTATGTTTACCATCTCATTTCTATTTTAATAATGTTAGTGTTATATCCTATCGCTAGGTAAGGCTGGTGTGTTTCCTTCCCGTGGTTGCTGCCTGTTATTGGTCTGATTCCCTCTGAATCAGATATAACAAAAACCACCAGCCGTACCCCAATCATCCCTTACCTTGTGTCCAAGCTCCTATTTTACTCCTATTCTACCGTCCTACACACTGTACAGGCACTATCTTGCACCTACCATCAAACACCCCCCAGCTACTCAGACAGGCACGCTACACAAAACAGACAGCTACACTTCAACGCCGAACATCGGGCGGCGGAAACTAACCCGACAAACGCGGGCTTGCTCGCGTCGGCTAGCAGGAGCCAGGAGGAACCAAATCCCCCCCAAAAGTCTGCGTATAGCGCCTTGGGAAAGCGTTATAACTATTTCTCCCAACCCCCCTTTTTTATGAAAATGTCGAATAATGAGAAATGCGATTTGCCTTGCGATCCGGCTAGCCCCCGGCGCTCATGGGTACCCGGGCCTATGAGTGAGAAGTTGGTTACCGAAGACTACACAGGAGCGGCCGACCAGGCTCCTGTGTCAGTGAATGCTACTGGCACTACCAAAAAGCTTATACAGCAGGCGTTCCATCCGAGCCTTTTTATTACAAGACCTAGGTCTTCTTCAATGGGGAACATCTCCACAGCCAGCCATCCAACAAATATATCACCTACAAAGACAGTGGAACAGAAAGTTGAAGACTGTGATAATAATGAAGCACAATTCCCTCCTTCCTGGCAAAGACTACCAACTGAACGAAACCCTAAAAGAAAAAAAGCTTCAAATAGCCCACCATACAGCAATATAGACGTTCCCACAAAGAAAGGTGTCAGTACCTCAAATCGTTTCAGTGGATTACCTATAGATCTGACTGATGACCCAATGAATGAATATCCCAAAAAAATCATCAAGCCACCACCTATTATACTTTACGGAATAGAAGATGTATCAAAACTAACAGAGTTATTAAACAGTACCATACCTAGTGATAGCTATACTTACAAAGTAATTAATAGAAACCAACTTAGGATCACTACTCAGTCTACTGAAATATATAAAAATGTAATCGAACTGATGCGAAAAAATAGTCTCATTGGCCATACTTTCACTCAGAAACAGAACAGGTGCTATAGAATAGTGGTTAAAAACCTCCATCATACCACGCCAGTAGAGGCTATCATAGAAGAAATGGAAAAATCAGGTAACAAAGTCAGGGGTGAAGTGATCTGTGCAAAATCCAGAAAAAATAAGATGCCATTGAATATGTTCTTTGTGAACCTTGAACCCAGTGAAAATAACACAAAAGTAAAAGATATCGAATTCATATTCAACACAAGGGTAAAGATAGGAGACCCAAGAAAAACAAATGAGATCCCACAGTGTACTAGATGTCAACAGTATGGTCACACAAAAAATAATTGTATGCGCCCTTTTAGGTGCGTTAAATGCGCCCAAGGACATCGAACCACAGATTGTCCAAAAAAGGACAGAAACTCACCGGCCACTTGCACCCTTTGTCTTGGTAGTCATCCAGCCAATTACAAAGGATGTCAGGTATACAAAGAAATTCGAGCAAGAAAAATGGGTACGAAACCAGCAGACACGAATCTGAAGGAAAATAGGAAAACAAATTCACGCATGCCTGTAAATCCTGACGATTTTCCACCACTAAAGCCGAAAAACAAGTATGCCAGACAAGAATCAACAAATAATAAAGAACAAACACAAGAAAAAAATGAACGCCAACATCCCCACATGTCTAACGCGAAAACCACTGGATATTGGGAAAAAAGAACACAGAGCACTCAAGCTCAGCCAACAAATATGTTAGAACAAATTATATTAAAACAATCTGAAAAGATAGACATTCTCATACAACAATTAGGTACCCTTATGGGACTCCTAACTACTCTAATAGCCCAATGTCAACAGAGAAATCCCTAAAAATTGCTACATGGAATATAAATGGCTTATCTCCGAATAAGAATGAAGTTGAAGTCTTTATTAATTATAACAAAATAGACATCCTTTTAGTAGCAGAGACTCACATGACGGATGACAGGACAGTTAAATTTAAAGGGTATAATGTATATTTCACTAACCACCCAGATGGAACATCGCATGCAGGCGCCGCCGTAATAATAAAAGAAAATATTAAACAACATGTACTTCCTAACTTTAGACATGAATATCTACAAGCCTCTATAGTATCCATAGATGACTGGCAAGGAACTTTAAATGTCGCTGCAGTATATTGTCCGCCCCGACATAGAATCACTGACAGCATGTTTCGTGAGTTCTTTCAGACACTTGGCATGAAATACATTGCTGGTGGTGACTGGAACGCTAAAAACACCACATGGGGCTCGAGATTAACTACCACAAGAGGGAGAGAATTAAAAAAGGCAGTTGACGAAAACCATCTTAGCGTGTTATCTACCGGAGAACCAACTCATTGGCCAACTGATCGAAGTAAAACCCCAGACCTTATTGACTTCTTTATCAGTAAAGGATTGTCGGGGGTGTACACCAAAGTAGAATCAAGTTTAGATGGATCATCTGACCACACACCAGTTATGTGTACCCTAAGCACAACGATTATCTTGAAGGAACCACGAGACGCTCTATACAATATAAAGACAGACTGGGAAGCCTTTCGGGACTACATAGAGGATAAAACAAATCTGAGTATATCTCTTAAAACAGAAGAAGAAGTAGAAAGTGCTGTCTGGTATACAACTAACCTTATACAAGAAGCTGCATGGTTATCTACTCCTTACATTGAATCTACACCACAAATTCGGGACTACACTATAGCAATCCGAAATAAGATAACTGAAAAGAGAAGCCTTAGAAGAAAATGGCACACAAGTAGAAACGCACATGATAAACGACTTCTCAACAAAGCTCAGAAAGAATTAAAAATGATGTTGCATGAAAATGAAAACATAACCCTACAAGATCGGTTGAAAACCTTATCCCCCCACAAAGCAGAAGATTATTCTCTTTTTAAAATCACTAAGACCTTCAAAAGATCAAAGGAACACGTGCCACCACTAAAGAAGACTGATGGTAACTGGACTAGAAACCCCTCAGAAAAGGCAGAATTATTTGCCCAATTCCTACAAGGCGTATTTAAACCTAACGACCCAGATGTCTCACATCCTGAAGACGAGATCGACGTGTTTCTAAAAAGTGATCACCAAATGTCACTCCCAATGCGACCAGTAACTCCAAGAGAAGTTTGTAGACATATCAACAATCTAAAGTTAAAAAAGGCGCCTGGGTATGACCTCATAACAGCTGAGGTTCTAAAAGAATTGCCAAGAAAAGGAATTGTGCTGATTACAATAATTTTCAATGCAATCTTACGATTACAGTACTTTCCTTCGATTTGGAAAGCTTCTATTATAAACATGGTAGCTAAGCCAGGAAAGCCCCCAACGGAAGTATCCTCATACAGGCCAATAAGTCTTCTCCCATTACTTTCAAAATTGTTCGAGAAAGTAGTCCTACAGCGTCTTCTTCCACTCCTAGAAGAACAAAATGTAATACCAGACCACCAATTTGGATTTCGTGCCCACCATGGAACAACTGAACAGATTCATCGAGTTGCACACACAGTCCGTCAAGCATTGGAACGGAAAGAATATTGTTCAGCAGCATTCCTAGATATCCAACAAGCCTTTGACCGGGTCTGGCACAAAGGTCTACTCTATAAATTGAAACGCTGTTTACCAAACACAGCATATATGCTTATGAAGTCTTATCTATCTCAACGGATATTCCAAGTCAAATGTGATGACAGCTTATCTACCTTCTATCCCATTGAAGCAGGAGTTCCACAAGGATCTGTACTAGGCCCTGTCTTGTATACCATCTACACTGCCGACTTACCTGTGTCAAAAGACGTGATCACAGCGACATATGCCGATGACACTGCTCTACTGGCCTGCAACAACGACGCCAATATTGCATCGCTCAAACTACAAGAACATCTCAGCAAAATAAGCTCCTGGCTAAAAAAATGGAGAATAAGAGCTAGTGCAGCGAAATCGAGCCATATAACTTTTACTTTGAAAAAAGGAGATTGCCCACCTGTCAAACTAGACGAGACCATCCTACCTACGCAAACAACAATCAAGTACCTAGGTATGCACCTGGATAGGAGGTTGACTTGGAGAGATCACATCAAGAAAAAAAGAGATCAGGCCAACTGGAAATTTCGAGAACTATACTGGCTGATAGGCAGACAGTCCTCACTGAGCTTTGAAAATAAGCTTCTCATATATAAATGCATCGTCAAACCAGTATGGACTTACGGCATTCAGCTCTGGGGTTCAGCAAGCCACTCAAACATTGAGATACTCCAGCGCTTCCAGAACAATGTTTTGAAGGTCTTATGTAACGCACCATGGTTCACAAAAAACAGTGAAGTGCATGCCTACACAGAAATCCCCACAGTAAAGGAGGAAATAGACAGGTCACTTGAGGCCTATAAACAGAGACTTGAGGGTCATAAAAACAGCCTAGCAGTCCAACTTCTGGATCCCAGTTACAGCATGTTCCGCCTTAAGAGGACAAGACTGGCCAGCATATAGTAATTAATACTTATCTTGAAGGGATGTCACATCGCTGGATGTGCAAAGCCTAAACTGATAAAATATTTGGTCCTCAAATCTGTTCATAGTCCACCGACTGATTGCAGATGGAAGAGATGTGAAAAAAAAAAAAAAAAAAATATCCTATCGCATGTACGTTAACTGGGCTGACTCCCTTTGGGACTTGAAGTTTTCAATCCTGAAGTTTATGTGAAAGCAAATTGATACTGCACTTAGATTACGAACAGTAATAAGATTGTGCAATATTGAGCCTCGATCAGTTAAATTATCCTTCTATACTCTATCTGGGGAATGAAGTTATACACTGGCTCTATCAAATGTATGGGATTATGTAGTTTCTGCAGATAGGGTATAATAGACCTTATCTATACCATACACAAATATTAAAGTGTTATTTACATTAGAATACCTATAAGCCATTCTAATGAAATGTTTGAATTGTTTTTCTTCTTACTTAATTTAATTTACTAAAAAGAAGATTTTTTCCCCTAAATCGAACCTTTGTATAGGGAAGGAACCCTTCTCATCTGAGAGGAGTCCCGTGCTCAGTAGTGGGCCGGTGATGGGTTGATCGTGATAATGATCAACTCATTATCGGGATTTTAGACATTGTTAAGCGACCAGTTAGTAATATCGTATCTCTACACCTTATCAAAATATTATTTATCTAGAATGACCTTTTAACGTGCCAACAAAATATTTGCTTTTAAGCTTATCGCGAAAAGCAATCGAAACTCGACCTATAAAGTCTAATTCAATACTTACTTCGTCGGATATACCGCTTATCAGTTGTTATGAATTAGTCTTTCATAAATTTTAAGGAGCTGGCGAATAAAATAGTTAATTAACACATGACATGACACAGTTTATGCTGGCGCTTCTTCTGCTTGAGATATGTTGGTTTTAATGGTCAAGTTGAGAAAGCGCCGGGATAACTAACTCTTACACCCATATTCACAAACGGTACTTACTATGAGGTCTTATAGTGTGCTCGAACGCACAGTGTGGGTTCCACCAATCAGATGACTGTGTCACGTCAATTTACAATGATCTGATTGGTGGAACCTACACTATGCGTTCGAGCGCATTATGTGACCTCATAGTAATGATTGTGAATACGGCCGTTAGTTATAACGTGTAATGTGTGGCACAATTTAAGGATATCCCTTAGAGATATTCTTTCTACAAGGAACCAAAAGCTGAATTTGCAATAATCCGCTAAACCAAGCAAATCTGTATGGTGCAACATGATTATAGCAAATTAAGCTTTTGGTTCCTTGTATAACATGGACTTCCGCAAAATAACGCCTGCTTCTATACAACGTTATTCTTTCTTCCTTATTGAAGATACTTAATTTTTTTTTAATTTTCTTGCTTATTTTGAAATGTTTATTATTTGTTGTTGTAGCGGCAATAGAAATACACATTTAGTGAAAATTTCAGCTCTACCTATTACGGTTCACACTATACAGCCTGCTAGTGTTCTGTAAACTAAGGGTGCCAACGGGTCCCTATTACTAAGTCTCCGTGATCCGTCCATCCGTCTGTCCGTCTGTACGTCAGCGGGCTTTTCCGCATTTTCTCGGCAAAAAAAATTTAAAAAAATAAAAAGTGAAAAGCGTATTTCTTGTACGATGGTATGCGAACTCGACCCGCACTTGAGCGATTTTTTTCTAATTGGTCAATTTTATAACAATTATTTTGTTGACAGATATACGGCAAAATAACTTCAGTAGATGGCGTGGAAAAGTTCGAGTGGTCCCACAGTTATGGCAAAGTTTACCACCCGAAGAAGAAATACGATCCCCGGGGGACTTTTGCGACTTTCGAAAACTATAACGTCGAAGTCCGCGACCGAGTCAAATGCATCAGTGGCATCGAAGGTGTACCAGTTTCCACCCAATGGGAGCCGAAAGGGTTCTTCTATCCGACCCAAATAGCACAGTTTGGGTTAGCACATTACAGCAAAAATATTACTGAACCAGAACCTAGAATAAGGATCATAGAAGACGGGGAAAAGTTTCACGAAAATTGGATCGTCAGCACAGACGCTGTGATGACCAGGGAGTATGATCCAGAGCTAAAAGCTAATGTTTTAAGGTTTTCGACGACAAACCACGTATCGAGCCAAGTGTGGTTAAAAGTTAATATCACCCAGGATTTTGTTTTGAGTATGGATCTAATGTTGAAACCTAATTCGTCAATGACAGTGGTTTTACAGAATAAAGAAAAGAAGGAGACGGTGTACCTGCATTATGTGACGAGTAAGCAGTTGATATATGCACAGGTTTGTTAGAGATACTTATATCATAGACCCTATACTTATTAATTTTAAGTTGTGATGTGTTTGCAGCGGGACCACATACAATTAGCTTTAAGTTGCGCTGTGTTGCAGGAGGACCACATTTACTACGGCATCGGCGTGGACCAGAAATGGCGACGCCTCACTCGGGACCTCATTATTGATATGCAGAAGGGTTGGGCGCTACAAGACCGGCCCAAACGGAAATCGCCGAGAAATAAGTTTAAGGTATGTTTTATAAACACCTTACCATACCTAACTTCTAAACTGCCTGTTTAGTGTGGCCTATGTGGACGCATCCGATTTCAAAACATAGTCTAACTATCAACGGTTTGTCAAGCTGAATTTGCAATAGGCAGAGTATAAAGTCCCTCGTTTGCGCGGGCCGTAATGGTAATTTTATGGGTTTTTCCGTGTTTGTTTTAGAATTATCTCAAGTTTGGGTTGTTCCGTGTTCAGATATCGAGTATAATCCTGAGCGGGTCGGGCGCAGTGAGCAACGTGAAGGTGTCGTCGTCGTCGCACATGGCACACTTCTTCGCGGCCGCGCGCTGGCTGGTGGGCGCGCAGAGGGCGCGGGGCGGCTGGCCGGTGCACGCGCGGAGACGCCTGGCGCCCGCCGCGCCCGACCTTAAACCTGGATGGTAAGTCGCTTACATTCTTAGCGACCGCGCGCTAACCCTACCTTGTACGTGTTCTGACTCGCATTTGACCATTTTTTTTGGCCAGGCACTCAGCGATGAGCCAAGGGCACGCGATATCGGTCCTATCTCGCGCGTATCACCGCAGCGGCGACACGAGCTACCTGCGCGCGGCGCAACGCGCTCTATACTTGCTGGACGTTCCCAGCCACTCCGGCGGCGTCAAAGCGATGTGGATGGACAAGTATCTGTGGTAAGCCTGTTTTTAACTAAATAGGTTAGTTTATTAGACCTTGAGCGCAGTTTAAAAACTTTCTGAAACTAACTGCGCTTGCGCACATCCAAAGTAGGTGATGATGCAGCTTAAGGTGGAGTGCGCTTGCCTAAAAGGTGCCTGTTAACTCATTTTTGAAGGTCCAAAATATTGTAATTGGAGAGGAAAATAGAATTCCATAGTCAAGCAGTGCATATGAGAAATGGAAGCGTATCGTTTCGTGCGAGTCTGTGGAATTTCGACTATATAGGGGTGCAAACCCTTGCTTCTATTTGTAGGCAGATTCCGCTTAGGCGATACGACGTCCATTCTGCCGTCCTATTTCTGAAAACCGTCTTTGAATTATTGCAAAAAACTGGTAATTTTTAAAAAACCGATACATATTTGTAAAAAAGCATGCTATACAGGACCAAGATTTTCAGTTAGTTTTTAATTTGGTCATCCGTAGCATTATTTATGGAGAACTCTCCGGCATGCAAGATTCCTCACGATGTTTTCCTTCATGTTAAAGCAAGTGAATAATAATTAATTACTTAAAATGCTCATAACTCCGAGAAATTAGAGGCGCTTGGCCGAGATCGAACTCCCGAACTCTTCTGTCTCTCATCTTAACCACTAGACCAGGCTATAACGGCTCTGAAGGGAAACACAATCTCAAAATTTAATAGAAAGGTATAAAGGATTTTCTTTACTCATTTCCAGGTACGAAGAATACCCAACAAAGCCGCCCCTCTTCGTCCTAAACGGCTTCATATACACGCTCCTGGGCCTCTACGATCTACACGTGATCGAAGGTGAGAACTCCATCTCTCTAGCCAAGAAAATGTTCGACGATGGCATGCTCTCCCTCAAAGCCTTACTCCCTCTGTTCGACACGGGCAGCGGAAGCTTCTACGACCTAAGACATTTCACCCTCGGAGTGAGTCCCAATATCGCCAGATGGGACTACCATGCGACTCATGTGAACCAGCTGTACCTTCTAGCTAGTCTCGATTCTGATCCGATTTTGATTAACACGGCCAAAAGATGGGAGGGCTATATGCAAGGGAAACGGGCGGCTCACAATTGACGTATCAAATAATTGTATAAGAAAGAAAGTGAATTTATTCAATGGTAGTGTCACGTATAAACTTTGACAATACTTAGTATAATACCCTATCCGTGAAAAGTAGTAAGTATATCACTCTTTCTGAACAAATGATAGAGCCAAAAATCTTAGTGGGCGTTTTGGTGATTGGCGACTCAAAATGGTTAACCATTTTGAGTCGCCAATCAATGACTAACGAAATAATTTTTTTAATTGAATTTCGAATGTTTATTGAAAAACATGTTTGTGATTGGTTGGTGACTGAAATGGTTGACACCCACTAAGATTTTTGCCTCTTTTTTGTATAGAGAGAGCCCAGTACTAACTTTTTTCCACGGATAGGGTGTATGTTTGTCTGTGACACCACCCGGAATCAGCTGTATCGGAATGATCAGCTCAGATTTCTACTCTGTATCATACGCCCAAATTCGCATACAATACAGGGCGCTGATTTTCAGTTGTAACCAGAAGAATCATAGTTGAGAGATATAGAGGTATAACCCTTGAAGAAATATCGATGACACGAAAAGTTCCAGAAATATCGATATTCGAATTGCTGAATGTGTCTCTCCACCAGGGACCGATTGCCGTTATTAAATTTTTAACGTTGGAACTATAAAAACATTTCGTTACGTTACGGTAAAAAGGTAACGGTAAATACGCGCCGAGCGAAAATGCTACTTGATACACGGCATCGTTAGATATAAATAATCGGTATACGTATTGTTACTTTAAACGGTAGATATTATTTATTATTGGTATCTAGATTGGACGTTAATGAATGTATGGGTAGTAATATTTTATCGTAATTTTTAACGTTAACATAACGGTACCTTAAAAAAAATACCGATAGTTTCCCTGCTGTTTATTAAATCTTGGAATAGCGTGATACTTATCAATTGGGAAAAGTTTATAGAACTTTTTCTTTTGATACATAGTTTTCATTGACCATGGGGAATAGGATAATTAGGGAGCTTTAGTATTAAAGAACTGAAGTATAGAAATTTGGGGATCCATCTACTCCTCTTTATTCGAGAAATTCAAGAATATTCAAGAAATTTGTATTGAGAAGGTAGTTTTTATAACAAGTATTAATTGAAAAATATAAACTAATACATACTGTCTTTCAAGAGTTCAATTATTACAATATTTGGTAACTGTAAAAGTATGAATGTATGTATATACAGTGTAAACTCCATGTAACGTCACTCTATTTAACGACAAACTCCCTTAAGCGTCGAAATCAATTGGCTTCGGTTGGTTTAGCTTGTCTTTCATACCATGTTTCACTCTACATAGCATTACACCCACTCTCAATAACGACAACAATTGAGTAATAAAAAGTACCTTTTAAGTTGCTAAAATTAGTAAAAACTGCGCAGCTGTGTACGATCTATTGTCGCTTTATTATCCTAGCCCGCAATAAACTCGACTGTCGGCATCATGCATACGAACATTCTAAGAAATTCGTTCTTTTGTTTACAAATTGGGATTGCTTGTACGTGTACACTGTTGTTGACCATGACTCATAAGTAGGAGTCATGGATTATCTATACCTTATCATATTCTTAGTTGCTCACAAACTTTCTAGCGTTCAAATAACATTCTTTTTTATGCACATAAATAAACTTTTTCTTTTTCTAATTCTGATGTTTCTTCTCTCCATTTAACGACAACTCTCTATAACGCCATAAAATGCACAGTCCCTTCGGTGTCGTTATATAGAGTTTATACTGTACTTTATTGCACGACAAAACACAATGACAGGTAACAAAAAAAGAAAACTTAAGTGTAGGTGCAAAAAGGCGTTCTCATCGCTAAGTAGCGATAAAAGTTTTGCAGGGCTGGTCTCTTATCATTCACATGTTAATGTTTTTAACGCAAAATAGGCATGCGTTTGAAGACTGACATATTTAAGTATGAATTCATTAAGACAAGTCAACTCCATATTTTTATTTAAAAGTCATCATCACAAGAATATGATTGATTATATTCATTACAAGACAGATATTATATTCATTAGAAGACAGATTCTCCATCAGTCAATTCGAGCGTGACTGATGAATTACTAATGGATACTTAGGCTGAGATCTATTGACCGCACTGTGATTTTGCTCAGACCAAAGTCACTGAAAACGAGACAGCGTTACACCGTTGGCATAAATCTGTCTCGTTTTAACTGAAACTTAAGTCTAAGCAAGGTCAAAGTGCGCTCTATAGTTTTCAACCTTATTGTCAGACAAATAAGGTCTATTCACACATATCAGTGAATTCACAGTTCCGGCACAGTACCGCCACCATTATAATTATTATTATTGTTTCGTACATTTTCTATGAAAGCTCTTCAGTGTTAGTGCTGACGCCGACAAGCACGGACGTAATTCGGCGACGACGATATTTTTGTAGGATCATATATCATGGACGAACGAAGATCGTGAACCATCACAATATAAGCTCTAGTCCACAAAAGTAATGAGACATCATTGACTTAGTAAATTAAAGAGAGTGGTATTACTGTAGTACTGATATGGAACTGTGAAGATACGGTACCGAATCTGAGTTCACTGATCATCAGTCATCATCAGTCATCGCATTAGATGATAGGTTATCCGTCAGTCACAACAGTTCCTGTGGCAAAACCGTATCGTCTTGTGGAATCGTTTCCAAAATGGCCCGTTTTTTTTTTCACGTCGGGAATAATTCATTAATTTGTGACCAAATAAGACTGAGTGTAGGAATTATGCACGGGTTCTATCCTTATTCATTTTGTTTTTTATTATAGCACGTACCATAAAATTATACAAAAAGATTGTATACACTTTTAATCATGTTTCCTATAAAAATACTCCAATAAATAAACAAGTATGGGAACTCACTTTATAGACTAATGCGGCTGTCACTTTTCTACTAAATTGGTAGAAATCGGTACAAAATTGTATATAAATATGTCTATGATATTGACCATGTATAAATTATTGGATTTTAGCCAAATAAAAACATTTTGTCGTTCAAGACTGACTATATTCTACAAACTCTGGCAAAAAAAAAAAAAAAAACTAACGACCTAGTGTTCCAAAAAGACTATCCTTAATTCCATAAAAATGGATGAATAAAGGTACAGTACTGCCACTTTTATACATGGCATAATATAGTATATCAAAACTTTGAAAAGAGCAACCGCCGAGTTTCTTGCTTCTCAATAAAAAAGGCATTCCGAAGCAGTGGTAGATGCTTTTGACGATTCAAAAGTTCTTGTAAAAGTCCTAATAGAATAAAAATATTTTGAATTTGAATTTCATAAGTTAGATGTATCTGCGCAGAAATCTTATTTTTGAATGGCGCGAAAATATCGCAATGAATCAAAGCGCGCGTCCGCTATTGGTTGTTGCCTACACGCCATGTGTTGTACGCGCGAATTAAGAGCGAGATAGCACGAATCTGTTGTTCTTGTGTTTAAACTCTTAACCACAAGCAATAAGGTCTATATTTCATTGGTGTTTATTAGGCAATAGTCTGGGTTAGGTTGCCCTTTTCTGCGCAAACGAATTGCCATTGCGACTTATAAAAGTGTTAGTACTGTACTTTGTTGTAATTTATGTACTTAAATCACATAATTTCAAGTGATAATAATATATTATTTAACACAAAAGTCAATGAAATACTTATTAAACCATATCAATGTAAATACTTAGTACTAAATTATGAATAAAATTACTACGTAGTAGAAATGTAGCTATATATCTGTATATTATTGTTTAAATTAAGATATATTTTATGTAAAGTTTTGATCATTTACAATTTCTAAGTCACTGAAATCGAATCTAATTAATTAAAGTTATGTAAGGCTTCTCACTAATTTATGCTTAAATTTTACGTATATGATATGTAAATGACTCGAGGATTATTTAATAGGTTATTTGTATTAAGTATTGTCTTGCCAAATTGGCTTTATAAATATAGAAAACTTAAATGTTTTTATCATATTATAATTATATTATGATGTTTTATACCGGACACAGAGCGTATGTAATATGTATACGTAAAGACAGATGCGACTGTTAGAAATTTGTATGTATAGATAATGTAAGATATGATTAATTTTTCTTAAAAAAATTGACTAACTGTTGTTCATTCTTCTTCAACTCTGAAAAAATAGTTTTCAACTTATTTATTTTTTCTAAGCAAAATTCTTAGTTTTTAAATGTTGACTTATTAGCGCGCGTTCACATCTTACGTATTGTCAGCCGCTGTCTGTGAGTGAACGTTACGCAGTTTACTGTTTTTCCATTACATGTTCAACTTCTAGAATAGAATAAGATTTATTTGCTGATCCAACACATATTAAACACTATAAACATTTAGAAAAATAACGCCTTAAAATCTAACTTAGGCAGTGTGTATACTATGTGCCGTGCTAACGAAAAGGCTCGAACTCAGCTAAGGTTGTGGATACACAATGGAACCACAACGCTGTTATTCGTTCATACCAAACCTTACGCTATTACGCGATGTGTAGTAACGACTTTCGGTGGCCGATATAATTAAACTACGCCACGTCATGAAGGAAGACTGACTACGGCGTCTCGTCAGCATAGTGCACACGGAGAAATGCAGTCTGCCTTCACACTCATAATGAGTCTGCTCACAGTCGACGGCTGTCATTAAGTTAAGAGCTTCCGAGACGGTTAAACGGCCTGACTTCAAGCACGTAGTTTTGTTTTGCTTAATCAAGCAGCTTGATGCGCCTGTAAAGCCGCTTGAGCCAGCAAAAATCACGTTTTACCGGACTACGGCAAAACCAAAAGGAAGAGTTATGATTTTAGCAGTCTATGTATGTATGTGTGTATGTTTTTATCCAGATTCTGTATGTTCCACCGTAGCTCCTAAACTACTGAGCTGATTTTGATGAATGATGTGTCAATTGATTCTTTGTAAAAGCTCGGGTGACATAAATTTTATACGAAAAAAATTGATCTGACGGTTGTTACATCCAAAAAAGTGGGGAGTCTATTTTTTTTTTTTTTTTGCTATTTCATCGAGTGGCCGCTTGGCCGTCTCGGAAGCCTTTTAGATGTGAACACTTACATACATTACGCTTAAATAAACTTTTTTAAGATATTAAATATATCTATTGATTATTCGGTTGTGATCCGAAGCACAAATTTAAAAAATAAAAACTATAAGTAAGTACCTACCTAGTTAAAATATTATCAGATAAATTGTATAAAATTTTGTAGATCCTAGTTTATAATGTTAAAAATACTCTGAATAAAATGTGTAAATGGGGCAAAGGACAACAACTGCAATATACTTTTTAAAAAAAAGGAAGGGTCTGGAGGGCCACAAACGGTTGTTTGATTTAAAAAATATTCGACCTCAAGTGAATTAAAATATAATCTTGACTAATTATTATTATTTATAAAAAAAAAATATTAATAAAAAAAAATTGTTGCCGTATATTTTTTACCATCGAACGGCCGCTTGTAGCTGTCTTAGGCACTTTCAAAATTTAATCATAAAATTGCAATATTGAAAAAATAAGTTACCTATTGGAATTTAAATATTTTTTATTTAAATTATTATTTAATTACACAGCATTCGGTTGTTTTGCATTTGGTCAAAACCTGTTGAAAACTCAAAAAATCCTAGTTTTGTATTTGAGGTGCGCTTGAGAGTTAAGTAGCGATTAAGTATTTGGCTAGTAAGACTTTTTAAGTTAATATAATTTATTTATTAGAAACATTCCACTCGTAAGAGCTTACTAGTAGTTAACACCCGTAGTCATTAATTTAGTTTTTATTTGTTGACTGTTGTTAAAGTTGTGAGCAATGGTGTTATGGCCCTATTAACGCATTTAAACTGCGAGCATGATTTCAACGTGTGCTATTTTCGTGATGCGTAGGTACCCCAACAAAACTGGTAAATTAAAAATAAGAACTACGTTTAACATCATTGCGGACAACAAAATGTATGAATTTCTGTATAATACATTGTAGAGTTAGTGAATGCACTTGTGAATGACAATAAAACATCTCTGAACAATTTGGTTCGTTTTATTTATGGAAAGTTCTATGTGTAAACAAAAGCTAAACTCTCATCTTTTAGCGTTTAAACTATTGTGAGTGATATTCATCAGTTCTACTAATGAATAAAATTGAAGTGACCATCTGTTTGAACGGCCTATTCTTCGGAATGGCTGAACCTATTTTGACGGGACTTTCACAGACAAGTGTCGAACTCACGTGTTAGTTGGAGTATGCCGGACTAGTTTCGGACTTATCCGGGGTCATCTTTCAATGGTTCTTTGCTGACGATGCGACAACAAGCATACTGCGAGCCGCGCAAACTGCACAACGCAGGCACGATAGGACTCCGAACGGGTTTGAGACTAGTTAGGCATACTTCCACAAACGCATGAGTTTAGCCTTCAAACAATTATTATATCTAAACTTTAAAGCAAAGCTCAATTATCTTTGTTCAGATTCTCACAGCCACCATCTGAACAAGAATATTAAAAGGTCCACCACAGTAATTGGTAGGTACTTATTAGCTAAGTAAGCTAGGGCATCATATTCTTAGGGGTCCTAACTAAGGGGTATCTATTTATACTTTAAACCCGTAACAAATTAAGTGCTACTTGTGCCACAGACAGCTACCGTCTTCCTAAGGTCGTCGGCCAGAGCCCCACTCCAGCCACTCGTGGCAAATGTTTAAAACTAGATGCCCGCGACTTCGTCCGCGTGGATTAGGATTTTTAAAGATCGCATGGGAACTGTTTGAAATTCCGGGATAAAAAGTTGCCTATGTCAATAATTACAGGGACGCAAGCTACCTCGGTACTTACCAAATTTCATACAAATCGCGTAAGTGGATAGGTTTTTGGGAATCTCGTGGGAACTCTTTGATTTTCTGAGATAAAAAGTAGTCTATGTCCGTCCCCGGGATACCTTTAAGCTAACCGTGTGCCAAACGTCAGAATCGGTTAAAATTTTGGGCCGTGAAAAGGTAGCGGACAGACAAACAGACAGACACACTTTCGCATTTATAATATTAGTATGGAAGTGTGGATAAAACAATAAGTAAAACTCCTCACAAGTTTATTTTTCAATAACAACCAACAATACAACAGGATTTCAACATGTTGTCTATGCGTGGGCGCAAGTCTGCAGGCGAACCAGCGCGCGCTTCTCGGCCATGCGCATCTTGTCGAGCACGTCCTGCATCTCGGGCCACGGCTCGTAGCGCTGGTTGATGATGACGAGCTTGTGCACGCTCGGGTTGCGCAGGTCCATCGTGCGCGAGATGTTGGCGCGGCTGTGCGCCGTGTACACCACGTCCACCTGCGCAAAGCCAGCACTTCACGATAGCTGTGAGACTTGTAACTAAACCACGACACTTAACCCACACAGGGTCTGGCAGGCGTCAAATGTAGCCTGTAGGTACTAGACCAGCGTGGTTCTTAGTTCACGTAAGATGCGCACTATCAGTCGACTTGGTTACCGCGAATTGACAATGAAATCAAAATACAAGTGAAAAACCTAACTCCAGACGATCTAAAGCACCGAGCAAATCGCATCGCTTAACTACTTGTTTCTTCAAGGTTTCTGCGATTTGTTTATCTTTTAAGCAATCTAAGGGAAACTAAAGTATAGGTAGGTACCATAAAATGGGCAGATGTAGGTAGGTACCTATCTAGTCGCTTGTATAGGTAAATAACGTATCGAATACCCGATCCCAGTGTAATTATGAAAGAGGTTAATATGAATAACTATTATATTGTGGTACTAGCCTTATGGAAAGAAGCCCATATTAAGGACAGTGTCATGAGAGTAAGGCTGGTCAGCGTGATGAGGGCCAGAGGTATTAACTCCCAGTAGTTCTTCAAGGCGTAGGTCAGGTGCAGTCTCTTCGGCAAAGGCGCGTCGTACTGCGAGGCGGGTATCAGCTGTCCATACCGGCTCGCGCTCTGGTGGACAAGTCTCTTGACTCTGATATTCGGCACTAGAAGGGATCTTGTGAGAGGGTATAGGGGTCTGAAGAATTTCGAAAGCATTTTATAATTATTGTGGCCGAAATCTTCTTAAAAATAACTCTTGACATATAAGTAGGTACATGTCATGGTACATGTCGAAAGTTGACTGTCAAATATTTTTTTTTCAAGCTTATAAGGTTTTTGAAAGTTTTTAACCCGCGACCCAAAAAGAGGGGTGTTATAAGTTTGACGTGTGTACCTGTGCATCTATCTGTCTGCGGCATCGTAGCTCCTAAACTAATGAACCGATTTTAATTTAGTTTTTTTTTTTTGTTTGAAAGGTGGCTCGATCGAGAGAATTCTAGCTATAATCCGAGAAAATCGGTTCAGCCTTTTGAAAGTTATCAGCTCTTTTCTAGTTAGATACTGTACCTTCACTTGTCGGGGATGTTATAAATGTTTAATTTACACTTGTTGATTACCTATATATTACTCTATCTACTTATAAAGTGGGCTCTACACTCGCGGCACGAAGTCGCGCCGTTATTACGCGCCGTGAATGTATGCCGCGATCCACGCGTGAACTGTGTCCCTCCACACTCGCAACTTTTGTTCGTTACGTTGACGATGCATTCACGTTCGCGCGCCGCCGCAAACCCTTTGTCGCGGACCAAAAACTAGGCGCGAAGGCGTGAACAGCATCTACACTCGTGATTCACAGTTGTCGCGAGCTTTCGCGGCCGTTCGCGCCGCGAGTGTAGAGCCCACTTAAGTCATATCATAGTCAAGTAACCTACAGTAGTCATATCAATCAATTAAAAATGCCATGGTCCTTTGTCAATTGGATGAAATTCAAAAGTCAAACAACTTCAATTATTATTATAGATCAATAAAAAACTTAACTGTAAGAGAAAATTATTTAGATATTTGAAATTAATAAAAGAAAAAAAAGATTAAATATGAACCATGAACTTTAGATTTAAACATGCCAGAGAAATTTTATAACACAACGAACACAACCAAATTATTATTCGTTTGATTCTTTGTCTCTTGGTAAGATATTTTAATCTTTTCGTAATTAATCTCGACTACATGGACCTTTAAATATCCCTCAACTCCTAGACTCTCTAATAAACGTGATGTAAAATTTTGGAATGTTAGATAGTGGAAGGTTATGATACGTCGCACTCCGCGCCGCCGAATATCGCCTCGCACCAAGCGCAAATATCGAGCCATAAAGGACTTCGTACGAAGAGCATTCAGTGAGTTTTGTCCTTTTCATAGAAAAATTACCTTTGTCTTATCCTATGTTAGAAACTGGTCAAGTGCGAGTCGGGCTCGCATGCGAAGGGTTCCTTTCCATCGCACAAGATATTTTAATATTTTTATGCGCAACACAGCAAGTTAATGACGACAGCACCATTTATATGTCATTTAGTAAATTATTTTTTTTGTGAACATATTTTAATTTTCTTTTTATGAAGTAACCACAAATTGTTTGTTTTCGGATTTATTCCTTTATTTGTGCTATAAGGCCCACCTACCTAATTTCGTGATGCTAGGTTAACGGGAAATACCTTACCTATAGGACGAACGAACAGACAGACAACAAAGTGATCCTATAAGGGTTCCGCTTTTCCTTTTGAGGTACAGAACCCTAAAAATAATATTAAATTCATCCTCGCCAACCTGAATGGCCTACTGAAACTTTGAAGTGAGCTTGGCTGCTGAAGTGATTCGGTGGGTCGCAGCACCAGGGGTCTCATGTAGGTACATAGCACGCTTACCTCTAAGTGCGGAAGAGAAACCCAGGAAGAATGAAGAAGAATATTAGTTCATAGATTTACTGCAAATACTTATCTAGGTAGGTACCTACATACATCGTCTTTTGTAATTGCAGGAACTTCATCTCAGTGGGGTACTAAAACAAGTTCAAGTATCGAAATTAGCGTTTCAGATCTGAAAAACAAAATAACAGACATAGAACAGCAGTTAAACAATGTCAGCAAACACTGTCAAGACATAACTTGTCTCCAGAACAGTTTCAGGAAGGAATCTCAAAATTCTTTACAGCAGGTGCAGCGGGATGACGGATCCATAAACAAACAAGACACAGATGCTAATGAGGTAGAAACAAAACTTCTATACAACTCTTTGGATAGCCAACATCGCAAGTCTGATGAGAACCACAAAACCGTATACGACAATCGACATGACGATCATACAACAGCTGATATGGCATCTGAAAATCAAAAAAACACCCACAATATTCAAAACTTTCAATTTAAACAAAACAGTAACGAATCTCGAAAGAAAAGGCGTGAAAAAAATGATATTGATTTGGTTGACCCATTAAGAACAGTCCCAGAAAGAACACGTTCAAAATATGAAACAATGACACCTATTTATTCAACTAGCAGCTTTCAGTCTTTGGTAGAGTCGAGAAATAAACAATATTCAAAACCTGGTCCTTCCAATCATCGACATGAAAAAAGACACTCGCGAAAAGAATTTACCGAACCGTTTGTTTTGAACGATGAAAGAGACAGAAAAACTGTTAGGAATCTTTTAAGAAATTACAAAAGAGGAGATGATGAGCGATACAAAACGATGAGAACTAAACGTGTTTATTCCGAAGTCGATAAAGACTTCATAGCTGATATTATAAAAAGACAATATAGACCTGTTAAGTTATTTGGTAGGAAAAACTCGGATTTTAGTCAATTTTCTGCCCCCGTGTGTCGTGACCAAGACTTTACAGAACGAGATGAAATCCGAGAAGGTATTAAACTATGTTCATGTTGCTTTGATGAATGCAGGAGAAAGAAACATCGCTATGTTCGTCACACCGATCTCAGTGACATGAAAGGCATTTGCGACAAGCGTCTCTATAGTTCCAAGAAATACAGAAGACATAAACTTGAAAGAGTAGACGATTATAATAATTCAGCTTTATATGACGTTGTCCCTGTAAGAGAAAAATCAAGCCCAAAGACCAGGAGAAAATTTACAGAAGATAATATGATCGCATATCAATGTTTAAAAGAAGTTCCACCCTCTCCGAGAAGTCATAGACCGAGACTCAATTTAAAAGTACAACAATATGCAGACTACGATGATTGCGTATACTCGTATAACAGAAGGCGTCAGAGCCGAAGAAACTCACCCACGCGTGAGTTTCGAAAGAAAGCCACAAATGTGACAGAAAGTGACGTCTCTTCTGTTTCTTATTCCCAAAGAACACGGGCAGAAATCCTCAATAGCGCAAAGTGTCAGAAACCTGTTCCAATTCATGAAGACGTTGGAACATTGAACAGTTTTCAGTATTCTAATTTTGCCAACGAACATTTGAACATACCAAACAATGACACGACATTAAACACACAGTTGACAGATTTAACCGCAGATAAAGCGGATAAGACGCTCTGCGAAATCAAAGACATATTGAAAACATTTTTGCTCGAAATTAAAAAGGAATCGAGGTATAGTGATAGATCTAATAGTACGAGTAAAATTGAGACCAAACAATCGACTCAACATGAGGGTACAAAGACAAACTCCAACATGATACCAAATAGTGGAGAAAGTTTTAATAACTGTGGCATCGGGCAAAGTGGTTTACCGCCCTATTTGCCGGCCTTTCCAAATCTATCCTGTTACCCCATACTTCCAGTATGTCCTATACACTGCATGCAAAACGGCTACATAGTACCGAGTCCTAGTTACACTTGCGCTGTATGTGCTAAAAGTTCAAAAGAGCACGGCTGTCCTGATAAACAATCGTCTCACAATAACAAACCCCTTGAAGAAGTTAATACGAACAACGAAACCCAGGAGCTCATTAAGGAAATATACAAATTTGTATCCCAAAAACCAAAGTCACCCCGGACAGAAGAATATGGCAATGAGGATAGCGCTAGATCAAAAAATGAACGTTTGTTTGACAGAAAGATCCTTAGTAATAAATACGTAGGCGGCAGTAATAAAGCTTCAAAACATGATGCGAACGTTGGAACACCACATCTGAAGTACTACTCTAAAAGCTATGAAGCGATTAGGTCAAAAACACCTTCAGATAAATATAATACTAACGCTAGCTACTCAGATACGATATTAGAGAAACTAAACTTGGAAGCGACCCAGTCTTCGACTGAAAACGATTCAAGTACAGATGTTCCAGAAGAAAAGGTACATAGTTTGTTTTCGAACCCATAAAATATAATACCACAATCAACTATGGCACTGAAATTGTGTCTTTATACTATTCATCTTTCTTTTGACATATGAAACTTATAAATTTTCTATATTGTTCTGCTTTTTGTAAGTTTTCTTTAAAAAAATATAGTGAAGCGAAAAAATTTGTTGCAAGTAGTAAAATTTTGATAACTTTAAGAAAAACCGATCTTGCCGATGGTCTTAACATTTGAAACGGATTGTAATAGCAAAAATTCTTTTCAGGTCAAACGAGGCAAATTAAGAAAAGTTTTCAATCCTTGGAGACTGTTCAGAAAGAAGAAAAAAGACCTGATTGAGGAAATGAGCGAAAGCGGGAGCACTGTGCCAGTGGAAGTGAAGCCGAAGCCTCCCTTCAAGCAGCGCATACAGAGCTATGCGATGCACAGCCAAGAGTACTACCACCCACCGCCGATTCCCCACCCACACTGCTGTTCTCCTCGCTATGATTGTTGCCACTACGAGCCGAGAACGAATTATCAGCCTCCGTCACCTCCTGACTTCTGTAATTATAGTCCACACCAGCACGACCACGCTCCCGCCCCGCATTACCACCCGAAATACCCAACAGCACCACCTTATCCTAACTACAACCAGATTCCCCAAGTTCCTCTATGTCTCAAAGAGATCGAAGTGAAAAGCATAGGCACTCAGAGTGAAAGAAAAGTGTCTATTTTTCAGAAACTCGCGAAGAAGATACCAACAGCAGTACAACAGCCAGCACAAGAAGCCTTTCGACACAACGCTCCCGTTAAAGAGAAGTCAAACTTTTGGAAGAGTTTACAAGAGAACGCTAAGCAAGCCGACAATGACACCAAGAATTTTTCTCTGAAAATGCAAATGCAACTCGCACAAGGGGATGTGAACATGAAAAATGCTATGATGAAGAAACTGTTTTACAAAAGAAACCCTTTCTCGCCCAAGAACTTGATAGTGCGAACTTTACTCGGGAAGGACAAGTCTAGCTACGGCAAACCTCCGAAGATGTACCGACCTCGAATGTTCATATGACGTGTTTTGTATCCGTGTTTCTGTTAAAAAAGCGTTTTCAATTGTAAGTGTTGTTGTAGTGTTGTAGTATTGTGTTGTTTGTCAGACTCAAGATGGTCGTTAATATACTTAGGAAAATATGTAAAACTTGTTTGTATTTCCACATTTATACTTAGCTAATAACGTATTCAAATCCTATTGAAGTAACTGTAACATAGTTAGGGGTCTTCTCACGCTGATCGTCAGCGCCGAAGGTCAATATGTATGTATTACTTACTATTCAGAGGTAATACATAATATGAAGTAGGAATTACCACTGAAGCGTTCCTGAATAACGGTGACATGTTACGCTGATGAGTAATGCACTGATGCTAGAACCGATTAGGGATGAAGACCAGCGAATTAGAGAACACCAGAATTTACTAGTCATCCTAGTCATTTGTTTATCGAAGGTACTAATCGAACGCTCTTCTAATATAGGAAATATAGATAAAGGCACAGTTATGTGCCATAGAGTTTTTAATTAATTTTTATATCCTATATTTTGGAGTTAGACAACAAGCTGGCGACATTTTGTCCACAAACAATTAAAAATAAATTGACAATTCACGATACGTACAAAATCAGCATTCTATAAATTATAAAAAATCTTTGTAAAAAAGCAGTAAAAATATTTTTAGGAATCAATAAAATTGTGTTTAGACAACAAAATGAAATTATCAGTGTTTTGGAGTTAGTACCTAAAGTTCGTTATACTACAATTACAATGACGTGAGTTTTTATTGTAGTTCAATTTTAATGTTATTATATCAATTTTAATGATATTTACTCTAACTGATAAGGATAACAATGGAAATAACTGGGAAACAATAACTTAAGAGTCGAAAACAATGCTTTACTCTAGATATTATTCGCATTATTTCCCAGGAAATCACACGGAATGAAGTAATAAGTAGTCTTGAGTAAATTCTTACAACCAAATATTTTTCAGTGATATTAATATAAGCAAAGCTTGTAAACAACGCTTCAAAGGTATCGAACATTTTTTACGCAGGATTGCTTTTAATTTAGGTGAGCGCCTTCTTTCATTTGTGCAATCATTTACAAGACTTTGTTTAAGTATACATGTGATTAATTTGCGAGTCTATTGCAGGCAACACCCCATCACAGACTGAAGTTAAAATCATTTCATGCATCCCCGTTGACGTGACCGATTTGCAGGCGAAAATACAATTCTTAGAAAGGCAACTGCAAGAAACGGGTAGATGCCATGACAGGATATCAAAATCAAAGACATCCGTACAAGTAACACCGCCGCTAGGACCTCTGAAAGGACGTAGAGAAATCGACAAAGGAGGTGAAGTCAGTGATAAGGGCGGTGCAGTTGAAAGAGTGCATTGCAGTTGCAGATTTGGTGAAACGAACGGTGCAGTTGATATAAAAAATGGTGCAGTCGCTGATAAAAACGGTACAGTCAGTGATAAGAACGGTGCAAAGGACAATGTAATTGGCGATAGGGGCGGGGTAATTGAAAGAGTGCACTGCAGTTGCAGAATCGGTGAAATGAACAGTATAGTCGATAAGAAATATGGTGCTGTCAATGATAAGAACGGTAAGGTCAGTGATAAGAATGTTGTCAAGGACAATGAAGTTAGTGATAAGGACGGGGCAATTGAAAAGGTGCACTGCAGTTGCAGAGTTGGTGAAATTAACGTTGTGATCCGTAAGAAAAATGGTGCAGTTGGTTATAAGAACGGTATAGTCTGTAATAAGAACTGTGCAAAAGATAATGTAGTTGGTGACAAGAGCGAGGCAGACAATGAAAAGAATGATGCAGTTAGTAATAAATCTAGTAAACCCAATACAGGCGCGGTAGTGAACAGCATTCTATATAGAGGGTCTTACGCCAATCAGTCTAAGACTATAGCTTACTCGAACGATAAGTCGCTAAGAAGCGACAGATTACGTTACAAGCCTTATAGCGGCAGCGGCGCATCCCGGCACAGAAAATCTAATGTCTCCTTTGTTTTACCCCCCGTAGCGACCACGGATAGAGAAGAACAAGCATATTGTAGCACTAGTTCCTATGAAAACACTGATCCGGATAACCCAGTCAAAAATATCGCCGAGGCCGAACGGAAACTAGCTGCAGCTGAACGTTATTATAATAAGCTATTTAAAAAGTCGAAAAGGAAGAAAAAAGCTGACAGGGGAAAGAGTAAAACGAAAACACACCTAATATATTTCGCCCAACATATCGAAAACAATCCTTTCAATACGAATGCTTCGTTGAATCTTTATGAAACTTTGAATAACAAAACCGTGTCACTAAGCGACGCATATTTAGATAACGTAATTCGAAAACAATACGATCCTCAATTTGTCGTCCAGGAATTTTCAGACACCAGTTACTTTTCACGACCGATTTGCAGAGATACTAGTGAAAGGTTTGCACGTTCGGGTCTGTATGAATCCGATGTGTGTTCGTGCTGCCACGGACGATTTCAAAATATCGATAACTATATGCCGAAAGGTTTCGATTTCGTAAATAAATTGACACAGTGCGAACCAAACTACACAAACAGAACATATTACGATTCAAATCTCTATGACGTTGTACCTGTAAAAGAAAACACAAATAAGCTACTAAAGGAAAGTAATTCGCCTAAAAAGGACATAGAAATAAAATGTTGGCCTGAACAATTTCGCAGCAAATATCGAGACGATCCCAAGACAGCTAAGTACCAAACTTCTCTGAAACGACGTGATAATTTAACTGCCCAAACAATATACCATAAGGGGAAATCAGAGCAATATAACGTGCAGCAAAAGCGAATCAATAAACACATTCACGAAATAAGTAAGGTACCTCCAAAGACATGTTATATTCATTATAGTGACGCTGACAAAAATGACGATTTCTCTTCAGCTAAGGTACAAAAATCTGAACCCGTTAAGACAATTATGCTCAAAAACGAATCAATCGACACAGACGATTCAAACACGAATCTTCTCTTCAGCAACCAGAGCACGCAGCTGGAGTTAGTTCCAGATGATAACAAAACGGAATCAACTTTAAATCAGATAAAAAGTATCTTGCAATCCGTTCTAGCAGAGGTTAAAACAAAATCAAAAGTAAATGGCTCTATGGAGAAAACGTCGAAAAGAGATGCGGTTGTGCAAAAAGGACCTTCTCAAAATAACATGCAGGGCCAATCGACTCTACTCCATAGCTTCACTTACAATAATTCTTACAACGCAAACCCTTACTTGCCTTCCTGTTCACGACAACTTTCGGCTGGCCAATATTGCTTAGCGGGCGTGCCTTACCAACCTTCTATAAAGTATTTACAAAACTTTCCAGTATTCGTCCAACCTTCAAGACGACGCTTATGCGCCTGCTATCACAAACATTGTTCGCATAAATCTTCAAAGTATAAGCAAGCCTCAGCGGCCGCCACCAACACAGACAAATACCGAGCCGGAGAAATACAGAAGAATGATGGAAACAAAGAAATAGAAAAACTCATCAAAGAAATTCATAAGTCTATGGCTGCTACTATGGACTTTCCGACAAAAGAAAATTCCGTGAGCGAGAAAAATGTGAGAAGTATCGGTACAGTCGTAGATAAACGTGACATTGAAATTGAAGCATTGCTTCTTTCAAAGGTGCCAAATAATAGTAGACTAGTATACAACACCAGTACCCAGTCGAGAGACATGGCACGATCGATCGAGGAGCACCATTACGATAAGTCTATAGCAAACGAAAGAAACCATGAAAAAATATTACATAGATGCGAACGTAGCGCTGAGCCTATCCTTGAGGATGACGAAGAAACCGATACGTCCAGTGGCGATACTGAAGACGAAGATATCGTTAAGGAATCCGAAACACCGGTAAATATTTAACATAATAATATGTCGTTATTTTTACACGCATTCAACATTATTGTATTATCAATTACAAGCTGATTCCTACATCATCTGCGTAGATTTAGATTTCTAAATCGTGTGGGAATTCTTTAATTTTTCGGAATAAAAACTAGCCTATGCCACTCTCCACGTCTTTAACTTTGTCCATGCAAAAAATTACGTCGATCCGTTCCTCCGTGACGGCTTGATTGAAGGGTAAATCATAAAAAAAAAACACTCGCATAGGTGACGTGAATAATCTTTGATAATTTATTTTGTATGATTTCAGGATAAACAAGAAATGAAAGGCCTCCTGAAAACAATGTTCAATTCAGTAAAAATGTTTAAAAAAAGAAAAACAGACCAGAAAATACAAAGCGAAAGTGAAGCTTCCGGTGCAAGTGACTCTGACGACTACGAAACTATCTACAGTGGCAGGACAGCTGTACTGCAGCCGAAGAACCACAGACGGAGCTATCAACACCAAACTTACACAAAAGGACGATTCGAGGAACAAAATGCGTTGAGACCGATACACGGAAAGGGTAGAAGGTCACCATATTTGGAGCAAGAGTACAGGCGGCAGTGGAACGAACGACTCATGTTCAACAAGCAAGAGAGGAAATATTCCTCCGAACGACGTATCTCCAAACCATCACCTCTAGAAAATTCACAGCCTGTGTATTGGACTAACTACGACGCTAGAAGCGTCTTGGTTGACAACAAGCGAAGCCCGCTCAAATATGTAAATTCTAAAGCGAAGACGAATGAATTAAAGCGTGATTCGCTCGAAAAACTAAACGGTGGCACTACTCGAATGAAAGAGAATCGTGGATGGTTTAAGAAACATAAGGTAGTTAATTGTGGAGAACAGTGGAAGAAGTTTGTATTGGAGAACTGATGTGTTCGTTTAAAAATATTGGCATAAGCTACACACAGTACCGCCGCAGATAGATATAATCTGTTTTTCCTAAGCTAACTCAAAATAAAACGTAGGTAAATGAATGGCACAAAACTTCTCGGAAAAACGCGTAAACGCCGCGCCGCAAGTTTCCCTGCGCTTTATGTAATAATATACGTATAGTTAATAATAGATAGGTTGTCTATCGTTTGTATCGCAGTTTCATTGTTAGTTCGCGGAAAGAATGTCCTAAGCGTCGACAGAGCGTCACTTACGCGTTTATGCGAGAAGAGACTTGTTTATCATTTGAGTCAGCTCAGTAAAAATACATTGTACCTATAATTTAGGCCAGGAATTTCACCCACCCCGGTCACTGTGTGTTAAAGGTTTAGCATATAACTGAGTAGCCTCCTGAGGTAATTGAGCGACACCGGAGCAGTGCCAATTGTCATAAGTTGAGGAATCACTGAGCTCTCGCGTCACGTCACACCCCTCCCTCACCGTTCCACTACCGCAGGAAACCTATTCAGCAACGCATTATAGGTACCTTAAAATACTTAAATGTTTACTTTTTTGTCAATTTCCCTATGTAATGTGCAGTATCAGTTAAATAAAATTCTCGTAAAAGTTCGACTAGTGGTTTATTTTTAACTTAAAAATAATTGGAAGTAAATAAAGCTAGCACACGTACAAATACCTATGGTAACTTCAAGTCACTCTTGACGCTCGATAGCCGCAGGTACCTCAGATCGTCGATCACGAATCTGTGGACAAGGTCATGTACCATAAAACCAACTACTTCTATTTCTCGTTCAGGGAGTCGAGCTAACATAGGGCACTCTCTCTTGCACAATTGTATAGAAATGAAAAGGACGCACTATGATCGTGATTGGTCAGACCTATGATGTATATTAATATGTTTTGAAAGGTAGGTTTGACCAGATTTCTCTAAGAAACCGCAGTTATACGTTCGTTTACAAAGCATTGGAAAAAGATTTTGCTTGACTAATAAATAGTAAGTACTTAAACGTTGGTACATGGTGCTATTCAGTCTTATACTTACTTGTTTCCGTGGATAGAATAGTACAGAAAATGTAAGCTCGTTTGTGATTGGTTGGTCACTCAAAATGGTTAACACCCACTGACTTTTTTGTCTTTGTCATTTGTTTTAGATAACATAACAGAGAGAGGCCTATATATACTTCTGACCGTGGCTAGAGTGTAGTAAATTATGATAGTAAAAGAATCTAACCTATAGAACAACCCCGGCAGTAGCGCAGTGGTTAGATGCCACAGCGCGTGCGCGTCCCACCCGCGGCGCGGGGGGAAATCCCATAGTTCCATCGTCAGAAACACTCCCGATAAGAACGTGAACGTGACCAGCCGCCAAACATAACGGCCGCCCGCCACGTACTGATACCACGACCATAGCAGCCACAGAATTGAGCCCGTCACGCCTGTACAGACAATTCAAAGATAATATTATAAAACTCCAGACATGCAAAACTTATACAATAGTATTTTAAAAGGTGAAGATTAATTTCCCGCCAAACATATTTTTAAGTCAAAGTCATGGCAATCGGGGTGGGGACGCCCCGCACACCCACACAGCCCCCGCGCTATCCTGTGATAGCGCGGACCTTGTGCGGCGCGTCCCCCTCCACGACTCACGTCATATCCCGATTGCCATGTCGACCTGTCGCGAACTATACCATTATACACTTTTGAACATACCAAAATCGGCCAACGCGTCTAAACAGATTTAACTTCAATAAAAAATAATAAAGTTTATAGACTAGCGCTTGGCTGCAATCAGACTTGCTGTCAAGTGATGAAGCAGTCTACAGATTGCTACTTGCACACTTGCCTAGCAGATGCCTATTCACTCTTGGCTTGAAGGTAGGTAAACTTGTAAGGAACTTTAAAGGATATTAAAACTGGAGGGAAAACTGCTGCCGGAAGGGCATCCATATTCTAACGGTTCCAAATTAGCTAATCGTTTCGCACTTGTTCGTTCTTACCAAAGAATACGTTAACTTGCATATTGTAGTCGTAGTCAATCCGGCCCGTGTAGAGGTACCGCACGTGTTCCACATAGTACAGCGTCAGTAGCGCTATCACTGTCACTCCCACCGCACGTGCTCTGCTGGAGAATATTCTGGAACAAGGAGTTTTGTAAGACAAGTATATGACAATCAACATTTTTAAGGGCTTCCAAAGCACATAGATTTTGCTTGTTGAAAAAAAGGAAAAATGGAAACCTTATAGGATCACTTAGTTGTCTGTCTGTCGTGTCTGTCAAGAAAACTTATAGGGTACTTCCCGTTGACCTAGAATCATGCAATAGGTAGGTAGGTAGGTCTTATAGGACAAGTAAAGAAAAAATCCGAAAACCGTGAATTTGTGGTTATCACAGAAAAAATTAAAATGTGTTCATGAACAAATAGTATTTTCAAAGTAAGATAAATATACCAAGTGGGATATCATATGAAAGGGCCATACCTGTACATTCTAAAACAGATTTTTATTTATTTTTATACATAATAGTTTTTGATTTATCATGCAAGATGTCGGAGAAATATGCAAGTACGGAACCCTCGGTGCGCGAGTCTGACTCGCTCTTAGCCGGTTTATGGATTTAGATTTACTTATCGATACTCACCGTGCTATGGCCGCTATGAGCAGACTCATGACCATGGACAGAGCACACGCATAGTCCATGAACTCTGTGAAGAACTTGTCGCGTGTGTGGAACACCGTCGACCATATCCATGCGTTTATACACACCTGAAAGAAGGACCGGAAAGGCGAACTATAAGTTTAGACTCTGAGTACATACATCGTCGTCATACGCTAGATGCCCACAGTTGAACATACTTAGTGCTGAAGTCTCTAGTGCTGAAGGGACTAGGTGAAGGCTTTTTATATGAGCTGGATATAAGCAGTTGTGAGGTTTATGTTTTACTAGCCGATGCCCGCGACTTCGCCCGCGTGGATTTAGGTTTTTTGAAATCCCGTGGGAACTCTTTGATTTTCCGGGATAAAAAGTAGCCTATGTGCTAATCCAGGATATTATCTATCTCCATTCCAAATTTCAGCCAAATCCGTCCAATAGTTTTTGCGTGAAGGAGTAACAAACATACACAAACACACACACACACACACATACAAACTTTCGCCTTTATAATATTATAGTGTGATTTATTTTTACTAGATCATGCTTGCAACTTAGTCTGTGTGGAATGTGGATACATTATGTTTAAAAAAACCAGCGAGAACCATAAATTTTTACGGGACAAAAGTAGCATATGTGTTAATCCAAGGTATAATCTATCTCCATTCCAAATATCAGCCAAATTCGTCTAGAAGTTTTTGCGTGACAGAGTAAAAAATAAAAACACACACACCGCACACACACAAACTTTTGCTTTTATAATATTAGAGTGACAATATTATTCTTTACAATGTACCTGCTTATCTCTCTTAATAACAAATCCTAACTTATCCCAAACATGCAACATTTCCTACATAACTAATCTTAAGCTAACTTACATACTTAACCAAAACTTTAAATGAAACTTAGATCAAGGATTAGAAAAATGTTCTAGTCTGTTTTTCCTTATACTTATTGCAGAAAAGATCTGTTTAGATTCATAAACTGACTCTGATTAAATTGTAGAAAGATAACAAAGTAACTTTAAAAGTAAGGTATAGGTTTACGTCTTACCCAAGCAAAACCATGCCAGAACATGACCATAGGAGTATCCTTGATGGGAAACTCCCTGATGATTTTTCTGTACATGTAGATATGTACAAGCAGGTTGAGCACTGACGCGAAGGCTGATGCAGGCTCCTGCACTCCCAGGATTCTTCTGAATGGCCACTGGTGGACAAATTGCATATTATTAGCCTCAAACACTTGTATGTAGTATGTATATAATGTCTTATTAATTTTATGTCATAGTTCTTTCCACTGATAGTCTAGTCTAGCACTATTCCATGTGTTGGTTAGTTAAATTATTTCAATATAAGAGATTGCCTTAGCAATAAGGCCGCCCTTGCAACCTTTTGTATGGTGTCTTATGTATCTTGTATTGTTTTCCTTTTTGTATTAGCAATAAGGATTTCTAAATAAATAAATTATTTGCTGTTGATCCATTGTGTAGAGACTGCATACACTAAATTAGCACAATACACATAATCTAGACAAAACTACAAAATTGCTGCCATGTTTGTTATGGTACATACAAGTAGGTTGTACCCCAAAAGACAGTATGAACAAATTGAAATGAACTGAATGTGAGTGAGGGATTCATACTTTTCCATGAAATTTAGGTATCTGATATCCTCTCTCTTGGTAGCCCTGCACCGTGCGCCACATGCAGTGGTAGCGGCACTCGTCCTCACAGCCCCAGCCCAGCAGCCAGGCCCAGGTGTCTTGCAACTTTGCTCCTTCTCGAGTAAATACTCCATCTGAAATTAATAATAATTGATTGAAATGAAAGGTTGATACTATAGTAATCCAACAGGTACCTAGGTCGTGAACTTTTGAATTACAGTCTGTTAATTTAATGCAGAGCAGTAATTTTACTGTCTGAAACACAAGCGATTATTTAGTGACTCCGAAAATGTAAGAAAGTGTAATTTATTTACCTGAAGTGCAGTTGGTATTTTTGCACTTTTGTAAACATTTTTGATAGAAAGGCGATCGATCGCCGTCACTACATGAAATAAGAGGAACTAATAGTGATAACGTAATTAATAAGATATAATGTTTTAATTCATACATCGTTAAAAATATTAGGGAAAATCGTAAGCCGATTCGATTAAAACTTATGTTTGGAAAATAGTAACTGATGATGGATTAACTGACATGGATTCATGTTATGTATTCCACAGAATGTTCAACTAGGATACACTTTTCTGTAGCAATATGTATTTTAAAAAAAAATTAATGGGAATGAAATTCCAACGTAGTGAATGTTTTTAGTTTTATTCCTTTTGTTGTTTTGTTGATAATTGATAACATGATAAGCTTGTCAAAATCAAATAACACTTGACATTTGCATCACAGATGATAATAACCTTCACCATAGATAACTGCTAAACGAATCTAGCAGCAGTTGATAGTGTGTATGAAATCTATTCATCAATCAACAAGTGGAAAATCGTACAGCGCCGAGCGCAGCACTATTTCATTGTCATTTTGTCAAGTTTTTAATTAACCTTAAAATCTATTTTTATTTAGATTTTTATTAATGAGAATGTATAAAAGCTTAATATTATTTTAAAATGGTTTTTCTTAGTAGAACTTGGTTTGCAATTAAAGAATTTAAGCGCCCGCGGAAGTTTCTTCGCAGTAAGTTTATTGATACCGTAAGAATTCACGTTAAAGGAGGTACAGGGGGAACCGGGACTCCAAAATTTGGTGGCCTCGGCGGACAAGGAGGATGTGTTTATTGTGTGGGCAAAGAAAATGCCAACTTAAGGTCTATTATGAATAAATTTCGAGGCAAAACTGTTACTGCAGGACACGGCGAAGATAGTCGCAAAACAAAGATCGTGGGTACTCCCGGTGCAGACGTAAAACTCGAGGTTCCGCTCGGAGTCACAGTATACAGAGAAGATGGTCAAGTCTTAGGGTCGATTGACAAAGAGGATGAGATGCTTATAGTAGCGCGCGGTGGCCCGGGAGGCATCAAAGACAACAACTTCCTTGGACACTTTGGTCAAATGCATCACATACGTTTAGACTTAAAACTAATCGCCGATATTGGCCTCGTAGGCTTCCCAAATGCAGGAAAAAGTTCTTTGCTACGTGCGATATCCAGAGCCAAGCCTAGAATAGCAAATTATCCATTCACTACAATAAAACCTAATAAAGGCATTATACAATATGAAGATCTGAGACAGATATCTATAGCGGATCTTCCTGGTCTTATAGAGGGTGCACACATTAATGTTGGTCTGGGGCATAAGTTTTTGAAACATGTTGAGAGGACTAAATTACTTCTATTCATAGCTGACATTCAAGGTTTCAAATTAAGCCATAAGTATCCATTTAGATCATGTTTAGAAACAATATTGCTTCTCAACAAAGAGCTAGAGTTATATGATGAAGAGTTGTTAGATAAGCCTGCAATATTAGCTGTTAATAAGTTGGATTTGCCAGACACAAATGATAAATTTTTAGAAGTTAAAGAAGCCCTTAAGAATATGGATCAAGTTATTAAAGACATCCCAGAAGAAATCCGACCCAATAAAGTTATAAAATTTGAAGATATTATTGGTATATCTGCTTCGAAAGGAGAATCCATTGATGAATTGAAGCACGTGTTGAGAAAACGGCTAGATGAGTATGCAGAGGAAAATAACCCTGATATTATAGATGCAAGTACACTGTTGAGAAAGAACAGAGCAATCATTAGGGAAAGAGGATCTCAAGTTACTTAATAATAGCAAACTTATCATTTAGTTGTAAATAAAATGGATTCATAATTATTAAATTTAGTTTAATTTTCTTTATCACACTAATATTATAAAGGCGAAAGTTTGTATGTGTGTGTGTGTGTGTGTGTATGTTTGTTACTCCTTTACGCAAAAACTACTGGACGGATTTGGCTGAAATTCAAAATGGAGATAGATAATATCCTGGATTAGCACATAGGCTACTTTTTATCCCGGAAAACCAGAGTTCCCACGGGATTTCGAAAAACGTAAATCCACGCGGACGAAGTCGCGGGCGTCAGCTAGTTCTTCATAAAATCAATAATTGAAATAGCAATTTGAATAAATTTATTTTTTTGTCAATTTAAATAAAACTCAATGGCATCCTAGGCAAACTTGCCAGCAGCAGGTTTGATTACAACCAAGCATTAGGTAGTCTATAAATTTAAAAAAAAATACTGAACCAATTTTGGTCTTTGGTAAAACTTTTTTCGTGATGAAAACATGTAAAATAGAATTTCTTTCCTTTTATTCGCTGCAATTGCAGCATTTCTGTATATGCTTTTATGTCCAAAAGTAAACCTGAAATTTGAGGAATATGGTTTAAAGTAAAAAAGGCCAATTTAAAATTACAATCTATTTTTATTAAAATAAAAGCTCAATGAAATTTGCCTTAGTGATAGTATTAGCATCTATATAATAATCAAAGATAACTCTAATCATAATATACTTTAAATACCATCAGTGAAGGACAAAGCATAGACATTGTGTTTCTAACAATCGTTTACAAAGACAGGGGCCACAAACTCATCTGTCTAAACTGCAACAAGCTCATGATTGATCTTTACTATATTTATGTCATGTATTCTGGCTGCAGCCATGATTCGCCAAACACTGATAGAGATGCAGTAGAGTATGTATAATGCAGTATGCACTGTCTACCACAGTAGAGATTTTGTTAGGCAATAATGGAGTGTAGGAATATTTCTATGCTTTATCGTTCACTGATTAACATCAACTTTACAAATTCTTTTATCACAGTACATAATCTTACCCATTCTCTTACAAACTAAGTACAGAAACAACACAATTTACTTAATTATAATGCTATAACAGTAACTGGTAATGGTGACTTCTCAAGGTGGGTGCAAAGTACAAAGTTCTTAGATGATTTCTTATCCACCTTACAAATCCCTAATGGACATACACTCAGATACATAAAATGGATTATTTATACACTTCACTATAATACTTGGTAAGAAATCTTGATTTAGTTAATTTAATACAGAGGATATGATATTAAATTTTGTTCATATTATCCCTTTTCCAATTTTTGTCCCGTCTGTTTAACATTAAGATTCAGCAGAGGAGAATAAGATACTAATATACAAACAATCACTTAACCTAAACAGAAAAGTTCCATAGCAAAGATATTTGAGAATACATAGATTGATATTACACTAAAACTTAGATGGTATAATTAGAATGGAATAAATTAAAACACGTAAATACCATGCAAAGGTAACATTTTAGATTAGTTCAATATTAAGACTCACTCACATATGGACAGCCCACATGCAAAATTATTTCATATACTGATAAAGATATATATAAAGATGGATACAGTTTGAAGTTACTGGGCACTGGTCGGTCTTGAAACCGGTCAAGTGTGAGTCAGACTTCCATATAAAGGATTCCGTACTGTTCTACCATACAGGTTAAACATCGCGGCCAATTCGAAATTCGCCATTTTGTTTTTTTATTAGTTATTAGCAATAGAAATACATACTGAGAAAATTGCAAGCCTCTAACCTCCCGGTTCATGAGATACAACCCGCTGACAGACGGACAGACAGCAGAGGCTTAGTAATAGGCTCCCGTTGGCACCCTTTAAGTAAAGACACCTACAAATATCATCAGAGGTGCAGTGCGCGGGCGGTTGCTCCGCTCCGCACATCCTTGTAACCATCTATTTTGTCAACTCTCGTGACACGGCAAATTGGCGCCCAGCAATTTTATAGCATTGGCTTTATAGCCACTCTTTGCTGACAGATAATAATAGACTAGAAATCACTAAACTACTTACAAACTAAATAATGAATGAACAACAGAAAATTACTTCAGCTACATGTCATTACAGTACGAAAATAAATAAAAAGGATATATTTTTAAGTTTTTCGTTTAGTTTTTTATAAAAGAAGCCAATTAGCATTGGCAAAAACAAAGGACTTACGTAGCACATCTTCAATACTAATTAAAGTAAGTGATTTTTATCTTTTTATGTTATCGACAATAATCTCAATTTAAGTTCTAGTGTTTCACTTTAATAACATACAAATATATATTTTTCTCTTGATATGGAAATAATATATTATTATAATGCTTAAGTTTGAAGCTATCCTACCTACCTTTATTTTCAACAGTTTTTAGAAATTTTTCCACGGCACATCAAACATAGCAAAATAATTAACAAATCTTGGTATCAATCCTCAATCCAAAGTACCCATGTCCAGGCAATGATATAAACTCTAGATAAGCAAAGCCCATACAATTTTGTAGTATTATAAAAACAGGTTTAATACAGGCATGTTTGTAAATACAGCATATAACGTACAGCATCTAAGGATGCCATTAAGAGCCATTACGCACGGTTGACTAGTCGCCCGGCAATTCGGTCAACGGAAACCGTTAGAACCTGTAATTTATATGTACGTCGCCGTGCGTATGCACCCGATGTTGCGGCGACTGCATGCGTATACATACGGTGACTTCCATACAATTTAAAGATTCTAACAGTCGCTGTCGACCGAGTTTCCGGGCGACTAATCGACCGTGCGTAGTGGCTCTCAGTCTGTATGGTTTGCGGAGGCCGCTATGAAAGTGCATGTTGGAAGGTGGAAAGCGAGTGGCACTAGTCGTTTCTCCCGGGTTCAGTCGTCGTATCCTTCTTCAGCCTCGGTGGCGGTCTCCGCGGGCGGCAGGGAGCGGCGCGCGGGGGCGGGCGGCGGGGAGGGTGCTCCGCCCTCGCCGCTGGAAGAATCCCCATCTCCAGCGGGGCTGGGGGTCCGGGGCCGGGGCTCCGGGGTGCCGTTACCTGGAACGTGATATTTTGTGTCAAGGCACAGGGCTGCCGACTGCAGAGTCGTAATTTTTTGTATTATTTGAGGCATTATTAGAACAATATTTTCGATTAATAAAATTTATTTTCGTAGAATCAAAACATACAAAAATAAATCATGAACTAAAGTTAAGAGTATGTTTAGACATAAACCGAAAAGATGCAGGTTCCTTCTACCTAAAACAATAAATATGGAAACTTACTAGGTCGAAGATAAAACATTAAAATATTACGGCGATATTAAATGCGTGCATTATATTTTAAATACTAACACTAATGAAGCAACAATGTAAACATTAAATAAGGTCATACTTAGTTCAAATTTGAACAGGCTAAGACCTGCAACATAAAGCAAATTTCGTTTTTGATACAAGGACAATTTATTATTAATCTTTAATTTTCTCATTCATTTCACATCATAACTTAATTACATTATTTGAACTTATGAACGGCGAAGGAAAACGTCGTGAGGAAACATGCATGCCTGAGAGTTCTCTGGCGTCAAAGATGTGTGAAGTCTGTCAATCCACATTTAACCAGGGTAGACTATAGTCAAATTCTTCATATTCTGAAGACCCGTGCTCAGTAGTGAGCCGGTGATGGATTGATGATGAAGTAAGGATCCATAGGCAGGGTGGTCTTTGGCGGTGTTACACGCCCAAACACGTCAAAGTGTGCTCTATAGATTTCAACCTAAGACACTAACATTTGAACACGCCGGTGTTCTTCAGTGTAATTCGTTACAGAACTCACCTTCAGGCGGGCTGCGCCTGCTGTCGCGCGACTCGCGTGCGTCGCGACTGTCGCGCGCGTCGCGGTCGCGCGACGGGCGCTGCTTCTTGGCGGCGGGGTCCTCGCGCGCCTCCTCCACTTGAGCGGGGCACTCCAAATGCACTAGGTGGAAAACCTGGGAAACATAATTATTACAAAACTAGATGAATCCTGCGACTTCGTCCGCGTGGATCCGTTATAAATCCTGTAGGATTTTTTTGCTTTTCCGTGATAAAAAGTTGTCTATGTCACTTTCCAGGTCTTTAACTAGAACAGAGAAGTCGAAATTAAATTCCTTAAAACATCTACCATATTGAATGTACGATGACGTCACATTCTATGGTCGTCGACCAAATCTAGTATGGTTCTATAGTGGAGATTACATACTTCGTTAACAGTGTTATTGGTGCCGACGATACGAATAATGGAGACTGGCCGCGGAGTAAAGTAGATCACTTGCCATGACCTGCAAGAAACAACGTACTTTCAATCAAATGAAAAAAGCCCCAAAGTCCCAGATGAAGAATATCAATTCCAAAATAAATCCCAGAATTTTTTATTAGGTTTTGAAGTCCAGGAATGGTTCCCGGTTCGAAACAGATATAATGGAAACTATGTTCTGATGTTAATTTAAAAGAAGATTGACAATACCGAATAAATCCTTGAATCAAACCTAATACCTATCTGGAAATCCTGAAATAGATTATCAAGCCCCAAAATAGATCCTCAAGTCCTCAAATAGATCCCGAAGTACTGCAACAGATCCTGAAGTGTTCTTAACTCACCGACAAGGGTCACGTGTTCTGTCAGCCACCATGTCCCAGTGCCAGTAGTTGAGCGAGACCTCCACGTAGTAGGAGTAGTGGCGGTAGTCGCAGTCCCACAGCAGCATGCGGATGGAGGACAGCAGGTAGGGCTGCGCTAACTGCACCACTATGGCGCCGGAACCCAGCTGGTGGCACGTGTAGCCTTGTTCCCAGTCGTAGTGCTCTGTATCGCCGTTGAGAAGGGCGTTGCGGGAGCGGCTGCGAGCAAACAGAACTAACTAAGCTATCAATCCGGATCATCATTGACAATCAACATCAATGATTGCAACTGCTGGTCGATTGTGGACCTGCACCAATCATTATTACAATCTCAATTGTCGACTGGCTAAATGTAATTCTTGTTGCAAGAATGTATTGTAGCTAATAATGAGTGAGCGTCAACCAAGCAGAGGTGATTGCGATTGTGACGTTATAACTATCATTTTACCGTAATCGAGTTTGAACGTGTAAAAATTAGATTACTTATTGATTATTGAAATTAGATTACTTATAACTATTGATTATTATCTATCCATCTGCATCTCACACGATCAATCTGCTGCTCTACCGCGGTAATTTGACAGCTACAGTGTGACAATCGCAATCACCTCTGATTGGCCGAAACTCTCCCGCTATTTGCTAAAATGCATTGTTGCAAATGCATTGCAAATGTAAAAATAGTATAAATTAGACCAACCACAGCAATTTAAATTGTATTGCAATATCCAGACGGGGGGGAGGTCGGGTTCTCAGTCTCACCTAATGCCTTCAATGACGACAGCGGAGAGGTCCAACGTGGCGACATTGTGAGTAGGGCAAACCAGTCCGTCGCGCAACGGCGGCACGCGTGACGTGTGCAGCGCCTCCAACGATACTGCGTGGAAAACCTGCGCAAATTCATCAGTTATGGGTGTAGGGACACAAGTAACATGATGCCCGCGCCTGAGTCAGCGGACCACCGCGGCTGCCGAGGAATTATAATTTTATTCTATATATTTTAACGCAGTCTGTACTACGTTCCCTTATTGGTAACACGCGTTGATAATAAACGAGATTATAAGGGAGATGTAATATTTCTTTATATCTCCCACCTTAGGAGAGGCCAACATCCCCTAAATGGGTTCTTTGCTGATTGATTCCATTATTCTTCTTCAACTTGTTCCTTTCACATTGTTTCAGCGAAGCTTTTTTTAACGACAAAAAACGAGACACACACGAGATAGAAACTTCTCATTGTACTTTTTTACACAACGGACATTTACTTCTTGATATTGATTGATATTTGACTAACTGGATTGGACCGGAAAAAATTACTTTCACCAAAAAATTCATAGAAGCTTCGCTTCATCCCAATTTTTTTTTCATGGGCATCAGACACATTAGGACACTGTCTTGAACCCTTAACAAGGAATAAAGCAGGTTGCCCGAGCCTAGTCCTAATTTTTATTATAAATATTTTGTCAAGTTTTTGCTCCTGTTGTTTTGTGCTACGTTTTTGGTTCATGGCACTGGACCCTAACCTTGTTGACAGTGTTGCTGGTGCCCACGATCTTGATGAACTGCACGACGCGAGGCTCGAAGTAGAGGTTCTGCCACGAGCGGCAGAAGTAGTCGCTGTGGTCGATCACGCGCACCCAGTCCTTCTGGTCCACTGACACTTCGATGAAGTATGCGTACGATCTGTATGGAGCAACAGTTTCAATTATCTAAATATATAAAAAATGCACGGAACTGAGAACCTCCTCCTTTCTTGGAAGTTGGTTTATAAGAAAAGGCTCGACTGACACATAAACGCCCAGCCTAAGCCCTTGGACCTAAAAAGCTGAACTTTTGCACATAGTTTCCCTTTACGATGTAGACAAAAACTTTTTTAACTCCCACAAGATAGGTAATAAGAACGATTTATATATTTTTCCAAGCGAAGCCGCGGGCGGTTACTATTAATAGATAATCCTCTCGGAGATTAAATATGAAAAAACTGCAAATCAGTACCAGATCTTTATAACCAGAGAACAACATCAAATTCAATCATTAACCAAATCCAGCCTATGCTCCTCATTTTGGAGGTAAGTGGGAGGGGAAAATGAAATCAAAAAATACCCTCCCCAAGACGTTTCACTTCTTTCGACAGGCTCACCTGTTATCCCGGTCCCACAACAGAAGCCTGATATGATTGATGATGGTGGTAGTGGCGAGCCGCACGATGATGCCCGGGTTGTCCGGCGCATCGGATATGGTGTGCCGCGTATATCCTCGCTCCATGTCGTACATGTCCGTGTCGCCGTCGAGTAAGGCGGAGCGCATGTCGCCGGCGATGACGCGGGCGCCGCGCTTCATGGTCGCGACGTTCTCTTCCGGAACTAAAACAAGTTTCTTTTATTACAAAACACCATTGACAAACTCAAAATCATTTATTCAAAGTAGGTACTATTGTACACCTTTTGATGATCAGAATTGTTAGATTTGTAAGATGATAGTGGTGATAGTTAATTACGTAAACTTAAAACGAAAGCTACGAGGGTTACAAACGCGCCTAAGTCTGAGAAGAGCGAAAAGATTTCGTGTTGCTTGAATTGCTGCATTAAGATACTTGTATTACAATCAACCAGGCTCCCGGATAAGGTTGCAGCCAGGAATTGATTTCGGCGGAGGTCATCAGAATCGGGGTCAATTTTTTTACCGAAAATATGTATTTATGTGTGTATGAAAGAGACTGTGTGTGAGTAAATGAATGAATGTGAATATGGGTGTGTGAGTATGTGTGCTATTAGATCAACATCACGTCACAAATTTTAGAGAGGACACTACGCCGGTTATGACAGAGCGCTAAATCATCATGATTAAAACTTGAAATGCTCACCCAACAGCCCCCTATGGCGTAGATCAGTGCTTTTGGTCTGCGTCTTTTCCTGTATGGCGTCTAATAACATGTCCGGAGTGACGAGAGCGAAGGGACGCACCACTGTCAATAGTTCTTCCAGACTCATTAGCGTCAGACGGACGCATTTCAAAATCTTCTCCTGCAAGAAAAAAAACCGGTCAAGTGCGCGTCACATTCGCGCGCGAAGGATTCCGTACCACCGTTAAAGATATTTTAACATTTTTATGTGCAATACCGCAAGTTAGTGACGGACAGCACCATCTATGTGATTTAATAAACTAAGTAGTTTGTGAACACAATCAATCTTTTTTCGTTATATAACCACAAATTCAGTTTTCTGATTTTTATCCTTTACTTGTGCTACGATACCTTACCTGCCAAATTTCATGATTCTAGGTCAATGGGAAGTACCCTATACTAGGTTTTTCTTGCCTGACAGATAGACAACAACCAAGAGAACCTATATTTTTTCAGGAACAAGTTAGCCCTTGACTGCAATCTCAAGGAAAAGTAAAGTGAAGATTTACCTTTCCCAAGTCAAGTCACACATCAACCTAGAGTCCATACAAACATAGTATTCACACTAGCATGTTAAGCTGTTGATCCTCCTGGCTGGAGCTTGCACCGGCAAGCGCAGCTTAAGAGCTGTGAACATACTCACAACTTGTGGCATGCCACTCTCTGACTTGACCCACTGCTGGTTGGCGTTGAACCAGTTGCCGACCGCTTTGAAGATGTCGGCTTCCGGCGCGAAGAACGAATCGCGCTCCAACAGGCCTTGCAAAGCTTCCTGCGAACATACCATACGTTCAACATGTACTATACTTTATTGCACCACAAAACACAAATGACAGGTCCATTATGTTCTAATGTTTTACAAGTCAAACTCCTATAGGGTAGATTTTTTTTTTAATATACTTACAACAGAAAGCTGCAGGAAAGTGTCGTGCTGCAGCACTTCTGCAGCGTTTCGGTCCAGGAACTTGTAGCAATAGTCCATCAGAGCGTCTAAGCCATACAGCCTACAAGCGATACAAAAGTTACAAACAAGACTTATAGAGAGGAATCTAAAGTGTCCACAATTTTTTTACTAGTATGTAATCTTGACTGAAATCATACTTGGTAACTATGCAGCCACTGATATAGAATTCATATTGGTGGATGCAGCCTAGTGTTAAGCGTACTTTTTTATAAGATGCCTATTGAAATCTTATTTTTATTAGAGCTTTATCATAAAAGAAGTACCTAACCCTTTAGTTTCCAAATTTTGTCATATTAAAGTCCATGTATCAATGATATTTTATTTAAATTTAAAATTATTATTTCATAAAAGTTTGGCAATACAAATTCGTTTCGCTTGCCATTGTGAACACGATATTTATAGAATTATGTAATTAAGAACAATTTTGTTACGAATACAAAAAACAAAATACAAATTTTTTTAAAAAAAAGCTCTACCTAGCAGCGTCGAGGACGGCGCACACGTTCCTCAAGGCGAGCACCTGACGCAGGTAGTCAGATATGGCTGCCTCCAGCTCCTGGAAGTTGAACTGATGCGCCAGCCCCAACATATCCAGCACTGTGTCCTCCCGCAGCAACGACAGGCCCATATGGCCTGAACATAATAATTTATTACTGTACAGTCAAAGGCTTTAAGTCGTTTAGCACCTTAATGAACATATTCGCGTGGCACGGTCATGCACATGCGTTAGGTGTGTGTGGCATGTTTATAGAAAAAGGTCATTAGCGGGATGCAATAGTTTCGTGGAATTGCTACTCGAATTCTGAGGCTGACCGTACACACTCTATAAAGTTAGTAAGTATTTACTTGATTTTTTTGTGTTGTGTATTTATTAAGTTAATGGTTCATCATGTGTACTTGAAGCCATACACCATTAAGTTCACATGAGCAGAAAGAGGTGTCATGCAAAGTTGACGAACTAGATTGTGTATGGCTAGCGTTACCACATGCAGCAGAGTCATCAGGTTAAAAAGATCCACAGTAAAAAAACTGTCATGTGGACACTAAGGCCAGCAAATGCAATGCAAAGAAGAGTTTCTCGATGGAGTGACCTCCAAACTCTTGACACACTCATAAAAATCTGATTTTAGCCCATACCAATACCAATGACTGATTGCAGACAGCCTAGGAAATATGTTTTTAAACTTACCAGAGTAAACATAGCGCAGTAAGGCTTTAAAAGCCTGTAGAGGTGCCTGCAACTCCACTTCTGCCTGAATGGTAAAGCAAAATGCATAATGAATGAAAATACATGTTTAGAGGGAACATGAAGATGTGTGACATAAAATTATTGACTTTCACTTGCATGTTTTAAAAAGAATTTTTTTTTTCAAAATTTGAATATAATACATCAATGTAGTGGTAACAAGTTCATAAAACTGTGCCAAATTTTAACTTTACAGCTTTGGTATACTGAATAAAATAGTGAATACACACAGACTGAATAGTGAATACAAATACGAGCAGTAAGCAAAGTGTACTGAGAAGGGCTGACGAGAAGCTCAGTAGTTTTATGACCAAACCCTAAAATTGAGTGAGATAATGAAAATCTAAGCGCACTCTTACACCTGAAGTTATGTTAGAATCACAGGGGCTCCACTTACCTGGTTGGCCTCCCTCATGCCGCCATAGAGCAGAGCGCGGAAGTAGTCGCTGCTGGCGGCGAGGATGACCTTGTGTGCAGGGATGCGCTGCCCCTCCACGATCAGGGTCACATCTGAGTACTCTGACGACAGGCACAGAGACCCAATGTGTTCTGACAAGTGGCCTGGGGAATTGCTCTCTTATTTACCAACCAATACATAATATTTAATATAAAATATGTCATTTATATAAAAATATGTTATTGATATCCGTTTAAAAGATCATGTGATATCCAATATAAATATCTGACAGCTGAACTCACTTTATTCGTCAGACGGACGGACAGACGGATGAACAGATGGACAGACTGACAGACATGCATACAAACAGACAACAAAGTGAACCTATAAGGATTCCGTTTTTTCTTTTGAGGTACTGAACCCTAAAAAAGTTGAAGCTAACTAGTATGGCCACCAATAGGTGTAAGACATACAGAAATATGTGTGTTCAAAGTACCCACTCGAGCAATGTATTTTTATTCCTGATCCTGATAATGTATATATATCATGTATATGTATGTATATCAATAAATCATAAGTATTTCAGGTACATTTAAAATTATATGTATAGGAGTTCAGGATCTGGTTATGTTACTCACTAATGTGTTCAATATCCCCCACTCTTGAGCTGGAGGGGTTGTTCACCGACATGTACTGGTGCTGACTACTCATGTTGCTCATCTACATCAGACCCAGTCTGTTTACCTGATAACCAAATAATTGTAATATTATTGGGTTGCAAATAGGCAACTAGTGCAAGGCTCGTAGCATCAGTTTTAATTTTACGTTATAATTATCACCACTACATTATTATCTTACAAATCCAACAACTGACTATCAAAAAGAATACAATGTGCACCTATTTTGAACAAATTGTTTAACTTTGACTTTGCAATCTGAGAGCTTGAAATACCAGAATCCCACACAAGTTTGGTATGATTAATTCCACACATAACTTTAGAGAGCAATTCAGGTCTGTTTTTGTGCAAATGTAGTCCTTAGGTAGGTCCTTTTAGGTGCTTCATTATTGGAAGTGCTGGTCTATTGAAGTGCTGGATTAGGGAGATTGTAGTCAGATAGATAGAGACAAAACTTAGGTGTTCAATAGCTAGTCAGACATACTGCTTCAACTTTTATCAAAATCGGTAGAGTAGAACTAGAGATACGGTTCGACCTGAATAACACACAAGTGAAGCTGTTTTGCAATGACTACCTACTTGTAATGCAAAAGTTATAATCTCATGATGCAGTACAAAAATATAATTTATATAATGCTAAATTCAATTTCAATTATTTTGCCTTAGTGACTGGCAATAGTCTATGGCTGAAGCATACAATTTAGACACACAAATAAGTATCACACTTAAAAGTGTCTATCCTCATTTGATTTAGGAAAATGTAATTATTTTAGGAAAATCAACCTCTCAATGCATCGAACAGGTAATAGAAAGTTCTACACAAAGTTCTACACTGAACAAAGTTGAAGTATACTTATTTTATGTTCTTTGCCATTATAATCATTGGATTTTGGAACAAGCATTGCAAAATACCACTGCAGCAACTTACCTACATACAGGACTGACTTGAGACTTCTGCAATGTTGTAATTTTAAGAATCAACGCTCAAATGTGGTTCAAAACTATTTCTAAAAAGCGCTTACATATAATATTGAACAATCAAACAATACGGTTTTGAAGAGAATAATAACAAAACTCCGAAACACGAAACACTTGCAAAGCACTTTTATTTTGACTTTTGACCACAGACCAATAACATCTTTTGACCACATTTTGACAATGACATTTGACATAAATGATTGACGATCATAATAATATGTTGCACAGATCTACACTCTACACTCATGCTACACTCTTGCGGACTGCGGCATTCAGCTCATCTCAGGATCTCTCGACTCGCGAGTCTCCCTAGAATGCACTCCAAGCAGCATCAGATATGCATTAGATTACGATTTATGAAAAAATCTAAATAATCGTTTTTTTAGTTGTTGTGTATAGTAGTTATAATGAAGTAAATGTTTTCTCATGTCTGCCAAGTACCATAAGTGCATGAGACATGAGTGCATGTATCCGAACGTCTGGAACGGAAACTCGTAGCGGGAAGATGATATTGAAAACTTGTTCATATGTTCTATTTCCGTCTTCCGACCATTTCCTAATCTTTGACACGCTTTTAATCATAAAAAAATATATTAATAATTAAAGAAAAATAAATTTAGTCTTGTTTAGAAACATGAAATCACTTACTTTTAAATTAGTTTAGTATTCCCATTCCATTGACCTTATTACGTAATAATATTTCATACCTATCTATCAAATTATACTTTATATACTATTTTATTCAACTTTGTAAAACAAACAGACTCTAAAATATACAAGAAAATAATGGTAATTGTTGCTACGTTTTTATTTATTTATAATCAATGAATAAGTGGAATGTATCCAAGTTTCGATCATTAAATATTTTTATCACAAATAGGCAAAATAATATATATAAAATAAATCAGCCAATTTTTTTAGCTGAATAATCGGCCGCCTAGGGCGCGAAAGCTTCGATATAGAAATGCTAGCTAGCGATTGGTCAAAATATTCGAAAGTACCAACATTAACAGCTGCCTGTAAATTTTGGCTATGTTGTCAGAATTTATTACCAGTTGTGTAGGCAGGTAAAATTCGTCGCTTTGCTGACTGAATTTTATTTTTCTTTAATGGTTTTCAAAATGATAATCTTAATTAATTCCTCAGAATAATACCTGTGAAAACGTTGTACATGTTAAAATAGTAAAAGGTAAGTAATATATTGATGTTTTACTGTTTTATGAACTTTTCTTTTTAAAGGTTGTGGATCTACAAAAGTAGCTGCACAATATTGATATGTGCGATACTCGCGAAAGAAAATTGAAATATTTTCTTTAAATAAAATTAAGCATGGAATAAATTTGTAATTTTTATTATTTTGAGATAATTAAGTGCGAAAACTTTAGTTACGACTGTCAATGAAACATTAGCGAGCAATGCGTCGAGACGATTTTTACATTACAAATTTTTATTTTTTCTTGCATTGCAGGTCGTCAGTAATGAGTTATAAAGCATAATTAAACATCGGTAATGGTGTCGCTTACGTTTTTCGGGGCGAGAAATGGAGAGACAGCAGTGTAATTCACTTCAAAACTTTGACGATCCGAAAACGGAAATTTTGAAAAAAAGATTATTAAAGGCGACTGGCACTTCCGCGAGTGGCAGTCTGGCTCAGAGCACCTCTCAGCATAATGTGCTATTGAACACGTTACGCGTGAGTGTCGATATTCTTCGTTAGCGATAGGCGCAAAACAATTTGCCCTCAATGACTTTGTTTACGGTTTTTCAGGCGCCAATCTCGAGCAGTATGATCGTGTCCTCGGTGCAGGCGCCGCAGAGCTCGATGGCTCTCACCCACAACCTCGTGACCCACTCCCTCGCTCCCATGAAGATCGGCAACTCCCCCTACCCCCTGCAGCTCTCCACCGTGCACGTGCCGGTGCAGATCCCGGGCTCTACCTCCAATATCAATGTGCCCGTGCAGCTGTCCGGTGCTACGAGTAGCATGCCGCTGCAGATAGCGCCGGTGAGTCTGCCCCTGCAAGTGTCTGCCACCACTAACATCCCCGTGCAGATGCCGGCCGGGGAAACCATCAACGTCCCTCTACAGATTCCCAACAGCCAGAATATCCAACTAACAGGCCCCACCCTGCCCTCTATGCCTCTGTTGCAAAACACTCAGCCTCTCCACAGCTCTATCATTCACGTCCACATGGGTTCCAATAGATCTACTAACTTCGATGGTAGCGCAGACATGAATGTCTCCACTTCCACACAGCTTCAGCTCCCAGACTCTGGGGTTCAAGTGAAGATGAACAATCCTACGTCAGTGGCACAGATGCAAGTCGGTTCCAACTCGACTGTTATGCAAATTCCTAACTCATCTAATAACTCGATTCAACTGGCACTGCCTAACACTGGGGGTGCAGGCGCAGTCCAGCTGAGGGGTGCTCCCCGCACAGTGCCTCACGTAGTGTACATACAGACCCCCACGGGATTGAAACCTGTGACCAGTACAGAAGTGATCAGCCAAGCCAGCACCAGTGGAAACCCACCTCAGATTATTGTCAGGAGACCGGTAAGTATCATTTTATATTACTTCATAAGTTGTGTTTGTTTTTGCAATAATATAAACTTATCAGTTTAAGTATTCTTTTGTTGACTTATTCAGTCAATAGGGCCAATAGGTAACCATAATTTAATAACTGAATAGTGTTACTGCATAGTGCATATATATAATATGTATAGTTCACATTTATCACAATAAAAAATAATTTAAAAGCTAATTTACTTTTTATAACTCTCTTTTATTAATGTAATAAAAATTAATGTATTTACTGTTACTGAGAAATATGTACATTGTAAGTAAAAAAATATCTAATTATAAGTAATTTTTTTAAACTTTTGCAACATATAGATACTTAGATTAGATTTACCCAATTATTTTATCATAATAATTATACTTTCTTAAGTTGCAAGGCCTCTAACTCTGTATAACTATGATAACTATTGTAAAATTTTGTTACTACATAACAATCCATAATGTATGATAAATATTATAAAATATTATAATTCATATTTAATAAGTATTAAGTTTAAAATAGTTTGATATTAAATAAGGATGTGTTATAAAGTTGTTTTTCACAGCTTGCGATTAATTGCAACTTTAATCTGATAGTGATATACATAGTGTCCATTTGCTTGATTTTGTTTGTTAATACTTAAGCCGGTTTTTTTTTAATATTTGTATATATTGTAATTGGATATTACAATTGGAAATGGTTTATTTCATTTTTTTATTTATTAGTACAAAATGTCTGCATCTGCAATGTGATCATAGTAATGTTATGTAAACTTTTAAATTGATGCAACTAGACATCTACTAAGAACATTTTTTTTTCTTTAGTGCATGTTTTATGATTTACCTTTTTGTTTGTTCAAATATTTTTTTCAATTTTTTAAAGTTTTCATTTTCTATCTTAATTTTGAAAAAAAGTAAAGTCCTGACTCACTCACTGATTGACTCATCAAAGCCCAGCTCAAACTGTCTGTCTGTTTGTCGGGTGGGAGGCTTCGGCCGTGACTAGTTACCACCCTACTGGCAAAACCTTACCATTAAGCAATTTAGCGTTCCGGTATGATGCTGATGGTTTCTAACCAAAGGAATATGGGTTTAATGAAAACTGCCATACCCCTTCCAGGTGAGCCCGCTTCCATCTTAGACTGCATCATCACTTACCACCAGTTGAGATTGCAGTCAAGGGCTAACTTAGAAAGCAGTAATTTTGCACACAGGTTCCCTTTTTAATGTAAGCAGAGAATATGAACTTATTTTCCTACATTCCAAAAGGAGCAAAGCTGCGGGCGCTTGCTATTGATAAAATAAAATCACTAAATATCCATTGACTTCTATTGTAATAATTATTATACTCGCTACATACCTACTATGCACTAAAAGGACACTAAAAATATTCTTATAGCATCTTTGTATTTCAGGTCACAAATAGTTCAAATATACACTTAATATCAAATGTTGGTACCAAACCCAACATTGCACCTAAGATGCCCGGACAAAATAAATCATCTATACTTGCACCAGCAAACGCTGCTCAACCGATAGTGATTCAAAAACCAAAAACAAATGACAAAATGATGGTTCCAGTTAGCATTGCGCCCGGGACTCAAGCGAAGCAAGCTATAGCGTACCTGAGCTCTGTCAAAAAGCCAAACACCAAAGTAATGCCAGAGAATCAATCAATTCTCATCTCTAGCAACCAAACAAATGTTAACTCCAACAATCAAAAACTATTTCTGACCCCCATGAACATGCCTAAAATGCCAAACACCAAATTTATTCTACCTGTGACTCTACCGGCAACTATGGCTTCCAAGGGTCCAATAATAAACCTTCAAATAGCCAATGGACAAATACAGAATGACCCCCAAGGAAACATCACTGTCATGAGAGACACCTCGGTGGAAACCTCTGACATGCCACCACTGCAGCCTTTAGCGAAACTAGTTACGGTTAATGCGAAAGATAATTGCGTGCCCCAGAGTCCTAACAAGACAGATAAAACTTTCACTATTTCAATACCAGGATCGAGAGCAGAACCTACGGGAGAGCAAGGCGAGTACACATTGTCCATACCGGAGACGAATGCTTCCATGAATGATGATATTTATACGGTGTCCATAGCAGATGACGAAGGTGGTATGACACGGGAGAAATCCTTTACCTTGGCCATACCAGAGAAAGGCAAGAGCCTTCTAAATAGAAACTTGCTTGACAGAAACGATGTGGGTCCTGTACCGATCGCGGCACCTGCAATTTTGCGGCGTTCCTATTCCGACAACAGCGATAGGAAAACCACAACCGCTAACAATATTAAGCGTCGAATATCGTTGTGTACGGAAAATATGTCGAGCAAAACTGTGAAATTGACTTTACCAGCGACGAAAGTTGTGAACCAATCGAAATCAGATGAAAATTTAGATGCCGATATTAACGACGATCATCGCGTCCCCTCTCTGTTCTGCGACGAAAAGCTCGATAAAGATCTGGAAGCCAAAGTAAACCTGGGCGACTCAGACCCTGAAGATTACAAGGACAAGGTTGATGACAAACCTAACGACGTGTACTATCAGAAAATTGATGCGTATGAATTCAAAGATGAAATAAAGGTTAGAGAACATGATCCTACATTAGAAGAAGATCCACCCGGCTTGGTATGGAAAAACGGGATAGCCCAGCTTCGAGGCAGCAATTTACACTTTCGCACCAATGAATTTGGTCTCATCGATGTCATTGAGGAAACGCAGCAAGATGACTGTAGTAATCTGATCACCAAATATCATACTCCACTGAAAAAGAGAATAGAAAGGAGTAAGGAGAAAAAACCGACTTCTCCAGAAGATCTGTACAAGTGTGACGGGTGCGGGTGCCACGGCATGGCAGCCGAGTTTATAACGCCCAACTTTTGCAGCTCCACCTGCCAAACTGAGGTTCAAAAGATACAGCAGAAGAAGAAAGACAGAGAAAGGATGGAATTGGCCAAGAAAAGGAACAAAATGAAGAAATTGCTCATGAGGAAGCAGCTGTCCGATTCAGACATCGTTGAAAATAAAGACGATAAGGTTCCACTAAAGCACTACGATTCCGCAACAAGTGACACTCAGATGTCTGAGATAATGAAAATGGGAGAAGATTTGGTGGAGAATGAGAAGTATCCGTGGATGTGCGGAAAGAATGGTTTTTCGTGGATGCGCTACTTGGACGTTTGCAAAGCTAAAGCTGCGCCAGTGAAACTGTTTAAAGACCCCTTTCCTTATAATAAGAATGGGTTTAAGGTGGGCATGCGGATGGAGGCGATCGATCCACAGCATCCTTCTTTATTTTGCGTGGTTTCTGTTGCTGAAGTGCAAGGCTACAGAATGCGCCTACATTTCGACGAGTATCCGGATATGTACGATTTCTGGGTGAATGCGGATTCGATCGACATCTTTCCCGCGGGGTGGTGCGAGAAGAACAGCCGTCCGTTGAAGCCGCCTGCAGGATACGACTCAGCTACGTTTTCCTGGCCGTTGTACCTAAAGCAGATGCGTGCTGTCACAGCGCCTAGATACCTCTTCTCACATATCACTTCTGCTGTAAGTATCAGTGGCTTTCTTAATTGAATTTTAATTTTTGATTATGCCTCAATATTGCATTTTGAGTTAAATATTTCACTCCACCCCTCTGAGTTTGTTGTGAACTTTTCTCAGATCAGGGGTGTTTGGAACCCTCGTAGCTTAAGTTTTGTTTACGTACCTAATTAATTATCTTCATTACATCATTAACTTAAAAAAAATTAATAATTGACAAACAAAAAGTGCTGATAGGACCTATCTATTTTGAATTTGCGTTGAGTTTGTACGCCTGTAGGTTTCTATCAAAACGCATAACATAGTGTTGCTAAATTTTACCAAACGAGAATTTCAACATTTCTATGTCTAAGTTGAAACGGAATCGCTTACAGACTCCTTGTTCGCGATAAGTCTAAGCCCAATTTTTTTTTTGCCATTGCTTTTTTAATCAACTTCCAAAAATTCCAATCCGCTCGAATTTCTTTTGGAAGAGTCTAGACTCTAGATAGCCACAAACGATCGTTTAATTTAAAAATAGTTCTTAAAACTTGTGGCTGATTATTATTTCTACTATAGAACAACCGCTTGAGGCTGTCTAGACAGTTCCTTTTTTTATCAAATGTGTTCAATGATTCTTCTCCTTGTAGATGATAAAACCCAATGGTTTCCGTATCGGCATGAAGCTAGAAGCAGAAGACCGCCACAACGACATGGTTTGCCCGGCCACCGTGGGGGATATGCTGGACAACCGACTGCTGGTCACGTTCGACAGCTGGGACGAGGTGTACGACTGCTGGGTGGACCCATCCTCCCCCTACATACACCCTGTGGGCTGGGCGGAGGAGAACGGCATCGCTTTGACTCCACCCAACTGTGAGTGATTTGACTTGTATATCTCTGCTTTCTATCTTAACCCATTAAATGCCCATGTTGATCTTACGGCCGAACTTGGTTGCCACTATATTATATTTGTCAATTTACGGATTCACCGCACGTCATTGGCACCAGGAATAAGTTATAGAAATAAATTTACTCAAGGCGCCAGCGTACCTTTTTATACGTGTACGTTTTTAATCATGTATTGTATATGCAAAATAAACACAGACTTCTTCGTGAACAAGATCGTACATCCAAAAGGAGATCCCTAAAATTTCGCAAAGAATTTACTGCACATCTTTTTGGAACATTGAATATCAATACAGGGGCTTTTGAAATTGCGTTTTTCCTCACTTGTCAATCAATAAAGTTACTCTTTTTTAGGGTTCCGTACCTCGTAAGGAGAAACGGAACCCTTATAGTATCACTTTGTTGTCTGTCTTCTGTCATTTGATTTAACTAATTTAATTATAGTAAGGCAAATTTATAGATCACATTTGACAAAGGTTTTTCACGGCAAGTTTAAGGAGTAATTTACAGTATTAAGAGGGGTCTCTCCGTCGCTCGCTCCATACAAACGTAGTTCCAATTTCATTTGAATATTAAGCAACCAAAGTCCATGAAATTTGCAGACGTATCCTAGAAACTAATATCTATGCCTGTGGTTTCCAGATTTCTGTTAAAATATTCGGTTTCGAAGTTACGTGGTTTTAAAAATTCACATACAAATCTTTGAGCCCCTGTGATTTTAAAACTACATATTTTTAGAAAAATCTAAAACACCACAGGCACAGATATTAGTTTCTAGAATATGTCTGCAAAATTTCATGCACTTTGGTTGCTTAATATTCAAATGAAATTGGAACTACGATTGTATGGAGTAAGTGACGGAGAGAGCCCTGTTAATTTGTATGAGACCGACTCCGACATACAATTGCAACTGCGGCTAATAGCGGCAATGAATTATGCGTGTGAAGTCGCAGGCGTTGTCTAGTTCAAAATAAATCGTAAATATAAAGTTAATTAAAAAAAAGTCGCATCTCTGCGTCCGCGAAGGCCGCAATCCGCAGTGAAGCGAAAGACAGAGTGACTTTATTAGCATAATCATTTTACGTATAAATATTATCTTGCGAAAATGTACTTAGTCATTTTAGGTGCTAGTGCGCATGGTAAACCCGCCAAAGGCAGTCTTGAGCCTTCAAGGTGGCAGCAGTTTTTATTAATTGCCTTGAAATAATTTAAAAAAGTGTTGAAAATGTGACTCGTGCACCGAGAGTTTAGTGCCTTGAATACCTGTACCTGTACCTAATTAAGTATAGCTTAACAGGTCTCTCTCCGTCATTTACTCCATACAATCGTAGTTCCAATTTCATTTGAATATTGAGCAACCAAAGTCCATGAAATTTTGCATACATATTCTAGAAACATGAATATCTGTAACTACGTTTGTAAAAGTCTGAATAAAAATATTTTGAATTTTGTATAGAGCGAGTGACGGAGAGACCCCTCTTAACTTATCTCCAACTGCAAATGTAAGTTTCAATTTTTTTATATGAGGCCCGCGACTACTTGGGTTTAGTCTTTCCAAAATTCTCGGAAAACTTTGATATTCCGGGACAATAAGTAGCCTATGTCGATCCCCGGGATGCAAGCTGTGTCTGAACAAAATTTCGTCAAAATTGGTTAAAGAGATGAGCCGCGAAAAGCGTGGACAGACAGACATTAATTATAATGATTTTCAGGTTATTTCCTTCACTTGTGCTGTGTAACCTTGCTTCTTACCTTTCATATATCTAGGTCAAAGGGAAAGTACCCTTTATGTTTTGATTTGTTTGCAAATGTCAAAATATGCGGCACAAATGGCGGTATTTCTTAATTGTATTGACTAAGTTTAATTTTTTTACAGCTTCAAGGGACCATAGACCTTAATATTTGAAGCGGGCATATGCTAGTAAAATTAACTATTCATGATATCTTACAGATGTAGAAACAATTGTTCGGTAAAAGAATGACATGGTCAAGTAGCACGTGCTCGGAAGAGAATTTATTTTGTTGAGCGCAAACAAACTCGTTTTGTTATCAATGTCGCGCCGTCTCAACTCTCAATGTGCCTATGTAGGTACTCGTAGGCATTACCTAAATGAGAAGTATAATATGTAATATGTATTTAAGTGACCATATTTGTCAACTGTACACTTAGGGCTGACGCATACAGACGGAGCAGATTCGAATCGAGGCTTTTTGATAACAAACTCAGCTTTATGGACTTTGCTGGTCCGCGTGGACTACACTTTCAAACACCTCTCCCACCCTTTTAGGGGTCGAATTTTCAAAAATCATTTCTTAACGGATCCGTACGTCATAAATTTCGGCCCGATCCGTCCTCTTGTTTGAGCTGTGCATTGATAGGTCAGTCAGCTAGTCAGTCAGTCGGCTTTTCCTTTCATATGTTTAGATTTATTTATTCATATATACCGAAAAAATAATTGTAACTGGTTAATTTTTAGCTCTATTTAAATAATGGTCACAAACTTATTTTTTTTAATGAAAATTGTATATTTCGATACATATTTATAAATATGTTAAACCTCTAAAGCTATGTATAGGACCTAATACAGGTCAAGTCCAAGGAAAATCACGTTGAACCGTAACCTAATACAAAACAGTTCCAAAATTGGTAAAATAACACTCGATTTCTCCATTAGTTACCTAACGAGGATAATTAAGTATCTACAATTTAATCGTTTGGCTGTTTACATTATGGTAGCGACGTTGCGGAGTCGGCAATACATAGTCGCTTCAAAACACTATCAGTCACCCACCAACACTCGACCAAGCCAGACCTATGTCAATATACATTTAATATACTTACATCGCGAATTCCTACTAGATAATTCAAGTTACTTCTAGACAAATAGAAGCCAATTTACCGATCATTTGTCATGGTATTGATGGATTGAAGTTAAGTGGGATATAAGTTATTGTTTGGATGATTTCACGTGAGTCAATTTATTATTATTATCGTAATGAATTGCTTTGGTTATGTTGTTATGTTATATATCTTGTTATGTATAATGTAAGTTTGAAACGAGCCTATATAGCTTCGCGGCTTCATTCTTATATCTACCTATCGTTCAAAAACTCGTATCCATTCTAAGTAATATTATAAATGTGAAAGTGTGTCTGTCTATTTGATTTTTTCCGTTGCGTCCCATCCGTTTTACCGATTTTGATGAAAGGTAGGTATAGAGTTAGCTTACATCCCGGGGACGGGCATACACGTAGGCTAATGCGCTTACGCTTTTCTGTCCTTACGCTAGCCTTTTACGCCCCATCCATTTCACCGATTTTGATAAAACTTGTTATATCCCGGGGACGGATATAGGCTACTTTTTATCCCGTAAAATTCTTAAAGACCCACGGGATTCTTAAGGCCTCCTACGCACTGGCGACCATAGACGCGGCCAGGCCGCCGCGGCTATGGTCGCCGGTGCGTAGGCAAGCGCGACATGTGGACGGCCGAAAAATTTGCAGTCGACTTCCAAGGATGTGTCAAGATGGACGTGCAGAAGATAATCACGCTAACTGTGCTTGTGTATTTACTACGAAAACGAAAACGGAAGATTTCACGTAAAAGACAGTTTTGGGTGCATCCATTACTTTGCGAGAGAAAGACTAAAGGATTATATTATACTTATTTTTTGGATTTAAAAATGTATGAGAAGAGATTCTTTAATTACATGAGAATGTCAACGAATACTTTTAACCTGTTACTGGATACAATAAAACCAAAAATTACTGGAACTGGTAACAACTATCGGAAATGCATTCCAGCAGAAGAAAAATTAGTAATAACAATAAGGTAAGCTTTTTCTTTTTTAAATACAGAATGTTTAAAAAATACGTGATATATTTTAAAGGATGTTTCGGAATGGAGTATTGTGTACAGGAAAAATAAAAATAATGTGATAGGGCCTTTTTTTTTACTTAAACTGCTAAACGGATTTTTTGTAAATTTGAATTATACAAGACTTGATTCTGAATCACCCTAAACCACCACTGTTGCGTTTTTCACAACAACCTGTATAATTCATTGACCAAGGTTTTGCCACTTTAAAAAATTTATGAACTATTGTTCAGTAGTATTCTACTTTACGACTTTGAAAAGGAGAGGAAAAGGGCTTGCTTATAACATGTTTTTAAATATTAAAAAACTGAAGTAGATAATCAAATTATTTGTATTTTCATAACTTAAAAAATGGCAATTGTGAACAATTAATCATTCAAATTGGGAAATAGGTCTATCATTTCTGAATTTTGAGAAATATCAGAATAATGAGTATGAGTATCGCTGTAATTTGAATCATCTGATATCCTGTTGGTAGTAGAATAACCTGAATAACTCGGTCGATGCGGGTCATATTCTTGGTCGTTAAGAGTATTGAAATTACTTGAATAGTTTATGCGCGCTGTTGTAGGTGTACAGTTCGGTTGGTATTTTTCTATAATTTCCATGATTTCCATTTTCGCTTTGGTCTTCATTGCAGCAGGGATTGTTTGAAATCTTTCGAGGAGGGATAAAAGAAACAATCTGTCACAATTTGAATCATTCTGTGTAGTCGCTATGGTCTTATGCAGAACTGAAATTAGAGGGTCTGTATCGGATTCTTCGTTTGGTATTTTTTTCTTCCTTTTTGTTCTAAGCGACTTTGATGCAGACTGTTGAGTCTCAAGATCAGAAGATCTTGCACTTTCATTTTCTTGACTTGCCTCTTCGAGACTATTTTCTGTTGCGTTTGTGTCCAGCACTGATTTCAAAAACAGTAATTGGTTGAAATAGGTGTATTGTGATTTACGTTTTGCAGCAGAACCACTTTTGACATCTTTAAGACGGCGCAGCTCTCTTGTGAAACAGTCTCTAAGGTTTTTCCATCTTTTTTGGAGAGTAATGCCTGTAAATCAATAAATAAATGTAGTACATATTACAAAACTAATATTATGTTTATTAATGTGAATTTTATTTTCAGGTATTTGGCTACTGGGTGTTCTTTATCTCATATAAGTCATGAATACCGTATAGGGCTTCCTACAGTATCGGAAATAGTATTTGATGTTTGTGAAGCAATATGGGAGATATTAAAACCAATTGTGATGCCACAATTGACCAGAGATAAGTGGATTCAAACGGCTGAAGGTTTTCAAAAATACGCCCAATTTCCTAATTGCATCGGAGCCATCGACGGCAAGCACATTAGAGTTATCAAACCACAACATTCGGGATCTCTTTATTACAATTACAAGAATTATTTTTCAATCGTGTTACTTGCAATATGTGATGTAAATTATAAATTTCTTTACGTAGATATTGGAGCATACGGCAAATGCAGTGATTCGTCAATTTACAAAGACTCTGTATTTTATCATAGGCTCTTAAATAATGATCTCGATATTCCGAGCAATAACCCCATCAAAGAAAATGGCCAATCAATGCCGTTCGTTTTAGTGGGTGATGAGGCGTTTTCACTATCGGAACATATGATGCGACCGTATGCTGGGAGAAACTTGAATAATGTAAAGACTAATTTTAATTATCGACTATCCCGTGCCCGCCGCTATATTGAATGTACATTTGGAATATTAGCCAATAAATGGCAGATTCTTCACCGACCCCTAAACGTCAAGAAAGAATTTGCAGTTGTGATTATAAAAGCTCTATGTGTGCTTCATAATTTTGTGCGAGAAAGAGACGGATATGATTTCAAGGACACGTTAACTGTACCAGAGGCTTTATTAGAAATACCTGCATGTTTACCTAATAGAGCAAATAGAACATCAACCGAATATCGAGATATATTCGCAAACTACTTCAGTACCGATGGTCGCTTGCCCTGGCACAATTTGTAAATATATGGGTGCTCGCCGCGAGCCGCCATTGCGCGCCGTAAACAAAATGGCGTCGAACGCACATGCGGTATGAGTAATCTTTTTAAAAAGTTATTCCAATCATTACGAAAACCTGGGAAATTTTAGCAAATAATTGTCAAAACTCATGTGCAAAGCGAAAAATAGTAGAAATAAAATAGTTATACTTTTGACAATTACCTATTTGCTAAAATTTCTTAGATTTTGAATGAACGGAACAACTTTAAAAAAAAATCACTCATGTCACATATACGTGTCGAATGCTACTACAGCACCTGCTGCGTTTATTGTAGTTCATCGCATTATTAATTTACTTAGGCATAATAAAATAAAATACTAACCAAGTTCTGCCTTTTCTTTATCTTCCATGGATTCACCGCCAAATATATCGACCACTTCAAGCCACAACTGCCGCTTAACATCTTTATTGGAGTAATCATTTGATGCTAAATCCCATAAACCTCTTCTATTTTCAACTTCAATTATGAACCTTTCCGTGTCGAAATTGGCCATTGTAAAATAATCACTCTGTAGCTAGCTACACGTCTGGTCGCCGCGGCCGATGCGGTAGCACTGATGAATTTTAATACAGAAGTGATGTTCTCGACGGCCACGATTGGTCGCTGGTCGCGTGGCATCAAATTGGACGCCGCGGCCAACGGTGGCCGCTGGTCGCTGGCCGCTAAGTGCGTAGGGGCTATAGCGATTGCCATATAAAGTCCAGAATTCACTGGCCGCCGCGGCCAGGTCGCGGCGACCATGGTCGCCAGTGCGTAGGAGGCCTAAAGGATCATCCGTTTAACAGATTATTAACCCCCGACCCAAAAAGAGGGGTGTTATAAGTTTGACGTGTGTATCTGTCATTCTACTTTTTACTTTTGGTTTTTTTTTTTTTGTTTGAAAGGTGGCTTAATCGAGAGTGTTCTTAGCTATAATCCAAGAAAATCGGTTCAGCCGTTTGATAGTTATCAGCTCTTTTCTAACCTTTACTTGTCGGGGGTGTTATAAATTTTTGATTTACACTTGTTTATAAAATTTGGTGCAGAAATAACGCCATTCACAGAGATTGACATAGCTAATATTTATTCCTGAAAATCACATGGAAACTCACGCGAGTTTGAATAATTCACGGATACTATGAAATTACGGGCATGATCTAGTATTCAGATGGAATTCACAAAAAAATGTTATGTTTGTTTAAATCGACTAAACCCTCACTTATTATCAGATGCAGTCGTTATCAGTTGCAATGGATGGATTGTGATAAAAAACGAATCTGCTTATCTTATAGAGAGAATGTCGTAATGTTTACCTGGAGTTTTATGGTTTCGTGCCTCAATACAGGATTGAAAAAACAGTTTAAATTTTTTTTGTTTAAAACAGGATCAAAATATGATTCAAACTGTTTTTTTTTTAAACAAACATGTTTAAAACACATTTTAAAATCTCAGGAACGCGTGGAGGTTACCAGTTGAAATTATTTATATGTATCTATTTATTTAATATTTATTTACAACTGGGGTACTTCCCGTTGACCTAAAATCATGATATGCAATAAACATGGTCTAGCACAAGTTTACTAAAGGAAGAAATGGTTAAAGTCGTTAATTTGTAAATATACAACGAAAGAGACGTTTCTCCACTCGGCTTCATTCATTTCAACCTTAGATCACATGCATCCCGCATGTGATCTAAGGTTGAAATCTATAGAGCGCACTTTGATGCTTTGACTTAAGTTTCAGTTAAAACGAGATAGATTTATGCCAGCGGTATAACGCTGTCTCGTTTTAACAGTGCCATAAGTCTGAGCAATGTCAAAGTGCACTCTTTAGATCTTAGCCTTAGAGTTAGTTGAGTTTGACGTAAAGCTGATTGTCCACAGACTACAAGGACTCATCGTCGTTCTCATGGGAGAACTACCTGTCGGAGAGCATGGCGAGCGCGGCGCCGCCCCGCGCCTTCAAGACGCGCCCGCCGCTCGGCTTCAAGCCGGGGATGAAGCTTGAGGTGGTCGACCGCAGGGTGCCCTTCCTCATCCGAGTGGCCACCATAAGCGCGGTGAAGGGCCACCAGGTGCGCGTGTCGTTCGACGGCTGGCCCGAGGAGCTGTCGTGCTGGCTGGACGACGACTCGCCGGACATACACCCCGTGGGGTGGTGCCTGAAGACCGGACATCCCTTGGAGCCCCCACTGAGTGAGTACAGAATAGCCGTCTTGTGAACGCCATCTTTTAACGGGATCTTTTAACATACCATCCATCTGTTAACGGCTTCCCTGGCGCAGTGGTAATCGTTGTGGTCTTATTAGTGGTAGGTCCCGGGTTCGATTCCCGGCAGGGGTTTGGAATTTTATAATTTCACACTGGTCTGCTCTGGTGGGAAGCTTCGGCCGTGGCTAGTTATTACCCTACTGGCAAAGCCGTGCTGCCAAGCGTTTCAGCGTTCCGGTACGATGCCGTGTAGAAACCAAAGGGGAATAGATTTAATGAAAACTGCCATACCCCTTCCAGGTTAGCCCGCTTCCATCTTAGACTGCATCATCACTTACCACCAGTTGAGATTGCACTCAAGGGTTAACTTGTATCAGAAAAAAAAAACCAAGTAGTTAATGGCATAATTTTTTTTTTCTTAAATTAAAAGCTCATTACATGTTGTTATTGTATGCAGCTGCCGAGGAGCTTCGAATAAGCGGTCCGTGCGGAGTGGGCGGGTGTAGAGGACTAGGCTCGGTGCGCGGCGGCTCACACAAGCAGCACGGCGCTGCCTCCGCCTGCCCGTACCGCGCGCAGAGACCGCCGTCGCCGCCTGACCGATTGCAGAGGTATGCCGAGACCAGCGTCAGTAGCTCGTCTAGCAGTGTGGCGTTATTCAGACTTCACAAACTTATACAAAAAGGATCATATATGGCAATCAAGCGAAACGGAGCAGCGGTGTCTTCTCCGTTTGACCTAGGTCAAGACAGGTTTACGGACTGGCCTCCTTGCCCGGGTGTGGCGCGGGGAAGAACGTGAAACGGATCTAAGTCTGAAAGCAAATCACAGTGCTCTCACTAGATGGCACCACAGCTATCTTCAATCTGAAATGAAAATGAATCCTGAATCACGCTAACAGTGTTATCTTCAGAAGCCTATGTATATACAAGTTCCAAGATAAATCAGCCAGACTAGTTGCACCCTATCATGATAGCATGATACCCACAGTTTTACTATCATATATACTATTAGTATTAGTTTATATCGTAAAACTGTGATGATACCCGCTCGGAGGGAAATATTCCTCGTAAAAACTTTTATTTTCTGGGATAAAAAATAATCCATATCCTTCCCTGGGATGCAAGCTAGCTCTGTACCTTTCGTCGAAATCTGTTTAATGGATGGGTCGTGAAAACAGACATACAGACAGACACCCTTTCGCATTCTATTAGTATGAATAGATATCTATACTATCTATACTAATAAATAAAATTGGAGTGTCTGTCTGTAATTTCGAAATAACTACCTCATATTAAGCTCATATGGTTATTTGAACGATACCATAACTGAATCACACGTTTTTAAAATTTTTGTCTGTCTGTCTGTCTGTCTGTCTGTCTGTCGTGTCTGTCTGTCTGTCTGTCTGTCTGTCTGTCTGTTTGAAAAGGCTAATCTTTGGAACGGCTGAACCGATTTTGACGGGACTTTCACAGGCAAGTAGAGGATTGACCAGGGCGTAAAATAGGCTACTTTTTTAACCGACTTTCAAAAAGGGAGTTGTGTTTTTCTACCTATGTACACCGAAATCTCCGAGATTTCTGAACCGATTTGCGTCATTTCTTTTTTAATCGATAGAGGAACTTTGCGACATTGTTTCATAAAAAATTTGGAGTCCAACTCCTCAATCCTGATGCTGCAGGGGATCTGACCAATCCACGCGGGCGATGCTGCGGGCATCAGCTAGTACAAAATAAAGTGTTGTTCTTTTGGTTTCAGGGCACAAAGTAAACCTAAATCAATTTCAACTAGTACTCCAAACAGTGATGCTCCCAAAGAAAAGTGAGTCCTATAAACTTAAATATTCATTGACAAGTAATTCAGACTTGAATTTTTAAGCTCAAAATAATATTATATTCATTTAACTTTTAGGCTTCCGAGAGGACGGCCGCCCAAACACAAAAGAGTTGAAGAAGTTTCCAAGAACGATCCGGTAAGCAAGAATTCCCATATTTTCTTAATATTTATCGTTATATGTAAACGTTGTTCGTCACTTTGTGCTCGATTTGCTGGACTGCGCTATTCCGATGTTTTGGCAAACATTTTTTGTGTAAATCACTATATTAAATCTTTTATAGGTATCAGACGACGAGTCGCTCTCGAGCAGCGGCGGCAAGCGTTGGCGCGGCAGCGACGAGCGGTTGCGCGCCAGCTCGCGCCGCGACTCGCCCGCGCCGACCTCGCGCCACTCCGCGCCGCCGCCCTCCGCGCCGCTCCGCTCCGCTGCGCACTCGCCCGCGCCAGTGCCCGCTATGCCGCGCGCGTTAATCGCGAGGCACGTCGCCGACCTCGCGCTGCCGCCGGATCCCGACTCCTGGACACAGGTCTGTTTCTACTATAAATCAGACGACGAGTCGCTGTCGATGACTTCATCATAATATGCCTGTAAGGCACGTCAACCAAACGCATGAAACAATACTTTTTTCCTGATTACAGAAGGATGTGGCAGCCCTACTATCGCGCATCGCGGGAGCGGCCGCGGGCGCCGCAGCGGCCGCCGCGCGCGTGTCCGGCGCGGAGCTGCTCATGGCGTCGTGCGAGGAGCTCGTGCACTGCCTGCGGCTGCGGCTCGGGCCCGCCGTCAAAGTGTACGCGGCCGTGCGTCAGCTGCGGGACTCGCTGTCGTGATCCAGGGCTCTGCAGCACGCGCTCCACGTGCTAGTGTGAACTGTGACTGTCAACATGCAGTGTCGTAAAACTCCTCTCGCTCGCCCTCACCTTGCGCACGAAGTGAATACGTGCGGGCGTCCACATGTTAGTGTGATCGTCGGCTATGCTTCTTAATACCACCCTACAGTGTTTATCGTCGTCAAAATGTATGTGGCCGTGCGCCATCTTAGCCTCGCCCTCCACATACTAGTGTGAACTGTGACTACCAACATACAGGAGACTCGCTCCGTTGCCTCCTTCATCCAGCTTCACTGGTTTGATCTTGGTTTCGATGAGGATGTCGCCGGCTCGTTAGCTCGCCTCCTCCCTGCCTCACCCCACTCGGCTTCGTAGGCTCGCTTCTCAGTACCTTCGCGACCTGTCTTCAAGCGAAACAAAATCACTAGGGGGTGCCTACTCCTAGTGTTGTACAACCACTTTTATAAGTCACATCGCCGAAACTTGTTTGTGCAGATAAGCGCAATCTAACGCCGACTAAAACCGAACCAAAACTATAAAATACAGACCTTATTGCTTGACATTAAGATTTTAAACACAATAACAACAGACTTCTGCTATCCCGCTCATAATTCGCACCTACAAAACATACCGCGCAGGCAATAGCGGACGGACGCCCGTTATTGTTAAGTGGTATATTCTCGCGCTGTTCAAGAATACGATATTTGCGCAGCGCACCGGTGTAACATATAAAAGTGGTTGTACTGTACGACTGTACTGTGTGGAGTTGGGGTGATCAGATTTCATTCTGAGCTCTCAACCTATCTTAGATGCATTATTTATGTACTTGATGATTTATTCCATCTTTATATTTACCTATGAAATCTGTGAGACTTTCAAGGAGGATGTACATCGCTTTCACCCATGTTGTTCGTTCACTATAATTGGCGCCTATCTTTATATTATCTTGGCACCATCGCTTTGTTTGCTTTATTCCCAAGAACTTAGGGTTTATTATTGTGTGATTTGCAATGGTGCCAACATAAAGTTAAGCGTCAAGTTATAGTGAACGTATTGTAGGTGTGTTTTTTGGGGTTCTTTATACAACATACATGATGCTATTTGTATATACAACTTTCATGACCCTGTATATAATTATTATATACCATTGTCAGTATTTAGCTGAAGTCTATTGTAGATTAATTTTCTCTTATTTTTCTTTGAAATTAAATACATAATATATATAAAAATTTTAGTCAGGTAAATGGACTTTTCAAAGTGTTATTGATGTGAAATTATTGCGCATATGCTCACGGCATAGACTCAAAAAAATTATGAGAAGTATTTTTTGCTCATAGTCATATTATGTTTAAATACATATTCTATATTATGTTGATGAAAGATGGTTTTGCCATAAATATGTGCTTAAGGTAAATTATGAAAAACAATTCATGCAACAAGGTTTATGTTAGTAGGTGTAAGAAACCTAAAAAATCTGTATAAAATGACTTAAAATATTATATCATGACTTTCTATGACGAGAAATTGACTATTTTTTGTGCTATGAATATAGACAACTTTATTATTTTTGGTATAGTCCTCAAGAATTTGAACGCATTAGACGTATTTTTATTGCTTGGTTTTAAGAGTTGCTGTCTGATTTCTACCGTACGCTTCAAACTAGATGGCGCTGTATCGAGTATGATCGCAGTAACAAAGATTACAAGCTTCAAATCCAGACAATATTACAGTTATGGTGTTGAAACCACAGAAATCAAAATCAGTACAGAAGTCTTAAGAAGCAGAAGATTGCCGCCTACGTAGGGCCGTAGGGTCCTATGTTGAAGAATCGTCATTTAACTCGAGATCAAAGGTGCCGGACTACTGTCTCTCTTTATACTGTGCTAATATTTCTGGCAGTCTCTGTAAAGTGAAGAGCGAGCTTTAGGACATTTGTGCATTCATCTGTATTCGATTCGTTTTTGTAAAAATACGAATTACGAAAACGAATATGAATCGAATACGAATGAGTGCAGAATATGCGAATATTTGCGCCGTAGAACTCCTCGACAATATTTTGGAAGTAGGCTATTATAGTTTTTTAATTTGTATTACCTATAAGCTTTTCTATTAGCACAAATGCAAGGTTTGAGGTTGTGATTGTATAAAATACGTAACTTTCTGGAACCTTTTAAATTTGACATGAATTTGAAACGAATTATGTAATTTTCTTAAGTAGGCAGACAGCTCTTAAAAATATAGGTGAACTCCATGTATTTATGAAAACTAAAGATACAAAATGGTTCACTTTAATTACATTTATAAAAATAAAAAGATTAGAAGTACACATTTTATAAATCAAACCAAACCAAAGAAGGTATCATTAAACTTACTATGCGATCTAAGTAAGAATGTGAATTACTTTTCGCCATATTGTGATTTCTCAACTTTTATCTGATAATATAGTTTTAATTCAGTATCAACCCTGGTAAGGGACCACCATATGAAGCATGCTTGTAGATGTCAAAAGATGCATGAACCTCGAGTCAATCTCTATATTTATGCAGCAGGTGGAAATACCATGTTTCTAATACCCAGTTCACAAAAAAATATAAAAAAAAACGGATATGTAAGCGAAGTATTTTCATGCAAACTTTTGAGGTCATTGGTTTTCCCTTACTTCGATCGCATTGTACTACCTAGTTAGCATGATAGAAAGTTTTAATGTAAATAAAATTATAGTTAAACCGAAATCTATATTTTGGTTAAGTCAACTTTTTAAAGTACCTACCTATAAATATTTGTAAATATTTATTTTTAAAATAGTGCAATCTAGTTATGTAGGTAGCCCTAGTTAGGTCTAAATATCATAAAATAATTTCAATACAAAAGTTAAAGAAAAGTTACACCTTTAATTTAATCCTCCGTTTATTGAGTTTGATTTCCACTCAACTAAAAAGAAATCTCTTTTTAGTATGAATTTCTAGATAAGGTAATAATATTATGTAAGTCTCCTTTATTTTTATCATGAAAAGATATTTTTATTTTTAGGCTCAGACAAAATAATAGTAGGCATACTTCATTTTTAGGGTTCCGTACCTCAAAAGGAAAAACGGAACCCTTATAGTATAACTTTGTAGTCTGTCTGTCTGGCCGTCCGTCCCGCATCTCGCTGTCAAGGAAACCTATAGGGTACTACCCGTTGACCTAGAATCATGGGTAGGTAGGTAGGTTTTATAGCACAAGATGGAGTAAATCCGAAAACCGTGAATTTGTGATTACATCATAAAAAAAACATTAAATGTGTTTCAATTTTTAAAGTAAGATAACTATACCAAGTGGGGAATCATATGAAAGGGCTTTACCTGTACATTCTAAAACAGATTTTTATTTATTTCTATGCGTAATAGTTTTTGATTTATTGTGCTGTCAGAAAAATAATCCAAGTACGGAATCCTCGGTGCGCGAGTCTGACTCGCATTTGACCCGTTTTTTATACATAAAGTACAATTATTGTACACTTCTGTACAATTTAAATATTTTTTTTTAACAATGAAAGGCATATCTATCACTATATATAAGAAAATATATCTGTAAATACTTAAAAATTTAATAGCATCCTATTTTCACTTCAACTATTATTTCCAACTAATTAAATTATCCGATGAATTAGCTAACAGTAATGACCAAGTAGTTATTACCGTTTGCTACTACATAGTAATAATATATATTTGTTAAACTTATTAATAAACTTTTTAATAATATGTTATATTGTCTCTAATTATTGTCAGAATTCACGGGATACCCAAAAAGGGGGAATAATTTTTTTTATTTTATGATTTTTAGATTCGAATTGTGCAAAAAAAAATTGGGTGTGCCCTTGAGGTGACATATTTTTACAGCAAAGCATGTACAGTTATAATGTAGTAGATAATATATTGTAAGTTTTTACACATTGTCTAGTGCTAACATTGTGCCATTTACTGGGCGCGTACTGTTCTAAAATGTTCTGAAATTATAATAAACCTTTTTAAAAGTCCTGGCTTATTTCTATTTTAACCTTTGATTATGTTATTTGAAAAAGTAATATTTACCTAAAAGCTGAATATTCTATAATCTTTTGTAATATGGTTTCTATACTAAAATCGTTTTTTTCTCAAAAACCCTCGAATATAAAGATCACAAATTACTAATGTCCTCCCATGTCTGCTGAGAGCAAGCTCCAAGATGTGTATCATTCTATTTGTAATATGCTGCTGAGAGTACTTTGGACTCTCAGCAGCATATGATCAGGACTTTGATCTCTATGACCTATTGAACTATTGATACAGAATGCGAGCCTGATGGGAGGCGGGCTAACTTGGAAGGCGTGTGGCAGTTCTATTAAGTCTTCACCTCTATGAGTTCCTACACGGTATCGTCACATCGTACCAGAACCGGCTTTGCCGGTAGGGTGGTAACTAGCCATGGCAGAAGCCTCCCATTCAGAAAAAATCAATTTCATTCAATAGATGAAGTTCGATTTGAAGTAGCACTTCCCTAGAAGATTCACAAGCTCTACCTAGTGGTGATTATATTCTCTTTGCCTAGAGCGTACATGGAGGCTGGCGCTATAGGTAGTAGATTGTTGGTTGGTTGAGATGGCAACCCGGGTAGGGACTATGCATAGTTTCAGATTAAAAGAGTTGGATATTGGACGAGACGAGACTGATAGTAGGTACTGTTCACAGAGTACCTACATTATCTTCTGTTGTTTTAAATTGCGCGGTAAAATATGATTTTCGGTTAATTTTTTTTAATGCATTGAGCCACAGACTAGAGTAACATAAAAAGATCATATTTTATTTTGTTGTTTTGTATAGTCCATGTGAGTCCATATTATCAAAGACTAAACCACTAACTATTCATAGAATTATTGATTTAACCACCAGACACGTCTAACGGCAAGTGCTTATAGTTTGCTATTTGTCACATGCATGTAGATCCGCCATTAGGACATTGTGGCCTTAAATATAAACATAAAAAGTACATAGATTATCTACAATGTGTCTGTTGGTCCATGGTCTGTGATGGTCTGTGATTTTGAATTTTTGACCATGACATATGTCAAATGTCAATCAATGTCAATTGCAGATTGCAGTAAATTCTTTACGGAGGGAATTTGTTTTGTTGTTAGTGATATTAATTAAATTGGCTAATTTATAGCTAAATTATATGAAACATCATGGCTCTTTATTGTGCAAGTATGTATTTACTCAAGTTTTTATGTGAGGTCTTATTATTTACGATAAGAAGGTGGCGGCAGAAACCGGTTAATTACTTGGATTTTTTCATGATTATTAGTGGTTTTACCTATAATCTACGTGTTTTATTTAAATATCATTGTTATTTAACGATAAACAAAGTTGTTTTGTAATAATTTTCTATATTTCATCGCTGGTGTGTAGGGTAACATAACCTTATTTTTTCAGTATCTAATGAGGTGCCTGAAGTTCCCGTGGTGTCCCCGTGTTCGGGGGCCGTGTTTGAGAGGCGTATTATTGAGAAATACATAATAGAAAATGGCGTCGACCCTATCAGTGGAAAAGAGTTGAGGATTGAAGACCTTATTGAAATAAAAAGTGAGTGTTATTCATTAGTACTTATTTATAAAAACGAACTAAGTCCAATTGCGATGTTTAAACAAGATCAACAGAATGACATATAATATATAATATGATACTGGTATAATAATGTAATTATTGTAAAGCATGACTTTTGAGTAAAATACCATTATCATACTTATCTTACTCTCTCTTATCTATCTCTTACTATATTTCTAATACTATTTCTATGGTTAATTATAAATTATACTACTACTATTGGTAAAGACACCAGGTAAATTTAGTATTCTGCATGTAAGTTGTAATTATCCCCGTGCTAAAGTCTCAGTTGTTGACTTGAATTGTTGCTAGCTGACCTGCCCTAACTTTGCTCACAGATAGATAGATAAGAGACACTAGTTATCATACTAAATAAAAATTTCATTTGATTCAATATATCAATAGTAATGTTCAAAGCACCTTAGAATAACATAATGAAGTGCATGTTCTGTGCAGCCCCTGCGATTGTGAAGCCCAAGCCCCCCAGTGCCACATCCATCCCGGCCACTCTGAAGAGCATGCAGGATGAGTGGGATGCTCTCATGCTGCACACATTCACTCAGAGGCAGCAGCTGCAGACTGCTAGACAGGTAATGTTGACAACTGGTCCATTATGGAAAAGCTGCATCAATCATTGCTATAATCTCAATTGTTGCGATTGGCTGACTTGATGATATTTTTGCTGCAATAATTCATTTTAGCCATTGGCGAGAGAGCATTGACCAATCAGAGGCGATTGTGATCGTCTCACTGTAAACAAAACAACATTTTGCCATAATCAAGCCCCATTTGACATAGCTGACAACTCTACTTACACAGTACATAATGCTTTCAAATTATGTCACAATTTATTTCATGACTTTTCATGGTTTCCTTAAAGTATAATATCTCGGGAAGCCCATGTCCCTGGGAAAAAAGATACTGAAATATTTAAAAAAAATTAAGTCCCAATGGGCTAAATTTTGTTGCGAGGACAATTCACTAGCACCACAACTTGCTAGCAGTGATGGAGCATGCTTGCTTAAAAGATGCCTATTTACTGTTGCCGTAATAATACCCATATCCTAGCAGTTTAAAACAAGGAGACAAATCTCTTTGTATGTGTCTGTGGAATTTTGACTAAGTATTGGCACAGACCTTGTTGATGTCTTGCAGTACGATAGTAGAATAGTGAAGGAGGAACCAGGTCAAGAAATTCTTGGACTAGAACCAGCAGCACGTTGATATAACAGTTCCTCCTCTTATACATTGAGATGGATTGCAGGAGCTCAGCCATGCGCTGTACCAGCACGACGCGGCGTGTCGCGTGATCGCGCGCCTCACGAAGGAGGTGACGGCGGCCAGGGAGGCCCTCGCCACCCTCAAGCCGCAAGCTGGCATCGTGGCGCCGCAGCCCGCGCATGCGGTATGCCATATTTACTTTCTTTCACTATTTATCATATGATGGACTGGTTTTTAAACAATAAATGGCTATTTATTGTTGGTGTATTTTATATGTACAAATAATTACTTTTAGAAATTTGGAGTTTTTTCTGCTTGTTAGATTTGTAAGTTAATACAGTGATAATAATTAATTGCATAGATTTAAAACTAAAGCTACGAGGGTTCCAAATTGAAATCTAATCCATCTTTGTTTTGTCAGGGTTCTTTAGACCATTTTCTCTAACCTAGCTCACAAAAGCTCCTCAATAGAGAGCATGAATCGATAATTTTGAATAGAATATCAATATTATTGTTTTGTATCACAGGTGGAGAGCGGCGCAGGCGCAGGGGGCGCGGTCCCCGTGGGCATGTCGGCGGAGGTGGTGTCGCGCCTGCAGGAGCGCGCCACGGCGCTGACGCAGGAGCGCAAGCGCCGCGGCCGCACCGTGCCCGAGGGGCTCGTGGGGCCCGACCAAATACGCTCCTTCCTCACTCTCGCCTCGCATCCCGTATGTATGCCGTATATATTTTTTTTAAGTGGGACAGTATGGGGAAATCCAAACCATTTCAGATACAAGAAAATTGGCTCAGGAACCTTTAGGTCCAATTTGTGAAAACAATTTTGGCATAAAATAATGCTGATCGACTCAGTTTCATGTGAGGATAACTTCATTCTATTGAAAGAAAAAATGGGGGCAGAGGTTGGTCAAATTTAAGTTGTGACAACTCTCACTTGACTGAAAAATTGACAATGCCAAAAATTGTTTTAACAAAAATACACCTAAAGGTTCGTAAGATGGTTTTGGATTTTCCATCCTGTTCCAGTTAAAAAAACACTGTGTAACGCGTCACACCATAACTACACTATGACTCATGCCATTCTGCTCGGTCGTAGGGCCTCCACTCGGCCAGTGTGCCGGGCATCCTGGCGCTGGACATCAACCCGTCGGACCACAGCCGCCTGCTGACGGGCGGCAACGACCGCAACGCGACCGTGTTCAACAAGGACACGGAGCAGGTGGTGGCCATCCTCAAGGGCCACACCAAGAAGGTCACGCGCGTCATCTACCACCCCGACGAGGACACCGTCATCACCGCCTCGCCCGATCACACCATCCGCGTGTGGAATGTGCCTACGTGAGTACTTACTACCCATGTAGCCTCTAGCTGCATATCTGTTATCTGAGTATATTTCTGTTGGCATACCACAGCATTAAATAAATCATCTAAACGCAAGCAGGTACAATTTAGATGTCAGATCATTCAAACGGAAATTAATAATGCATGCTATGCTTGCACGTATGCAAAACGTATGTACAAATGAAACATGATTTGGTCTTAAAGTATTTAATAAACGAAGTTCCAATTAAAGGTATAAGCAAATTTTTTAAGCTGAATTTTCATGTTTAAGAGCTATACCATGAAAACCATTACCATTATTACGTCAAATTCGGCGAATAATTGATTTTAAAATTACAGGCATGTTAATAACAGGAATATAGCTTATATTTATGAATTCTCTTTTGCAGGTCTCAAACCACGGTCCTGCTCCGTTCGCACGACGGTCCGGTGACGGGCCTGTCGCTGCACCCCACGGGCGACTATGTGCTGTCCACCTCCACGGACCAGCACTGGGCCTTCTCAGACATACGCACCGGAGCCCTGCTCACCAAGGTAAGTGCTTATGTTCATACTCCCATATTAATATATCTGCTACTTTTTCACAAGTTCACAAGCAATCCATGTAAAAGGTTTTGACAAAGGTACAGGGATAGCACAGATGAGTTTCTTGCTGGTTCTTTTCAATATCGCTTGCATTCTGAACCAGCGGTAGATTCACTTGATGATTCAAAAGCATACGTAAAAATTTATTTGAACAAAAATATTTCTAAATAGAAATATATAGGCTGCAAAGTGTAGTTAATGTTTTTTTTTCACTTGTTCAACAGGTTAGCGATGCATCAGGTGTCAGCCTGACAACTGCCCAATTCCATCCAGACGGTCTGATCTTCGGCACCGGAACCGAGAACTCTCAGGTCAAGATCTGGGACTTGAAGGAACAGAGCAACGTGGCCAACTTCCCTGGACACATGGGCCCCGTCACCTCCATATCTTTCTCAGAAAACGGATATTACTTGGCCACGGCTGCTGAAGATGCATGTGTTAAACTATGGGATCTCCGCAAGCTGAAGAACTTTAAGACCATCCAGTTGGAAGAAGGTTATGCTATTAAGGAGTTATGCTTCGATCAGAGTGGTACATATTTGGCCATCGCTGGTACGGATGTGAGGGTATACTTATGCAGACAATGGCAGGAACTGAAGGTATTCAATGAGCATACAGCGTCAGCCACTGGAGTGAGGTTTGGGAAGAATGCTCAGTATCTGGCTTCTACGAGTATGGATAGGACGCTTAAGTTGTATGGTATTGATTTAGAGTAAATATTATTCTATATACTAATAAGTCGTAATAACATCAATCCATTCGCGGCATGTTCGTTTCTGTATGGTATCACTATACATATTATAAATGCGGGTGTGTTTGTTTGTTGATTTGTCCTTCAATCACGTTGCAAAAGGGCAACGGATTGATCTGATTTCAGTTGAAGACCTGGAGAATAACATAGACTACTTCTATCTTGGAAAATCAAAGAGTTCCCACACGATTTTCGGAAGTCTAAATTCACGTGGACAAAGTCGCGGGCATCATACTATTGTTGCAGTGTGTAATCACTATGGCTTATTGTGGGACATAGATAATAGAGAGATGAATCAAAAACTGACTTAATTTTAGCCCTACCACAACAAATTATAGTAATAATAATCATAGTATACATGCATGGATGACATATATAGTTCTAAGATAAAATTGTCAGGAATTTCTGTATTAAAGACATGAAGTGGTGTTTTGTTGACTTATAAAATGTGTGAATTCTTAGATATTATCGTATTTAGCAGATAGGATCATAGTTATATTTTTAATTAGTTACTAAACGTTTGATGTAAGCTTAGAGATATAAATATTAATTACTGGTTTAGACTACCATTTGTTCTGTAACATTGGTATCAATTTATAATATGCGACAGGTCTAGATGGCAATCAGGATGTGAGGCAGGGCGTCCTCACACCGATTGCCATCTCGACTGGTCGCGTACTATAGTTTATCTATCTATAAACTAAATGATTGAACCTTTTTTAAATTTCGTGTTCTATTTCCATGTCTGTTATTATTATTATTGTACCTACTTAAAGTAAATAAATTGAGTGACATTGAAAATGTGTTTAATTTAAATAATGTACCTATACCTACCTAAAAGCGGATTAAGGGCCGGCACACATATGGCGGAGCGCAGCGCAGAGCATGCCCGCGAAGTTTTCTAATCGCGTGACACATTACGCGAATTTCTACCAGAGAATGCGCGGGACTGCACGCGGATGCGCGAGTATCCGCACGGATGCACAATTAATTTTAGATATTATTTCAATGAGGACAATGTCGATAATATTTTGACTGAAAAATGCTCTGCGCTGCGCTCCGACATATGTGCGCCGGCCCATATTCGGAACTCAGATTCTCTACATGATCAAATCAGGATGAGATCCATAGAAGAAATACCTGTCCTTTGCACGACTTTGGTTGCCTGGAAGAGATCGCTAGGTATCGATAAGGCCGCCAAATTACACTTGACTATATTTTTGTTTTGCTTTGTGTATGCTAATTTTGTGGTTTACAAATAATAGTATATTCATTCATACCTGACAGCCCAAGTCCAATGTTTGTATCACCATCAGACGGGTTTGTAAATAAAAAGCACACAGTTGATAGCACGTTTATTTATAATTACATAATTTACATCAAACATTTGGAAATAAATTATATACAGTTATACCATAATATTATAGGAATATTCAAAATTAAATTTTCTACCGAATTTAAACAATAAAAATTAGTGGTCTTACACTCAAGAGCTGTACTGTACAACTATATTACATCGAACATAGCTGTAGTTATAGTATGCGACAGGTTGAGATAGCATCCGGGGTGGAGACATCCCGCACAGCCTCCTCGCTAACCCGCTGCGGGTGTGCGGAGCGTCTCCCAGCCTCATACACCGATTGCCATCTCAACCTGTAGTGTACTTATACCTAATATTACAACTAGCTGATGCTCACAACTTCATCCGCATGGATTGAGATTTTTAAAAATCCGGTGGGAACTCTGATTTTTTGGGATAAAAAGTATACCATGTCTATCTTCAAGATGGAAGCTAACTCAGTACCAAATTATGTAAATAGGAGCTTTGAAAAGGTAACAGACAGACACACTTTCGTTAGTATGTATAGGATTAGTGCTAATATAGTTAAACAGTGTGGTATCAGCCAACAAAAGTTAAAACCCTTAATGATTGGATTAATGATATATGTGCTATAACTGTAAACGCTCAAAGTATTGTTAATCGTAGCATTTTGCAGCAAAACCCAAAACATACTAAATCCTAAATAGCTAAAGTCTGAATTGTTGTGTATTACTTAATCGTTTATTTCGCATTAAAATCTAACATTACCCAGCGAGCGTATGTAAACATTTATTAGTGTAGTATAAAATTAAATAGTAACAAATAAACTAGTGTGATTATCCTGATATGATCTTTTTATTTATACCCACTGCTTCACACGGTAAAACGTCGAATTCAAACTTATCTTAGACATTAGTCTGACTTTATCATATCTCTGATGTAAAAGACTTGGTAAACTTTGGGTTTTACTGAAATTTTTTGGACCTACAGTTTACCGTATTTTGAGCTCAGGTCATAACTCATAAGGTTGCATAGGCCACATATTATTGCTTATGAAACTGTGGGTTAGGCCACATTTGTACTGGCGAGCTCAATTCACTAAATACATAATATTTATTATTTATACATAAAATTTATTAAAATTATAATGAACTACAAAAAGCCATAGTTTTCCCTGATTTACTTAAAAGTAGCTTCTCACTGAAACGCGTACGGTATGTGGCTCTTACGACCTTGTTATCGCGAACTGACAATAAAATGATGCTAGTGGAAATTTTAACTTCTAATGCTCTAAAGCGCCGAGCAAATCGCGTCGCTTACGCGTTTCTCCGAAAAGGTTTTTTCGTATTGTTTAAGCAAACTAAGAAAAACTAAAGCATATCAAATAAATTACCGACAAGACCTTTTAATTTTAAATTATACCTTCTCTTTAAACAGAACCCTTAGGACCGATTTTTCAATCGGCAAATCACTTTTATCTGAGGAATAAATTTGATTTCCTATACAAAAACAATTGAAAAATCGGCCCTCAGTCGAAGTTTGTACATTTCGACAACAATATTAGATTTGGGACATCGAAACACTACGTCACAGTAACCTGGATCTAAATAACCTTACTTTCAAAGCAAACTTTAGCTAATAAGGCAAAAATAGCTAACCAAAATTACTTACAGTACATACCGAACCATAATACCTCAATTCGGTGCATGTTTTTTTTGTGAAACTAGTGTGATGTAATTAATGGCATTTATAATGCATACATTTTGAGAACGCACTCGCTATATTTGCTCTTTGTCAATTGTAATGTCAAAATAGAATAATTAGAATAGAATAGAACAATACTCAGAAAATTGGCACATTTACCAACCAATCTCCTATGTGCCTCCCTCAAGCTACTCAACATTAGTGAAGTGGATAGTGCTGGGCTGGCACTACAAAAAGCTACCAAAAAAGAAAAGAAGGACGTAATTTCGACATGACCGTTGACACAGAGCAAATATGGCAAGTGTGTTCACAAAATGTATGCACATAACCCTTTCTTTTTTAAATACAAGTATTTTCTCGCCCTTTACTTATAATGCGATCCAGCACAAACATGATTTATCCATTATCATCCAATCCAAAGTATAAATAAATCTGAACACTCCACCCCCAATTTATTTGCATCCAAAATCAACACTAATAATATAAAGTCTAGCTTAAATTAAAACGAAAATAACTGCACAATCTGCACAGACTATGTTTAGTGAATTTCCTGAAAAAAATAATGTTGCTGGTTATCCAGCTAGTATAGTATCGTTTGATATTATAATTTGTTATGAAGTAAGTTAAGTAAACAAGAAGTTTGGCGTCAACTGTAGGTACTAATGTAATAGTATTATTTAATTAATGTAGATATTTTGATAAAGCACAAAACTAAAACTAAGAAATTCCGAATTTAAGAATAGAAAGAATGAAATAAGATGCACATTTCATCTGTTTTAGTAAGGAAATATTTTTCCGAAGTAAAAGTGCGAAAATTTAACTTGTATTGAATATTCTTAAAAAAGCACTAAGAAAATTGATTTATAAGTACTTATAAAATATCAACAAGAGCGAAGCGAGCGTAGTCATTAATTTTACGAATAAATTATACAAAATCTAAAAACGATTTGCCCCTAGATACAAGCTTCCACTGACCATTAGGGAAGGGACCTTTAGTAGCGATTCGAGGTCGTGGGCGCCTTCCTTTAGCATCAGTGAAAGGTTATTATGAATGTTGCTATGCACAGCTGCTTTTCAATTTAGTATTTCGGTATGTGACCGGCGCTGTAAAGGAGTGCTTGTGTGTTGCGAGGCACAACGTGCTCCGCGAGGCACAGTGCGTGCTCGGCGAGGCACGGCGCATGCTCCGCGAGGCACGGCGGGTTGTCGCAGCGGGGGTCACGCGAAGATGAGCCACAGCACGAAGAGGATGGCCACCCACAGGAATATCTTGGATAGGAACTGCTCTTCCTCGTACTGGGCCGTGCCGCGGGGTGCTGGAAAGAACAATACCGCTTATTAGGTTGTACATAATACCACTAAATAGAAGTACATACACTACATACCATTATATTAAAAAATCAGCAAACTCAATTACAATTTACAGTATAAAAGAACCGGCCAAGTGCGTGTCAGACTTGCGCAACGAGGGTTCCGTGCTCGGTATTTTTTCCGACATTTTAAAAGATAAATCAAAAACTATTATGCATAAAAATAAATAACAATCTGTTTTAGAATTAATTTATAGGTAAAGCGCTTTCATAATGATACCCCTCTTGGTATAGTTATCTTACTTTGAAAATTGAAAACATTTTTTTTGTGATGTTATCACAAAATTCACTGTTTTCGGATTTTTTCCTTTACTTGTGCTATAATACCTACCTAGCTTTTCATGTTCATGATTCTAGGTCAACGGGAAGTACCCTATAGGTTTTCTTGATAGACACGACAGATATACAGACAGACAGACAGACAATAAAGTGATCCTATAAGGGTCCTTTCTTTTATTATACATATGTATATGCCTTATAAATAAATGATCCTGTGTTTCCTGGCATTAACGCCAGACTATTCACTTTGACCAAGGCCGCTTATTGAGAATTCTTCGCGCGCTGCACTGTGTCGAATGTCGATACGTTGGCGGAATGGCCTTACAATTAGTTAGGCGCTGCATTTTAAACCGGCCTCGGGATTATCAGGTGCATACATTTATTTATATCACTATATTTACTTATTTGGCGGGTTGTGAAGCTGAAATGGCAATGGGTAGGGCTGGCGTTTGACGATGCCCAATAAAAAGCAATGTTGAGGTCTAGGTTGGAGCGCGCCTGTCTACAAGATGCCTATTCACTCTTGCTTTGGAGTATTAATTTAGACGTGGCAGGAAACACGGACGCCGGAAGGGCATTCCACACCTTAGGCTGAAATCTATAGCATACTTTGACTTTGCTCAGACTTAAGACACTGTTAAAACGAGACAGCGTTATACCGCTAGCATAAATCTGTCTCGTTTTAACTCAAACTTAAGTCTAAGCAAAGTCAAAGTGCGCTCTATAGATTTCAACCTTAGTATTAAAAATGTTGAGCAGAAAAACGTTTGTTGCGAGTGAGTTGGATAACACAAGGATGCCAACGTTCACGGTTTCTCGCAGTTCTGTGGTAGAATGGTGAAGGAGGAACAAGGTTATGAAGTATAAGACGACATCCATCATGAGCGACCCATGAGCTCAAGCTGTGGGTGGATGAGGTGAACAGTGGACAGTGGATGGTGGATGACATACCCGCACTAGGCCTGGGGTCGCCGAAGTTGAAGGTGGAGGTGAAGACGCCGAAGGGGAAGGCGCCGATGCCGAAGGACATGTGGAAGCCCTCTCCGAAGCCGAAGCCCGGGAAGCCGCCCGCGCTCTCGGGCTCCGTGCGCTGCCCGGCCGGCCGCGGGGGCACCTGCGTAACCAGAACAACCAGATTATCATTTCTTAATACTCATCAGATCATCATCTTAACCCATCACGAAATCTCTGAATGAAAAAAAAAAACGGGATTTGGTCATATCCTGGTTTATGCCATGTTTCGCAAAGTAACGCTTGCTTCTATCTATACTAATATTATAAAGAGGAAACCTTTGTATTTTTGTATGTTTGTATTGAATAGGCTCAAAAACTACTGGACCGATTTCAAAATTTCTTTTACCATTACTTAGAGGGATTCTTCCGAATCCGTATAGGCTATATTTTATCCCGGAAAATAGATAGGATTTTTCGTGGTAGTGAAAATTGTAGAGTAAGGCGTCGAAAAAACTGCCGTACGTTAACGATTCTCGCGAACGCTGCCGGATTGGGCTGTTAGAATGTCAATAAATTATACCCTGGATTAGCACATAGGCTACTTTTTATCCCGGAAAATCAAAAAGTTCCCACGGGAATTTTAAAAAACCTACATCCACGCGAACGAAGTCGCGGGTATCAGCTAGTGTAACATATCTTGCAGTTAGCAAAGACTAGACGTATTACATGGTTGTTCATTGTGGTAAATAGTAAACTATATTATAGACATGTGACAATAAAATATGTAATTACTTCATCTTCATTGTTTTGACAAAAAAAAAAAAAATATAATTCTCACTGAAAGTGCTTTTTACACAAGTAGGTAGGTATGTCATTTGCTTTAGACTATCTCTACAAATAAATTATTTCAATTTCCTAGCAAAAATAACAATTTATATTATTCTAAATTCTAATGAACAGACAGAAAAAAGTTAAAACACCTCTCTCTCAGAGATCAATGACACTTACATTCGGAGGACACGCGTAAATAAATATCTACTTGCGTAAGTACCTACGTCACCGTTAATTTATCCTACTTATGGATGTTTGTTACTCTTTCACGCAAAAACCACTGGACGGATTTGGCTGTTTGGAATGGAGATAGATTATACCCACGGGATTTTTAGAAACGTATATCCACAGGAACGAAGTCGCGGGCGTCAGTTAGTCAATTATTATATCAACACAAAAGTGTGATAAGAACGTATAACGGAGGCTACGATCTACGATGCAGTGGGAGTGAATGTGAGAGGTGTCTATATATAACTGTGCAATACAATGTTTGATTTATCATATTGTGTCCTTCCTTCTGTTTGTCGCATTGATATGCCTGTATAATCAGCGACAAGTCACCAGCCTTCTATTCGGAAGGTCAACATTTCGATTAGGGGCAGGTCCCACTAACTATTCGGAAGTTATGTATGATTTAAGCAATTAAATATCGCTTGCTTTAACAGTGAAGGAAAACATCGTGAGGAAAACCTGCATGCCTGAGAATGTCCCGTAATGTTTTCAAAGGTCAGCGTGGCAGAGTAAGGCCTATATCCTTATTCTGAGAAGTGACCCGTGCTCAGTAGTGGGCCGGCGATGGGCTGATTGCTGAGATTGCTGTCTCATAGTCCTGCGAGAGAGCAATCCAACCAACTAGAGGTATCGTTTCTGGGTATCACCTATCCCCACTACCTGAACAGAGAGTAGATGAGAGTGAGCGCATCTGCGAAGTAGGCGCTGAGATAAGCGAATGATAAGTATACGAGTACGTCATCATCACATATGAATGATATGACAAAAACTTATCAGTGTAGCTAGTAAACTATGTTTAAAAATATTCTCATGCTAAGACTACTTTTATGCTTTAACCCGGCCATAAACCTCATTATATTATGTCCATGTTGTACAATCTACTATTTTTAATAGGGCTATTTTTTAAAACGTTGAGCGCTAAATAACTTGACTGAGCCTGATTTACGCACTATTTACACACACGATTTATAATCAAATTGGTCAGACAAGGCCGTGAATACGTAAATGTTTTCGCTAGGACATTCAAAAAATACCTAATCACCCTTCAAACATGCGTAAAAAGCAACTGCGACGAAATTGTCGAAAGAGTGGTTCGAAAGATCTACGTGGTTGTTTCGAAATTTCGAATACAATATATAGAGAGGCCCTTGAAAATTATTGGAATGGGTCAGTTCACACGTAATTGATTCCATTAATTAATTATATTTATATACAAATTAGGTATATTTTCGCCATCAATGACAATCGACGTTTTTTAACGCAATCCGAATCTGATTATACTATTACTTATGTTATTATTCATCATCAGTTCACACATCGCACACATTAATTATTTATTACTGTGATAATAATATCTATTAATAATCTGTCATTGAAATAAAGTTCAGGGTTGAGTATAGATCAAGATTTAAAGGAAAGGATGTAGTCACACTAATCACACTTCACACTAATATTATAAAGGCGAAAGTTTGTGTGTATGTGAATGTGTGTGTATGTTTGTAACTCCTTCACGCAAAAACTACTGGACGAATTTGACTGAAATTTGGAATGGATATAGATAATATCCTGGATAAGCACATAGGCTTCTTTTTATCCCGGAAAATCAAAGAGTTCCCCCGGGATTTCGAAAAACCTAAATCCACGCGGGCGAAGTCGCGGGCATCGGCTAGTAATTAATATTACTTACTTTTACTTTATTTCTATTTTGTTTATATTTATTTTTATTCAATATCACTGCAATATTAACAAAGTGCAGTTTGACAGACGGAAGACAAATTCTAAGATGTTTGGCACCAACCCTTCTGGATTACAACGTTGTTGCATAGAAGTTACAGCCGTAAACTCCTGCCCAGCTGACAATATAAACTCGGGACCTGCACTATGTGCTCCATAATACAGTAATCACAAAACAAGGAGATCAATCCTAAGTTGCAACATAACAGTTTGCTCAGGTCATAGAAGAAGGATCACATACACAAACTTGTCTAATTCTGTTTTTAACCCCCGACCCAAAAAGAGGGGTGTTATAAGTTTGACGTGTGTATCTGTGTATCTGTCTGTGGCATCGTAGCGCCTATACGAATGAACCGATTTTAATTTACTTTTTTTTGTTTGAAAGGTGGCTTGATCGAGAGTGTTCTTAGCTATAATCTGAAAAAATTGCTTCAGCCGTTTAAAAGTTATCAGCTATTTTCTAGTTTTCTTGTAGAAAAGAAGGTTAGATAACCTTTAGGTTCATAATATTCAAGTGTCAATCTTGGTGTCAATTGACAAATGTCAAGCTGTCAAGATGGACGTTGCCTAGATATACATAATTATTTATTTGAAACTTATTTGAAAATGATTTGTCAGGGGTGTTGAAAATTTTTAATTAACACTTGTTATTATACAATATGTAAGCCTCATGCCTCATGTTCAGATTCTACTTAGTACTTGTAACTAAATAATAGAGTCAATAAACTATTTCAGTAGGGGCCTTTTTCATAATTTACATATTATTAATTAACATTAAATTATGAACCCGCTAGGACAATAGCAGTGCAATGTCTAACAATTATTTATTTAGAAAACTTTATTGCACACACAGACAAATATACTTACAGAAAACAATACAAAACGGTGCAAAGACAGCTTTATTGCTGATAAAGAGCTTAAGGTTCAGATAGAGGAGCAAGTTTTTTATTGAGTTTCTTCATCTTTTTCATACACATGGAACCACAAGCTTAATTAATGCTATAATCCACCAAAACAGGCAAATCTGCATGTATCCTTCCTACTACTAAAGAAGCAGGAAAAGCAAGTTATAGACATCACTAACACTATATTCATTCATTGTAAGTGGCTTTATTGGGTATCAAATTGGCTCCTACTCCATTTGAATAAAATAAATGCTAAAGTGTATCTGTCCATCTGATATGTTTCATGGCCCATCAGTTTAACCAATTTGGCAAAATTAGTTACAGAGATAGCTTGCATCCCAAAGACACTTTTACCATGAAAACTGAGTTCCTACAGCAGTTTAACAAATCTAAATCTACATAGCTAAAGTTGCAGGCATTGTAGACAGTGATATACAAATTACAAGGTTTTAGCTTAGTGGAAATGAATTCTTTAAAAAGTTCTCATAAAACTGTTTGAATGTTTGTCCAGTAGTAGACACTACAAAAAGGACCTATGCCATTATACATTTGGTACTACATACTAATTTGTTATATACATTTACATGGCACAATATATTATGTTTTCTCATCTCACCTTATTTCTTGGGTCCTCTTGTTTAGTGTTGCCTCTGCCGTATAGTGGAATGACCTTCTCCCTGCTGATAGCTGCCTTGCACACCGGACAAACCTGCCGACTGGGCCTCGTCTCCAGCCACTGGTGTAGGCATGGCCAACTGCAGGAAACACATGCTAGTTATTGTGGCTAATTCTGCTATGAATCACACTTCACACTAGTATTATAAAGGCGAAAGTTTGTGTGTATGTTTGTTACTTATGTTTCTCCTTTGCGCAAAAACTACTGGACGGATTGGGCTGAAATTTAGAATGGAGATAGATTATACCCTGGATTAGCAGATAGGCTACTTTTTATCCCGGAAAATCAAAGAGTTCCCATGGGATTTGTAAAAAAACCTACATCCACGCGAACGAAATTGTGGGCATCAGCTAGTAATGTTTAAACTTAACAAGCAGAACTCAAAGCATTTACTCAAATGGGCACTTCTATACACTTTTTGATTAGTAGGTTTTGAATTTGTAAGAGAATGATGTAATGGTAATAATTAATTAGTAAAGTTGAAATAAAGCTACACTGTTCCCAACATGCCCAGTTCTGAGAAGTGCCCACAACAAACTCAACCAGGTAACCTTTTTACTATCACCATTTCACAATATCAGTTGAATTTATTGCAACTAATAATACTGTTAGGCACCTCTTACCCAAGTTTTCTTATCATTTAAATTAATTATTTACATTGTAATAGGATTTTTCATTAAGTTTATGTTTTATGAAAACTTTGAACCTGTTGAGAGACCTGCAATTTGTCTTCTGGGAGCTTATTATAAAACATACACAATTGCCCCTAAAATAATCTTTTCCTCAGGTTTTGAAAGGGATAACAATGCATTTAGACCTGTCATTTTAGTCAAGAGAATGTGTACAACAGAATTAGCCACATTATCTTTGAATGTAAGGAAAACGCCGTAAGGAAACCTGCATGCCTGAGTTTCTAATGTCCTCAAAGATGTGTGAAGTGTGCCACACCACACATCCAGTATGGTGGAGTGTGGCTTAACCCCTTCTCATTCTGAGAGAAGACCGAGGCTCAGCAGTGGGCCGGTCATGGGTTGATCATGATCGCTATGATTTATGTATGCACTTACAGTATATCATAAATAATGCATGTATGACCTAGGTGACTGGTAACTCAGAAGACCCATGTTTTTAAAATTTTGATGTGAAAATTATTTTGCAGGGACTTGTTTAACATCTGACACTATTTTGTATAGTACATACATCAATATCAGCAGCTTAGGAGCCGCAACAGCTTATCTAGACTCTAGTGTGGATGTAAATCATGGTAAATCTCACCAGAAAAGATGTCCACACATACTGACGACGGCATCGCGAGCCGTGTCGAGGCAGATGTTGCACTCGAGCATCCGCTCGTCCCGTTTCTCTTCCTCGCCCCCAGCATCGCCGCCTGGCGCCGAAGCGCTGGGCTGTGCCTCACTCGTCTCTGCCATTACTCTTCAATAAAATAACTTTTTTCGATATTACGTCACTCACAGAACTATTTTCCAAGCTTTCCACAACACAACGACACAAACAGAACAATCACTACGACGACACTGATGTTATAATTTTAATCCAATTACACTTTATGATAAAGAACACGAATCACGATTTATTTATTTAAGAGGAAAAGACTCGGTTATTAGGTACTGTGTCAATTTATCAACGACGTGAGGATTTTTTTGTGGGGGAATGGAAAATTGGAAAAACAATTATATTACGGGTACCGTAGAATTTGGTAGAATTTTTTATACGTCGACGACATGCAACCAAGACATAGACCACAGAGTACATACACAGACTACTGACTAGGACAAAATATGAGGAACATGAGGAACCTTCCAATAGCAGACGAGAGAAAAAAAACGAATTCGTCTGTATTGGTGTTAGCTGGCGGGCGTGCTCTGCCTTTTTGAAGTGTTTTTATTTTTATTAAAACTGACTGAAAAGTGCTCGGAGCTGCCGTGCGTATGTCAGTGAGCGCCGGCACAGACGGGGTCCATCATAAAGCTATTATAAGACAGGTCCATGGGGTCCATACTTGTATAGTTTAACTAACTTGTTACAAATAACTACAAACTTGACATTGGCTAATCTTTGTAAAGCCAGACGAGAGAGAGAAAAAAAAAACCTTCCATAAAGCTTCCTTGGTTCCACTTGGTTCCATGGTTCCATCATGGACGTATTATAAAGGGTTCCAAGTTCCATACCATGTAATATTATGTAAATGTGATTTCAGTGTTCTGGCACGGATGATTAGAAACGAAATTTCCTTACAATGTATTGCTATCAAAGCATTCTTATCTATAAGGTCAAAATAATCAAAAAACTTGGCAAAAAACAAGCCAACAACAACATTGACTTCATGTCAACAAAAACCTAGTGAAACCCAAACAATCCTGTCAAATCTGTGACCTGTCAAACGTCAAAGTGAAAATTAATATTCTTTGATAGAATTATCAACGAATTTCATTTTCTGTTTTGCTGTTTACGAAGTTTTGTGTTTCGAGTGCGGTCTATCTCATTTTCTGTGTTTTACTTATCCATATTATTTAGCCATAATAAAAGGCTAAATGGTCAGGGAGTGTTTGGAAAACATCTTCCACACCAGCTTAATACGAAATGGTTGGTGTTTTACAAAAGATACATTGAAAAACAAGTGTGACGTCACAAATCCCATTATTTGAGGGTAATAAGTAGTTTTTGGGGAGACCGTTTTTAGTTAAAAGCAAAATGGGGGGCGCCGTGAGTTCAGGGCGTGATAACAACGAGTTGATAGACAATTTGATGAGTGGGAACTACATACGCACGAAGGAGGTAGAGAGGGTATTCCGTGCGCTAGATCGCGCTGAGTACATGACCCCGGAGGCGCGGGAGCAGGCCTACAAAGATCTGGCCTGGAGGAATGGGCCACTGCACTTGTCTTCGCCGTGTATTTATAGGTAAACCTGATGTTTCAACATTACTACAAAAACAAAACAATTTGAAGCAAGACTCATCATGAGTCTTGCTTCAAATTGTTTTGTTTTTGTTGAATTCCTATAGTTTTGTAGTGGTTAGCTAAATATGTGTTTCAAATGTTTTATTAAAACTTATTATATGTCTACTGCTTTTATTCAGCTATTATAAGTCAGTTTTAAACAATTTTTGGGCATTTTATTTAACTTGCCTAGATGGATTGGGTCAAGACAAAATGGATATATTCTGCATGCTGATTGCTGCTTCAATGTTGGGTTTTATGATTGGATATTAGAGATATTTTGAAATACTGGAAGTTAAACAACTAAGAATACTTAAAAATGTAGGTTCTTAAAATAGGATTGATTTTTTTGGGTACCACCAAACCCTTAATTTTGATCTGGAATGGTTCTATTTCTGAGTGCAATTCATTTTCCCATAGTGAGGTGATGGAGGGGTTAGAGCTGAAACCAGGTCTCTCCTTCCTGAACATTGGCTCAGGGACAGGGTACCTCAGCACCCTTGCAGGCCTGATCCTGGGCACTGCGGGTATCAGCCATGGAGTGGAGGTGCACCCAGCAGTCGTGGAATACGCTACAAAGAAGATAAGACTGTTCTTTGAGAATTGTAGTATATTGGATGACTTTGACTTCTGCGAGCCAAAGTTTTATCATGGTAAGCTTGTATTTTTTTGACAGTTTATAGACATGCCCCATAATTTTTTTACACCTTAATAAATTGATATGCAATAGCAAATCATAAATGCAAAAGTTTATATTTTATTATTTATGTCATTTATCACTACCCATAATATATTATAATTGCAAAAGTGAGTTTATTTGTTAGTTTATTGGTTTGTCGTTCAATGTTATCGCAACAGAGAAACATGATTGACGTGTTTTTCTGCATGGACCAGACATAAGCTACATATCTTGAAAATCAAAGAGTTCCCATGAAATTTTAAAAATCAAATCCACACAAACTAGTCTAGTAGAACTATCAGCTAGTTAAAAATAAAAACATGATTAATCAAAAAATATATCATCAATAGAATAGAATAGAATAGAATAGATTTTTATTCAAGTATACTTCTACAAGGGCTTTTGAATCATCAAAATAATCTACCACTGGTTTGGAATGCTGTATGTTTGCAATGGTCTTGTTATTTTTCACTCAGGTAATGGGCTGTGCTTGGAGCAGCTTGTATCTGGGTATGACCGCGTGTACTGCGGCGCTGGCTGCCCAGAGCAGTATGAGGATTATTTCAAGAAGCTCATTAAAGTAAGTCATTTTATATCTTTAGAATAGAATAGAATACATTTTTATTCCAACTTCTTTAGGTCGGGAGACAACACCCTCCTATGAGGCTCAGACCACGGCTTAGGATAGGCTTTGGGACGGATGGGTTGGTTGGGGTTTGTCGTTACGATATCAGGAGTGTATGAGGCTGCCCCAAAAATCTGTTGTAAAATAAATGCTTTATATCACTGGTTTCAAAACTCGTAATCTGGTTCAGGTGGGGGGGATACTCGTGATGCCGTTGAATGACACCCTGCTGCAAGTGCGGCGCTTGGGGGAGGACAAGTGGACGTCGCGCAGTCTGCTCAACGTGAGCTTCGCCACGCTGCGTATCCCCACCGCGGAGGAAGCCACCAACAAAGTGACGCTAGGTATGGTTACTGTTAGAAATACATCTAGAACACCACCATGATCAACCCGTCACTGGCCCACTTCTGAGAACGGGTCTCCTCTCAGAATAAGAAGGGTTTAGACCATTGTATGATTAGGGCCAGTGCAGAATGACAGGCTTGATAAGACATACATTGAATACATCTCTTTTAGCCATATTGCCTCATTTCAGACAAGCAGACGCCAGTTCGCCTGATGTACCTGGCGCGAGCGTCAATACGCGAGTCCATGCGCGGCGGCGTGACGCGCCGAAACCCGGAGCTGCGCGAGGCGCCCCGCCCGCCGCCCCCTGCCGCCTGCCCGCGCCGCATCTGTATACCCCTCGAGCCTGGTGGCGCCGTCGGTGAGTCATTGCCTTCTTCTCGGGATTGGCCGCTGTCGATGTGTAGTGATCGCTACCATCTACTGCTACCGGCCAATACTGTGCACCCAAGACATTGACACTTGCATGAAGGTCGCACAAAATTACATACACCTTTTCACCCTGTACTTGAGGCATAAATGTTGCCATATGAATAAAAGTGGTCTCTCCTAGGCAAAGGATCGAGTTGAAATTCATTTTAAAATAGCTAGATTTCATTTCACAGAGGGCCTCAATGTGCTTCATGACCTGGATGGCGAGAACGGAGGTAACGAGATGAACGCTCTCCTGAGCCTCGTCATCAGCATGGGGCAGAGCCGCGTGGCCGGCGCCTTGCGCTTCGATCGCCTCACGCCCTCTGACTCCGAGGACGAGGACGAGGACGACGATAACCCCGACCCGGATAGTGAAAACCAAGATAATGATCGCCAAGATAACCGCAACCAAGATAATCCCAACCAAGATAATAATCGCCACGATAATCGCAACCAAGATAATAATCGCCAGGTTAACCGCAACCAGGAAGATGATCCCCAAGATAACCGCAACCAAGATGATGATCGCCTCGATAACCCCACCCAAGACAATAATCGCCAGGATAACCGCAACCAAGACAATAATCGCCAGGATAACCGCAACCAAGATGATGATCGCCAGGATAATGGCAACCAAGATGATGATGACCGAGATAACCATGATGAGGATGATGACTACCCAGATAACCGAGATTACAGAGGCTACATACCAGAAGAACACTTCCCCGAGGACGAAGATCCGGGTAGCAGGCGTTTAGGTGAAGACGAACTGAACAATCCTCCTAGAAATGAACCCAGAGCAGGAACCTTGGTCACAGAAGTCCTATTCAGGGATTATTTAGATTCAGATGATGAAGATTATTTAAGAAGAACACTTGATAGCACTTTGAGAAATTATCCTACGATGTCTGTGAACGACAGCAGTAGGCCAAGGCTTGCTGATACTGATGATTTAAGACTCGGCGATCCAAACAGTTCTGCTAATACTTCAACATCTGGTAATCCACCGGCTAGCACCACTGTAGGTAATGATGCAGCCAGTGAGCCTAGCAAGCCTGAGGGGCCTTCGGTCGTCGTCCACGATGGTTTCAGACCAAGAGCACATAGCACAGATGAGAAGTGTAGCAACAGTCGCAAGTCAGGGCGCACCAGGTCTCTGTACGGTAAATCCCGCGACCCCCTCCTGATGTCTTTGTACGAAAATGATACCAGGCCTTCAACTTCGTGCGACAAATCCAAAAGTAGCACTGACACAAAGAATCCCACAGATCTGAAAGGAGAAACTACTGATAATATCACAAGTCAGGTTAGTGGTTCCTGAAGTTTTAACAGTTTTATTAGGTCCTCTTATTCTTTGAAGTGATGCAGGTCCTTGGATTCCCTGTATCACTTTGAATGTCTACAATTGTGTAAATCTGCTCCACATTCCGCCATACGCGGTGCGTCGTCATTCAGATCGCAGGCTCAAAACAGTAAAGTTCTATTTTCATTTTGCAGACATTTATTGAGGCTCATCTTTGGTAGACGTTGAGGATAATAGCAAAAACTCTATTGCAGGATCCAAATACTGTCCCTCCCCGTCCAGAGTTGCCCGGCATGCCCTCGGAAGTGGAAATAGACCTGGGCAAAATGGCACAGGCCGCGACTACTTCCACTGAAGAGATGGCGTGGGAGGAAACCAGACGCGACACTCTGGAGTGCAGCGAGGATGACACTGACACCTCCAACAGCAAGCCCAAGAGGCAGAAGCTTGATAGTGGAATAGGTGAGAATTTTACCCACTTAAAAGGCCGACCGCATGCATCTCTAATGACAAGATGGCATAGGAGCAGACCAGGGCCAACACTCTGACTACAACATTGAAAGAGTTTAGCTATAGTTAGTAGAGACACTTAGCTAGAGGTGTGAAAATGATCTAGGATAAATTACAAAAACAACTCACAGAACAGACCAGTTTTTATTCTTTTATATATTTTTGGATTTCACCCAAAATTTTAATCAGTTGTTTTTTTTAAATATTCTAATAAATGTTTATTTTATTGATCAGGGGAGACCACGCCGAGCGTGTCGTCGCCCGAAAAGACCAAGAGTGAGAACTCTGACACAGAGAGCCATCTGCACTCCGACTGCCCCACTGAAGATGCTGAGGGATCACGTGAAGGTGAGTAGTTAGGGGCGACCACACCGAGCGTGTCTTCGCCCGAAAAGACCAAGAGTGAGAATTCCGACACCAACAGCCATGCACTCCGATTCCCTACTGAAGATGCCGAGGGATCATGTGAAAGTGATAGAGGAGACCACGCCGACTTCTGCCGGTCGGTATAATCTATCCCCCGTCTCGCCCCTATGACCCTGTAGGATTGCTGTGTCTAGACGTCTCTGTCGGCCGACTGTATGGAGTCTCTTTGGGCTGTGCTACGGCTAATTGTGTAGCATGAGGTGAGTAAAGTGACAGTGAGTGAGAGAGTCGACATTACAATTTACAAATTTAATATTAATGACGGCATTTGACTTTGAACCTTAACTTAAAAAAGTTAAGTTAGCGTTTTGAATGTGTACGTACCTACTTATGACCTTTTATAGCTTTTAGTTAACTTTATGGCTTTTGCTCCGAACCGGCCGGTTTGACTACACACCAATGAAAACAGGCCTTATTGCTCGACTTTAAGATTTTAAAAACAAGATGCTTTCTTATTCAAAATTCGCCCGTACAAAACATGGTGTGTAGGCACTTTTAAAAACTTTTTAGCCTGTATTATAATACAAATCTGCTAATCCTCACTTGAATTGTGAGGTAGACTCCAGCCAAACCATTCTCATTTTGACAGTGGACCTGTACTCAGTAGTGAGCCGGCGATGGGTTGATGGTGATTCATCATCATCATCATCATCATCATCAGCCTGTGGACGTCCACTGTTGGACATAGGCCTTCCCTATAGAGCGCCACCACACCCGGTCCTCAGCCTTCCTCATCCAGCCACTTCCCGCCAGCCGCTTTATATCGTCGGTCCATCGTGCTGGAGGGCGTCCCACACTACGTTTGCTTAAACGCGGTCTCCACTGAAGTGGCAGTGGGCAGGCATGGCCTGCCCACTGCCACTTCAGCTTGCTAATAGTTTGGGCTATGTCAGTGACCTTGGTTCTCCTGCGGATCACCTCATTTCGGATCTTATCCCTCAGGGAAACTCCTAACATAGCCCTCTCCATAGCTCGCTGAGCAACTTTGAATTTGTGAACAAGGCCATTTGTCAGTGTCCACGTTTCAGCACCATAGGTGAGGACGGGAAGGACACACTGATGGTGATTAATTCAAGCAAAACTTATTAGAAAATATAATTTTTATTTTTTCTAAAAAGAATTTTAGCCATGTTTATTTACTAATATTCCCCTTTCCCCCAAATCAAATTTATTTGATTTGTTTTCTTTTCTGCTATTTTAATTTGCCAATCGAGGTGTTCTGTTTGCCCCACCTCTAGATTCAGCGTCGGATGAAGACAGTAAATGGACTTCCTATATTGAGAGTGAGATAGAGTCAGACGCCTCCACCGATGACACTGAAGGTGAGTTATGGTTTTGCCTTTCTCTTTCTCTCTTCATCATGGGTTGCAGACAGCAGATTGTCTTAATCATTCAACGAGAACCTTAGATGCATTTACTTGGTTAGTAAGAGTGAGTGAGAGTCAGACTCTTCTATCAATGACACTGAAGGATTTCATGGGGGTAAGTTATAGTCTAGTCTATCTCACCTTAGTCTCTAGTTAAAGTAGCTATCTGTGTGCGAAACAGCCTAATTTGTTTTGTGGTTTGAGCTGTGTGTTGGTAGATCAGTCAGTCAGCTAGCTTTTTATATATTATGTACTAGCTGATGCCGGCAGCTTCGCCCGCGTGGATTGTTCAGATCCCCTGCAGCATCAGGATTGAGGAGTTGGAACGCAAATTTATTATGGAACAGTGTCGCAAAGTTCCCTTAGGGATTTAAAAAAAAACGCAAATCGGTTCAGAAATCTCGGAGATATCAGTGTACATAGGTAGAAAAACACAACTCCATTTTTCAAAGTTGGTTAAAAAATTAGCCTATGGTACTCCGTGTCCCGTCAAAATAGGTTTTGCCATTCCGAAGGTTAGCCCGTTCAAACAAACACGACACTTCAGTTTTATTTATTAGTATAGAAGTATACATATATTAGTATAAACTAAGGACAGTTATTGGACTGTGAATTAGATTTAGTGCCGATTTCACCAACCTGAAATAAAACTTATCTGAGTATAATTTAGATATTTTGACAGGTTTTTAGAAAACTGTTATAATTACGCCCAATTTATTCCTTGATTAAACGACGTTGGTGAAATCGCCACTTAGAAATTATTCATAAGAACTTTAAGCTAGAAAAATATTATTTACCAGCCTGTAGGTTAGATTGTAGTAGGAATAAAACACAATGGTGCTTTATGCTAGTATATATGCTAGTATATAAGTGTTGGTCCCTTACCTATCGTCTGTTTTGAGCTTGGTCAATGCGACAAGACATGATGTATTGATGCCACTGCAGCCAGTTGACGACCTTCCTGGCGCAGTGGTAAATGCTGTCTTATAAAAGTCTTATTAGTGGGAGGTCCCGGGTTCGATTCCCGGCGGGGTTTGGAATTTTATAATTTCTAGATCTCAGGTTTGGTCAGGTGGGAGACTTCGGCCGTGGCTAATTACCACCCTACCTACAAAGCCGTGCCGCCAAGCGTTTAGCGTTCCGGTACGATGCCGTGTAAAAACCAAAGGGGTATATGGGTTTAATAAAAACTGCCATACCCCTTTCAGGTTAGCCCGCTTCTATCTTAGACTGCATCATCACTTACCACCAGGTGAGATTGCGATCAAGGGCTAACTTGTATCGGAATAAAAAAAGTATCCACCGTATGTTTGTAATCAGACGTCGTCACTCCACGGAAAGAAGTTAGTATAGCGCTCTCTCTGATACGTAATCCCATGCAAATGACAGAGACAAAAATGTCAGTGGTCTGGTTTCCGCAGGCAGCGGCGGGTCGCGCTCGCCGTCGTACTGGTCGGCGTCGCCCGAGGAGCTGGCGCACCAGGAGCGCAGGCGGCGCCTCATCGCGCGCGGCGGCGACGCGCGGCGCGCGCGCCTCTCCTACCTCATGAAGCAGGCGGTGCGCGAGTTGCCGCTGCCGCACGCGCTCAAGAAGTCAGTATTATACGCACATTTTCCCGCGATCACGTTGTCTGCATTAATTCGATTTTTAGGGTTCCGTACCTTAAAAGGAAAAACGGAAGCCTTATAGGATCACTTTGTTGTCTGTCTATTTGTCCGTCTATCCGTCTGTAGTGTCTGTCAAGAAAACCTATGGAGTATTTCCCGTTGACCTAAAATCATGTTTGGCAGGTAAATAGGTCTTATAGTGCAAGTAAAGGAAAAAAATCGGAAAACCAAGAATTTGTGTTTAAATCACAAAAAAAAATTTAAATGTGTTTATGATCAAATAATTAGTATTTTCAGTTTTCAAAGTAAGATAACTAGACCAAGTGGGGTATCATATAAAAGGACTTTACCTGTAAATTCTACAACAGATTTTATTTATTTTTATGAATATTAGTTTTGTTTTATCGTGCAAAATGTTGGAAAAATTACCACCCTCGGTGCACGAGTCTGACTCGCAACTGACCGGTTTTTGTTGTCCATTGTTCTCCTTTTTACAATTTTGATTATTCTTTTTAGGTTCGTCAACCTGGGTCGTTGTTTCGAGTTTTAAGCCCTATCACAAGAGAATGAGAAGTTACCCATTTGTAGATGTTAGAATAAGGTAAATAGAATATTCGATAATCGAGAAATAAATAACTACGAAGAATGCTCCTAGGATTTGATAGATTAGTTTCGATATTTGTAGGTAGGGCTCGTGTGCACTAGACAAATCCGAAAAAGAGAAAATAGCAGTATTTAGCTCTGACGACCTCCCTGGCAATGTGAGCGCTGTGACATGAATGTGTGTGTGAATATGTGACAGGTCCCGGATTCGATTCCTGGCAAAGACAATAGGATTTCTAAATTGTCTCTGGTCTGGGCTTGATGGGAGGCTTTGGCCTTGGCTAGTTACCACCATACCGGCAAAGCCGTGCCGCCAAGCGATATAGAGTTCCGGTACGATGCTTCGTAGAAACCGATCAGGGGTATGGGTTTAATGAAACTGATATACCCCTTCCAAGGGAGCCCTCTTACATCTTAGACTGCATCATCACTTACCACCAGGTGAGGTTTCAGTCAAGGGCTAACTTGTATCGGAAAAAATGTATCCATCATATTCGAAATTATGTTTTCGAATTTTTCGAATGTTTTTTTGAAAATATGTTCGAATTGAATTTCGAATGTTTTTGAAAACATGTTTGTGATTGGTTGGTGACTCAATATAGTTTATGCCCATTGATAGTTTTGTCTCTGTCATTTGATGGGATTACGTAACAGAGAGAGTGGTTAACTAATTTCTTTCCCCGGATAGATTATAATAACACACTGATTCATATAATATATTACAGAACTTTCTTGATCCATAATATTTCCTCGTATTCGGAATGAACTAGTGCACAAACGCCCTATCATGGAATTTATATTATACGTTATGGATGCGTAAGGACTGAATAAATAGTGATTTATTGTTTCACATGATCATAGACAAAGAATGTCGAGATAACGCAATTTCATTACCTATTTGTAAATGTATCAATTACAATCAATTTGAATTTCACGGGCAGACCCGTCTCATGCCCCTTAACATAAAGTAGTGATGCTCAATTTTAATGGAATAACTTCACTTGTGGCCATAATTTTTTAAAATGAAAGGGCCTTTTGTGGCTTCTAGACACTTCCTTAATTTTAAAAACACTCAAACTCAAACTGGACTTATTTAACTAGACAAAAACTAGATTGCCCTTTTTGTTTGTAGAAAAGGATTCTACTTTTGGTTTTACCAATTTGGGCAAATCCAAATAAGTAATAAAATTGACATAATATCATGGCATTCTTTATCTATGAACGTGTATTGTATGTAAGTAATTAACTGTCTTGTCATTCATAATATTATATTTAAGTAGTTTAGTATAAAATTGTTCTGAAAATGAAAAATCAGCCCTTAAGTTAGTATCGCCTCATTCTAAGTGGGTAAATAATAATAGTTAATTTGTTCTTAGATCTATTCAAATCGATTTTAATGTAGGTATGACCTAAAATACTTTATTTTAGCTGCTTTAAATCAGTCTGCCACAGATTAGAGGCCAATCGTTTATTTTTTAACCCCCGACCCAAAAAGAGGGGTGTTACAAGTTTGACGTGTGTATCTGTGTATCTGTGTATCTGTCTGTGGCATCGTAGCGCCTAAACGAATGAACCGATTTTAATTTACTTTTTTTTGTTTGAAAGGTGGCTTGATCGAGAGTGTTCTTAGCTATAATCCAAATAATTGGTTCAGCTGTTTAAAAGTTATCAGCTCTTTTCTAGTTTGTAGAAAAAAAGGTTAGATAACCGTTATGTTCATAATACTATGTCAATTGACAAATGTCAAGCTGTCAAGATGGACGTTGCCTAGATACATAAATATTTATTTGAAAATGATGTTTTGGAAAACTCAGATACCTTGGATCGTAGGCGCGGAATAGTCCAAGAAAATCGGTTCAGCCGTTTGAAAGTTATCAGCTCTTTTCTAGTTACTGTAGCCTTCACTTGTCGGGGGTATTATAAATTTTTAATTTACACTTGTCTCTAAAAATGTCATCTAATACTGGCTTCCCACGGTGCGTGATTCTTCGGCTTATCACGTACGGCTGACGACCACGGACAGCCACGTACAAGGCTCGGAGCACGACGACCATTCCATTGTTGGACATAGGCCTCCTCACGTGCACGCCATTCCTCTCGGTGTTGTGCGAGCCATAACATTATAGTTTTAATGAAAAAGCATGCGTCAAGTAAATTGCGATAAATTGTTGAATAACAGGTATCGTCGCTGCGCATGCGCATTCCGCTACGTGGAAAATCACAAGGTTACGGAAGAAACTAGGTACTACACAATTTTAAAAAAGACTTCATTCTGAGGACGAAATCACATAGCTAAAAATGTTATCTCTTGATTTAGCACTAATCCTAAAGTACGGGGTTTTGCAGCAGGTTTTCAGATTAGATCACGGGAACTTAACCCAACTTTAAGGGGTACCGTACCATTAAAGACCCTATGCAAAGACCCTGATATTTTCACTATCCCGCTGCAGTCGGTTTGATTTGACCTCGGGGTCACTGTCGGTGCCTGGTGCCAGTTGATTTAGTGCCAATAAGAGTTATTAATGGTATTAGAGTCTACACCTACTATATCTTAGAATTTAAGGTTTCTGCACTCTTGGGCGGACCGCGGGGCACCGCTTAAACGCTCCTGTCGATTAGAGTAGCGATTGGCGAATTATTATACGACATCATGTGTTTATTATACGACAACAATCGAATAGCAATTGAACAATCGAATAACAATCCATTGTTATCCATCCATAGCGCGCGGGTCTGGATCGAGTGGATCGAAAATCGACTGAAAGAAATTGTGCAATTGATTTAGATTTCCAATTTATTCGTTCCAGACCGTGTGCCCCGCATTCTTAGATCTAACAATCGATTATCGTTTTTATTCGATTGTTTTAGAGAAGGCGAATAAATCGACAGTCGAATCTTCATTCATTCGATTGTTTTTTTTTTTTGCAACAATCGTCCATCGCCAACTAGTTCGCGTTGCGTCGCGGTCCGTCGTAGTTTGCGCGTACGGAGAGTTAAGAATTTGTTTATATTGATGTAAATATTACTGATTTGTAGTCATTTGTTTTCGTTGCAATTATATAAGTTTATCGAATTTGTTTAATTGATTGATATGAGAAAGAATTAATTTAACGAATCATAGATTTTTGAGTGAAAACTCGTTCAATAGAATATGCGTTAATCTGTCAATTTATACACCGCATTGGCTTTTAAGGCTGAGAGTTACGTATGAATCTAAAATTATTTATATACTATCTCTATGTTAAGGATTAAAATCGTACTTTTGGCATGACTATTGACACCTAGTCCTTTTTCAAAACTTATGCTGCCTAAATCCTCACCAAACTTATCTCAGCCTAAAAAAATCGGCAGTAAATTGACAGATTAACGCTGACTTGTGACGAGTTGTGTTCACTAATTAAATAAGCCCTCGTTCACAAGGACGCTTTTCTAACGCGCACTTAAAATTGTTAGACTAATTAATTTTATTGATATGTTTACAATAATATCGCAGTTGCTTTTTTATCGCAGTGTTAGATTTAAAACGCTCAGCGGTGTTGAATAAAAATTATATTGGGCTCGCTCTTCACTCGACGGTTTTATTTTAACGCGTTAGAAAAGCGGCCGTGCCAAGGGAGGCTAACCCGCGGCTCTGAACAAATTAACTAAAGATGTGTTCGTCGGTTGCAAATGATGAATGATTGTTTAATAAAACGCTAATGTTGTCTGAATTACTGTTTTTTATTTTTCTCTCTATAAATACATTTTACAAAGGTGAGTATTTAACGGTGGGTGCTGAGTTATAATTTATATTTACAAAAGTTGTCAATAACATTGGTATACACGAAACTTTATTTTCTAGCCTCTTAGGACTCATTTACTTTACAAGAATTTCTTATGAAGGTTGGATAGAAGTAGGCGTTACTTTGCGGAATTCCATGACAAAGAACGTTAAGTCGAATTTGCTATAATCCGCCAAAACAGACAAATGGTAAATGTGCAGCATAAGATTTTCATCGCCCTCCCCCCACTATTAGGTAAATAAGCGGGACAAGCAAGCAACACACTACCACTCTTGGTAGAACACAACGTCGTTTCGCTCCAACGACTAATTGCAAAATGACGTAGTTCGTCACACTGTTGGAGTGAATCGTACGTTGTGTGTGTTCTGGAAGATTTGTGTGGACGTACGTACCTATTGCTTGCTTGCTCCGCATACGGTCAGAATATTGCAGGATCGAACGTATCTAGGCTACAGATATGTGCAGAGTACATTTCTGATAATATGCGGCTGGTCTAAGAGTTAAGACATAATTTGTCTATCAGACATTACGCCTGCAGTCTGCATGTCTATTATATTCAATAAAAAAGGAAGAACACCTTAAGAAAATCTTGTAATGTGAACGAGCCCTTACAGTTTATCCTCCGGCATTAATACGAATTTGTTTTATAATTGTTTTTATATATAAATCATATAAAATTTATATGCTCTATTTTATTATTAAAATATACCTGATCGCCCTACTATCAACATTCAACGCTCCGCGGACAAAAAGTCCCTCGTCAGTGCAGGTCCTTAATGTATCCATGAATCAGTCGCTAGCACCATTTGCCTTTCATTCTCGTCGGGACGTGCATGGACTCCGGGTACAAATCGTCAGCAGCGGGTGCTTCGCACGCGGTCAGACCGTTCAACAGTTTCCGCGCAGGACGCGGCGTGGCACGACCGCCGTCCCTGATCCTCTCCCGTGCCCACTTGTCGTTCGCATGAGTCCTTTTCACTGGCCGTTTACAATGCATCTGTCCTATATCCCCGTTTTGAGCTTCCGAAGGAGGTCTGCTGGTGGTCTCGGACTCACTCCCGTTCATTAGAGAATGAGCACTTCTCGCTTTGTGTAGTGACAATCGCATCGGTTTCCTCGGAGGCGTGGGTCGTTTGAGCTCCTCGCGGTCTTCATTCTTGATGTAATGGCTTAGCCTTGAACAGCTTTCTGAACCGTAGTCCAACCGTGGTGAACTGCTGTACACGTCGCCGTTCGGATAATCTGAACATTCAGATTCGAATTCCGAAGATTTGGCGCTGCGTGAGTGCAATTTTGACGATCTTCGACTGGATTTGTGTGCGTTTTCTAATACTTTCCCATCTATCCTGTTGTAGCTGTAATGCCTTTCAGGTTCCACTTGTATGTTTTCAGTGCTTTCGTTTTTCTTAATTTTACGTAGACGTTGCGAGCGCTTGAGGTTCTCAATTATTGACATAGTCTTTCGTTCCGCCCAGTTTGTTTTCTTGATGCTCTCTTCGATTCTTTCAGCCGCTTTCTTGATTTCGCTACGTCTTTGGTCGCACACGATCGGTTCTTCTTTGTATCGCGGATCTTTGTCCAGATCGCTGTCGGAGCGGAAGTTTTCTTCTGTTTTGGATCTGCTGAACCTGTCTGTCTTCATGCGCTGCTTCTCCATGTGTCTTTGGTTTCTTTCAATCATTCGGATGGCTGCGTCGGTTTCCGCGCTGTAGTCGTGTATGCAGTGATGCGAGAGCGAATGTCGTATGCGGCCTGCCCTATGTTCTAGACTATGGGAGCTGTGGGATCTTCTGTTTGGCGTGGGTGATGTTCTCGGGGAAGTCGCTACTCTGGAGGAAGCACCGGAGGCATTCGACCTCGGCCTGATAACTGGCAAGTTAGTCTCTGCGCCATCCAGTCCTGGTAGTTTTGCAACGATCGCTGTAATATCTGGTCCTTTCTGGAAAACCTGTACTTCTGATTTTGGACTCGTTTTCTGTTGTGGTTCCGTGGTTATGTTGATGCTGGTCACGTTTTTCTTTGTTTTGTTCACTGTTATGCAGCTGTCGTTACTGCTTACTGATTGTAGCTGAAAAGATACAAAACAGGTGTTAACATTTTTTTTATGAAGTTATTGTAGGTATAGTTATATAGTGCGGTCACATGCCGCACCGTAACTTCTCCAGAATATAATACCTTTAAATTAATCAAACTACCTTAGCGTGGCCTATATCAGCTAACTTCAAGGGTCAATACCTGCGGATGCCTGTTGAGCAGCTCGGCGACCTGCTCCTCGAGGTAGGAGATGCGGTGTGTGAGCCTGGTGTTGTCGCAGCGCAGCCCCTCCTTGGCTCTCTCCGCGTCCTCCGCCGCCACCCGAAGCGCGCCCAGCTCGGCGCGAAGAGATGCTGCTTCATTCTGAAATATTCACATTCAGATATTGGAGCTCAATTTGGCTTCTTCGCTTAAATCCTTCGGACAGGACACTATTGGTTCCGCACGCCTGGATTAACAGTGGCGGTGCCATGATTGGGAGCCACTTTCCCCTCCCCATTCCTCTCACGCCTCGCCCCATCACAGTGTGTCTTGTGTATAGCTCGACTCCCAGTCTTGACGCCGCGTCACGAGCTGAGGCATATGAAAATGGACACCGGACGAGTTCGAAACTAGTCGGGCATACTCCGACTTTTACGTGAGTTCAGCTGTCAGACATACATTCTTTGCTCAATATGAAGCCTTATTGGTTTAGTGAACTTTCATAGTGAAGGAGAGCGGGTGTACTTGTGTAAAAGCCAGTGCAGAGGGCGGCGTGTGCTGCGGCCGCAGCAGCACGAGGCGCGCCGGGCTGGCGCTGGTTGCGGCGCGACGGAACTCCTCCTGGCTGCAACACAGGGTCGATGTGCCGTTCACTTCTAGTATTCTGCAATAAAAACAAACAGGAAATAATATAAGGCACCGGCAAACTTAATAAAGTTATGCTTATGTCTCTTGGCGTGAAAATGACTCCATCGAGCTCTATGTTGTGCGGGCAAAGTGGAAGGTGGAAAGCATAGAGAGCTCGCAAAAGCGATGCGACGTTCAGATTAAGACAACTGAGGGTGGTCCTTTGCATGACTGCTTTGAGCTTACGTCTACTCCGAAAACGTCTTTTCACGACCTAAATTCTACGACCACGAGTGTCGAAGAACAAAATTGGCCGGTTTCAACATATTGTCTTGTTTTAGTTGCAACATTGACAGTATTAATGATACAATTTGTACGTCACCATTTACACGATTTTTCCGGAATGGCCTAAATTGAAAATTAAACCCTGCCGACAATAGTTTCCAGTCATCATCATCATCATGATCAAGACTAACATCGCCAGTCCACTACTGAGCATGGGTCTTCTCCCAGAATAAGAAGGGTTTTGGCCACTTTCTGCCACACTGAGCCAGTAGTAGCCAATAATAGGTAGCCTATACGGATTGGCAGACTTCACACTTCAGCTTTGAGTACATTATGGAAAACCTTCAGGCACGCAGGTTCACTCACGATGTTTTCCTTTACCGTAAAAGCAAGTTCTATTAGCATGGTCTGATGAAAAACATTGAAATGGTTAGCTTCCATTTTAATTTCTATTAGACTTTGTAAATAGCCAATAAATCACCCCGTTCAAGAGGGTATCCTTCAACAAGAATCTCAGGACTATAAAGTATACTTTGTTACCATTGCAAGAAAACGAATAAAAAGAGTATCAACCCTTTAATGTTTATGCAGCTAATAGGTGGATCCAATGTTCATCGCAATTTGTAGGCGCATTTTATAGGACTGGTCGTTATTCAGAATCGATGAAACCTATCGGTTCCATAGTTATAATTACCTACGCTGCTACGTGCATTTTTTTTTTCATTCAGATACAAGTTAGCCCTTGACTGCAACCTTACCGTAGTAAGTGATGATGCAGTCTAGTAGTGAGGAAGCGGGCTAGCCTGGAACGGGAATGGTAGGTAAAACGCACATACTTAACACCCGAAAACTTAGAGGCAAGCTCACACCCTCGGCCTCGCCAGACGGACAGACAGAGGTACCTAACAAGTGTTACGTTTTTTCACATGATTTTTCACTTCATAGCTCCCTCCATCGCCCGCTGAGTAGTCTACATGTAATGTTTCAGTAGGTATCAAAGTGCTAACCTGTCGCCAGGCTTCATGGCGGCGTGCTCCGTCCAGTCGATGGTGACGCCGGAGCCCCGGGACGCGGCGCTCCACACGTTGTCGCGCGCCTCGGCTGCGATGACTACAGCGTTGCCGCCGCACTCTCGCACCGTGCTGTTGGACAAAAGTGGAAAAGAATCATTATTTTAATGAATTAATTAAGTGCCTATATAAAAATTAAATATATGTATATTTATTAATATATGTATTAACTAATAACAATAACGTTTCCTGATTGCAGCTGCAAACCTTACCTATAACTATTATATGCGAGCCAAAATTAAAAATTAAATAAGTATATCTACCCGATCGGGAAATGTGTTAGTAACTTATAAATCCTCTTTATTGTGAAAACTTAGGCTTACTATATTTATCTAGACTAAGTTTGAAATTATGTAATATAGCAATTTGTTTTCCAAATAAATAAAAAATATGAAAAAACATTCAAATATCTCAAAAAATGAAAAAAAAATATGGAACTTTAGGATCATCGTCACAAATCGATCGTCGAACACGCATCGTCCGAATGAAAAATTCGGCGGAATTCTTGCGACTTCGCGGGAATTTCCTTTCGTGTGGTAGCTTAGGAAGTCTGCGAAATCATCGGCCCGATTATTTTATCGAACATACAAAAAGTCCACTGCATGGGCTCTTTCTTCTACTAGCTGGTTCTGAGCCTTCTCAAGATATGTGTTATGTTCATAACCACGCCTTATCCTACTACATAGGCTTTTCTACTGGTGTGCTAGCACTAAGCTATCTCAGGGTATAATCGTGAGTCGTGACGCCCTGGAGCACTGACCGGAGCTGGCGGCGTGCTCTATACACTGCGGTAACCAGGTAATTGCTGATCTATCGCGATACTTGCGCTACGAGGCTATGATGTGTTATGTTCAGGGATAATGTAAGAACCTACTTACGAAGGAGGGCATGTTAGGGCATTCGCTTCGCTGACCGCGGGGTGACCATATATTATTTTCAAATGTCGGATAGAATCAGGCGTCACTTTGCAGAATTCCCTGATATACAAGGAACTACAAGCTTAATATGCTATAATCCGCCAAAACAGACAAATGTGTATGGTACAACGTGCAACATGCGATATGCACTAACACCCACCCCATTACTAAAGACGCAGGAAAAGCAAGCAATAAACACCACCAACAGACAAGACTCCGGTGTCGGAGTGAAACGTAGCCATAATAACGGTGAAGGAAAACATCGTGAAGAAACCTGTGATTGGTCGGCGATGGTTGATCATGATGATGATGACACCCTTTGCCAATATAATAAGGTGTTCAAATATTATGTTTATTGCATCTTCCCACGTGCTTATTAAATACCAATCTACTCATAGTAATTGAATCAATATTTAGTGTTTGTCGAAATACCTAACTACTCCGGATTGTTACGAAAAGCAAGCCCCTCTACAGATTGTACGAAGGTCTAGTGTCAAACACCTACGCCCCATTCTCAGGGCCTCAGCACCTTGTACTCATAGGGGCTAGGGTTGTCTCCTCTAAATCATACTAATAATATTAGTATGGATAAAAGCCAGACGGTATTTATCTAGCCCATCTCTCTGTCTGGCTTACTTTCTGTTTGCCTGTCTGCTAGCTTTTCATGGCCCATCCATTCAACCGACAAAATTTGGTATAGAAATAGCTTGTTTTCCGGGGACAGACACTGGCTATTCTTTGGCCCGCTAAATTAAAGAGTTCCTGCGGGATTCATAAACCTAATACCCACGTATATAAAATTTGCTACATACATAGACTGCATCTTTCAGATGGACATAGGACACTTTTTATCCCTTAAGATTAAAATGTTCCCACGGTATTTTTGAAAAAACCTAAATCTTGTAATCTACCTATTATTATAATTCTAGTGATTTATTTATGTTAAATACATGCTATCTACCTACCTTGATTTTATAATTTATACTCGTAGTACCTAATTGTAAAAATGTGGTAACCCTAACTGGGGCTATAAAATAACTTGCAATGTAGGAGTTTCATGCGAAGTGGATTGTTTTAGCGCCCAGCTATAAAACATTATAGCTCAGCTTAGCTTACGCATACAACTTGATAGTTTTTAATCAGTTAAGTTGCATAAATAATCATTTTTATTGCAGATAGGCATCTAGGTGGTTCGTGATCAAATCAGAAATGAAGAGATCCGTAGAAGAATTACTTATTTAAAACCGACATAACTCAACGGGTTGCGAAGCTGAAGTGGCAATAGGTAGGGCACATATAGTTTGATGAACCGATATACGTTGGGGTCCCAAGGTGCTGGAATGGCGATCTTGTACCGAACAGCCCAGTGTTAGCAAAACCTCCACGAGGTGGACAGACGGCCAAGATACAACCCGCTGATAGACAGATGGACGGACAGACAGCGGACTCTGAGCAGTAGGGTCCCGTTAGCATACTTTGGATACGGAACCCTAAAATTAAGGAAGAAAGATACAAGGCACAAAGTAAACTGGAACCCTTCTATAGATACACGGTTTATTGTTACAATACTATTTTTACCACATTAGCGATTACTTATTAAGCTCCGGTTATTTGTAGGAGAGTGGTGTTAAACCATGCTAAACGATACAAGATGTTTGAGCGCTATGTTAGCCGCAGAACGGAAAGAAAGGGTAAGAAAAAGGAGCCATTTGGCGTCTTTTCATATCTAAGTACGTTTCATGAAAGTTTTAAAAGTAAAAGGTTGTTACTTAGTACTGCAGAGGCCTAAGAACTAGAACGTGTTTACATTTAAACGATATGTAGGTGGTACGGAATTCCTGCTATCAACTTCGTGATATAAGAGCATAGCTGCTACTAAAGGTATGTACGACACATATTATTATATTCTAGAATAGGTGCATATCGAATCTTTATATCGAATTTCATACCCGAAGATTTCTAAAAATTCGTGCAAGAGGTGGAGTAGCCTTTAAAAACTACCGATACTATAGATATAGGTATGAAGTATTAGGAGCCGCTCGATCCAGGCGGCGCGCGTGACAACACCGTGCCATGTGGAAGTCTCTACGAAAGACCTTATCCAGAATTAGGCGTCTATTTATTGGCGACAGCAACGAGAACTTTAGATATACTACTTAACTAGATAGAATACTAATGAGAGTTGCAGAAGAGATTAAAATAATTTTGATATAAAATGGTTTCCTTAGCCGCTGTACATTTCCAAATCTCTTAGTGAATGTAGAGTTCAAACAAAAAGCGTAGGTTCGTAATTCCCACGCTCGCCGCCTCGCGAGCTCATGCGAGGAACGTGAGACGCTTTGAAAAGACCGACGCCGACGTACACAGAGCCGCAGCACCAGCGCCTCGCCACGGGAAACCTAGCGGCTAGAGTGCGGGTCGGGGTGCTGTCGGACTGCAAATACTAGAGGATGCCCGCGACTTCATCCGGGTTTATGTTTTTAAAGATCCCGTGGGAACTGTTTGATTTCCCGGGATAAAATTGCCTATGCCAATTACAGGGACGCAAGCTACCTTGGTACTTTTCATACAAATCGGTTAAGCGGATGGGTTTTTAGGAATCCCGTGGGAACTCTTTGATTTACCGGGATAAAAAGTAGCCTATGTCCGTCCCCGGGATATAAGCTAACCCTGTGCCAAATTTCGTCAGAATCGGTTAAACTGTTGGGCCGTGAAATGGTAGCAGACAGACAGACACACTTTCGCATTTATAATATTAGTATGGATGGCGCAATATAAACTTGCTAACACGCCGCGACGTTCGTCCGCGTGGATTTCGAAATTAAAATCCCGTGAGAGTTCTTTGATTTTCCGGGATAAAAATTAGAATATGTTACTATATGCAAAAAGTCAGGTCGATCCGTTGCTCCGTGATCGAATGACAAGCTAACAAACAAACACACTTTCGCTCTTATAATATAGCTGGTACTAGGTAGGTAGTGAAAAGTGCAACCGCCGAGTGTCATGCTGTCAGCCGAATTCCGAGCCAGTGGTAGATTCTTTTGACGATTCAAAAGTAATTGTAAAAGTTTATTTGAATGAAAAAAAAATTGCATTTCCATTTCAAGAGCCATTGCAAGCGGCCGCGGCTATTCGAGTTTTCAAACGAAAGGATTATATTATTACATATTTTCTTACACAATAATATTACCGACAAGCACATATTTTTTAAACGTAAAATACGTGCCTATATTATGTAGAGAAAGTTGTTCTAAAATTACATTTGGCTATTTTCCATGGCAATTAGATGTGAACCGTAAAAAAGTGAGAAGTTGAGGTTGTGGGGTGCGTATACATCGATGGGTGCAATGCGCTATTTATTTCAGGGATTAAATAGCCGTGCCTTTCTGTTTTTAACCCCCGACCCAAAAAGAGGGGTGTTATAAGTTTGACGTGTGTATCTGTGTATCTGTGTGTCTGTGTATCTGTGTATCTGTGTATCTGTGTATCTGTCTGTGGCATCGTAGCGCCTAAACGAATGAACCGATTTTAATTTACTTTTTTTTGTTTGAAAGGTGGCTTGATCGAGAGTGTTCTTAGCTATAATCCAAGAAAATCGGTTCAGCCGTTTAAAAGTTATCAACTCTTTTCTAGTTTTCTTGTAGAAAAGAAGGTTACATAACCCTTAGGTTCATAATATTCAAGTGTCAATTGACAAATGTCAAGCTGTCAAGATGAACGTTGCCTAGATATACATAATTATTTATTTGAAAATGATTTGTCGGGGGTGTTGAAAATTTTTAATTTACACTTGTAGAAGAAATGGTTCGGCGTTGGTTGACCGTCTGTCGTGACTCGTGACATATACTTTCGTCGCCGAAATCTACAATACTTAGAGCATTTGTATAAATGTATAATTTGATTTGTATAAATATTTGTATTTGTCATTTGTCCAGACCCGGAATCAAAGCCAGGAGCAACTTACCTATAGGTATGTGGCGCGACAAGTTGTTTTGTTTTTCCTACATACAAACAAACTTTTTGGTTTAAAGGTATATGACCGTGTCTTGCATCGGAGCTTTAATGTATTATGTATTTCTATAAGAAACAAACGCAAAAACCACAACATTAAAGAGATCGAATCCAAGATGGTGTGAATTTGTAATTGAATTGAAACCGGTCGCGGTCCGAGCTCGCGCTGATCCTACATAGGACGCGAACTAACAAAGCATCCATACTGAATATTTAAACTTTAAATGGTAAATGCCGTGATAGCCTAGTGGTTAGGAAGTCACCCTTCTATTCAGGGGACCGTGGGTTCGACCCCGAGCACGCACCTCTAACTTTTCAGAGTTATGTGCGTTTTAAGCAATTAAAATATCCTTTGCTTTAACGGTGAAGGAAAACATCGTAAGGATACCTGCATGCCAGAGAGTTCTCTATAATGTTCTGTTCTCAAAGGTGTGTGAAGTCTGCCAATCCGCAGTTGACCAGCTTCGTGGACTATGGCCTAACCCCCTCTCTTTCTGAGAGGAAAAATGTTCTTGGTAGTGGGTTCACATGATGATGGTGATGACTATTATTGGTACTGAGTAATTATAAGTGGCACTGAGGAGGTTCCTCATGTCCCATCATTAAAAAGCCCGTGTCTGTAACAGTGAGATTGATACGTCGCTCGTCGGCGCCAAATAAGGGCAGCAGTCTTATGCGCTTGCGCTTGCACTTTTAACATTTTTAATCCAGCGCCTTTGCATTTTATCACAATATACAATCAACTTTATCAAAGTCAACTTAGAACTCGAAATACTTTATTGATTTTACATTACTTTTCAGGGTTCTGTACTTCAAAAGGAAAAAGGAACCCTTCAGTCTTACAGGATCACAACATTGTCTGTCTAGTCGGGCGTACCTACTTATCTGTCGATTCGCGGGAATCAAACTCTATACCCCGTTGACCTAGAATGATGTATTTTGGCTTGCAGCAATGTGTGTGTACAAGTAAAGGGAATAATCCGAAAACCGTGAATTTGTGGTCACATCACAAAAAAAAATTGTGTACACGACCAAATTAGTCGACTGAATCATATCAAGATCATTAACTTGCAGTTTTGTACAGCTGTTGGGGCGAGAAATATTTCTTATACTGGTTTGAGGTTTTTTGTACGATGATTGTACGGAACTCTTCGTGTGCGAGTCTGACTCGCACTTGGCCGGTTTTTTCTTGAAGGTTTGTAAAGTTAGGAAAGTGATTAAATTCATCAAATGGATCGAAAGCTCGCATTAATGGTCAAAGAAGGACTTGGCTAATGCGTTTCGATGAAGCTTTTTATAGAAATGGAAATGGAAGCTCCCTAAAAGGAGCCATCCTGTGGAGATAGATACCTCAATTTGTTCTTGATTATGTTTTTTTTATTGTTCAACGTTGATTGTTACCAGTTTTGTTGCATTTATTGCATTGAACTTTATCATCCCAAGGAACATAAGGTGTTTAAAAAGCAAGCTAAGAAAAAATGTCACTTGAAGTTTTATAGCGATTCTGTAAGTATGTGATACTAGTCTATTACCATAAAACTGTGCTATTTTTATTCTATTCTATTACTATTCGAGCCGTGATAATCTAGTGGTCAAGACGTCCGAGGAGGTCTAAGGTTCGATACCGGACACACACCTCTATCTTTTCGGAATTAAATGTGAGTTTAATATGATGGAAATTCCTTCATGGAATAATAAATTTCATATAATTAGTAATTAAATATAATTTGTGAAGGTGAAGAAAAGCATCGGCATGACACCTGCATGCGTAAGAGTTCTCCATAATTTTCTCAAAGGTGTGTGAAGTCTACAAATCCACACTTGGCTGACTAAGTGTCAGTCAATGGCCTAAAACCTTCTCATTTCAAGAGGAGTTGATCATGATGATGATGTGGGTTAGATCTGACGGGAACACTTTTCCGTCCCTTTTACATCCATATCTTCTACTCAATAACAAATCGCATTTCAGGTGTGGATCTGTGAACCCACCCGTGAGATCATCCCGTTGATGATAAAATTATACTTTTACCTTGACCGCAAGAAAATAGAGTAACCATAGCGACCGCAGGCTCCGCACAACTTCGCTTTCACTACATCTCTCAAGAGTTATACGTCTTAGTCAGACGAAAATTGATGCTCTATTGTGAAAATTCTCACTGCGTAATTAAAATTTGTTTACATCTTTCTTTGTAGAATATCTACTTCGATTTTGTTAAATAATGTTAGTTTTGTTTTATTACATTCCATTTAAATAAAAGCATAGGACCATTTTCTCACTCTGTTTCGTACTTACTGAAAGTCATTTCGAACTCCACAGTTTCCCTTTACTGTTAAAGCAAGAATAAGAAGAATAAGAAATATATATAATATATAGAGAATATAGGTAGTTACCGTCCGAAACTTCTGGCTTCACGGAAGACCAGCGCTGTGCCTGCGTTCCCGACACAGGCGCAGCAAATGCTGAGTGGAGTCCATTTTGGCACCACACACCACGCGTCCCATTTTATATTTTATTTATTTTAAGTTATTGTTGGTACCAAATAAACAGTTTTTCTTTCTTTCTTCTTTAAATGTTTATTTGCTAGAATATGATATAAAATTTACATTGGTCTTAAAGATTAGATAGAATCGCATATTCTGCCAAGCACGGTGTGCATTTATTCAATTTATTTTGTCCAGCATCTCATCTCACCTTCTTAAAACATAATGTTATGTATGCAAGTGATAGGTATTTAATTGTTAAAAGTTAGAGATGCCCGGGCACGCACCTCCCGAATCTCCCGAGGCGGACGTCTTAACCACTAGGTATCATCGCTAGTAACTTAGTAGATATTATTAATTAGCTACCGCGAACAGATCCATCAAAGACGTTTTTGCTTCCTCAACAGCGCGCAATAATTTTCACCCATTAGTTCCCCGCAAGCAGCGTGTGATATTCCATTTATTATAAACCGCGATGATTGAGTGAGGTGTCAACCGACATTCATAAGAAATAGTGCAACGGGTTCCGTCGATATCAATCAAGCCACACGTCCGCTTCGATGGGAAAAGCGTAATGGCTCGTCGAAATAGGTTTTTTCCAATCCGTTGTTTTCGTATAAAGATTTCTTACGCGTAAGTATAGTGCACGTATAATGTAGTCCTGTCTGATGTTGCAACATTTGCGCAAATCATGGATTAAGATTAAGGACTAAATACACAATTGCCACATTCACAAGAATAAAGTGTAAATTCGAAAATGGTTGTAGGTACTGCCCATTGAACCCCTTCTCAACTATACTTATGTAGAAACATTATGGAGAATTTTCCAACTCAATTAACTATAAGGATAATTCAAATCAAACATGTAATGAAAGAATGCATCTCGATAAAAAAGTTTGTTCACAATAGGAACTGAGATGTGAGTTCCAATGGTGTTCCACCGCGACCGTTATCAAATCATGTAGCAACTAAGTTCGAGAGTGGGAAACTTTTGAATAGGTCTTCAAAAAGTTAGGCCTTTATTCCTGGTAACATTGGCGCTGGCGGCGCGCGGCGGTGCACCATCCATCCGAACGCCTCGCGATCTTATTACGCGTCCTATTGTAACACGAAACCGTAATTATTTAACGGTATGCCTTGTAGCTCGATGGGAAACGTTAATATATTCACTTACTTATGCTTTATCGGATTGGTAGGTATATCTTTTTATTTCGTTCTGCATAATTTTTATCAGTACGGCTTCCCTGGCACCGTCGTAAGTGCTGTGGTCTTATTAGTGGGAGGTCCCGGGTTCGATCCCTGGCAGGGGTTTGGAATTTTATAATTTCCCTGATCTGGTCTAGTGGGACGCTTCAGGCATGGCTAGTTAACACCCTACCGGCAAAGCTCTGCCGCTAAGCGATTTAGCGTTTCGGTACGATGCCGTGTAGAAACCAAAGGAGTGTGGGTTTAATGAAAACTGCCATACTGCTACCGGGTTAGCCCACTTCCATCTTAGACTGCATCATCACTTACCACCAGGTGAGATTGCAGTCAAGGCCTAACTTGTATCTGAATAAAAATAACTGATAGATATCCACAGTTGGACTTAGGTATCTTGTAGGGACTTTCACACGTCACGTCATTCCAGCGGTTCCCTGCTGCGATTCGTTCGATGTCGTCAAACTACCTAGTAAGGTGTCTTTCCAACGCTGCGTTTATCGGTGCGAGGTCGCTATTCTGGACCCCAATGTCTATCGGTTTTTCAAACTAAGTGCCCTGCCAATTGGCACTTCAGCTTCGCAACTTTGTATTTTCATGTAGAGAAACTCGAATCATATATCTCCATTCATCGTCCGCTGAGTACTCTAAGTTTTTTTATGAGGTCCAAAGATGATTAGCGAACATGTATGATAGGTACCTAATGGTCCCCACTAATGAGCTAGCTTACATCAGTTGTAATTTCTGCAATTCTTCGTTGGCCTGTTTCTATCGCGAATTTCTTGTGTAAGCAAGTGCTTCCTGCAACTAAGTAATAAACTACTGGTATCTAAATTGCTGGCTGCTGCATCTGCACTTTCTACTATTGACGGATTAACCTACATTCGGTTTCCGAGATCGTTCCCATAGATTAGCGTTAGCATAAAAGAATCAAAGAAAGCAAGGAGATCGCCTCCGCCCCCCGGACAATGGCGCTTGTGGCGTAATCAATGTAACAATTACTGGCAATTTGTACGCATTTATCGCTACATCTTAACGGCTCTCCGCTTAGAGAGATATTAAAAACTCCGTCACAATTTACACGGTTCTGATTACAAACACTTTGTCGGTCTCAATTCAGACATAACCGAATTAATTTTTAAACGCTATGTTACTTGTAAGTAGGTACACGTCCTCATTTGGTTTTGTAATGTTTTCGTGGTTTTCAATGCTACATGTCCTCGTTAGCAATTTAGTTTTGAAATATTTAAATGGCTACCCTTTTAACCAACTTCCATGCGATCCTGGGAAGATCGTAGCTCGCTTTGGTCGGAATCGTTGAGCGTAATATTAGGTAATAAGGGAGGCAACATTTTGTACTTAACAAAAACGCTATCTAGATTAAGGTACCTACTCACTGCTCGAATAAATCGATTTCCAGCCTCCCAATATGCGCTGGGATTGCTTAGTCGGGTTTAAGTATCTAATCTCACCTTATGAAACTTAGTATTGCTTCTATGTAAAATCCATGTAGAGTGGCATATGTATACATACATAAAGTTTAGAAAGATGTTAAAAGTCCAATTTACAATGGCTCTTGCATATACGTACCTACAAAATAATGCTCTCAATAGAGACATAAAATCATGTAACACTCTACACGTTCTCATTATGTTTAGTGTTACAAAAATCTTGAGTAAACTACTTACTTTAACTCGGTAGTAAAAGTTATACAACTCGTATTAAACGTTTATTGAAATATTAATGATGTTCGAGACTTCGTCCGCGTTTTAGTTTTATGAGTCCCTTGGGAACTCTTTGATTTTCCGAGATAAGAAGTAGTCTATGTCACTCTAGTCCAGTCTTACTATACTATAGGGTCTATAGATCGCTACTATAGCCAGGCAAAAATCATTTCGCCCTAAAGCACCGTCGCGCCGTGATTGAAGGACTAACCAATAAAGCAACAAACCCTTCCGCATTTATAATTTGGGTAGTTATGGGTGGTCATTATTATTGTTAGTACTTCTGTGTTATTAGTACGCGAAATTTTTGTAATAAGTGTGAATTATGTTTTGAAATCGACAACAAACAGTAGATTCGTAAGTACTCGTAAGTTACAAAATAACAATAGAATTGGGCAGTTGGATCACGTTTATGCCATTACCAAAACGATGTTAAACTGCGTTCTAATTTTTGCCATAAGTGTCTACTTAACAACATTTATTGCCACCATATTATCACGCTCAACATGTCACTTAGCCGTCGGCTTCACCAACACCTACTCTTGTGCGTGCAATAGATTATTTAGAAATACGTCGAGCTGTGAAAGTGTAGAAGAATCACAGCTTTGTTGAAAATCTTGAATTCCTTATCTGAGTGGCTGGCCCCAAACTGGGCACCCATTTCGTCCGTAACTCCATATGGAGCCCAATCTGCGCTGACGCTTTTAATAAAATTACGGAAATTATAAATTTCTCCTGCAATAGCTGATATCAATCGTAGTTCTAACGACAATAACAGATTTTATTTAGACGACGGGATAGGTAAAGTGACAATAGCATAAACCTATAACTATTAGACAATATTAATTACCTATAATTTTAGATAACATATACAAAATCTATCAAAACAAAATTCCTCACTGTAATGACTGGCGAGTGGCGAGAGTTGGTGGAAGCCATTGCCGAGAGGCACTCAACACGATTTGAGAGATTTTTAATCATGCAAATTGATTTACTAAAACACAGTGTACTTTGCATAAAGGCATCATATCATATCATATCATAAATATATAATCATTATGTATTTCATAATGATTATATTATATTGGCGATTAAAAAATCGGTCTAAGTTGCCACCACACTTACCTATAGAGAGTGGTGCGATGCGCGGCGTCCGCCTGCTCGATGAGCAGAGCGAGTGCTCGAGCCTGCTCGCCCAGCGTCAGCAGCTCCAGCTCCTCGCGCCCCACCTGGTACTGCAGCTCGGCTTGCTCGATGCGGGTGTCTATGTTCCTGATGGAAATTTATTTTGTTAATGATTATATTACATTGCAGTCCATTACCATTCTACCACGGAACACCGTGAACGGTTCTTGCTGTTCTGTGTTCGACAGCCAATCCACTCGCCCAAAAAGTGTTCGCTCATCGTTTCTGATAAGAAATTCGCTAAGGTGTAGAATGCCCTTCCGTTTCCTGTCACGTATACCCTCAAGGCAATACAGTAATTAGGCAACTTCTAGGTCAGCGCACTCCAACTTATATCATTGCTTTTTATCAAGCATGGTTATGTCAAGAGCAAACTTATCTGGCAATATGATCATGATGTACCTACTAATGGCTTCTGATACGGTTTAAGCTGAAACGATCCATTCAAACGCTTCAACGCTACCATTGAACTTCCACTATACCTACATTTTCCTATTAATAACCATTTTACCACTCACTCAGTGACATGAGTCTTCTCCAAGCGCCGCTTCAGCTCCAATATATTGGCCTTCCTGGTGTCAAGTTCAGCGCGCACCGCGCTTGCGCGCTCCTCCAAGGCACGTCGCTCATCTTGCGACAGCGTGGTGGCTTCGTCTCGGTTGCAGGGGGCCGGCGACGACGCGTGCGCAGCCAGCCGCGCCGCGCTTAGAGATGCGCTCAGCTGCTTCTTTAGACTAGAGGCAGAAAAGGGAAAAAATTGTTTTAGTTTTTTTCCTTTTTGGACTTGATTAAACCGTGCATGAGATATATTTTATCTGTTGAAACTTCGACTGGCTGCCGCGTGCCTGGATCCTGCTAAGATCGTACCTTTGTATGAGCGTGTCTTTGTCGGAGAGCGCGGCTCGCAGCGCGTCTAGCTCCCTGGTGGCGTCGCGGACACCAGCGCTGCGGCGCCGCGACCCCACGCCCGCCAGCGACACCTCGATACTGGCCATCTGGAACACAGCACTATATTTACATCCATACATATTTCCTTAGCTGACTTCCAAGGTAAAAAAAAATCGCAGGAAAGTTCTCCGAGAAATAACGCTGAGCGGGTCTTCTAAGAGGAAGTATGGTCCTCGTGGCAAACGTGCCCGAAAACGGCGCAGGAAAAAATGCTTCCATGAAATTTTAGACTAACTAACTAGCTTATGGCCACGACTTCGTCGTTGTGGACTACATGAACTTCCAACCCCTATTTTACACCTTTAGGGGTTGAATTTTCAAAAATCCTTTCTTAGCGGATGTCTACCTCATAATAGCTACGAGTATCTGCACAGCAAACAGACCGATCTTGGTTCGGAAAAACGTGTTTAGCGATCCTTTGCCCAATGCGACGGTTACAACATCCAAATTCAAATTCAAATTCAAAATATTTTTATTCAATTAGACTTTTACAAGTTCTTTTGAATCGTCAAAAGCATCTACCACTGGTTCGGAATGCCTTTCCTACCGAGAAGAACCAGCAAGAAACTCGGCGGTTGCTCTTTTCAAAGATTTCATATACAATATTATGTCATGAATAAAAGCAATTGAAGTCCTGCGCATTGCGCGTCCTGTCCTAACTTTGATTCATGGTTTTCATCCTCATTGGTGGGCATTTTCGCGATCTTTTAAATCTCGCTCATGGTCTGACCAATTGTACTGAGGTCAATTCTTGCAACGAATTGCACTCCCTTAACTGGTCAGACCATCTAGTTGGTGAAGTTTTCATTCACTAATGAATAGGTAACTACAAAACCCCTGAACCGAGAATGATAAAAGGGTACAGAGATAAGTAACTTGCATTCTAGATGCGAGAAAATATCAGTCTCACGGGAAACCAGAAAAATGTTGGAAGGACGGACGAATGTCGCGATTAAGAGCCAGTTTGTGACATGCCGAAAGAAAATCCCGGAAGTTAGTTATTTATAGTTAGTGACTAGTTACACAGTTATAAATAACTCGGAATGGACAACGGTACAGGTTATTACGCATTTACGAGTGAGTTAAAAGCCAGTCGTAACTCGCTGCAGGTAACTCGACGTAAGAATACCTACTTAGCGAGTAGTGCCACGGGCAATGTTACGCTACATTCACCACGTGCTTGCAATTTATCGTCCGTGTCCGGCTATAATGACAAGTTTTTTAACTTGCTTATTAATTATTCGAATGATATCGTGAGTAAGCTACAATGATCCGGACAGTCAGGGAAATTGAACAACTGTAGGAACTTTTTTACCACTTGGTCATGTCATCCCTTTCGAATCACAATTAAGCTTTTTACTATGCACGGCGCTTAAATAGCGAACTAAAAATGAGCCATGATTCAAATTAACCTCCTAACTTTGAAGACCATATTACAGGAACCTCAATGACTTTGAAATGGCGTGTTGTAACTCGTATTGGATCTGGGAAGTGGTCGGTGGTTACAGTTTCCTGCGCACGCTCCGCTGCTTGCGACGCGGGCGCAGGTAACCTTGACTTGGCGTACAGTACCTGCCTGTAGACTGTAATCACCTAATTATGTATGTATCATGCCACATAATGTAAACACTGAAAAAAATATGATGAGTAATTTCCTGATCTTTGTCCGTTTTTTAGGACTCATCAGTGACAAATAAATACATTCGGAACCTACCTCCATCACTTTGAAAGTTTAACAGCAATACAGATGAGGTGCAGGTATATAAAAGTAGGGTAAAATTGGGAGTTGTAGCTCACGTCTCTAGATAAAGCGCGGCGCGTCTAGCGGTGTAGCTGCACCGCGCCGCGCATCGTATAGACGTGAGCTACAACTTCCAATTTCACGATCGATGTTAAATATAATCAGTAACAAGAGAATGATCAGGTTGTCACAAACTCCTCGAAGATGATTCAATGGTGATATTATTCTTGGATAGCCTACTTATCGCTATTGACATCTCATTTTAGCATTATTTGGATTTATATAAGTAATCGTTTATTTTAAATCGTTCAACAAATTACTTTTAATGTGTCAATTTCAGATAAATCCTAATGACTCAGCTTTATAAGGTTATTTATGAAAATCAGACGGTTTTAGTTACACATTAATCAGCTGATGGTATCAAGTCAACATACTTATTATTTATTCTTAATACGCGTGCGGAAACTTTAAGACCTTGATAATAAATGTTGGATTTCTTTGAGATCGTTGATATCAGAATACCATCGTATTCCTTATAGTTTAATATATGTACATGATGCAGCCCACACAAATTCCATTTTACAATAACAACGTCAACTAAATCATTAACTTTTAATATCATTTTTATTTGTTTATAATTATGATGATTACTTTGAGTTTTTGAAAAGGAATGACTTTCTTAGACCATGTACATGAATAAACTAAAGTCGTATTAATCAACAACTAATAAAAATATTGACTATACTTTGCTAGTCATACTTATATTACTAATCAACCCTTAACAAAAGGAAAGTAAATAAAAACTACTAGATATATATTTTTTTTTTTAGAAAATTTTATTATCGAGACACCATTTTCTTAAAACAAGCACGTTTTTTAATGCACATATTGAAGGATGGTATAAACAACTAAACACATCACTATTCGTTTCGTATTGTTCATACAAACTTAATAAGCTAGGGCAAGATTTATCTTCCAAATTATAAACACTATCGCAACCAAACATTTTCGATATCCACTGCACTTTTTCTACACCTTTAGCATAAACACGTTTATTATTTAAATAATTATTCATGTTTACATAATCTTTGTAGTTTAAGTATGAAATAAAACCTTCTTTCCAATGTATTCCTCTGTTTTTTTCTATCCAACAAACTTGTTTTCTTTCCGTTTTCGTTAAATTATAAAATGGGTATGGTGGCTTGATTAAATAAGTCTGGATATGGTTATTACACAATATAGCTATTTCTTTTACTATAAACTCATTGGAATCCGTCTTGAATCCTTGTACATCAATGATGACACTCATGACAACTTGCGAACAATATTACTTAACAGAGCTCTCTCCGTCACTTACTCCATACAATCGTAGTTCCCATTTCATTTGAATATTAAGCAACCAAAATCCATGAAATTTTGCAGACATAGTCTAGAAACTAATATCTGTGTCTGTGGTGTTTTAGATTTTTCTAAAAATATGTAGTTTTAAAATTACAGGGGCTCAAAGATTTGTATTTTTCTTTAAAAAAAGGCCCAACTTTGTGCTCGTTTTTCTAGACAACGAAGCAATTTAATGAAATTTGGAAAAACCACAGACCTAGAAAATTTAATGAATATTATGTAGTAAAAAAATTATCGTTATATATTTTATATTGTTATAATTATGTGGGAACTACGAAAACCAGAAATTACACCCAGAAATCTTGAAAATTTCGTGCTGTCTCGATTTGTGCAAGCGGGGTGGTGAAGTGCGGGGGACGACACGTGAAACTGACAGAAACGGACAGTCTAAACACACGGGCCACATTTAGACTGCACCCGACTCCAAACTTGTCGATAGGTCTAACTAAATACATTTCAACTTGCGTTAGACGTATGCGTTACCTACTCAGACGTTGCCTGTAGATAAAAATATGTCTCATGTTTGCTGGCAATAGCGCATGCATCAAACCCTGCAAGTTGCAACTCTCTTGCAACCTATTCCTCACGCAATACGCACAGCTTTAATATTATAATTTTTGACAATGTATACTATATGTAATGCCATATCACAGGTCACTCTCTGATTTATTGCTAACAATTTACTTCCAAATGCAAAGAAATCTAAGTGTGTTGAATTCACACTGCCCAATACCAGGACCTTAAATGACATAAATTCATTGATAAATAATCATATGTTGAAAATAAAGGAGAACCCCGTGTTTCTCGGTATAATGTTAGATGCAAAGCTTCTATGGAACACCCACATATCAACACTTGATGGTAAACTCAGCTCTGCTGCTTACACTGTTAGAAAAATTCGACAGGTACTGACGTGGAAACTGCAAAAATTGTATATTTTGCCTATTTTCACTGTATTATGTCTTACGGACTCTTGCTATGAGATAAAGCGGTAGATATTGAGAAAAAAATGTATTACAGAAAAGGACAGGACGTGCAATTTATAATTTAAAACCGCGCGCTGCCATACAATAAAAATATAAGGAAATAAGTACCTTATCTATTATCTTATAGTAGCTTCTAAATATATTTACAACTAGCTAATGCCCGCAGCTTCGCTCGCGTGGATTTAGGTTTTTAAAAATCCCGATCCTTTCATTTCCCAGAACAAAAGTTGCCTCTCCGTAATAGCCCGTCTCCGGGATGCAACTTGTTTCTGTATCACGTAAGAATATTTAAACGGATTATCCTTTTCAAATCCCGAGGGATCACCAGGATTTAGGAATGCAATTTCTTACAGCATCAGGGTTGAGGTCAACGACAAAGTGTTTACTTGGTATAGATACCTTCAATATCAATTAATAATCGACACTTTTTAAATCCCATTAGATTTAGTAGTCAGGTCCCCTGCAACATCAGGATTGAGGAGTTGGAATCCAAATTTTTTATTGAACAATGTCGCAAACTTTCTTTATCGATTAAAAAAACTACCCAAAATTACGCAGTTAGGTTACCTGCCAAATTTCATGGTTTTGAGTCAACGGGAAGTACCCTAGAGGTTTTCTTGACACACACGACAGACAGAGAGATAGACAACAAAGTGATCCTATAAGAGTTCCGTTTTTCAGTTTGAGGTACGAAACCCTAGAAAACGTAGGAACGGCATTCCGAACCAGTGGTAAATTTTTCTGACCATCCAAAAACACTTTGAAGTTTACCTAAAAGTTTACAGGAATAAAAATTTATCATTGTATTCCATTCCATTTCATTCTATTCCATTCTGTTCAAAGATAAATAGATAATAAAAATATTTGTCACCGAAACAATAATTTACGATACATCGACCAATATCAATTTTACTGATGACAATCTGACTATTACCAAAGTGAACGACTACTATAATATCTATTATATACGACTAACATAATATGTATTATAAATTGTGTGCCGTTTGCATTCTCACTAGGTTCTCATTAAGTTTGTTTTATTTGGTTAAACTTTCTGGCATTTATATTGTTATGACGTTTAATTGGCAAACAGTCTGTTTATTGGCTGAAACTCAAAAATTCAGCCAATCACAACAAAGAAAATATTGTAATAATGATTGATGCAGCTTTCTGTAATTGAAAACAAAATATTTGACATTAACTTGAATGTGACAGTGTTTTCCGAATAGGGTTGCCAGAGGCCCCGTATTTTACTGGTTACCCCGTATGTCAGGATAGAGAAACCGGTAATTATGAAAATAAAATACGGGGCAAATAAAACTAAATATTTTTAGGGTTCCGTAACTCAAAAGCAAAAAGAACTCTTATAGGATCACTTCGTTGTCTATCAGTCTGTCTGTCTTTCCGTCTGTCCGTCTGTCCATCTGTCCTTCTATCCGTCTGTCATGTGTTCATGAACAAATATTAGTATTTTCAATTTTCAAAGTAAGATAACTACATATATCAAGTGGGTTATCATATGAAAGGGCTTTACCTGTTCATTCTAAAACAGATTTTTATTTATTTTTATGCATATTTTTTTTAATGCATAACAGTTTTTGATTTCTCGTGTAAAATGTCGAAAAAAATACCCGAATCGGAACCCTCGGTGCGTGAGTCTGACTCGCACTTGGCTGGCGAAACCGAACACTGACGTTATGTCCAGTAGAAAGAATATTTTCCTTTTGCGGCAATGCGTAGCCGAAACCCACTCGATATTGATCATGGTCGTAGCCAAGGCGGCGGGGCTTGGTTTGAGGATGTTAGCCTTTTTTTATACAAGTTAGCCCGTGACTTTAATCTTTTCTAGTGGTAAGTGATGATGCAGTCTAATTTCTTGGCCGTTAGGGCCATACTAACCATATAACTAGCCATGACCGAAGCCTCCCACCAGACCAGAAATTTAGAAATGGCGACTGCGCCTGGGAAGCCGTCAAAAACCTAAGCCTAAAATAATACTTACACTATTTCTTGCATTTGCTTACCAATTTTTTTTTGGAAATATATCAAACATTTCGCGCTCACTTCACTCGCGCTTTGAATTTGTATTACTTGGTGTAAGCCCCGCAATTTCGTTTGCATGAATTTAGAGTTTTAAAAATTCCGTGGGGGATTTTCCGGGCTAAAAAGTTTATGTCTGGGATGCAAGTTACCTCTGAAAAGTAAGTACCAAAATTTTGGTAAAGAAGATGGGCCGTGAAAGGGTAACAAATAGATAGGCAAATAGATATACTGTCGTATTTGTAATATTAGTATGGATAGGGAGCTTTAAAAATAAAATCTTGCTATGGCTAAACTCGTTTCCCTTTCACTTTAATTCTTTCTGTAATTGAACCAAAAACACTTACGCTCACTGCGCTCGCGCTTTTTTATTGTTGTATTTTATCTCACTGTCAAATTGAAAGGCGAAATTCCACTAACCAGGTAATTAGCCCATAAAGTTGAGCGAATGTTATTTTCCTCATGACAGGATTCAGTTCCGGCCCTGATAAAACCTCTCCCCAAATCGATTCCTGGCTACGGCCATAGTATTGATACTGTGAAGGTGGAATTACAAGTTAAATGTAAATTTAAGTTAAAATGCAAAGATTGTATGCATGAAATGTATAACATTTTGCTTTACAAAACTAGAGTTTTTAAAAGCTATTTAAATAAATAAATCTTTTATTTAAAATCACATTGCAAACACAGTTCACCAATCAAGACACGGCAACATACAGAGAAAAAATACAAAACTTACAAATAAACTGAAATATCTAAATAGGCTTTCCATGCATTTCAGAGAGAACCACCGCCTATTTCTTCAAATACTTCAAATTTTTAAATTTCTTCAAATCTAAACCCCGTATTTTTGATGGTGGTAGCCTGTAAATCAAAAAGAGGCAGGTGGCAACCCTACTTGCCACATGACATTACAGAATGAAAAATTGTTTTCATTACTCGGTAAGCCTACTGCCATAGTTTCACAGAAAGTGTGACGGTAGTTGTGACCTCTGATTGGTCGACTCTCTTTCACTATTTGCTAAAATTGATGATTGCAACAACAATTTTTTCTTTTTTGTAATCAAAAACAGAACACGGACGTCATACAGGTTGACTAATTGCAATCATTTCTGACCGGCTAACATTGTTCCGCTAGTGGCTCAAACTCACTGTCGCAGCAAGAACATGGTAAATTCAGCCAATCACAGCAATTAGAATTGGTTATCACAAATGCACCGATCTAGGAACCGAGAATACACGAACCAGGGCAGATAGAGATGAGAACAATAATATCATACGTAGGAAATCGACGGGGGATCGTTGACAATGATCCTCTTAAGGGTTTATATTCAAAGAGGCGATCGTTTATTATAAGACAATATGCTGATGTTTTATCCGGGATATCTTGCGAACTTTCAATTTCCAAACGTACGTCTACAGGTCCTGTCTTTAAATTCTCGTTTTGTCTTGAACAGTCAATTACAAACAGTGGTGCCTTTTCTTTAAATGTGATCAGATCAAACAACGGGTCAACAGGAAGATTATAATAAGACTGACGAAATTGAGTGTACATTTCGTATAATATACTGTATTTATTTTCATCAAATTTCAAATTAAGTGAATCGTATGGGTAATACTGTGAATTTAAAAACAGTGTTACATTTGTTAATTTGCAATGATCAAATATAGAACTATCATTAGTCTTACTGTTTTTCCTATTAGTTTGTAGACCAAAAATAACATATCGAGGCTTTTCAAGTTGAGAAGTAGTTTTAATTGACCACGAATGTTTTGTAGTTTTAGGAAGTAAAGGATATTCATATAAATCCCAATTTCTGAATGCTATTTGAATAGGTTTGTCTTTTTCTAAATACTTAAGTAGTGAGAGTCTTTCACGATCCGAAACTTTTATATGCGGCACACGCCACTGAATTGTTCGTACTTCTATATCTATATTATCATCCTTGTGAATTGTTACACTATTTAAATTACTATTACTTCTATTCAGAATAAGTTCATGTTTACAGTTTATAATAATTTTATTATAATCCTCAGCAAATCCCATTATTTTATTCAATGGTATAACAGCATTAAAATATCCCTCTGTCATTTTAAAACCATCCATTTGCCAACCCCACAATGCTGCGACTTTGCTATCCCCCTCATTCATCGATATGTATGATTTTAATGTTGTGGTTATTCCAGGGTTTCTTACGCGATCTATTTCAATACCGTTCATTTCATACCTTATGTCTTGAAATAGAAACATAACAGGGTTATTAGTAAAATTTACAGGTTTCTTTATTTCTTTCCCCGATTGATCTTTTCCAGTCACTGTGGCAAAGCCTTCAACATAAATTGAACTATTACATGGTAATATGTATATGTCTTGCTGATGTATTGGAATGCGAATTTCATCATTTTCTTTAAAGCTGTTATTGTATGGATTGTACGTGTGGATCTCATAACTTTCGATAGAATTATCGAATACTGGGGTGTTATTAATATTTAGAATATTCATACTTTGAATCCGAGTGATCGGAGAAAATCTTTGTTTCTTTTTGTTACAATATTACGATTTGCTTTAATACGTGTACGCGCTTTAGTAGCAGGCAAATGATTGATTCTTTTCACCTCATATCCAAGTGTTTTATTAAACACTATCATTTTGCTCTACGTAAATGAAGTCTCAGTTGGATATTTTCTTCTCTAAAATCAATATTGTTACCGTTTTCGTCAATGATTTTAACAGTTATGGATGATATATTACTCTTATTAACAGGAAGATAAATAATATTTTTTGGAATTTCTATATATCGATATCCTGGAGGAACGTTAGGAATAAATTCATGAATAATATGTGATGCAAACCCATTATTAAATGATCCGAATATAAGATCACATTCGATCCTGATGACAGACAAGGGAAGAATGTTAACTGGATTAACAGACTCATGCCATTTATTTGCTTCAAGTTTTACATTTGGGAAACCAAGTAAGCGTCCTAAACTGTTTTCTACGTCAAAATGTACAGTTTTGGAACAAAAAAGCGAGCATGTTAAAGTATTATTATTTGGTTTTATTTCAATTTCACAGTTGTCTAACTTACTCGCAAGATATTCTCTTATGTCATATAAATCATAAGTACCATATGGAATTTTTAAATATTTACATTCATCACCATATGCAAATATGTTATTGCTATGATTTATGTTTGGTATTGAGTTCAGAGCAGAAAAATATAATAAACCGCATTCATATTCACCATCGAGAATAAGAGGAGGTTGAAAAAATGATTCCAACACAGATTTGTGCCCGGTAATAGTGATTGTTACAGACATGATCGTAAACTAAATATTTACTGATTTCACTGAACTATTTATACATTTTATTTTGTGTATTCCAAAAACTTCTTAAAAACTTTATACATAGATGACCGCAGTTATAAGGATGACTACCTTGAAAATTTTTGTAATTATAACTCATACCAGTTCCTAAATATTGAATTAACTCTTTAGGTGGTTTTAAATTTCCATAGCTGTCAAAGTATTGAATTTCATTATTTACTTTTGCATAGGCTACCCAATGAGAGCCAGGATTATTGGAGCTATCCAAATTAACTATACCACATTCTTTTCGAAAAGGATGTTTTGGCATCTCATCTCTCATAAACACCCCTCGAAAGTAAGGAATGTCTTGCGAATGGTTGATGATGTCGATATTGGTGAGCGCTCGTTTGGGTAGCCTTTCTCTTAGTTTTTTTCATTTGAAATGTAAATTCCTAAACTACCTCTATGCGGTTTGATATGTAAACCTTTGCCTATATGGAGGGTTTCCATTTTTTCATGATGCCTCTTTAATTCTGTAAAACGTTTTTTAGCGTCTTTCAAATCATTTATAACTTTAGCGATTCCTGCAGCACCACCAGCTAAGCTACCCGCAGCAGATAATCCGGCAAAAATAGGTATCAAAGGAAGTACTCCACCAGTTTTTGGAATTGGTATAATTCGAGGAAGTTTTATTGACGAGTCTTTAGTCAATTCTTTAGCCGCTGCTATGGCTAATTCTATAGCCATTTTCTTACATTTGGGTTTCATTTTTTGCACATGCTTTTTTGCATGAGCAACAACATGTTTAAAGTGTTTTTTCAAACCAGTGCCTGAAGCGGATTTTTTTGGCGACACTGTTTTAGAATTGTTGGCTTTACTAGTCAGTCCCGACCCGGTATACAATTTAGCTATCATAGCTTTATTAACTAAATTTGCTGCTATCTTTTCTCCCAAAGTTGCATCAGATGCTAAAGCACGTTGCTTAGCCCTTTTCATCAATATTTTATCAGCCTTATGACGATCACTTAATGAAGTTGACAAGTCGTATGCAATATCGTGTTGTTTACAATATTCATCCAATTTATTTACACCTTGATCTCCCCGTGCAAGCCTTTTATACAATTTTGTACCAGCACCACAGTAATTATATCCAGGTAGATGAAGTTCAAATGGTAAATGATTTATAAACCAATTGAGAATACTGCTCTCTTTCATTACTTTTATTACAATGAATGTAAAATAACTATACTATCACTTAAATAACAATAAATAAATTGGGAACTGGTTAGTTATAAAATATTCGTTCTATCTATCCAACTATTTTCACTCGATGGAAATCCTAACCACTTTACAAATATCTTGTTTCCTTTTCTTTTTAAAACTTTTTCAATAAGATAGACATTAGGATTTTCTGTTTTTTGAAGTTCTTCTGCATAAAATGAGCCCAAAATTGGCTGATGTTTAGCATCTTCTATAAGGTAAGTAACAGGATTCGTTTTCTGTACTTTTTTAATACGGAATATTTCGGTGGACCAATTAGGAGTGTAACCTTTTTCAAAAACACCTTTATACTTACTAATCCGCACAAAATCTCCAACTTTTAAATTTCTCTTCTTAAGGATTTTTAACTGTTTTCCTACATTAAATCTTTGAAGTATAAGTTTCTTATTATTTTCATTAACTGCGTTAGGGGATAAACCGATCGTTCTATGTTTAGAGGTGTTATAATTTTCAACTATTTCTTCTAGCACGCCTTTAGTCCAAGTGTAGTTTCCTTGGAAACTGAATTGTTTATACATTTTATTTTTTAAAGTTCTTATAAGTCTTTCAACTATAGAAGCTTTTTTAGTGGAATATGTAGAATAATGATTGATGTTAAACTTTTTGACTATCTTTTTAAAATTTTCGTTGTAAAACTCAGTTCCAAAATCTGTTTGAAGGTTTTTTGGAATACGTCCTTTCTTTAATATAGATTCAAACGCTTTAGAGACCTGATCTTTATTTTTAAACTTTAGTGGAAATGCCCAAGCATATTTTGAGAATGTATCAATTACAACTAAAATATATTTATAACCTGAATTTTGTTTCGAAAGAGATTTCATATCAATCAAGTCAGCTTGCCATAAATCGTCTATATCTCTCATGACAACATGTCGACGAGGGAAGTTTACTCTTGCATTTTTATGTATTTCATTTACGACGCTGTTTTTGCTCATGTTTTACTTTACTAGCCTCGGTGATTTCGATCAAATTACTTACTTTAATATTTATTTCTGTAATAAACTGATTAATTGATGATATTTTTTTTGAAAGATTCTCTGCCAAAACATCAACGTATTCTTTTGTAACACAATCGTTAGAATCTACCGGCTGCGCAAGATTTTTTACTCTTTTATGCTGAGCATCCAAATTATTGTTTGTACACTTCAAAGCGCATTCTAATAACACTCCTTTCATTCTTCGCATCTTATTAACATGATGTCCAAACTTATCAACTTTCATGTTCAACCTGCTTATCAATACTGAACACGCTCCATAAATGTGCTTTCTTTTATTCTTTTATTATACCCGCTTCTTTTAACTCTTCAATAATCGAAAGAATTTCATTATCATGATTAGTGTTGCCAGCGTCTCTGGACGCAATAATCAATCTTAATCTTTCAATTAACTCATTAGGATCATCCCAATAGATGAGATCAGTATCAGTTTTGTATTTCTTTAAAACTGGTAGCCTACCACCGTACTTTAATTTGTTTGTTTCACACATATCCTTTTCATAAAATAATGGTTTGATGATTTGAGAATATTTTTTTCCTTTGTCACCTTTAATTTGATTAGCAGGATTGTAATCCCTTTTATGAGCACTAGTACTAATTAAGATATCTTTATATGTGATTTTATCACTTTCAGTTACTTTATTCAAGTTTGGTTTATTTCTTAATAAAAGTTCTATTAAACCAGCAGTTAGTTCATAACTTTTATTATCAATAGTAATAAAAGTTAATTTGTTTGAAGACATATCATCTACAGTTGAAAATTTGACGGGGGTATTTCCTATCATCAATTTTTTGTTAATGCGACGTATACCAAATGGTATAGATACATTGCTTTGCTCGCCAAACAGATCATTGTCTGCCAGTGTTTCGGAAATGTTGACTTCATCATTTAGAAATTCCAAAGGTTCAGACATTTCCTCTTGTTTTTTCGGATTTTCTTCAAAGTTATTATCGTTGTGAGTAATTTCAATATCACCATCTTGTTTTGAGTTTATATTTGGAATTTCAGGCGATTGATTATTTTCAACACTTGCGTTGTTACAATTAGTTTCGTGATAAGATTTGTTTGTAGCATATTTATTTAGTGTAACAATTGCTTTCAAAGGATCAGACAGTGGTTTAAATATTTTTTTCCGCCTCAGTTCTAACTCTTCATCTTCATCACGTAATCTTTTTACTTTACTTTTAATAGCCTTTACTGATTTAATTAACTCTTTTTTCAAACTTGTTTCCATTTCTTTTTTTAATTATTTTACACAACCATTGAACTATGTAGTAAAAATTAAAATGAAACTAATTTTAAATTACAATCTGTTTAAATAATTTCATTCAAAATTTTACAAAAACGTCGAAAGATTTTCTATATCTACCGTTATTTAATTCACAATCTTTGTTAATTATTAAACATGTGTATGGATCTTTCCATATATCTGAACATAATTTTTTGAAGTCTGACCAAGTCATGTCAGAATTGACATGTTCGTTATAGATGTGTTTCAAATTTATATCATCTTGTTTAAAAATTATTAAAAAATTTACGTTATCTCGAATTAATTGTTTTGGTATCTTAGAATATGTTTGAGTCAAATAAAAACAGTCGATGTTCTTATGTCTACCCATTGAAAAATAATCTCGGATATTTACTTGGTTCTCGCAAGTAACATCATCAAAAATAAATACAGAATTTTTCAAGGCTTCAGTAGGAGGAATAACCTCTTTATCATCTTTGAAGGTAAAGAGCTTAACAGCTGGAACCATGCTTAAAACTTTATTCAAAAAACAATATTTTGGTTGAAATGTTGTTTTAGAATATAGGTAAACATTTTGAAACTTGAGACCATTTTGATGTAGTAATAAGCTTAACATTGTGTTTGTTTTGCCGCAATTTGATGGTCCACATATTATACAGCGAATCGTATCGGGCAATAGCAAACTATGCCTTTTTTGGATTGATGACGCTTCTATATTTAAATTGTTAATTTCCAATGTTACTGGTTGTTTGATCAACTTCATTGTGTTTTCTGTTAAAAAAGATAAAATCCTGTTATAAAGTCTTCACATTATATTCTATATAATTTTATAACTAAAATGTAACATAATGTTAATAACCAATTTAAAGAAATGACACCATACACGTGTAAACTCGGAATGCGTTGCTGTGTCACTAAAGATTTGTTTTCACTTTGCTCAAATTACCCATTTGAGAATACAAGATTATATAAGATTTTACTATCGATGCATGTTCATTCCTGTTACAGCTCTCGGGAAAAACTTGGAATGTGATGCTGTGTCACTAAAGCATTATGTTTTCGTTTTGCTCAAATTACATCGTTTTAGATCGCAAGACAGTATTAGATTAATTATTATTTATTAAAGCTTCATTCCTGCTACAGCTCCCGAAGAAAACAGTAGCCGCGCTCATAATTTTATCATAATAAATATCGAGTATTTTACTTGGTAAGTTATTATAATTATTTTATAACAATGTGCTGACTTTTAATAAAGCATGTATTTTTTTTACCGTTATTTATTAATTATTTTTCTTTTTGTTTCAGAATTATGTCGACTCCTATCTTACCCAACGAAAATCTAACAAATCCTTTTTACTACGCACAAGATGTAAACGGGTTCGCGGAAACTGAATTTCAGAGACTTTGCGAGGATTTAGCTCAAAAACAAGCAGCAGAACCAGTTCAAGCATCTAGTAAGGAGATGAAAAAAAAGAAAAAATGCAGTTTATCACTATTGAAGCCTGTTTCACCCCCGACTTCTACATCAACATCCTATGTTATTCGCAAAGCAACTGGAAGACGGCTTCATTTAATAAAAATAAATATTTATGGATTAAATGGAGGAGAACAAGATGAAAATATAAATGGTGATACTCCTAGTGTTAGTGCACAGTATGTAGTCAAGGATAATTACGATGAAGTTATGGATGCTACAGAAAATTTGATAGGTAAAATAATGTCAAAAATTACTCACTCCATATAAATGTGAACTATTGTTGAAATGTAATTTGCTTATTTTTAAATATCATCATATTTTTTGTTTATAAAAATAGTGTTTTTTAGAGTAAGGAGCTGTAGCATGAATTCATTATTTATGAAATAAACGTAGTTAAAAGAATAAAATTGTTTTTTTAAATTTTAAACTATTAATTGAAAACATTATGATTGTACTAAGTACCTAATAATATTAACGTATTCCATGTAAATATTAGGTAGTACAATCAAGTTTTTTCAAATATTTCAAGGGTTCGATTCCCTTCAATGTAAAGGTTTTTTTTAATTTTGCTTAATGTTTGCTTACTGCATTTTCATTTCTTGACCAAGGTGATAAGGATATAATGTTGAAATTGAAGGTCTATATAAACAAACGTAAAGGTCAGTAAGCAAACATTATCACCTGCTATGATATCACTATAACTCAAGTTATTGATCTCGATAAATATAAAAATAAAAAACTAAAAGGTAAAATAATAAAATGACAGTGATGATGAGTAGTAAATATTTATTTCAATATTTGCATGCATACATGAACAATCAAAATTGCACAGTAATGAATAACATAAAATCTTGTACAAATTAACAACTAAAAAATTGTACTGTAGTGCCCCCACGGCAACGTTTTAAATTGCTTCTTTAAAATTTGTCTTTTATCATCTTCACTATTTAAAACTAACTTATTAATTTTTTGGGTATATACATTATGATTTTTAGATCTAATAACACACATATTCTTTCTGACTGATTGATTGTAGTATAACACATTTTTGTATTTATCTATATCCAACCTTTTGGTAACAGATGTTGTCACTCCTTTTGCCTTTTTAATAGACATTTTTTGTGATTCAATACAATACAATTTTGCTCGTAAGCCAACAAATTCAACAATAACATCTCCACCCATCTCATCTTTAAAAAACCCCGGAATTTTCATATTTGCTTGAGGGATATTGTAAACATTTTTATCGCTAAAATTGCTGGTATCGAAAAACTTAATATTCTTTTTCATGTCTGAATAAAAATCATCAGTATATATGCGATATAGTAAGCTATCAGTATCAGTATAACAAAGTTCAATATTTTCTTTATATAATGGTTTCATTATAGAATAGTGAAAGTTATATAAATGTGTTTTAGCTAACTCTAAAACAGTAAACCCCACATAAATTGGTCTATCCAAAATTAATTTCGTTTGTTCTAATTGGATTGCAACCAAATTATCTGTAAATATCGACAAACATTTAAAGTTAGGCGCACTTACATACTTTTCTGCTCCAATAATCCTGTTTGTCTTATTATTCTTATCTGTCCATGTATTAACAAGTTTTACATTTACTTGTTTTCTTTTATTTTCTATGGTTTTACCAAAAATAGCATTATTTTGTTTTTTGAAAAAGTCTTTTTCAAATTCAGACTCTGCTTTTTGCCTCAAAGAGGTATTCAATTCAATATATGGTTTCAAAAATTCTTTTTGTTCAAATGATAGAATTCTATGAATTTTTAACAATTTTAGACCGTTTTTAAGACATTCTTTTAAATGGATGTAGTGAATAACATAGGAACATTTGTCGTATAAATTTGCAATAAGCTTGGCATTTCTATGACCAAAAGGTGTGAATTTTTCAGCAGCAAATGGTAAATCTGAGTGAGCGTCATGTATTTCAGATGGATAACTAAGATCTACTTCAAGTATATAACCAATGTTACTATCAACAGTAATAGAATCAATTTCAAAAGTCTCAATTTGGTCTTTGTTCAAAAATTTAAAATTACTTGTAGGAAGTTTCATCATCATTGCATAACCATACAGGTTTACACAGTCTAAATATACCAAAAAGCTACTTGATTTGTTGATATCATAGTCAGACATATATTTATTGTTAGCTTTAGCATACCTTAAAGAACACTGAGCTAGACCACCTCGTATACCTTTTTCAATCATTTGATACATCTCCACATCAGTTATAAGGTCTAATTTTACATTGGTATGCAAAAGCATTGCATCCCAACTTAAAGAAGGTGAAGAAACATAATAGCACGGATCTAAGCAATAGGTTGCTAAGCTAATTTTTCTGAATTTTTCAAAACTATCTGCTAGTAATAGAACATCACATTTTAAATATAAATCTGTATATTCGCCTAAATTTTTTATTTTAAAAGTTTTCCAAACTTTCAATGCATGTTTATAATCTTCTTCCGAAATAAGTTCTGAAGTAAGTTTATTAAAAAAATGTTTTCGTTTTGGTAACTCAGTTTCATCGTAACGTTTTAAAGAGTCTATATAATCATAGCAGTACACACCCTTTCTGCAAATCAAATCAAATAAATACTGATCACTGTAATACCTACGCAAGTTTACGAAGTCATCTTGATGTAAAGATCTAGCTAATTTATCTAAGCTACAACTGAGAAAATTAAAAGAATCGATGAATTTCAGCTGAGCAGCAGTTTTTGAATCAATTGATATAAATTTTGTGAAAGATATGTATTTTTCTTTATTTTTTGGAATAATATTTATACGACCATTAATACTCGCTAACTCTTTAATAAAAAGATGGCAATCGTAATTACTTAAATTATGAAATATAATAGGTATAAAAGGACATTTCTTTGCACTCAAGTTGCAAATGTTGTGAGCCGCGCCTCTATATTCCCCTGTAAAATGATCGTGATCTGCTACAATTTTATCTGTGGATGTAAATTTTTGTTTACATATACAGCAAACTTTTGCATTATGAAAACATTTCTTTTCAGTTTCAGTAAGTAGTTTCATGGGATTATTTTCTAACAAAATTGCATGTAATCGTTTGACATCATTTGAAATTGTTTCTACAAATTTTTGAGCACAGTTAGCTCCTATGTATGAAACCAGTTCATTAAGTTCAGGTTTAGATTCACAACAAATATAGTACGCGAAAGATGTGGCTTCATGAACCTGTATGGTTTCAGTATGCCCAGATTTACTTTTATCAGAATATTCTCTTAATAAACTTTCAAAATCACCATAAATCACAATTGGTATTCTTTGAGTTCTTTCATAATTATCAAAATATAATTTACTATTTTTCTCTGGAAGAACAGTTTTAATTCTAGCACAATTATGTTTGCATAATTTTTCTTCTGAATTGAAATAAATGAAGCACTCCTCACATAAAAAAATTTTAGACTTATTTTTAGTAAGTTGACTATGAACCAACCGTTCAAAGTTTCTTATCAAACAAAAATGTCTTTTATTGTTTTTAGTAATGTAAAGCAAATTAACATGAACAAGTTTACGCTTGCTGGTTTTGTACAGAGGTCCGTTAATATCACCATTTTTTTCTAAACTGTATATATTAACACTTATGTCAGAATTATTTTTTTCAAATAATGTGATATCCTCAAAAGATGGTGGAAACGACATACCATCTGTTTTTAAAACTTTTGAATAATGAGGATATGAAGATACTCTATTACAGTTTTTATCGGTGGGATACATATGTGCTAATATACTCCACAGAAAACACTTATCATCACTATTTTTAATATTTACACAAGATCTAGTTTTCAGAATTTTTATTGGTAGTGGAATATAGGAGCCTGTCCTTAAAGGATTATATTTATTAATGTTTACTTCTAAATTATTCAAAGAGTCAAAAGACCAGCCTGATTCTGAATGTTCAAACTCTGATAATTTGTTAAGCAGGCTTTTTACACACTCTAAATATATATTTTTTATGTTTGTGGATTGAAAAATTTGTACATATTTAGTATTAAACGACTTCAAAGATTTTTCATTATTTTTTGGCAAAGTAAAAGTCGCAAATAGTTCAAAATTTATTTTAAGAGCATTATGTTTCTCAAGACTTCTTTTTACTAAATTACATATCGTATTTACAACTTCAGATAAAAATTGCTCAGGTAACAAAAATTTTTTTGATGGACATACACGATAGCTTAGTATTCTGTTCTTAAAAGCAGTTCCAATTATTTGAACATTATCGAATTCTGTGCGAAGTAAACAATTAGACTTATGTATATAACTTTTCTTATGTGAAAAGTATTTTGGCACTGTTATATTACAAATATCACAAAAAGTCATTATGAGATTATACTAAGTAAGAGTACTTATTATTTGAAGTTAGTAAAATGCAGTTAAAATTTTCATGCTGGGTATAGTGTAGGTTTAACCCCTTTAAAATCTTCCTTAGCAGCAGCGATCAAGCGATTCGTTGCCTGCCAAATTTCTGAGTTGGTATCCATACATGACTTATAAGTAAAAAGGGCGTGACGCCATCGATTACCCGGGCTTATCTTTGATGCTTCAGCAGCGTTATAGATGCGGAGTTCTAAGTAATAATCGCCTTCCGTTATTAATTTCTCTGGTTTTCGCTGGGTAGAATACCCTGATGCTATTTTTTTGGTGATAAAATTTTTAAGTGGTTCAAGCTTTTGCACCACTTCTTCTTCGTACTGAAAAGACAAAAATAATATTTTTAGTTATTAAAAAATATTAACTCAGTTAATAAAATGTTTATTAATAAATAGGTTTCCATCAATAAATTCAACAACCCAGAGTTGAGTTGCGAAACCTCCCCTAAAGCTAACAATTTATTTGATCCAGCTCAAGAATCGAACTTGAGACCTTAGGCTCCATATTCAAACGTGCTAAGCTAATATTAACTAATAATTAAATAATTAAATATAATGATGTAAAAAAACCATTAATATCTTCTTAAAGGGTTTAGTTGATGCTTATATTCAGTCAGAATTCTAATATTTCTTGAAAACAATTGTAATAATATTATATTTACAGTAAAAATAAAGTGTAATAACTCACCTCAGACTCCCATGAAGGACGTGCAGCCTTGACAGGCTTTTTTTGAAGCGCTTTCTTACGCTTTACAGGTGGTTCCGGTTCAGATTCTGAATCTGACTGCCGCTTTTTCGATTTCTTCAATTTATTGAGTGATTTACTCTTTGAAGTTGAATTTGAAGTTATAGGTAATTCGTCATCCGAATTAAAAGGATTATTACTAAAGTTCGAAGCCCTGTTATAGAAAAAACATTTTTTTAATGTTGTCACATCATACTATTAACTAGTTCTGAAACAATTAAAGATTTTTTGGTGAAATGAAATTTAAACATGTATGTACTTAATGTAACTTTTTAAAATACTATTAGGTAAGAAGTTAATATTAAAAAAAATATTATTTCTCTGTAGATGCAACAACTCTTTCATTAAAATATGTAAAAAATAAAAAAATAAAAAAATACATACATACTGAAGCTAAACAACTGCTTTTTGAGTTTAAAAAATGATTTTTTAAGTGAATTAAGTAAACGTTTGCTCGTTGAAGTGCTCACAAAAGAAATGCGTAGTGAAAACAGTGCTTACAGAATTTAGGTTCTTCTAATAGTCAATCAATAAAGTCAAAAGTTCATAGTATTTGCATAGAATAATGACTCTTAAACATAAAAGTAATTAGAATGACATTCAAAGATCTCATTATTACACACATACATAAGATGCCGCATGCATGTTTAGGATTCCCTATTAGGAAGCAAACTGCAAATATGCAATCCTGCAATACGAGTCATTAGACACCGAAAAAGAATCACTTTTAGTTAACACATGATGTATCCCGACTATACCTACTTTGATATTATTTTTTAACACTCATGGCGTCTGTTCTGTATTTCTACATTAGATAAGTATGCATATTATGCACTATGTAGGTAATGTTTACAGCAATTGAAATAGTGTAATGCCAAAATACAATATAATATTTCATTAGTTACTTACCAAAAGAGGATCGATTAATAATAATTTTATAAAAATTATCGCCCATTTAGAGAATAAAAAGTACTTATACTTACTTATATGAAATATGATTTTATCGGCAAAAATAGTTAGGTAGAAAAGTGTTAATGTAAGTATTTTATGGAATAGTAGGTCTATCAACCGAACTCGATCTACTCTATGAGTCATGATAGCATAGTGATTAAGACGTCCGCTGCCTCCGGTTATAAGTCGGGCAGGGGTTCGATCCCGGGCATGCACCTCTGACTCGGACACTTGCTTTAGTGGGATACCATAACACTAGAATGAATGAATGAATTGGATGAACCTTAATACTACAACACTTGAATTTTAACCTTCTATTATAAGAGTGTGGTTAGTAATTATTATTGATACTTATATACCGACATACTTACCTGTTCCGGCATAGCATGCTTTCCATCCTAACTGACACACCACTTACCATGTTTTGAATACTTGAATAAATGAATGAATGAATGATTGAACGATCGTCTTTGAACCATTATACCGCAACACTTGAATTTTCGATAAGGGAGTGTGGTTACTAATTATACTTATATTAATAAACTGACAAACGTACCTGTTCCGGTTTAGTATGCTTCCATCTTAAACTGACACACCACTTACCATGAGTTGAATACTTGAATAAATGAATGAATGAATGATTGAATGATTGATCGATTGTCTTTGAACCTTTATACCGCAACACTTGAATGTTCGGTAAGGGAGTGTGGTCACTAATTATACTTATATGAATAAACTGACAAACGTACCTGTTCTGGTTTAGTATGCTTCCATCTTAAACTGACACACCACTTACCATGAGTTGAATACTTGAATAAATGAATAAATGAATGATTGAATAATTGAACGATCGTGTTTGAACCTTTATACCGCAACACTTGAATTTTTACTTTACGATAAAGGAGTGTGGTTACTAATTACTTATATTAATAAACTGACATACCTGTTCCGCTTTAACTTGCTCCCATCATAAACTGAACCTCCGCTTAACATAAATTTGAGATGAGTGCTACATTAATTGCATTAGGTAGGTTCTTGAGGGTTCCAGTACAAAATATAAATTATTCTAAATAATCTAATCGATGCTTAAGAATAGAATTTGTATAAAATATTCCAACTCAGTATCGTAAGTAGTTACATCAGTTGAGAATGTGCTAAATCAACCATTGAATCATCTTTCTACATGAGTTAGTAACAATAACCTGATCATTCTCTTGTAACTGATATCTATTGTGAAAATATTGTGTGTTCTAGCTTAAGTCTTATAGATCCGGCGCGCGCTGGCGCGCCGCGTCATCTAGAGACTTGAGCTAGAACACACAATATTACCCTACTTATAAAGGCAGGCAGTGCAGGTTATTATTTGATACGTTAGCAAGTGTATAATTATTTATATTAATTCATACTATGTCATGAGATGAACCTATTCAAAGCTTGATGTGATGGGCATCTTATACCTATATTCTTTACAATAAGTACTCTCTTTCTCATTTTTTGAAAGAAAAATCGGTTTACATATTCCCCAAAAAAGAGATCTCGCAATGTTCTACGTACAACAGCATTTTTATGGATGTCCGTGTGTAGTGTGTTACCTACAGGTGCCTACAGGCTACAATGGTTTTCACAATCACATGAATCACACTTTCAAGATAAGTAGCTAGGCAGGCAGTAAATGATCAAATAACTACTCGGATAATGGACGAAGTCCGGTGAAGTAGGGACCAAAGCCGACAACTCATTTGACAATCTCGGAAACGGCATTGTATATTTATAGCCGTAGTGCCTAATCTTAACTTTCCCACCGATTGTCCGATTGTTTTGTAAAGTTAACAACTGTTTATGTGTCTTCACACGAGTCATTCGCGAGAGTTTAACGTAGCTATTTATCTGTTATCTATTAAGTAGATGAATTAACGAAGATTCACTTATCTGTTGAAGTATTACTTAATTGCGTGGAAAGAGCTTGGGATTACGCGCTCCGTGCAATTAATGTGATAATCGTAAAGTTGACTGTCTCTTTTGCACTGTTTAGTTTTAATGAGTATAGGATTCTAGAGTTGGCTTGTGGTGGTTGAATAAATACTGCGACCGTCCGCAACTTCGTTTTCGTGGCGAATCATCATCATCAACGTCTCGCCGGCTCACTATTGAGAACGGGTCTCCTTACAGAATGAGAAGGGTTTAGGCCGCAGTCTGCCACGCGGGCCTATGCGAATTGGAGAACTTCACATCTCTGTAAGAACATTATATGTAGACAACTCAGGCGTGCAGGTTTCCTCACGATGTTTTCCTTTATCGTTAAAGCAAGTGAAATTGACCGTAGTTAGGTACCTAATATTATGAAAGACCATAACATGAGAACGGTTTGACTGGTTTGTTTTATTTGTTGTTGGGGTATTTTTTGTTGACAAGATTTGTGTGAAAGAAATTTTTTGGAAAATCCAATGAAATAATCGGAATTTTGGCCGGCATTTTGTATAAAATCTCAAGTCTCAAAACACTTATCATTTTCTTCACTAGTAAATTGCACCCTTGCCAAGGTGGGTAGTCTTTAAGTACTAGTATTCCTTAAGAATTCCTGTTTCCATCTCCCCTGGTGTGCGTTATTGCGCAGCATTTCTTTCTCATGTTATTATATCTCGTTTCGCGTGCACTGCGCGACGCGGCGCGGAATGACAATAAACAACGCTATCGTGCTCAATCATCGCCACGGAACCTGATGGTATCGGCCGCCGCTAATTGTCCAGGCACCGCCACTTGTGGGTAGCGGATGAAATGATAAAGAAGACGTTTTAAAAAACCATAAGTTTGCTAAATAGCACAACCATTATCATCATGATCAACCCAGCGCCAGCTCACTAGTCACTACTGAGCACGAGTCACTTCTATGAATGAGAATAGTTTAGACGATGCCAGTGCGGATTGGCAGACTTCACACACGCCATTTGAAAACATTATGGAGAACTCTTAGGTATGCGGGTTTCCTCACGATGTTTTCCTTCATCGTTAAGGCGAGTGATATTTAATTGCTTAGAACGCACATAACTCCGAAATATTTGAAGTGCCTATTACCTACTTGCAATCAGAGATAGGTACTTCCGCAAAGGTTTTTTTGAGGAACGAAGGATCTCAATGGCAACAGGACGTTTTATGAATTTGATAAATCTTCACTCGGACGACAACATTCGAGTTTATCTTGTAGTACCTTTAGCTAATGGAAGATATGTTGGATGGTGTGTTGAGTGCCAATTAGTTAGTGGACATGATTTAGATTATAGATAGCATCTCGGAAATAAACCCTTACATTTTATTTTGCATCACGATTATGTAATTGCTATGCTATAAATTCATACACAAACTGTGAATAGTAATTTATTTATATTATGTTTATAGCAAACTTTTTAAAAAGAATAAACAGTTTTTAAAAAGGAATTTATATCTTGCTATTCTCTCTACTTAAAGTAGGAATTTAATCAAAATCGAATTAGTGCGTAAGCAATATTCGAGTTCGGTCCAAGTTTTTTATATATTTTTTTAATGTTTTACGTACGTAGGCACTTACTCGGATCGGATGAATGCGTAATCGCTTTTATAAAAATTTGTGCTTATGCTTACGTGCGTAAATTCTTATTTTTTAGAAAGGCGGTTAATGAACAAGACATGTCATATAAATAATTACACTTTAAAGTAAAATTAGTAATTATACCTACTTTATAGTGTAATTAATTATTATTAATTACCGTAATTATCAATTAAGTGTAACTGTAATTTAATTGACGTACGTATAATTTAGCTCCGAGGAAAACATTTTTCGCAAGGATAATGGCTCCGCAGATTTAAAATGTTTATTTTTCACTCTACAATTCATAAAATCATTTTAAAAACACCAGCCGTCTAACTAAAGCGCGAGCGAAGATTTTTTTGTATGTTAATTATTTTGTTTTGCAATTACAAACACCAAAAGAGGATTGAATAATTAAAAACCGGCCAAGCCACAGTCGGACTCGCACGAGAACGGTTCCGTACTATGGTACAAGAAATAACACTTTTTAAATTTTAAGTTTTCATGGCGCCCATTTTGAAATTTTTATTATAGCGGGAATAGAAATACACACTCTGTGAAAATTTCTACTCTTTACCTATTACGATTTTAGTTCACGAGATACAGTCTGACAGACAGACGGGCGGACGAACAGCGGAGGCTGCATTGCCATCCAGTTACAACCTATGTCCAAAGTTGCAAGCTTCTAATTCATCGGGAAGTTAGTTTAGATCGATTTTAAATTTGTTTCGAATAGACAAACAACACACGAACAGACCAACTTTAAAAGTATAGGTATCATATTAATTAAGGCCATTAATACCATAGATTTAAACTAATCAGTTAATCTCACTTTATTTTAAAACTAGCCGATGCCCGCGACTTCGCCCGCGTGGATTTAGGTTTTTTGAAATCCCGTGGGAACTCTTTGAATTTCCGGGATAAAAAGTAGCCTATGTGCTAATCCAGGATATTATCTATCTGCATTCCAAATTTCAGCCAAATCCGTCCAGTAGTTTTTGCGTGAAGGAGTAACAAACATACACACACACACACACACACACACACATACAAACTTTCGCCTTTATAATATTAGTGTGATTGCCTTATTTCTGTTTGGCTTACAAGATCACCTTTTGTCATGAGACAGATTTTTTCATTGAACAGGTTTTATTTTGCACCAAAAGTTTATATTTTCCCATAAAAATATCCACGCGTGAATATTTCGCAGTGTGGGCTGTATCCTCCAGTATACGAACCTTAGCCTCCAAGCTCTCGAGGTTGACGACCCCTCCAGGCTCCAGGGTTTGCTGCAACAATGAAACGGAATGTCTTAAAAGTTATGGTAATTAGTGTCGGACAAAGGGCCTCCCTTTGTGCACTCCGTTTGCCCAGCGCCGGACCCCGACCAGTACAAAGCCCTGCGAAGCACTTTGTAGGGTCCCTCAAAAGGAAAAAAGTATCACTTTGTTATCTGTCCGTTTGTCGTGTCTGTCAAGAAACCTATAGGGTACTTCCCGTTGACCTAGAATCATGAAATTTGGAAGGTAGGTAGGTCTTATGTGAGGGGGAAAATCCGAAAACCGTAAATTTATGGTAAAATCACAAAAAAAATTGAAATGTGTTTATGATCAAATAATAGTATTTTCAATTTTCAAAGTAAGATAACTGTACCAAATGGGGTATCATATGAAAGGGCTTTACCTGTACATTCTAAACAGATTTTTATTTATTTTTATGCACAACAGTTTTTGATTTATCGTGCAAAATTTCGGACAAAATACCCGAGTACGGAACCCTCGGCGCGCGAGTCTGACTCGCACTTGGCCGGTTTTTTACTTGCAAAGAATGAATGCTTGTTATGAAATATTTTCAAGCTGTACTCTACGCTAATTAATTCTTGGGATTGTATTTTAAAGTTACCATTGAAAGAGTTAAAATAAGTTTGTCTCTTTAATTGTTATTTTGTCTTTCCCTTTAATATTTCCTGAGCATCCTACCGAACCAATTTTACTGTGCAGAGGAGAGGCGGAAGAATTGCCCGTGTTAATCATGATAAATTCAATAAAATATTATGTTTCAAGATTTTCTATTTTAAAGGTTAATCGGGGAATAATACAGAGACATGATAATATTTTAAATTAAAAATTCACAGTCTAACTATTTTTCATTCCACAACATATCCATTGACTCTCACAAAAATAACCTGTTCCACAAATCAACAATCAGAACCAACATCCAAATATGTTTAGGTATTTAAAAGTTACGGTAGAATAAGGAAACTCACATAGGCACATGAACCCTGCAAAAATTACACTCCTTTTTTGGGCAGTCGAAAGATAAAATAATCTAAGGATTTAAGAGCATTTTTTCCTCGGTAGAAATAAAAGGTATGATTAATGATAGTAGGAGCAGTAGGAGTTGATAAACGCATTTTCGGTGAGTCATTTTTGAACGTTGCGACTGGTCGGTTAACGGAGCGAATCGACTTCATACCTAGTTCATATTAGAGGTTATCAGCCCGTGGCCCGCAGCTCGTGCCCGCCCGGAGTACTGACAAGTTTACAAGATACAAGTCAGCCTCAGGGCGAGGGCCTCGTTACGGACAGAGTATTATTTGCACAACGTACAAGTGCCTCATTTAGAAAACTTTCGGGGATTCCGTCTTTTTTAGACACATTTAGTGTGTTTATAACTTCGTAGAATCTGACGTAAAGCCGATTTATGAAAATATGCAAATGCTTGGATGAATTAATATCTATATGTGCAAATCGAACAACTGCAACTGAAAAATTGCAACTGCCCCCCTCAAAATTTTTAGTTTGTTTATTATACAAAGAAATCTTCATCACAGTATCAATTTTCAAAAATTTGTTATATAGTGGATTTCGTTTACAGGCATTTCAATTAAAAACTATAAATCACTTATTGGTTTGGTCACTTTAGCATTTTCAAGGTGTCCTAAAAAGCAAATATGAGGTATATTTCCCGAGCTGAAGGTTTTGTGTAATACTAGTGCAGTTATTAGTGAGCTGCAACTATTTTTTGCAAGAATTTGCAAGATTTTCTGCAAACTTTTTTTTCGTTTAGGGAGTAGAAATGCTTATGGATATGCCCGAGGGACAGACATGCTTGACTCCATTGCATTGATAAATGGCTCACGTACTAAAAACCGCTCCTCTACTCTATCTTTCAGGTAACACCTTTGCATTTTTCATCTGAAAGATGGTGCTGCTGTCTTTTGTGTCATGGCTAGCAGATATGATGATTTTATGTATCAATGTAATCATTACATTCATACGTAGGTATCATATCTTTGTTCATTCGAAGTAATTTTCTAGTAAAAACGAAGGCGTATATCTTGCAGAGCATATTTCATGATCTTGAAGACCAAGTAGATACGCCTAGACAATTTCACGTTACAATTGCAATGACGAACGCGGCGGGCGTAATTAGATAATTACCAGGTTCTTGCTCAGCGAGTAGCGAGGAGAGTCGCCGGCGGAGACACGTGCGTGTCAGTTGTTACGGTTTCAATGCGCTGGCTTCTATTACTTGTTTGTGTAGCTGTAATTATGCTATTTACTCATTGTAAGCCAAGATAAACTGCCTAGTTGTATAAAAATTAAGTGAGTAGGTAGGTATACCTTTGGTTCTATCTCCATCTTCTATCATATCTTTGGATTGCATCTTTCTTTATTTTCTTTGAAACCATCGTTCTTTGCTTCCTTGGTTATAATTCTGACTCTATGCGATTTTCGTCATCATAATATCGACGTTATAGGTACTATCCAGCAGGTACTGCTTGTTTTCCCGGGATCACAAGTAGCTTATGCCCTCAACAGCTAAGCCTCCATGCAAAATGATGTCGATTCGTAGCTCTGTTTCGGTGGGTTTGAAGTACAAATCAATAAACAACACACACTTTTGTAATTATACTTAATATTATGTACAAAAACCCCGTACGTCTCTAGTTAACAGAACACATAATTATCTACTCTTAAAAAGTAAAACAAAAAATTGCCCATTTTTAAGAGTAAAAATTTAAAGTAGCTTCTTAGATTTTAATTAGAGGGCTTGTTCTAATGATTTCTTTGCTCTGCTATTAAGACGCCAGCTTCCTAACGAGCGTGAAGCGCACTATCCACCGCGAGAGACGCTAAGCTTGTACTAGCTACGCTATATTCTTAGTTTATGTTTCATGACCAATGACCATACATACAGACAGATCTCGAGGAGTTTGAGGATTGAAGCTCTCTATGTATTATAGGTATAGCATGTAATTGGCACGCCAGCAAAAACAAAGACAGCTGATAGTACCTACTGATGGTTACTAATAAGATACCACAAAAAAACGCGTACATTAAACAATTAAATAAGCAATAACACTCCTTAGGTTTTCGCCGCAGTCGTATAAAAAGTATGCAATCCAATCCAATCCAATCAATCAGCCTGTAAGCGTCCACTGCTGGACATAGGCCTTTCCAAGGGCCAAAAAGTATGCAAAAGATCTAAATTAAGAGTATTAGCTTAGCTTCGCTAGTGGTATTCGGCTTTCAGATTGAGTCGGAAAAAATTTTAATGCTCAATTATTGGAGCGCACTAGAAAATCGGTTTTTACGTGGAGTGTTCCGAGAAGAGGGGAAAGAGTGGGGAACGCTCGTTTGAGATCGGCTAATTGCATTTTTCACATTCTTGTCGAGCGAGATGTGGCTACGCCGTAAACTGAGGCTACAAAAATGCTCGAACTCTGACAACAACTGATAAAGTTTAGATTGACTTCAAGAAGTTCCGTCTAGGTATAAAGTTTAATCATTATCTAGGTATGCATTTACAGATCCTAAATTTTTAAAGATTTTTTCTCATGTCGAGTAGGAGATAAGAACTTCAAGCGTAGGTACCTACTTATTAATTGATATTTCTACACTTTTTCATCACAATATCTGGTACAAAAATATAGGTATATCGAGGGACTCTCTATCTTGCACTCTAAGTATAGAGATTTTTCTATAGTTATACTCTATAGTCTATAACTCTAAACCCTATAGAATACTTATAGAGGATGGGGTTGTTTTAATTATTGGGTCGTTTACCGTGAGTCTTGTGATAAATTCAGCTATTGAATTCTAAATGAAAATTTTTTCACTACAATTTTATGGCTGTCATTTATCATTTTAAATACCTTCCAGTCACAGATCACTAATAAACTAAGTCTTTTAGCTTTGGATTAGAGACCGTTGCTTTCAAGCATTAGTAACAACTAATCAACGGTTGATCAACAGTGATAGATTGAGTCATATCAAAACCTAATTCAGTAATAAAACTAGTAACCTAAGAAGTCTATATTTTCATTAAAGGGCTAATGCGTCCTTATTTTAGCCGTAAGAGGAAGTGTTTAGTTTGCGCACAGTGATACTAACCTTCGATGTTTAAAAATGTGGATAGATGTCACTGATTTATTGATACCGATTACCGACTTTAATCATAAGGGCGGATGATCATCAAATCAATTATTGATTGTGAACATTGTAGAGGCGGGAATAATCTCGTTAATCGATAAATAAACCATATTTACTTAGTAAGTATCTGCGTTTATATTATCCACATAATAAAATTGTTACTTATCTTGGAAAAGTTTTTAGCTCTTACGTGCACTCACCATAAAATTACTTTTGTATTTTGTGCATTCACGTTCGTCAATTTATAAGAAGTAAGTACCTACTTAAAATGCGCACGGGTAAAAAACGGATTTGATAATACTTATCTTGATATCTTTAAAGAATACCTACATACTTGTGCCATACATGAAATTTCGTAAATTATCAATTGGTGCTAGAGCCTAGAACCCGCCGCCCACGACCCAATTCGATTCGCATTGAACTCTTGTGTAATGATCAAGTGTGCGGTAAGGTAGGTTTTAAGTGAATTGAACTATTACACAAGTAAATACTAAATTATTACCATAGTGAATTTCCCACGCCTGCTTTCGACTCTAGAATATTATAATACGCACTAACTATTTAAAAAATAAGTTTTTTTTGGTTAAACGATTTTATTGTATATGTAGAAACTAAACATGAACTAAATGCTAAAAAAAAAATTAGTTAGGTACCTACCAGTCATCACACCACTTGACCTCATAATTTAACTACAACAAAGTGCCTACCTACCTAAAGATAAAATAGGTAGATAGTAAGTAGATTTTATCACTTTCAGTCCAAATGCGATTAGCAGACTTCATACAACTTTGAGAATACTATGTAGTACTCTCAGGCAAATTTTCTCTCGATGTTTTCCTTCACCGTTAAAGCAAGTAATATCTAAGTAAGTTATTATGGTAATTGCTTAGAATGCACATAACTCCGAAAAGTTACAGTGTCCGAACGCCCGATAGGAAATCGAACTAATAACCATGAGGTTATCTCTGCTCTTGAAATAGCTATAGTATGAGAAGTCAATGTACTTACGAGGGATGCCGACCGTTGCTGCTTGTTGAGGTCATGCTGACCGCGGCCGCGCTCCTCGCCCGCGTCCGAGAACTGCCCCGACTTGCGTGAGCTGCCAACACAAAACATTATATTACTGTAACACCAATGAATTTCGCAAAATTTTGAGTCTCAAATGAGTCTTTCGATCACATTGCTGCATTTTAGTTACTAAGGGGAAACTATCAAGGAAAAACTAAGCGAGTTTCCGATGCACTGGTTTATTGATAAACAACTTCTCTTAAGCGGCCTGAATCACAAATTCAAAGTCGCTTAGTGAGCCATGGACAGGATGGCGCGTGAAGGATAAGATAGCACCAAGAACCGAACATAACTAAACCATCAATAAACCATTTCTGAAGTCACTCTTTAGGTTATTCTGTACATTCTCCTTCCAAGAAGCTGTGTTCTTGACCAGATTTCAATTCCGTTCTAATGATGAAAAAGCAGTGATCCGGTACCTACTGCTAATAGCCTTGTGAAGTAACCTGATATACCTATTATCTTACTGCTTACTAGACAGTATCTCAACCTTGAAATACTGCCTTAGTTACATTTTCACAACAATATCAATGGAAGATTGAATAGCGTTAGTTGGTAATTGTAAAATTACAAGAGTCGGTCTTTATTAATGAACTCCTTCGAATAGATGGGTTAGATTGAATGCTCGGAAATCTACAGTTCCACTTTGAAAGTTTTTTCGCCTTTATTTGTGGGCGTTTATCACTTTGAAAGATAAACTGTGCTAAGGTAATATAGGTGTCATAATACCTGAGGGTCATACTAATGACCCTCAGGTCAGGATCAGTTCGTTAGTAGAGTAGAAGTAGTAGAGTCCGATAGCCTCGAGTACGATTTCGAGCATTTCAAATAAATGTATTGAATGAAAGAAAAGTTTACTTATTTTGCGAGAAATGACAATAATTTAGGTTTCCTTTAGAGTTCCTAAAAAAATTACAAGAACATTAGTTTTTTTAGGCACGAACTTCCGCAGAGAAATAATTTCTATCAAATCAGGTAGGTATGCTAGTTTGAACTGATTGTTAGTTATGAATTACTTTTCACCTAAACATTGTGTTCAACAGCAGACACGCTGGGTGGTAAAAACGCAAGGAATGTTCTATTGCCTACCAATCTACTCGTATTCTTCGGCTCGTGGGATTTCACGATAAGCGCGTTGCGTGGGCACCTAATGCACTCTTGGGAAGATTTAGATATTACGTTGCAGTAAAAACATAGGAACAAGTTCGAAAACTTGTATTGTATCTACCTAACTTGTGAGTGACGCAGTAGTGAGTAGTGATTGCTGCGATGTTTGAAGCCCTAGGTTCATTTCCCGGTATATTATCTAGAAAATAAATAAGTACCAAATTGGCTGATTTCTGGTCTGGTGGGAGACGTGAGACGTTAGTTACTACCTTATGGGCAAAGACGTACCGCCAATCCATATAGTATTAGGTTCTCGAGATGTAGGTATGTAAAACCTGAGAGGTTAAATAAAACTGCTATACTTCCTCTTTCTACGGTATGTTAGCCCGCTTCCATCATAGACTGCATGAAGCTCTCGAACTTAACGCGAATGAAATCATTCTGAGAAGTCTCTCTCCTTTCAGAGAGCAGGCATCTTCGGCATCAGCATCACACTAATATTATAAAGGCGAAAGTTTGTATGTGTGTGTGTGTGTGTGTGTGTGTGTGTGTGTGTGTGTGTGTGTGTGTGTGTGTGTGTGTGTGTGTGTGTGTGTGTGTGTGTGTGTGTGTGTGTATGTTTGTTACTTCTTCACGCAAAAACTACTGGACGGATTTGGCTGAAATTTGAAATGGAGATAGATAATATCCTGGATTAGCACATAGGCTACTTTTTATCCCGGGAAATCAAAGAGTTCCCACGGGATTTCAAAAAACCTAAATCCACGCGGGCGAAGTCGCGGGCATCGGCTAGTATTGAATAAGCTGATTATGATGATGCTGGCATGTTACCTGGCAAGTTTGCGGTGCGCGCGGCGTCCACCGCTGATCATGGAGAGCGTGCTCATCACCGCGGACATGTTGACCTGCCGGAGCGCACATCACATCTGTAACAACAAATACGTGTTGTAACTGTAATATAGTGTACATATGGAGCAACCCTAAGTATTCGGGACTTACGTTGTGTTAGCAACCCTGAAATGCATGTCATCGGAGTGTCAAAAACGACTGACAGATAGAGCGTAACGTCAGACGGGAACGGAAATAAAACGAGAGCGAGTCGAATTTAACAAGGGTTTTGTGGAAAAGACGAATAATTATAACAATGAGCAGTAGTAACTAAGTACCTAATTGTGTTAGTAGAGGCCTAATGTAAAGAGATTAGACTTAGTAAAGTTTACTATGGAGTATCTGCATTTCACTGATCTTACCTAAGTCCTAACCGATTATTATTATCGAAAAACGGCAAGCCGACGAGAGATGGACGATGGAGGGTCCTTTTTAACAGTTGGAAAGTAAGACTGTCGAGGGCAAGGATAGAAAGGAAGGATTAAAATTAAGAATGAAATGAAGAGGAAAGAAGGATGGAAGAAGAGAGATGGAATAAATACCTACCTACGCAGTCGCCCTCATGAGGTTTTATTTTGGGGGCAAACAGCCTCGCCTCAAACTGTATCTTTTAAAAGTGGTATTTTATTCCTATTACCATAAAAATATTTGAAATAGTTGAATTCCTACCTGACTAATTTTAGCCATTTCAAAACGTAAAAAATATATAAGTTGAACCTACTTTGCAGAGTAATTTAAGATTCCAAACGAAAATGCATCGTGTTGTAATCAATCACTCGCAACATCTAACAACACCTGAAGGCTGGGATCCGTCATCCGAGCACAGTTAGTGCGACATTATAACACTCGTATCTCCCTGGCACCTTTTGCATCGTTTTTTGCGATAAAAACCTCGACAACACGTTGTCGTATTGAATTGTACTTGGGATGCTGCAACTCTTTGTTATTTCTACCTCTTCTTCTAGCGTCAGTTTCTCAGTTTTCAGGATCGTGGCTCTCTCGAGATATCACTTCCTTTACACTATTACGCCATTTCCCTGTTGGAGGAAGTAGAAGGCATATTGAAGAAGGATGTGTCGACCAGTTCTCTTATCTGGTTGGACCAACGTTTCGGGCTTCGTCGGGGTGTCTTTTCCCCAACCTTGCCCGTGGCCAAGAGTTTCGCTATGCTCTCCCGTTTTTCTAGCATTCCTAGCAATGTAACCGAAGTAGTCGAGCATCCACCGCAGACGGATGTTAAAAAGCCGCATCTTTATTTTCAATCTGTTTAAAACTTTCGTTTCAATCTTTAATCAACTCACAAAAAATAGATTGTCGCCAATTTGACACTGGTATTTCCTTCTTGCATCAGCGAACTCTTGAAACATATCTGATTACGAGTTTGCATACCGTACTGACCTTGTCAACTTATATTGCAGATCTCGTTACTTTGTTACTATGGTTCCGCAACTTATTATACAAGTGTAAATTAAAAATTTATAACACCCCAGACAAGTGAAGGTTACAGTAACTAGAAAGAGCTGATAACTTTCAAACGGCTGAACCGATATTCTTGGATTATAGCTAAGAACACTCTCGATCAAGCCACCTTTCAAACAAAAAAAAATAATTAAAATTGGTTCATTAATTTAGGAGCTACGATGCCACAGACAGATACACAGATACACACGTCAAACTTATAACACCCCTCTTTTTGGGTCGGGGGTTAAAAAGATTTTGTTCGTTCGTTGTAGGTATGTCGTATGTCTAACAATTCAACAAGTTTCATTTTCTGCATTAAATCATCAAAGAAAAATTAGCAAACTCGCAAAATCTGGTTTCTATTTTCCATAGATTTCGCTTGCGTTACTTTTGCGTCAAGCTAAGTCTTTACTTACCTTTACTATATGGCTACCCTTTGGTAGCCATAGTACTCGTACGTACCCGAAATTCAAGTTCTACTCAACGATACTCAACCAATTTTGACTAGCGAAGTCTTTGATTTTATTAAGGTTAGCTGGTCGCTGAGCGAAGTATATTAAAAGTTTAGTAGTTATTGGGTGATGTGTGTATAGACAAACTAAATATTACAATTGTACTATAGGTACTAAAAGAGTAGGTACCTATTTAAGTTAGTGTAGGCAAAGGTCAAAAGCTCGTTTTAAACTCCGTGAAAAATTCAAAACATGTTTACCTTTTTAAAAAATATCTAATTCGTCAAGCAGTCTGTCGAATTTGTCTCACAAGTTACAAAAAAACAATACCTACTGTGGTAATATTAAAATTTTTGGTGTGACTCCTTGGGAACCCACCTCTGCGAAACACCTCTAGTGCTACGAGCACAATGCTTAATGTAAAGTCAATAGTTAATGTGTGAACAAAAAATTGCGAATGTCGTGTTTAGCACCGTTTTTAAATCCGCAACGACATTTTTTTATAACCACGATGTCATGTTAGTGGTCAAAAGTTAAAACATGTAGGTACAATATAGACCCTCATCAAAAGATCGTGCGCTCAAATGGTATGCACTGCGTTTTAAAAACTTGCGGGTGCCTGCAGTGAAGGAACACATCCTCATTAGGAAACCTTCTTTTTTGTTAACGGTCCCCCCATCTTAAGGTATGGTAAGTATCTATTTTTTTTTGGGCCAGGGCTATCCCGCCCGGGTGCAATCAAATATCCTTATGCGGTATGCCCTATAGTACCTAATAGTATGTGCGCAATCAAAATCGACTACTTAAAGTTATATTTTTATCAGTGATCGGAAATTCGGGTGCAAATAATATGTAGGTACATGATGTAAATATATAGCTCGTTTATATGGGACGCTCCGTAGATCCGCGGGTTAGATGTAAAAAGTATTTTAGGAAGAAAATACTTACAATGATAAACGAAACAAAACTCTGTCGTTAATTCAAAAATATTTAATTTAGGTAAAGAGAGAGCTCTGCCAGTGACGCATGTTCGTTGGAGGCGTTCGGCCGTTCGGCGCCCCCTAAGACCCTGCGTCCATGTGCACTGCACACCCGCACGGTAGGTATAAGCCAGCACTGCTCTAAATTATATATTTTGTTTACCAAGCTAGCCTATGCCTATTCTAAGGCCTATTATTATGACGGAGCGCGTGCGGTACAGGCACTTTTAACGGCACACGCGGCTGTAGCGGCTCTATCTCAGCCGTTACATCAAGCCCGCTGGCCGCTAGGGATTGTGATCCCGGTAAATTACTACTTCCTTGTTTATGGTTCATTTGAAGCCTTCGTCACGGATAGTCTAGCCGTAGGATCCTTATATCTCTCCGCTCATTTATTTTTAAGTTTCAAGATTCATCTTCTTGATATTGTAGATATAGACGTATGTACTAAGTATTACATATTCTGTGGTATATATAGGTAAACTATATTGCTTAAAATGCCTCAGTAGGTACTGAAACCTTACAAGTTCAACCATAGTGGAAATAAAAGAGAAAATTGGAGACCATTCCAAGGGTTGAAAATGGTTGAAAGATTAAAGTAAAAATATTGCAGCAGACAAATACCGTAGCGAAAAATTCGTAAGTCTATGCAAATACTAGAACAATAGGCTGGGGTTTGGAAGACTCTTGCGATATCAGTGTTTCCTACCAATTGTTATAAGGGTATCTTTACACTTATAGATAGTTAATCTTGAAGGTAAAAGCGTCCCAACTTAGGCCACATCTCACTTCCCTTTAGGTGTGATTGTGGTCCAGCGTGTGCCTGTAGAGAAAAAAAAAACAATCCCACGGAAGATCACATAAAAAAACTAATTAAAAAAATACCCTTTGGATTAATGAATATCCAAAGAGCACGTGATACTGTTGGAATATAAATCGCGTTATCAGCGCTGGGTCCATTAAAACTGTCACATTAAGGAATGTATAATCTTCAGGGAGATAAGGGTCGATGCTCACCGCCTGTCTCACAACTGGATGGCGGAACGTACCGCCTCGTTGCCGTTGGCTTTTAAAAGCTTCCTGTTTATATTGATACGATAGTGTAACGTCAAACATCTGCTTTCCTAGCCGGGCTTAAATTTCTTCAGCATGTTAGGCACTTTCCCTTTCAGAAAGTACCTAACTTAGGTTTTTAATTTTATGATTTACTTCAGAACTTTGCTCGGTGAAAACAAATCCTTTTAATTCTCTAATTTATTAGTAATAGACTTAGTTAGTAGTTCAACGGTATGGCCTGGACGTTGATGAAGTGAGTCACAACTCATCTTTTTAGGGTTCTGTAGCAAAATGGTAAAAATGGAAGTGCGACTTTCTCCGACCGTCCATCCGTCCGTCTGTCTGTCTGTCACAGTTATATTATTAAAATTAATTAAAAGAGCTTGATGCCTATCAATAATTATATCCAAGAATGATCAATGAGTTTGCGAATCATCCCGGAGAAGTGTAGATTGTATAAAGTAAACTGGTCACTCGTTTCGTCTTGTCCTCTCCGTGTTTCCGTAGCCAAGTTCCAATGTCACTATAAACGACACATATCTCTGACGAAGAGCGATCATCCAGCGATCGCCTCACGATTAGCGATGGAAGTCGCCGCCTGCGGGGGCAGATAAATCATAGCTATCACAAAACATGCATTATTGATAACGAACGAGGTGTTTCACCCATTGGCATTGATATAACAGCCAAAGATACAAAGTTTCCTACACAACTTCAACAACAGAGGTCCATTCTCTTACTCACAGTTAACTACATTTCAAAAGATTATGAACGTTATCGCAAATACCTACCTTACTAGAAACAGCACTAATGTTGAAATTTTGCAATGTGTCAGTGTTTTCACATTTACTACAAACCAAAATCGTTACTTTCTACAAATTACTGCATGTGTCTGGTTAGTTAAAAGCTGGGTTCCTACTTAATAAACCCAAATTCTAATCTTTGTAAAGGGGTATTAAGGCCTCTAGACACCATCCTTTTAAAAGTGTCTGGTGAAGTTCTGATTGGCTGAAACGACGCATCTCTAGATTCTCTAACGAATGACTTCGAAATGTTAAAACCGCCAAAAAATGACTTACCTATACGTGGTCCTACTTAATATTATGTGGTGATTTGGAAGTGTAATGTTTTTCACCGTATAAACATCGCAAAGCATTGCATTTCAAGGTTGTACTCTATATCTTTGGGTTGTAAATCAATGGCAACTCACAAACATGGCTGTGACATGACGTTTGATTTACGGGCTCGCCGTGTTACAACCTACATGGCTGCAGGGCTCACAGAGACAGCGCTCAGGGCTGGCTGTTGGCTCCTTGTTATACATTGATTAGTGCATAATTGCATACGTTTCTGCCTATTATTATTTGTGACGTGTTATGCAGGTAGAGAAAAAATAGGTATCCCAAGAAAACCTCTTCCATTACCTATCCATAAATGGAGACGGGTCTTATGCAGAAAAAGATTTACTTACTGTTTGATTGAAACTGGTTTGGTCGTTGGTTGTGTTTGTGGTTAGTAAAATGATGAATGGATATTAGAAGTTAGAACAGCTTTAATGTGCCATATAGTACTAAATACTGTAGGTTTACTCGCAGGATTAGAAAAGTCGGCGGTTCAAACCCTAACCATTGCACTATTGTCGAACCTATAAATAGCACAAGCTTTACGCTTAGTTGGAACTTGGAGGGGTACGAGTCATGATTCTTATAAGAAAAAATATGATGAACGTCGAAACTGCAATATGAGAAGATGTCGAGTTAGGGCGTTGAACTTTTTATTAAGTAACTTTTACTGTCCCGCCAAGCACGTAAATGGCTACCTAACTTTATAGAATAACCTGTAGGTACCTACAAACATTCCGTAACTTAATAGTTGATCGTGACATGAGGTAGAGACCGTCTCGCATGACTGGAGGACATGAGCGCGCCGTGATCTCAAACCACAAGCGTCTGGTCCCGGGCAATTTCCCGGGAGCCCAAAATGATAGCCGTCTGAGAACCGGTCGCGACCCGGGCCGAAGCGCCCGACTTTTTACTTTTATTATTTCACATAATAACAGACCGCCGCACAAGCGATTCTACTGTGGGACCAATCACACTTACTCGCACGTGAGCAGACCTTCGATTAAAGTTTTAAAATTTTCGCCCACGGCTTCATGTTCTACTGAAATGCTTTTAAAAAAAAATCTTTACTTTGTATATATTAATATTGAGTGGATATATATTATACAAAAGCTTGTAACTTTTACTATCGCTATATCAGAATAACGAAAAACCCATCATCGTCATCATAATGATCAACCAATCGCCGGCCTACTACAGTGTACGGCTCTCCTCTCAGAATGAGAAAGGTTTAGGTTATAGTCCACTACGCTGGCCAAGTGTAGATTGGCGGACTTCACACACCATTGAGAACATGGCGGAAAACTCTCAGGCATGCAGGTTTTCTCTCGATATTTTTCTTCACCGTTAAAGTCAGTGATAAGTGTTTGATTTCTCAAAATAGGTACGTCAACTATATATTTACTTAACTTTTGTACCCTTTAAGATCATCTCATTTCGACGCGAATGAGTGTATAAAGGCCCTGAAAGTGGGATTGTTTCTACAGGAATTTAATTAGATACGTATGGAATGAATAATTCATAGCGTTAAAAGACCACAATTACAATCTTCGGTTAGCTAGGCGCTAGGCAGCTCGTTAGATAGCACGTAGATATGAATAATTTCCATTTGAGTTTCCGCTTTCCAATTTAAAGTTATAAAATATTTAGTTTTGGAAAACTTTATGCTTGATTCAATTTACATTTTACTTTTATATTTGGGGTTTTATTCGTAAATCTACGTTTTAAAATTTCTTTAAGTAGGTACCTATGCCTAGAGTACCTACCTATCTATACCTAGTAACTTTCATTAGATAGGCAGGCATTAGTGGTAAAAAAATTGTTTAGATAAATCTGTAGCTAAGCTAGTCGTCAACGGCATCCATTTATGCATTTTTTGAAGAACGAAATCATTAATTAGGGAGGTAGGGTTAAATCTGAAGTAAGACGATCAAAAAAACCCCAACGAATTGAAAACCTCCTTTTTGAAGTCGGTTAAAAAACAAAACCTCCAATAAATACCAACCCATATTATAAATGCGAAAGTGTGTTTGTTTGTTGGTATGTTTCTTTGCCCTCCAATCGCGTCGCAACGGAGTACCGGATCAATATGATTTTTTGCATGGGTATAGTTAAGGACCTGGAGAATGAATTTTTGTTACTTTTTTCCCCGGAAAATTGAAGATGTTCCAGAGGATTTTTAAAAAACTAAATCCACGCGGACGAAGACGCGGGCATCATCTAGTAAATTATATTAATCTGCAAGGAACCCGAATACGCATATAACTTAATCCATACTAATATTATAAATGCGAAAGTATGTCTGTCTGTCTGTCTATCTGTCTGTCTGTCTGTCTGTCTGCTACGCTTTCACGGCTCAACCTCTGAACCGATTTTAATGAAATTTTGTACAGATTTAGGATACATTCCGGGGAAGGACATAGGCTACTTTTTATCCCGGAAAAACAAACAGTTCCCGCGGGATTCCTAAATACTCATCCGCTTGATTGATTCGTATGAAATTTAGTACCGAGGTGCTTGCGTCCCTGTAGTTGACATAGGCAACTTTTCATCCCGGAAAATTAAACAGTTCCCACGGGATCTTTAAAAACCTAAATCCACGCGGACGAAGTCACGGGCATCCCCTAGTTCTGAATAAAAAAAATATAAATTATGATTCATATTCACTAAATTACATACCTAAATAAGTAAGATAGCGCAAAATTATAGAGTTACGTCCGCGTCAAAAAGTTCAAAGTGATTTTATCATTAATTATGTTAATTTATAGTTTAACTGTTGTTACTCGTTATTTTACCGCTACCTGTGAATTCTATCGTAGATATATAGCGATCAACTTCAGTTTTATAGAGTTCGTAACTTCATAAACTTAACGGCCACTTAGTGGCATCAATAAATTATAAAAATAATCAATCTATATCGTTACGCATTTACAATACGAGTAATTTGCTGGTTTGCCCTTCAATCTCATCGCAACAGAGCAACCGATCGGCGTGATTTTATTGCATAGGCTATTTTTCTAGATTTTTAGGCTTTATAGGTTTTTGAAAACCTAAAAAGGAAGGCTGTCTCTTGTTATCAATGGCAGTAATCATGTTTGGAGTTTGGACAGACGGTATCAATCGATGTCGGGTAAGCAGCCGTTAATCGTTGGTGGATTTCTCTCGCTAATTTACCGTTTCCGTACTCTGCCCCATTCTGGAGCCCACTTTAGTCTTTATACTTACTCGTTACTTTTTTAAGGATACGTAATTAAGTACTGGTACAATTATTACGTATAAAAGGGCTTTTCAACTTAACTGCGTAATAAATTCTTATTATGGTATAGTTTTTCATATAGCAGTTGTGTATACCTGTAAGTGGCGTGTCACACAGAAAAAGATAACAGACTGTATGAGTTTTTCCTACCTATCTGGAGTAAGTACCTACTTAATATCTTTGCTTAACATAAAGTCGTAATTTACAGCAGCATTGAATTAAATATTCAAGAGGCCATAACGTTAATTCGAAAACATTTTTAATAAATGGAAGAGGCTATAAAACTCTATGGCGACGTAATAATGACTCATGTAGTTAAAGCTGTATTTTGTCATAGAGTAGACAACATTATTAATCCTATTCTATAGTACTGACTTACCTAGTTATCGCGGTATTAAACTTCAATGGAGCTATCGCGGCCAAGTGCGAGTCGGACACGCACACGAACGGTTCCGTACCATCGTGCAAACTAAACACTACTTTGTACTTGTACAACACAACAATGTGTAATAATGTACTTTTTGGTTTTGTTTTCAATTTGCATGGCGGCCACTGCGAAATTCACACTCTTGATGTTTTATTAAGTACTAGAATATGCCTGCGATTTTGTCCGCATGGATTACACTAATTTCAAGCCCCTATTTTGGCGCCTTAGAGGTTGTAAATCCTTTCTTAGCGGATGTCTACATCACGCGACACATTAGTGATCTGCATGTTTTCAGATAGATCCATCCAGTAGTTTGAGCTGCGCGTTGATAGATCAGGCATGATAGATCATTATCTTTTCCTTTTTTAACCCCCGACCCAAAAAGAGGGGTGTTATAAGTTTGACGTGTGTATCTGTGTATCTGTGTATCTGTCTGTGGCATCGTAGCGCCTAAACGAATGAACCGATTTTAATTTACTTTTTTTTGTTTGAAAGGTGGCTTGATCGAGAGTGTTCTTAGCTATAATCCAAAAAAATTGGTTCAGCCGTTTAAGAGTTATCAGCTCTTTTCTAGTTTTCTTGTAGAAAAGAAGGTTAGATAACCGTTAGGTTCATAATATTATGTCAATTGACAAATGTCAAGCTGTCAAGAAGGACGTTGCCCTAGATACATGATTATTTATTTGAAAATGATGTTTTGGAAAACTCAGATACTTTGGACTAGTACTGTAACCTTGACTTGTCGGGGGTGTTATAAATTTTTAATTTACACTTGTTATATTTAGATGATCAGAATGTTAGATAAAATTTGGTAAACAACGACCTGTAAGATTTATAAACCTAATTTGGGAATCCTTTACCAAACCTGTTAAATGATGATAGCGTTTCGAATGATTTCGACACAGATCAGATAGTTTCGAAGTCATAACGATAAACGATAGATAGGTACAAGACACAATAGGTAGGTACCTATCGTAGTTGGAAATGGAGTTTAATCTAGAATCTAGACGCTAGAGATGGGAATTATTGCTACTTTTAAATGATTTTTTTTGATGAAATTATCATTTTTCTTTTCACAGGTGATTACGGTGATTTTTCAACATTAATTTAACTGCATGCCTGAAAGTTCTCCATAATGTTCTCAAAGTTGTGTGAAGACTACTTACTTATCAATCCGGACAGCGTGGCTATGGCCTAATCCATTCCCAATCTGAGAGAAGACTCGTGCTCAGTAGTGGGCTGGCAACGTGTTGATTATGATTAGGTTATCCACAAGCTTAATAATATAGCAAGTGTTCCAATCAAATCGAAATATTTTTACTAGCGACCCGCTCCGACTTCAGCTTATTACAATTTTCTTAGGGATCTCTAAAAAATATAGCTTACTCAGGCATAATGTAGCTTTCTACTGGTGAAAGAATTTTAAAAATTATAAGATCAGATCCAGAGATTACCCCCTACTAACAAACTTACAAACTTTACCTCTTTATACCTAATATTAGTTCCTTAGAATAGAATATAGATAGTTCTTTATTGATTGAATTAAACTTATACAAGTACTTTTGAATCGTCAAATGCATCTGCCACGGGTTCGGTGGTAGTTCTAATCTGTTATATTATATGAATAGGCTTTTCACGTGATTTTTCACATGCTAAGTACATACCTGTGAAATTCTTCAACTCTACTAGTTTAGAAGCTATTACATCCATGCTGCAACAGGCCTATAATGATAACTTTATCGATGGTGTAAGTGAGTTGTAAGTATGATTTATCGGGCCGGTTTGGCGGAACGCATCTAGCCTGTCAATCAACAGTTTCATCACCATCGCTGGGAAATGAGGCAATATCACAACAATTATCTTGCTGTTGTTTTATTGCAAACTGTATCCTTTTGTTCACTTGGCTGATTGTAGCTATTATAAATTACGAGCTATGCCCGCGAGACATTAAATCATCGTCGGGTCACTACTGAGCACACGTCTCCTCCCAGAAAGGGAAGGATTTAGGGTTTCCGAACATTATGGTGAACTCTCAGGCATGCGATTTTTTCCTTTACCTAACGGCAAGTGAGTGACACTTTTGTTTAAAACGCACATAACTCCGAAAAGTTAGAAGTGCGTGCCCGGGTCGAACCCCCGACCTCCCGACCAGGAGGCCTACGTCTTAACCGCTAGGCTATCACCGGCAACAGCATAATATATAAATATTGCAGTCAAAGTTAATTATAATTTCCTTGTTGACTAGATTTCGTAGGTCACGCAATGGCGTGGAAGAGCCAACAATGCGGCTCCAATTCCTCGGGTTATCGTGCTGTGCGCGCCGCGTGACGTGCAGTGCGCGCGCAGGTGCAGGGCGCGCGCCCGAGCGTGACGCGCGCCATTGTGGGAGCTCTCCCACGGGTGCGCGCGGGTCCTTACTATACTAACTCGTATCTCCTATAGGACCACTATTCATTATATTACAAAATGTCAATTTTTTTATGCAACCAGCTTTTGTAATAGAAAGCTTTCTTTTAATAGTGGAGCCAATGAAGCCGTAAAACAGCCAATCTTCGGAAGTCCTCAGAAACAGCTCCCATTTTTTTTTATATGATTTATTTAATCAGAATTACCTACCTACCTCACGAAGCGGGGAAATAATTTTTAATATTTTTTACCATAATATGTATGATATTTATAGAGGACGCCCATAAAACGAAAGGATTACCATTTTTAACCTCATTATGTATTGATTTAAACTAACTCCAAATCAACATTTTTAATTTAATCACAAAAATATTACATTGAATATATAATTATGTATGTAACGTAAAATAAACGACGTTTGTTATCAAAGCTCGTTAACGTGATAATAACTGTCAATTTACTATCGTTGATCTGTTATAGGCTTGTTATAGCTGACTCTGACGCATATCAAAACCTGCGCGACCATAGCGACTACGAAGCGGGAACGTCAGCCGCGCGGCGGTCGCCTATTATGGCGCCATGCACACCTACGCAACTATAACGCGAATCGACCGCGTCTGCGCACTTGGGACGCACGCATCTAGTGATCAACAACAATGCGCTTCGGGTCCTGCGAGGTGATACGGTAACTCAGTGAACAACACTAAATGATAGCCAAAACCACTTGATATTGGTTGGCTCTACACTGTTGCTTTTAACTGAGCATTAAAATAATTTTTCGTAGAAAACCTCTTTAGATTAAAAATAAATGTCAAACGAGATCGGTGGTTATCATCCAGTATTGGTAACTGAGTTAACTAACTACCCCGCTGGACGCTCCCGCATCGCGTCAGCACGCGCGAGTCACAGCGCGCAGGTGTGGCTGTAACTTTACAGTGGATGCAGGTTGGGACTTGAAGAGTGTATCATTATGCCGCCAAGACAACCGCTCGTTAAGCCATTACCTCTGCCTATTACCATGCGCCCCTGCCACACGCCCGCCTATAAGTCATTAAGCAATTTATTGCCTGTCAGTCTTCACATTATCATAGAAAAATGTTAATCAAAAGTTTTGTAACATGTATCCCTTGTGAGGGATTATCTAACCTAAGTAGATATCTACTTAGGCACCTTCAAACTGGCATCATACTTGATTACCGGACTTATTGGGATTTTTAAAGGACACATCAATGGGTTACAACGCAGAGACGGGCATACTTTTTATTCAGCTACTGAGAGCTCTTCCGGAAAACCAAAGAGTTCCCACGGTCTTTAAAAAAACCCTTTCTTTAAAAGTTAAGTTTTTTTAAGTTATGTGCGTTATATGCTATTATTAATTAGTGTCTCTTGCGATATGCGTACAACGAAAACATCCTGAAGAAACCTACATGCCTGAGAGCTCTTCACACAGGTTCTTCACAATGTTGTCAAAGGTATGTGAAGTCTGCCAATTCGCACTTGGTCAGAGTGACAGACTATAACCAAAACCCTTCTCTGAGAGGAGGCCCGTGCTCAGTAGTGAGCCAGCTATATTCAAATTCAAATTCGAAATATTTTATTCAATTAGACTTTTACAAGTTCTTTTGAATCGTCAAAAGCATCTACCACTGGTTCGGAATGCCTTCCTACCGAGAAGAACCAGCAAGAAACTCGGCGGTTGATCTTACAGATTGATGATTATGATCATATAGTATATGATGATGACTAACTATGTTACTATACTTACTAATAAATGGTTAGTAAGCATAATATGTAGTTATAAATAAGTGAGTTACTTAATATGTATTTTTATTGTTTTATAGGCGTGGTAAGAACACCAAGTTGGCGAAGTGGACCGACGACGCTGTCATTATGTCTGTCAACCGACACCGCTCGCTAGCCATTACCCGGCTCCATTATCACGCCATTACCACGCCCCGGCCGAGCTGATGCCTAGCCGACATCAATTTATTGGCGTGATATCTGTTAAAAACATCAAAAATCTAGATTTCTTTTCTATTTAGCGGAAACTGGTGTAAAATTATGCTGTAAACGCCATAAAGCAATAGCTACCCGTTAGATAAAGCTGTTTATAAAAAACTAGCTGATACCCGCGACTTCGTTCGCGTGGATGTGGGTTTTTTTAAAATTCCCGTGAGAACTCTTTGATTTTCCGGGATAAAAAGTAGCCTATATGCTAATCCAGGGTATAATCTATCTCCATTCTAAATTTCAGCCCAATCCGTCCAGTAGTTTTTGCGTGAAGGAGTAACAAACATACACACACACACACACACACACATACAAACTTTCTCCTTTATAATATTAGTGTGATATGTCGTACATATATGAAACTTCAATTCAAAAGCACTTGTAAAAGGGTATTTGAATAAAAATATATTCTATTCTATTCTAGGCTACTCTAAGCACTTTTCTAATTATTAGGTAAGTTCTGCATTTATGAGGTGTTCGGAAAAACAAAATGTTGTTGGTTATGTGTAATTTAAAGTTCCGCTAAGTATAATATCAATAATGCCAACTAAGTAGTTAAGATGTAGCTTTATATTAATTTTTACATTCAAATATGCGTTATCCTATTAAGGCCTAAGCACCTCTATGCAGTATGGGCAAAACAATAGCAAAGCCCTTTTTATAAAATATGAAAACATATTAGTTTTTCCTTCAATCACACCTCAACGGATCCGATTTCAGTCCGCCCATTTACGTTTTCTATTTACGGTCTCTTATTCACTTCAGTTTGTAATATCTATTGCTCTAATTCTATATAGGTACTTAGATTTGTGAATCTAGAATATGAAAATCGTGTTGAATTTACCAAGTACCTATATTACGCGATCAGATAATAACATGACGAATGTGTTGTACAATTTCTGATGAATTACACAGACGGCGTCGATCACGAAATGAGGGGTTATTATAACCACTTTCGATCTGCCACCGGTGAGAGAAACTCGAGCAAAAACATACACGTGATCGACTGCGAGTCTGTAGGAATTTACGAGCGAGTACACTACTCCTACTCGTACTACGTTAAGCCGGGTCCAGACGAGTGTAACGTGTAATGTAACATTACATGTAATTTAGCGTCAACAGTGTAGACGGCACACGAACTCAAAGCGAATTGTGAACGCGAATCTGTAAAGTCCACACAAGCACTGCGAGCGCCTTTGTGTTCGCGCATAAAACCAACAGCAGATGGATCAGTCCGAGCCATGTCCGAGCGCCGAGCGTTACATGAAATGTTCGTAGTGCCGTCCACAGTCCACACGTAGAATTCGTGTTACATTACACGGTGGATTACATTACACGTTACACTCGTCTGGACCCGGCTTTACGATGCAATGGTACGTTCAGTGCTCCCAGTGTGAGCACAGAATATAATAGTATCTACTACCGTAGTGTAAGTGTAATGTTTAAAAACAAACATATTTTGTTTCCATATAAAAACAAACATTTGTTTTTATAGGAAAATGGAAAGCGTTCCAAGCAGACCGTTTGGGAAACTTAATTTCGCGTCAGGGCTCTTACATAAGTAATTTCTGACTATGTTGCATACTTTAAAATATAAAATTGTCGACTTCATGAGTTCCGGTTTTTCGAAAATCCTTGGTTGGAAATTACTTGGTTTTCCAGCTAAAAAAGTACTCTATTACTATTTACCAAACGTCAAAAAGCCGTGAAAAGATAACAGACAGATATATATACCTACAGTTTCGGGATTATAATAATCTATAATGGTATCAATAGGTTTTAGAACCAGGTATTGCAGTGTTCTCTATATATGTCCAATTTTTTTCAAAATTTTAAGAAGATTGCTAAAATCTTTACTGTGCCTAAGTTTAATTTAAAAGTTGTTTGTCTTTTGCCATAATGTTCTGTGCCCGTATTAATTACGAGTATACCTGACAACTTCAATAATGTAAGTAGGATGATACGACTAGCTATATGAGCATATGAGCTCGTGTGGGTTCATCGGACCGTGTCAGAGATAAAGACAAGTTTTCTATTAACTACAGGATATCCTAATGCGTATTGTTATCGCCCACATTACAGCTTACTTACTTTTTCCTAACAAGTCGTTTATTGTAACTAGGTATATTATAAAGCTTAATAAGGTATGCTGTAGTAGCTACCTAAGGACCAGTTCCACGGTAGGTTAAAGTTAAGTTACCGTTAAATAATATGTTAAGCTTGCTCTACCAAAAACAACCAAAGTGGGTTGCAAAAGTCACTTTTCGTGGTTCATCTGTTCATACCTCCGTGGTTTGCTAAAGAGTTTAAAATACTCTCCCTGAAATATAGTAACCAACACCAAGTAGCTGTTCTTTTTTGGTATTTTTGGAATGGCGGTGATAGTCTATTGAACCCTATTGGTTAAGGCTTTAGCTTCGTATTCGGGCGGCTCAGGGTTCGATCTCAGGATCACACCTCCAAGATTCCAAGTTATAACATCACTGGCTTATCTCTGAAGGGAAACATCAGGAGGAAACCTGCATACTTGGGTGTTTACTATAATGTTCTCAAAGATATTGTGTCAAGTCTTTGCACTTGGCCAGCTTGGTGGATATGAGCTAAACTCTGACATTCTTAAAGGAGACCCGTGCACAGTAGTGGGCCAGCGCTTGGTTTAGATAAGGATTATGAAACATTACTTCAACGGTCTGATATGCAACTAATTAATCGTAAACTAATGTATGTAACGTAAGGCACATAATAATTATCTACCTACTTTTAGATTGTTCTCAATTATTTAAATAAAATTGTTTTAGCAGTCGGCAAACAAGTTTTATTTAATCTTCTAGAGTTAAGTTTAACCTTGGCATTATTCCTAAACGTAAAAAAATAAAATAAAAAACTAGCAATTTTCCTCAGAATATCGTTTTGAATGCGCATTTATCTCTTTAAATATTTACAGTTTTTCAAGTATCTACGTACGTTATTCGAATTACCTATGTACATCAGTACTTACTATAAACATTAGATCTATTCTGTACTTTAGGTACCTAGACCTACCTACCTACCGCTGCCCCCGGATAACAAAACGCAGCAACTCTGGTTACCGCGTTTTGTCGTAATGTCCCGGCCACATTCACGGCCAACAACGCGATGTTCAACGGCGTTTGCCGTTAAACGTAGATGTAGCCACGATCAACGTACAATGGAATTCACAATCCGTTTGGCGTTAGACAATTTTAACTACAATTCAATTGGCATTAGACGTTAACCAGTCAAGTGTGGCCGCTCAGTCTAATGTTGCGGCTACATTAAGGTTAACGTCAATGCCCAACAACGCCATAATTATCTTGGACGAATTACTGTAGGTAGGTACATCAAACCAAAACAAACAGTTTTCTCCAGTGCTGTGTGTAAGCGAAGTAAAGCCAAGTCAATAATTAACATTACTTAGAACTTCCGCCGATGCGCTCATTAGCTGCCTGTATCAGCCTACAGAGCTGCAAGGTCCTTCATCGTTGCTACTTAACGGCATTTAGATACGTGGGTAACCACTTGCCTTGTCCATAAAAGGCTTCGAAGGATTCTAATCAATGCAAAAAATCGACTTGATTTTGTGCCTATCCTTATTTTTTCCGTAGCAATGCACATGCTATACTCTTTAGGGTTCCGTACGCAAAGGGTGCCAACGGGACCTTATTACTATAAGTCTCTGCTGTCCGTCTGTCTGTCTGTCAGCGATCTGTATCTCGTAAACCGTGATTGGTAGGGCGTTGAAATTTTCACAGAGCTATTGTAGCTATAATAGCAAAAATATTTAAAAATTTCAAAGTGTTATATCTTGTACGATGATGCGGAACCCCTCGCCCGATTCTTTATTATTAATCGTTCTTACAGAGGTAATAGAAATATACATTCTGTGTTGAAAATTTCAACGCTTTATCTATTCCGGTTTATGCGATAAGCCTGCTGACAGTCAGACGGACGGACAGTGAAGGCTAGTAACAGGGTTCCGTTGGCATCATTCGGTTACGGAACCCTGAAATCCCTAATTAAGGATCTCTCTCTTTATTAAAAATTATTTTTTACACTATAGATTTACTATACTTAGGTGTCATATCATACCTCAGCTTCGCGGGACGGTGACAATACAAAGATTGTTGAAAAAGCTGCGTTCGTATTCTCAACAAAGCTTTTAAAAAATGGGGTGACATTTGAAACGTGTTTGTTGAACACAATACACCCTTCAAATACAAAATATTTAAAATTAAAACGGAACAGGCATACATAAATCATACAACAATGGACATCAACGTACGGACAAAATGATTAAACTGTAAAAACTAAATACGAAAGATTTGTTGCATATAAATTGATGCAGCGGGAGTATCGAGTGACAGCAAACACGGCCCTCAGTGATAATGGCCTGGCGAATTAGCATGCGAAATATTATTTGTGTAAAAATATGAAATGGAGGCTCCCCTGTTTTGCATAGATTCGGCAAAATATTGCTATAAATGTAGATTAGGCGAATGTTAAAAATTGAAACTATTTGTTCATGAACGCATTTTAATTTTTTTTTGTGATGTAGCCACAAAGTCACGGTTTTCGGATTTTTCCTTTACTTGTGACCTAACCTAAAAAGACCTAACTACCTGCCAAATTTCATCATTCTAGGTCAACGGGAAGTAGGTACCCTAAAGGTTTTCTTGACAGACAAACAAATAGACAGGTAGACAGACAACGGAGTGATCCTAGAAGGGTTCCTATTTTCCTTTTGAGGTACAGAACCCTAAAAAGAAAAAAAAGTCTTCTAAAAACAAGTAGAAACTTCTCTTCGTACCTGTTTTTGTCCCCTAACATAGAACACGGAGCTTTCTCTGAAATATGTTAAAAAGCTCGCTGGTGAAGTGCGACTATGATGAACGAGCTCCGCACTGCGCAGCTACTATACGTTCAGGAATGTTTCAACATGCATGGCACATGCGGGCAGAACAGAACACTTTAAGATTAAACTTACTAAGAAAATCAGCGGTATAGAGGCATTTAATTTCACAATACACGTAAGTACAATTATTTATTAGCAGATAGAGCTAATGAATTTATTTTCGCTTACTGCAATAGAGACATTTGATGTTCAAGTGATAAGAGATTAAATAATAATAAAGTTTATGCAATTATTATGTTTATTATATTTAGGTATGGTTTCATAGCAACTTATTATAATATCTGTGAATAACTGTTCTTTCACCAGGACAAAGCTGTAAGTTAAACTTGCCATTACTTAAATTATGCTATAACATCTAACTGATGAACTTATAATATCATCTAATTTTTTTTTAATGTAATAATAATAATGTAATTTATGTATTTATGTAATAATAATTTAATAATAATAATAATGTGTTAGTGTGGGCGCCTGTTTTTTTTTAATTCCTTAAAAGCTGATAATAATATACTTAGTGATCGGTATGATTTTGCATTGGACACTTAGCTTTATTTATTTTGGAGGCAACAAGTGGGCACTGTACTCATCGTGTTCTGTTTGACTTGCTAAGAACAAGGCTAATACCTACTTATGGATTGCCAGATTTCCATAAAAATGTGTTGAAGTGACAAGAATCGAAGATTTGTGACACAGGTATTAATTTCTAGAACGTGTCTGCTGCATTGAGTTTGATTGGTTTATTTTATTTTCGAATGAGAACCAAACTACGTTTATTTGTAAAAGTAAAAAGTTAAATTAGCCAAAAAATTCGAAAGAAAAAGTAAGTAGAAGAGAAAGGTTATGTCTATAGTCGCCAGTAAGGCACTCTATCACGATGACAGTGAAATATCACAGTATGCTAATAAAAAAATGCTTTAATTCGGCTCAGCCATAATGTATTCAACGGTAGACACTTATTAATGAAGACCGATGCTCCTAATGCTTACACTGCATTATTACCATCAAAATCAGAGCTCTATTGTCGAAGTCGATCAAATTCTGAGCTTCCCGGTTCAATGGAGGGGCGACGGGGAGCGACCCTAAAATAATCCGCTCTTGAACTAAACTCTACAATGGACCAATCATAGCTTGTGGTACAAGTGTTACGGTGAAGCGGAAATAATTTGTTTATTTCAAATTTCATTTTTATGATTTACAGACAAATGTACTAATAATTGTAAAAAAAGGGCGAGAGTTTAAAATAAGAGGTCCTGTTCATAAACCTTCTCAAGAAAGTATTTTAAGCAAACCCTTTAAGCATACCAAAGAAAAACGGACAATACCTGCATGACGACTATAAATTATAATAATGTTTGATGAGCTCCCTGGCGCAGTGGCAAACGCTGTTGTGTGTCTTAATAGTTTGAGTCCCCGGGTTTTAGAATTTTCTAATTTGCTGGTCTTGTCTGGGGCCGCCAAGTGGCATTCCGGTACGATGCCGTGTAGAAACCAAAGGGGTATAAGTTTAATAAAAACTGCCATACCCCTTCCAGGTCAGCCTGCTTCCATCTTAGACTGCATCATCACTTACCACCAGATGAGATTGCACTCAAGGGCTAAATTGTGTCTAAAAAAAAAAGTATCCACCTATTTATTTTAATACCGCTACAATGTATGTGCGCTTGTGTATGTAGTGTATAGAGTGTATACCTACAATAATTACGGTTTATTTACATCGATCGTTAACGTCAACCAAACATTACTTGTTCACCTCTGCTCATTGAATGCTCTATATTTCACTATTTTACGATCGGATCATGCTTTGTGTCGATATTATCGAGAGGAAGGCCTTTGTATTTGCTCTATGGACCATTTCCTAATAATAAATGTTTACGATCAACCGATTTTTGTTATCATAATCGGCTTAACATTTTAATGGCGTTCCGTGGGCGAATAAACTCATAATTTGTAGGCTTAATTGCTTTCTAGCGAGTATGAAGAATGTGTAATAGGTATTCTTAATAGATATTATTGCCTGGGAAATAAGCCTATCATTTTGCTATAGGTAATCTGTGGCGACACCCGGGTCACAGCTGAAAATCAGCACCTTGGATTTCATGCATATTGGCTTGGCGCATAATAATATGATGCAAGGCTGATTACGCTGAGCTGTTCACAGAGTGGTGTCATAGAAGAAAATGTTAAATACATATTTTGTCTGTGACACCAACAACTAATTTTTACTTTTAATGTTGCGCCAATGCCCAACAACACCATATTATCGCGATAGTGGCCACACTTGAACAGTTGTGAATGCCGTAGTAAGTCGATCGTGGCTACATCTACGTTTAACGGGAAACGCCGTTGAATATCGCGGTGTTGACCATTAATGTGGCCGTGACATGAGAAGAGTGAATAGGTAGGTATCTACTATCTTCAAGGCAAGCTCGCTCCACCTAAGGGTGCATCACTGGACACCACTTGGTTAGGTTCTTATAATATCAAATATCTCTATCTCTCTATAATTTAAGAATCATCCATTATTTCTTACAGCTTATACTTTATTTTCATTAAGGGGCATAAATACAAAAGCGTGCGGTCAGTGAAGGCACAACAGTGTAGTATTGCGTGTGTAATGTACGTGCCATTATGCGCGGGCGCACAATGCATACGCGGCCCGACAATCGCGCGTAAATTGTGTGTGATTGACTCGTGCCAACCCAACACAATGCCTTTCCAACTGCTAAATGCTAAAACAACTATAAACTAAATTACGTTAATGTACGTACCTATACTTATCAAAATACATAATGGCAGTAGGCTTTCTGGCATAAGGACAAGTTAATGGTTTGCTACAATAATTGTAGAAACACAAAAATACTTGTATATTTATTCAGACTTTTTGGCAAATCTTAGCAAAACAAGCGCAAGCGCAGTGAGCGTATTTTTTAAATTAAATTACTAGATGATGCCCGTGACTTCGCCCGCGTTGATATAGGTTTTTTTAAATCCCGTCGGATCTCTTTAATTTTCTGGGGCACAAAGCAGCCCAGTGTTAATTCAGGATTTAAGCTGTCATTTATAAAGACCTCATAACTTTCTGTAGAAAGACTTGAAACGTCCAAGAATAAAGCATTTATTTATCTTCGTAGTTGCAAAAATTTAATCAACGTAAAATTTCAGATTCATAAATCCTGCTTTTAAACGTTATAACTTATAACGAGAGTAGTGGAATGCAGTGGAGAGAATAATAAGTGAGTGCGTCGCGCTTGGAGGATGCCTGCCTTGTCGAAGACTACTCGTATGTACCTACTACCTACATCACTACATACAGGGACCTACCACTACGCATTTCACTTGTTTTATTGTTTTGTCTGCGATTTTTGTTGCGATAAAAAAGTTGGAAGTTATATTTAACTTCATACACAACACAGTTGGTAATGTAATGTCCTTTTTTTAATAAAAATAGCGAGCAAATGAGCAGGCGGGCTACCTGATGAGTACGATGCCGTGTGGAAACCAAAGGATATTAGTTTAATTAAAACCCGGTCAAGTGCGAGTCGGGCCTCGCCTTTTGAGGGTTCCTTACATAATTATGATCATCATATTTTGGGTATATAAAATAATTATTTCTTTTCCGAGCTAGAACATTGCAACAAACCGTGAAAGAAGCCCCCAAAAAATGTTCGGAACCCTAAAAACACATATGGCGTAGATACATTTGGGGTTTCCTCTAATATCTAACTAACATACTTAATTTCCGTTTCCATCTCACCATATCGTCTTCATAAAATAAAAACTCTTAAAAAAACATAATCACCTAGCATGCTCCGATACCATCAACGGTTTTCTAACGCATCCGTTAGGAGGGTGCGAGATTTCGGGATAATAATCATTAAAGCATTAACATTTTAGCACAGGATAATATACCTTTAACAGTAACTGATAAAGTTTATTTTACTAAAACACTGTTAAAGTCTGTTATAGAAATAAATCAGAATAGATGATCATTGTAGTATGTACATTGTTAGGTTTCAAATAGAGTTTAATTTTCTATAAACGCTGATAGAAATTAATTTAAAAAAAACAGGATGTCGTATCTACAGCCGTTTAGTATAGGAAAAGGGCATTATTATAATACCTTTAATTAGACAAGAAAGGAAAACACGCCTTAATTAGACATCCAGCTTTGCATATCAATTCAAGATACTGTATAATTGTAATTACATTAAACAATTAAAAATATTAATAAAAACGTATTCGATACGTATGTAAAAAAATGTAATAAAAAAATTACACCGAATCAATGAAGCCAATTTTTTTCTACATAGAAAAGACTTCAACGCGCGCAGAGTTGCCAATTATTTTTGAGTCTGTTACAAGAAAAATTGTGATATCGTCCGCGTAGTTTTTTCTTAAAATCTTCACTAGTCTAATCTACTAACTAGTGCAAAATCTCAAACTAGTCTCGATTTAAGCCGCAGCAGGTACTTACGATTATGTCAGTCAGTCAGTATCGTTTTTAATTTATTCTCTTAACTGATAAATGATAATACACAACATTAAACATAAGATTTGAACAGCTGCCGCAATACTGATGCAGTTGCATCTAACTGGAATGAAATATTAATCATCATAAATACAATATTCGTAAGGTTTTAAAGCTGAATAAATAACACACATTTTCTTATGCCGTCAGTTCCAGTAGGTGTTTATAACGTGCCTAAACATTATAATTAAGATAATTAAGAAATAATTATACACTTATTATAAATTCAAAATGCGTAATTAATTATTAAGAACACTAAACATGAGATGTGTATAAGATTAACCGTACATTTAACAAAAAAAAAGTCAAAAAAGCTGGCCGTGCGAATTCGAAACAATCATATTTTATTATTTCAAAAAATCTACATAGTTAATTAAAAGCTACTTGTTTACAAATATCCCAGTCTTCAGACAGCTCTGATTTATACTTATACAAATAAGGGTCCCTGCATGTGGGCCACTCGAAGAAAGAAACAGTGACAAAAGTTAGTACATTTTGTATGAACTTTTCAATTAGTCTGGTAGCAGATGTACTGTAACAGACCAGGAAGTAAAGGTTTTAGGTGATGAATCTACTGTGATTTTAAAAGTAGATGAGAAGGGATTTAACCAAACGAGGCTGTTAATTGCTATTTCAGTCGAGACTTGCATAGTAATTATCTCTCATTTGCGAGGAAACGCAATTAAAAAGAAATGTAATTGAAATAATAGTATCGTATAGCTAAACCAAATTTATATCAGTGTGTACCTACAGTAACCAGAAAGAAACTGTCCAGCAATTTTTATATTATTGTCGTATTGGAAATTGCTGTAGTGCGTAAAGAAACGAGCCGTTTGAAGTTTTTTTTTTTTCAATAATGAAACAATTTCCGAGTGAGAGAAAATGTTAACCACTTAAGTGGCTAGTCAAGTAATTATTTTATGCATTTATGCTGCCAAAATATATTTATTGGGTATTTGCAGATGCCCGCGACCACGTTCGCGTGGATTTAGTTTTTACAAAAATTCCGAGGAGAGTCTTTGATTTTTTAGGATAAAAAGTTACTCTTCAGGTCTTTAACTATTACCATACAAAAAATTACGTCGATCTGTTGCTCCGTTGCGACGTGATTGAAGGACAAACCAACAAACAAACATATTTTTTAATATGGGTAGTGACTAGAGATACTTTTCAAACAGCCTTTCTGTCAATAGCCAGATACTTGTGGCTATCGCATCATGGCCCGCATAGAAGAACCCTTAGAGCTGATTTGGGTGTATTTAGCTGCAGCATTCCGTCTCCAAATAAGCGTTGCCTGGGAACTGCAAGCGCCCATTGTCTCGCCAACGATAAACGGGTTTCGGTATTCAATGTGGACTGTGGAAGTCTTAATTAAATCCATTTAACTATCTAACGCTATCCGCTAACCGTATAGGGAAAAGTATTCGTATTGGGTTGAGTTGAGCATTGGGTAGCGGCAGATAAAAACTGACCTGGATTTGATTAAATGGTATTTTAATAGCTAGTCAGATTTCTACCGTCTACTGCTTGGTATGTGAACCTATCGCATAAGGTTGGTGTGAGAAATATGCCAATTAATCAATACTACTTAATATAATATTAAAAATGCGAAAGTCTTCCTGCTAAATTTTCACGGCGCATTTTAACAGATTTTGACTAAACTTAGCACAGATAAGTATAGCTTGAATTCCGGGGAAGGATATAGGTATGCTAATTTTTCAAAGTCAGAAAATCAAAGAATCCCACGGGATTCATTTCTTAGATACCTAAATCCACGTGGACGAAGGTGTGGGCCTAACCTGCTTGATACAGAGATAGCTTGCAGCCTGAAGAAAGACAGAAAAAATCTAAAAATCTAGAACCAATCGGATGAAGTTGCGAGTATCATATATTAGTAAGTTTTCACTCAAATACAGCTTTTTTTAACCCTTTTGGTATGTTTTCAAATATTTTCGATGGTTTCGAATGCTCCAATTTACTAATATTATTCCAATGATTTGCATGAGTTAACTTTTGCAAGTTTTATTGCTAGTGGAAACTCGGCTTTAAGCCGTGTCACCACAGCACTAATGCACAATTATCAAGTATACTTATAAGTATTTTTATACTGTTACTGTTGAATATTTATATTAAAGCATGCGTGCATTTGTTTTGCTTTCTCCGCTCCACTTTTCCTCAGGGAATAGACGCGGTTTCTACTAATGCACTGGTGCAGATTAATATAATTAAGTATCAAGTAGGTATATCAGATTGAAACTTTAAAGTTATCTATCTATCTACAAAAACAACGGTTATTTACAGTCAAAAATTTACATCATTATCTCTTTAATGCTCTTTTACATTTATTTACTTAAGGCTCTACTACTCTACACTGCATTTTGAAATCTTGAAAATATACTTGAAAATATAATGGTAAGTACTGAGTACTAAATTCATTTTTAAACTGAGAGGCTTGACCAAGGAATTAAGTAATGAAAATATTTTTGAAGAACTTTTAAATAAAATAAATAAAAGTTTATTTAGCTCACATAACACAATAAGAAAACAGAGAAAACAAAGAAGTAAAGAGGCTACTGCCTCATCATAAAGCTGCAATATTTCAACACTGCCGCGTTGATTTTCAATTAAAACATTTTTTTGCTTATCCTAAAAATAATTCAATAAGAGCATGTAGCTCGTAAGTTACAGCTCATTGTAGAAATAAAAAACTGTGATAATCATAATCAAACGCAAAATCTTTTAGATTAAAAACAATTAATTACTTACAATAGAAGCGAGACCTATTCACGCCTAATTAAGAAAATAAATGATCTTGAAATAATTGTTCTAATGATAAAATTCAAACAAGTTTATAACGAAACAATTGCTTCAAAATAATCTCATATTTAAAAAGAAATAAAAAAAATAAACCATTATTTTTCATGTTCGTAATGTTCTGAAATCTTAGATAAATGTTTTTCTGACTCCTTAATTAGTTAGTTCAAATTCAATAAAAATAAACCCACTTGATTACTTATAGTGAAAACATTTCAAGAGAACCATCAAATAGATAACACTTTATTTAAATTACTGTTGTAAGATGCTCCTCGCATATTTGTTCACGCCGCACGTTTTTTTTTAATTCAACCTTAGTTATGACTGCCGCCATTGTTATGTAATCTAATAAAGTTATTAGGATGTATTGATAGGGAAAACGGGCCCAACGGTTGTGTATGCTTACTTACGAACGATGCGTAACTATACTTCTTGCAATTCACGAAGGCGAGTGATCTTTACTTGTAAACATGGGCATTGCGTAAGTGTGCGTGCGTGTTGGACCAATCAGTCGCGAGCCAGCGCTCGCAAACGCACACATTTAGTGTACCTTACTTATACCGATACGACTTGAACACAAGCATAAGCTACTCGCCTTCGTGAATTGCAAGAACTGTACCTGGTCATGATAGAATGGGACATGCGGATGCCTGACAGCTCTAAAGTCGGTGCCTTCAGCAAATCCGTAGCGCGGGGTGCGGGTGCTACGAACTAATGTAAGATCATCTTTATTTTTACGATATAACTATAGCTAATAAACTCACGAATAGAAAACAAACATTTTTACTGTCGTGCAGAGCAATTATGTGATGGTGCAGATATCAATTTATAAACGCATGGAATCCAACGGTTGCTGCGCGCATCGGCACTTTCCCTAATTCTGCATTGCATGAATGCCTACTCTATAACGTTTAATCCATTAATGGTTAAAGTTACCACGCTTTTATAATAATATAGTACCCTCGCTTTTGCCCGCGATTTCGCCCGCGTGGACCGCACAAATTCCAAAACCCAATTTTACTACTTATAGAGGTTGAATTTTCCAAAATCCTTTCTAAGCGGATGTCTGCGTCATAACAGCTATCTGCATGTCACAAAGGCCCACCGAAATATTTTTATACATTTAGGTAAATAGGTATATTATAGATGATGGTGTGCAATGGAAATCAACCATTTCATACGACGTTAAGTGATAAAATATTATGATGCGTTCTCAGAACGCACTGTTGGGGAAAATATCGCTGGTGGTGGTCTCTCGCTCCCAAACATCGTGCAAGCGATGGTTCGGAGCGAAACAGCGTGGAGTGCCGCTGCCTCCTTTTGCGAGGAGGTGATGTCTGCAAAGGAGGCGGCGGAACGTGAGAGGGAAATTTCAATGGTGGATCCCTCTCGCAGGAGACGCAGCGGGCGCCGAAGGGCAAACGACGACCTCCGGCCTCCATGAGTTGCCGACCTGCGGTTGACGGGCGTAAGGGGCGTTCGTCAACCGATACATAACCAGGTCAGGAGGTAGCGCACCGTGTTCCGGGTGCGCTTCTGAGACGGAGCTGGTAGCAGCCAGCCTAGCGATGGGACCCGTCCGCTTGGCGGCGGGTCAAGTCCTGGCGGGAGTGCGGTGAATACTACCTTAGTGAGACCCGCGCAACCGCCAGTCCGTTGAGGAACAAACACAGGTTTTAGTGGGTGCAAGCCCCACATAACCCCTCCGTTTCCCCTGACGGAAGGGTATGCGTTAGGCATTTCCTGTGTATAAAAAAAAAAAAAAAAAAAAAAAAAAAAAAAAAAAAAAAAAAAAGCACTTATCTATTACATATTTTCAAGTTTCTTTACGTCCCGATAAAAAAATCTGAAATTATCTATACTAATATCATAAAGAGGAAACCTTTGTATTTTTGTATTTTTGTATGTTTGTATTGAATAGGCTCAAAAACTACTGGACCGATTTCAAAATTTCTTTTACCATTACTTAGAGGGATTCTTCCGAATCCGTATAGGCTATATTTTATCCCGGAAAATAGAAAAAATAAATGTCCACCCGTGCGAAGCCGGGGCGGGTCGCTAGTCCTAAATAAAATAGGTAAGTATACTCAATAGCTGAAAATTCACATTAAAATTTTTCACACTTTATAAAAACTCACCCCAAAGAATCGCTCAAAGAAAAATCCCTCCAAGGATTGTAATTTAAAACGAAATCTTTCAAAATCACATCACTCCATCGTCACACCATCAACACACCATTGTAACACTTTGTTCAATAGTTTAAAAATTTTGGCGCCGCCCGCATCAAAAGGATATTAACTTGAAATTGTTGTAAGCTGGCTTTTGTTTTGAGCGTACCGCGAGTGTTTGTAGCCTGTGGCTTGTGGTCCCGTGACAGCGGCGCGGTTGTGCGATAGGAAGGTCGCGGGTAGACTGCGCGAGGCGCGAGGCGCGAGGTGAGGCACTGAGGCGCATCGGACCCCAACGAGCAGGCTTTTGTTGTTCAATAGTTTGGGAGACAGGTATCAGTGTAGACTATAGTTTTGTTTGCAGATTGATAAAACCAATATTTTCACGAACTGATATCCGGCCGACGTAGGGGCAAGTACCTATCTGATCTGGTTTGGTGGGAGGCTTCGGCCGTGGCTAACTACCACCCAACTGACAAAGCCATGCCATTATGAGATCGCTCTCAAGAGCTATCTTGTATCAGCATAATAATAAAAAATCGATCAAGTGCGAGAAGTCTCGCTCAGAAGGGTTCCGTACCATCGTACAAAAACTAAAACTTTAATTTTTAAACATTTAAGATGTATAACCACAAATTCACAGTTTCGATTTTTTCCTTTACTTATTCTAGTATGCCATTGCTACCTGTCAAATTTCATGATGAGGTCCATACAAAGTAGGTACCCTACAGGTAGTGCTTCCCTTGATGGGGACCTTAATAATAATAAAAATATCCTAATTATTAGCCTTCATTAGACCACGGCACTCATCACTACTCGAAGTCATAAAGGTTTATAAAAATGTTCAAATAATCCACTGTCTCTCAGCCTAACTGAGTTGACCCCGGCGCGGTTCGGGCGGCGCGCGTGCGACGGTTGTTTTTCTCGCGATCGCGGTATTTTAGAACCCTTTTTTGCATTCTTCGTGCTTAACTTTCGAGTTATTTTCGCATTACAAGCAAAGATCAAGCCAGCTAACCGGATTACCGATTTACAATATTTTTTATAATAGGATTTTAGATTTCTGAATAATCTATCTTATACTTATCTAAATATATAAGAGGAAAAGCTGACTGACTGACTGATCTATCAACGCACAGCTCAAACTGCGGTTGTAGGTAAGTTAATCCAATATGACGTTGTTTTACAGAAAAAACAATCGAGGGTCTTTTGCTGAGTCTGGCCCACCCCGGCTTCGCACGGGTGCTTGAAAATAAAATATATAGCCCATGTAACTCAGGAAGAATGTAGCTTTCTATTGGTGGAAGAATTTTCAAAATCGGTTCAGTGGTATCAGAGATTACTTCCTACAAATAAACTTACAAACTTTACCTCTTTATAATATTAGTATAGATTATGAGTGATATTCAAAATCGTGAGTGGTCTTTAATGCGACACTTTCTCGCCGGTATCCGGGTTGTTTATCCGTGAAGTAAAGTGTAAACAGATTGCTCCGCCGGTCTCGTCACACTCTCATTGCGGGCTGCAAGCGCATCGCCCAGTGGCATGAAATCACACCAACCTCTATAAATCCAGTACACCTACATATTAGTCTGGTGTTTCACATGCATAGCAGTACTAGCATACTGTAATCAATCATCAGCTGAAGTGGCGTTGGGCCAGATGAGGAAGGCAAGGCAGACAGACAGACAGACAAGAAATTGATGCTGTAAGGGTTCCTTTTTACATTTTAAGGTACGAAACCCTAAAAACTATAGAATCCTAAGATTGATAGGGGTCCAACGAGCTAGAATGGCGATACATTGAGCTCTGTTTTGGTATATATAGGTAGAATCTAATTAAAATGAACTTTTCTCAATTGGTAGGTACATACAGGCATATCTAGGTAGATAGGTATCTAGATACAATAATATTATAAAGAGGTAAAGTAAGTTTGTTTGTAGGGGGTATTCTCTAGAACTGCTGAACCGATTTCGAAAATTCTTTCACCAGTAAAAAGTTACATTATTCCGGAGTGACATAGGCTATATTTTATTTTTAGAAAACTAGAGATCCCTACGAAAATTGTAATAAGCTACCCGTGCGAAGCCGGGGCGGGTCGCTAGTCCTTGATAACTGTAAACAAGCACAGTTGGTTTGTCCTCTTTCTTTTCAATTATTTATTGCCGTATTACCATGATCAAATACGGAACATGCTGTAAATCAGTCTTTATTGGGTCTCTTATCTCGTAAAGAACGTTTTTGTGCAATCAAATCGTCATTCAGTTTCTCGCAACAAATATATAATGAGTAGGTATGCAAACGTGAGAAAATTATGAATTAATGGTTCAGAGTAGATTGGAGTGTTTTATGGTAATTTTATTGTTATATTTGCATAATCGCAATGTTTAGAATAAATATGTACATGCCAATAGGCGCTACCTAACCTAAGTACCTACTTACTCTTAGGGTGAGATCTATAGAGCGTACTCTAACTTTGCTTGGACTTTAGACAGTTAAAACGAGACAGATGTATATCTCTCACATAAATCTGTCTCGTTTTAACTGAGCAAAGTCGAAGTCCGCTCTAGGAATCCCACCCTTAGACTTGTGAACCCTTACTCTAGCAGGTCACGCCGGATTGCCTGGTAAATGTTTTTACCTACACCTTTTACGTAGCATAACAGCGTAGCCTACTCATATGGTAGCAGGTAATTCCGTAGTTATAGTTCGCGACAGGTCGACATGGCAATCGGGGCGCATGATCATCATCATTATCGACCGATAGACGATAGATATCCACAACTGGTAATAGGGACTTCCAAAGGCTTCTCGTTTGCCTAACAGACAGACAGACATACAGTTGAGTTAAAAGGCTCCCTTTTATCCTTTGGGTACGGAACCCTAAAATGCGGTTTATTAATTGTGTTTATAATAAAAAATAAAGTTCTTATGCTCATCTTCAAATACCTTTGCCGGCTTTTTAGAGTTTCTTTGTGCCGCTATTAATAATTCTCGATTCGTTTCACGTGATTTATCTCTCCACATGTTATTACCCAATGTATAAAAAATTAATGCATACCTTCAATAATATGCAGATGAGTGAAACGCTACTTGACTAATGACGGCCTGCATCGTGCGTGTCATCGTGAAATTAAACACACCTTGCAGACGGCTGACGCCATCAGGTGATCATTTGAATACTACGACATTTAAGAATTTTCTAAACATCGTGAATGGAGACCGCGTTTAGCAAGCGTAGTGTTGGACGCCCTCTAGCACGATGGACCGACGATACAAAGCGGCTGGCGGGAAGTGACTGGATGAGGAAGGCTGAGGACCGGGTGTGGTGGCGCTCTTAAGGCCTATGTCCACAGGCAGATGATGACGATGATCAAATATCGTGATCAACCTATTGAGCACAGGTCTCTTAGAATGACAAGGATTTAGGCTATAGTCCGGGCTTACACCCTCGGGCTCGAAAAGATACCTAAGTTATCGCGTGCATGTCTTTTCAATGTTTATGTTTTGGTACAAAAGAAAATATTCGATGGGGTAGTAGATTTCTATTTCTACACACAAGAACAGTCTTACGAGAATATTATATAAAAAACTGTAAGTGGACGATTTCTGTACATTTCGAAGATTATTGTTACGAGCTGGGGGTCGTTGTAAGTAACTCGTAACAGACAGCTTAAAATAAGTTATTCAGGTACGAGTAGGTATCTAGGCAGTAGGCTATGCTCCAATGGAACATTAAAATAATTTTCGACAAAATATTAAAACAAAGTACGTAATTTAATGTCATATTACTTTATTTTCCAGAAACTTAAAGCGAATAGTCTAAAGTTTACCCCATATACTAAATACGAAAACAAAATCTTCCTAAACTTAATTTTTTAATCCAAAATCATCCTTTATTTTCATAGAACTTCTATCAACACTGCAGTTGAAGATTTCTGTGAACATATTTTAGGTATAGTTTTAATTTATAAAATAAAAATTTACTAAATCTTTGTTTTTTTCTATGGTTTGAATGCTCTCTTTCTTGTTCTTATATTGATTTTATCATAAGGTTTATGTTCATTATCATTTCTATGTATACCGAGAACTCAATCTATCCTTATATCTCTCCTCTCTTTCACTCTCGCAATATGTCCAACTGTCCCTTGAGCTTGAACTGTCTCTTTCTTCTTTTATAGAAATCCTATTATTATATAAATTTATACTTTTATCATGTTTTTTGGAATCTTCTTTTTCATATGTATCTCTGTTTCTTCCTGAATTCCTGCTATCATTGTTGTAATGCCATCTTGTATCTTCTGCTTCGTCCTTTTCAATTTTTATTCTATAAGAATCTCTATTTTTTTCCTGCCTTCTATCGCTATAATGTTTTGTACTTTTTTCTTCTGTTGAAGATTGGTGTCGATTTTTATTGCATTCTCTATAAGGATCCCGTTGTCTTTCGTGTCTCCTATAGTTATCATATTGTCTTCTTCTTTCTTCCGCGGAAGATTGATATCGATCTCTGTCGAACTTTCGAGTATTTCTATCATCAACATAATCACGTTTTCTTTTATTGTCAGGTTTATTTCTTCTATCTTTATCATCATAAGTATCTTTTCTATCTTTATGTGACTCTCTATGATTAGTTTTACTGTCTGTTAAGTTATCAAAACATTTGTCTGGATGTTCTTCTTTAACTTTACGATATTCTTTATCAGATTCGATATTCGATTCATCACTGGGTTTAGATTTCGTGTGACCTTGTGCTTCAGCATACATCTCCATCTGCGAAAAAAATGCGATTTGTACACGAAAACTGTTTTGAGCTATTGAGGCTGTACTTAAATGTTTAAGGCCTGCACAGACGAGGGACAGTCCTCGGGATACTTTAATAATAATCGAGGACCGTCCGATCAGACCACACAAAACTACGGAGGAGTTCTCGAAAAATGGAGCTACCGGTCCAAGGCGGCTCAACCGGTATTAGTCTGCGTTGAGCGCTCGAGCTTCTTCGCGTCCGGCGAACAAATGATCGCACACCGCGTGGCCGTTGAGCCCGTGGCAACTTCTTGGTAGACATTTTAAGTACGCTTCAGGAATTTTTGTCCCTCATCTGTGCAGGCCCTTAGAAGCCAGCACTCGTATTTAACTGCCTATCTATCAGATAGCCAGGTTGAGTATCGTTTTTTCCTGCTGCATGTTTTACCTGTGCCTGGATAACTCCGCGCAGAGTGTTGGAGTAGTTGCGCGAGCGCACGGCCACTCTGTACTTGGCGCGGCGCCGCTTCATGTCGCGCATTTCCGCCAGTTGCTCCAGCTTCGACTTGCGACTGCTCTGCGACTGCGATGCGCCGCCCGCTTCTCTGCACATACATTTATAACAACTGGATGATGCCCGTGTGGTTAAAAGCCTGTTAAAGATAATAACTAGTAGCCTATACTCTTGACTGGGATGCAAGCAGCTCTGTACCAAATAAATTATGCGTACGATGTATTTAGGTTTTTTAAAAATCCCTCTTCCATTCCATTTTCCAGGATGGTTGATGGGGTTTTCCTAGTAAATAGTATATGCAAATGATTTTAGGCTTATTTCGTGGTTTAAGGAACGAGTACATACCACGATTAATTCATCGTGGTACCTATGTTTCATTGTAGTATACACAAAACCGCGGCTTAGGGCCGGTGAGACGGGGCAGTGATGCAACTCAGATCAGATTTTTATTTGTGTACACTAACTTGCGGTGCAGCATCTTACTGTATATATTTCCACTCTGGCTCCAGTATTATCACTGATGTAGTGACTAGTTTTTTTTTATAATAAAATAGCAAGCAAACGAGTAGGCGACTCACTTGATGTTAAGTGATTACTGCCGCCCATGAACATTTGCAGCACCAGAGGTTGCACCACCACCACCGCCGATGCTTTGCCGGCCTTTTAGCAATTTGTTGGTCCACCCCTTGAATAGCCCTCTAGTGGCAGTAGTTCGGGTGGTATGAGGCACCGAGATACTTATTAGTGGTAAAAGTTATATGAAAATTACAATTTTAATATGTTCTTACCCTACAGCCAAGTCCGCGAGCTCTTCACACGAGGGTCGGGAATGTATTACGACATCGTAGATAGCTCGTCTCTCGTCCGTTGTGTACGTCGCCTGCAGCCGCTCTACTGTCTGTGGTTCCGACTCCACATTCGCATCACCTTTGTTGTTGAGTTAAGACTACATTATTTCATCAGATGGTATAAAATTGCTAGATGATATAGATGGTATAAGATGGCTTAATTGGAGGGGAAAGGGGAGTACTAGTCATGATTAGCATGGCTAATATTCTCTGTGTATTTTTATTTACACACTTTATTTAATACTTTACAAAATCTGATTTGTAGTTTCTACAAGATGGAATGTTATATCAAAATGATGTCTAAAAATTTGAAATACCAGTGTTTTCATTACGGTTTATAAATTTTGAAATATATTATGTGGAAAATTCATTAGTTGTATTATTGTATAGTTTTATATCAAATACTTTATCATATCTAAATAATTTCATAAAGGATACATCACAAAAAAGGATATAGATTTTCATAGTCAGGAGAAACTGGTCATAGCTATATACTGTAATGGTTAAAAAATCTTATACAGTGCATAAAAATTACGAAAGGACCCATATTTGCTCTGCGTGTCAACTGTCATTTGAAAAGTACAGTTTTTGTCGTTAGTCTAAAGGAAGCGTACTTTTGATATGACAGTTGACACCGAGCAACTACAGCAAGTCATTTCTCAATGCATTATTAATGAATTGTTTTGTTAAACACATTTATATCAATAAATAAATAAATCGTCCAAGTAAATATCATTAATAGGATACCTCTTATAAACACTGGATTTGTCTTGGAAGCATAGTTGATAATATCTTTAATATTTTCTGAAGCTGTAAAGATAAAGGTTCAAATTAATTAAATATTACTATACACAATTGGCTCACTCAATTTTAAAATCCTTAATGTCAGAATAATACAGCCCCTGTATAGAAAAATTTCTGTTCTTAGCTGCTTTAGTATTAATCACTACTCATATTGTACATGAGAAAGTGAGTTTATTATTGTCTTTCAATCACGTCACTCTTATCGTATACTTTTATCTCAGAAAATCAAAAAGTCCCACAATGCAAATACAAATACACAAAATGTTCTCATCAAATAAAATGAAATATCAGTACTATTGATTGCAATCAATTTACAATACTTACAAAGTTTCAAAACTGTACTAGAATTAGCGTCTAATACATCTGGTAGGAAAATATCATCATCTGCGTAGCCCTGGGATTTAAGAGCACATTTGGCTTCATGTTCCTCCAGTTTTTCCGGAGGAACTTTGTGGTTTGAGTCATACTTGCATGTTCTCTTTGGTTTGCTCTTTAACATAAAAATTCATATTTAAACATGTGTGGAAAGATATACCTGAATAGTGGTAAGTACCTAGTAATACAGATATGTACTTTGAAGCAAAAAATTGTAAGATCTGTGCCCAACCTAAGGGTTAACTCACATTGGCAGCGAATTCAAGCTAATTTCTAAAATGTTACATAGCATATTGAATCATATCTATACCAGATAAAGCACAAATTCCTCCCCCCCCCCCCCCCCCCTATATATTTATGTATATAGTAAAATTTTACAAATTTGCTTCAGTTCACTGCCATTGTGAATTGACCCTAACTATTTGGATAGCAAATCCAGGATTTGCGAATGAGACAGCTTCCAACCCCTCCTCTACTTGTCTTTCGGAGGTATCTGCTCAAATCGGGAGAACTCCTAGAAAAGAGAAGCGAAAACTAAGTTGTCAGTTAACTTATTGACCAACATACAAACAAACCTGTAGTAATTGTTTCCTGTCCCATTGCAGACTTTGTAATATCATTGTTACTTCTTTGTCGACTTCTTTGATATAGTTCTGTAATTCAGACAACTCTTCTTGCCTTGAAGACATTGTATTTGGTATCTGAACAACATAACCTAAAAATATCTACAAGGAAAAATCTAATTTAGTAATAAATCACACATGAATAATGTTTTAATATAAATTATAATGCTTCTGCACTTGTACGCCTTCTTAAATCTTGATTTGAAGATTTTCAATATATTTTTATCTTCCCAATAAAAATTTTGTTTTCAAAACAACCATAGACAATGGACAAGAGACAAGATGTAAGTCAAAAGTCAAAACTCAAAATTGTCAGCTTCATTCAAATGCCGACAAATAACTGAAAACTACAATTTGAACAAAAAATAATAATATGACCCCATTACATTCTTGTTGCGGCGCTAAACAATGTTATTGATTAGGTCCATAATATCGCTCGTTCCCACTGATTATTTCACCCGTTGAACTGTGGGAGTTTTTATGTCACTATGAAGTTCTTTTTTGCCCACGCCAGACGCTTGTGACAAACAGCAAATCTGTGGACGGGTGTTTGCGTATGCTTACTATACCAATGATTTGGAAGAGTGTGGCGTTCCGATAGGCCGACAAGCTATCTGTGATGTTTGCCAATGCTTGCTGTTTGTTGTTTGCCACAAGTGTCTAGCGCCAAGTTTTTCAGTGGAACCTTGGAACAGTAAGGATCTGTGGTAAGGATTAGTTTCCAATAATGCCAACTTAATTTCCTAACAGCTGTCACTATGACAACTGACATATTCTTTATTCTTTATAATCTGTAATGTCTATCGAGACGTGTGCTTTTGCAGGCCGTTCTTTCTGAAATTCTGAATGATTTGAAAAAATGGCAGATTCCGAGGTAAATTCAATACCATTACGAGATTTATCTTACCCGAGTGTTGCCGGATATCTAACAGATGTGTTTATTGTCAGGTCCTGAAAAAGTTGAAGGATATTCCATTTAAAATTCAAACCGCAAGTTTGAAAGGGAGACGTGAAGTGATTGAGGAGATTCAGAATGTTCTATCAACTCCAGGTCAGTAAGCAAAGAAACAATGTAAAGAGTGTATACAAATGATCCTCAGACAGTGGAGTTTCATTTCGTGGAGTTTCGACTGCTGGGATAGCTTTATTGATCCATTCTTGCTAGTATGTCACCTATCAAAAGTGCAGTGATCCAGAATATTTCGCAAACATGCGGGTCACTGAAGACCGGTACGCTTATTGAACCTTGTAACTATATATTTTTTACATCTCCATAATTCCTTGTAAAATTCTTAACATAACCTCATTTCTAAACCCCGAATTCTTTACCAATTTTTAATTGCTTGTTTCATTCTAGTCATACATTATTATTAATTCATACATTTGTGAAACTGTGGCCTTTATGTGGAGATCATTGTAGACAAACAGCCATAAAGTCTAAAGATTTATATTTTTATAAATTACTAAAATGATCCCTGTGATTTTGTGTGTATAGATTAGATTTAGATCTTAAATAATCTTTTAGGAACTCTTTGATAAAAAGTAGATATGTCCAGCTCTGACATTGGGATCTATATGTAGAATTTTGTCAAAATTGGTTAAGTGGGTGTGACTTTGAAGTTTCAAATTATACTATTTCCCTCAGCAATGACAAATATGAAGCAAAAAGAGAGAGAGAGACACATAAGTACAGTAATCTGTAGCTATAAGCAGCTAATAATAAAAAATATAAATGAATACACAGGTATAACAGAACCAGCGGTACGTTTTGTGTGCCGAGTGCTGTTATTGACACTGAACCGGTACAGGGACTCCACGTCTCAGTCCTATGTGAAGGGCCTACTAGCCTATCTCGCGACACAGCACAGAGAATGGACTTTGAAGAGCCTCTTGCCTGCGTTACTTGAAGTTTCTGAACAACTGAGAAACATTTCACCCTCGTAAGTTCTATACTTGATATTAATTGATACACTTGATAATAATACAATAAAATAATATTAATAACTCTCTGTCTGTCTAACGAAAGAAGAGACTAGGAAATTTAAATAATAACAGTGTGGCAGCTCCAAAATTAGTAAGACAGACCTGGAATAACTTAATTTGATAGAACAGAAATAAAAATAAGCTGTTCCAAGTAGTTTTAGACTATATGATGCACTCTCTTCTCATTGCCCACTAACTCATTTTCTAGTTTTTAGCTCAATCATTTTCTCAATAATAATCACCAGCATTGGACAATTGCCATACGGGCCATTTTTCTATGGAATGACTCAGTTTTGTCTAATATATTAAAAGAATAGGTAGCAGTTTCTGAATAATGTGAAAAATAAATAAGTCCATACAAAGACTAATAATTAATTTAGATATTACTAATTTTTGGAGCCAGCTAATTTTAAGTTTATATTTGTTTATCAAGAAAAAACACCAGCCAAACAGGCTTGTATGCACTCCGCTGGACTACAGTGCTGGTGGAAGGAGCCCTTAAGGATACAGAGGATGTGTTGGATTATAATATGCTGGTATTGGCCCAGGCAAATCTACTGGCTGTTGTTACAGCATATGGGGATAAGAAGAAAAATGAGAAGGGATACTCTTTGGTGAGAATTTTTTTTAACAAAGTTTTTGCAGTACATTTTCTTTTAAATACATGTACAATGTACATAAATTATAATAAACACGTGATCAGTTGTTTGTATTTTTAGATAGCTAGTAGTTATAACATTAGTTTCAATAGTACTTTTAACATTTTAGCTGCACAACTCGTGGACGCTGATGGGCAGTGAGAAGCTGTTGAAATGGGTGAATGTGTTACTGTCACAAGCGACGGACTCTGGACCGCAAGTGTGCGTCAGTTTCTCTGCCATCTGTCGACATGTCAAACAGACAGGGGACAATGCCCTCATTTCTACACATAAGGTATGATGTAGAAAACCCAATTATACAATTTATAAAGATTGCAATTACTTTTATATTTGACATTTAAATATTGTAAGTTGAATCTTTGAAAAGAACAACCACAGAGTTTCTTGCTAGTTCTTACTAGTAAAGACATTCTGACCAGTCCAGTGGTAGAGTTGATGATTGGCATCAGGTGATCTGAAAAAAATTGCAGTTTGTGACTCTTTTCTGCTTACAACTTGATATCCAGGGGCTGGATTACGATAAAATAACTGCTACAATGTAACCTCGCCTCTCTGTTTGGTAGACGCTCGCTCACTATTGGCTACAATGCATTGCTGCAACAGAAGTACCATAAATTCAGCCAATCACAACAATTGTGATTGTATTGATGATTGATGCAGGTTTTCCGCAATCAACCTACAGTGTCATACCAATTTTGACAGCTTCATAGAACACAATATTTGTTCAGTGTAGCCATTTCAAACTAATAATTTATTAAATTGTTACAACAATTTCCTCTTTACCTTATAGAGTTTCGGCCTTCCTAGTTTGTCATTGGTTGGTCTCAAAATAGCACCCTATAAAATGTAATTTTTTTCCAGGTCAAAATGCTAGAGAGCCTAACAAAAAGTTTGATAAGCGTCAAAAACCGTCCCAACGCCAACTACATCAGGGCTTGCTCTGATTTATTACATTTGCTACAAAAGTCTGACGTACAAGACACATTACTGCCAGCCCTGCACAAGGCCATGTTGAGAAGTCCGGAAACCATCATACAGGCTGTGGGTGTTGTGCTGGAGAACTTAGACATTCAGGTGGATGGTATAGCAGTTGATATTGGCAAGAGTTTGATTGGTAAGCATACTATATGGTTAGATTTTCTTATCAAAATAAACTGGTTAATATTTTATTTGAAATGACTTTAAACTTTGATTTTTTATCCTGTACAATACTTTATTGCCATCTCTTTTCCTCTACATTTCAGTGAAGAAATCTAAACTTCTCACATTGTTGGCTTGGTTTTGGCCTCTTAAAAATAGTTTACAGTACTACTTTTATATTTTATGCCGATATACCTGCACAGAAATCTTATCTGTAAATGGCGTGAAAATAGCTCAGCCTATAATAACGCGCGTCCGGCCGCTATCGGTTGTTGCCTACGCGCCATGTTTTGTACGCGCGAATTATGAATGAAATAGCACGAGTCTGTTGTTCTTGTGTTTATCTTAACGTCGCAAAATATTGGTCTGTATTTAATTGGTGTGTACATTCGGTTTAAGTCACGCGTTGGGTTGCGCTTATCTGCGCAAATGAATTTTGCTGATGGGACTTATAAAAGTGGTAAAGGTATAATGCTTAACTGATTTGTCACCTTGTGGCGACTGTCCCCTCCCGCATCGCTCCACTACCGCAGGAGCCTACTCAGTTATGCGCTGTACCTATAGTACTGTACCTATTACTAGGGTGAGTTAGTAACCATATTTTTGGCTCTGCAGTGAACCTGCACTCGCGCGACGAGTGGGTGCGCGCGGAGGCTATCGCTGCGCTGGGCGCGCTTAGCCGCCGCTGCTCCGCGCCCGTCGCTGCGCGTGCGCTGGTTACGCACGCCTTCGCGCACTACAACGGCGCCTCGGGCAAACTCACTTCTAGCGAGGATAAGATCGCCGTGTTAAACGTAAGTTTTTTTTTTCTAAAAAATAAAGAAGAAGACGCGGATGAATTGTTGTTGTCCGACCTGGGCGCGTTTGGAACCCTCCTAGCTTTAGTTTCATGTTTACGTAATTAATTATCACAATAATTAAAAACACAAGTTAGGAAGCGACACTATGTTAGTGAACAGACTTTAACGGTGCATTAAATTCACACAACTGAATGCAGGGTGTAGGCACACTGAGCGAGCTGGCGGTGTTGGCAGAGGACCGGCTCAAGCTGTTCGACGAAGTGGTGACGCAGACGGGCCGCGTGCTCGACAGCGAGTCGCACGAGCGCACCCTGTGCGTCGCCTTGGAGGCCCTGTACCGCTGGATCCAGAGTCTGAATGGCCCCTTGCCTGAGAACATCTTGCAGATATACAAGGTTTTATATTGATTATAACATTGCTTTAAGATTTCTAATCTTTATTTTTCTCTATACTCAATTTTTTTATTGCAAAATTAATTTGTGATTTGTTACTTTTAGCGATAGAAAGAGAGGTGTTAAGGTGGAGAGAATAAGAGTTAAGTTTAAGAATCCCGTTGGAACTCTTTGGATTTTCCGGGATAAAAGTAGCCTATATCCGTCTCCAGGATGTAAACTAACTGTGTACCTTTCATCAAAATCGGTTAAACTGTAGGGCCGTGAAAAGGTAGCAGACAGCACAACAGACAGACAACACACTTTCGCATTTATAATATTAGTAAGGATTTGATATTAAATCTACATATTTTTATTTATTTGTTGTTTGATTACAGAAAGGTCTATCAGCTAAAAGTACGACACAGACTGTTCGCATAGCGTACACGTCGCTAATATCGCGCGCGTTGCGACGCGGCGCCGCGCACAAAGCCGCGCTGTGGGCTTCCCTACTAGCCACTGCAGAGAAAGCCGCGCAGCAACCGCTACAGGTCAGTGCATTTGGCTAATTAAGTAATTAATTTTTAACATTTTCGTTGTTGGTTTGTCCTTCAATTACGCCGTAATGAAGCAGTGGATTGACCTGACTTTTCACATGGATATAGTTGAAGATCTCTGGAGAGTGACATAAACATCTATTAATCGCGGAAAATCAAAGACTTCCCATGACATTTTTAAAACTTTAATCCACGTGGATGAATTTCCGGCTTGAGCTAGTAAGTTAAGGGGCTACTCAAGTTTGATTTAATCAAAACAAGTGTTATTATTGTATAGCACTTGATAGTGAGCGAGGGCATCTGCGCGATGGCGGCGCTGGCGCAGCTGGACGGCGCGCAGGAGCTGCCCGCGTGCGGCGCGGCATGGGCGGCGCTCACGCACCACCAGAAGCACGTGTTCCTGCACGACCGGGTGCTCGCCGCTGCGCCCGATGACGGTACCTATTGATAATATTGTTTTTTTACCCGTTTTAGGCCCGTCTATATAGTAATAATACTAATACCATACTGATGTCTGTCAGAGTTCTTAACGCCCACTGTAAAGCACGCTCATACTAAACCATGCTGACTGTTGGATCTAAGGCCTGGTCTTTACATGTTGCCTTGTAAATACTTTTGGACATTCTTTGACAGCAGTTATGGTTTTCCCACCAAAAGCTATGCATACACTGAATGGGGCCTCTCTTGGGAATTTAGCTATTGGCAGTATGTTAAGGTCATCCTCTTTACAGTTTGAAAATTATTGTAATAATTGTCTGTATCAAAATTATATTGCGTATAATACCCCACAATGTAAGGCAAATGGTTATTGGATTGTGCTAAGGTAGCATAATAATAGTATCTACCTTTCGCATAGTACTATTATATTATTCTGTGCTTTCGCTAGCATTCTAATTACACCCAGCACAGTTAGTTAATTTGCTTGTTTCTCCAAAGTACACTTATTTAAAAGAAATTTAGTTTGAAACAGTTTCTGAATGAGTAATGATATAATTGGATAAATATGTATTTCAAAAATGTAGTTGTTTATTTATTTGCTCTAAGGTAGCACTATAACATTTACCCCTTTATAGTCCTAATACAGGTGGGGTTGCTATGCAGAACCGTTTTGGAAAAGTACGAGAGTGTTGCCAGTGATCAAAACTCACCCGTATTGAAGGCGTTCATAATGGTCCTGCTGTCCCCTGTCAAGTCAGTCCGAACAGCTGGCATAGAGGAAGTGAAGGCTCTACTTGCCAGAGAAGATCGAGCCTTATTAGCTAGGAATTTAGTGCAAAAGTTGAATGAAGTGCTGGAGGAAGGAAAGATATTTACAGTGAAAGAGAAGACTCCCCCAGAAGACAAAGTGGATGTGACTGGGAAGATGATTTTGGATTGTGTTCAAGCACTGTGTTCATTTAGAGGTAATGCATACTTACGTTGATATAAAAAAATATTGTGTAGGTATTAAGTTCCAATTTATTTTGTTAATCTTTTTGAACATAATTTCATTATAATAATATAAATAAAATACTAAAAAATTGACAAATTTTTGCCCCCTTTTTTAGTTCTTTCTGTAGGAATTCAAGCTCCAAAGCTTAGAGCTATAATTATATTTTTTCGAACTCCTTCAACAAAGTAATACCTTTCTTTTAGACTATAAAATAGAGGATGCAGAGAGATTAGCGCTGGAGGCGCTGCCGTGCTCCCACTACCCGTTAGTTGAGGCGATGAACAACAAGTCGTGGATCAAGCTGGTCACGTACCTGCGCCTGGACGCCTGTCGACTGGTCACGAGGCATCTCACGGAGCTCAAACAGCTGTACATCACTGGATTCACTCCCACTGAGGTAACTATTTGACGGCCTCCCTGGCAGAGTGGTAAGCGCTGTGGCCTTATTAGTGGGAGATCTTGGGTTTGTTTCCCGGCAGAGGTTTGGAATTTCTAAATTTCTGGTCTGGCAGACTTCGGCCGTAGCTAGTTGCCAACCTACTGGCAAAGTCGCGCAGCCAAGCGATTTAGCGTTCTGTTACGATGCCCGTAAGAAACCAATGGAATATTGGCTTAATAAAAACTGCCATACCCATTCCAGGTTAGCCTGCTTCCATTTTAGACTAAATTATCACTTACCACCAGGTGAGAATGCAGTCAAGGGCTTACTTGTATCTGAATAAAATAAAAACAAACTATCATTCTTTTGTCTCTTTTATTCTTGAAGTTCTCTTTCTAATTTTCTGACTTAAATTTTCTACAGCTGATCATCATGATTTTGTGTATCTGTTACAGACAGTACGCAATGTAGTATCGACGTTGGTGCGCTGCAGCGCGGAGGGCGCGGGCGGGGCGGCGGTGGGCGCCGCGCTGGAGGCGCTGCAGCGGCCCGACTTGCTGCAGGTGTCCCGCGACGACTACTTCGTGTACCTCACTCCGCCTGGACATCTGTATGACAAGAGCGCAGTTCCTGGGTAAGTCATTTAGCTTAGAAACTTATTACTATCAGATGTAGTACCATGGAATACTTAGTGTCTGCCAGGCTAAAAAAATCACTCCGCAGACGTTTAAATAAATAGCGACTATAGTTACGACGCAATAAAGTGCATTTCAGCTCGCACAGCACAGCAGTCTAAAATTTAACAAACGCCTCTCTTTCTATCTCGTAAACTCTTTTCCCCCTCTTCGTCTCTCCCCTCCTTTCCCTTTCTCTCTCCCTCTTCCTCCCACTGTCACGGGCTAGGCCGCCTTTACGTCCTTGTTTAAATCACCCTCATTTATGATTGTTTGTAATAGAAACGAAGAGAGCAAGGAGATGAACCTCAAGCGCGAGAGCAAGGCGTACAGCTATAAGGAACAGCTGGAAGAGTTGCAGCTGAGGCGCGAGATAGACGAGAAGCGACGCAAGGAGGGCAAACTTAAAGAGGTGTGTGGTTACAGTTGATTTACATCATACGTTCTTTGTAAAAGACTAGCTGATACGGCCGGCTTTGCATGCATGGAATTTGATGTACTATATTGCTAATATAATATAGCCTATGTTACTTCTGGATAAAGAAGCTTTCGAATGGTAAAAGAATTTCAAAATCGGTCCTGTAGTTCCAGCGATTACTTGCTACAAACAAACTTACATAGATTTTGGATTGTACTATCTGATGGTTAGTGATATCGCTTTGTTTAATTCAGTTTGTGTGTTACAGGTGCCGCTGTCGGCTAAACAGAAGGAGGCCATGAAAGCGCAACTTGCCAAAGAAGACGCCATCCGAGAAAGACTGACTGTTGTGAGTATATATATATTATATATACTTTGTTGATATAGGTGTGTAAGATATTCTATTCCGTTCTAATTAACTCTTGCTATATGTCACTAATTACTTGATATCTCTTTACTTAGGGTGCATTACGTAAAGTTAGCTTAGCTGAGCAAGTTTATCAGGGTGGACAAAGGGAAACGAAGACTTGACTTTATTAACTTTATTTTTAACTATCTTATCTAAGTGACAATGTCGTTCATTATACTAATGATTTCTTATTGGCTCAACCTTCAGTTTTATGTGCGTGAACCCTCTTCCATACTTCAGTCGTCAGTTACAGAGATCACGTACAGATGCGAGCAAAATTGCCGGTGGTGCTATGCGCATGGTCGTGCCGTGCCGACAAATTACCACACGTAATACGTGGGCATACAAATTCCTCTGATACAATACCTCTGGGTTTCCACGAGGATACCGGTGGAATACGTAACAGCGCTGCGTAGCTAAATGTTGATTGGTCAGCCTTGCTTGACAACAATCGTTGTTTATAGTTGTACAGCGGCGTGGAGAAAGCCGTGCAGCTGTTGGAAGCCACGAGCCGAGGGTCGCCGCTCGCGCTGGGCGTGTGCGCGCGACGCATCGTGCGCGCCATACTGGCCGCGCTGAGGTCGCCGCTGGCCGCGCCGCGCCTCGCGCCCGCGCACATGAAGCTGCGCCTCGCGCTGCTGCCGCAACATCCGCTACTCGCCGACCACGTGGCCAGGACTACGCTCAGGTAAGTAACAACTTAGGAAATACAATCCTATTAAAAAATCAGCGCCCTTATCCAGTATACACAGTATAATAAATAAAAATAGCGAGCTAACGAGCAGGCGGGTCACCTGATGTTAAGTGATTACCGCCGCCCCTGAACATTTGCCAGTACTAGAGGAACCGCCAATGCGTTGCCGGCCTTTCACGAATTTGTTGGTTCGCCCCCTTGAGTAAAATTTTAGATTTTTTTAATGGATCTCAGTCCACCATCTTGGATTTGAAAATGGTGATTTACCACCCCAAAAACCTCGGAAATTAGCACAACACATGACCCATCTTTGCTTTGTAAAAGGATGTGATTTTCGTGATCAGTATCCCAAAAACCTTACAAATGATATTGGTTTTTTTACAGGTTATACAAGCCCCAATGTGACTTGGAACCCAGCTGGGAAGAAGAAGACCTGAATAAGGCCACCGTCCGCACTATCAACCTAGTCTACGCAGAAACAGCAGCCGCTAAGAAGGGCAGCGGCGACAGCGAGGACAACCCGCACCGGGCGAACCATTTCACCGCGCCTGGCTTCTGTTACGTGTTTCCTTTGCTCAAACAAGGTTAGTTGTTAAGTAATAATTAATATTTGTATTTAGTTTAACAATAGTTTTAATATAAGGATATTTCATTCAATAGTTTAGTTTAGTAATATTAATTTTTTAACATCTTTTAAATTTTGACATTGTTCTACTTGACTAATTATTGTAAGAATAGTAAAAAAAAAAGTTGAAAAAAGTGAAATTTCTGCCATTAATTAGTAGGTACACGAGAACGTTTCTTAACACTATTAGCCCATGTGAATGTCAGCTAGTGAACCACTAATCTGACATCACTCTAAGGTTCAAATCTACATAGGGCACTTTGACTTTGCTTAGACTTAGTTTCAGTTAAAACGTGATGCCGGCGGTATAACGCTGTTTCGTTTTAACAGTGTCTTAAGCTTAAAACTGCGTTCTAGATCTCAGCCTAAGGGACAGCAGACATTTAACTGAATAATGAATACAAATTCCAGGTTTAACAAGCAGTATGGCACGCAGTAACGAGGCGATGATGGTGAACGGACTGGCGATCATATCCCAGCACGCGGCGTTGCGTGGCGACACCAGCGACATATTCTCCCGTGACCAGTTGCATCCACAACTCTTCCCCATCGACCAGATGTTCAGGCTGCTCGTTGATCTCATTGGTGAGTTCTTGCATTTTACTTAAATTTTTATAATGAAATACATGAAAAATAATTGGAACTTCTCCATTGATAGGCAGCAGCAGTGGTCGCGTGGCCGCGGCGTGCACAGTGGCGTTGCTGGAGACGGCGCGCTGCGCGGCGCGGGCGCCTCTCTCCTATGAGGACGTGCTCTGTCTGCTGGATGGCCTGCAGAGCCCGCTAGAGGTAAGCTGTCATAACTTTTTATAGCTCCAATCCACAAACTAAAGAAAACATTAACCAGAAACTCTTAAAGAAATATACAAGCAAGTGCAAGAAATGCACATAACAGCCTAAACCTCTGGAAACAGTTCTCAGTTTATTGGATAGAATCAGGCGTTACTTTGCGGAAGTTCATGTTTTAGCAAGAAACAGTTAAAAATTATTTTGCTATAATCCGCCAACAGTTGGCGGATTATAGCAAAATAATTTTTAACAGTTCTCAGTTTTTTCGCTCTCCTATAAAGATGCCAATTTTGAGTTTAGAACTGAAATGACGATGTGTCTCACAGGTAGTTCGCGACGCAGCTCTGCGAGCGCTGCTGTGTGTGGTGGAGCGCATACCTCCCTTCCTGGAGGAGCCGGAATATGCCCTGAATATTACTATGCGCTTGTACATTGCTACGTTCGACGTTTCCGAAGATAATAAGTAAGTTGCTACGTGAATAATTTGGTAGGCAGAATAAAGGTGAGCGAGCACTTTAGTATGGAAATCATACACACGGCGGAGGAACAAGCGAAATTAACAGTATGAGGCTCTGATCTACAATAACATAGGTCGTGTAGCTATGGGTCATGGGAAAACATGAAAAAATTTAAATAATTTTTATACAATGAACGTAAAAATTATACTCTTTTAAATGTTTTATATATGCTCTGGCCATACATCGATAAATCATACACTGTACAGGTACAAGGCCTTTTAATGAAACACCAAATATGTTGATCGATATATCACTAATTGCAGAAGTTAAAGATTGTAGGGGTTTTGACATGTAGCTTACATTAAGTACCAGGAGGGCATTAGAGCATATGAGGCTAGGCTTGAGCACTACAGAAATTTCCATACAACACGGGAGCATAAAACAGTTTTAGTCCGCTTACACCCAGCAAGAAGAACTTTATGAGCATGAGAAATTAAAATGTATTTATAAATATAGTGACATTTTAGAAAATTATCATAATAACTTTGGATAGGAAACTAGCAGACGAAGTGTGGTCCCTGCTCCCGCGCGCGGAGGAATGGATCACCGTGGCGGCGGAGGACGTGCGCGCGCTGCTGCTGGAGCAGGTGCAGCACCCCGCGGACGAGCTGCAGCGCGCGGCGGCGGCGGCGCTGGCGGCGCTGGTGGGCCGCGCGCCCGAGCCGCACGCTGCCGCGGACGACGTGCTGCAGAGGCTGCACGAGATATATGACGACAAGTTGCCGGTATGTACCACGTTGTTGCTCCTTCTATAGCTCTCTTGTACAGCTCTCGTCTAGTAAAAAGGCCGTTCTCTGCGCACGTGTGCGTTCACCTTAAAACGGGACAGTTTTTGCTTGTCCAGATGATCCCCGCGGTGTTGGACCAGTTCGGGCACGAGCAGATGGCGGCCGTGGACGCGTGGGGCGCGCGGCGCGGCGTGGCGCGCGCTCTGCTAGCTCTGGCGCCGCAGGTGGCCGCCGCCTCCGTGCCGCGCGCGATGGCCTTCTTCGTGCAGCGCGCGCTCGCCGACCGCGCCGACCAAGTGCGCGACACCATGCTCGCTGCTGCCATGGCGCTCGTCGATCTACACGGAAAGGTATGTGGATATAGGCTGCGATCTATAGAGCGCGCTTTGACTTTGCTCAGACTTAAGACACTGTTAAAACGAGACAGCGGTATACCGGTGGAATAAATCTATCTCGTTTTAACTGAAACTTAAGCAAAGTCAAAGTGCGCTCTATAGATTTCGACCATATAGTCTCACCAACGAAAGTAGAGTCTGGAAAAGTGCGCCAAATTCAAAAAATGTCAGTACAACACCACAACATTAGTATAACATACCTGGAATAATCTATTTGATAGAACAGAAATGAAAATAAAATAATCCTAAAATATCAAATTAGGCTATTCCAGATCTGTACTAATTCAGGCTGCCATACTGATATTTTTCGAATATGCCGTGCTACCTACTTTGAAAAAACGATTTTGAGTTTCAGACACATGTCTGCGTCACACGTGCCTGCGACCATACATTACATAAAAATGAGCTACGTCGCCTGCGTGACAGCATACGCTAAAGCCTCATTTTTTGGTACAGGAAACCCTCAGCAGCCAACTGCCAGTATTCGAACAGTTCCTCGACACGGCGCCCAAGTCCGGCGGGTACGACGCCGTGCGGCAATGCGTGGTGCTGCTGGTCGGCTCGCTAGCTAGGCACCTGGCGCCCGACGACGCCCGCGTGCGGCCGATAGCCTTGCGCCTCATTGCGGCTCTGTCCACGCCTAGCCAGCAGGTATGGAACATATAAAAACAATCATTAACTTAAGAACTTGTAAAAGTCTAATTGAATAAAATATTTTGAATTTGAATGAATTTTTGTATTGATTATATCAATCATATTTTATAAATTATCTGACAGTAGGATTGGACTGTTTTCTCTTTAGAAATTGAGTTTTCAATGTTTTTGGTCAGGTGCAAGAAGCGGTGAGCAACTGCCTACCACATCTGGTGACGTCGCCCGCACTGGAAGACGACATCCCAACTATTGTCAACAAGTTGCTGAAACAACTCCTCACTGCTGAGAAGTACGGCGATAGAAAGGTATAATATAGCAGTAAATGAACCTGCTGAACTACGAAACACTAAAAGTATCCCAAAAGTTTAAGTTAGCGGTTACATTATTCTGATCCGAACCCGTGAAAAAAAAAAAACGTATAAGTAAAACTCTGAATGAATTCGGATATTGTTTACGCACCGAAAATCCAAGGTAATACGAAAGCGTTCGTTCAAACAGTACCCTGGCTACTTTGGTCCGAATATTTCTTTACGGCTGAATGACGGAGAGAAATAGGATGACGGAATTTAGGTCTTATGCGTAAACTACTGTACAAATAGTTCTATGACTACCATAGAACGTATTTTCATGGATTTGGATGTAGTGCGTCCAGTAAGAACTTGAGTTTTAAATGGGCCTAAAATTACATATTTATAATTAGTGCCTTTTTTTGTACCATAAACTTAAATATCAAAACATAAACATTGAAAGGAAACAAGGACAACTTGTCTCTTTAAGACAGAATATTTTGTTGTAGGGCGCCGCGTACGGGATCGCCGGCATCATCAAGGGGCTCGGGATCCTGTCGCTCAAGCAGCTGGACGTCATGGGCAAGCTCACCGAAGCCATACAAGAGAAGAAGAATTACAAGTACAGGGAAGGTAAGGCTAAATGCGTTATAGATGTATGTTTGTGGGTGTGTGCACAAAGATAACGTAATTCGAACTGTTAGTTCCGGGCATCAGTTTTCCCCTCCAATTTTAATATGGGTACCTTCAAGTCTTAAGAGAGAATAGGCGATCACACAAATTCATATTCACACAAACATTGTAAAGGCGAAAGTTTGTGTGTATGTTTGTTACTATTTCACGCAAAATTTACTAGATGAATTTGGCTGAAATTTAGAATGAAGATAGTTTAACTGGATTAACACAGGCTACTTTTTATCCCGGCAAGTTAACGAGTTCCAAAAAGATTTTTAAAACCTATATCCACGCCAACGAAGTCGCGAGCATTAGCTAGTAGTCTATAGATTAAAAAAATGATTTCCTTATCCAGGTGCATTATTCGGCTTCGAGATGCTGTGCTGCAAGCTGGGCCGCCTGTTCGAGCCGTACATAGTCCACGTACTACCGCACCTGCTGCTCTGCTTCGGCGACAGTTCCCAGTACGTGCGAGCGGCGGCCGATGATACCGCCAAGCTCATCATGAGCCGCCTCTCCGCGCACGGCGTCAAGCTGGTGCTGCCGTCGCTGCTGCAGGCGCTGCAGGACGACAACTGGAGGACCAAAGCGGGTGAGTGATCCCCATTGATATAAATGGCAAGATATGGTACTTTGAGTTCATGGAGAACTTTCAGGCATGCAGGTTTCCTCACGATGTTTTCCTTCACTGTTAAAGCAAGTGATATTTTATTGCTTAAAAGGCACGTAGCTGAAAAGTTAGAGGTGCGTGCCCGGGATCTAATCGATTCCGATTCGGAGCCCGATGTTCTAATCAGTAGGCTATCACAGGCTTTATTTGTATTAATATTATTGAATTTGTTGTAATACAGGTTCAATAGAGTTGCTGGGTGCAATGGCTTACTGCGCCCCAAAGCAGCTGTCGTCCTGCCTGCCGTCCATCGTGCCCAAGCTCATCGAGGTGCTGAGCGACTCGCACATGCGCGTGCAGGAGGCCGGCGCCGAGGCGCTGAAGGTCATCGGCTCCGTCATACGGAACCCTGAGATTCAAGGTATGGCACTCTTATCCAAAGGCATACATTTCTAATTTTTTTTTAGTAACAACGTCTACAATATGTTGAAGTTATATTAATAAATTCCGGATCAATATGTCAATTTTATGCTAAAAAAAGTCACCAATAAATCCTTTAAGCTAGATCTGTTGACAGGGTTAGAGATTCTGGACTCCGACCGAACCTTGTCCCATCAGAGACGTGCCGTCCGTTACGCGTATTCAACCATACCAGCTAAAACTTGGCGGTTGCTTTTTACAAAGAGCCAATTTTAAATGGGGAAATCAGTATTCCAATAGACTTATGCTTGACGACAATCATATCAGGCTTAGGTCAGAGAACGCTTGCATAGAACTTGCCTATTAACTCTTGTCTAGGAGGTACACAAGTTAAACATGGCAGGAAATTCGGCCTCCGGAAGAGCGTTCCATCTTAGCTTAATATCATTTGTTACAGCCATCGTACCGGTCCTCCTCCAAGCGCTACAAGACCCGTCCAACAAGACATCGCTCTGCCTCCAGACCCTTCTCGATACCAAGTTCGTGCACTTCATCGACGCGCCCTCGCTCGCGCTCATCATGCCGGTGGTGGAGCGCGCCTTTCTTGACCGCAGCACGGAGACGCGCAAGATGGCCGCGCAGATCATCGGAAACATGTACTCGCTTACCGACCAGAAGGACCTCATGCCGTACCTGCCCAGCATCATTCCCGGCCTCAAAAGCTCGCTGCTGGACCCAGTGCCAGAGGTAAGAGACTAGCATCACATGGTTACTGTGGACTTATCAAACACGTACAACTTTAAGCTTCAAGGCCAGGAGTTTTCAGAGACTCAGATGCATATTCTTCTAATCTTCTGCTTTGGGGCTATATACCCAGGTTCTTGTATACCCTGTATCGCTTCGACTGTCTCCGATCGCCTCCACTTCATATTTCCACGTCAAAACCTGTGGCCGCCAGATACAGCAGCCGACCCATATTATCTAATAGTGCCCTGCTATGTGGCATAAGGCACGTCGTACTGAGGAAGCTTCTGTAATCTCAGTCAGTCACTGCTCATTCTGAGAGGAGATCCGTACTCAGTAGTGAGCCGGCAATGGGTTGATCATGAATCTGTACTGTGATCTTGTCCACGTCAGGTGCGATCAGTGTCGGCCCGCGCTCTGGGAGCCATGGTGCGAGGCATGGGCGAGGGCAGCTTCGAGGAGCTGCTGCCATGGCTGATGCACACGCTCACATCGGAGTCGTCGTCCGTGGACCGCTCGGGCGCCGCTCAGGGCCTCTCCGAAGTCGTCGCTGGCCTCGGCTCGCACAAACTACACAAGATTATGCCCGGTAACCTACTATTTCAGCATCCTCTTTTTACATGACTGCCAAAAAAGGTGTTTATTTCAGAGTTCATGTACATATGTACATGAGTTTTATACTTCACCGCTTCTATATGCCTGAACCGATTTGGATGTATGGGGTATCATTGGAATCCTTACATCATCCCGAGTAACACTGGCTATAAATTTTTGAAAAAAATTAAACATGGCGGCTATATGGCGCCATTTCCAAATCAGATTTTTTTTAACTTTTCAGTTCGTTTTTAAGCAGGACCTAAACTAATTCATCCATATTCCAAACAGATATAATAGCGACAGCGGAGCGCACGGACATCGCACCTCACGTCAAAGACGGCTACATCATGATGTTCATCTACATGCCAGGCGCCTTCACCGACGAATTCCTGCCCTACATCGGCCAGATCATCAACCCCATCCTCAAAGCGCTCGCCGACGAGAACGAGTACGTCCGCGAAACAGCGCTGAAGGCGGGACAGAGAATAGTCAACCTGTACGCGGAGTCCGCCATACAGCTGCTGCTCCCGGAGTTGGAGCGCGGCCTGTTCGACGACAACTGGCGGATCCGATACAGCTCAGTACAACTACTGGGAGATCTACTCTATAGGTGACTTCTCAATTCATTATTTACACAAAATAACACATATATACGACACATTGCATGATAATTTTGTACTTATTTGTAGTTTGTTAAAATATTTTATTTATATATGGTATGGAAGCGGTGTGTAGGCTCGACCGTACCAAAGGGAAATTTTCCCAACGAGCAGTGTTGTGCTCGGTAGCGCCAGCTGGGCCGACGGCTGTATCTTGAAACTTTTATAGTACAGATTTCTAAACGCTCCGTTAGTGCGATTCACATTTGCGTTTTCTACTTAAGCTTCAGCTGTAATATACTGGTACTGCCATCTAGTGAGAGATTGGTGATTGGCGTCCGGCTTGGATTCGTGCATAGAGTGATTGTTGATTGATTTCTTCGTATGAGTGAGAGGCGCCATCTGCGAGTGTGGCAACCGCACATGCCCATCAGTGGACGTCTATCGGTTGATAATGATGGCGATGAAACAAATTTCAGGATATCCGGAGTGTCCGGCAAGATGAGTACGGAAACTGCATCTGAGGATGATAACTTTGGCACGGAGCACTCGCACAAGGCGATCATCAACGCGCTGGGGCCGGAGCGCAGGAACAGGGTGCTGGCCGGCCTGTACATGGGCAGGAGCGACGTCGCGCTGATGGTCCGGCAGGCGGCGCTGCACGTTTGGAAGGTACCTAATGTATTCACTATACTTCTTGAAGTGCCGTCTCCTACCGGACGTTGGCAACTATTAGGCTTATCTGCAAATCGGACGCTGCTGCGGGAAAAGAGATTGGGTATTCTTCCCGTACCATTGGCGTAAATGCTTGAGCCACGATGTTCTTCTTCGGCCAGGTGGTCTTCTGCCGGCTATTTCCTCCTAAATAATGAGCTGAAGGAGGTCATATTTGCTATTTCTCATAATGTGGCCATAATTCATACATTACTATTGAAGTGAAATCAGTTCTTGGGATGGGTTAAAACTTCAAGTTCGCGTCAACGACATGCTAATTTTTACACAAGTTTAAGTGCCTGCGTATGTGTTTGTGTGTGTACATATAATTTTTGAAATGAATTTGATTTTATTTACTACAAATGATTTGAAAATCCACAAAAAAAAGCCACTGTAATTGCCATTTTTTTTCAAACTTAAATTTTGACTTTAATGTTTAGGTGGTTGTGACAAATACACCAAAAACACTTCGGGAGATTTTGCCGACGCTGTTCAACTTGCTGCTGGGTTGCTTGGCGTCCACTAGCTACGATAAACGACAGGTGGCTGCGAGGACGCTTGGCGACTTGGTCAGAAAGGTTCGTACTACGATTTCACTATCATTTTATGAGTTGTATTATTATCATAAAGGCGAATATTTGAAATTCTAGAATCTTAATAAAACAATATAAAAAATAAATAAAATCTTGATTGTTGAAATTTGTTCAATAATTTTATTACTTTATGTCTACTTACTAAGTCATTTTCAAAAAACGCATTTTCTATCTTTACTAAATACTTGAAACTAATTGAAAATTTGGAAGCTTAATTTTTTTTACAGTTCCACAGTTGTCTACAGTCGTAGATCCTAAGTATTTTTTTTTATTTATTTCAACTTGATACCTCATTTGTTCCTGAAGGATCTTGACAGACAGACAACATAGTGCCTTTTTCCTTTTTGAGGTACGGAACTCTAAAAATGTTTCTACAAATAAATATTTTGATTTCAGCTAGGAGAGCGCGTGTTGCCAGACATAGTGCCAATACTGGAGCGCGGGCTGCGCTCGGAGCGCGCGGACCAGCGCCAGGGAGTCTGCATCGGGCTCGGGGAGATCCTCGCCTCTACGTCTCGAGATGCCGTGCTCAGCTTTGCAGATGGATTGGTGAGATGACACACTTTTCTGAGGAACACTCACTTTTATCATGTTTACTTCTTCTAGGTTATAACATCCTTACTGACCTTCTTAAGACTAATGTCCTTATTTTAAAGGTAAACCGTACTTTTGACATGGCAGTTTAAATGAGACTTCTAAATGCCTCAACAGATTTAGATGTACGGGGTATATATCGTAAGAATTCTTACATCATCCCGAGTGACGTGATCCAAAAGTTTAATAGCGTTGCAACAAGTCGCGTATAATGGCCCTTATCTTTATACCTTTTGTACAGGTGCCAACAGTGCGCACAGCATTATGCGACGAATTGCCTGAAGTACGGATGGCCGCCGCGCGCGCCTTCGACTCTCTGCACGCCACCATCGGCAACAAGGCTCTCGACGACATCCTGCCTCCGATGTTGGACGGGCTGAGGCATCCCGACCCCGCAGTCGCCGATGCTACTCTGGATGGACTTAAACAGGTTAGTAATATTGTACCTACGGTGTGAGATAAGCATACTAGATAGTGTTAGACAGAAAAACTCTCGATTGAACGTCCTGGATATCACCAGATCGACAAACCTTAAAACCTGCAACTCAGCAAGTTCATACTGTAAAAAAGCTCTCTATGATATGATATGTATGAACTTAAAATTTTGAAATTGACTTTGCAACACCAGAACATTTCTGTTAGGTATCTTTTTGACTTAGTTTTACGCTAAATGTGTGTCGGGAAGTGGAAACCGATCCATCATGGCAATGTATGTATTATTTATAAGTGTTTTGTGAACATGCTGTTGGTGTACCGTAAAATAATAAATAAATGAAATAAATACGTATCATAAACGTTTGATCTGTGACGGTTCTTCAACCCTAAAATTGTTGATGGTCGTGACAGATAATGGCCATCAAGTCCCGCGCTGTGCTGCCCTACCTCGTGCCCGTGCTGACGGGCAGCGGCGGCGGCGGCGCCGACACACGCGCGCTGTCCGCGCTGGCGGCGGCGGCCGGCAACGCGCTGGTGCGTCACTTGCCGCGCGTGCTGCCCGCTCTGCTCAACGCACTGGTGGTGGCGCGCGGCACGCCGGCCGAGGCGCGGGAGCTGGAGTACTGCCGCGATGCGCTACTGCCCGTGTTGGACGACGCTGGTGTTAGATGGTATGTATGACAATTGACACCTAAATAATATTTGTTTATATTGGTATTTTGAATATTTATTGAAAATTAGGGCTCAATCTTGGAAATCTTGTGTCCCAATCGACTGCAAACTAAACCCAGGGTTGGGACCAGGAATAAAATTCTTCACAACAAAATAGAAACGAGAAGAAAAACATTTCACACACTCGCAAGTATGTATGTGCCCTATCCTTTGCCATTTAAACTTCCCAACCCGTTAGCTCAATGGGTTGCGAAGCTAAAGTGGCTTATCTTGGTTACTCTGGCTCTCCTACCGTTCTGCTTCAACTCTGATTTCTTGCAGCATAATCGACACGCTAATGGAGTGCGTGCGAACGGGTGCGGCCGCGAGCGCGAACGGCGACGTGGCCGCGGCGGACAAGCGGCGTGCGGCCGCCGCGCTGCTGTGCGCGTTCGTGACGCACACGCGCGCCGACCTCATCCCGCACGTGCAGGCGCTGCTGCGCGGCCTGCTGCTGCTGTTCGCGGAGAAGGAGCAGGACGTGCTGCTGATGGCGTGGGAGGCGCTGTCGGCGCTCACGCGGATGTTGGAGAACGAGAAGAAGTTGGACTACGTATCGGAAGTGCGGCAGGCGGTGCGCTACGCGGCCGCCGATCTCAAGGGCGAGCCGCTGCCCGGCTTCTGCTTGCCCAAGGTAAACGAGGAACAACACAAACATTTTTAACTAAAGAAACTTTAATACGTACTTTTGAATCGTCAAATCTAACATGAAGATTCTACTGTGGGACGGAAACGTCTGTATAACTGGACTTTGGCTTTGGATTGGACAACACGACATTAGTCGACGAATATCTGGGGACGTCTGGCTGGCCGTGTCGTCCTCCTCTTACGCGGTGACGTTTATTGACGAATGTGTGGGGATGTCAGACTGGCCGTGTCTTCTTATAAAAAGTCACAATCATGTACATCCCGACAGTTAATTAAACCCTTTTAAATAAATATTTTACTATTAACTGGTTTTGCACAGGGTATAGCACCAATCCTGCCGTTATTCCGGGAAGCAATCCTCAACGGTCTACCGGAAGAAAAAGAAAACGCAGCGCTGATGTTGGGCGAAGTGATCAAACTGACGACTGCGACTGCCATACAACCCTCCGTGGTCCACATCACCGGGCCACTCATCAGGATCCTCGGGGACAGGTTCAACTCCAGCGTCAAAGCTGCTGTCCTGGAGACCCTGGCCTTACTGCTGTCCAAGGTAAGTTATCTTTGTGATGTTTTAGAAGTGAAATGGGCGCTTGGGCGCGTTTTAAAAATATTGTTTTGATTTTACTTTATTTTATATTTGTGGGTTATCGATGATGGTAAAATTGCGAATCGTGGATTGCGTAGTGCTGACGCCAGACGGGCTAGTATTCGGTAAACGTGTCATAAAAATATTAGTTAGGATTTCAATGTTTTGGTGTTCATTAAATAAATTCAGATAATCGATTATAATATGCAGACTAGAATAAAATATAAAACAATTGACCTAATGGATGTTATATCAAAAAAAGTGGGGCCCTCCAAAAAATTTTTATTGCTATTGTATGGAGTGGGATGTCAAATGAAAGAGCAGAAAATTTTGAGTTTATGAATATAAATGTATTACAACATTAAAGTATACAAATTGGCAGAAGAACAATTTTGCTATAATATTTCAGCGTTTATTAAAACGATCGCAGTCAGGTTTTGGTTTTCAACTTCATTTTGTTGAAAACATGAAATGACTTGCTCCAGGTGGGAGTGATGCTCAAGCAGTTCCTGCCGCAACTGCAGACGACGTTCGTCAAAGGGCTGTACGACGCGAACCGGCCCGTGCGCATCAAGGCCGGCCTGGCGCTCTCGCAGCTCGTGCTCATCCACACCCGCGCCGACCCGCTGTTCCTGGAGGTGCATAACGGAGTCAAAAACGCTGACGACTTGAGTGTTAAAGGTATTATTGTTTTATTGAGCCGTATTATTCGACACAATCATAAATTTTGAAGAATCTTCTTTCTTTGTTAATTGACTTAAATAATTATTTTTTTCAACAGAAACAATGCTGCAAGCTTTACGAAGTGTCATAACGAACGGGGGAGACAAAATGTCAGAGCAACTGGCTCTGACAGTGCTAGCTATGTTAACCTGCCCGGCGTTACTCGCACACCCTGAAGACCCCCCAAGAAGTGGGGCTGGGGGTTGCCTCGGAGCCTTACTCCACTGCCTGGCTCCCGCCCACAGAGACGCGGCCTTACTCCACCACGTGCTCGCGCAAGGAAACCCCACGCAATCAAACCCAACCGAAGACTGGTTGCTAACACACGGACGCTCGTCAGCACTCTTCGTGGCCCTCAAAGAAACCCCGGATCAGATTTACAAGGATCACTTCGAAGAGAAGATAGATAAAGCGTTGTTAGCGTATCTCGCGAGTGACAAGATACCCATCGTGTGTAACGGCATCCGGGGTATAGGATACCTGATATGCTACTTATTGGAGAAGGACAGGCCTGTGCCACCAAATATACTGTCGCAGTTTGTTAGGGTGAGTTTATTTCTATTTGAATTGTTACACCAATATTTAGCTGGAGTCTTTCGCTGGTATATCACGAGTGTTTATATAACTTTGACACAGTCAAAAATACAAAAAAAAGCGTATTTTATGCAAATTTTTAAAATATAAATCATTACAAAACTCCTCATTTTTTAAGGCATTTAAAAGTTCACTTACATTCCTCCACAGAGTATGAACCACAGTAGCAATGAAGTGAAGCAACTGATGGCGCGCGCCAGCACGCTGGTCGGGCGCAGCGGCGCGCTCCATGCGAAGGGCCCCGGCGCGGACGTGCTGCGCGCGCTCCTCCCGGCGCTGGTGAACGGCACCAAGGAGAAGAACACCTACGTGCGCGCCAACTCAGAGATCGCGCTGCGGGCCGTGCTGCGCCTGCCGCAGGACGAAACTTTCCACCAGGTCAGTCATATGAAATGCACACTCTCATTCAGTCTTATACTCTCCCACACATTCGCACTCACTCCTACTCACTCATAAAATTTGTCTTTGTCTGTAAATGACAAACACAATAAAAGGCAATGATGAGGTCTAAGTTGGAGCACGCTTGCCTAGAAAATACCTATACTCGTCTTGACATCGAATATTGCCTACGCGTCATGTTTTATGCACGCGAATTATGAGCATCTAGCTCGAATCTCTGTTGCTCTTGTGTTTAAAATCATGTCAAGTAATAAGGTCTGTATTTCATTGGTGTAAACTCGGTTTTAGTAGTGAGTACTAGTAGGTTGCGTTTTTCTGCTCACACTTTACATCTAACTAACAAAAGTGGTAGTATTTTAGTCAAGATTTAGTCATGAAGTTGTTGTTGTTTCCCTCAGCAATGCATGTCGCTGCTGGAGGAGGGCGGGCGCGAGGCGCTGGGCGACGTCGTGTCGCGCGTGCTGCGGCGCGCGCTGCCCGACGGTCGCGACGAGGACCTCGACTGCACGCTTGTCACCTGAGCGCGCCGACGCTACCACCAATATATCTTTATTCATATTATACATGCGCTTGTTTTATTCCAATACCCTTGCCATCCCTTAACTTAAAGCTGTTAACTGCTAAAAATTTTTTTGTTATATCCAAAAACGAGGGGTTTTAAAAAAAATAAAGCTTTAAGGGTTGGCTGATGAAATGTCGGCCAGACTCAATACATGGTGTGTGATCATTTTGTATTGATCGCCTGAAGCAAACAACACAAGTATGGGTGCCCTCTATAGCCTCCTCATATAGCCCAATAGGATGGAAATCTGACATGATCAGGGGTAGGATGCATGGTTATACATACTCTCTGATGCACAGGGGTGAAACACAGCCGACTTCTGAACTCCAGGCTAGTATTAAGAATTACTTCACAGAAAAACTGTGTACCTGGTTTTGGCCTGGTCTGGGAATCTAACCCAGGATCTCATCTGCAGTCAAACATGCTAACCACTTGACTAATGAGGCTACCATTGGAGCAAGTAACTGTAGTAAGAAAAACGCATTATTGGAATGTGATTTATTATTTCATTGTCACAGAAACTGGATACATCAAACACTGAAAACAGTGTACTTAATAAAATATAATATTAAGTATTGGCAGAAATATATGTAAATTACGTAACACCTATAAAAGTAGGTGATAAATTTATAAGTAGGTGTTTGAACAACTGCTAGATAATGTTTATCTACTTTTAAAATTCGGCACAAATGTAAATTAGGTAGGTAATAAAATATAAAGTACTTTATAAATGCATAATTAGGTGTCTGAAAAACTGCTAAATACATTTATTTACGTTTAAAACTCTTCCTTCTTAGTTTTCTTACTGAAACCTGCGTTAAGCAGGAGTTCATTACACTCCTCGCGACTAAGGCTGGACAGCGCCACTCGCTCCAGTTCTTTGTCACCGTTTCCCTGGAAAATGAGCTCTGGTGGAGCGCCGTTAATGAATTTAACGTCCAATTTGTTATAAAAAGGGGCGTCTTCCATCACGAAACTTTTCACTTCCGGAAGGCGGTTCAGTGAACATCCTCTGCATGTCTGAAACATCAAAGACTTATTGTTAGGCTAATATTCTGATTAATATCATAAATACATTGCAAGTGTTATAAAATCAGAGGTTTAATGAAAAAGTACTTGTACCTCAATTTTAGCCGAAATTATATCGGATTTCTCGTACGCTGTGACCCATGCGACAAGACAGACTGTTATAAAACATAACTGCACAAGTACAGACATGGTTATTGTTTAATTATTTATAAAACTAGCAAATATATTGCGCGATTTTAATATTTTTCTTGCACGTATTTGTTTTCCAAGTTCTAAAGAAGAAATGTCTAATTCAAATATTATTTGTCAATGTCAAAATCACTGTCACGATTGCAATTATCTCTGATTGGTTGAAGCTCGCTTACTATTGGCTATTGTATGGAGTGTTCCACAGCTATTGGCTACAATGTAATGTTGCATCAAGAATACCACAAATTCCGCCAATAACAGCAATTGCAATCTGCAGATTTTTCAAAATATCTTTACTCTATGGTTTAGTTTTTTTTTTTCTCTCAAGTCTGGCTTTATAAGCCAATGTCAAGTTTGTAGTTATTTGTAACAAGTTAATTAAACTATACAAGTATGGACACCGTCTGTGCCGGCGCTCGCCGACATACGCACGGCACCCCCTGAGCGCTTTTCAGTCAGTTTTAACAAAAAAAACACTCCAAAAAGGCAGAGCACTCCCGCCAGATAACACCGACACAGACGAAGTCCGGTTTAGTCATGGACGTATTTTGTTTATATTATATCTCTATGGGTTTAATAATATCTCTTGAAAGGGCGGGAAACTGCGTACATAAGCGGACGTGAAATTTTCTTCCTTTAATTTTTTAATACAATTTGGAAAGGGATTGGTGTTGTTTTATAGTGTAAATATTGTAGTTTTAGTGACATTTTCATAGTAGATAGCTGTATATATAGGTAAGTTTTAAAATTTAGTATAGTTTAAATTTCAACGTTATGGACATCCGGCCCCCCGATCCAGGGGGGTCAAATCCTTCGGGATCATTGGATAATACATCAAAAATGGATATACTAATAGCAGCGGTTGAGTCGTCAATGGACACTGATGTATCTGTCGTGTCCAATGTCGACAAAACTCTTAAAAGGAAAATATTCTCACGCATTTGTTTAACATGTAATAAACGAAAAAGGAAAACAAAAACTAGAGATGGAAAAGAACAGTACAGTTGCGATTGCAAGTTTGAAATTAATAATAATAGTAATAATAACAAGGCTAACCCAAATCCGACATACCCTACTGAATCTACAAACCCCACCGATAATAATGGAACCTCCTCACTACCAACTCGAGTGCCAATTGGCCGTACTTATTACCAACAATCCGATAGTGCCCCATATGTAGTGCATATACAAAAAGAATGCGAAAATAGTGATAGCTCAACTACTCTGCATCCTATAACTTTTGGTCGCTTTTTAAAACATAATAAATTCAATGGTGTTGTGAACGGAAGCTTGAAACGGGTAGGAAGGAATCGCATTAGTATGGCTTTTTCTTCCTACTTGGATGCCAATAATTTCTTGACAAACAAAATTCTTGAATCCGCAAAATATAGGGCATTTATACCTACTTTTAATGTCACACGCATGGGTGTAGTAAAAGGTGTACCTAATGACTGGTCCGAAGAAGAGGTATTACTTAACATGAGTGTTCCACTTGGTTGTGGTCCAATCATTAAAATAAGGCGGATCAAAAGAAAAATCGTTGTAAATGATACAAACCAATTCATTAGTACTGGGACAGTAATAATAACCTTTGATGGCCAAATTTTACCTACCCGGGTATACATGTGTTACACGGCTTTACCTGTTGAATTGTATATTTATCCGACTGTGCAGTGCTACCGATGCTGCCGTTTTGGCCACGTGAAAAATCAGTGCAGGTCAGTGCCAAAGTGTTATAAATGTACCCAAGGGCACTCTGGTGATACTTGTCAGGTGGAAGAGGAGGATTACCGGTGTTGCTTATGCAAGGGAGCGCATCAAGCTATAAATAAAAAATGTTTAGAACATAACAGACAAAGAGCAATTAAAGAAACCATGAGCAAAAGTTGTATTTCTTATATGGAAGCAATTAAAATGCATCCACCAGTTTCAAACATGTCATATGCTGAAGCTTTGTTTTCAACACCTGTATCATCCTCTCCACCACAGGATATACATGGTCCTCAAAAATCCAACATTCCATCCACTTCAAACTCAGTGCCTCATTCATATAAAAAAACAGTCTTCGCAAAGCCAAGATTACCCTCAAAGCTTAGCAAAGGCTATGACCACTTTGCCCACTCAGAAATAATAAGAGATCCTGTTTTACCTAAACAGAAGTTTAATTTTAATAACAATAGTACTGAAAGTAACATGAAAATGGCAGACATTATTAAAATATTGATTCAATTATTATCACAATCGAATATAGTTACACCGTCCCACGTTGCCACAGTAATTGAAGCCTTATATCAAATATCTAATAATAATGGATCACAGAGCCAGAGTGATTCAGTGGAATTGCTTGAGTCTCAACAGTAGAAAACAAGACTTAATACATCTCATAAATAAACATGATCCTTTTCTCATCTGTCTCCAAGAGACATGGTTGAGAAAGGAATTTTTATTCAAAATGCCGGGGTATGTTTGTCTCAGGGAAGACAGACCTGATGGGTATGGTGGAGTGGCTATACTCATCAAAAATACTCTGACATTCACACCTATCACTCTTCCTGTACATAGCGATAACTTGTCTGTTATTGCAGTTATTGTAAATAGTATATGTTATGTATCTGTATATTTCTCTCGTCCTAATAATGATATATTTAATGAAATTAGTGAAATTTTTAATTTTTTACCGAAACCATTTTTATGTTTAGGGGATTTTAACTCTCATCACGAATTATGGGGTTGTGCCACATCAACCTTCTATGGAGAAAAGTTGTTAGATTTAATAAGCTCCCATAATCTGTGCATTTTGAATACTGGGTCTCCCACTCGGTTGGCACGGACACCTAGTGCTCCTGATTTGTCCATTTGCACTCCTGATCTTGCTTCATCTCTCATCTGGTCTCCCGCTGAATCTACTGGTGGTAGTGATCACTACCCTTTAATCATTACTTTCCCTTTTGAAAAACCTCCAAAACATGTAAGACAGCCACGCATAAAACATAAACTGATAGACGCTAAATGGAGTCTGTATAGTGTAGCTGTAGAAAAGAAAATCAATAATTTACCAGAAATTAGTCACTCTAACATATTAGAATGCTCACAAGCATTATCTACAATATTAATTGAAGCTGCAAATGAAACTTTTCCTGTAAAAAGGTGTGGTATGGAATTTATTCCATCACCACCATGGTGGGATGTAGAATGCACTAATGCAGTTAAGCAAAGAAAAGAAGCAGAGAAGCAATTTTGCCAAAATATGACTGATGACAATTTTGAGCGTTACTTAGAAATTGCTAATACTACTAAGGAGCTACTTCGGGTAAAAAAATATGAAGGGTGGCACAGGTTTTGTAAATCCTTAAGTCCTAATGTTTCACCATCAATTGTTTGGCAAAATATAAGAAGGTTTAGATCTGCATTTAAAGATTCCCAACAGAATAAAATATCTCCAGTTCTAGCAGAGCAAGTCATGGATCGTTTGGGTCCTCCTTATGTACCTGAATGTCCCATGGCCTTAACCCCCATATTGTCTAATAATTGTAATTTAGATTTAAATTCGCCATTTACACTTAACGAATTGAAAGGCGTACTTTCAACGACTAAAGACTCTGCACCAGGTGAAGACGGAATTCCTTATTCCTTCTTATCGAATCTTGACGACAATGGTCTCAGGTACTACCTTTCTTTGATCAACAACGTTATGATGGCGGGTATCGTCCCCGAATCCTGGCGGTCCCAAACTTTGATCTTATTACGGAAGCCGAATAAACCGAGTTCAGATCCAACATCGTATAGACCAATAGCATTATCGTCAGTATTAGCTAAAACTGCTGAACACCTTATTAAAATCAGGCTGGAATGGTTTTTAGAACATAATACATTATTATCGAGAAACCAGTTTGGTTTTAGGAAAGGTAAATGTACTATTGACAGCTTAAGCATTTTTACCACAGACATAAGACTAAGCTTCTCTAAAAATGAGTCATTGGTTGCTGCCTTCCTGGACATAAAAGCCGCCTACGATAATGTAAATATTTCAATTCTAAAACATAAATTGCTTGCCCTGAATATTCCTAACTTATTAATTAATTTTATTGTAAATATGTTGTACGAAAGATATATAAAGTATTCGCTAGATTCGGTCGAAGATGAATTTATTTATAGAACTGTGTGGAAGGGTTTGCCACAAGGTTCTGTTTTGAGCCCTATTTTATATAACATTTATACTTACGATTTGGACATTTCTGTAAATAGATATGCAAATGTGCTTCAATATGCAGATGATTTGCTTTTGTATGTTGCTGGGCCATCCTTAGATAATGTTAGTGAGTTGTTAAACTTAGCGTTAAATGCCTTAAAATGTTGGTTACATAATAATGGTCTAGATTTGTCACCATCTAAAAGCTCTGTTGTAGTATTTTCTCGGAAGCGAAATCTACCATCTCCTCATATTAATTACAATGGAATTCCGCTAGCAGTTAAAGATCAGGCGAAATTTCTAGGTGTAATATTGGACTCTAAACTTACTGGAATTCCACATTGGGAATATGTTTTATTAAGATGCGAGAAAAATTTGAATATTTTAAGGTGTCTTACAGGAGTATGGTGGGGTGCTCATCCTTTTACAATGAGACTGCTATACAATGCTTTAATAAGAAGTGTTTTAGACTATGGAACATTCCTATTACATCCTGGTAATAAAACTGCAGTTAAAAAGCTGGATATAATCCAGGCAAAGGCTTTGAGGTTGGTTACGGGTGCGATGAAATCAACTCCAATAAAATGTCTTCAGGTAGAATGTTGTGATCCGCCCTTATATCTAAGGAGACAGTTCCTTTGTGATAAATACTTTTTCCGTACATTACAGCTAAGTTCTCATCCTTTGTTTTTAAAGATACGTCAACTTGCTTATCAGGTTGATACCGGTAACTACTGGACTAATAGAGATTCTCCATGTCTTGTAAACAGTCTTAGAAAATATGAAAGTTTGGGAGCTCCCACTCATCGAAGTATTATTCTTCCTCTATACCAACACAACTACAAGGGTCTTATTACTGTCCCGGAAATTAAATTCGACATAGGATCCAAATTAAAAAATAACCCTAACTCAAAACAAGAATTTATAAACATTCTCAATGATAAATGGCCTGACTGGCATTATGTGTTCACGGATGCCTCTAAACATGAGGATAAGAGTTGCGTTGGCATTGGGATCTATCATTCACAATATAAGGGTATACAACAAGTTAAACTTCCACCTGAAGCTTCCGTTTACACGGGTGAATGTTATGGTTTACTTAAAGCTTTAGAATATGTTTTAATTTTAAAGATACCAAAAACAGTCATATTCTCTGATTCCTGCAGTGCTCTAGAAGCTATCAATAGATTTCCATTCAAATCCCATAAGCAGTCTTCAATTGTTTTTGGCATTAGAGATCTTTTATATAAGTGTTCACAGAAAAATTGTGATGTTGTGTTGGCTTGGGTTCCAAGCCATGTGGGCATTCCCGGAAATGAAAGAGCTGACCAATTGGCAAATGAGGCGATACGTGTTGGAGATACTGTTCCATTCACCAATTATTGTTCTGATTTGATAAATTTATCCAAAGTATATTTGTATGAAGCGTGGGATGGGGTATGGAGTAACGATGGTTCAGTGGGTAAACATTATAGAAAAATTCAGACGTCCATTCCGAGGAAACCATGGTTCAGCCAGTTAGTTTTCTCAAAAACTGTTACATACTTCTATTCTGTGTAGAATGCGCCTGGGTCATGTATGTACCCCGGCGCATTTACACAGGATGAAAATTGTTCCCGATCCTCACTGTTCCTGTGGGGAGTATGGGGATTTGAACCATGTTTTCTTTGCATGCACTCTATATGATCGAACTGACTTTCTTGCTAATCTCGAATCATTGCACATTCCATTTCCTACATCTATATTATGTTTGTTATACACAAATTCATTTAATGTTTACAAAGTTTTATCTTTGTTCATAGAACATAATGATATCAAGATATAGTTAATGTATAGTTACTTATATTATATTATTATTTATGTATATGTTTAGATATATGTATATTATGTAATTATTTTAAAAAAATCCTTTTCCTTTCCAATTCCAAATCCCGATTTTTCATTATTTTATACATAATATATAGTTTCCCTAACTTGTAATTATAAATACAAACCTGACATTGGCTAATCTATGTAAAGCCAGACGAGAAGAAAAAAAAAAAAAAATAATATCTCTATGGGTTTAGTTATTGATATTGTTTGCGTCACAAATCAATCATTATTACAATCGTGTTTTTTGTGATTAGCTAAAGTAATGGATTCTTGTTGCAACAATGCATTGTAGCCAATAGTGGGCGAGCGCCAACCAATCAGAGGTGATTGCTATCGTGACTTTGTAGCTGTCATTCTACCACAAACAATGGAGATTCGAGCATTTCGATGATTTCGAGGGTCTTGTCTTGTTTCCTTTGTTTTGACTTTTGCTCCAATTTTGATTTTGCTTTGCCCATATTTGCAAAGTGTTTTAATTTTAAGTTCCCGAATTCAGTGATGTACTTATGTGAATGCTATAAAAACAGCTGTAATTTCGAAATTGTAATTAGAAATATCGAATAGCGTAAGTATAGTTACCTACTTGTAATAAATAATGAATAGATCTTATCTTTTGTGGTCCTATGGTTTTGTCTTCACATATTCTGATTTAGATAATACATAATATTTAGGTCTTCCATGCCATTGCTTTGTGGTTTAAATACAGATATGAGTTTGCGAGGCGCCATGTAATTATGAATCATCAAGACTAGTTTTCAACAAACGTATTGACTATTGGGACGCCTACAAGTAGTGCTTTTTTAAAATGTTCTGTGTACAACAAGATACTTAGTATTTGTTTTAGACCTACCTATTAATTTAGTTTTATTATTGTACAACCCAATTAACCATTCCCCTCTGCCTCAATAGATATGACACAGGTTCCAACATGCAGGAAGAGCACAGGAAGGCGATACAGAGTAACTTTGTATCCCTTGTGGAGCAAACTGACCTGGACCACATGGTGACAGCTTTGTACGAAAAAGGAGTCTTCTCTGAGCAAATGATAGAGCCTTATAAGGTAAGATCTTGAGCCTTGTAAATAAATGATTTAATACTTGTTCTTACTTGGTAGAGGGTGACACTGCATATCAATAAAATTGATTGTGATTGTTAAGCAACCTTGACCCAAGTTGGTGATCGATTGTTGACTGACTTTAGTGAACTGAATTTTGGTCTTCTCATTTCCTCTGTCCCTCAGAAAGCATATTTAGCAGTTTGTGCCAATTATTATCACTGGCATCTGAAAATAACTTTAAGACCAAAGAGTTGAAATCTTTTTTCTCTTAGTTGGGTTCTAAGGATCTGGGACCTCACTGCATTATCATCCCAAGAGAGCTTCCATTACATGTCTGATTGATTAAATGCAACTATAAGAAAAGATAGAGACTTGTAATGCATAGCCATTTAGAATCACTAGTTAGCTAGCGATAGTTATTTAGCGATCTTAAGTAACTATGTTGTCTAAAGCTGAGATCTATGAAGCATACTTTGATAGATACAGTTGAGAACAAGAAGGTTTTATATCAGTCATACCTCTGTGGTGTTTTAACTCAAGTAAAGTCTGAGGAAAGTTAAAGTACACTATAGATCTCAGGCAGTGTAACATAGGGGTATTTAATTTTTTTAAACAGAGTTTTCAAACTACTTAGTTAAGTTACTTTAGTAAATGTTCATAGGATACAAACAGAGAGGTGCGACTCCGCAAACGACAGCTGTACATGGATGTGACGCGGAGAGGCCCTGAGGCATTTGGGCACTTGCTTGATGCACTCTCGGAGGCCGGCTATTGGGACCTAGTGCGAGAGTTAGACCCTGACAGCTCTCTGCATTTGCGCCAGCCCAGGAACCCTGTGCCCAGCACAAGTAACTATTTATTACAAGCTGATACCTGCAACTTCATCCTTGAAGTTGCAGGTATCAGTTGATTGAAGTTTTTAAAAATGTTGTGGGAAATTTTTGATTTTCCAGGATACAATTTTGCCTCTATGGAATGGAACTAAATCCATGCAAAAAAATCACATCGATCAGTTGCTCCGTTGCAGTGTGATTGAAAGACAACAGACTTTTGCGTTTATAATATGGGTAGTGAAAAATAATACTATGTATCAGCAAATCCATTTTACAATCAAAATAATTAAATGATTATAATATTATGAATTGATTGACTTACAGGTAAAAAATCAAATGAAAGCAATTATGTCAGCCTGAGCACTGAGAAGAAAAAGTCCAAAACTGGAGTTGAAGCGAGTAAAAGTGGGTAAAATACACATGTGGGTGAAGTGATGGTGACACTTTTGGTATGTTAACCCCGTATCTGTTGATGCATTGTGTTCTATTACTTGCAGATGTAGATAATGCAGAGCCTGTGATGCCTCACAGTAAGGAGCTGCCGGATCCTTCTAGAATACCTCAATTCCATGTGGTGAAGTCTACCCGATTTATGGAGGACAATGGTGATGGTATGTGTAATAATGATTAGTTTGTTGTTGTACATTATGCGAATTTTGACATCATCAACTATGTGAATTTTGATCATGTTTATATGGCTTAAGTAATGGCACTTGTTTAAAAATATCTACTATCTACATATAATTATTATATTAAACAAAATTGACAGATCTAATATAAGACTTTACAAAGAGAAGTTATAATAGGGCTCTCTGTTACATACTCCCATACAAGTGACAAAGACAAAAACTCAGTGGGTGTTAACCACTTTGAGTGACCAACCAATCACAAACTACTCTATGTTTTCTGTACTAACTTCTACATGAAATAAGTTAGCAAAACAGTGATTCTATTAGATTGCAAACTTGTACAAAGTTCAGGATTTTTAAATTTTTTTTTGGGTTTTTGTGGTATCTTATCAGTAACTATCAGCACTGCAACACAAAACAGGTGTTGTTTTCGTTTTTGCTTGCATTCTATATACACCCTGTATAAGATTTTTGTGTACTGTAAAACTATCCTACATCAATGACTACTAAATCAGCATTATTGTATGTATACTTAATTGCACCAAAAAACGCAAATGACAGGTTACAAAAAAAAAATGTCTATATTCTGTATTAATTTTTTTTTTTTTTTTTATTGAAAATATTACAATAAAACTTAAAGCTAGCCTTATCTAATTACTGTACAAATCATGCCCGCGTGGAATGGTGCCAAGAATACTGGCTGCATTTCCGCGTTGGACAGCCAGGCTGATCCGTTGCGCAAAAAATGAGCCAGTCCTTCTGTCACCCGATGAGGCTATTAAACGCGGTGAAATGTCTCGTAAAAATTTCTTTGCACTAAGACTTGATTATTATTATTTTGTATTAATTGACTTTTGTGGCCAAATTATTAATCATCATCATCATCAACAACCGATAGATGTCCACTGTCCGCTGCTGGACATGGGTCTCTTATAGGGACTACCACACTCCACGGTCTTGTGCGCCTGAATCCAGCGGCGGATTGTTGTTATTATTCAAGTAATATTCAAGGCTTCCTCTCGAAGTGTCATTTGTATTTCTCTGTTGTCCACAGACATAAAGCTATATCGCACGCGTGGGGCGAACCGCGGCGTGCTCGTAGTGTTCAGCTACATCCAGTTCCACAACAACGTGGAGGCGTACCGCTACGGCGTGGACGTGGACTGCACCAAGCTGAAGTACCTCTTCAGCGAGATGGGGTTCAAGGTGCTGTCTTACCGGGACCTCACAAGGAGTGTGAGTTTTATCATTTTGTATCATAACTAGCTTATGCCCGCGACTTCGCTTCTACTACGCAAATTTCAAACCCCTATTTGATTGAACCCTTATTTGGTTGAATTTGAGATGATGATGAGGACATTTATAGGAATACCCCCTAAAGTTGTAATACTCCCCAAATCTGATTATTGCCGGAGGGCCGGTCACAGATGGACAGCAAAAAAAAAATTGTTGAGTTTTCAAAAATCCTTTCTTAGCAGATATCTAGGTCATAATAGCTATCTGCATGCCAAATTTCTGTCTGATCTGTCCAGTAGTTTGATAGATCAGCAGTCAGGTTTTGCCTTTATATATATTAAGAAGATGACCCAAGTGTTAGTTTTATAGCTCCTAAAATATTTCAAATTCATCTCTCGATCTGCATTTCCTAAATTACTGAAATCAAACCTATGCAATCTGTATAGATCCAGTATCAAACAACTTAGTAGGTACCGACTAATTCAATTATTTTATGTTGTATTTCATACTTTTCTGAATCTATGGTACCTGAATTATATACACTGAAATCACTCCAGAGAATTGAAGTCCTAAAGAATTAATTTAAGAAGTTGTGATTGTATAGCAAACCCTAGACACAATCAAGTTCCTGAAGGAAGCGATAGTGGACACTGAGTGCGTGTTCATCGTGGTCTCCTCGCACGGGTACGAGCTGACGGGCAGCTCCGACAACGACATCCGCTGCCACGACGGCCTGCTCATCCGCATCTCGGAGATAGTGGAGCACTTCAACAACAAGAACTGCCCCGCGCTGAGGGACATCCCCAAAGTGTTCATCTTCCAGCTGTGTCGGTAGGTGGCATGCCAATTTTATTAAACCTATTAGTTATTCTATTTGTCAATCTAGAACCCGGACCCAATAATAAAGCGGCTAAAGAAATCAAACAAATCTATAATACCATAGTGACCATAGAAGACCCCAAACGCAAAAAGACAGTGCCACAATGCAAACGTTGCCAACAATATGGCCACACGCAAAATAACTGCATGAGACCTTATAGATGTGTCAAATGTGCAGGGGCACACAGAACTACAGAATGTACCAAGAAGGACCGCAATACTCCTGCTAAGTGTGCCCTATGTCTTGGCGACCATCCTGCTAACTACAAAGGCTGCAATGTTTATCTGGAAATTAAAAACAGAAAATTCAATAAGAAAACTGATCAGTCAAACGTGTACAACAAACCAAATCCACGTTCAAGGGAAAAAGATGACCCAGCAAACCAAAAGTACACTGACCGCCAGACAGAGCAAACAGAACATAACAATCGAAGTGAATCACATACCACCAAATCTACCAGAAAAACATATGCACAAGCTGCTGCCAACAAAGATTCAACACATCTAGAAAAACTCGAACATCTTCTCACAAAACAAGCTGAAAAGCTAGATATACTGATTGGACAAATGAGCACCCTTATGGGCTTACTGACCACAGTCATTAACAAACTAGCCAAATAACGGCACTTAGAATAGCAGCATGGAACATAAACGGCCTTTTAGGCCACAAACTAGAATTATCAACAATGATAAACATAAATAAAGTTGACATTATGCTCATAAGTGAGTCACACCTAACAGAATCAACAGCCTTTTCGCTTCAAGAATTTTGTGTGTACACAACTAATCACCCCGATGGTACAAGTCACGGAGGCACTGCAATACTCGTAAGAAAGAACATCAAGCACAATCTTGCACCATCATTCCGCACAGAATATATACAAGCAACAACAATATGTATACATGACAAAATTGGTATATTTAATGTGACTGCTGTATACTGCCCTCCAAAGCATAAGATAGGTGAAGCTACCTTTACCAATTTTATCAAATCTCTGGGCCCAAGATTCCTAGCAGGTGGAGATTGGAACGCAAAAAATGAATGCTGGGGTTCTAGGCTTACTTTAACCAGGGGCAGGGAACTAAAAAATGCGATGGACAAGAAAAATACTAAAGCGCTCAGTACAGGACAACCAACATACTTTCCTGCAGATCCGAACAGAAGGCCAGATCTTCTAGATTTCTTCCTTTACAAAGGTTTCACAGAGCACTACCTGAAGATAGAAAGTTGTTTCGATACGTCAGATGACCACTCGCCTATTATCGCTACTATCAGCACTACTATAATTGAGAAAAGCCCTAAACAACATCTATACAATAAAAGAACTGACTGGTATGCATTTAGCGAGTTTATTACTGAACACATTAACCTCAACGTATCTCTTAAGACAGAGGAAGAAATCGAAATAGCGACGGTCAATTTCACAAACTTGGTTCAAAAAGCTTGTTGGTTGAGTACACCTCAAGAATCAGCCAAGCCAATTGCGTTCCAAAATGTACCTCTTTTGACTAAAGAAAAAGTGTTGGAGAAAAGACGCCTAAGAAGAATATGGCAAACACAAAGAAGAGCAAAAGACAAATCGCAACTTAATAAAGCCATTCATGACCTAAAAGCATATCTGAGAGAAGTAGAAGATGAAACCCTTCAAAACAGATTAGAAAATATGTCTCCAACAGGCAATAAAGAACATTCCTTATGGAAGGCTATTAAGTCGACTACTGGCCCGCTGATTCAGTCACATCCGTTGAAACTAGATGATAACACATGGGCAAAAACTGACTCTCATAAGGCAGAAGTGTATGCACAATTTCTCAATACAATTTTTACCCCGAACACAAGGGATGAAACCTACAATAATGAAAAAGAAATTGACGATTACCTGAACAGCGATCTCCAACTTAGTCTTCCTATCAAGTGCTTTACCCCAGCAGAAGTCTCGCGAGCAATAAAACGCCTTGATAACAAAAAAGCACCAGGATTTGACCTTATAACTGGAGAAGTTCTTAAGCAACTCCCAAAGAAAGCTATCGTATTTCTCACAACACTTTTCAACTGTATACTCAGGACATCATATTTTCCACAAGTATGGAAAGTTTCCCATATAATTATGATACCAAAACCTGGGAAAGACCCCCTTATTGTCTCATCATATAGACCCATCAGCCTACTACCTGTCATATCAAAACTATTCGAAAAACTTCTTCTAAGTCGTTTAAAAGCTATTATCACGAAAGAAACTCTTATACCAGATCACCAGTTTGGCTTTCGACAAGGTCACTCAACCATAGAACAAATCCATAGAGTAGTTAACAAAATAAGGCAATCCCTAGAAAGAAAAGAATATTGCTCAGCCGCATTTTTGGATGTTCAGCAGGCCTTTGACAGGGTTTGGCACAAAGGCCTTTTGTACAAAATAAAGATTAACTTTCCTCATAATATTTATACTCTGCTGAAGTCGTATTTACAAGACAGGATATTCCAAGTCGTAGTAGGAGAGCATTGTTCCCAGTTCTACGATATCAAAGCTGGTGTTCCACAGGGATCAGTGCTAGGGCCGACCCTTTATACCCTATACACAGCCGACTTACCCGAGACACCAAGTATCCTCACCGCAACGTTTGCTGACGACACAGCGGCACTGAGTACTCACTCAAATCCGACGGTAGCATCCCAGCGACTACAGGGCCACTTGGATAATATTGATAAATGGATGCGAAAGTGGAGAATCAAGGCTAGTGCATCCAAATCAACCCACGTAACCTTTACACTTAGGCCCGGCGATTGCCCAGAGGTGAAACTTGGCAACGAAACTCTGCCACATGGTAATGTAGCCAAATATCTTGGTATGCATCTTGATAGAAGACAAACATGGCAAACACATATAAAAAAAAAAGAGAGAAGAGCTGCGTGTACGCACGAGATCGCTAATGTGGTTACTTGGCAGACACTCCCGACTATCACTTAATAACAAAGTACTCATATACAAGAGCTTTTTAAAACCCGTATGGACATATGGCTTGGAGTTGTGGGGCACAGCCAGCAATTCTAACATAGAAATACTACAGCGCTATCAAAACTCAGTCTTTCGCACAATACTGAATGCTCCATGGTTTACTAAAACAAGTGAAACACATGAGTATCTTGCAATGCCCACAATCAAAGAAGAAATTAATAATAATGCTAAAAAACACAAAGCCAAGCTAGAAGTCCATGCGAATAGTCTGGCAGTGTCACTTACCACATGCAGCAGAGTAAATAGGCTAAAACGAGCCACAATAGAAGAACTGTCTTGTGGACAATAAAGCCAGGGATAGCCCTATGAGAAGAGTCTCTTGATGGAGTGACCTTCTCCAAACCCGCAACGCACTCATACAATCTGATTATAGTCGGCAAATGACTGATTGCAGATAGCCTAGAAATATCAAAAAAAAAAAAAAAAAATTAGTTATTCTAACTAACACTGAACACTCGAAGGACAGATCGTTCTTTCAGGTACGTGGAGAAGGAACAATAAAACGATCATATCTTCAGCAGAGTGTAACGGTTTTAATTTCTGACAGTTCTTACATACAATATGTTTCCATACATAATCTATAGGCACAATCTATATTAAAGTCGCAATAGGACATGAGCTCACGATCAACTTAATAAAATTAGCATTGACAACACCCATACCCCTGATCAGTTTATACACGTATGAAACGATTTGGCTCTTTGTTTCTCATTTGAATAGGATGTGGAACGCCCTTCTAGCATCAATTTTCTCCTCCAATTTTAATATGAGTACCTTTAATTCAAGAGTGAATGGGCACCTTTTAGGAAACAAGCTCAATCTTGAGCAGCATCATCACTTGCCAGGTCTGCTTGCAATTTGCAGCCAAGTGCTAGTCTATACATAAAAAAAATGATTTGCATTGACGAACTGGTTGTTCTTCAGAGGCTCCAACGAGGACTACCTGACCCGGCCGCGCTCGGGCTGGCTGGGGCGCGGGGGCGCCGTGGCGGACGGGCAGGCGCGCGCTGAGCAGCCGCGCCACGCTCCACCCGTCAAACCCTCGCGGGACCGCCCCAGGGACCGCATCTACTCCGACATACTCATCGCGCACTCCACGCTGCCAGGTAACTAACCCTACGTTGCTAGCACTTCAGAGGCTCCGACGAAGAACCGAGGACTACCTGACCTGGCCGTGCTCGGGCTGGCTGTGGAGTGATTTCCAAATTAGACGTTGAATCTCATAAAAAGTGGGAGATTCAAATGAGCCATTAAGCACTTTACCAAATGCCCACATGGAACCTTGCTGATTTTTCTGAAGCTAGATTCAGAATACTAGAAATGATTGATATCAAGAAAGCCAACACAAATCCAGTTCAGAACAGCCAATCAAAATCATTTCATACTTCCGTTGACAATCAGAATAAAGAGCCGGTTTGTGTTCTATGTAAAGAAAATCATCACCTTTTCGCTTGTAAGAAATTTGGTACGCAACAACCAAAGGAAAGCCGAGACTTCGTACAAGGTCTTTGTTTAAACTGCCTAGCGCCATTCCATTCAGTAAAATATGCAGGCTGGCAACATCCTGTCAAAAATGTGAGCGAAGACACCACACATTATTGCACTTCAGCAAAGATGCCAGAGACAAAAAAGACTTTCTGAGTACTACAGAGAACTTACATCTTTCGCCTAGTTTCTTGCTGTGTCTTCTTGGAAGGAAAGGCATTCTTAACCAGTGGTAGATGTCAGTCGCAGTCATCATTTAATACTAATATAATTATACGTCAAGGTCGTCAAGGTCTGCATCCGTACGTAGTCGAAATTCCTCGAACACGTACGAAACGATTTGCTTCCTCTTTCCTAATTCGAACCGCTAGGATATGGAACGCCCTTCCGGCGTCAGTTTTCCCTTCCACTTATAATATGGGTACCTTCAAGTCAAGAGTGAATAGGCAACTTCTAGGCAAGCGCGCTCCATCTTAGGCTACATCATCACTTGCTAGCAGGTCTGATTGCAGCCAAGCGCTAGTCTATATAATTTTTAAAAAAAAATTTTTGCAGGCAACGTGTCGTACCGCGACGGCATGGAAGGCTCGTGGTACATCCAGGCGCTGTGCGAGGTGTTCGCGGCGCGCGCGCACGACTGCCACGTGGATGAGCTGTTCACGCTCGTGGACAGGCAGCTGCACGCGCGCTTCCACATCCAGACCTCCTCCGTGGACCGCTGGGGCTTCAACTGCAGGCTCTACCTGCATCCCGGCCTCTACGAGACCCCCGACCATGACATTCATTGAATGGGACTACGAGACACCGGCCCACTACCGAGCACGAGTATTGCAAAATAAAGCAGTAAGGTTTCAAATGTGACCCCACAGGAGAGAAGCTTACTCAAACTCTACCTCTACCACTCATGGGCAATCGAGAGAGCGAAAAAGTGTTCTCTCGCTTTACACTGTCTCGCTCACTCATATGAGCAACAAGAATGCTCGACCATTGTGGGACGTTCACTGACGGGTTCTTAAATGCCGACACGCCAGTTTCCATATACAAACTTCCGTAGACCGCTGAGACTTGAACTGCAGACTCTACCTACATTCCGGGCTGTATGAAAACCCTGACCGTGACATTCATGGATGACGATGGGAAAACGAGTTGTCGTCATCATTTGAACCCATTACCACTGAGTAAGAGTCTCCTCTCAATAAGAACGAAAGAATCGAGACATACTTATCACTAAACTAAGCCATGAGGTGTTGAGCCATCCAACAGAAGTGAAGCTTATTCCAACTCTAGCTAGAGTAAATGAGAGATCCGAGGTTGAGCTCATATCAATAGGAATATAAATGCTCCATCCTGAAAACTGTTTAAATAAATAATTTTGGTGCTATCAGGTCTGAAACTTAGGCTACTTTAATAACGAAAATGGACTTGTTTCATAAGTTCTACTATATTGTAATATTATAAATATATTTCTATGTAAGTGATGCATTTACTATTAAATAATAAATCAATTATTATTGCTCAATCGACGTGTTTACGTATTATGAGTTATGACATATTTTTATACTTTGTAATAGGATATTTTTATATTATTTATAAAAAATAAAAACAATATTTAAGAAAATCCCTTTTATTTAATAATTTCACGCACGTACAAAAATATATACATAGTACAGAGTTTCACAACAATTACAAGTTTAGTTTTTTCGACAAGATGTTAAAGTATGAAGGCCTGAGGGCCTGTGCAGACGACGGATTGTTGTCTGTGGAGGACATTTAAATTGTTCACTGCTTTCATTAGAACTGCATCATATAACGCACAGCATGCACTAAGGCTGAAATCTGTAGAGCATACTTTGACTTTGCCCAGACTTAAGTTTCATTCAAAACGAGATAGATTTATGCCAGTGATATAGCGCTGTCTCTTTTTAACTATCATTAGTCTTGAGCAAATTCAAAGTGCGCTCTATAGATCTTATCCTAATAAGACGGCGATTGAGTAATTTACTTTGTAAAAGACTACAGACTCTGTCCTGTGCAGATAACAGTCCCTCAACTGCAAGCTAGGAGCTTTGGCCCAACCACCAAAGTATGAAGTGTATAGGTAAGGAGCACAATCTCTTATGGGGAAAAAGTGTCCAGCTATAAACAGTAAAAAATTGTTAAAAACCCCTATAAAATGGCATTAGCGTCGGCAGGGGTAGTGGTATGAATGTAGCAATTGTTAACAAAGTGATATGCTGAGTTACAAAATTTAATGTAGTATGTAGTTAGAATAAATATTTTTAGTGACTGGAGTAGTTACTGACAGTCAAGTTTCCACCATACTTCAACAATTTATGCAACCCGAGATCGGTCTACTTTTCCAACAGCTGCAGCTGTTACCGTACGTACAGTCTCGCCGTCGCTTTGATCTCTCGAATTACAGATATTAGTATCCAACTGGAGATCGGTCTACTTTCCCAGCACCTGCAGCTGTTAGTTATGTAGTTTGTTCTGGCTACTGTAGCGCCACCCTTATTTAGCACATTTAAGGGGTACTTTTTATACATGGAGATTGTACTCCTTACATTCCATACACCAAAGTAGAGATGAGTGCAGAAGTGTTCAGCAGACCAATCAGATTACTAATAGATGACATGACAATCTTTTCACGACAAGTATTCTAGATGACGTGATAATGTTTTCGTCATCTATCAATGATCTGACAGATCTGCCGAACACATCTCTGCTCCGAAAGTGGATTGCAGGCTTAATAAAAATTTACACACTACTAAAGGTAAGCTAGTAGCCTGTACTGCGAATTTTAATTGTTAGAAGTCGCACGCATTCGCGAAAAAATACGTGCGAATGGTTTCGTAAATTTTTCATGTTATAGGATTCTGCGGAAAATATCGCGCGGTGAAATTTCGCAGTGCGGGCTTACCCTTATACACGTAGACTGCGATACACCTTTAAGTTTTGCTCGTGTAAGGAGCTTACGTAATTAATTGACAACTAAGATAAATAAATACATCAGTTTTGTCAGAAGTTAGTCCTGTAAGTTACTTACGTGAGTAAACCTACAGGTGTAATTGCGGCCATAGATGTACAATTAAATAATAACTAAGCAGTGTGCAATTTTTTTGTAAACGCCTAAATGTTCAATTGATATAAAGTTCTTGTAAAATTACTATTATTTATACATTTTTTTCTTTCATTGGTGACGTCACCAAATCCAATTTTAATTGCAACAACTATAGATAGACATTGGACACAAATGTTATCGCCTTACCACCAAATACAAAAACTGTCTGCTTGTTCACATTTTGTTGGAAATCTACATTGATGCAATGCATGAGATGGTTTTAACAATTAAATCAGTGTTGTGAACTGCTTCTTTCCAAAAAATGCACCACCAACCTCAAATGATTGAAAATAAAATTAACTAATACTAAATATTTGAAAATAAAATTACTGATTTTATGAGGAATTGAACCATACTGAATCATGGAAATTAGCAATTGTCTATTTGTTAAAAAATCGGTTGAAAATCAAATAAAACTACGCTTGTTATAAGGTGCCGCGTTAAGTCACGAAAAATTTTAGCAAAAAAACTCATGCATTCCTAGAAATTAACAGGAATAAACATGTTTGGTAGAATTTTTTGCTTCACACTAGGCACCAAAGTCGAATTTTAAGTACGACAATACCTATCACAAATGTACTAGGTTTGGTACCTAAAGCACTAAGTTGGCACAATTTAATCAAATTGGTATTTCAGTATTCGGTCGTAACTCGTAACACTATTTAAAAGACACTAATCGATTCAAGTATCATTGCTTATCGCTTGAGCGCTTATTAAAGATATCAACAACCATTAGAAACTGCATTTTTTTCTTTTTGCGTTTATCTCCGCTAATTCCTGGTAAAGACTTCATAGAAAAGTGTTCTATCGATCAGACACGGACGCCACGAAAACGCTCAGTTTACTAAGATTAAGCCACTGGCGGACGCATCTTCTCTCACTGAATCTAGCGCCGCTTCCACAACCGTCCTGTCTTTGCGGTAAACTACTGATATGAACCTCTTTAGACAAAAATTCTGCATACAAGTTAATCTTTTCTAGCCATCTTTGCATCGGTGTTATCAACGAACTTTGGTACAACCAGTTCATGACAGAGGTTTTCGACCACCACGGCTCGAAGGATTTCCAGTCATAAAGAACGAGGGCATCAAACCAATTCCTCTTCGTTTCTGTGGTCTCCTGGTACTTCGACCATTGGTTGCAGCAATCGAAACCGGTCGGTAATGGGTCTTCATTGAAACCATAGAGAGTATCATAGGTTTGTGTTTCCGCAGTAGCATTGGGAAGGGGTGAAGGGATTTGGGGGGTTTCGAGGGGGGTTGATGTGGAAATGTTAGAAGGTATAGTCGCTTTGGCGACGCTGTGAGCTAGCAGCAACACCGCGGCTGACGTGAGTAGCGCAACTATCGCGGTCAGTCCGAGTATCGCGTCTCGAGCTATAGCGGCGACTAGCGCCGCGTCGCAAGTCGCCGTGAGGTCGGTGTACGTGAAGAATCCCCGCGACTGCGCCTGACGCAGCGCGACTTGTCGCTCCAGCCACTGCAGGCCTGCCTCGAATGATTTGTCACTCACAAATACATTCCAATCCTGAAAAATTAAATTCTTTGGTCAACTCAGTATCTTAGATTTTTATCAATTACACATAACAGTTTCTCATGTTTTTCTGGTTGGTTCATAAAAAACAAAGTTGTCCAGAGTCTAGACTAGTAAAGTTCACATATCCATCAATCATAAAGGCATTAAGGGACTCATTTAATTTTTTTTTTAATATTAGCTATCATGAGAAACTTTCCCCTCAAACGAAGCGTAAACCTTGTGCTAGGAGTAGGTACGACAATGGTGCAACGAGTGGGGTTCGTACCGCCGACCTTTCGCATTTCAGTCTGGTGCTTTAACTGTTGAGCTATTGAGACTTCTAAATTCTAATTTAAAATTTAACTAGTACAAAATCCTAAATCCCACAAAAAATCAACTTTAGTAGTAAACATGCAGAAAGCTCTCAGCCTAGTCTAATAGCGTAAATGATTCATCTTACTATAGCATTAAGGAATTCCACTTCTAGTTTCTTGAGCTGAGCCAGGTCTAGACCCCCGGAGGCGGCCCACTCCGAGCAGATCACTTCATCATCCTCCCCATCGTCCTGCAGGAACTTATTACTTACCATCTGCAAAATTAATGGTTACATGTGAAAAGCGAGGCTTGCAATGATGACGTCATTCGACTTGAGAATATTTGATACCAGCATGATGTGCATTTCTGCATAGTAGAATAGTGTCAAGGTGCAGCAGGCGGTGACAGCGTCACACATCCTTTGCTTTGGTTTTTTTTAGTTTACAGACTAGCGCTTGGCTGCAATCAGACCTGCTAGCAAGTGATGGTGCAGCCTAAGATGGAGCGCGCTTGCCTAGAAGTTGCCTATTCACTCTTAACTTGAAGGTACCCATATTAAAAGTGGACGGGGAAACTGTTGCGGGAAGGGTGTTCCATATCTGAGTGGTTCGGATTAGAAACAATGTTGCCTACTTTCATTCCTTTATACCAATTTAGACTGTATGACAAGTGACTAAAGCTGACTCTCGGTCGTGTTAAACAAAGCTGCTTCATCTTGGCTCTACTTCACCCTACAGGAGTGCATTGCCCCTTACTCACCAAAGAAACAAGAAAGAGATCAGCAGGGGAGGTGGCGCAGAGGTAGTCGGCGTTGCAGCGCTTCAAGCGCTCGAGGTACAGGATGGCCAGCACGAGCGCGCACGGCGACACGCACGCCGAGCGCGCGACGCGCGCCGCCGCGTCCGCGTGCAGGCGCCGCAGCGAGCGCCCACGCTGCGCCTCCGACCACGCCGCACACGAGATCTCTGTAATAGATTTTTTTTTCTTTTTATTCACTATAGGCAAGCGCTTGACCACAATCACACCTGATGGAAAGTGATGATGTGGTCTAAGATGGGACGCGTTTTGGATTTATTTTTGAAGTGAAACTACTTTACATCAGTAAGGAGAATGATACAATTAATGTTTTATTTCATACAGTCCTTTATCTATATTTGTTGTAGTGCATACACATGCATTTTAGTGTGTATATAAGCCCACTCAATAGTGCCAGCATATGCATGCAAATGTGTCATGCTGATCGGTACACTTCACTACTTCAACCAAGACTGAGAAGGCTAATCTAGCACAGCTATATAAGATAAACTCAACTGAGACTGCAGTGTATGAAATCATTATAATTTTTTAGGTAGGACATGTTGCTAGTTCACAATCAATGTGCAATATGCACAACCAGTTTTTTATTAAATGACAGGTTAGCCGTTAACTGTCCTCACTTGATGGTAAGTGACAATACTATTAAAATGGTAGCCTCCTTTTTGTTTTAAATCTTGCAACTTATGTATGTCAAATCAAACCAGAGGCCTTCTTTTTTCTCTATCCCTTTCGATTCCAAGACTCACTTAATACCATTTCAGTCAGTCTTTTATGCTATGAAAAAATTCAGTCTTTTAATACCAAATTCAGTCTTTTATGCTATGAAAAATTCTTATCTCTATTAAGTAAGAGATAACATACCAGTGACAGGGAGACTCAGGCAGGGCAGAGTGGGAAGCTCTCCGTAATACAAGGTCTTGGTGATTCTCTTTAGAAACTCCTTGTGATCACCCATAGTCTGTACAAATAAATCAGTAGGTTGACAAAATTCAGAAGATGCTTTCCTAAGTACCTTTTTTAGGCTTCTTGTTGAGGGACTTTTGTCTGTGGAGGACAAAAATCCCAAAGCATACATAAAATGTCCGTAGAGAACTTGCCAAGGACTCACACACACATTGTGAGATCATTTGTTCCCCAGAAGTGAACAAACTCAAGCACTCAGCACAATTTTTTTCGAGGATGTATTTTTGTACCTATCATCTGGTCTGTTGATGTAGGCTATTTTGGGGACTTTATGTACAGGGTACTTTTAATACCTCCTATGCATTATTCGATGCAGCTGTAAGCATCTACTTTGTCAGACAAAAAGTACAAGGACGACTGTGCAAGCTATAAGTAATGCAAAACAGTTCATTATATTTAAGGGAAAATGTGTAAATTTAAGAAAAATCACAGATAAACTATTAATTACAAGTTAAAAATACCATGTTCATAGTATAATATGTATTTTACTCAACAGTATAAATATTATTTTTTAAGATGAGTCATACTCAAAAACACCTGTATTCTAAGATGACCTAGGTATGAAAGTTTAGTGGGAGCTCAGTTGAACATTCAATTAATAGGTATAGTTTCCATGCGGTCTGCATTGACTAAGTCAAAAACAAGCACAATAAAGTTCAATGTTAAAATAATTATTGTAGATACTTAGTTGTTTATCACCAATCACATTGTTATCGCAGCTTAATATGCCGTACATTTTCCTACGACCCTCACGAAGTGTGGACTATTTATTATGCAAATCGAAATTACTTTTAAATTATAGAAAGTAGCCCCGTTATGTATAATTCACATAATTTCTGTTCAGATTTCATACGCTTAGCACTTTGCTACGTTGTGCATAACATGACCTCTTTTGTATACCTTGATCTTGGCTCTTGAGCCGTCCTTTCTTCGTTTCGATATATTGGACATTATATTTTAGAAATCACTTTCTTTGAAGAAACCCAAAACATATGTGCGTGTACTATGTAAATTAGGAATTTGTAGTGCAAAAAGTGATTTTATTTTAAAAACGCACGCACACAGTCATCAATCTAAAGGTGAATTTGAATTTGACGAATTTGACTTTGACATTTTTTTTCTCTCGTCTGGGTTTACACTGATTAGCCAATGTCAAGTTTGCAGTTATTTACAAGTTTATGGAAACTATATGTATAAGTTTGAGCTTCGTCCGTGCCGGCGCCCGCCGACATACATGCGGCGCCCCTTTAGAGCGCTTCCCAGTCAGTTCCACCACCAATAAACACCAGCAGTACACAAAAACCGGCCACTTCTAACAAAAAACACTCCAAGAAGTCACAACACGCGCGCCAGCAAACGCCACTACAGACGAAGTCCCACTCTCCGGATTTGTGGTCTGTGGTCCCACTTTGACATTGATTTGGCAAGACATGCATGACATATGATTGGTTATTGGTCTGTTCATAATATTTTTTCTTTTTTTTCTCTCTCGTCTATGGTCTGGCTTTACATAGGTTAACCAATGTCAAGTTTGTAGTTATTTACAAGAGGGAAACTATCTAGTTATCACTATCGTGAATCGTGATTGTGGCTCCAGAAACTGGGGCAAAATATCAATAATTCAAAATCATTTTACCTCATCATTTTCATCATTTTCACAAAAGTAATTACGTAAAATATTTACAATGGCATCCTAAAAATCTTCGCTACTACATTAATGTTATCCGTATCTACTGTATTTACACTTCACTAGCTTAGTATTATCTATGGTCACGTCTTGTCAGGTGTCAACTATGGTTGTCAATTGTCATATTGATAGTTGATGGGTCTCTACTCTCTTGCCAAAAATTTTGATTTTGATTTGATGTTTGGAAGAAAAGCGAATGTTCTGTAATGTTTCGGATTAAAATATTATATTAATATTGGCCTTGGGCGTTCTATAAATTATTTTAAAAGAATATAAAGTTCTGCTAACGTCTGTAAATCAAGCCGACTAAAGTTTGAATCATTTACATAAGTTTTTTTGGGTGTGTGTAGGCTTCTGTCAGTGTTATTGATTTGTTATAATTTTCAAACTTGAACAAAGATAGATGTAGGAAATGTGACTTTTAAAATAAAAGTATGATAAAAGTACTCATATAAACTGTGGTGATAATGTAATCAACATGAAAACTAAAAGCTTCTTGCTGTTTTCTACGTCAGTGTTTGCAATAAGTCTATTCCTGATAATCTTCCACTCACAGCCGCCACAATCGTTCCAAAGTATTGTCACACAAACCCATCAGCATATCAAGGATTTTCAGGTACTTGCCTCATTGGCATGTCAATATACTATAGAACAAAAAACTTGATATAGGCTTATGTAACTAAATTAAGCTTAGATACAAATTTAAAGATCACTTGCATAAGTTTTATATTGTTCCCAAGCTATAAAAGCTCATCTCTTTAAAATCACTATTTGTAGAAATTTCTTGAAATTAGATAAAGCTCCATCCTTCAGTTCGTATGTGTCCCTTGCTGGGCATAGGCCTTTTGGAAAGCACCCCACTACACATGGCCTTCCACTCACTTCCCGCTAACGTTTTAAGATAGTTGGGCCAGTGAGCTGGAGGTCAGGCAGCAAAGTTTACATAAAAATTCTGTTTCCTGTAGATCTCAGATGTTTTCTTTTATAAAAAAGTATCATAATATGCCTTTCTCTAGAAAATTAGCTCAATGATTTAACATTGAGCTAATTAATTATTATTTCATCTAAATTGGTTTAGTAGTTTAGCTGGGAAAATAAAGAATTCTGGGTAGACATGAACAATAGACTTTAATCCATATCACACTATCACACTAATATTATAAAGGCGAAAGTTTGTATGTGTGTGTGTGTGTGTATGTTTGTTACTCCTTCACGCAAAAACTACTGGACGAATTTGGCTGAAATTCGGAATGGAGATAGATAATATCCTGGATTAGCACATAGGCTACTTTTTATCCCGGAAAACCAAAGAGTTCCCACGGGATTTCGAAAAACCTAAACCCACGCGGACGAAGTCGCGGGCGTCAGCTAGTAGTCATATAAAAGATACAAAAGTGTGTCTGTCTGCCTGTAACCTTTTTATACTTTCTTCATTCATATAATTTTAATTTCTTGCCACTAAACTGATCTTGACCGAAGGCATAGACAACATAAGCTTATTTTACCAACAAACAAAACAAAAGACACAGTAACTTTCCACATTTATAATATTAGTATAGATTTTACTAAGTATGAGGCTTTGGCACTTGTAGGATAAGGTAGTGTTTATTAAATATCAAATATTAACATAAAATCACAACAAAACAGGTTTCTCTGTCCCAGGAGCAGCTCCGTGATGAGGAAGAGCAGCACCTGGTGCAGGAGGAGCGCTATCTGCGGCTGGTGGGGCTGGAGGGGCAGACGGAGGCGTGGCACAACACCACAGTGCCCGTGCTCGTAACACACGCGAGGAATGACGAGCATGCGCTAGTGGTCGCGTTTGTGCGCGCCGCCGCCCGCCTGCCCTACACTGTGCTTGTCTATAACTTAGGATTGAAGCCCTATTCCCTGGCTATGGTAAGTGCACTTTCATTCAACAGTTATGTGTAATAATTGTATTTTTTGTAATTTTGAGTAATAAAAAATCTACAGGTTAGAGAGAGCTCTTTTATGGTGTTTAACTAACATTAAGACTATCTCAATTCATAATATGTCAATTCAAGGCTAAATGTGTAGTTTGTTACAATATAAAGAGGCTGTTTGGAAGCAACTGGGTGAAGTAGGCTGAGGACTGGCTGTGCTGGCACACTTAAGGAAGGCCTATGTCCATCAGTGGAAGTCCACAGGCTGACTGCAATCACTTCAAATAGTTTGTGATGATGCAGCCTAAAGTGGAGTGCGTCTACCTAGGAGGTGCCTATATACTCTTCTTTTGAGGGTAACAAACATTATTTTAACTATTTGTATTAGAAAAGAGGAACCCTTTGTATGAGTCCATGAAATTTCGACAATGTAGGAGTACAGAGGCACTAATTCCTGTAGGAATTATTTCATTTTCTGAGATATGAAGTAACCTATGTCTATCTCCTGGAAGTAAGCTTAGCATCTGTTAAGTGGATGAACTGTGATAAGGTAACAGACGGGTGAATACACACACAAACTTTATGTTAAAATGGATTGCTTTTTATATCTATAGTGGCAACTTGCAGGTGTCAAGCTACTGCAACTCATCGAAGTGCGCCGTGGTGGACTTCGACCTGGAGCTGTTCCCCTCGCACGTGAGCGACGAGAGCATCTCCGCGTATCGGCCGCTCATCATTCAGGTGAGGAAGATAATAAACCCATTTGATTGGTGTCATTATGGCTTACTTATCTTTGACGTGCATTGGTTTAAGATAGCTGCATTTATTTTATCGTAATTCAGGCCTCCTTCAAATTGAAGCATACTTACTGTTCACGCAATTCTTGGCTTTAGATATGATTGTATGAGATTATGTAGTTCTAGACTACCATACTGCCAATCTTTTTCTAAAAAGCAGTTATTTACTAAAAGAAGTTTTTAAGCTATCACCAGAAAAACGAATTTAGAGAAACGGATGTTTTCTAAAAGTTTGCTATTAACTTTTTTCTGTGTTTAGTTGCAATAAAGCTTTATACTATTACTACTAATTATTACATAATATACTTGTAGTAGGTACGGATATTGCTACCTAAATTTTTTGTAAAAGCTGGCCTAGATAAGCTATCATTAGTGACACGAAAGCCGATGCTATCACGTCTGAACAGGCGATCCCGCGCCTAATCGATAACCATTGGCCAGATAAGACGTGGGCTCGGCACTGAAATATCACTAGTACCCTTGTTATAAATGCGAAAGTGTTGGTTTGTCCTTCAATCACGTCGCAATGAAGCAACAGCTCGATCGTAAATGTATGGATATAATTGAAGAGTTGGAGAATGACAGTACTTTTTATCTCAGATAATAAAAATGAAAAATCTTTATTTAGAGCTCTTTACAAATCCTTAACAGTAAAGTACGATAACAACTGCATTAGTTTCAAAACTGTGTTGCAGTTGTTAACGCCCACCTCCAGATTTACAAAAATTTGTTACTTGAAAGGAAAAAGAACAATTTATAACAATATGTATTAAAAATCAGTGCATGCAATGTTAAATTAATATGTGTGTTTGTGTGTGTGTGTGTGTGTGTGTGTGTGTGTGTGTGTGTGTGTGTGTGTGTGTGTGTGTGTGTGTGTAAACAGTTCCCATGGGATTTTTAAAACCCTAATCCACGCTGGCATCAGCTAGTACATATCATAGGTGAAGGTATTGCTGCCTGGCCAAAGTTTGAGTTTATGAAGCCTGGCCTAGATAAGCTATCATTAGTCACATGAAAGCTGATGGTATCACTTCTGAGCGGGCGATCGCGCGCCTAATCGATATTTAATGATACTAATTCTGATGTCAACAAAATTTTATATTAGCATCTTTTTCTTACCAATATAGTAAGAAAAGCATAGCTGAACAGGCGATCGCGCGCTTAGTGGTTTTTTAGTGATATTGATTCTAATGGCAACAAAATTTTAGAGTATTCGCATCTTTTGCTTACCAATGTAAAAAGAAAAGGACAGAGAAACTTAATGAAAACTATCAAAACTTGAATTTAGGTGCCAGTCTTGTGCATAGTATTTTTAGGGTTCCGTACATCAAAAGGAAAAACGGAACCCTTATAGGATTACTTTATTGTCCGTCAGTCTGTCCATCCGTTTATCCGTCCGTCGTGTCTGTCAAGAAAACCTATAGGGTACTTCCCATTGACCTAGATCATGTTTGGCAGGGAGGTAGGTCTTATAGCACAAGTAAAGGAATAAATCTGAAAACCGTGAATTTGTAGTTACATCATAGAAAAAAAATTAAAATGTTTTTTAATGTTCAAAGTAAGATAACTATACCAAGTGGGGTATCATATGAAAGAGCTTTACTTGTACATTCTAAAATAGATTTTTATTTATTTTTATGCAAAATAGTTTTTGATTTTACGTGCAAAATGTCGGAAAAATACCCGAGTGCGGAACCCTCGGTGCGCGAGTCTGACTCGCACTTGGCCGGTTTTTTTGCAGAGTAGCACTAAAATTTTAAATTTTTTGACTTTTTAAAGTAAATTAAGAAGAAAAAGATGCAGATACTCTTGTTTGGATAAAGACATCAGGTTCAACGTCAATGGCCAGATAAAGATCTGAAGCACCCTAACACATTAATGACATTTTTATCGATTCCCCTTGAACAATTTGGTCATTGAAGTAGTTTATTGAACTTATCGTGAGTCAGTTTTACCGCCGACCGATGTGACTACTACATTATGTAGCATCTTTGATCTTTAGCGGCGCCGCTGCGGCAAATTGCCTTGCCCAAAAGGCGTTTAGCTTTCGTCATCCACTGCGGCTTATCCACACACACACTCGTACATCGCTTGCTATTTCAATGTGACACAGGAGAGTTTTCGGCGCTGAATGATGATGTTATACCACCGATTCGAAAAGCAAATTTTAAAACCTTGAGAAGCTGTCACTGGCAAATTGGTAAAAAGGTCAATGGGAAGTAGCCCTATACATAATCAAATCAGCATTACAAACACACATGTCCACGTTGGTCTCTGCAATGCTGTGATAGTTCAAAATGGTGGTACACCGTGTTCAACTTTTTTTATTTTTGTTCCGATACAAGTTAGCCCTTGACTGCAATCTCAGTTGTGGTAGGTGATTAATGATGCAGTCTAAGATGGAAGCAGGCTAACCTGGAAAGAGTATGGCAACTTTGATTTCTACACGGCATCACACGGCATCATACCGGAACTCAATCGCTTGGCGGCACGCGGATAGACAAGTCGGGAAAGACTAGGTGATCTTGAATAGTCACGGGAAAAAAAGTGTTCAGTTTTCATTATTAGGATAAATAAAAACTGTTCTGGTCTAATTATACCCAATCGTCATTCATCTGTTTGAACTGAGGCGGATGGAATTAAAATAAACATGTACAATCATCACTCATGTCATTGTATGTCATAACCGTAAACGTGCGTAGGTGATCGAGGTGCGAGGTCATACTACTTTGAATCACTACGGTCATGGTCACATTTTGTTACAATATTGTCACAGTGTAAGCATGGTATAGTAGCCGGCACCAAATATTGTACATCAACCTTTAGAATGAGACTTTGTTTTTTGAACTCCTAAATGCCTGAAACGAATCTGGATATATGGGATATCATTAGAATCCTTAAATCATCCAGAGTGATGCTGGCTATAATTTTTTTGAAAAAATTCAATATGGCGTTCATATGGCGCCAGTTTGTATTGTGAAAAAATTTCTTCAATTGTTTACTTTTTCGTTCGTTTTGTTTAGTAGACCCCCGTGTTTTTAAATTACGAATGGTTTATGTATGTAATTTGTGTGGACAGCACGCGCTCAGCCGGGTGGGCGGGGTCATCTACTGCGAGACGACGCAGCGCTGGACCGGCTCGGCCGGCGAGCTGGCGGCGCTGTGGGAGCGCGTGTCCAGCGCTGGCGGCGCGACCGGCGCGGGGGACTCGCTGGGCGTGCTGGGCTGGCTGCGCCACGCGGCCGTCACGTCGCTCACCCACCCGCGCATGTTCCACTACTTCCACGCGAACACGGACGACTTCCTGTTCGTGCAGATGCTCGACGTGTCGCGCTTGCTGGTCGCGGCGCGCCCGCCCGTCGCTGACGTCATGCGACAGTGGATACAGTGCGCGCTCACGCTGGATTGCATCATGCCTATAGGTATCAACCCATTGCCAGCTCACATCTGAGCACAGGTCTCCTCTCTGAATGAGAAGGGTTTGGCCATAGTGTACCATGCTGGCAAGTGCGGATTTGCCGACTTCACAATTTACACATCTTTGAAAATATTATGGATAACACTCAGAAGAATACGTTCCCTCACGACATATTTCTTCATCGTTAAAGCAAGTGATACTTAATTGCTGATAACGCATAAAACTCTAAAAGCTAGAGGTGCGTGCCCGGGATGAAGCCCCGACTCCCTGAATAGGAGACTGACATTTTAACCACTGCTCTAATCTCTAGATAAGCTTGTTTTTTTAATTTATAGACTAGCGTTTGATTGCAATCAGACTTGCCAACAGCAGCAAGCAAGTGATGATATAGTCTAAGATAAAGCGTGCTTACCTAGAAAATGCCTATTCACTTTTGACTCGAAGTTATCCATGTTAAAATTAGAGAAGAAAAGTGGTGCTGGAAAGGCGTTCCTTATAGCAGTTCAAATTAAAACAAGGAGGCAAATCGCTTCGTACGTGTCTGTGGAATAAGATACACAACTAGACCCTTAAGCCACACGTCTCTCAACTACATGTTCGTGTTGCAGGCGCGCAGTCAGGCGGCTGCCGCTTCGACAAGAAGCCTCAGTACCGGTACTCGGGCTGCCACGGCCAGGACGCTTCCGCGCTCAGCATCATCCTGGGAGTGCGGTCCGGGTATGAGGAGTCAAGGTATATACGTACATTTAACTGAAGTATAGTAAACGACATGGTTCTCGAGGCACGAGCTTGGATACTTGCGCGCATGTACACTAATACCTACTCGTTCTATGAAGGACTGGCGTGCAATGTTTCTGTTACGCTCGAAAACGCTCATTAAGCGATAAAATAGCTCACAACACTTTGTGGCAACACGCAGAAAGGCCACAAAGCGAAATTCGTGATCATCATCCTTTCCAACCACAACACGTGGTAATGAAGAAAAACCACGACAACTAACTTAATTAAACGTTTAATTAACTGGACGTGACGCAACAGGGGGAAAGGGGAGGGGGAGGATGATGATTAAACATCAAGTTTTTATGTGGGCTGCTCACAATGGTACTGAAGAAGTTTTCACTTGAAAAGCTTATAAAGTTTTTGTTTATTCAAGGTACGCGGTGCGAGGCGCGAAAGGAGGGTGGAGGAAGGTGGGAGCGGGCGCCGCCAAGGCGCTGTTCGCGAGTTTGCAGCAGAACGCCACGGACGAGGAACGCACCGAGCGAGTCGTCACCCCGCACGGGCCCCCCGTCGCCGTCCCCGTCACTTAACCGACCGCGCCCCTACTTAATCTTTCACCTTTTACAGTTACACGTGTTAAGAAAATACTGGTTCTCGAACTGTTAAAAGCCTGATTCTCTCACGGCGAGTTCACACGGCCTCAAGTTTTGTCGGATCTACTTTTTGACGTATCCTGCAAAACTGGATAGTATGTTCACACAGATGTCATTTTTTTAAGATACTGCGGTCCTTTTGCGGGATTTTTGACCCCAGCGTGTGTGAGCACACGTATTGAAATACTGTTACCACTAAATTGGATCCTGCATTATTAAGTACGACCGGATCTATTTGTAGTTGCAAAATCGGATACCTTTAGTAAGATCCTATTTTTCGCCGGATCATGCAATGGTATGGTTGTGTGAACGTGTGCATTGAAATACTTGTTGCCACTAAATCGGATCCTACATAAATCAGTTCCCGCAAAGCGTCTGATATGTCTGTGTGAATGGGGGGAATCCGTAAATGTGCGCGAAAAGTAACTTGTGACATCTGAAGTTTCATAAGGAAATAGGTGTCAAAAATGTAATTTTTAGCCTTTAGTATTATTCTGGGGGTCTCCCGAGACATGAGTAGTCACAAAGACAAAGGATGGATGAAAGGGAGGGTTGGTTTACAGCAGGGTAAAAAGGCGATGTTTGGAGACGAGTCGGCTTTACGGTAGCACCTACATATCCAACTAATCAAAGTCATTAGTTCTGCTGGTCGGATATCCCTCCCCCGCCTCGTCCCTGTGACCTGTAGCTTTGGCTCTGTATAGGCCGACTGTGTAAAGTATCTCTATAGGCTGTGCCGGTAGTGTTATGAGGGTTCTTTTTCAGAAACAGTTAAGCATTGAAATAGTGCATATTTTATGAACCTTTGAGAGTCTAATATCATCGGTTAAATGTAAATTTTTTATCAATACACACGAAGTCTACTGTCAGTGGATACGAAAGGTAAATACTAAATAGATATTCATGTCTTATAACAGAGCCAAAGAGAGATTACGTTTTTGACATCTGTCAGTTACAAAATAATGCTGTGTGCTCTCTCGCGCATGGTACTTTGATAAATCGCAAACATTTGGAAAACTTGATGCATTTCTGATACAGACGTATCAGCGAAAGTTGCTCAGTCTATTATAAATAATAATAGTATGATAATAATGAAACGTCAAAAACGAAATCTTTCGTTGGTTCTTCAATAGCTAGTGATATTTAATGCTTTGCACAACTTTCTAAAGAACATACCAGCGTTGTGGATATGGTAGGTAAAGTTGAATTCATAAATATCCATATTTGTCGCGGCAAGCATCACTATCGCCAGCTATAACGCGTGTTAATCGTACTTTTGAAATGACAGTTGACAGATGGTGCTGTCATTGTTACTTCATGCGCATTAAATGCTATATCGCTTCTTGTCACGAACCTTCGGATTTTAACAGCTTTGGCTTCCATCGAGGCGCTCGGACGTCCAACGATGAGATGTAGAGAAACCGGAGCTTCTGTGACGCTTTCGCCTCTGAAGGAACTATTGTATATCGAACTTCGCTAGAAAGAGATTTCTGCTTTGTGCTCATGTGACTTTTCGACTTTTGTTGGTCTCAACGACAGAGACAATGCTCTACAAAACCTACGTTATCTCTTTCTAAAGTTCGATATGCAACATTTCCTGTCGCATGCTGCAGATATTGGATCGATGATGATGTCTGGTGAGACTAAGATGCAGCCATAATTTTTCCACAAATCTTTCAAAATACTGTAGCATTTGTATTAATTTATAGCATAATTAATGAATAATTATAGATATATCACAATTAGATTCTAAACATGTATGTACAGTTAATTTATTATGTTTAATTTAAACTGATTTTGTCAATACTGATTATTATGTTGTGATATTTTGTTATGTGTGTGGTTATTGAAGTGAATCAGTATTGTGTGTGAAATTAGTATTTGCTTATGTTTTATTTATAAAGCACATTTTAAAGAAACAACGGTGCTAATTCGGTTGTATATATCTCTGTGAGTTTCCACTAGTCACTCAACAATCTATCTATAAAAAACACAAAAATATTTCTACTTGAGTCCATTATAGACTTTGAAACCATCTAACCGATGCGCCCATACTGGTTTCGTTAGAAAGGCAATAATGCATAGATCGATAATTATAGAGCAATAAAAAAAATATTTTCTTAGCGAAGTAAACACGCCAGGTATCCGATTAATTTAAGACATAGTCATAGGTTGAAATCTATGGAGCGGACTTTGACTTTACTTAGACCTAAGTTTCAGTTAAAACGAGACAGATTTATGCCAGCGGTGTAACACTGTCCCGTTTTAACGCTGTCTTAAGTCTGTTAAAGTTAAGATCTCTTAAAACAGACTTTGTTTTATAACATCTTTGTTTCTTGTTAAACTAGTGGGAACGTTTTAAATAAACTAAATTGACATTTAAAATTAGTGGTATCCCTTTCACATTATTCTTAGCGGAAAAGGATAGTATTACTAGAATTAGCACCATTGTTTGAGTGCATTTACAGATGACTGGTCGGTGTGACTATTTAGACCATTATAGCTTATTGTGCGTGATAGCACCTCGACAAGGTTCTGTTGGTCAATAAATATTGCAATAATTCGTCAGGAAAGTAGACCTAAGCATTTGAGTAACGAATAGTTAGCACTCATAAGGTATTTCAATGAATACATAAATCAATGTTGTGCTTTAGGGCGTGCTTATTTGTCACGATTTTTTTGCGCCTACCCATCGAGTCTACGGTCCACGTTGTTATAGCATAATAAGCTCTATTTAGTAAGTATTTAGCAACTATTTTAAAATAGATGAGCAAAGGTAGCCTCACACAATTCTCCCTATACTCAAACATCACACTCATCAATGATTAGATTAGTCCTATAAATTTTAATGCGATATTTATTGACCGTCTGACCTTTGCCTTTGTGCCGAAGCGGTACCTAGCCGCGTCAAAGTTGAAAACTGACTATTTTTGGTTTCTGTGAGGCTGGCCCTGTAAAATTTAAAAATGTGATTTTGCAGGAGATACTAAATTGTAATTTGGGTTGATCTACTTAAATATTCTAATTATGTGATATTGAATGATTGAGATTTCGTATATAGGTAATGAGTGAGTACGCACGTACGAATACAAACAAGTTGGATCGCCACGATCATGAACAGATACACTGTTCGATGTTTGTTCGTGGTACGCACATGCAAACAAAGTTGTGCAATGCAACACAACATATTAATTGATCCTGCGGGTGTACTATACTATTTCAATTTTTTTTTTAACCCCCGACCCAAAAAGAGGGGTGTTATAAGTTTGACGTGTGTATCTGTGTGTCTGTGTATCTGTGTATCTGTCTGTGGCATCGTAGCGCCTAAACGAATGAACCGATTTTAATTTACTTTTTTTTGTTTGAAAGGTGGCTTGATCGAGAGTGTTCTTAGCTATAATCCAAAAAAATTGGTTCAGCCGTTTAAAAGTTATCAGCTATTTTCTAGTTTTCTTGTAGAAAAGAAGGTTAGATAACCGTTAGGTTCATAATATTCAAGTGTCAATTGAAAAATGTCAGGCTGTCAAGATGGACGTTGCCTAGATATACATAATTATTTATTTGAAAATGATTTGTCGAGGGTGTTGAAAATTTTTAATTTACACTTGTCTTATTATTGAAATGAATATCCGAATGAATGAATGAAACAAAACGTAAAAATCAATTTTAGGTCCCATAATATCAGCTTTTAACAATACCGTGTCAAACTAAATTCTGCAGCTCAATTAGTTCTTACTTGAAAATGCCTTCTAGTCAACAGTCGTCCCTCGTCGCTTGTTAGGCTCAAGGTACACTGCCGCATTGTCGAAGCGAAGAAAGATGAGACGCGTTATAAAGTTCACTTTATTTTTTAACATTTGAGTAAAGACGCGTCGTGTCGCTTTGACTCTGTCATAATATGCCTTGGCCTTAGCGCTGTCCATTTTATTAACTTAATAATTAATTAATAAGTTAAATAAAAAATGTAAGTACCTAATTTAAAACCTAAATAACTAAAGGCACTGTGTCGTGTTGCACGCTGCTTACAATCATGTAAGGAAGAGGCTTGCATTTTGATATCTTAGCGTTTAAACTATCGTGAGTGATATTGTATAAAGATTGCTCGCGACGCGGCGCAAAGGTGACAACTCGCTCGCGCGCTTTTTATTTCAGGTCGATGACCGTGCGCGCGCAAAATTTAAATAATAGTGGGATTGATCTAATAATTTTCAAACTTTTGCTTGGTGAATATTTATTTACAGGCTACTCTGAAATGGTTGATCTGTATCCTCTAGTAAACACTGTTTGTATTGGCTCAATGTGTAGTTCTTTTGGTAAAGAGACCATAATAAATACTTAACAAAAAATTGTGAAAACAAAATAACATAAAAGATAGTGGTTATCAAAATGGATCTCAGTATAATTTTAAAAGAACCAATTACGTATACCTAAGGTACGACTAATAAACTATCACTAGTAATAAATCATTAGTAATTGTATGCGAGGGTTCCGTAGAAAAAAGTTTTTCTAAAGGTAATAACTGACTCGCGCCGCACAGGTTCTGTCATTTCAGCGTTTATCGTTTCAATATGAGCCTTAAGTCGTGTTGTGTAGATACGCTTTCAATGGCAAGATTTTTAATAATTTAATAAATTAACAGTATTGTATAGGTACCAAAATTAATATTATGAACGGTATGTAAAAGAACTATAATAGAATAAATTATTTTAAAATTACATGTATTGCATGCTGAAAGGCAGGATTTGTCTGTACATCATATTTTGTAAAGAATAACACCTAATTTGTAAAACTCAAGTTTGCAGTACAGAAGTAAAAGAAAATGCGACAAGTGCACGCTTTGGTACTTTCGCATGCCCGAGTATTTCTCCCACGAATAACTTAAGGCCTGCTCAAGTGAAGGACAGTCCCGGGGTACTTTTTTGGCCCACAATATATGTCTCTTACAACTGTATCGATCAAAGCAGCCACAAATCCCATGTTATGACAAATCTATCCACAATGGATAAGGACGATACCAAATTATCCGTGATAAAAGTGCTCGAGCATGCATCTAGAGTTTGTCGCTCGGTTTGTTCTGAACCAGCGTTTTGAGCGGTGTGATATGTATGTGGGTTATATTGTAACGACTTAGAAGTCGAGGACGACCTTTAGGTTGATTATTTGTTAATTAAATTATTGTATTAAGAATTATTGGTATAAAGGCTGTGAAATGTGAGAATTAATGGTTTAATCTAAAATAAGTAGTATGCATAATATAATACTTCGGTACAAATTTTTTGTATAAGTTTGTTTTCTATCTACTAACAGCAATCAGACTGGCAGCTGCTACGGAACTCTGGATAGTAAGTTTTTGTATTCGTGTGCAAGGGGGATATGTGCATTTTAATCACATTAATTGCTTTTGTATTTAAGCTAATAATATGTAATTATTTCTTAGACAGTATTAAAAATAAAATTGAATTATGAAACTCAAGTGTTTGATTCCTTTCATATCCCTCTGTGAACTTATGTATACCTACATGTGAATAGTAGTCCCTGGTAGTGGCCGCGGGGATTGCCCGGAGTGCTGCTCCTGCAGCGTAGATAGCAGTAGTTAAGACGTCTCACGTCTGCCTCCTATTTCGGGGTCCGGGGGTTCGATCCCAGGCTTGCAGTTTTCGGAAGTTATGTGCGTTTTAAGCAATTAAGTATCACTTGGGTATCACATTTAAATCATGCTCCTGAAAAAAGCACATACAATCGAAGATTATATATTATTTGACCTGCAGCTCGTTAGACTTCGAAAAGTGCAACCGCCGAGTTTCTTGCTGGTTATTTTCAGTAGGAAAAGTAGGTATTGCGAACCAGTGGTAGATGCATTTGACGATTTAAAAGTTTAGTTACTAAAAATGTTTTGACTTGTTTAAAAATATCGTGAGGAAATTGTATATCTGTCAATCATAAACCCTTCTCATTGTGAGAGTAGAGGTCCGTCCTCAGTATAGGTCGGCGATGGATTGATCATGATGAATTTGAAAGCTAAGCTTAAAGGTCTCACCACAATAACTTCTTTATGTGCTATTTAAACAGACGTTAAACCTAATTATCCGATACAACACACCCACACGTATTAAACGTCGGTTTAAACTGCATTTAGCTCGAAAGTTAAGTTGGCAAAGTCAAAAGTAGTCGCTCTATAGGTTACAGCCTAAAGGTTTTGTGGTAAGACCTAAACATTTAGATGAGTAATATAAAACAAAAAAATCTTATGATGTAGATAATCATTTTATAATTCTCTCAAAGTCAAAAATTCTTATTGATAGTTGATATAACAAATTACAGTTGGTAATATGAATACATTTACATTATGAAATTCGTTTACATTGACTAAAGAAAACTGTCACTACTTAGTTAAATTAAAATTAGAATTGTTCGAAAAATAACATTTGTGCTTTGATCTTTATGATTTCGAATGATGATGCAGTCTAAGCAATGACCAATGGCCCTAGCGCCGAAAGTTTAACAGTTACAAAGTAATAACAGCAATCTTCTTCACCCATTTGTTAAACAAATGAAGAGTATTTTTACCAATCATAATTGTTCCTAATAAATCTACACAAACGAACATTGATTAGTGAATCAGGTCAAGGTTACTTTTTATTATTATAAAAGAGTGATTATGGTTTTTTTTTTATATTTCTTCATTTGCTTAATTAGGGTTCCGTATTAAACAGGGAACCCTAATTTCGTCCTGTCCGTCGGTCTTTAGCTTTTGTTCTTTAACTAACTTTTCTTTCTTTGACTAACGGCCGAAATTAGTACCTACTTCAATCTCTGTTAATCTGTCAATAAGTTAATATACCTACTTGTCGTGTCATTAGAGTTCTCTAATTCTTTCAACTCGGGTTCCGTCGACGACCTAAGCGGAAAGATATCTTGGGACTCAATCGACAACTTTCGGCATTTGGGGCATGTATCTGTACTGTAGTCAGGGTAGGATACACGCCAGGTGGAAGTGACTATATTTAAAGCCACTGATCGTCCATTAGCTTGTACCTATTCTCAACACGTATTCTAATTAATCCTATAAGTAGTTATCGACAGATTACAGATAGATTTAAATTCGATCGTAACTCGTACGAGTAAGTATATCAATTACAATTTCCACAATATTCCAATTTTTTTAATTCATTATGGGCAAACTCTTGACCACAATCACACCTGATTATACCCGGATTGTAATTGGTAGGAAACACAAATCGCGGAAGATTATTCCAAACCTTAGCCATGATTGCTATCTGGTCGTTTTATAGACGCATACTATGCATTTCAACTAAGAAGAGCATCACCAAATTTATTATAGTGTTTTAAAATGTTCTGGTTATTCTTATATTTTTGTTGCTTTTTTAAATAAAAATAGCGAGTAATCGAGCAGGCGGGTCACCTTATGTTAAGTGATTACCGCCGCGCCGCCCACGAACAATTGCAGCACCAGAGGTACCACCAATGCGTTGCTGGTCTTTCAGGAATTAGTTGGTCCGCCATTTAAATAACCCCTTAATACCTACCTAGTAGGAACACCGCCGAAGGGAGTTGGTTCCACAGTTTGCAAGTGCGTGGAAAAAAGGCTCTGGCAGAATGGACGGTTTAAAAAAAACACACATATTAAAAATCAAGTGATTTTTTGTTTCCGGTAGTAAGATTGGAATACCTTGCCAATGGTCTTCTCAATTTAAACGCATAGAACCTATTAATAGACATCTGAACCTCGCCATTCCATGACGCTAAATATCTTGGCGACTCGTCTGCCATTTTTAGGTTATAAATAACTAGGTATACATTTTGCTTAGTTTAATAGAAACTTCTCACTCTTCAATAGCTTATACTTACATAGATATACATTATTTATTATAGACTAGTCATAAGTCACATTGTTTTTTATTGCGTGCGTGAATCTGAGACAAGTATGTACACTAGGAGCGAAGCGCACGCGCCGAATGTAACGCAGTTTTCACAGATCATGCGAGTGACGTCAGCAGCACGCAATGACCGTACTGAGATAAGTGGCCGGAAGGATCGCATCAAGCAGATTTTACAGTTTTGTTTCTTTGTCTAGTTGTCTAAGTAAATGTCTACAGTTCCGCCTCGCACGCATCGGACGCAACGGATTTTGATATACAACTGGATGCATTGATTAGCATCACACGGACCGCACTCTTATTGCGGATACAGAAGATGTATCTATTGCCTACTAACGATCCGTTTGATACAATCCGTTCGAGGCGGAGTTAGAAAACGAGTATAGAATAATTTTATAGTGTGCGAAGAGAACATCAAAATTTTTCACTACAACTACACTTTGCGAGGCCATAAATATATCGTAAATTTTTAACTTAACTAAATTGTAAACATTAAAAAATCGAGCCATAGTAAAATATTTTAAAAGGAATGGCACTAATTTTAGTTTTTATAAAATTACTAAATAGCGTTCCTACAGGTATACCTGCAGCTCGGTTGCGTTAGAATGACATCTATAATGTTCCGATCGCAATCACTTCAGTGATTGGTTGACGCTCACTCACTATTAGCTACAATGCACTCACTATTGTTATAACAAGAATAGTAAAAGTTAATGAACAATCGCGATTGTAATAATGATTTATGCAGGTTTTACGGAATCGAGCTACTGGTAAATTAGAAATGTTTAAATATCAATATATTAAAATATCAATTTTATTTTGCTACAAATAAAAAAATTTAAAAAACACGAAAAATATTTTTTTGCAATTTTTTAAATTATTTTGAACGATATTTTTAAGCCTGGTTACACATCCTTTTATTGATGCACTTTATAGCTAAGATTTAAATGTGCTGTTGGCTCAATATACTTGCAAGGTGGAAACATACTGTTAATATGCGACGCTACTGAACAATTTGAAGCGTGCCGCGTTCAATCAATAATTTCTAGACAAAACACCAGTGTAACTCTATATAGCCATATTAAATACAGAACTGTTCTTAGCTTAGCTTAATAGTTATAAGGTACATTAGCTGGCTTAAAAGATAAAAACATGCGGAAAACTTACAGAAACCCATAAGTCACGCACATTGCCTCACGCTGTATTGGTTGGTTTGATTGTTAGTTCGCGGCAAGTATGATCGTCGCGTGAAAAGCGCGTTCACTGACCTGTACTAACCAATACTAGTATGCTGGACCTGCTATTGCCGACCTGTTTTGAGGCAACTTGATTTTCGCCATTAGCAACAGCAAGCGTAATGTGATCTTACTCGTAACTAAGTGTTAGTGATGAGATATCTGTTTACATAGTGTCAACATGAGGACCATTTGCGAACTTAGATTCTTGGATGGCTCTTGGTGAGGCGCTTTGCATTGACAACAAAAATGACTGTCATTCTGTATGGAACACCTCTTTCAGCGTACTTGCATGTGTCGCTAACGCGTTTCTAGATTGTTTTTCAGTCAGCTAAGTAGACATAGAATGCCAATGCGCCACGTATCACGAATATTGTATTTCAAATATGTCACTAGTATATTTACACTATACAGGTCGAAGCATTTTTATTACTTGTGCTAAGTACATAAATAAATACAAAATACAATAATATCCAGATATGTGTGATAAATATATAATACAGGTTGATAATAATCCTTAGAAAACTACTAATTATAAGTAATAAAGCTAGGTCAATCTTACATTACTAGTTTGGTGTTCATAGTTCAAGTGTTTGAAGTTTGTTTGGTGTCAGGTTTCTTCTCGTCGTCTTTAAACAGCAGCGGCGTCATGCCCAGGAAACAGCCAACTGTGATGCCTAGTACTCGACCCTGAAATAACATGAAACAAAATTTAATGAAATAAAAAAAATTTGTGATATTTCTAACATGGAACTCTTCACTTTGAACGGAATAACTAATCTAACAAACTATTCTGCCTGGACAGAGGTAAACTTAGGAAGATGGTGGGACTCATGACAGGGCATAGCTCACTAAATAAACGCCTTTTCGTTATGGGCATCACTGACAGTTCTATGTTGACCCTGTATGGAGGTTGATGAAACACCGACGCATGTGCTCTTAGAGTGCACGGGCGAGGCAGAACAATGAGAGTGCCATTTGGGATCCCCAAATTCACTTCATGAAGCCCTAGGCAACCTGGGCAGTCTACTCGGCTTCTGGAGCGAGATTGGATGGCTGGAGTGAAGACTTTGGCGGGGAGAGGCAACGCACGCACAAAAGACGAAAACGTTTAAGTGCGGAAACCAGCCCAGAGAGAAGGAAGAAAGAAGAAGTTTCACTGACCATGTTGGAGAATCGTCGACTGATTGGCATATCGAGCTGCACGGGCGACAGCGCGGGCGCGCCCAGCCCCACCATGGCGGCGGCGCGCTCCACGTAGTATGACGAGCCGATGCCGATGACGTCACTGAACGTGTTGCCCAGCGCCGCGGCCGCCATCGTCGACAGAGTGATGTATGCACTCAAGCTGCTCTCTATTCTGTCACCCTGGTATTAGTTAAGAGAATTAATCCATAGAATCCATATTATTATAATAAATGAGATAGTGTCAGTCTGTCTGCTAATTTTATATGTCCCATCTGTTTGACAGATTTTGACAAAAGGCACAGAAATAGCTTGAATCCTGGGGAAAAGCAGGTTTTTTTTAATTCTTTTATTCATTATAGGCACATGCTTGACCCTCTAAGATACAAGCTCTGTGCAAAATTCAATTGAAATTTATTTAGTAGATAGGTAGAGTAAAAATGTAACAAACAGACACACTTTTGGATTAACAATACCAATTAAATGGAGGAGGTGAGAAATACTCATTATACAAATACTGACTTACAGCAATAATCATGATGAAATTGTCCAAGAAACCAAAGCCAATGAAGGGTATAGAGTTTGCTAGTGACACTGGAAACAAACAACTGCATGTTGGTGCTAATTCTGTTGTGCACAAATAACTGATTACACATGACAAAAATTTATTTAGAGTGTGGGATTTAGGTCCAATAAAACAGTTTCATACATATTTTAATAAAACCCACATTATTTGCACAATAAAATTAAACAAAGTTTGTACAAAGGAAGAATATTATTTACATCAACATTGTTTATGCAATCATTACTATCAAACTGAACACACCATATAGTATAATAGCCAAACACATAGTTTTATAGAAACCTCATACAGCAACCAAACATACAAAATCTAAGAATCTTATGCTTGCACGTGTTATATGCAGGTGGCACCCGGTAGACACAGGTGATATACCAAGAAATACCATGCCCAGCAAGAATTCATCCACTTTGGCTGTACTTATTGTAAGTTTAGAATAGCACCAATGTAGATAACCCAAAGCAATAAATTGATTGACTGATTGATTGATACAAGCGCTTACCAACCCTACAGACAACTTAAAATTAAGAGTTGAGTTTAATAAGGATTATATTATATGTTTCAAAAATGTCAGTTTGTTTAGATTTTGTGCACAACTGAAAGACACTATAAATTAAAGTAATACAGTAAAATTAGCACAGCACTAATAAAACTCAGAACTTAATAATACTTACAGTGGAATAACTCTTTAGTACTTGGCTTTGGGACACTAGCAGCTGAAACAAAAACAGTTTTTTTTAATGAACCAGTAAGCTATTTTTAATTGAGTCAGTAATGTTGGAATAAATTTAATGAAGATTTTTAGAGAATCATAAAGTGGTGAATGATTACTGTTAAGTTTTGAGCAAGTCACCTCCAAAAGTTTTACTTACCATACTTTTTCTTCAACCAGTCCTCTGGGACTGGGCAATAGCAGCCTGTGGGATCAACATCACCTAACGTGGGCACTTTGCTAGGTCGCCCCAGCTTGGACCTCCACCTCTGACCAGCCAATTTATCTGAAAATCATTATAAAAGTGTACATATATCAAGTACTTTAGAAAGAGTGTTCTCCATCCATACTAGTATTAGAAATGCAAAAGCTTCTGTCTGTTTGTCTATCATCTTTTCACAGTCTATCCACTTAACGAAATTTGTTACCACAAAGATTCCATCAATCATCATTGAGCGGACATTGGAGCTTTGGAGCTTTGGTTGAAATGGTCAACACAACACACTCCAGCCGCCAGCCGCGATAGCCAGTGATACAGGGTTACTTATAATAAAGTTACCTTCAAATTCCTCTTTAATTTTATTTGATGCGAATTCTTCCAATGCATTGAATAACATTTTTCTTTCTTCATCGTTTAATCGTAAAACAAGCTCTGTCGCGTGCAATTTCGTCAGAGGCCCTGAGATCTGAGTGGTCTCCTCGAAGTCTTTTGAGGTTGGTCCCAGGCCTAAATTTCGGATAATTGTAAGAATAGGAGAGAATTTCCTGTAACTTGCACATCCCACTGAGGCACTGTATCGAACATGTAACCTAATCGGGTTTTTATGACAGCAAACATTTACACTTGGCGTAGAAATCTTACAAAACCTTCTCATAATTTGCATTATATTATTTTCTAATGTTTGTGACTCAAAACAAACATAGAAACGAAAAAATTATGAATTCATCGACTGGGCTAATTTTAGCATTGACATTTGACAAATCAAATGACATTTGACTTTTGTGATTATGTATTGTTGTACGGACTGCATTGTCAACTTTTTCAGAATTTTGAATTAGTTAAAATCACAAAAATGCCCTAAATTTGTGTTCAATATTTACAAAAAATTACCATCATAAGCTTAAAATGCCATAAAAGTCTTCGTTATATGATAAATCACTGGCAATAAGTATGTAAAAGTATGTACAAAATGTCTAGTTCTTTATAACAAGTCCTGTTTCGGTTAAACGGAACGTAAAGGTGTTTGACCACTATTATGTCAAGGAAAATTATGTCATATTTTTTGACACACCGCACACGTCAAAAATCAAAATATCAATTTTATGAAAACACTGAAAATGGAAGTAAATAATTTAAAATAACAATTAAAGTGTTCCTTTTCAGGCAATTAGGATGTGTGTTTCAGTTTTATAATAAAATATTAAACCAACCTCCAAGAGTACCTATATTGACAGTCAAATATTTTTAAAAAGGAAATAAGTTTTGACCAGTGTGTCGAGACTAGAAGAGAAGTGCGCGTTTGATACGCAAGACCGAAAAGAAGACGACCATGCACGATGTTGGAAGGTCTGGTGGCATGGGTTCTGAACAACTACTTGGGGAAATATGTGGAGAACTTGAACACGGATCAGCTGAGCGTCGCGCTCTTGTCGGGTAATCCAGACCGACTTTATTAATGTCTGCCAGTATCTCGATTTTGCCGCTTTAATTCAAATCTATTAGTCGTCTATTACCTTGTCTACATTATACAGGGAACCTATGTGCAAAATTACAACTTTCTAGGTTCAAAGGTTTGGGCTGCAAAGGTGGGAAGCGCCAGTCTGAGTCAGGACTTTTCTTTTGATTTGTATTGATAATATTATATATATTTATCACAGGCAAAGTAGAATTAGAAAACCTCCCGCTAAAGAAAGATGCTCTGCGTCACCTGGGGCTGCCAATCGAGGTGAAGGCAGGGTTCATTGGCAAGGTGCAGCTACAGGTGCCTGTGCGCCAGATACGCTCCGCACCCTGGCTCATAGCCATTGAAAAGCTGTATCTAGTGGCTGCTCCTGTCAATCTAGATGAGGTAAGTCTTCTTTCTTTTCCTGACTTTTTGCATAAAAGCTAAGATCTATTGACAATAAGTATACTTTGCTCTCAACTTTATGACAGTTAAAAGAATACAGATTTATTGCGGCTCAAGATTTGTCACCTTGTTTTGATACAAAAATGTGCATAATGTAATTTTTCATCTTTCTGGTGATAATATGAGGCTTAACTCAAAAAAACTGACTGTAAGTCACAGGCTGTAACATAAGTAAAACTCATTTTTATTCTAAATAAAGTCTAATAATAGATCTGAACTCAACCCTAGCCTCTGTCTGTCCATTAGGTAGTAGGTTCTCACAAAAAGTTTACTTATTATTTATCAAATAGATACTCTAGTATTGGGCAATAAATCTAAAGAGTCATCTTTGCCCTTGAATATGAACTTGTGTCCAGATAAGAGTTTTTGTAAATAGTATAAAGAATGATATGATAAGGTAAGCTGGTAAAACTACTCATGATTGTGCTATGCATTCTCCTTATTACATATAACATCATATACCTAAAGATGGCGCATAGGTCCAACACATACTTAACCTATATTTTCCATAGTGAAATTATTAATGTCAAGTCTGTCTGTTAACTTTTCGGATTAACTGCTGAAACAATCTTGAAAAAATTTGAGACAATGTTTACATCTTAGAGAGATAAGATATTTTAAAGCCAACAAAAATATTTGTCATCATGTCCCGTCCGGTTTATTCAGATTATTTCAGGATTTACGCACAACAAGCAAACCCACTGAATATTATACTCCTATGATTTAATTTGACTCAATAAGTGTCGCGTGTTATGCACCGCCCACCCTTCCACCACTAAAGGAGCAGGAAAAGCAAGCAATACATACCACTAACACACAAGACGTATTTGTATGTTGGTGGTGTATGTTGCTTTTAGCAACAGTTGATTATAGCAAATTAAGCATGTAGTACCTTGTATTTTATGAAATTCCGCAAAGTAATGCTTTCTTCACATATTGACACACTAAACTGTGGTCTTGTAAGACTCGATTTCCCGTCTCTTCCTACTCAACCTCGATCTTTCCAATGGTTTAGTGGGACAGTGGCGTGGAGGCGTCCATCGCACACGAGCGCAAGGTGGCGCTGCTGGACGCGCTGGAGGCGCAGTGGCGCGCTGAGCATGAGGCCAGCGACGCGGGCTACTATGCCGCCTCCTACTCCTCCTGGCTGAGCTACGGCACCGGCCTGCTCGCCAACATCGTGGAAAACCTACAGGTGCATCACCTAACTATCCATGTGTAGTATACGACGAATGCCTTGTGTTGAACAAACGTTTTTGTACATCTACATAAAAATATACTTAGATGTAGAAAAATGTACTCTAATGTAGTGCCATTAAAATGTCGGATTTATGTGTCTTCTTGCTTTTGCTGCTTTATCCATGTTAGGTTTTATACTCGTCCACCGATTTACATTTCCTACCGATGGGAACTAACTAAGCATGCTATCATGGCAAGGAAGTCGCACTTGAGTTAAGGTAAATTAACTAGTAAGCCCCTACCATGCCATGACAAAGTTTTTCAATAAGTTAGTTGCTTAAAATATGGCTGAAGCGGAAATCAAAGTCCTATGATAGCTGGTGACTTAAACTCAGATCTATAAATCATAAAATGCGCACAAGAACTCTTTTTAGAAAGCATTGAAACTCCAAAACCAAGATAATATTTTGTGTGCAGTTAAAACTAAACGACGTGCACATCCGCTACGAAGACGCGCTAACATGTCCCGGGCGCGCGTTCGCGTGCGGGTTTGCCGTGGAGTCGCTAGCGGCGGAGTCGTGCGACGCGAACTGGCTGCGCGGGTTCACGCCGCTGGAGGAGCCCTGCTCCTTCAAGCTGCTGGAGCTCAACAACTTGGCGATATACTGGGATCCTATGCCGGTGCCCGCGGGCATGATGGCCGCCTGTACCCTCGCGGAGCTGGCGGTGAGTATACCTCGACCACTTACTGTTGTACGTGTTTCTCAAAATTTACGCACTATAAGTATTTTGTTTAAAACAAGGCCAACCCTGGGTCCAGAACACGCCTCACCTGCTTACCGTTTCTGTTTTAGGAACGCATGCGGGCGACGTGGGCGGGCGCACACCGGTTCATCCTGGCGCCGTCGACCGCGAGCGCGCGCGTGCGCCGCGAGCGATGCGAGCAGCCGCTGCGCGACCGCGCGCGTCCTCGCCTCGCGTGCCATCTCACTCTCGACGCAGTTTCGCTAAGGCTCACCGATGTGAGTATGAACTTGTAATATTTTACTAACAGTTCAAACCAACAATATGAAAACTTTCGATCTTTCGAAGCAATTCAATTTTTCAAAGCAACTAAATCAGTAGCCCCGCTACTACTAATTGTGACGTTGGGGGTTGGTCAGTGAAGACGAGAATAAAGAAAACACCCCAAAGCCAACACAAGAATTTATTTAGTGGTAAGTAGGTAGGGTCGTGGGCTTTCGCGGTTGTCACTACAGTCTCTAAGGCTTGCAGTAGGCGGTACTTCCCTGCTGTGCCGTGCGGTGACGTCCCGGAGGTAGCGGGACCCGGCGAGATGGTCTTCGAGGGAGGTGGAATGCGCGCTGGTTGGTGCTCGGTTGCAGGCCGCCGGCCAGGTGCTGAGAGGTCCGCGACACCAGAAGAGGGTGCCGCGAGGTGCGCCTGGAGGTTCGTGACACCAGGAGAGGGTGCCACGAGTAAGCGTGCCTGGCGTAGACCAGAGTAGCACAAGGTGGTGCCGAGAAGCTCGAGGAGTACCAAGAACACGAGGGGTACCGTGGAATCTTGAGGGTCACAGTGAAACCTGGAACGCACATTCCAGTGGGTGAGCAAAGTTTCTCACTACGCATCCGATCGTGAACCACGCGGTACAAGCAAGCGGAAGCACAGCGTGAGATGGTAGTATGCGTGGTCACAATCAGACGGAGTTACAAGTAAAAGAGTGAAGCTACGTTAACATAGGTACAAAAGAAAAGATCATATTAAATGCAGAAGGCAGCTAGTATAATAATTTACAAAGTAAGTAGCTAGGTATGTTATATTATCGAGGTGAAATACTAACTATTAAAAGGCTATTATAGGTCTAATGTAATTTGAAAAAGATTAAATGATTATTAAACAAAATGAAAGGCTTGCATTGGCTAAATACAGTAAAATAAGATACAATAGTTTTCTAAAGAACAATGCAAGGTCATCCATGACACGTGGGTTAGCTACGAAATAAAACTATCCTAATACGGCGAATAATTCAGTACTTACCCGTATAACGGGTTTACAAGATCACCGTAGTAGTTGGTAGTGCGGGTACAGGGATATTGTGTTCCTGTATTCCCAACAGGAACACGTTACCTTTAGATATGTTCACTGCGACGCGTCAGACGTGAAAAACGATTCCAGCGTCACCCTAACCCTTCCTGCGCACGCGCCGCGTGGCAGAGGTGCCCTCCTGCTTCAAGCGGCCGCACGGGACAACTCGTCTAGGACGTAGTGGTGGCGGGTAACATTGTCCGTCAGTATTATGTCATGCTTTGAATTATTTATTTAAAAAAATGTAACGCCTTCACAACGTTACATATCCCCCTCGCCTGGCGAAGAATTTTATCCCTATCGGATAAAATTCGCTAAGGCCTGAAAACGCTCGTACTTACACACTGTCATAATCACCATTCATACTCTTACATACATCACGCATTCAATAAAAGCAACAGTAATTATTCTTGTAAACTACTGACGCATCCTTATATTATGAGTTTATGGTTGTACAGAAACCAATAACTCTCGTACGAACTTAGCCACAAGATGGTAAATCAACACGAGGTACTGAAAGTTAAATAAGTATAATTCGCAGCCTAAGTTAAGTTGAATATATATTAACAGTAATTATATATATTATGATATGAATTTAAGTTAAATTTCTTCTATGTAATAATTATATTTTTTGAGTGAAGTTAAGTTAAACTTTATAGTGAGAAGATACAGGTTTAAGATCTTTTATATGCCATGTACCTAACTTATTTCCTGACATATCCTCTAAAATATAAACAAGTGGCGAACGTTTTTCTATGACGCGACACTTTATATATTTAGGTGCCAACTTTTTGCTAAAAAACTTATCTTTGTCAGATAAAACATAAGTTTTCTTATAGACAACGTCTCCTACTTCAAATTCAAAAGGTTTTCTACGCAAATTATAATTAGACGTATTTTTTGCATGTGCGTGATATAATGCTTTTTGAACTTCATCAAATATACTAGCAAGGTAACCCAGATTTTCGCAGTAGATATCCCTAGGTATAAAAATAAATTCATCACCTACATCGGAGTTTAGGTAATGAGAACCACAAGAGACGAGTTCTCTCCCATGAACAATAAAATTCGGAGTATACCCTGTAGATTCGTTCACAGAACTGTTCATAGCGAACTGTATTTTTGGCAGTTTTGTGTCCCAAGATCTGTGATCGTTCTCTATAAAAGTAGCTATACTAGTGATGACCGTTTTATTATATCGCTCCACTGTGTTAACTTGCGGCGTGTACTTAGGTGTAAAATATACGTTGGGTATTTTATACTTTTTAAAGAAAGTATCCAGGTCTTTACTGCAAAAATAAGTTCCGTTATCCAGGACAATAGATTGAGGAATTCCGTGGACTAGAAACACGTTGTCCTCTAGCACTCGAATAACCGATTCTGTGTTAGCGCGTCGCAGTGGAAACAACATAGTATATTTCGAGAAACAACAGACTACTACTAAAAGATAGCTATGCTGCTTCCGACTAGTGGGCAAGGGACCTACAAAATCTATAGAGATCATTTGAAAAGGTCGCGAGACTTCCTTCGGTCTACCCATCTGTCCCATAGTACCGTGAGTAGGAGTTTTATAGGATAGGCATGTATCACAGTTAGAAATAAAGTTCACTACATCAGCGTGCATATTGGGCCAATAATAGCGTAGCGTTAAGCGCTTGTAAGTTTTGAATACGCCAAAATGACCAGCTGTAGGCTCTGAATGACATTCGGTAAGAATTAGTTCGCGTTTTTCTTTAGGTATCACTTCCTTCCATTCAAATTCTTGTAATAAGGCGCATTTACTTTTCATAAAGCGGTATAATTTATTATTTTTGACAATGTAATTTGGAAAAGAGGTTGGTGAGTTTTGGCAACCATTGTAAATGTTTAAGTACCATTGGTCCGAACTACTACTGATACTAGATGACGTATCGCTCGCATCTAAAGCTGCTACGGGACATGCGCGAGAGAGGGCGTCGGGAATAATGTTGTCAGCGCCACGACGGTGTTTAATTTCGAAGTTAAAGCAAGACAAGCGAATGCCCCAGCGAGCTAGACGTCCAGTAGGATTGTTAAGATTGAGGAACCACTTGAGTGCGGAGTGATCAGTGTACACCGTGAATTTGAGACCATTGTCGATGTAGCATCGCCAATGCTCTAAAGCAACTAAGACTGCAAGTGCCTCCCTTTCCGTGATACTATAGTTTCGCTCTGGAGCCGTCAGTGATCTACTCATATATGCAATAGGATGTTCAATGCCGTCAATAGTTTGAGTTAACAACGCACCTATTCCGCAGTCGCTAGCATCAGTATGAATTTCAAATGGCAGACTGTAGTCAGGACAAGCCAAAATAGGAGCAGAAATTAAGCATTCCTTGAGTTTATTAAAAGATTCATCAGCTTCTTTAGACCAGATAAAAGGTTTAGCTTTTTTACCTGTAGATGTCAATTGGTTCAGTGGTCCTGCGATAGTACTGAAGTTAGGTACAAATCTTCGGTACCAAGAAGCTGTTCCTAGGAATCTTTTAACTTCCTTTTTATTAGTGGGAGTTTTAAAATTAAGGATCGCGTCGACTTTCCCAGGGTCCACGTGTAATCCTTCAGCGTTCACAACATAACCTAAATATTTAAGTTCGCTTCTAAAGAAAACCGATTTTGATAAATTTATGGTTAAGTTAGCCATTTGCAATTTTTTATAAACCTTCATTAGTAGTGAAATATGAGTATTAAAATCAGGTGAGACAATGATTATATCGTCTACAAACACGAATACTGAGTTTTCAAATTCAGGACCGTAAAATAAAATATCGACTAAGCGTTGTTGAGTGGCAGGAGCGTTTGTTAACCCAAAAGGCATTGTAACAAAGCGAAAAGTACCCCGACCGGGAACATAAAATGCAGTTTTGTCTCGATCTTCAGGTGCTATTGGTATCTGCCAAAATGCTTTTGATAAATCAATACTGGACAAATATTTAGCGTTTTTGAGATTGTCCAATATTTCAGATACATAGGGTAGTTTATAAGCATCTTTTCTAGTAACAGAATTTAGTTTACGGCTATCGAGACAAAACCTAAGCTTACCGTCTTTTTTAGGAGTCAGAAGGACTGGTGAAGACCATGGACTCTCGCAAGATTCGACTACACCTAACTTTAGCATTTCGTCCAGTTCCTCACATAAAATGCGTTGTTTAGCTGGTGACATTCTATAGTAGCGTTGTCTGATGGGCGGGGAGTCTCCAGTATCGATATGATGAGTGATAATATTAGTAAGACCCAGACCTTTAGTTTCTGATGAAATATCTTCGTACTGCTTAATAATGTTATCAGCTAACTGTTTTTCAGTATCAGACAAGTTACTATAGCTTTGTATGCAAGGTTGATGTGAAGCATCAGCCTTAAGGTTATTATCAACATTGTTATTCGTAGTAATAACACTGCTGACATATTTAGGGCAAAGTTGGAATTTCCGCCAAAAATCAACACCTAGAATAAGATTAGTTCTGATTTCTGGTATTACGAATGCTTTCAAGATGTGAAATTGACCTTCAAACTCAACAGGCAGGTTAATGTAACCGATACTTTTTAAACATTGACCACCGGCTGAAGTCACAGAAATACAGTCGTCATTAATTAGAGGCAGACCTAGATTGCCTAGTTTATAATGAATACCATTACCTAGTATAGTAACGCTAGAGCCAGAGTCTAAGAGACCTAAAAGATTAAGACCGTTAACCTGTATCGATGCGTGAGGCCTATCATCATGATTGTAATTTTTGTCGAGAATTGTGTGGATTTTGTAAGTTTTAAAATATAAATTTATAATACTAAGCCAATTTTTCCAATCTTTTTCATTAAATTTACCATCCGCACAATTCTCAAATTCTAGTTTTTTGGATTAGGTTGTTTATTTTTAGAGCAATTTGGACAATTATTTGATTTAAAGTCTTTGAGGCCGCAGATAAAACAAAATATCTTAGATCTATCTGCAGTACACAGTCGAGTACTATGCGAGTCCGAGCGACAGCGTACGCAGTACTGAGTTCGCTTTTGAGAGTTAGTTGCAACAGCGTGTACATAATTATTACAATTTGGGGAATTTTGTTTGTTGTGAAACGATTTGTTGTTTTCATTACTATTTCTGTTAAATTTAAAATTGTTGTTACTAAATTTTGGTGTAGGGTTAGAGTAAGTTTTACCACCCGAATAAGCAAAATCTGGTGCCAGAGTATCAGATGTGACTTTTGGAGGATCTTTGAATTGAGAAAATCGGGATTGTATAGTTTCATGATTCCGACAAAGTGTTCTCAATTCGTCAATAGATTTAATGGACGAAACAGAAGATAAAGCATTCGCGTAACAAGGTCGAATGTTATGCAGAAGTATTTCTAATTTGTCCTCTTCTGAAGGTTCTTTATTAAGTCGCGAGAAAAGTCCAGCCATAATAGAAAGGTAAATCACTATGTTTTCCTTTTCACCTTGCGTACGTGATTTAATTTCCTCTTTCAATTTGTAATCGTAATCCGGTTCACTAAAATCTTTCTTTAATAAGACTAAAAGTTCCTCCCAAGTATGTACAGAGTCCTTAATACCTCGGTACCAATGAATAGCATTGCCGGTAAATATTTCAGTGGCATTTTTCAAAATTTTTTCAGAATTTATATTTTTTGCTTGACAAAATTCATTAGCACGTTGGATAAAAGTCCGTACGCAAGATTTACCATCAAATTTTAATTTAGAAAACAAATTAGAGTTGTTTCCTTCGCAAGTAAGGTTGACATTGAGTGGCGTTGTAGATATTGTAGGATTCGCAGAACTACTACTCGCAATGGCTAGGGGATCTGTAGCATTGTCTAAGAGCGTGCTAAGTTTCATTGCATATGTTTTATACAAGGAGACAGTTTCATCGTAATCCTGTTTTATTTTATCAGAGCATGGAATACGGTGAAGCCGATGATATACATGGTTGAGTAAGTTTTGGGTTCGCAAAAGTGCACTTCTGTCTGAAGAAGACGAAAGTGTTTGTTCAACCTTCTCGAGAGTATCAAATACGCCTTCTAGATCTACCGAAGGTTCGAAGGGACTAGTTAAAATATCCTCAGAAGGGTATAATGGACCGCATTTAGCTATCTGTTTCCTCAGCTCTTGAACAGTGGAACCTGGAGTTTCACCTCGAATAGCGACTTCATATTCAAGTTCTACTTTTTGAAGTGACATAAATTTGACCTCGTAAGCCATTGTTGTTTAAATTTAAAATAATATACAGTTTAAAAAATACACTGGGTAAGTACTGAATATCGAAAAACAAAAAAAATAACTAAATTCTCCGTCTGTTACAATTAAAATTAACTAAAATAACGTTTTGGTTGTTTGTTCTTTGAAGCGTGAAGTATTACCATAAAGTGATTGAGTGATTGACGAATGATTGATTGATTGATGAACTAAATCAACCAGTGCAACATGTCAAAGCAGCAAATAAAAATAAAAACGAATTTTGCAACTAATGTGTGAGGACGTCTATAAGGAAAAAATTTAGGGTCAAATAATAATATACAGTTAATGCAAACAACAAAAAATTATAATAATTTGAAAAAGTATAATTTGTAAAAATGGCTCATGTAAGATGGCTTTTAAGTGAATTAAGCCCCTTAACAAAGTTTACAATAGGTGTCTTTGTACGTCGAACACCTTAGTTGCAGTCAACCAAAAATAAAAATAAAACGTTTTACAAGAAAATTAGAATGAGCACACACACCAAATCAACACCACTACAAGTTTAGGACTATAGTGACCCTAAATACCAGTTGAGGCGCCAGTGTGACGTTGGGGGTTGGTCAGTGAAGACGAGAATAAAGAAAACACCCCAAAGCCAACACAAGAATTTATTTAGTGGTAAGTAGGTAGGGTCGTGGGCTTTCGCGGTTGTCACTACAGTCTCTAAGGCTTGCAGTAGGCGGTACTTCCCTGCTGTGCCGTGCGGTGACGTCCCGGAGGTAGCGGGACCCGGCGAGATGGTCTTCGAGGGAGGTGGAATGCGCGCTGGTTGGTGCTCGGTTGCAGGCCGCCGGCCAGGTGCTGAGAGGTCCGCGACACCAGAAGAGGGTGCCGCGAGGTGCGCCTGGAGGTTCGTGACACCAGGAGAGGGTGCCACGAGTAAGCGTGCCTGGCGTAGACCAGAGTAGCACAAGGTGGTGCCGAGAAGCTCGAGGAGTACCAAGAACACGAGGGGTACCGTGGAATCTTGAGGGTCACAGTGAAACCTGGAACGCACATTCCAGTGGGTGAGCAAAGTTTCTCACTACGCATCCGATCGTGAACCACGCGGTACAAGCAAGCGGAAGCACAGCGTGAGATGGTAGTATGCGTGGTCACAATCAGACGGAGTTACAAGTAAAAGAGTGAAGCTACGTTAACATAGGTACAAAAGAAAAGATCATATTAAATGCAGAAGGCAGCTAGTATAATAATTTACAAAGTAAGTAGCTAGGTATGTTATATTATCGAGGTGAAATACTAACTATTAAAAGGCTATTATAGGTCTAATGTAATTTGAAAAAGATTAAATGATTATTAAACAAAATGAAAGGCTTGCATTGGCTAAATACAGTAAAATAAGATACAATAGTTTTCTAAAGAACAATGCAAGGTCATCCATGACACGTGGGTTAGCTACGAAATAAAACTATCCTAATACGGCGAATAATTCAGTACTTACCCGTATAACGGGTTTACAAGATCACCGTAGTAGTTGGTAGTGCGGGTACAGGGATATTGTGTTCCTGTATTCCCAACAGGAACACGTTACCTTTAGATATGTTCACTGCGACGCGTCAGACGTGAAAAACGATTCCAGCGTCACCCTAACCCTTCCTGCGCACGCGCCGCGTGGCAGAGGTGCCCTCCTGCTTCAAGCGGCCGCACGGGACAACTCGTCTAGGACGTAGTGGTGGCGGGTAACATTGTCCGTCAGTATTATGTCATGCTTTGAATTATTTATTTAAAAAAATGTAACGCCTTCACAACGTTACATAATTATAAATACGTATCAGTTTGCCACTGAACTTGTGAACACCCAAATATTTTCTCTCTGTGCATTGTCAAGGAATCATTGTAATGAATGCATGGGAACTATTTGCAGAGTCAATACAGTGAAATGGTGGGCTGTTCGCGCGGGCTCGAACGCGTCGCGCGGCTGCGTGAGATACGCGCGCTGCGCCCCGTCAAAGCGCTTCGCGGACACGCCCGCGAGTGGTGGCGGTACGCAGTCAAAGCGCATTTGCCGCACCACACGTGTAAGTATTTTCAAGAACGCGGCCGATCTTTTGGTTGGATGACATAGTACAATAAATGGTCAAATGATTGACCAGAAATTCTTGTAAGGTGGGCTTTCGAGTTAATTTAATTCATTTATTTGTTCGGACAACAAGATCCAGTTTAATATTAGTAACAGTAAAAACTTAATAACTCTGTTAGTACTTAAACATTAAGTTAAGCGTTAAGCGTCCGTGGCGTCTACTGACTCCACATACGCTCAAGTCGAAAGTTCACCTTAATGTACTATGCAAATGTAGGGAACGTCATTAGAGTGCAGTGTCAGTGTCGCTGCGCTCGAATTATGTTCCCTACATTTGCAAAATAATAATCTGACGCTCTCTTGCAGCGTCCAAATCAGGCATCAAAGCCATTGACGTATCACAGCAGTGTCAAATATAAGAAGTCTTGTTGGTCTGTGAATCTCTTATCTAAGTGTGTGAAAAAGTGGTCTGCATTCTATTAGAAACCCTTTATTCTTCCTGTTTAATATATTATCTAACCACAGTTGACCACCACTTTCGCCGGACGTCCTTTCCTTTTCTTATTTTCCGAATGTGCTAAAGCTCTTTGCACTGTATCAAGAATATCGAACGATTTTATGTCAAACACGTCATCCAGGGATGGACCCGAAACCCAGCTGGGAGGAGTGCGTGGAAGCGGCTAAACAGACGCGTCAGTACGTGGACATCTGCCTGCAGACGCTGTGCCAGCCGGCCGCGACACTGCCGCCCGAGCGGAAAGCCGCCAAGGATGACTTCGAGTGGAAGCAACCGCTGCATGTGCTCAAGCCCTTACGAGAGGTAACCTGTCTGAAGCTGAGATCTGCTCGATTAGCTTCTACTACTTTTTAGAGTTCCACCTTAAAAGGATAAAAGGAACCCTTAAAATGACAAGAGAATCAAAACATATAGGGTACTTACCGCTGTGCTGAATCTTAAAAGCAGGGTAGCAATGTATTATTAATACAATTAGAGGTAAAAATCCGAAAACCGTGAATTTGTAGTTAAATCACAAAAAAAAGGCTCAGGAACAAATATGTATACTAAATCACTAGACGGTCTTGTACGTCATTAACTTGCAGTGTTGTATAGCTGTTGAGCTGATATGATTAATTACATGAAAATTTCTGATACGATTCTACGGAACCCTTTGTGTAGGAGTCCGACACTTGACCAGTTTTGTTTATCCTTAGGTGGCAATGCGTAAAGTACCTATTTCGACACCAGTATCAACACCAGAACAGGCTAGCTCAGGACGAAGCGTTCTGGTACGCTGGTTTCCCCAGTGGTGGGGCTGGTACGCGGAGCCGCCACCGAGCGCCCCACAGCCCGCCACCGCGCCCGTGTCGAACTCAAGTACCAGCACTTCGCGGCTGGAAGACGAGATATTGGATGTGATAGCGGACTCTCTCGATGATAACACACTACTGAGACGGGATGCTGTGTTTGGCCTCTTTGAGTTTACTCTGCAGAGAGGATCGCTAGATTTGTGTACTGAGACGGAAGAACATTTTGGGTAAGATGATTGGGTCATTATTCTACTTAATAATAAATAATTAGCTGATTATGCTTTGCCCGCGAAGATTAATATTCTTCTAAAATCCTGTGGGAACTCTTTGGATTTCTAGGATAATAAATATCTATCCGTCTTCAGGGTTCAAGTTTTTGCTGTGCCGAATTTCGTCAAGATCGTATACGCCAAATATTGTTATGAAATACAATTTAGTGCAAAATTTTCTTTCACCAGTGCAAGAATTATAGCTAAAAGCTATTAGCATTATAACACCCAAGTATAAAAAGTTTCAGCATTTGATTAGATAGAGATTAAGGTTTGATTGAGCTTGTAAGGGATTTGAAAAGAGTTCGTAAATGTTCCAACGGTTTTAATTAACTAAACTAAAATTTACCCTTTAGTCCTTTCTTTCCTAGCGCCATCAACGGGGAGGAAACACCCGTGGAAGGAGAAGGCCTAGAGCTACAGTTCTCAGTAGTATGTGTGCGATTTGAGTCCCGGCCACGGGCGAGTGCGCACGCGCTGCACGTGTCCCTGGGTGCGGTGTGCTTGAGGGACCGAGTCACTCCTAAAACGCTGTTCCCGGTGCTGGTGGCGCCGCAGGGGCTCATACGCGAGGGCCTGAGTGCGATGAACGCGGCCGCCAGCGCCGCCGCGTGGTGGCGGAGCCAGCACCCTCCGCACCCCGCGCCCGTGGCTACTGAGGAATCGCTGTTTCAACTGTCCTACGAGAAACGACCCGCCGGCCTCAACTGCGATTACAAGTTAGTTGTGTAATTATTATCCGTGCGAAAAGTTTGTAGCAATCTGCTAGCTGTTTACTGCATTTTCGTCCGCTTGGATGGATGTTTTGTAAGGGTTTAGTCCCTTGTGTGCGATTTGAGTCTTGGCCAGATCACACGCAACGTATTCACTAGAGTTCGTACGTAGAGAACGTATCGTAGCTCCAGTTTTATGTTTACGTAATTAATTATTTATCACCTTTATATCATCTTACAAATATAACAATTCCGACCATCAAGAGGAGTACAATAGTACCTACTTTGAATACATGCTTTGTGTCTGAGACGAGATACTTTTTTGTGAACATCTTAGATACTCAGCCTTAGTCTAATAATTCGTAATGTCAGCTCACCAATAATCCAGAGTAATCTATGGCATGTCACCGCAGGCTACGCGTCAAGTCGAGCTCGCTGGAGGTAGTGTGGTGCCCGCTGGCGGCGGAGTGGGCGCGGCGCTGGGCGGCGGCGGGCGCGGGTGCCATCGCGCACGTGCGCCACCACACGCGCGCCACGCTGCACCACCACTGGGACCGTCTGCTCAAACACGCGCACGCCAGGCGACCCGTACGTACCGACACGCACACGCGCACGCTCCAACGCATTCACGCATTCGTGTTACTGCGATCGATCACGCTGTATGCTGCGCGCCAACCTGCATCCATACCCACATATGTAATGACGCTGCAGTCTGACTGCAGCCAAGTACTAATCTATAAATGAAAAGTAAATTAATACACTCTAAGTTGGAGATATAAATATCCGAATACTAAAGCCAAGTTTTTGAATGTCCAGAACGAGCGTCGGTCATGGCAGATTGAAATGGACATATCAGCGCCACAAATCCTGTTTGTGGAGGATCTGTGCGACCGGGACGCTTCGGTGCTAGTGGTGGACTTCGGTCGCCTCCGGCTGGCCAACGCGAACCTGCCCGAAGAGGAAGTGACTGTTAAACACCAGTCCACTGAAGAAGACGAAGGTATGCTTTTATTCTCTTTTCAATCTTCAAATAATGTTTAACTGACAGTGCACTATAAATTAGCGATGGGCGATTGTTGCAAACAATTGAAAGAATCGATCAATTGTGCAATCGTTATCTTTTTATTCATCTTCCCAAAAAAATATCGAATAAAAATCGACAACCGATTGTACGATTATTTCATTCATTCGATTATTAAGTCATTCGTCCCAGAGCCGCGCGCTAAGTAACAATTGAACAATTGAAACATTCGATTGTTTTCGATTTTTCAATTGTTATTCGGTTGTTAACGAAACTGTTGTACCACCTATTGTAAAACGTGTATTTAATTATGATTACGAATAATAACAACATGTCATAATTCGATTGTTATTCGAATGAATCGCCCATCGCTACTATGAATTGTGGTACAGAGATGTTCATGACGCCGTGCTCCACGCCGCCGGGCAGCCTGCTGTCGCCGTCGTCGCCGCTACAGTCGCGCCGCGAGCTGGACGCCGCGCGCCTGCACACCAGCCTCTACGACAGGTAACTTCAGAACTATGGAGATCGCGTGTGTTACAGTCAAAACAAAAAGATGTCGGAATGCCAGGCGGACGGACGATTTGAAGCGATTCTCTGAGAGTCAATGGACATAAGCAGCATAGGATGAGGATCATGTTCTGTGACAATCTTTTGTGTTAACTTGTCGTTTCATAAATTATTATTTGAAGCTGATTTGACTACATAGAAAATTGACTGGTAGAAATATTTTTAACATGTCATGATAATAAAATCGTAACGTCTATAAATAGGAATTTTCTCTTAAGTCTCAGCAAAGTCAAAGTAAGCTCTATAGATTTCAGCCTTAGATCCTACACCAATGTCCAAGAAGATCTATTTGATTGTGTTGTAAGTAGTGTTTGCATTGCATGAAGGTACAAGATCGAGCTGAGCGACTTGCAGATCCTGGTGGGGCGCGCGCGGGACAACTGGAAGTACGCGCACACCAAGGCCACGTCCGCGCTGCACTTGCTCGACCGCTTCAGCATATCGCTGCAGGTTACTACCGTTTATTTTATGTAGGACAGTATCTCTTATGCTACATCTGTGACTCTGCCACTAGTTCGGAATGAAGATTCTATTGAGAAGAGCTAGCGAGAAACTCAGCAGTAATTGCCCTTTCCAAATCATAAAGAGTTACAATATGTATTCATATTCATTCATATTCATATTCATATTCTTTATTTGCTGAATACAGGTAAAAAAAAGTTGTACAAAGAGCATACAATGAGTCCAATGTATTCACCATTTCTGGCATGCAAATATAGTAATTAATATAATAATTAATTAGTCAAATAGTACAACAGTGTAGCAAAACAACTACACCATCTTCTTGGCAATTGAATGTCAATAAACTAAGTGCATACATAATAGACAGTAAAAATTAAAATTCATTGCAATGTATTAGAATTTAGAATATAATGAGCCGATAAATAATTTTTGTCAGCACAGACTACAGTCTATTTGGGCTGCAAATTGCAAATACCAGGCTCAGTTTTTATCTAGTGTGTTGGTCTACAAAGTTTGGTGTAAAATGTTCACTTTTCGTTTTGTCTGTAAATAAATAAATAAAAATAAAAAATAATTTTGTTTGTGTAAAACATGGCGGTGACATTATCTTGAAGTTTTTTAGCTAGGTATACCAAAAATGCCCAATGCGCCTGAAGAAGTTTTCACTTCAATAAGTAAATGTGTGGCAGGCGGAACGTCGCGTGGTGCAGACTGCGGACCCGATGTACCCCCGCGCGGCGCTGTGCGGCTCCCTGCCCGCACTCGTGGTGCACCTCAGTGAGCACAAGCTAGCTGCGGTGCGCGCGGTGGCGGCGCGCGCCAGCCTGCCCACGCCGCAGCCTGACCCGTGAGTGCGCAGCTTAACAAATTTGTTTTTTTTTTTAATAACTACATAGGCTTGCACTTGACTGCAATCACACCAGGCAGGAAATGATGCAGCCTAAGGTGACGCGCCTGCCCAGATGGTGCCTATTCACTCTTCTTTTGACGGTACCAATATTATGGCTAGCGGGAAAAACGGAAGCCGGAAGGGCATTCGCGCACACACACACGCACACGCACACGCACGCGCACACACAAACTTTCGCCTTTATAATATTAGTGTGATATCACCAAATGAAAATGATTCAAAGGCAGCAATAATACTCATCGCATTATTTTCCACATTTTTTCATTTAGATCACCAAACATAGAAGGGCAGACAGAGGAAGAGGAAGAGGAAAGTAACGAAAACACCGAAACGGAATTCTCTGATTTCTCTGTCAATCAGAACGCGACGCTGCTCATGCTCCAGTTCGCTATCGATCAGATGTCACTTGAGGTAATTATTACACTAACTGAATTGAGTTTATTTATTTCACATGATGCCGCTTATGATATGTCAAGACTCTATCACTACTATAATGCTTAACTCTAACGGGAAACTGCTGAATTTATTATAAACTAGCTGATGTCCGCGTTTTCGTCCGCGTGGATTTATTTACATTTCTAAAAATCCCATGGGAACTATGTTTTTCCGAAATAAAACTGGACCTGTAGCACTCGTCACACCTTTAACTGTACCCTTGCAAAAAATCTCGTCGATCTATTACGGCATGATTGAAGGACAAACTAACTAACGAACAAACTTTTACAGATTTTGAAAGCGAAAATGTGTTTGTTAGTTGTCCTTCAATCATGTTGCAACGGAACAACGTGATTTTTGCAAGGGTATAGTTAAAGACCTGGGGAGTGATATAGGCCATTTCTTATCCCAGAAAATCGAAAGAGTCCCTACAGGATTTTTAAAAACCAAAATCCACGCGGGCGAACAAACGCGGACGTTACAAATTTACAGCGAGCTAGAAGTTTGGTGTGACCTATGAGATTTCGTGTGTAGGTGCAGTCCCGCGGGCGCAGCATCGCCGAGGTGCAAGTCTGCGGCGTCCGCGCGGCGCTGTGTGTGCGCGCGGCCGACACCTCGCTGTCGCTGTCCGTCCACTCTCTGCTACTGGTGGACGCGCTGCAGACCTATGGCCCCGACTTCGAGCTGCTCGTCGCCAGCCACAAGCATGTTGGGTACGTAACTGTATCCCACCCTACCACCTCCCATGGTTGTTGTTGTGGTGTCTTCTCAACAAAGTGAATTCAAAGGGTACGGGCCTCGAGGCCGAGTCTTCTTCGGATTCGGCTACCTGAACTACATATTTGTTTTAGCCCTTTTCAGAATGTTCGGCATCGGCCTTGAGGCAACTGAATTCGTTTCTATGTTGGTGCTTGAAATGTGTTGATAGAGGCGTCATATCCGGTGAGTGATGTATCATATCCGGTAGCCTCAGCAACCTTTTGGTTATATGGGCCGAATCGTGCGAGGGCGCCCTCGCGGTACATGCTTTGGCGTGATCCCGGTGTGGCTTTTTGACATTTTAAAATCTCATTTTAAAGAATTGAAATGTCTGTTGTCTGATGTTGGCGACCTGGCTCTTAATAACTATAATCCAAACTTATCCTAAACATGCGATTTCCCGCTTTGCTAAACGTAGGTTAACTTATACACAGTTAACCTAAAAACTATGAATGAGACTTTTTCATTCATTCAATCATCTTCCAATCTCTATAGGCCAGTGAAATAGTGCCGAATATGCCAAAACCGCGTTGCAACGTTTCTAAATCTCGGTGGTTGTTAAATCAGGATGGACACAGCGTCGGGCAGCATCCGCGGCTCGGAGCCGACGTCGCCCACTTCGCCCGCGTCGCCCGACTCGCGCGCCGCCCTGCCGCCGCCCACGCCGCTGGCGCTGCACCACGCGCTCTACAGCTTGCACCACGCCTCCAACCTCACTGCACCTTGTCAGTATTACCATTTACCACATCAATAGTCTTCATATAGTCGGTCGATGGAGACGTCTAGACTGAGTAGTTACGCGAGATGACAAGGACGAGCTGGGAGAGGTATATACCGACTGGTAGAATTTGGCAGAACTCAGATTACTCGTTCGGGTTTGCAGGTGCTCCAACTGTATCAGTGGATCAATGGGCTGACGTCAAAATCACCAATCTTACTCTGAACTGTTAGTGTTACCACAGAATACTTAATACTATCTTACAGGTACATTCGTGTGAATGATTAGGAATTTGAGTCGATTATTATGAATTTTCATCTAAAATAACCTAATCTTTTCGATTCCTAGCCAACGTTGAACAAGACCGGACGAGTCCTGCACCGAGCTGGATGACTGGGGCCAGTTGGAATGCTTTCGGCAATTCGGGGTCAAACTGGGGCACGAGCGGGCCGTGGGGGGCGGATAATGTCCCGTGGGGGGTCGAAGGGGACATCTGGACGAACGTCAGCGGCCGAGGGGCTCCGGGGCTTGTGGACTCTGAAGCTTTAATCGCTGTGGAACTCTGCCTCGTGAAGGGCGATGGCGATTCGGAAGATTTGCGGATAGCCAATATATTGTTCAACAATTTGGATGTGATAGGTGAGTTTCGAAATATAGTGAAATCAAATTGTGTACCTTTATCCGATACTACCTATTTTAGTATACCGAAATTTAGTAAGTTATGTAGTATTAATTTAGTATCTAGTTGTTGGGAATTAGTAATGCTGTGTTCTTTAATTATGTGGCTTAAAAATTACCAAACAAAACGAACAGTAAAATTATTTTGTTATATTCCGCGAAATCATATAAATCTGTCTGTTACGGCAAATTATAGTGAACTAAGCCTGTTGTTCTTTAGACTCCCGCAAAGTAACGCCTGTTTCACAATTGATGATGTGTGGCACAATTTACAAATAAATGTTTTTTCTATCTTTTTTCTTCTTTTTCTTTCCAATTGCTATCAGCCAACCAGGAGACTATAGTGGAGCTGATCGGGTTTGCGCACCGCGTGGCGGGCGGAGGGCTGCGGCGCGCACCACCCGCGCCTGCCCCCGCGCCCGCCGCGCCCCTCGGCGCCAGCCTGCTGTCCATGCCGGCTGCGGATGATGACGTCAAGGTACGACAGCGATCCTGTACTAAACTACACCCTCCGACAACCACGACATAGTACATTTCTGTACAGATCGGAATTAAAGTATCTGATGGCTGAGTAGTATTGGCAGGACGAGGCGAAGCTGACTACTTTCTAAGTGATGTGAGTAAGGGTGAGGCGCCAGCCGAGTCTTTCGGCCTAGACTTGTATAATAATTTTCTTTTATTTATGAGAAAACAATAAACAAATGAGTTCAAGAAAAGTTATATTGCTGTTTGTTCAGTTCGATAACGATAGTAAATTGAATAATAATAAACATCATATGTATCTAAATACACATTAGGCGTCAAAAATTACTTTGAAATAATTAAAATGAAACTTTCCGAGCAAATAAATCGAAAAGCCATAGCAAAAAGATTTGTGTTTGTTACGCCAGCGCGTGCGCACCGAGATCACGTTCGACTTCCACCGGCTCGGTATTCTCCTGCTGCGTGCGAGTGTGCGTGGAGGCAACGTCGTCGCCAACAAGATCGCCACTGCCACCGTCGGCGACGCTCGAATACAAGCTACGCTCGGTAACTACTACATCTACCTGCATGACCTGCCGTTCGTTCTGTGTTTCAAATAAGATTGGACTCTGAGTCGAAATTTTTATGGGACCATCTCGCAGACTTTCCCTATGAGTAAAGTTTCTCAGATCAGTTCAGAAAACTCAAAAAAGTAGGACTTTCCCTATTGAGTAAATTTTCTCAGATCAGTTCAGAAATCTCAGAAAAGTAGTACTTTCGCTATTGAGTAAACTTTCTCAAATCAGTTCAGAAATCTCAGAAAAATAGGACTTTCCCTATTGAATAAACTTTCTCAAATCAGTTCAGAAATCTCAGAAAAATCGGTGTGCGTATAAAAATATCAGTGACATAAGTGTAATTATCACATGTGTATTACTTTGTACATATTTGGCTACTGGTCCAGTCAAGTACTTTCACCGAAAAATGCGTAGAATCTTCAGTTCTCCCAAGGCTTGAATTTTTTTCTCTATGTTATTGTATAACAGATGGAGAGCGTATAGAAGTGGGCGGGTCTTTGGGCGGTGTACAAGTGGTGTCGGTGTCTGAGCGTGCGGGCATACACTCGCGCGTGCTGGCGGCGGGGCGCGCGCCCTCGGCACCGGCGCAGCACCCCGCCGCGCACGACGCCTCCGCTGACGACAAGGCGCTGCTGTTCACCATCTCCCGTACTGTGCGACCGCCCACCGCCGACGATTACTCGCGTAAGTGTAAACAGGGTGATAGTTCCTAGTTAAAGTAAATCCCTGCGACCCACGGTCTTTTGAAGGAGTCTTGCCATACAACATGGATCTCCCCATTTGCAACATCCTCCAAAGATGTAAACGTAGACCTCTATTCAGGATTTTCGAAAATCCACTCTAGCGAAAACTAGACGGGTTGGCTAGTCAGACACAACAGCTATCCGTTTTTCACGGAATAAAATTTCTTCCCAATTCATACGGCAAAACTGCTTAAAGAACCTATTCCGTCCGTTTTGCGATAAAAACCCTGGTCTTTGGAAAGGGTAAAACTGCACAGACGATATCATGGCTTGACTGACTGATAGCGATCTATAAAAATTTTTTTTTGTCCATGTTGAAAAGATGTTTTGTGATACGAAATGTGAGCTTTAAGCTATTGGTCAAATCATAATTCAACCCTTCAGCGGCATTTGTAAAATGAAATGCTTGTAAATTCCTGCAGCAACGGGAAATCCAACGCACGACATGACCGAAGCGGGGGACGTGGTGGAGGTGACTGCGTCCGTGCGCGTGGCCAGCGTGTGGTACACGCACTCCGGCCCCCTGTTGCGGGAGCTGCAGTCTTGCGTAGCGGAGTTCCAGCAGTACCTCGCCAACCTGGCGCGCTCCATCCGGGCCGCTGCGGCGGATATGGCCATCGGACTTGTTCATCCTAGGTACATTCATTTTAGTGTTATTCTACATTATATCTGCCCCAAATTCCTTAATTCAAATCTCAATCATTTTATGGTCAATTTTTAAAATATTTCTATTAATAAATCCTGAGCTTCAGATCAGATTTGTGAGCTTTCGGGATTGAGTAGCTGGAGTGATACCAGCAAACCAGAGTTCCTTTGGCAATAGGATTGGATCAGGTTGAAAAACTTTTCATAAAAGGGGACCGTCCTTTTCTAACCCGTGACTTTAACTACTATCTGACTCTAACGTTCTCAGAGGTGAGAGTCTGTACTCGAACCCCAAGCTGTCCCAATCGACGGAAGGCGTGTCGCCGCGGCGCCGCACCACCAGCGCTGGTTGTTCGCTGGATGAACCCGACCGGGATACGCGCCAAATTATTCTCAGGTAAGTTTTTTTCGTCATCATAATTTTCTCGCTGGATTCACTATATGGTGACAGCGGTTGACCATCATGCTCTGGTGTTTCTGGTTTGGTAGCTCAAGACACCACGGTGGCGCGACCGGTAGCGTCGCCATGATGTTCTAGTGAGATATTGGTTTCAGAGTCCTATCGCTGCGCACCGATCAGCAGTGCGTGAACACAAACATGAATTAGATTGCACCCCGTGGTTTCCTCGCACGATAAATAGTGGAGCTCGTCTTCGTGAATTGAACTAAGCATAAAAATCGGTATTTTCCATCCAGCGTGAGCGTGGAGCTGGAGTCGCCAGTGGTGGTTCTGCCGCGCGCGGCGCGCAGCACGCAGGTATTCGTGGCGCACCTGGGCCGCATGAGCCTGGCCAACCGGCCGGGCGCGCCGCAGCGGACCCTCTACCGCGTCCGCGTGCGGGATATCTCACTCGTATCCGTACGTATTATCAATGTTAGCTTAAGAGTGCTCTCCGTGATCGCTCCGATGCTAAATGGCTTTGCCGGTAGGATGGTAACTAGCCGCGACAGAAGCCTCCCACCGGACCAGAACAACGCTCCTCTCCACCTCTCATGGCCTCACCAACCTCTGGGTTATATGGGCCAAATCGCGGGAGAGCCCCCCCGTTCTTGCTCTGATCTTGTTTCCCAGGGACGCTTTCTTGACTCCCTACAAGTTGTTTATATCATTCCTTGTCTGTTTAGTCTTACTCCCCTTACTAAGGCAGACGTTCACTACACGCAGATCCCTGCGTGCTAAGCGGTCCGAAACCTCTCTTAAACACCTGCTGGTCCACGATCACAGTGCCAAGCTGTTCCGCCTAGTGTACCATCGGTGCGCGAACTCGCGTAGCTTCCTGAAGCTTTCCGCCGAAGCAACGAGATTCTGGTAGAAGGCTGGACCCTGTTCCTCACGAACGACCCCGTCCAGCAGGGCGCGCCGGAGTTCCTCGTACGCAGGAGGTCCTTGTAGACCAGACCAGACCAAAGACAATTTAGAAATTACAAATTCCCAAACACCCCCTGCCAGGAATCTACCTACCGTTTATAAGACCACAGCACTCGTCACTGCGCCAGGCTAGTCGTCGTCCGAATTAAGTTGTAGAGACTTCCGTAAAGTAGCGCCTGTTTCTACCCAATATCTGTCCCACAGCTGGACGTGGGCGAGAAGCTGCGCACACAGCAGCTGTCGGCCGCGACGGACAACATGGCAGACATCTACGACGCGGCGCGTGGCCTGCCCGTGCTGCACGACACTGCGCTGCAGCTCGCCGTCTCTTTCGACGAGCTCGATGATGGACCACAGGTACTTAAAAATAGTCTCCACGGTCGCTCCAAGTCGAGCGTGAGCGCATGTTCTGTAGCTGGCTACCGGACGATCCTAAGGCGCGTTTGGTGTGGACGTGCCGCGCGCAAACCAAACGCACATGTTGGAGCGCGCGCTGACGCTGGCGCTCAAATCAACTATTGGTATTACGTTATTATTTTCAAATTCAGTTTAGCCCCCTGCCATCTTAGACTGCATCAGCACTTGCCACTAAGTGAGATTGCAGTCAGGGGCTAACTTGTATCTAAATAAAAAAACGATCGTAACACATTTGAAATTAGTATCAAGTGCTTTAAGGTCGTTAGTTTTGCAATTTTGTTGTTTTGACATGGTTTATTTACGAACGAAATTGCCTCGATTGGCTTAAAATATTCACTTGCTCCAATTTATGGCACCTTGATATGTATGCCGAAAATTCTTCTGCCGATTTTGAAAGCACTGAGAAGGCTAAGTTCCACTGAGAAGAGTCATTGTAAAAGCTCATTCGAGAAACGTTACATGTGACTTGTCCCTGTTTCTACACAGTGCACCGTAGACGGCAAGGTGGTGGGCGGCTTGCACGTGACCGCCAGTCGCGAGCAGTACGAGCAGCTGCTGGAGACGCTGCACTGGCTCGGCGACTCCGCCCCCGCCGACGTCACCGACGGCCCTTCGCCCGCCGCCCCTGCGCCTGCGCCGCCCGAGGTATGCCTCCAATTATTTATTACTTACTTATGAAATTGGATAAAACTTAGTCGATTTTTAACATTGACATTTTCAACATAATTATTTCCTAAAATTGAGGAGATTCTAATTGCTGGCAGCCTTTATTCTACACTACGCCCCCCGTGTTAATGTCACTCAAGTACCAAAAGATCCTTGTCAGACTAGGGTGCGGTGTGAAGTAATGTTGGTTGTCACTCGTCAGACGGCGTCGGTGGTGGAGCCCGCGGTGCCGGTGCTGCGGCTGGACCCCGCGCTGCGCGCCGCGCTGCTGGCCGTGCCGCCGCCCGCACCACGCGCGCCGCCGCCGCACACGCACACGCCGCTCACTGGTAACCTCAATTGCCATATTCTTGTTACAGTACTAGGGTTCACAACTAAGGCACCTCATGCTCTACACGGCTACGACCACGGGCAATGGCCGCAGTCAGTTCGTAATGGGTTATAATACAGCAGGTGAAGTGTTGTAACCCATTACGCATCGCGCATTTGACTGTAACGACCGGCCAGCTTTACCCGGTCGCTGCAGCTACTGGCCAAGCTTCGTCAAGGAAATCAAAACCTATGGAGTAATTTCCGTTGACTTAGTATCATGAAAGACAGGTATCAATGTCTTAGCGCACAAGTAAAGGGAGAATACGAAAGCCGTAATTTGTGGTAAAAAATTAAAGTGTTATTTTTCGGTTGATGGTACGGAACTCGTTGTGTACGAATCCGACTCGCATTTGACCGGTTTATTATGTAGATTTACATATTGCAGTAGGTAAACGAGCTGTAGTAAAATAATTAGTGTGAACAGTGACGTTCGAGCTGGCCAACTTCACGGTGGAGCTGCGCGCGGACCTCGGCGCGGGCGAGCGCAGCCTGGTCGCGCTCACCTTCCGCGAGTTCTGTCTGCGGCGAGACCACTTGCATCCTCACGAGTCCACGTTGCAGGTACGATCAGAATTCGAGTAGCAATTCTGAGAAACTATTACATAAAAACTAATACTTACAATCATGCAATTAATGAATAAATCTAATCTAAATCTAAAAACCTTACTTATGACCTTTTTCTCTAAACACATCACACACACCTAATGCATGTGCATAACCGTGCCACGCGAATATGATCAAGGTGCTAAACGACTTAAGGCCTGTGACTGTACAGTGTGCCCATCAGACATCTCCATTCCATTATACTCTTAGTATTACCAGCTCGATAAAAGGTTTTTTCAGAAAACCTATTCTTAAAATAAACTTTACCAGTTGACTGACGGATGGGTTTGAACATAAAAATCACGCTGTAGTTCATAATAGTAAAAACAAAACAGTAATTTTTTTCTGTTTTACTTTCAAGCTGGCTGCGTGCGAGAGAGACGGAGCGACTTTTCATGACACTTGCGCTTACTCCACAAGCGCAATGTGTGAATGTATTGTAGTGCTAGCTCTTGTTATCACGGCTATATGATCATAGGTGTCCCTGCACTCCATCACGATGGAGGACCTGACCAAGGAGCCGGACTCGAAGCACCGCATGCTGATGGTGTCCCACACGCCTCCCATGCCGCCCAAGGCCGTGTTCGTGTCCAAGTCCTGCCCCGACTTTGTCACGGAGTTCCCGCTCCACGGCTCCACGGCCAGCTCCCTGCCCTGCTCGCGGCCGCTGTCCACCTCGCTGCCGACGCAGCTCAACGGCGTGGAGAGAACCGCCGACAGGGAGGTACGTAAATATCTTGCCGTTATCTAGACCGATAAACGTCTACTGCTACACGAAGGTTTTTTGCAGTGATCTCCAAAAAACAAATACTATTTTGTGCCATATGTATCCAGATTCCAGCAGTCCCGAAGGTGATAGAGGCGAAAAATCTGATTCAAATTCAAATAGTGCTTGCTGAGTAAACCTAACCTAAGTCTCCAATCTGTCCCCGCAGTACAAGAGGAGCGTGGACGAGAAGTCGGAGGTGAACTGCCCCACGCCGCCCTGCTCGCCGGCGCGCGGCCCGGAGCTGGACAACTTGGTGTGGGTGTCCGTGCACACCAGGCACCCCACACATCCACACTTCAGCGACCAGTACAATAAGGTCTACATTGATTTATTATAGCCTGATGTGTCTGAATTTTGGGCAAAGGCCTCCCTTTCAACTAAGTAACTCATCCCGGTTTGTTATTGGGCGCACTTATCATACCCACAACAGGAAACCTGGGTCCCTTAATTATGGCAAGAAATGTAAGTTAAATTGTCGTTAACTACAATTAAACACATTTGCACAAGTTACGTTTGGTATTTATGACACTGTTGTTGTTACAATTATTCTGAAATTATGAAAATACAAGTTTTTGTGAATTTTTTGTACTTTATCACCTTATTTGGTATTTGGTACTTCGCCTTAGAATCAAATGACACTTTCAAAAAAGGATAAAATACCCTATTCTGTATTGTAAACAATAAAATAACTTGTATAAGAAGAAACTTTTTTGACAGTTGATATGACGTAAGTGTGATGTGCTTAGGTGTCGAAACTGACAAAGGTGGAGTTCAACTGTCTGAAGCTGGTGCTCAGTATCGACAGCTGGGTGGCGGTGCTGGACTTCTTCGGCGTGGCGGCCGACGAGCCCGACCACCCCTCGCCTTCCGCTAACATGACCAATACCAGTAACTATACACTTTACACTTCTTTTCTGTTCGTAAGAGTGGCCAAACCCTTTTCATTTTGACAGGCAACTCGTGCTCAGCAGGAAGCCAGCGATTGATTCAAATTCAAAGTGTTTTTATTCAATTAGACTTTTACAAGTGCTTTTGAATCGTCAAAAAATCTACCACTGGTTCGGAATGCCGCTCCCACCGAGAAGAACCAACAAGAAACTCGGCGGTTGCTCATTTTAAGTATACAAGCAATTGCAGCGCCGTGTAGTGCTGGAGCGAGTCAAATCCAAGCTTTTTTGTCATTTAGATAATCTTCGATTGTATAATAAGCTTTTTTCAGGTGCATACTTTTAACAGATTTATTAAACTTGTGTAAAGGCAAGTCTAAAATTGACTGTGGAATTTTATTATAAAATATTACACTCATTCCCACAAATGACTTTCCCACTTTCCTGAGGCGGAGCGTAGGATATGCGAGCCTATTACGGTTTCTAGTTTATCGGTCATGGAAATCACCGATTTTTTTGTAACTAAGAATGTTTTGTCGTACAAAAATTATATTAGTGTAAATATATTGAGAAGCTACTGTAAGAATACCTATTTCCTTAAATTTCTCTCGTAGGGAATCGCGCGGTTTTAAATTATAGATTGCGCGTATCGCCCTTTTTTGTAACACAAATTTTTTTCCAATATCTGCCGCTTTACCCCATAGCAAGATTCCGTAAGACATAATACTGTGAAATAGGCAAAATATACAATTTTTGCAGTTTCCACGTCAGTTATCTGTCGAATCTTTCTAACAGCGTAAGCAGCAGAGCTGAGTTTGCCAGCAAGTGTTGATATATGGGCGTTCCATTGAAGCTTTGCATCTAAAGTTATCCCCAGGAACATGGTGGTCTCTTTTACTTATCATTAAATTAAAATCATTTGCCCTTGGTTTTGGGCAATGCGAATTCGACACACTTTGTTTTCTTTGCATTTAAAAGCAAATTGTTAACAGTAAACCAATGAGTGACCTGCGATATGGTTTTGGATTTACATCGTCAAAATTATTCTCATTTCTATCGACTTTAAAAATCAAAGACGTATCATCAGCAATTAGTACAATATCGCAAGTATTTTGGACAAAATATGCTAAATCGTTTATATATACCAAAAACATGAAGAGAACTAGGATAGAGCCTTGAGAAACACCCATTAGTGAGGCTGATCCGGATGACATTTGCAAGTGGGCCTCAGGCCGAGTCTATAGAGCACACTTTGACTTTGCTCAGACTTAAGACACTGTTAAAACGAGACAGCGTTATACCGTTGGCATAAATCTGTCTCGTTTTACCTTAAGTTAAGCAAAGTCAAAGTGCGCTCTGTAGATTTCAACCTTGCTGTCCAAATTCTTAGCTGTAGCTTTGTTTAAGGTTCGACAGCATCAAACAACGAAGAGGAATCGAGAACAACCGTTGAATCAGGCGCCACAGAGCTAGAAATGAACGTCCGTTCACTTTCCGTGGTGGTAGTCGGAGCACGCGGCGACGCGTGCCGTGCTCTAGTCTCCCGCGTGCGGGTTAGAGTAAGGGACGAAGCGCCGGGAAGAGACGTGCGCGCTACGCTGGGTGCACTTGCTCTGTCGGATCTGGCGCCGCGAGCCGTGCTCTGGCGAGAACGACTGAGGATGCGGACTACACATGCTTTGGATATACATTATGAAAGGTATAATGGGGCTATTTTCATTTCAAGGTTGTCTTTACTGTTCTATATCTGCAGAAAAAAAGAACCCTTATAGAATCACTTCGTTGTCTGTCTGTTGTCTGTCAAAACCTTATTGGGTACTTCCCGTTGACCTAAAATCATGAAAGGCAAGTAAGGGGGAAAATCCATAAATCGTGAATTTTGGTTACATCATAAAAAAGTGTTTTTCTTGTACGGATGTATGGAACCCTTCGCGTGCGATGGGTTCGCACGCGAAGGGTTCCATACTAGCAATTTGACTAGTTTTTCTACTAAGCATTCATGTGAGCGAGTGTCTGTAAAATATATGTCGATTTTTGTCATCTGAACATAATTTATTTATTTATTTGTTCATAATGTACACTGTCTTTACAGGGAGTCCTAATATGCGTCAATGTATTCTAAGCTAACTTATGCCTACTAAAAATGATTATGATTGATGGGTGCAGGCTAAGCCCAGCGGAAGCGGCGGCGGCGGGGCACGAGACGCGCCTGTCGCTGGAGATGGGGCCGGTGACGTACGTGCACACGCGCCGCTTCGTGCTGGAGCTGCAGGCCTTCGCGAGGGACTTTAGCCTGCTGCGGCGCGTCATCGCGCAGGCGAGGCGGAAGGTGATGAACAGTAGACTCGACAATCGTAAGGACGATGCAGAATAGTTGCGGCCTCAACTCTCTCTGAAAAGGGCTTAAACAAGTAGTCCATGACACCTGTGAGAACACGCTTGGACAGAGTACTCGGCATCGAAGCCGTGCAGGCTTCGAAGCCTGACAGACTTCAGTTGGTTGAGATGACACCACAACTTGTAGTAGTCGGGTTTTAGGCTGAAATGTATAGAGCGCCTTTTAGTAATTAGACTTATACACTGTTAAAACGAGATAGATGTATGCCAGCTATATAACGCTGTCTAGTTTTGACAGTGGCTTAAGTCTGAGCAAAGTCAAAATGCGCTCTATAGATTTCAGCCTTAGTGCTGTTTGACTTTATTTTGCTTAATGAGCAGTTTTTCAGTTTGAAAGCGTGAAGATGCTGCTTATTTAGATGTCTATAGCGCTGGTATTGTCCACCCGGCTTGCGGTGTTCAAGCGACACTAAGACATTCTTCTTAATATATTTTGTCTTCAAGGTGAGCAGTGCAGCGCCAGATTCGTCGCAACTGCAACGCATGAAGCTGAGCGTCCGCTGCGAGGCGCCCATCATCGTGCTGCCCGTGTCGAGCCGCAGCCGCTCCGCGCTGGCCGCGGAGCTGCAGCTGCTGGTGCTCGACAACTGCTTCAAGCGCGCCGGAGATCCCGGCACCGTCAGCAAGCTGCAAGATTCCACTATTGGTAAGTATTGGAGAACTAGAGAAACTGACAGCTCAACGGGTTGTGAAGCTGAAGAAGCAATGGACACATAGTTCGAAAAACCGATAGAAGTTCGGGTCTCAAGGTGCGATCAAGGGCCGACCTCGCACTAAAAAGCGCAGCGTTAGGATACTTCACACTAGGTGGACCGATGACGTCAAACGAGTCGCAGAGAGCCGGTGGATTTAGGCGGTGGAAAACTCTGCAAAGAGATCCAGCAGTGGACGTGTAACAGTATATGATGATGGTGATGACGCTTGCTATCTGATATATTGACTTTTCTATCGGGTCAAAAATGTGATTTGTCCTCTTATCGACCCGTAGTGGAGCGCGAAGTGTTGGACGTGCGCACGGTGCGTGCCAAGGGGCTGTCGCTGTGGTGCGCGCGCGCGGCGCGGGGCGGCGCGTCGGGCGGCGCGCGGTTGCGGCGCCGAGGCGCGCCGCTGCTGCCCGCGCCCGCCGAGCTCACGCTACAGCTGGAGAAGAACTGCGCCGACACGCACAACGGTAACCCACTTATTACACGCTCTTTAAAGTTAAAAAAAAAAACATTTATTTCCATGTAATACAGCTAGTGTTTGTTATGCAGTATTCCACGCAACTTTGTCACTAAGGAATTCATCAAAAATCGTTATAAATGTTTACCCAGTGCCAGAAATGACGGTGCACGGTCGCCTCGCAACACTGCAGGCATCGCTCGACGCGGCGCAGTATCGCCTCGTGCGGGGAGTCCTCACTCACAACCTGGCCGAACCCTGCGCCGAGCTGCTGGAGCCGCCTCTCCCCACGCTGCCGCAAGTACCGCCAGCGCCGTGCCAGGTGTGGACGACCTGGTCGTTGCAACTGGACCTTCAAGATGTGTGTGTGGAGATGAGAGGCTCGAGAGGCGCTCCGCCATTGGCCTGCATAAACTTTATCAAGTCAAGGCTACTGCTTGAAACATACTCGGATCTGTCGCAGGATATTGATTTAGTTTCACAGGTAACTGAGGAATCCACGACTGCAAAAATACGTAACTTTCTTACTCTATAAATACAGGATCTGTACTATTTAATAGATTTCATCTCTGGACATTACTCGGGCAGACTTGTATTGTCTGCACCAGTAATTCCATTGTCATTGGAGCACAGAAGGGTTGCTCTCGATTTTTCTATATTCCAGAGTTTTGAGTTTTGCTCAGCATACGTCAGGTTTTAATTGACATTTTCTATCCATAATTTATTCAACGACAGCCACCAAGATCGTGCCAAAACCTGGACTTTTTTTTTGTAACTTTTTATATGGTGTACTGAATGTTAATAAAACAGTATTTCCAGTATGGAGCTGTCGAAGAATTCATACAGCGTAGGATATGTTTGACAGGAGATCCTAGTGAGCGACATGCGCTACGCCGCCGAGCCGGCCAACCGACGCGGCAACGTGTTCAGCCACATCGTGCAGCCCATGCCCGACCATCGACACAGCGTCCAAGCTGAAGTGCATGCTAGGTGAGACCGCGTTTCATTTCATTCCACACGCCACAGTCTTGCGCCGCTTGAATCCAGCGGCTCCCTGCGACGTATCCGCTGCGCTTTCCGGTGTCGTCGCTGTCGCGCGTTGGGATCCCAACGTCTGTCGGTTTGTTCGAACTATGTGTCTTGGCCATTGCCACTTCAGTTTCGCAACCTGTTGAGCTATATCGGTTATTCTGGGTCTCTTACGGATCTCGTCATGTCTGTTTTGATCAGGTAGATAAACTCCAAACAAAGCTCTCCCCATCGCCCACTGAGTGACTTTATGCTTTTTTATGAGACCCATAGTCAGTGACCATGTCTCGGATCTCTAGTTCACCACAGTCTTGAATCGCTGAGGAATTTGGGATGACAAAACATCTCGAAGCTTCCCAAACGCTGCCCAGCCGAGATGGATTGAGCGGGTAACCTCTTTCTCGAAATTGGATCTACCTAACTGGATTGTGTGACCCAGATAATACATATACATAACAGTTTGATTAATAAAAGTTCATTCCTAAAAGGTGGTATGTATTCACTAGGAAACGCCCAGACTCGTCCGCATACACGATCCTCGTCAACAACATGCGGCTGATGGCTATCCTCGACTGGTGGGAGGCCGCCAACCAGTTCATCATGCAGCCGCCGCCGCCTGCCGTGGACCCCGACTTGCAGCATCTGTGAGAATATCCGATACCTTCATAACATTACGTCGCGCTTTACGCATAACCTATCTCTTTAACACTTCAGGGTTTTTGAGAACTTTTGAAATTACTTGTATAACTGATTCAAATTCAAAATATTTTTATTCAATTAGACTTTTACAAGTACTTTTGAATCGTCAAGAGCTTCTACCAACTGAAAACGTCTTTATGTGAGTTGGGTGATTTTGGGATGGTTAAAAACTTCAAGGTCGGGTGAACAAGAAAACGTCCATCAAAACCTCTTATTAACTACGATCCAATCTAACAACTTCTGAAAATAATTTTAACTTAGGTGGTGTAAGAACCTAAGCGACTATTTTAAAAAATCGGGATTACGTAAGGAAGTAAGGATCGTTTTTCACACAGAGAAGATCTATCGGTGGAGAGTATGGACGGGGAATGGAGCAGGAGCGGCGCGGGCAGCCCGGCGCGGACGGAGGAGGGGGGCGGACAAGTGGAACTCAAGCTGAATGTCACCGATTCCCAACTGGTGTTGGTTGAAGACGCTTCGCTTTGGGACACTAATGCCGTTATATTAAAGGTAAATATTTTCGAGAGTGAAGCCACACGAGGCGTTGTAAGTGTGGTGCCACTGCGTCGCCGCACCGCACGACCGCACGCGCAACGGACTTAGGACCAGAGATCGCAAGGACTCCCCCCTCCCTTTGAAACCTCTGGTCCCAAGTGGTGGTTCATCAGAATCGGTTAAGCTGTTGGGCCGTGAAAAGCTAGCAGACACACTTTCGAATCAATTGAAGATATTATATTATATACAACATTTGGTTGTAGAGTACGACAGTGATCACGTACCGGCCGGCGGACGTGGCCCGGCCGGTGGTGTGCGAGCTGAACGAGTTAGAGGTGTTTTCCTGCGTGCTGGGCCTGGAGGAAGAGACTGCGTTGTCTATTGTGGACCCTGCAGCCGTGCACGCAGCTTTGCACGCAGACAACGTGCTTCACGTGCGTATTCCACACCTGACACTATACGCTTGATTGTTCTAGTTTTGTTAAGGTACTTTGTAATAATTGAGGAATCAAATTTTTTTATGGTTGCTCTTTAATTTTGAAACAGTTTTCAGCAAGACATTGGTTTCTAAAAAACATTTTACCGGTGTCTGAATTTTTTGTATATATTTAATTTTAAGTAGCATGTAAACTGTTTGGGCCTTAATAAAATTAAAAATTAAAATAAAACAATGCATGTGATATACTTTGCTTAGAATTGATAATGGTAAAGTAGAATCCGTAAGTTTTCTTGCTGATCTTTTATTTATTTAGTTTTCCTTGGTATTAAATAGTTATACATACTTTTAAGTTTCCACATGTTGCAGGTAGCAATAGGCACGCTGAACTTGCGTCTATCGTACCACGACATGCGCATGTTCGCGGCCATGCTGCAGTCGCTGCCCGCGCAGGCCAGGGTTGCGCTATCAGGTAATTGATTCAAGTTTCAATCGTTATAGTTTTATGTGTGAGTTTCTTTGCGTTCGGATAGTGGTAGAGCTGTAATTTAGGAGAGCTGTAGTTTGTTCATTGTATTGCCTGCTTTTCGGTCTTTAATCGGATATGCTTTGGAGAGTGTGTCCAGGTGTTTCTCCTTCACACTTCTATCACAGAAAGAAACCGTGAACGGTAGCACCCTTATGTAGTTGACATACAATCTATTCGTACGAAACGTTTTTTTTTTTTTTTTTGAAAACGTTTCTTCTGATACGAACCGCTAAGGTGTGGAATGCCCTTCCGTCGTCAATGTTTCTTGGCACGTACAACCTACATACCTTCAAGGCAATAGTGAATAGGCATGTTTTAGACAAGCGCGCTCCAACTTAGACGTCATCATTGGTTTGCTTAATACAAGCATGATTGTCGCCAGTCATAAAACTATCCGCAATAAAAAAAAAACTAAAAATGGCTCAGTTATTGAATTGAACCTATGTCATAACCTTCGTAGGCAAGTCTGAAGAGCAGACAGCATCGACAGCACCCGCGAACAGCGTGTACATGAGGGCGAGCGCAGGGGTGGGGCCGGGGGTGGCGGCGCCCTACGGCAACGCGGCGGTGGGTGCCTTGCCGCGCTGGCTGCGCTCAGCCAACGCCGTGAAGCCGCCGCCGGAGAAACCTGCGCACTGGGCGCTCAAGGCCATACAGGTATGTCCGACTGTTACTTGAGGATACCATCCATCAGGTGAGTCAATGAGCAGGCAGTAGAGACCGCTGTACTCACTAATAGCTAGTAAATGAGAATGTCCGGGGGCAGTGTGTTGTGGGTACGACCGTGAGATAAGAAAGATCTTCCACCGAGAGGGTGTCATGCTCGGGGCCCCGCTGGTCCGACCGTTATATCTTGGAATTCGTGTACATAGGCTTCAGGGATTAACGCTTTGTTAGTCTGATTCAGGCTCCATAATGAGTGGTCACTGAAGAAACCTGTGATGCCATCTAAAAAAAAAGATTGCTTTCCGACAATACGTAACGTGTTATCGCTGTATGATTCGTGCGTGAGAAGCGCATCTAATGTCAACGTGTGGCGACCGCCACAAGGGTAAGCGTTGGGGTGAGACTGCTGGAGTCGGAAGCGCATCCCAGATCTTGATACTATTTTGACAATGTGTAAATTTTAATAGCGTTTGTCGTGTACCCAGGTGAATGCAGAATGCGTAACGTTGTGCGTGATCGACGACTGCTTGGATTCGGACGTGCCATTACTCGAGGTTTCTTTGGTGGACTTACAAGTAGAACAGGTAGGGTAAACGACCAGCTATTAAATTTGATGTAATTTATACAACTGATTAAAGTGTATCATGTACCTATGTATCGTTTTGGGCAGGATTTACGTAAAGTAGAGGAATCCTTCGAGGATCCCTTGCTGGTGTCGACGCCAGCGAGTGAGCTGGGCGGGACGGGCGCTGCGCAGCCGGCGGGCGGGGCGGGCGGCGGGAAGCTGCGCGCGCAGCTCAGCGCGGACTACTACAACCGCACATTATCCGGCTGGGAGCCCGTCGTAGAACCTTGGAGGTAATTTAATTTGGAGGTTTTGTTTGTAAAAAATATGGAAATAAAGGCTTAACTTTTTTTTTTAAATCTTAAAATAAATTAATCTTTTTCTTTTTCTTTTTTGTCAGCCCTAGCACAGACTATGGTCTATTTGGGCTGCAAAATTCCAAACACCAGTCTGTCTTTTATCTAGTGCTTTGGTCTATACCCATGGGTGAAAAATGTTTCTCTTTAAATTAAGTCTATTACTAAATAAATAAAATAAAATAAATAAAAAAATTGAGACCATCAGTTGTATTTTCCTTTGACATGCTTTCGACTACTTAACCACCTGGCTGCCTGGTGCTCATCGACCGCCCGTTGTGCCAGATCCTTTTTCCCATGGACATGCAAATTGTGAAATCCACTCCCATCGGTGGTGTTCCCACTAGATTATAACATGTGGCGGGCCAATAAATTCTTGAAAGGTCGGCAACGAATCGGCGGTACTTCTGGTGCTGCAAATATTCATAATCACTTAACACCAGTGATCTGCCTGCTCGCTCGCTGGCATTTTTTTTATTTAAAAAAATATCTTTTTTTGAGCAGATTCGACACAAGTTGGGAGTACACTCTATCGAGCGGTTTGTCGCTGGGGCGGGTGCAGGTGGACGTGCGCTCGGCGGACACGCTGGACACCAACGTGACGTCCGCGCTCGTGGACCTCGTGCGACTCGTCCGGCACAACTGGACATCCGACTACTATGCGCCACAGGTATTGATTAGGAAAGTACTAGATAGGTCACTAACAAAATTTCATCGCTTAACTGGCCACGATTGCATACATATACACATATCATCGGCTGCAGGTCAAATTATATCACACATTTATGAAAACGTTCGTATTTTGTATCGTTTCGAGCCACATTAAATAACCCTTATAAGAAAAGATAAATGGGAGAAAAAACCTGACCGAGGAGAAACATCTCGGCTTAAAACGTATGTACCAGTGGTTATCATAAGCTTGAAATCCGTTTAGCGTTGGGGGTAGCGATTGATTTGTTCAAATTGGCATAGTCGCCAACCTCTTGTAAGTGGCACTATAATGAGAAGATATCAATAAACTCATTACTGTGGTCAATCATTTTTCCAATTTGACGGTTCCATCTAGACGGTGACATCGGAACAGTCGCCGAAGGGCAGCCCGTCCGGCCACCGCCGCCGCTCGCCCTTCGTGCCCTACGCGCTGCGCAACCTCACCGGACAGAGGCTGTGGTTCACCACGCTCACCACTACGTCTGATGAGTGAGTTCATTTTTAACCGACTTCCAAAAAGGATGTTCTCAATTCGTCGGAATCTTTTTTTATTTTCTTTTACTTGTGTGAACAGATTGCGCGAGTCAGGCTCGACGGAGACTTGCGGGCCCGACGACTCGTGGGTGATGGTGCGCGGCGGCGACACCGAACCCTTCTCGTTCGGAGCGCGGCGCGCGCGCGGCCGCCACGCCGCCCCCGCGCCCCTGCTGCGTCTCGTCCTGCGGCTGGATGGCTGGGCGCCGCCCGACCCCGTGTGCGTCGACCGTGTGGGCGTGTTCTTCAGGCACATTACACATATGGTAACTGCATGGACCTAAATACCTAAAAACTGTTTTTGTAGCGGGTGTTGAAATTTTTTTTGTGATTATGGCAAAACTAAAAGGAAAGGTTATTATTTTAGCAGTCTATGTATGTTTGTACTTATGTTTGTTCCATCTAGGGTCCAAACTACTGAGCCGAGATGAAAGAGGTGACAAATCGATTTGTTACTATGGTTTGGGTGACAGAAGCTACATTTCATATGAACAAAATCAATTAGCGAAGATAATATGTTAACATAGATTTTTTCAAGGGATTACGACAAAAAGTCTTCTGTTTATTATATAATTATTATTATGTTTTTAAGTAGTTTGAGCCACGTACAATTTTTGCTACGGGATAATTAAACGCAGTTTGCACTATAACGGGTTACGTGTATACAGAAAACCGGTGCAGAGGCCCGCGTAGTACTAGAAGTGTCCCTGGAAGGGTCTGCGCGCAAGCTGGTGACGGTGCGCTCCGCGCTGCAGCTGGTCAACAAGCTGCCCCACCCGGTGGAGCTGAGGCTCGATGCGCCCGCGCAAGGTAACTTTTGGCGTCGATCTGATTGATGTCTTTCTGAACTGAATTTAAAGTATCTGCATCTTTTTCTTTTAACATTTGTTAAAAAGGACCGAAAATGAATTTGTTCATGGGCGACAGTAATACCTAATAACTTAACATCAGGTGATCCGCCTGCTCGTTTTCTATTTTTATTTAAAAAAGTTAAATTAATGACTTAAAATTTTGGTTTTCTTCAAAAAACACTATGCTCAAAGCTGACACCTAAAGTCACGAGGTTTGAGAGTTTTAAATCAAAATAGTTTGTCTTCCTTTTCTTATTACATTGGAAAGAAAAAGATGTGAATACTGTAAAATTTAGTTGGCCATCAGAATCAGTAACTTGATTTACCATTTTTCTTATTTCCTGACTTGAATGATTTTGGTAGTCTTACTTTCAACTTAAAAGTGATTAAAACAATATTAAGTTATGTGTGGGATGTTTAATTTTCTTGATAAAATCGGTCTTGGAATGTTTATCGCATTTGAGAAATATGGGGTAAATTATAAAGTTCGAAATATCTTGAAACTTAGAGTTCAATACATATAAACTAGTTACGTAATACTTATTGGGTTTACTGGGTGTTGAGTGTTAAAATTAATGTAATATTAGCGTATTTATTTTCGATGCCATTCTCTAATACAACCTCAAGAAAACCCGAATTCTCTAAAACCTAGTTTGAAAAAGTTAAAATACTACAACTTATTTTGACAACCTTCCTGACGCAATGGTGAACGCTGTGGTCTTATAACTGGGAAGTCGCGGGGTTAGTTCTCGGCGCGGCCAATTTGGAAGTTTATTATTTCTAAATTGTCTCTGCTCTGGTCTGAAGGGAGGCTATGGCTGTTGCTAGTTACTATATCGGTAAAGCCGTGCTCCCAAGCGATTTAGCGTTCCAGTACCGTGTAGAAAACCGATAAGGGGTATGGGTTTTAATAAAGACTGGCACACCCCTCCCAAGTTAGTCTGCCTGCACTATCTTAGACTTCATCACTTAAATCCAGGTGAGATTGCAGTCAAGGGCTAACTTAATAGAATTAAAAAGAATAGTAGCCTCAAATTGCCATAAAATGGAGTGTACCCCCATATGACTTAAATGGATGATATGGTACGCTAGAGCGTGCGCTGTGGAGCACGCTGCAGGCGTGGAGCGCGGCGGCGCACGTGCGCGCGGCGTGCGCGGGCCTGCAGCGCCGCGCCGCGCTGTCTGCGTGCCTGGCGCGCCCGGCGCCTAACGTCCCCATATTTGTCAACTGCGGTGAATAGTAGAGCCCGGAGCATTCCAAAACGCCACAATAATGATGATGATGGAGTCATTTTATTGCCCGTGGAACTTCGGCTGCTGCCTTGACATGGCCACGATAGTCCTACTCTTTCAATGTCTGCTTCAATGGACCCCCTCCAGAAAAAATAAGAAACGGGACACTTTTAGATTCACTAAAGATCGGTGTTAAAATATGTGAAAACCACGCGCAAAATTTTACTTGGTGCATATTCGTATTTAAATTCTATTAAGTCGCTTTTTTAATAACAAATCTTATAAGTTGATTATTTATTGGAGCGACTTGGAATGTGAATGGGCTGTTCATCAAGAGGTAGTTGTTGCGTCAGCGTACATCGCGCTTTTCAGAAAGTATCCCTAGTCGTTGCCTTAGCTGTTGTCTGTTCATTGAAATTGTATTGTTTGTATTTATTTCAGTTATTTCTAGCAAATTCCATCAAAAGCTGCCTACAAACCATGTATTCATAAAATAAGCCACAAATCACTATTACATTTTCATATGCGCTTTGGTGCTCTAAGGCTGGCCGCATATTGTAAGAATTTGTGTGTCAGGAATCTTTCTGACGCAAGCTGGAATCTGCACATCCCGGCATAGTAAATTTTTTCGTTCCGGTGATTCTGAGCTCAGCGTGTGATAGCGCAAGCCTATATAATTATTAAAAGAACACTGATATTGAATCATATTTCTGATGGTCTTATAAAAATAGTATTGAGATCGCATCTTTTGACATTCTGATTGGACAAATTTTTGATCTCCGGTTGTCGTGCGATTGGGTAAAATTCTGACAGTTTACAGAGTGCCATTCGGCGCGGGTTATATTTCTCTCTGACAAGCAAATTCTTTGTATGCGATCGGTTTGGAAAAAGAATATTTGCCAAATGCTTTAACAATTTATTTTTTTATTAACTACAACACCAGTTGGAAGTGATAAGAATAGGAATGAATTTCCGCAAGTGACTTCTTAGTTGGTTTATAGTGCTTCAATACATTTTTAATATATAGATTTTTCGATACTAACTAATCAGGCTATCTAAACAGTGCGGCTAGAGCATACACACAGCAGAGGTGAAGGGAACTATAAGAGTGAGAAAATAATTCTTTCCTTGGTTGATTTTTTCTAGGTAGGTATTAGCTCAAGTAGGTAGGAGTGTTCGGTCCATATAATATATTTATTCATGATTTGGGTGCATTATAAAGTGGGTGTCGCTGCGCAGGGCCATGGAGCGTGGGCGGCGCGCGCAGCGTTTCCGTGGGCGCGGGCGAGCGCTGGGCGGCGCCGCTGGTGGCGCGGCCGGGCGCCGTGTGGGCGCGCCCGCTGCTGCGCGCCCACACGGCGCCCGTGCCAGCGCTGCCGCCCGCGCCCGTCGACTGGCGCGCCGCGGCCGCCGCGGCCGAGCGCGCGCTTTTGCACCACGAGTGTCGAGCGCCGCATGACTACGTCTACAGGTATGCTGGTATTGGTCAGGAGCACGCGTTACTTTACAGCGATGCGAAATCGCATACCGCGTCAGAGGTTACAAAAAACTTTGTTGAAGTCACAAGGGACAATAAGCTTACAATCTGTATAACGTGCAGGGACAGCAAATAACACGTACAACTACACAACACCACACAAATCTTCTCAAGCATACTCAAAGCAAAGCAAAACTTACAGTGCAGATCTAAAAAGTATAAACTGGACATTATAAAATACAATTGATAAAATAGTTTGCTAGTTTTATTAAAACTAAAAACATAATTTTTTTAATAGATTTTGCTGCGTCATAGTCAGAGAGCGCTTCCCCCCAGACCGCGGGGAACTATTGGCAGGACACACGCTTACGCTTGTACCGGCACTGCGTCTGGAGAATCTGCTGCCTCTGGAACTACAGTACCGCGCAGACCACGTGGTCGGCACGCTCGCTCCCGCCAGTACTCAGCCATTCCACCAGGTACCACTTTCCAGACAACTTAGCAGGTCACACATAATTACATCACATTATATGAATCATAATTTGAACTTAACTGTGAAAGATGCCTTGAAGTAAGAATATCCTCAATGGCATCATGAAACACATCCGAAAATTCATTGTAACTCAGTGAGGTAGGAGTCCAAAACGGTCATTATGCTTAGTTGTAAATACTATATTGCACAAGTAAGAAGTCATACAAAAGGCAGACTGCAGATTCGAAAACGTTATCTACCAGTCGACATTGACGGTCTTGAAATTTGAACGGTTGTGAAGACGTACATCGCTTATGCTATTTGAAAAACTCGAAATTACAGCTTTCGTTCGAAAATTAAATGTTGGAGAAATTTTGAGTCGGAGCTGAATTCACATATTTTTCTATGTTTTATTATGAGATAGGCTTGCGCTTGATGACAGTCATGCCTAATAAAAAGCAGTGTTGAGGTCTAGCTTGAAGCGCGCTTGTCTAAAAAAGGCCTATTCACTCTTGCCTTGAAGATATTTGGGCATGCCATACTTTAACTGCAGTTTGTATCAGAAACATTGAACAAAAACATTTTGTATGTGTAGATTCGATGTCGACCACATAAAGCGTGCCAACGTGAACGGTTTCTCGCTGTTCTGTGATAGAATGATATTCTCGAAACTGTCAATATTTCCATTAGGTGAATGTGGAGGAGGGAGTGGAACTGTGCGTGAAACTGGAGGGTTTCGGATGGTCGACAGCGCTGAGCGTGGGCGGCGCAACCAGCTCGGGCTCGTTCTCCGCGCGCCTCAAGCTGCGCGACCAGCGCAGTCGCAGGCTGTACCTGAACGCGAGGGTCACTGTCAAGAAGACCGATGGCATCAAGGTATCGACGCCGATCTTCTTCTTTCCCTTGCCCTTGTCCCATTTCATTAGGGATTGGCCCTCCTTGTACTTAAGTGCCAAAATTTTCTGTCCTGGGTTGTCATTGGCGAGATATTAAGGGCTTTTTAACGTCCCTCTCAACATTTGGACCAAAGTTCACCAAAGTTATGTCAAAGTGATCCGGTATAATGGTACATTTTTACGCGCAGTCGAAGCACGTTTTACGAATCTACGTCGGCTGTAAAGACTATGCAAAATTGGATAGTGTGTTTCGTGTCCACTATGGCTTTTGGTTGCCTTTAAAGACTGTCAATTGCCTACGGAAAATTTCGCCGTGTCCTTAAGCAACACTATTTTTTGGTATTTTCTAAATTAAAACCTCCAAATTGGAAGTAGATATGATCAGTATTTGTGCATTCCATGCTATAAAGCACAAGCTTAACGTCAGTTTAAACTGTATCTAAAGTTTTGTGACAAGATCCGATATGTTGGTCAGTATGCTATGTTTATATTTATGTAGTAGTAGTAGTAGTTGGCTATATTTATGTAGTGATATCATAGACTACAGAGGATTTTATTATGATATGATGTTAGGTGTCGATCTCAGCCGCCTACTGGATCGTGAACCGCACGGGGCTGCCTCTGGTAGTGCGCGCGGAGGGCGGCGCGGAAGCGGCGGGGCAGTTCTCCGAGCACGAGGTGGCGCGCATGGTGGCGCCGCTGCCCTTCTCCTTCGCTGACGGGGACGGGCCTACGGTCTCCCTGCGACTCGGAGCTGGGCTTTCCTGTTCCTCCGAGGTATGCGCCTTGGCCTTGACCCTTCTTTTTCAGGTCTTCCAAATTCACTACAGAAAATCAAAAAATCGAATCGAACAGTTTTTTGCTAGGATTTTTAAGAGTTCCTATATCCATACACTTTCTCCAAACAGAAGTCTGTACCTCTTTTCTTGTTTTACAGTGTAGTTGTTCTATTTCACGAAGTCTTCTCACCTTAATCAGTATAATAAGTATCAGCATAATTGTGCGCATGATGTTAACCGCGTCGCGGTTGAGCGCCACGCACACTAAAATGAAATGTACAACATTGTAAATATTCCAGTGGTGCTCGCCCTTCGGATTGGGGCCGGGCGTCACCGTCAAGCGGCTGGAGTGTCGCGGCGGCGAGTGCGGCGAGCGCGGCGAGCGCGCGTTCGCGGTGGGCGTGGCCGTGCGCGCGGGCCGCGGCCGCTACCGCCGCACCAACGTCGTGACGCTCACGCCGCGCTACCAGCTGCACAACAACACCGAGCACTGCCTGCAGTTCGCGCAGAAGTGCACCGCCACTACGCTCGTGAGTACACACACCTATAGTCTTAGTCTAATAACCTTCTAAAGACTTGGAGAAATAATTGTCAGATCGTGAAATTGTTCGGTTGTAATCAAACTTCTAAGTAAAAACTTAAACTTCCTTGTAGAAAAATAATGTCAAAAACGGAAACCAGGATCAGAAGCGAAATCTAAACAATTTAATCTGCGTTAGACCCTTTAGGGATCACCGACTATTAATACATGTCTTGTCGTTAATATTTTTCTTGTCAAATGTTCCTCAATATTAACAACTACTCATTAATTCATTTATATATTTTTATTCAATCAGTAATCCATTGTACCGTATCTGACGATAAACCCTAATACCTATACTATTAAACGTTTCCCCATTTATCATAGTAGTGTAGAAACATCCATAATCACATGAGATAACGTTTTGCATGAATAGGGAGTGTATGGTCTTGCCCGCCAGAACGATCCGGGCGCGATGGCCACGCACGTGTCGGCCGTGGCGGGCTGCTACCTGCCGTGGCACTGGGCGCGCTGGGACCGCGACCTGCTGCTGTGCGTGCGCGTGCTGGTGTCGGCCGCCGACGCGCGCGCGCTTACCGCGTGGTCCGGGGGGTTCAGGATTGACACGGCACGGAGCTTGCATGTCGCTTGCAGGTACGAGTATGACTAAACCACATTATTTTTGATAAAAAATAATGTGGTTATTAAGCCTAAGGATGTTGGTCACCATTTTTACTTCTAGATATAGAAGTAAAAATGGTGACCAACATCCTTAGGCTTATCGTACTTTTGACGCGTTTCCGTATGGATTTGACTCGTACTCGTCGTCGTCGATTTGGCTCGGGATTAAACTCCCCGGACAGGAACCCGACGTCTTATTCACTAGGCTTTATCCCTATCGCATTTCGCATTCTTTGCTGTTCAAATTCGGCGTCAAATGGTGGGTGCTCTCATCATACCACTGTGCATAATGGGACCAAGAGGGGTCTTCCAACGCTTCGCTTTTGGGTGTGACGTCCGACAGCCGACACCATTCTAGACCGAGGTGCTAGAATGGCGTTAGCTGTTTACGGAACTATGTGCTCTATCCGTTGCCACTTCAGCTTCGCAACCCGTTTAGCTGTCTCAGTTACTCTCCTACGGATCTCTTTTACGAAGTTTTGTGTGGTGTCAGGGAAAGCGGTGGCGCGTACCATATCCTGCGCGTGGAGGTGGTGGCTCAGGGTGCCACGCTGCTGGTGGTGCTGACGGACGCGCGCGCCGCGCCGCCACCGCTGCGCATCGACAACTACGCGCCCGTGGCCATCATGTTCCATCAGGTACGAGATACACATAGTGCCGATATATAACAAGATGGCGCTAGTAGAAATCTGAATCGCGCTTGAATCGCGCTTGCTTTAACATTTTTTGAAAGCATAAAGAGTCTTCGTGCATTTGACTAATTTGTATATCTCTTAGCCCTATTTTTAAGTTTACGTATTTAATAATCACCATTTTGACAATTTATTTGTCAAATTTGACAATTGACAAGTAAAATTTTGACTTTACCGTTTGCTTTCCTTACTCTTGGCATCCACATCTTTGCACCTTGGAAGCCATCATAGACTCTCTCCAACGGAATCAAGTGAAGTTAATATTTAATCCGCCCACGTCGTAAAGGGTTTACGACGTGGGCGGATTAAATATTAAGGTTAAGGAAAGTTTCGGTGGTATGTCATAAACATGTACGAAAAATAGTGTGGGTGTGTGTGTGCTGATTCAACCTTATAGGATATATAGGATTCAACCCACCTCCCATAACGGTTAGCTGAATTATGGGGGTGCCTTCTCAGTACTCGTTGTTGTGGTGATTTCTCACCTCTATACAACATGTTTCCTCTCCACTCCTTCATCCCTGTCCTTTTCTAGGTCATATGTCACGCTTATGTGAGATCTCACAGGGCGTTGTAGGCCCTCCTCGGATCAGAGCTTCCGTCTTGCAGGTGGGGTGCACGGAGGAGTGCGTGGTGGGCGCGGGCGCGCGCGCGCGCTGGGCGCTGCCGGAGCCGGAGGGCGCGTGCGCGCTGGCGCTGCGCGCGCCGGGCGGCCCGCGCCTTTCGCTGCCACTGCACGCGCTGCACGACACGCACACGTTGCTCTACCAGAACTTCATTTACGTGGCGTTCGTCGCCACCGCCACCGCCGCGTCCGCTGGGAGGTACGTACTACGTACGGACTAATGCATGGAGGAGTGCTGATTAATATCAGGCCCGGCTCATTTGGTCAGTGGGCTTCCACTGACTAACTACTAGTAGGTCAATGAGTAACTTTTTTCATAAATTTTCAAGTTTTTTTCAAGTTTACAATGGGTGACTCGAATGAAATTGTGACCGATTTGGGTTCACTTTGAAAATTAGTGCTTTGTTTTAGAGCTGAATTTGCTCGTTTCTAAACATCATGACCTAGTGAATTAAAATGAATGATTGTCAAGGTGTAAGATAGTTATATTAGATGTTTTGTTGTGTAACAGCGACGGCACGCCCACCGACACCGCATCGCCCGAGTCAGATGTTCTCGTGCTAGAAGTGCCTCTCGGTTCCACCCGCGTGCAACTCGCACGCAAACGATACGGTGACAGGTGAGTTTATATCTTATCTGAATGGAGCTAGCAAAGGGCGCTCTCTCTAGCACAGTGGTATAGGAGTGAAAAGGACGCACTATGCTTGTGATTGGTCAGTTAGTGTGACCAATCGCCATAAATGTAAGTGTGGGTTTATATTGCTCAGTACAAAACATTCACACTACACTCACAATCTTGGACAGTTAAGAGTAAATTTTGGTCGCAACGTGAACGTGTCCTATGTCCGTTACCTGAGACCAATGACGTGCGATTTCTTAAAAAGTAAAAATATTATTCTGTTAGAATTAAAATAAGTTTTGTATAAAGTTTTAATAAATACTTTAAAAGCAAATGTGTAACATAATGTGTGTGGCAGGTGTCAGCTGTGGCGCCGCGGGCCGAACGACCAGCTCATCCACGAAGGCAGCTCCCCGCCGCAGCCCACCGATGCTCTTTCCGACGACACCACGCTGTCGCCGCACGCTCTGGTATTCTATTTAACTCTGCTTTTGATATTTCACTAATAAAACTTATTTGCGTGGCTGAGGACTAGTTCGAACACGGAGGGGTTCGCGTGAATACCCAACTATGGGCATCTACTGCGACAAGATTTTCCTATTCGTTCATACCCATACAGCTACTCGATTAGTGGTTATTGGGTGTTTGTGCAATTTGGATTTGTTTAGCGTTTCTTGTCCTAAATATTAAATAGACTCCTATTCTAGTGATTTAATATTAGATGAATGTGATAGGTGCTGGATATCGAGGAGGCGGCCCCGCGGCCGGGGCGCGCGGCGCCACTGGTGCTGCGGCGCGCGGACCCGCGGCGCGCCTCGACGCAGGCGTGGCGGCTGCTGCGCGAGCCCCGCGGCGCCGCGCGCATGGCGTGCGCGCACGCCAACCTGTGCGTGCAGCCCGAACACGGCCTCATGGGGCTCGCACCCGGTACGTATATCATGTCCCGATACGCGTCAACTGCTGGACGTAGTTCTCTCATAAGGAATTAATTAAATATATTAAATATACTTCCAAACGCAGCATGGTCTCAAAAGAGTCCATTATTTCAAATGTTTATTTTGGTCAGCGTGTCGGTCAGCTTGCTCGGTATATTGTTGAGACGTGTGCGGTGTGTGGTGTGCAGGCGGGCGCGTGGTGCTGGGGCTGCCGGGCGCGGCGCGCGGCGCGGGCGTGCCGCCGGAGCAGGCGGTGGCGTGGCACACGCTGCGGCCCGGCTCCGGCCGCCTCGCCGTCACGCTGTGCGCCGACGGGCCCACGCGCCTCGTGCGCATCGTAGACCAGGCCAACCCCGTAAGTGCTCTCATGGATATTTAGCAAAAACAAAATTCAGACTCAGGGGACACTCGTCAGAAGCGAAGCTTATACAGTACTACCACTGTTTCGGCCCATCAGCGAGACCAAAACTCGAGTAAGTCTTCAAAAGAGGTTATGCCTCTTCTCGGCGGCGGTAACGGTGTCGATTTAGATTTCAATCGAAGGAACCACAGATATAGATTTCAAAGAAATCAGTCTAACAACAAAAAAACAAAATCTCTGAAAGACTTCTGTATCCTTGAAATACGCCCCAAATTAGCAACAATATACTGCGTACACAGGACTGCAAACTACTGGACAGCTGTGAGGAGGACGGAGAATCCGAAGAGGCCTCACTCGCGCCGCTGGGGACGCGCGAGTGGGGCGTGCGGCTGACGCTTGGCGGGCTGTCCGTGTCGCTGGTGGCGCGCTGGCCGCCTGCGGAGCTGCTGTACGCGCACTTTGCGGCCGTGCGGCTGGACGCGGCGCGTGCACACAACACGGCGCATCTCGCGCTCACCGTCGACTCCATGCAGTGGGACAACCAGGTCAGTAGTCTAGCTACAGGAAGTGGCTACAGGACAGCTATGAGAAGGAGGGGGCATCGGGCATACGGCTGAGGCCGGGCGGGTTGTCCATGTCGCCAATAGAGGAATTTTGTGAGATGGTCCCATATTTTTTTAGATCTGAGTCCTTGATTCTGATGCTGCAGGATAACAACTCACCTAAATTATGGAGGAATTGTTGATAGTAGCTGAATATTGCAGATACCAAGTGACGATTACAAAATTTAACTCCAAGTCCCAATTACTCAACCACGATGATGGAGACTCCTAAACTTTAGATATTCAGGAATTGTTGGTGAAGGCCTAGGGCCGTCGTGGAAGTCCACGAGATCAAAGGCGTGACACTAGTGTCTCTGTTTATACTGCGACATGAGCGAGCATGGGTTCTGAGCAGTTGCCGAGCACGCCCAGCCCCGTGCTGCTGCACTGCCTGCCGGAGCGCTCGGGCAGCACGAGCGGCGCGGGCGGCTCGGGCGCGACGCTGCCCGCGCTGCACGTGTCGCTGGAGCTGCAGCGCGCGCCGCCGCGCAACTACAACGCCGTGTACTTCAACCACTTCGTCGTCGCGCTCCGCCCCATCGCCGTCAGGCTCGATGAGAGGTACGTCTCCCGACCAGATGTGTTGGAACGTGTGTGTGTAGTGCAAACGAACCATTACTATGTGCATTCTACCAATTCTTGTTTATCTGTGACATTTGTAGTCTATAATATTTTTGACAGTCAAATGTAATTCTACCCTATTCTCTCTGATGACTTCAGTCATCGGGTTCGAAAATAGTCTGCTATTTCTGACTGACAGCCAGCCTCTGACATTTATATTTAAAGTACTCTTCAATCGTATGACAGGACGATTCGTAGTTTTCATACTAACAGAATAACATTAATTAGAAAGAAGAAAGAAAGAAAAATTGTTTATTTGGTGCCACAAAAAGTACAGATAAAATAACAATTGCTCGAAATAAGATGTGTGGTACCAAAATGAACTCCACTCAGCATTAGCTGCGCGTGTGTCGGGAACGCAGGACAGCGCTGAACTTGCGTGGAGCCGGACGTTTCAGACAGTACATAAGATGAGATAGGATATAAGTAAGTAGTTATTGATATAAGTAATGGATTGAACAGATTGATCCTGCTGATGTGGTCGTGGGTGGAGACGGGCGCGGGCGCAGGCGGGGCAGGCGGCGCGGGCGCGGCGGCGGGCGAGGCCGAGGACGCGGAGGAGCCGGACGAGGCGGAGTTCGAGACGCGACGCGTGCTGCACGAGCTGACCGCGCTGCACGCCACCCGATACTACTTCGCGCTTATCAAGATCATACCCAGTCAGGTACTGTACTATCGCCGTCGCCGAAGTTACGCCGATGTACTGCGCAGAAAAATTATTTTTGAATAGCGAGGAAACATCCCAGCCAATCATAGCGTACGTCCATCTGCTATAGGCCGATGCCTACGCGCCAATTATACCCGAGCACTCAACTAATACTAATTAACACGAGTCTCTATTGTAATTGTGTTTGAAATCTTAGCGTGAAGCAAATAAGATATAACTGTATACTGTATAGGTATAGTTACTCTGTATTTTCGGCTGTATTATTTTAACAGCATCAATGTTTATCGTAGATCCGGCTGTCGATGTTCACGGCGAACAAGCTGGAAGGTGAGCTCAGCACGCTAAAGCGTCGGCTGGGGTTGACATTCATCCGCTTCGAGGACGCGGCCGTGGAGCTGGAGCCCTTCGTGCGCGCGCACTCCTTCGACACCGCCGCCTGCCTCGCCAGGCAGCTGCTGCAGCACTTCAAGGATGTGAGTCATTGTTTTCTCTCCCACTTGCCCGGAAATTGCTTTATTATTTTTAAAAAAAACACCGTCAATCAATCGTATGTACGTATATGATGCACTGTGATGCCATGCTTCCAGAGTCTATAAATTATTAGCTCAACCCAAATCTTAGTTCGAAAAAGTATATAGCCTTCCAAAGAGCTAAAGCTACGAGGGTCCCAAATGCGCCCAGGTCTGAGAAGACCAACATTTCCTTTTGTCAAAAGAATCAATTAGAATCATTATGTGGTCTTCGTCGCTAACCGATAGCTGTCCGATGTATCTGGTAAGTGTTTTATATACGGCTTGATGTTGTCAGGAGTTGAAATGGCAAGCCGCGAAGATCCTGGGCTCGGTGGATTTCTTGGGCAACCCGCTGGGCTTCGTGGCGGACGTGTCGGAGGGCGTGTCCGGGCTGCTGCTGGAGGGCAACGTGGGCGCTCTGCTCAAGAACGTCACCCACGGGATATCCAACTCTGCTGCTAAAGTCACAGGTGATATTCTTCCTTGTATCCTTAATCTTATCGTCTACTTTGGCAAAAGTCAAAGTGCGCTCTATAGGTTTCAACCTAAGAGAACGAGATTTCGGCTCTTACGTTTAATGTTTAATGTTATATTAACGTTGGTAAATCACTAAGCTATGACTTTGCCATTTATCAGTAAGTGTATAATTGAGTGTGTTGTGTAGAGACACTGGGCGACGGCTTGGAGCGCGTGGTGGGCGACGAGGCTCACGAGGAGACGCGGCGCCGCATCCGATCGGGCGCGGCGGGCGCGCACATCGCGGCCGGCTTCCGCGGCCTTGGCCTCGGGATATTAGGTGACTATTCACTTTTTCTCTTTGGTTTTTGTTCTTCTATCATTTTGGAAACCATTCTCCTGTGTTTCTTTCGTTATTGAAATAAGTGTGAATCAAACACAAGCATTAGGCATGCACTGATTTATTATTTCCACATAACAGGATACCATATATATTTCTTACCTACCCTCACAATAAGTTTTTCAAAAAAAAATATTTTTTTTCAAGTTGAAACGTCGGCAGTTTCACGATTAAAAGCGTATCTAAGATCGCCACTAAGTTGTTTCTCTGTGACGGTTGTGTGTGCCGCGTGTGCAGGCGGCATGACGTCGCTGGTGAAGCACAGCTACGAGGGCGCGGCGGCGGAGGGCGTGGCGGGCTTCTTCGCGGGCGTGGGCAAGGGGCTCGTGGGCACCGTCACCAAGCCCGTCATCGGCGTGCTGGACCTCGCCACGGAGACGGCGGCGGCGCTGCGGGACACGTCGCGCCGCGCGGGCTCGACGCCGCAGCGCGCGCGCGCGCCGCGCCTCGCCGCCGCCGCCGCCGCGCCGCTGCCGAGATACTGCCCGGAACTAGCCGCAGGTATGTCTTAGTGGTTCTATTGATTTAATTACTATTGCTACTAGAATACCTACCTGTCTGCACACTGTTTGTGTGAAGTTGAGCATGCTTGAGGTCTGAGTGAAGCCAATTGAGCGGGAAAGGGACAACGCTATGTGTTAGCAACATCAGCGCTTGCTCGCGAGACATCAAGTAGTAATTGAGTGAAAGTGGCGCAGCAGTACCGGTCGCCGTGCCATTACGGTCTTGACCTCAATGTTCTAATATAATAAAGTCAATTCAGATACTAGTCTGGATTAAAACCTAAAATGGCTACCATAAAGCCTCGAAAATAGAAACAACAAATACAAATGAAAACAATGCAAATAAAAATCTTGTATCTTGTATCTTGTATCTTGTATGTAGGTGCAGCGCTACTGCTGGCCCTGCCGTCGGAGCCCGGCGAGCGCTTCCTGGCGTACCGCATCGTGCGCGACACGCCGCACGACATCCGCGCGCTGCTGTCCGACTCGTATCTGCGCATCGTCACTTGCAAGCACACCACGCCGCAAGTCGTCATGGAAACGCATTTAAGGTATCTCATCTTGTCAGGATTAATCATAAAAGCCCCAGGCTGTTCTACTAAGCTACGCAAAATAATTATCTCTATCCTGATTCCTGATGTACAGATTAAGTATTTTGTCTTCAGCAACCTGGTGTCATGCACGGCGGTTTTCTCTGATGGTGCGTGGTTTGTGGAACTGGGTGTTCGTGGAGGAGGTGCGAGCGGAGGGGGGAACAATTCCGCGGGGGGAACCTCCGGGGAGGCGGTGAGAAGGCCTCGAGTGCAGTGTGACAGTGGAGACGTGGCACGATGGCTGGCCAGGAACGCGGCCGCGGCGAGGCAGTTGTACCACGACCGCAGGCATACGCTGTTGCCGCACACCGATCTTTAAGTATACTATCGACTATGCAAGGATATTTACTATAGTGAAAGTTCGGCACACCTGTCGTCCTTGTTTACGACAAGGGCTACCAATTTGCGAGTGACTTATGACAGCGTTTGTGTGGATAGTTCATAAGTACATATCTGCGGCCCTAATGTGAGATTTTACATCTCACCAATGTTGATAGAATTCGACCATTGTTAAAGTAAAATGCACTTTGTCTTGTTTTAAAGCTCAAGTTCACCCATACAGTCAGTACTTTAAAATTCAGCCTTTGAATGATTAAAATCAGTGGTACTGAATTTTTGTCTTTATATCAAATAAGTGTAAGTCCATTTTACGCTAACACCATTATGTGCTGAGGCTCGAATTCTATCAACCTTGATGAGGTACAAAATCTCATATACTAAACACACTAACCTGAGGTCCGGTTGTCATTCAAGCGGAGTGGATGTGTTCAGTCCACCAATTTTTAATAATTGATGTGAAAAAAAATATCAAAAAAAACTTTCAAAAATCTGATTGGTTGACCGAACGCCTCGCCTCTCCTTTCCGTTTAGGCGGAAAACGGGTTTAATTTTGTTTTTAATACAGGATACCAATTGTGACATAATATTATGATTAAATTGTGTGCTCATGTCCAGCGTACCTGTTGATTTTGTTTGCGACAATGGCTACCAATTTATGTGTTACATGTGACTAGATATTAGTGGATATTATTACCTTTAAGTGATGTCGGCTGACTCCACAATGATCGAGTCTGTATGAAATGTTAGTGTCCCCTACAGTGATAGATAAAGTCTGAACTGAGATGAGAATAAAAGCACGCGTGAAATATTCGTCAGTGAATGTAAATGTATAGAACTGATATCTGACAGTATTTTTATATCTGGAGTAAAAGTCCTACAATGCCTGCCACAATTTGTCTTCAGCATAGTATTTTACGAGTAGAAAAGCAATGTATTCGTAAGAGTTAATATACTAAATAACTTTTTAATAATTGTATTATTGTTACTGAAACCAGCTCAAAAGTATATAACAAATAATGGTCTTCGAAAAAAAATTACATTCTTGTATCAGTATTGTTCTTATTTGTATAAATGTATATATGACACAAAACTTTCTGCCCTCAAAAGACGCACAATTTTATTATTTCGATGTATCTTTTAAACTTTAGCGAAACTAATGTGAAAAATTACGAATTACTGTGACTGCGCTATAATGATTGCATAAATTATGCATTTCTTGGAATATCATGTTGATCGATTATGTTTATAATTATTATGAAAACAACGAAACATTGGCTCTGTAATTTGTATATACAAGTAATAATAGTGGCCAAAGTGTTTTACGTGACATTAAAATACATACAAGTAAACTGTTGGTTATACAATCACTTTTAATTTTATATGTGTGTACCTTTAATAGTTTCGAAGCTCTAGAGTACATGTTTTACTAATAATCATTATGAATCACTTACTGTCTAGTGTCTATGCATAAACGCAATTCTTCATCCCTTATAATGTTAAATGGTTAAAACTTACACCCTTTGCGCCTTTAGCACATTGATGCATGAAAGTGTTACAAAAATTAAGATTGTCTCGTTTTCGCAATTGTCATTTCAAACGAGTAAGACTAAGCACTATTTAAAATTTTTAATTTTATTTACTTTAAGGGGCATCCTTGTAAGTTGGTTTATGATATTGGTTAACAATTAGTTTTATGCTATATATACCAAACACAATTATTATTTATTGCCTTGATAGTCATAGAAAGTTTGACTTAATATAATTAAGTTTGTATGTAATTAGATAGATGTAAAATAATATATCATGCCGCTCATACGTTTTATATAAAACGATGTGGAATGAGTTCTGTTAGAGTTAGTAAAATGCAAAAGGCTGTGCTTTCGTCAAGTGTACAGTCAGCAAGAAGTCACAACCGTTTTTAAAGTTGAGTCTATAAATGTGAAAATTCAAAGATCGTTATTAAGTACATTATTTATTTAATCCCCGGGTTAATGCTCATTGAGTTCTCTATATTTTTTATATTGTTAGATAGGGTTGCGCTTGACAACAATCATGCCTAATAAAAATGATTAGTTTGGAGCGCGCTTACCTAGTATAATTAAATTTAATTCGACCATGGCATGTATTAAAATTTTCTTTTTTTACTGACTGTAGACTACACGGGTTTGTATTGTTAAATTTACTTTAGATTTTCCAAAGGCTTTAAAGCTGTGTTAAAATGTAAGTTCTATATTTGTAAGAAATAATTTACAAAGAGAAAGTCTATCAATAGCTATTCGATATTGCGAGTATCTACTCTACCACCTTTTTTATTTAAAGAGTGTAGTGTACATTGGTCTAACGCTGTCGGCCAATCCACTCGGCGAACGTGTGAAGACCATTTGGCTTACATTTGCCACGTGCTACCCATGTCAAATATAGATCTACATATATTTGACATAGCTAGGTAGATGAGCACATAGGACTAAACGCGCAATATTGATTCAGAACAACTCTAAGTAGACTTTTGTTTATATGGTGATGTAGCTTAACTTTGTGATAATTAATTGACTCGAAAGTATTGTTAATAACTTATTTAAATTATTCTAAGTGTAAAAGTTAACACCAAGTGAACATACCTAAGTTTCCTCCGAATAAATTTCTATTAAAATTAAATTACTTCTTTTATTTTTAGAAAATAAGAACCCCAGTGCCTACTCTGAATATAGAGATAACATTATTTAAGTTGCTAAGTACTACTCGCCTACGTTGATGTGAAATATATGAACTTTGGTGAGATGTGAAATCTCGTACTAAGCACACTGATCCGATTGGTGTTGCACTATTTATTTTGTGGAGGAGAACTAAAAGTAGGAAGGTAAGTATAATAATGCCTGAAGCCATACTGCAGTCTAAATGTAGGTAAGTACTTACGATTGTTGAAGTTAAGTAAGTTCTATTTGAAAGCCTATGTTCAACAGTGGACATCTGCTGATAGATATGATGATGGCGAAGAATGAGAGGGCTAGGTAGTAGGTACTCATTATTATCTATATCATAGAACAATCAGAATTTCTAATGTAAGTTCGAACTATTGATTTTGTGGATATAAAGCACTCCAAGTTTAATGCTAAACGTGTATACCTACCTAAGTACTAACATACCTACTTACAGAGTGATAGCTCGAGGTATTATACTTTCTGTTTTTGTCATTCAAAATTCAAACTATTTTAATTCAATTAGAAGTCTAATTGAATTAAAATAGTTTGAATAGTTTTAGCTCGTAAAAGTTTACGAGTACTTTTGAATCGTTTAGAGCATCCACCACTGGTTCGGAATGTCTTTCCTACCGAGAAGAAGTAGCAAGAAACTCGGCGGTTGCTCTTTTAAAAAATTTGATAAAGTCAAAATCATTTATTCAAAGTAGGTACAATTGTACTCCTTTTGATGGTCGAAATTGTTAAACTTGTACGATATAGTGGGTTCCAAACGTGCCCAAGTCTGAGAAGAGCCCACAACAAACTCAGGCGGACTATTCTTTTTTTTATTATCACCACTTTACAAAATCACATAAACTTATTAGAACTATCAAAGCTGACTGGCAACTCATTCCCAAGCTTTCGTATCATTTAAATAATCCTTTACATTATGATAGGATTTTCCAATCAGTTTACGTTTCACGAAAACTTTGAACTTATTGAGAGACATCTCCAATATGTCTTCTGGAAGCTTATTATAAAAAAGTACACAGTTACCAATAATATAGGATATAGGTACAATATTATGCCATGTTTAAAAGTAATTGAATTATTTGCATAGATAGCTGTTATGTACAAAATAATTAAATAAATAATAACCCTTGATAGGTACCTAATAATATCGTACAACAAGTTATTTACAATAATTAAATTGTCCATCTGCATTCTTGTACTTTAGTAGGCATAGCGCGGTGACGCGTGCGCACGACAGATAACCGCAATTTTACTGAGGCGGTAATAAAATTATTCGTCGACACTGTTTGAGGTCGTCATTCAAGGTCCAACGACGCGACGTTCCAAATCTGCCGCAGAACACCTAACAACATCACAGATATTAGGTATATTATATTTATTACTTAACACAACTTATTTACATTAAATAGTATGTTTTATTTAGCATTAGGTCAGTGATATTGACCTCTACACATCAACTTCGATAATTTAGTTTTTGTTCATTTTATAGAACTTACTTTCTGCGACAAATATGTACATTTTTACTAGTATTTTACTGTTTATTTTCGCGTTGAGTGAAGCAGCGAATTGCGCGGCTTTAAGTGAGAATAAATCTTTAGAGCCAAAAACGTGAGTACAAAAAGAATTTAATTTTGAACCTGCTTTTAATTTTGAGCGCTAAATGTTATAAATGATTGGAGACCCTAATAGCCATTATAAGAGGATAGGCCTGGGCCGATTTTGATAAAATTTTGAAATAAACTGTTTTTAAATATTAAACTGTTTCATCCCACAATTGAAGAAATATTGTTATTCCAGGGCCAGCATGGCGGCATCGGTGGATTACTCCAAAGTGCCGGTCAATGAGAAGCCGCTGTACACTCCGCCGTTAGAGGAAATTGTAGATGGTAAGGTATATGTACCTACTATAGAATTATAGATAGGATCTAGAATCCGTCCTATTAATAATAATAATTAGGGATAGGAGACTTAACTCAGGAGCTATTTGTATTTTTTAGAAGCTTTTAGGTATTACTTACTTGCAGCGATATAAAATTATGGACGTCGTTGCCTATTTGGCAGGTTTACTCATTTTAGCTTTGAGTCAGACCATAAACAGAGGAGTAGCAGATCTCATTCCTACATCAAGCGTAGGTACAAAAGCTCTCCTCCCACTTTGATTACGAAGGTCGAGAAAATTTGGAATTAATACACCTACATTTTGTAGTTACTTATGTATTTTTTTATTCACTGTACGCACATGCTTGACCAATATCACATTTAATGAGAAGTGATAACGTGCGGCCTAAGATGGGATGCGTTTGCCTATAAAATGCCTATTTACTTTTGTTTTAAAGATACTTGATAAGATTAGGATAAATAGGTAGGCTCTAAAATTTATACTTTGTGAATTTTAAATTTTTAACAATCTGTCCTATGCCTTCATTTTCTAGTGCTGTCTCAGCGGTTGCCCGCCACGTTCGAGTATGTGAAGGTGTCTGCAGAGGACAGTCCCGACCTCAGCCAGCCACCTTTCAGCCTCAGTGCACCAGGTACCCTCTTCCATTTCTCTATATCTTAGGTTCAGCTGTGATAGCCTGGTGGTTCAGACGTTGGCCTTCTATTAGGGGGTCCAGACTCTAGAGTTCAGTTCCGGGCATATATAATTTTTCAGAGTTATACTGCATTTTAAGCAATTAATTCCTACCATTTGCTTTAACGGTGAAGGAAAACATCGTGAGGAAACCTGCATGCCTGAGAGTTCTCCATAATGTACTCAAAGGTGTGTGAAGTTCGCCAATCGGCACTCGGTGCATAGCATGGTGAACTATGATCAACCTAAAACCAAAATCAAATTCTGAGAAGTGACCCACGCTTCAGTCGGAGCCGGTGAGGGATGATCATGATGATGATGATGATGATGATATTTTAGGTGCAAAATGGTTCAGTAAGTTTTAGGCCAATTTTTCATCACATCGACAGTGAATATTTTAATTTATTATAATAATTTTGGAGATATATGGAATACGTGATAGATACCTATAATCATTTAACTATCACTATGATACCTTTTGATATTATGATATCTTTTTATTTCGCTTCAATTATTATTATTTTTGTCGTCTCATCGGACAGCTGTATTATTTATCACAAGTAAATGTTGATTGAAGCAATTGCAGTAGCTGTTTACAATGTGATAAGATAGCAACTGTATCGATGCAAGTTGTTCGCTGAGTTAAGACATAGGTAGGTGCAAGTAGATAAGATTTTTGTAGGTTTTCTCTAGTGACGAAGACCCATTAGAGGAGTACGAATTTTAAAAAATATACAGCTAGGTCTTTTTAGTCTATTTCTATTTTGAATTAGTCTGTATCTCCTGTGCCACGAATGAGCAAAGGCCTCCGTCCTATTTTTCCACCATTCCTTATTCTAATAAAAAATTAACCAAATACGTGTACCTATATAACGTACCTACTCTGTGCTCAGGCCTTACGGGCGACGTGAAGCTGGTGGAGATAGGCGGGCCGCCGTATCTGTTGCCGCTGGTGCAGCGCGACAAAGTGTACGACTTGGCGGCGCTGCTGCGGCACCTGGGCAGAGAGCCCGCGCTGCTGGCCGGCGCCGGCGCGGGGCCCTGGCCCTACCTCGGCGTCAACTGCGAGGTCTCTGTTCTTGCTTCTTACTGTACATGAAGTACCCATATCATCATGAATCATGAGTTCTTCTGACCGAATCCCAATTAGCCAACTGTGCAGGAAACACCTATTATGATCAAGTTTTTTTTTAATTAATATAAAAAGACTAGCGCTTGGCTACAATTAGATCTGCTGGTAAGTGATGATGCTGCCTAAGATCGAGCGGGCGTACCTAGAAGTGCCTATTCACTCTTGACTTGAAGATAGCTGTATTAAAAGTGGGAGGGGGAGAAATTGATGCCGGTAAGGTATTCCATATTCTATGAATCAGAAGCGAGGAGGGAAATCGCTTCGTCCGTGTCTGTGGAATTTCGATTACACGTACGTACGGGTGCCCGACACAACTGTAGGACAGTTTCTTACTCCGAGCGGACGGCAAACCGACACGACAAAAGTGAGATTATGTGTAGGACCAACGGTTTAACAAGGTCACCATGAACTCTGGGCAGCAGCTATTGCGAATTTCTTGACAACACTGGCCCTCCAACACCAGAGACAACACCAGAGAAACCACCGATGCGTTGCCGGCCTTTCAGGAATTTGAATTCTAATGAATTTACCCATTAACGTTAACTGTGTCATTGCAGGGTATAATCAACCTGTACGTGAACAAGGGTCAGGCGTCGCAAGGCACACGCGTGGTGTCGGTGGAGCCGGTGGGAGCGGCTAAGGGCAACTCGGGCTACAAGCAGAGGCAGCTGCCCAACAACGAGACGCGCACTGCGCTGCTCGGGAACTACCTGCTATCGGAGGGGAAGCCTGGCAAGGTCATTTAGTATCTAATCATATCTTTCATATCTTTCATATATTGTGCCGATTTGATCCCGCACGAAGCTCGTCCAAAGGATTCCGTCTCAGAAGCCCGAACCAAAGGATTGCTACAAGTTGGCCCAAGCAAGAGGTTTACAAAACAAATCGCCTAAGGAATGTAGATTAGGTTAGCCATTAGCTTAAATTGGGAGCACATACCATATGTCTTTTGGCCAAAATCTGTTTCTGAAGCAAAATAATCAACGCCAGCGTGGCAGGCGAGGTGACGACGGCTCGTGAATTAGATTGAATAGTCAAATTGGTAGATTGAATAAATAGGAATCTCTCATTTCATTTTCTTCGTTGGTTCGTCGGCTTCAATCATTGTAGATTCTTAATGATAAAATGGTTTTACTTTCATCGTTTTGAAAAAGTTTTATGTTTAGATTTGCCATATTTCTGTTGTATTAGAGTTAGTTTATATTGAGAAATGGGAAATATTATAGGTACATATCTTTTTTGCAGGTTATTAAAGTAGTTGCCAAAAAACGAATCGGGCAGGCTAACTTCATCACTGCCATCAGAGAGGCACTGAAAGAACACTATGCTGATAAAGTTGTTGGTAAATTTTATTTGTAACTTCATTGCTAGCTGTTCACAATATACTATCTTGTAAGTACTTACTTACTTTCTATTTATTAAACTAAAATGAACTAGAAATCTTCTTAGTTTGTGGTATGCGTACTCAGGTCTGGGAGGCACGTTCCTCCTCCGCGAGGGCAAGGTGAGGCACCACGTGATGCCGGACTTCAGCGCTGCGCCGGTGTGCACGGACGCGCAGGTGGACGAGTGGCTGCACTTCTTCGAGATGCGCGCGCCCATCGTGCACGTCGGCACGCTCGTCACCGGAGACTTGGTAAAGCAACGAAGACAGTTCTGGTGAACTGTGGACTGACTTTCAGATTCTTATATTAAGGCTTAGAAGATTTTGACCTTTAATAGTCCGCCATTTTCCTTTTTTTCTGCAAAATAAAGGCCACGCATAGAACCTGTATTAAACAACAGCTGGCATCAATACAAGCGAGTATTGTATGAGGCGAAATCTCCCAAGTGTCAAGGTTCCAAGATAATAATAATAATATAAGCTATCAAAGTTGTTCTGCACTTCTTCTGCTTGAGGCATGGTTACATCTTGGCTTTAATGCTCAACTGGTAGATGCTGTATGTAAGCAACTCTTAAGTATAGCACAATTTAGTAACATTTTCCTTTCTCATTTTCTGTCTTACCGATGGTGTCATCAAGTCTCTAGCCATCAGTACAACTTTAATAGCTTCTCTTTCTGAGAGGAGACCCGTGCTGACTGATGGGTTGATGATGATGATGAAAAGCAAAAGGATTGCTTTTGTTGCAACGTTGTCTTGAATGAATCGGTGTGAAGGAATGAATATGTTATGTGCAGGGTCTGGACCTGCGCGTGCAGCATTTCCACGGCTTCAGCCAGCACGGCGACGGCGGCCACTACCACTACGACACCACGCCCGCCGACGTGCACTATGAGGGCTACTTCGCACTCGCCTCCTCCATCATCAGGGTCGACGCGCCGCCCGACACGCACGGCGTCGGCCGAGATTGACCGTACTCTCCAAAGATTACATATTGTGTACACGGTGTATTTAGAACGCTAGCAAAAACAAAGACAGGTGATAGTACTGCTGATTAATGATTAGATAGGTTCTACAAAAAAAAATCTGTATTTTTTTAAAGTTCGCAATGTATTGCAAATAAAACATCTGACGCGCTAGAGGTTAACGAACATTGCTTAGACAGCTGGTGTCGTGGCGTCAATGGCTTGTCGTAGGCGAAAGCGGCATTGACTTCGAGTGACCTATTTAGGGAACGTTCGTTGACCTCTAGCATCAGTCAGATGTTTTATTTGCATATATTGTGAACTTTTAAAACTACAGGATTTTTTTTAAATATTCATAGTTTTTAATGGAATGTTATCAGTAATCATCAGTACTATCACGTGTCTTCGGTTTTGCTAGAGTTTTGGTTACACCCTGTATATTAATAGGTAATATTAAGTCAAATGCGCTAATGTCATTCCCAATGTTGTGTTATATTCGGCTTGTAACTACTACGATGTAATCTCGTTAGAAATATAAGATGTCTATTTTTGTGTATAGATTAGGCAATTTTATCTATACTTGGCCGCCACAACGTCTTTAAGTTATTATGTTTTCATTCTTAGTTGTATAATTATACAAATAAGAGTGTGGGCACGTGGACGTGCGTTGCTATGCCGTATCAGCTCGCTCGTTAAGATTTATTGATAAAAATAAACTTTTTTATATACTTTTAGAGTTTTAATGTTTTACCCAATCATAGAAATCCATACATATTATGAAAATTAATGTTTGTGTTCGTTTGATCGATTCGATCGAACAAACAGTGCAGTTTGAAGTGCAGATTACTAACTTAGAGCCATCAAAGTACAATAGGTTGCGTCCGAGTCGCATTGCAACGCATGCCGGGTATCAATCGCCACCCAAATTATAAATGCGAAAGGGTTTGTTTGTTGTTTTATCCTTCAATCACGCCGCAACAGAGCAACGTATCGACGTGATTTTTATATGGAAAATGACGAAGGCCGATAGGTATTTTTAAAATCTACAAAGTCGCGGGCATAAACTAATTGTACAAAAGAAGAAACAAATAAAAGTATCGTATATTGTGGCATCGTATTTTATTTATTTACACTACCTCCCTTCGCAAACATTCATACATCTTTAATTCACATTAATAAGCGATTACAAAATTTTTGAATCATGTGAATCGGGAATTAATTATTTATTATTTCAACAATTCGATGAAATGAATTTAGTAAAAGTTTTAACTATATTCATACAAAAATAGATTTAAATCGAAACACCACTTTTTACCCAAAATGTTTGGTAGTGCCTACTCGGTAAGTATGCAAATCTCTCTGTCCTTTTCATAATAGTCCAATCCGAACGGGATAGCACTATTCCACCTGTCAATAATTCATAGAGATTTCTAGTCTACTACCAAGCAAACACATAAGGCCTGCAAAGACAAGGGACAGTCCTCGGGGTACCTTTTGTCCGTCAAAATAGATCGCTTCCAAGTTACACCTGCATCGAATAATGCATACGGGGGACTAAAAGTACCCCATACAAAGTCCCTCGAATAATTAGGACATCGACAGACCAGCCCGCAAAAAGTACGGAGGGGCTCCTCGAAAAAAAATAGAACTAACGATTCCAAGGCGCGCCAACGCACACGGCAAATTTTAGTCCGCGTTGAGCGCTCGAGAGTTTGAAATTATCGCTTACCGCGTGCGTTGAGTCCGTGGCAAGTCCTCGGTGGATATTTCATTATGCGTCGGGGATTTCTGCCCTCCGCGGACAAAAGGCCCCTTGTCTGCGCAGGCCCATAACAGCAAATTGAGATCAATTCTTCGCCAATGCGGGATTTTATCAAAAACGGTTTTGTTATCTTATAGAAAGTGTATCGAATTTTTTAAATTCTAAATTTCACACAGCCCATATTATTTTATTGAGTGCCGAACTTTCAATCGCCAAATAAAGCTACACTGAGCAATAAATTGGACGTTTTGACAGTTTTCGCATTAGAAATTTGGCAAAATGTCAAATTTATTCATTCACTTTAAAGTTTATTTGAAGATTCAAAAATCAACCTTAACGCTAATTTCATATGGAGCAGGAGAGCAAGTAGTATGTATTGTATATTAAAGTGTAGTAACCTCAACCTTAGTACAATTTTGCACATCTCGTAAACGTCGATGGATTTCGAGAATCGAACTAGTGCTATAAAGATCATGCGCGTTGACGTGAAGAACTGTAGCGTCAGTATGAGATTTTACGAAACACCGTAACATTTTTTTCATTACATTTATTTAATTTGTTTATGAAAGTAAAAGTGACATTGATTTAAAGTATTTCGGTTTCATCGTCTTTTATTTTACAACGTGTAGAATGTATACACAAACTTTAGCTTTAAAGCAAGGTCTCTAAGGTACCAATTCTATCAACATTCACGAGATGTAAAACATCATACTAACTCTACTTCAATATCTCATACATATTAAGCAACGCACCCCATATGAAATATGCTTAGTTCCTAAACGAATCGCTAGCTACCAATTATATCCATACCATATTTAACATCTAGTTAGCCTAACATTTACATTGTTGTCAACACCGAGCGCAGAGCACGAGACACATGTTCGTTCGGTGCGCACCTCGCGGCTGCTCGGGCGAGGCGACCTGCGTCCGCGCATCCCGAGGCACGTTTCACTTGTGAAGTTACCCCGCGAATTCATTGGCGAATCACTCCTTTTAAATTAATATTTTATGAATAAACAATTTTTTTAAATATTAAGTTCATTCATTTTTTGATTATACTGGATTGAGTATAAAATAAATAAATTCAGTATTTATGTAGAACTAATCTTGATTGTAAATAAACATAGTACATCGAATTGAGAATCTCCTCCTTTCTTTGAGGACGTTTTAAAATAGAGAAGAATTTCATTGTGTCATTAAGATCTGTAGGTGTATAAAAATATATGTAAGAGAATAGTAGTGAGGAAAACAGATAATTGATGACAATTGACATTACACAAAGATTATAAAAAATGAAACCCAAATACTGAGATGCTAATAAAAGTATAGGATACTAAAAGTTTTAATTTATTATTGTTTTATTTTGGCTAAACAGCAAAAATTCATAAATCATCACTTGGCACAAGGCGCACTTAACAATTCAGTATTCGGTCATAATACATCAGTGAGCGTGAAACCATTTACATATATCATTTTGAGTATATAATTTATGCTAAAGTACATATAGATAGGAATTAAATATACAAATAGACTAAAAACAATTGCATGTAAAATAGATTCATGATTTCCTATTAATATCGAATAATTTAATTTTTTTATTTAAAGTATACAAACTTTTTATAATGATTGACAAATGAGGATTTACATTTTAAGAGAATATAATTTCAGAAATCGAAAAACACACTGTCCGCGTGATTAAAGAACCTTTCCACAGGTTCTATGCACATAAAATGTAATCTAGTAAAATCAGATTTTCAGGTTTATGAAAGAACTCTTTTCTCGATATAATATTTCGCAGGCCTACTGTTATTTTTAATGCGCTTGACGGTAATCATGCTTTTAAAAAGCAATGATGAGGTCTCGGATGGAATAAATTAGATGTTTGAATGTCAATTTCCAATCAATTCTTTCAGACTATACTACAACAGTATGAATATTTTAAACAATACAAAATTACATGATTTTTCCCTATTACATAAAATCATAACTATACCGAATAAAAATAATATTTACATTAACAATTCCAAGTTCAATTCGTCAAAAATTAAACATGCACAAAAACTTTTTGAATCGAGTTTATTTCATCTATCATATGTATTATTTCCGGTCGATAAAACCTTTCCCACTACTACAATGCTATGCTTTGCCACTTCTATTACTATACTCTAGCCACGGAGAGAACTTAGTATATGGCTCTCTGTTAAGTAATCCCATATAAATGACAAAGACAAAAATGTCAGAGCGTTAACCATTTTGAGTTGATCAACCAATCACAAACATAGGCTACTTTAAGAGTAGTACGAAAACAAAGGCACGTTTTTAATACTGTTGTCCTTGTCATTTGAATGGGATTACGTAACAGAGAGAGCCCTATGTTAACTTTTCTCTGTGCATAGGGTTTATGGTAATTCGTAGAACAGTCTATAAAAGCAACTTTGTTGAATTCGAGCGTCGTAACACCCTGACGTCAAAGCAAAATGGACCTAAATAGCCTTGATTTAAAGTAAAAATTCAGTACTACCGATTTTTAGGGTTCCGTACCTCAAAAGGAAAAACGGAACCATTATGGGATCACTATGTTGTCTGTCAAAAAATCTATAGGGTACTTCCCGTTGACCTACAATCGTGAAATTTGGCAGCTGGTAGGTAGGTATTTAAGAAATAAATCCAAAAACCGTGAATTTGTGGTTATATCATACAAAAAAAATTAAAATGTGTGTCACGAAAAATTTTATTTACTAAATCACATATTATAGATGGCGCAGACCGTTATTAACTTGCAAAGTTCCAGATAAAGGTGTTAGGTATATCTTGTGCGATGTTACGGAACCCTTAGTGTGCGAGTCCGACTCGCACTTGACCGGTATTTTTATGCACTTGGTTTCCGCTTGGAGCGCTGGCTGTAGATTTATGGACAAACTTGAACTTCAAAACGAGGTAGTCATTTTACTTTGACACTAAAGTTCGAATTCAGTCAACGTTGTATAAAAGTGTATCTTGAGAACATCTTTTGCTCAGTAACTATGGCTATGCAATGTTAACTAACTAGCCCTAGTTTATTGAAAACACCTTAAAAGTTAAGAGGATCTCACGGTTCTTTTGATTGTTTCGGAATACAGTGTAAACTCTATATTGCGAATTACTGTTTTTTTTAAAGAATATTGGGCATGTTAATCATGACTAATACTCCCCTTTCCCCTCCAACTAAGGGTAAAGCTTATGCTAGGAGTAGGTACAACAATAGTACGAGTGGAGTTAACAAGTAACCTTCCAGATTTCAGTCACCTTTCTATATTTTTTTAGAAGTTTCTACATTTAAGTAGGTTAGGTTAGTTTTTAGCAATTTCTATGTTTAAGAATTCAACAGTCCTTAACAGCTGTAGAGTTCTTTAAAACGTAGAAATTGTTTGTTTGGTTTACATTGTTACTCTTTTACTGTCCGTAACTCTTTATAACGCAATAAAATACCCGCTCCTTTCAATTTCGCTATAGAGTTTACACTGTAAGCACTTAATGTAAGATGCTCTTAACAAAAAACTTTTGAGTAATCTGCAAGTCTATTTCTGTGTTTTGAGTAACATAGATTCGATCTATTTGACACTATTAATTCTCATTTTTGTATAATTTCTAACTACGTATTTTATTATTAACAACAAAGTATATATAGAGTGTGAGAAGCAGAGATGGATAGGTATGAGGAAAGGAGAAAGAGATGTAAGAAACGAGGTATTTATTCTGTATGCCAGCTTCGCCGTCGGGAAGTAACATGCGAAATAACGTCACCCTGCCATTAACTTTTCCGAGGCACACTAGATAGCAACTTCTTAATTTACTTGACTTCGTATTGACAGACTGAATGAAACGGATCAGACTTGATTGGACTGGACCCGTCCAAAAACCTTGTATAATAAGCGGGCAGAAGGGCAAGAAAATATGGGAGATGGCAAGAACAGACGGTAAGGTAGCGCTAGTGCCGTCCTGTTCTGGCAGCTGTGTGCTGCGGCTAGAAGGAAAGAGTAGAAGATGGTTATGAGCGGAAGAAGCGCACGGCTCGCACCACGTACTGGCGGCAGATGGGGCACTCGGCCAGCTGCTTGGAGCAGGCGGTGCAGGCGGCGATGTGGCCACACTCCAGCAGCACACACTCCAGCGGCGCCGCCATGCAGATCTTGCAGCTGTCTTCTATCGGCAGACTGTCGATTTCTGCAAGATATGATGTAATGAGATCTGGTGTAATTTTATTTTATTTTATATTTTATTTTATTTGTGTAATGGAGTGAATAGACATCTTCTAGCAGTAAAGTTTATATACAGCTTTTTTTAAATTAAATTTCATGCAATTACGCTGTTTTGTTTGTCAGCTCCTCAATTATAATCTTTTTGCTGCCGAGGTTAATATTATAAAAGCTGTCTCATTTGCGTCAGGAGTTACAAAGAAGAAAGAAGAAGAAACCAAAAGAGGGTGAACTCACGATCTTTGTACTTGGCGTGGTCCCGCCACAGCATCTTGGCCCGCTCCAGCAGGTCTCGCCGCTCCAGACAGCCGCGGTACTCCACGCGGTTGCGCGACAGCAGCTCCTTGAGCTGCTTGCCGCTCAGCAGGTCCAGGTCAGACACCTTTTTGAACTGTTCTAGGTTGATTGGCTCCTGGGGACTATCTGAAATTGGCAGTTTATGACATTAGAAGTTAGACAACCTTCCTGGCACAGTAACCGGGTTCGATTCGCGGCAGGGTCAATTTGAGAACTCATGATTTCTAAATTGCCTTTGGTCTGGTCTGGTTAAAGCTTATCAAAGGAGAACCAGAGTAACTGATAGTTCAAATTCACTAGTAAACCTCACATTCAAAGGGCAGTTCTGATAGGCTGGCAAAGCCTACTAAAACATCAGAAAAATATTAAAAAAAGTCGCAGTACCTTCAGATGAGTCTGCAAGGTCTGTGGGCATGATCTCTTCGTGCAGGCTGACCGTGCCTATGGAGTCCTGGCTGGCGGCGGTGAGCACCGACTCGCTGCGGTGCAGTTCCAGCTCGGAGGCGGCGCGCTGCGGCGTCGCAGCGCCGCGGGAGCTCCGCTCTGCCGCTAGCAGGAGCACCTCAGAGTCTGGCGGTGAAAATCATAATGATCCATACTATCCATATTGAGGCTATATGCTCAATAGTAACGGTTCACAGAGCGAACTGAATACCAAAAGTTCGCCAGTTCGAACCCCATACATTGCACTAGTCGTACCTAATTCTAGCACTTCACGCTTAGTTGGAGGGGAAAAGGGAATATTAAAGACAAACTTGGCTCTTTATAAAAAAAACAAATAATTCTCCAGTCTCCACTAATATTATAAATGCGAAAGTGAGTCTGTCTGTTTGCTAGGCTTGGCTCACCCCCTCAACAAACAGTAAGTAGTCACCGTTAGGCAGCGGGTCAGCGGGGCGCGTGACGAACTCCCAGCCGGTGTCGGCGAGGTCCTCTATCTCGAAGCAGTCCGTGGTGTCGACGCGTGCGCCCTCCTCCTCCCTCTCGCTCGTGCCCGCCTCCCCCTCTCCGCCCGCCTCCGGCACCGGCACCCGGATGTCGCGCTCACCACCTCAACAGAATAGATAAACCTCAATCTCAACGTACCGTTGACGATAAGTGCATAAAGCTCGGGAAGGTTACAACGAAAACCGGTAATAGCCTAATATAACACAAAATTTTACATCTCACCCAAAATGTTGATAGAATTCAAGCATTGGAAAATTTTAGCGTTAAAGCTACTGTTTTGTTTTAATATAGTATATTATAGTGTGTATAGTGTATCCGTTTGCCGTGGAGACCCTGGGGCCATGGAGTCTTAGTGCAAAAAATTTTTTACGAGACATTTCACTAGGTTTAATAGCCTCATCGGGTGACAGAAGGTCTGGCTAATTTTTGCGCAACGGATCAGCCTGGCTGTCCAACGCGGAAATGCAGCCAGTATTCTTGGCACCATTCCACGCGGGCATGATTTGTATAGTAATTAGATAAGGCTAGCTTTAAGTTTTATTGTAATATTTTCATTAAAAAAAAAAAGTGTATATTATATTAAATATATATAATAATAGTTTAAAAAGTAACAGTGATACTAAGTAATTTTTCAACAGAGATAGATAGATTACTAATTCAAATTTAAAGCATATTGAACTTGAGTGGGAAAAGTCATTTGTTAAGAGTTGTGATTGTAACTAACCATGATAATTTTTCTTAGGTCTGAGCGCATTTAGAACAAATAGTTTTCTAAAACGCCCCAAACAGTTGCACCCAGGAGCTCTCAATTGGGGAGTGGCCATTTGTGCCTGACACCACTTGTTAGAATGATTATTTCTACTGTTCAGTCAGTTTTGACTGAGTAGTGGAAATAACCCTTATCAGAAGCTAGAATGTATAGGCTGGCCGTACATTGATTACTATCGCATTTTACATATTCGACTGTAACCGTAGTACAGATTCTTGAGTGACTGAACGTTTGCAAAAATCGACTACTATTTTATTTGGCACGAAAAATAAAGACGACAAGATCACACACACACACGTGCCTATAGGGCAGCACAAGCACCTAAGGGCTGAACTTCAGAAACTGTGTTATGACGCGTTGCAAATTAGCACCGATTTGCACGATCCCTGTTTAAATAGTTTGGTTAGCTATGCGAAATATGACAGCAAAACGACTTGCGAGAAAGCGCATCACATTACAGTATCGCAAACGAGCAAAATACGTCCTTACAAGAGGCCCAGTGGCTATAAATCGTATCGTATTTACAGTATGCGTTACGAATTGGCATAGCGTCGCAACGCTTTCTGTTTCGGCCCTAAAGCGGATCACGGAAGCCAAGCCTTACCGTTGCGGCGTAATCGATGAGCGGAATTCTTCATAAAATTGTGTTGAGCTAATATAAAACCTAGCGAAACAACTCTTTGCTCAAGCGATAGCAGTGAATGTGCGGTCAGCCTTAAACAGCATTAGCCCACAGTAACTCTACATTACAAAAGGGGACGGCCCTCTGTTTAGCAAAGTCATTAGTCAAGTGTTATATGATGCCAGCCATTCTTGAAATATGTAATTATAAACATTTATGAATCACAAAAAGGGATTATGTACTCCTATTTCTATATCACACTAATATTATAAAGCCGAAATTTTGTATGTGTGTGCGTGTGTGTGTGTGTGTATGTTAGTTACTCCTTCACGCAAAAACTACCAGACGGATTTGGCTGAAATTTGGAATGGAGATAGATAATATCCTGGATTAGCACATAGGTTACTTTTTATCCCGGAAAATCAAAGAGTTTCCCCGGGATTTCGAAAAACCTAAATCCACGCGGGCGAAGCCGCAGGCATCGGCTAGTTTGTAATACAATTTAGTTCTTGAATTGATTACAATACATACTAATATTATAAATGCGAAAGTGTGTCTGTCTGTCTGTCTGGCTGCTAGCTTTTCACGGCCTAACAGTTTAACTGATTTTGATGAAAGGTACAGAGTTAGCTTACATCCCAGAGACGGATATAGGCTACTTTTTAGACCGGAAAATCAAAGAGTTCCCAATGGATTCTTAAAGGCTCATCGGTTTAACAGATTTGTATGAAACTTACCAAGGCAGCTTACGTCCCAGAAATTGGCATAAACAACTGATGATGAACTGATTGATGGGATTTATAATAACCTGAATTCACGCAGACGAAGTCGCGGGCATCATGTAGTAAATAATACAGAAGTGAACAATTAAAAATTGAATGGCTTGGAAAGAAAACTTTGTCCCAAATATGCGATTGTCACTGATGCAGTTGCGCCATGCAAATCACATCAGGGCCCAAGGTTAGAAAAAAAAGTTTTAGTATTTGAAAAATATTATATGTTAAAGACAATTTTAAAACTGTCTTGTTTCCATCAAAGGCATCAATTCTGATTTGGATAAATTTGGAGTATCAGCATTTTTTCTTTTTAATATTGCTAAAAAAACCAGAAAATGAGTTTAACTCATTTTAGTGCTACTCTACAAATGCTCAAGACAGTCACCTAGAGTCACAAGATTTGACAGTTTTAAGTTGGTCTGTTCTTTTCTTATTACACTGGTAATAAAAAGACGTGAATACTCTAAAATCTGTCACTTACTAAATACTAATTCTATTACTCTTAAGCATTACAAGAAGCATTATCCATATTTGGCTGCAATACTTTTAAGTTGATCCCTCACCTGGCGTTGGAGTGAAACGTCGGTCAGGAATGTCATGAGGCACCCCGTTGCCGGGCGAGTGCGCGTGCGCCGCGTTCCGGCAACTACCTACAAACAATATTAACTTTAGGTCACCTGCATATTATGTCATTCCTCATACGCATGGCTAAGGTTTGGAATGCTCTTCCACGATCTGTGTTGCCTACCAATTACAATACGGGTATCTTTAAAACAAGAGTGAATAGGCACCTTCTAGGTAAACGCATACCATCTTACATCACTTTCCATCAGGTGTGATTGTGGTCAAGCACTTGCCTATAGTGAATAAAAAAAAAGGCAATGGGCAGTTTGACTAGCTGCAGTTAAACCGAAATTTATTTAGAAAAAGTTAAAAGAAATGATAAGAGAATGTGTACAATGTGTGTACTCACAATAACAATACATGATGGGACTACATTATATGTAACAATCACTAGGGGGAAGTAAAGAGGGGCAGGAAGAGGACAGAAAGAGACTTCCGGAACATAGCGCCATGCAATGGACTGATGAAATCTGCATGATAGAGTGAAACTTACTGCGGAAAGCAGTGCCAGGTGGCTGTGGCTGTGGGGGCGGGTTGCGCAGGTCGAAGGCGGAGGAGAGGAACTCGTTGAGGTTGGTGGTGAGCCCCTTGAGCGCCGTGAAGGGGCCGGCGGCTCGGGAGCCGCGGCGCCGGTACGCCGCGCTGTTCACGTGCAAAACGCACAGGCTCACCAGCTCCTCCTTCTCTGCAATACATATACTTTGGATTAGATAAGGCAGTGTAGGCAGTGCCGTGAGCGGTACCCTAGCACTTTGGGAGCACATCCTTTACACTTCAATAACTAGGAGTACTGTCTAGATGTTCAGAAAGAGCCACTGTCAGCAAAACATATTTAATCATTATTTTAGTGCTAGTGTAATGACACTAGCAATAAATTTCTGTTAATGAGCTGAGAACCCCATTGTTTGATTCAAATATTCAACCATTTAGATTGTCTGTTCATTAAGAGACTTTTTAATACAATTTCTTTCAGACAGTAGACTCTACACAATAATGACGCACAAGAGTGTGTTATGTATTTGAATTTTAAATAATGATTACCTACTCCATGTTAAAAGTTTCATCACAATCTCTAAGTTTAATAAATTATTGTAGAAGATATTTACAATATTTTAGACCTTATAAGTACTTTTTATTGCCCCATAATCTATTTTTTGTTTCAAACAAGTAGTGAAAGGTCACAATGATAACATATTTCCAAATAAAAAACATAAATACATGCCAGATCAACTATTAGCATTTTGCACAATCATTCATAGTGTTCTAGAGTGCCTAATCTAAGTACTTAAATACTAGAAAATAGATTTATTGGACTTACCCACGCATCCTCGGGTGGAAACGTTCTGTCGTTGGAGGAAGCATTGCAAGTCGCGGACCTTCAGGTGAGCGATGGTTTGACGCGCCAGGGGCCGGGTGGTGAGCACGCGACACGCAGCGCACATCGTGCCGCCGCCGCGCCGCAGGCAGCCGCTGCAGTAGTAGCGCTCGCATTCAGAGCAAGCCCGCTTCCTCTTGAACACGCTGAACTGTACCGCGCAGCTCTCGCACGGCATCTTACAGCACCCGCGTCCTCGCACTTGCATCGGGCATACTCCACTACCACTTCAGTTTCACGATAACAGTTTCGCCAACACGCAACACATCGCTAACATCGTATCACTGTGTATAGTACAGAATTCCTTTGTTGTTTAATTTTGTCGCGTGTGATGGTGAAACAAAATTAAATTTAAAGTAAAAAACCAAAACATCACAAAATAGCCATCACGGTTGTCGCCTGTCGGAAGTAAATGACAGGTGCAGTAAATGATGAAGTAAAATGACAGAAAATAACAACTGTCACTGTCAGTCACTGTGATCTGTGACCACAGATAGCATCCAGTTAATAAAAACCAATTTTTTCAATTATTGCAGATTTGAGTTCTAGCTTTTTTAACCTAAAAATAAACCAAAGAAGTAGAGCACGTATAAACTTATTCTAAGGAGCATAAAGAGCTTTACGAAATATAACTAGATTACCTAAGCCACAACGAACTTCATACGAAATGAATTTCATATTTTGAGTGTACGAAATACTTCTTTTCCAAGCTAGAATATCGCAATAAACAAAAAATATACAACAAACTAACTAGGTATCAATAAAATAAATTCTTCACATATACAAGTCTCGGCCGACCGACCTCGCTTAGTTAAAAAAAATTTTCTCTTTCAAAATCACATGAAAAATCCTCGGCTTCACCTCAGCCTTCCCATATTACTCGATCAGTAATTTAGTTCGCCTTTACTCTATCGCTAACCACTCATCACTTTTAAGAAAAGGGAAATCCTAACTGATATTCGGGTTTGACTTTTGAAAAACCTGCATCCAATGGAAACAAGGCATGAATTTAGTTTTAAAAGTTCTGAACTTCAAGAGCAATATTTTCAGCTAAATTATTGCTATTAATCAAAATAAGGCGTCTATTAGATAAGGCTTGGAACTTGCTGACATTTTATTGGGGGCTTGGAAATTTTAATAAGGGGTTACTAGGTTGTGAATTGTGATGTACATACTTATATCTACCATCTTAGATTACAGATTGGTCTCCACTCCGAGCGCGGCGGAGACCAATTCTTAGTCTAAGCTACCATATTATTATAATAGTTTTTGGTTTTTCTTTAAAATGACTACAAAATATTTCAGTATCATACTTAGTAGGTAGGTAATACTTTTTCTCATAAAGTTCTATCAATGTTCTATAAGTCTATAGCTGATGGGCAGAGTGGTGTGATAAGGTGTGATGATGTGTATGCTAATACTTGGATCTACCTTACCTAACAATCCTAACATTTACTTAATTATTTTTTAGCTCATTTGTTGGTTTTTAGATGAGTTTTAGCAATAAAATAATAATTTTAACTTTATTCGACGGTAGGCACCTACTGTAATTTGTAGGTGAATATAGGTCGCCGGTAATATTGTAAATGCACAATGAAAAAATTTAATTGCTTACTCAGGCACAAGCTTCACAAACATATTTCGTAATAGGTACCAGACTAAGCAAATAATCTATGATTCCGATACCTACAGGCAAGCTTTTATAGCTATACTTGTATGAGACTTTAGAAACTAGCATTAAATTTCGCCACCATCGACACAGCTGAGGTGTCCGAGTGGTTAAGGAGTTGGACTTGAAATCCAATGGGTTCTACCCGCGCAGGTTCGAATCCTGTCCTCAGCGAACTTTTTTACAAGAATTAATTATTTCTTTACTTATCTAAAAATTAAATCTAGCATGTGTTTTTTTACAAAATATTGATTTGACGAAAGTTATTTGCTTTTCAATTTGTAAAGACTTGCGTTGAAACTATCATCGGCGCAGTGACAACTGACAGCAGTATAAACTCATTAGGATCTAATCTTTCTTATCTCTACTGAATTGGTCGGGTAGTGAAAGACTTCAACCGCGGTTAATTATGTACCGACCACTAATGTATAAATAAATAGACAAATAGGTACCTACCCATTATTCAGCCAAAATAATATGTGTATTACATACTTACTCAATATTATTATGGCCACCTTAGTAGATACGAGTAGATACACCTGGGTCAAAATCACCAAGGTGGAAAATCAGCTTCGCTAGCAAATAAATGCCTAAATTTATTTATTTTTTAAACAAATTATCATATGTAGGTACTTAATAGGGTTCATATTGACTGTACCTAATATATTATACTTCAAAAGTAAAATAGATTCATTATTATTTGAAGAAATAACTACAAAAAATCATTTAGAGAACGCGTCCTAAGTAGCAATCGTTAGAAACTAACATTGGAAATATACATAAAAGAACATTAATTTCACGGTTCTTCTGACTTATTGGCCTTCAATATTATCTAATATCACGTAGTTATACGCATTATTATCAAACAAAAAGAAACTAAAGAAAATCAAGTCAAAAGATCATGTCCCACAATGTAAGCGTCGTTAGAGTGAACGCAATTTTGATTGCCTAAAAAAATTGTGTTTCTGAACATGGCCTGTAGATATCTCTGGTACAGTGCAGTGGAAGATGTAAACAAAGCGGCTGTCAAGAGATTTTCTCGACAAAATAATAAAAAATAAGTGGTAACTACTTTTCTGTTTATTATTTACAGAGCGTACATCAATAGGTCGTCATAGCGGGAACGCGTTTATTAATTCGGAATATTAAAAAAAATACGTGTTATAGTGCTTATAACGAATAGTAATCTCAAGTATTTTACATCAACCAAGCCAAACATGAGATCAAAGATGACTGCCGTCCAAAAAAAGCGCGTTTATTTGAAAACGTCATTTCGGGAACGGTCATTTTGGGAACGTTCCCGTACTTGACGGAGCGTTCTCATCATCATCATTGTCCGATGATGATGATTTAAAGTCGATTTCTGTTCGTCAGCAGACTGCGCAAAAACCGATTATTGTTGAAACTGGAACATCTTACGATCAAGGCAAGGAAAATCTACATCCAAATAAAAATAATATGTTCCAGGGGATGTAAAATATCCCCTTAACCAAAAAAAATTTAATTAAGTTCAAATGATGTATCGTACATTGAATTTGAGCAAATAATTAGTATTATTCCAATGCCATTGCTGAAAAAAGCAAATAATCGAGAGTATTAAATTACTTTGATATTGATATTGATGTTTACGAAAAATTCTAACGTTTGTTTCTTTCTTGTTATATAATATTCTCGTGTTTAATTAATATGATTAAGAGAGAAATTGTTTTTGATTAAAAGTTTAATTTAAAGACTATAGTTCTACAGAACTTTTTTCATGTTTGAATGGTTTGATTATTACCATCATTAAAAAGTTTAATATAATGGTTAAGAAATTTTACTTGGTTGTAAACACCAATTAAAATATTGTTAAGAAGAGATTTAAGTCACACTTTGTTGTGAATAAACTTTATGACTAATAACTAAATAAGTATAACATCCAAACATTTCGATTATATTTCTATAAACCTAATTTGTATCTACATCGTCATGTATACGCATCATTTCGTGAACACCTTATCATTTCTGGGAACATCACTAAAATCACAAATAACACATTATTATTTTAATTTTTTTTTTAAAGTCCCTGATAATATTACAATAAGGCGGACCTCAATACCTACAGTTTATTAATTTGTATATTAGTCAACAATTTTGGCATATTTAGTTAATTTTATACAAGGAAATAGTGAAGTAGCTCCATTTGTAGTGATATTTTGCTTTTAAACGTTTTTATATGCAATTTCTTCAGAGTTTTTTAATTTCTTGTTAATAATTGTATACTTCCGCTACTGAACAGGGTCAAAAAGAAATACTTAAGTCATATTTTAATGTTATTCTAAACCTCACAAAAACGTTCCCAGAATAATTGTTTTCAGCGACAGGTCACTTTGGACATAAAATTACGAGAGAAGTACTTAATTCTATGCTCTGCCAACGTACATATTGTTTAAACACAAGTTTAGTGATCATTTAAGCTGATTATCAAAGTAATTGCTGCTAGTTATATTTATCATAAAACAGAATTTGGAATTTGCCACCTTGGTGATTTTGACCCACCTATACGAGTATATTCTACGCAGTTGAAGGATTTTTTTTGAAACTCATTTACCTATTGTCCAATATCCAATTCACAGCAAATAATATTTTGAATAGCTGATTGGGTGATTGATAACGATGCACACTTAATTACAACCTACATTGGGCCCAATTTCCTATGTTACATTTTCAAGAAAAGCGTCTACGACAGACGGACACGAGAGAGTGATCTTACAAGGCTTACGTATTTCCTTTTACGATACGCAACCCTAAACACAATTGTTGGCACCAATTACCTAAGGTTGATGGGTAATGGGTATCTCCACGTTTGACTAGTTTTTCTACCCAAGTAGGAAGCAAGTACTTAGCAAGCAATGTTCCGGGCCAGTGATCGATTAATGGAACCTTCAAATCATCGAAGATATAAAAAAATGTGCAAGAAAATAATTAAGTACATAAGTAGGATAAGGATTTGATAAGAATACAGCAATCACGATTTCTTATTTCTTACTTTTACGAATAAAAATATTAAATATGATAGGATGCCTGCGACTTCATCCGCGTGGATTTAGGTTTTTAAAGAGCCCGTGGGAACTGTTTGATTTTCCAGGATAAAAAGTAGCCTAATTCCGTCCCTGGGATATAAGCTAACTCTGCACCAAATTTCGTCAGAATCGGTTAAACTGTTGGGCCGTGAAAAGTTAGCAGACGCACAGACAGACAGACACACTTTCGCATTTATAATTTTAAAGTAGGTATGGAAGGGATAGAATAATAAGTAGGTACTTATATAGATAGATAAAATTAAACACTTTTGCATTTAAAATGTAGGCATTTTTACATATGAGATTTTAAGATTATCCACATAAATATTCATTTTTAAACAAGGAAAAAAATAAGATATTTTTGCCTTCGGAAGTGGACAGTTGAGGCAAGTGTTTCTGTGAAGTAGTCTGAGATGATTCACGCATCAAATAATTTGAAACTGCGCTCCTTGGATGCTGCGGAGAGGACGTGGCTAATTCGCATCACACCCAGTGATATATTAATTATTGATAGGTTATATTTTAAAATCATTAGGTTTCACAATTAAAAAAAAAACAATTTTTTAGCAATATTACGATGTTTTAGCTCGGAAAACTTTAGGACGTTATAAGAGGAATATTATGATAGTTTTTTTTTGTTTGGTAGGTCATACTTAGAGGTGGCCCCATTTCAGTTTGGTGAAGATCTCTTCGGAGATGGAGAACAGTACTCCTCAATGGATAAGAGTAAATTGCTCGCGATCAGTGCAATAGCTTAGTAAACAGTAGGTTTTAATCAGGCATAGCATATTTTAATACAGTGGGGTCACAAAAAATTCTGAAATAAAAAAATCAAAAAATAAAATAAAACCGACTTCAATAACCAACCACAAACACTGAAAAGTAAAAAATAATTTAATTTATTACACCCGTGCTATACACCGGGCTGTGCATGTGTGCGGTGCGTCCCCACCCCGATTGCCACGTCGACCTGTCGCAAACTATAGGTAGGTTACAGAGATGATATAAAACAAGATCTCATAAATGTTCAACGTTTTTTGTAGTTTTTCTGTAAAGTTGAAAAATGTTGGGCTGTAGCCGGAGCTTGGTAAAGTTTGTGTAACTAAAGTTGTTTGAATATAAATGAGTCGAGTTCTGCAAGCGGGCAGCAGCTGTGCAGCTGGTGCAGAAGTTCGCCCCTGTATAAACAGTTAGCTTTTGAGTTTGTTTGCATTCCAACTCATTGGACATCGTAATTTCAAGTTAATGTTCATTGATGAACATAGTTGCAAAACTGTGGTTGGGGTAGCGAACTAATTTAGAAAACTTTAGTTAATACTTGAATAATTCAAAATAGGTAGGTCGGAACCCGCAGGATTCCAACAGCCCCTCGGTAAAAAAAAATTAGTTAGTAAGAGTTTCAGGCATTTCACTGTAGACCTTAGAAAAAACCAGCCAAGTGCGAATTTCACTCGCGCACCGAGGATTCTATTTCTCTATTCTTGTAATAAAATTATTTTACACTAGAGGATGCCCGCGGCTTCGCCCGCGTGGATTTCGGGTTTTTTAAATCCTGTAGAAACTCTTTGATTTTCCGGGATAAAAAGTAGCCTATGTCTTTCCCCGGAAGGTATCCTAAGTCTGTACCAAATTTCATAGTGTTTGATTTATCGTGCGAAATGTCGAAAAATATCCGAGTACGGAACCCTCGGTACACGAGTCTGACTCGACTTGGCCGGTTTTTCGCACAATGTGGCCAGACACTTTTTATTATGTATAAGAGGATGCCTGCGACTTCGTCCGCGTGGATGTAGTTTTTTGAAGATCCTGTGGGAACCGTTTGATTTATCGGGATAATAAATAGCCTAGATGTCCGTCCCCGGGATATAAGCTAACTCTGTACCAAATGTCTTCAGAATCGGTTAAGCTGTTGGGCCGTGAAAAGGTAGCAGACAGACAGACAGACACACTTTCGCATTTACAATATTAGTATGGATGATGTCGCAATAATAACTTTAAACCTACTGCGTATCTGTTTGCGTACCTAGTATAAAAAGAAGGTCAACTTGCGATTGCTTCGCGAGCTGTCGCTATGTGCCAGAGTTATTTTGAAAAAAGTTGCATCAGCGCAACGCGTCAATGACCTGCTGAGAGTGCTGACTCAGATCCTCATCGGACCACCTTCACTAATGTCTATGACCAACGGTTGCGCGCGATTCTGTATCCGTGGCGTGGAGTTCACAAATTGCTTACAAGTCATTATACGAAAGTTTTTAGGAACTTAAGGCTTAAGTATACTTATATTGTACGCCACCGATTGCATTGTTACTGAACCTTTCATTTAAATCCATTCAGTAGTTTTCGCGTGATGCGCGTACAGACAGACAGATAAAAATTCCAAAAAAAATTGGTGTCTACATCGATAATAATGTTTCCTCACTAAAATTTTCAAAATATATTTAATGTAATACAGAAATCGTCCCGTTACAGTTTTAATATAAGTATAGATAGGTAGGTATTGTCTATTTGTGTCACCTGGTGGCTGGTGACGCGATGTTTGCTGCTGACCGTCGTTCCCTCTGCCACCGTCATCAGTCTCGCACGTGTGGTATAGCTCACTGACGCTGCTGTGTAAGCACTTGGCAATAAATAACCTACTTTTACCTATTAAATTCTTAAAATCGATACTAATAAATGCGAAAATGTGTTTATTTACTGGTTTGTATTTCAACCACGCCGATTTTTAAAAACATCAATCATCTCATCATCTTCATATAATCTATCCACGGCTCACTGGGTCTCCACTTTCCTCTCAGAATAAAACGAGTAATCAGAGGTTTGAGCTCGCCAGTGGGCAGGCGATGGGTTGATCATGATGATGCATGATAAGTAACTCACACAGGAAGCATGTTAGCTGTGCGAGCCCTCTCGGCGCCAATAAACCCTTTCCTGCAGACTGCCGCGATGCATCGTTTCGTCATCGTTACGTTACCGGCGGCCTTCTGCACGCTCCGGCGCGCGCACGCCACTTCACGCAACTCACATTACACATGTATTACGAGTTAGAGACTAGAAATTAGTCGAAAAACTTATAAATTGAATATCGGTTACTACTGAGCCTCGCTAACTCGACGGTCATTGGGTAGACTGACATCCGAAAGATTTAAACTCTATATAAGGTGTGGGCTTCCGGGCGATCGATAGACACGGAGTCTGTCGTTCGAAAGAAACTAGTCCTTGAGTCGGGAGGCGCACCTTTGTGTTCCTGGTGCATCTCAGACGGTGTAAAGGGACTATATTGGTCCTCTGAGGAGGGTCCGCAGCAGGCGTCGCTGGCTGGATATTGTGAACGCGATTGGCCCCGTAGCCCAGCCACCAGGCGTTGCGTGGAACATCGTAGGGTTCTAGTCGGTAAGAGTCCGACAGAACCTTCGTGTTTCCCCGCGCGCGGTGGTATCCATGAGGATTTCCCCATGAAAAAAAGTAAGTATAATAATAGTCGTACTTGGATAGGCACTTATTTACGCTTATTTAGAGGGGTTCCCTACACAAGTCATGTTTTTATTTACATGAAAGAGTTAATATATCGTCTTCCTCATATACCTGATACTCCTCATTGCTGAAGGTCGTAATCCCTTTCCATTAATCACATAATATCTAATGGTAGGAGTTCTCTGGGGATAATAAAGCAGTTAGTTCCCAGGTCTTTCCGCATGCAATACATATAATATTTTGTAGAAAGCAGGCGTCTACGTGAGGCCAGCAGACGATTATTAGGAATTTATTGCCGGTATAGCTATTTCACGGCTGTGTTGGCCCGGAGCTGCGGAGGAGCAATGAGGTGAGCGCCGAGGCTCGCGCCTGGACGATCTTCGAGGGGAGCTCGACTGCCTAAATGTCATCTTGAAATAGCTGAGTCCGTTGAACTTAAATAATTTCAAACTCTTATAAGTATAATATTATGTACTTACTCGTAATTTTTTTAATTTTTTTGATCTCGTAACTTACGTGGATTTGACTGACTCCACCACATTATATTATCATCATCCTGATGAACCCATCGCCGACTACTTACTGCTGTGCTCAGTAGAATCTGTGTGTCTCCTCTCAGAGTGAGAAGGATTCTATTTATTTGTGTAAACTACCAACCTACACACCTATATACTTAGTAGGTAAGCATATTATCACGTTCTAAGTAGTAAGCCGACACCTCTAGTTATCACGTCTAATTGACCTGCCTCCGGCCCGTTAAACAAAGTTAGCCAGACCAGTGGTGGTTGATGATTTCACCCGACATACAAACAGACATCACCTACCTATGTGTTGTTTGACATATAAATCATAGCTATTCGATAATGGATTGACGAGACTATATCTCGTTTACTCATAATTCGGTATCGAGTGACGAAAACGTCGACTAACGCAAAGTTAATCCATTTTGTAATCGGAAATTCTTTGATAAATCGGTACAGCGCGAAACATTTATACTTTGTGTAAGCCGTAAGCTAAAAGCTGATTATCTTGGAGCCTGTCAAGTTTGTAATATGGATTAGAAGGATTGTAACAGGCATTCAAGTTCAACAATTGGTGACTAGGTATAGACTATAGGTATACTAAACTTACATTTTAAAATTGTGGTTAACTTAAGTTTAAAGGTGTGTGAAGTCTAATTTTTTGGCCAACGTGGTGGACAGTAGATTGACATGTATGTACCTGGATAAATAAATCAAAAATAAGTATCGTCCATTCTTAAAAAGAAAAGTGATAGAATTATGAGGTTACGACTTGTTAGTTTGCCTTCTAATTTTGTTTTTAAACTGGTACTGAAAGAAGACCCCGTTTTATTTTAGACATTTTCATTTTTTGTAGAACAAATCTTGCTGCGTTAAAAATCACATCACACTAATATTATAAAGCAGAAAGTTTGTATGTGTGTGTGTGTGTGTGTGTGTATGTTTGTTACTCCTACACGCAAAAACTACTGGACGGATTGGGCTGAAATTTAGAATGGAGATAGATTATACTCTGGATTAGCACATAGGCTATTTTTTATCCCGGAAAATCAAAGAGTTCCCACGGGAATTTTAAAAAACCTACATCCACGCGAACGAAGTCGCGGGTATCAGCTAGTTTAAAATAAAATTAAAATGACTAAAATCAAATCGATTATTTCGCTACTGATTACTAAAAAAAACACAAAAATAATATAAAACATACAAAAAAGTCAATATGCGATAGATCTATGGTAGAGGCATTGCTATTTTCTAGTTTAATAAGATATAAGTTTTTGTGCTTGGTACGCCGGCAATTTACAATTAAGTACATGAAATCTAAAATAATTTAACAATTTTAGCAAGTACAGTTTACGTTCCGTTCATTGAATTCAGATTTTAGGTGTTAATTTTCTTGTTACCTACGCTTTCATTTTCAGTATTTCATTGTCGACTCTACCTATCAATTTTATTTTAAAAGCTTAGTAACTGAATTGCTTAGAAAAAGAAATTAATTAATAATTCTCTTTACATGTCTTCGTGTATAAATATCTACCTATACCTATCTCTGACTGTGTGAAAGAAGAAAACAAGTCAAAAGAAAGGTTCTTCGTAAAATCTTCGGTCCAGTTACAAAAGCCAATGGAGCCTTTTGGTACTGCGATGAACTTCGGTCTAATTAGTGAGGAAACGATAGTGAAACACTAAATTCCAAAGTCTGCGGTGAGTGAATAAGGCAAGTAGAGAGGATGCCACTCAATGGATGACAAAATGGGTAAGCTAGTACAACAAAAAAGGCGAAAAAGATGGATGGATTGCGTGGAGGAAGAAAGAGTTTGAAAAAATTGGAACTCATATCGTGAAAGAAAGAAATGAATGAAATGGAAATGAAAATGTTTATTTACCAAATTCAAAGTCTTGTACAATTTTTCTGTGTCTGGTGGTACCCACACTAGGTAATCCTGTATCGTGGGTTACCTAATAGGGAAAAAATGAATAGAGGAAAATATTAGAAAAAGCTAAGATCCACAAGTATTCTTAGCATGATATTAAGTCAAAAAAAAAAACATCCGTTTAGTTTATTAATAAATGTAAACCTTACACCAGCGAACTTAATAAAACAACTTATTTACTATCACTAAGTGATTCTAATTTTAGTTGTTTTTTTTAATGAAATAAACTTTAATCTAAACTAGCTGACGCCCGCGACTTCGTCCGCGTGGATATAGGTTTTTCGAAATCTCGTGGGAACTCTTTGTTTTCCGGGATAAAAAGTAGCCTATGTGCTAATCCAGGATATTATCTATCTCCATTCCGAATTTCAGCCAAATCCGTCCAGTAGTTTTTGCGTGAAGGAGTAACAAACACACACACACACACACACACACACTCACATACAAACTTTCGCCTTTATAATATTATAGTGTGATTAAAATTTAAAAACAAAACTAAAAACTGTAATGAATTAAATTAAATCTTAAACCTCACGGAAATTTAATTACTTATTTATTAATTTAGCATAGTTAGAAATTGGGCAGGAGTCGTCGACCTCAGCGTCGAAGTGATGGGTTGATCGCAAATCCGCAGAATGCAGGTCGCGATGCATGGAAGTCGGAGGCCGCTTCCGCGCGCGCGCCTCGGCCCCTGGCCCTCCGGCCTCCGCCCGGCTGCCGGCATTCGTGCCTCCGCCGCCGCCGACACCGCACGCGATGGCCTCCGCGCCCTGACGCGAACACCGACTCCGCCCGCGCCTAACGTGTGTGCTGTGACTTACTTCCCCAACTACATAATACTCGTACAACAACATGATTCCGTGAGTACCACATTTCTATCAAATTGATCGGTTTACCCGTCACCCCCGACTAAGGACCGGGAAGTGGGAACTAGTACAGCTACTTCCCGAAATTTCGCACGCGCAATTCCAGCCCTATTCCTGCACACATACATAAACAATACCTAGTTCAGTGAATATTTATTCCAAAAATCATTTATTTTTGTACTAATTTTTCTGTTTATTCTATAGTTATTAGGGTACAATGTGATATGGATCTATGGCTGTTAGTAGATACAGGATTTCCCGAATATCCCTCGCGCATTTCAACCCCTGAATAAGTTAAATGATGCTGTACTACATTATTATCGTCCTAGAATTATCGCTACTCTACGTACCTGAACAGGACATTCTTTCTGTTAAAAAACTTCAAACTTCATCCTTCTTCGACATTCTATCCTTGTGTGGAACTTTTTGGGGAGGGATAAATAGCATTATGAAGATTTTTTATAAACTAAAACTTTCAATGGCTATCCCTTGTTCATATTTGTAGGTTCTGGAATCTCCTATCGAAATCCCGGGGTTCTTATTCTAAGCCCTATCCACACGGTTCCTCTAGCAATGAAATCAGTAGATACGCGCAATTTGATAACATTTGTTGATCGTTAGCTATCCCTCTTCTGGCACACTAAAGGCTCGGTTTCCATACTGTACTCTTCTTATATTACCTCCTTGTTATTGTTTACTTTGAACCATGATACAACTACCTATCTGACTACTACTGTCTGTCGTTCTTTTACCAGAGGCTCTGGTGTAAATTTTTAAGTTAACGGTTAACGCTCTCCTGTGCGTAAGTCTATTATTTAGTAAGGATAGAAAACTTACGGGAAAACAATTAAAATATAGAAATGAAATTATTTATTAACTTTTTTTTTTTGTTTCCATAAACGTAAACTTCAAAAGTTATACATACCTCTAGTAGCCATTCTTGGTTTAGTTACAGATTCATAATTTACGTAGTCAAGCAGATAATTTGCTAATTATGCTCCTTCAAAAAACTCTAACTTTTCGGAGTTAGGAAATATTACTTGCTGTAACGGTAAAGGAAAACTTTGTGCGGAAACCTGCATGTCTGAGAGTTCTCTATAATGTTCTCAAAGCGTGTGTAATCTGCCAATCCGCATTTCGCATGTTGGATAACTAGCCAAATCCCTTCTCATACTCAGAGGAGACGCTGTGATGATGATTCCTTCAGGTAACTTCCTCTACATACCCACAAAATGCGGAACTCGCATTCTGTGTTTTCACAGAGCTTTTTCAAAGCTTTGGTATGATGTTACTCAAGGCGCGTATAAATAACTAAAATTCCTCAAAAGTCAAAAAAATATTGGTGACTCTTTTGGATAATTTCTTGACATTAGGGTATTCTTATTTCCTCACTATTTATCAAAAAAATTAAGATGCTAATTGGCGGTCAACCTTACTAGGTACCTACTTGCTACCTACATATTTGCAATTGTCATGCAATTTTTTGAATGGATTAAGAAACGAGTAAATTCTTTTAGTTTAATTATGCCTTGCGCGGTCACACATTTGGTTTGCGTCATTGTCAACATTTCTGTCTCAGGACCTGAGATTTCTGTAATTGGAGCTGTCACACTCACAACTCGGTATCTCGGTTAGATGACAGGAAAATCTGTGATAAAGCGTCAATTATCTCCATCGATCTACTTGTATTTAATTACGTTAAACGTTGTACCGTTAACGTAGAAGATATTATCAATCTAATCACAGATGACAGATCTATATTAAAGTTAATAACGTCGTCGTCGATTACAGACAATTAAAGCTAAGAAATTGCCTATCCGGAAAACACAAACATCTAGAATCTAACAGATCGAATAAATCAGAATTTCAAATTTGTGAAAATGTATAGAGATTATTCTAAGTGACTGACTGAAACCGCGTTACAAAATAAAATTTTGATTGTGGAAATTCAAGTAAGTCAATTTTCAAGTTACATCCATGAAAATTTGTATTTCGGCTTTCGGTTAAAAATATAGAAATATGTACGTGTTTTAGAATTTCTAAAAATTCCACCCCCCAACAGTTTTTCAAAAATTCCACCTGAGTGAAGCCGGAGTGGGAGGTAGGGCCTCCAGCTGTCAACTTAGCTGTGATAGTCTACAAGTCGGGGGTTCGATCCCGGGCATGCACCTCTAACTTTTCAGTTATGTGCGTTTTAAGTTATTTAATATCACTTGCTTTAAGGACGTCTTTGCAAAATGAATAGGTATCAAAATTGCACTACTACATAAGTACACTGCCCACACGCACACAGCTGCGTCAAAATGAGTGAATCGACTTGATTTTGATACTTTGATATTTTTATTTTATTTTATATTTGGTCATCTATTTTTTTTTAACAGTTTTTTTTTTAAATATGTATCTTGACAATAATACAGTAAGTAGAACAGTGCCTACAGACTAAGGGTCTGATGATGAAATATTTCACCATGACTTCTTGGCAATGAACAACATTTCCATGCTTATGAAATTATGAGCTCCTACTATGACTAAAATAATCTGAGAAGGATAGCATTACATTACCTCCCGACTTGATGAAATTGCATACTTTGGAACCTACTACTGGAACTCAGAGACGAATAGAGCTAGGTGTTTCGAGTTTGGGCTCATTTTCTTAGTCATGATGAGATCTTACCTCCGGATTTGTGGAGTGACCTGATGGTATACCTCGGAAGTCACTATTGGAACTCGGAGACGAATAGAGCTAGGTGTTTCGAGTTTGGGCTCATTTTCTTAGTCATGATGAGATCTTACCTCCGGATTTGTGGAGTGACCTGATGGTATACCTCGAAAGTCACTATTGGAACTCGGAGACGAATAGAGCTAGGTGTTTCGAGTTTGGGCTCATTTTCTTAGTCATGATGAGATCTTACCTCCGGATTTGTGGAGTGACCTGATGGTATACCTCTAAAGTCACTATTGGAACTCGGAGACGACTAGAGCTAGGTGTTTCGAGTTTGGGCTCATTTTCTTAGTCATGATGAGATCTTACCTCCGGATTTGTGGAGTGACCTGATGGTATACTTTGGAAGTCACTATTGGAACTCGAAGACGAATAGAGCTAGGTGTTTCAAGTTTGGACTCATTTTCTTAGTCATGATGAGATCTTACCTCCGGATTTGTGGAGTGACCTGATGGTATCCTCGGAAGTCACTATTGGAACTCGGAGACGAATAGAGCTAGGTGTTTCGAGTTTGGGCTCATTTTCTTAGTCATGAAGAGATCTTACCTCCGGATTTGTGGAGTGACCTGATGGTACACCTCGGAAGTCACTATTGGAACTCGGAGACGAATAGAGCTAGGTGTTTCGAGTTTGGGCTCATTTTCTTAGTCATGATGAGATCTTACCTCCGGATTTGTGGAGTGACCTGATGGTATACCTCGGAAGTCACTATTGGAACTCGGAGACGAATAGAGCTAGGTGTTTCGAGTTTGGGCTCATTTTCTTAGTCATGATGAGATCTTACCTCCGGATTTGTGGAGTGACCTGATGGTATACCTCGAAAGTCACTATTGGAACTCGGAGACGAATAGAGCTAGGTGTTTCGAGTTTGGGCTCATTTTCTTAGTAATGATGAGATCTTACCTCCGGATTTGTGGAGTGACCTGATGGTATACTTTGGAAGTCACTATTGGAACTCGGAGACGAATAGAGCTAGGTGTTTCGAGTTTGGGCTCATTTTCTTAGTCATGATGAGATCTTACCTCCGGATTTGTGGAGTGACCTGATGGTATACTTTGGAAGTCACTATTGGAACTCGGAGACGAATAGAGCTAGGTGTTTCAAGTTTGGACTCATTTTCTTAGTCATGATGAGATCTTACCTCCGGATTTGTGGAGTGACCTGATGGTATCCTCGGAAGTCACTATTGGAACTCGGAGACGAATAGAGCTAGGTGTTTCGAGTTTGGGCTCATTTTCTTAGTCATGAAGAGATCTTACCTCCGGATTTGTGGAGTGACCTGATGGTACACCTCGGAAGTCACTATTGGAACTCGGAGACGAATAGAGCTAGGTGTTTCGAGTTTGGGCTCATTTTCTTAGTCATGATGAGATCTTACCTCCGGATTTGTGGAGTGACCTGATGGTATACCTCGGAAGTCACTATTGGAACTCGGAGACGAATAGAGCTAGGTGTTTCGAGTTTGGGCTCATTTTCTTAGTCATGATGAGATCTTACCTCCGGATTTGTGGAGTGACCTGATGGTATACCTCGAAAGTCACTATTGGAACTCGGAGACGAATAGAGCTAGGTGTTTCGAGTTTGGGCTCATTTTATTAGTCATGATGAGATCTTACCTCCGGATTTGTGGAGTGACCTGATGGTATACTTTGGAAGTCACTATTGGAACTCGAAGACGAATAGAGCTAAGTGTTTCGAGTTTGGACTCATTTTCTTAGTCATGATGAGATCTTACCTCCGGATTTGTGGAGTGACCTGATGGTATCATCGGAAGTCACTATTGGAACTCGGAGACGAATAGAGCTAGGTGTTTCGAGTTTGGGCTCATTTTCTTAGTCATGAAGAGATCTTACCTCCGGATTTGTGGAGTGACCTGATGGTATACCTCGGAAGTCACTATTGGAACTCGGAGACGAATAGAGCTAGGTGTTTCGAGTTTGAGCTCATTTTCTTAGTCACGATGAGATCTTACCTCCGGATTTGTGGAGTGACCTGATGGTATACCTCGGAAGTCACTATTGGAACTCGGAGACGAATAGAGCTAGGTGTTTCGAGTTTGGGCTCATTTTCTTAGTCATGATGAGATCTTACCTCCGGATTTGTGGAGTGACCTGATGGTATACCTCGAAAGTCACTATTGGAACTCGGAGACGAATAGAGCTAGGTGTTTCGAGTTTGGGCTCGTTTTGTTAGTTATGACGAGATTATACCTTGAAACTTGTTGGAGTGCTCTGAAGGTATACTTCAAAAGCCACTATTGGACTTTCGAGTCGAGTAGAGTTAGATGTTATGAGTTTGAGCTCGTTTTGTAAGTTCCAATAGTGACTTCCGAGGTATACCATCAGGTCACTCCACAAATCCGGAGGTAAGATCTCATCATGACTAAGAAAATGAGCCCGAACTCGAAACAGCTAGCTTTATTCGTCTCCGAGTTCCAATAGTGACATCCGAGGTATACCATCAGGTCACTTCACGAATCCGGAGGTAACATCTCATCATGACCAAGAAAATGAGCCCAAACTCGAAACACCTAGCTCTATTCGTCTCCGAGTTCCAATAGTGACTTCCGAGGTATACCATCAGGTCACTCCACAAATCCGGAGGTAAGATCTCATCATGACTAAGAAAATGAGCTCAAACTCGAAAAACCTAGCTCTATTCGTCTCCGAGTTCCAATAGTGGCTTCCGAGGTATACTATCAGGTCACTCCACAAATCCGGAGGTAAGATCTCATCATGACTAAGAAAATGAGCCCAAACTCGAAACACCTAGCTCTATTCGTCTCCGAGTTCCAATAGTGACTTCCGAGGTATACCATCAGGTCACTCCACAAATCTGGAGGTAAGATCTCATCATGACTAAGAAAATGAGCCCGAACTCGAAACAGCTAGCTCTATTCGTCTCCGAGTTCCAATAGTGACTTCCGAGGTATACGATCAGGTCACTCCACAAATCCGGAGGTAAGATCTCATCATGACTAAGAAAATGAGCCCAAACTCGAAACATCTAGCTCTATTCGTCTCCGAGTTCCAATAGTGACTTCCGAGGTATACCATCAGGTCACTCCACAAATCCGGAGGTAAGATCTCATCATTACTAAGAAAATGAGCCCAAACTCGAAACACCTAGCTCTATTCGTCTCCGAGTTCCAATAGTGACTTCCGAGGTATACCATCAGGTCACTCCACAAATCCGGAGGTAAGATCTCATCATGACTAAGAAAATGAGCCCAAACTCGAAACATCTAGCTCTATTCGTCTCCGAGTTCCAATAGTGACTTCCGAGGTATACCATCAGGTCACTCCACAAATCCGGAGGTAAGATCTCATCATTACTAAGAAAATGAGCCCAAACTCGAAACACCTAGCTCTATTCGTCTCCGAGTTCCAATAGTGACTTCCGAGGTATACCATCAGGTCACTCCACAAATCCGGAGGTAAGATCTCATCATGACTAAGAAAATGAGCCCAAACTCGAAACACCTAGCTCTATTCGTCTCCGAGTTCCAATAGTGACTTCCGAGGTATACCATCAGGTCACTCCACAAATCCGGAGGTAAGATCTCATCATGACTAAGAAAATGAGCCCAAACTCGAAACACCTAGCTCTATTCGTCTCCGAGTTCCAATAGTGACTTCCGAGGTATACCATCAGGTCACTCCACAAATCCGGAGGTAAGATCTCATCATTACTAAGAAAATGAGCCCAAACTCGAAACACCTAGCTCTATTCGTCTCCGAGTTCCAATAGTGACTTCCGAGGTATACCATCATGTCACTCCACAAATCCGGAGGTAAGATCTCATCATGACTAAGAAAATGAGCCCAAACTCGAAACACCTAGCTCTATTCGTCTCCGAGTTCCAATAGTGACTTCCGAGGTATACCATCAGGTCACTCCACAAATCCGGAGGTAAGATCTCATCATGACTAAGAAAATGAGCCCAAACTCGAAACACCTAGCTCTATTCGTCTCCGAGTTCCAATAGTGACTTCCGAGGTATACCATCAGGTCACTCCACAAATCCGGAGGTAAGATCTCATCATTACTAAGAAAATGAGCGCAAACTCGAAACACCTAGCTCTATTCGTCTCCGAGTTCCAATAGTGACTTCCGAGGTATACCATCAGGTCACTCCACAAATCCGGAGGTAAGATCTCATCATGACTAAGAAAATGAGCCCGAACTCGAAACAGCTAGCTTTATTCGTCTCCGAGTTCCAATAGTGACTTCCGAGGTATACCATCAGGTCACTCCACAAATCCGGAGGTAAGATCTCATCATTACTAAGAAAATGAGCCCAAACTCGAAACACCTAGCTCTATTCGTCTCCGAGTTCCAATAGTGACTTCCGAGGTATACCATCAGGTCACTCCACAAATCCGGAGGTAAGATCTCATCATGACTAAGAAAATGAGCCCAAACTCGAAACACCTAGCTCTATTCGTCTCCGAGTTCCAATAGTGACTTCCGAGGTATACCATCAGGTCACTCCACAAATCCGGAGGTAAGATCTCATCATGACTAAGAAAATGAGCCCAAACTCGAAACACCTAGCTCTATTCGTCTCCGAGTTCCAATAGTGACTTCCGAGGTATACCATCAGGTCACTCCACAAATCCGGAGGTAAGATCTCATCATTACTAAGAAAATGAGCCCAAACTCGAAACACCTAGCTCTATTCGTCTCCGAGTTCCAATAGTGACTTCCGAGGTATACCATCAGGTCACTCCACAAATCCGGAGGTAAGATCTCATCATGACTAAGAAAATGAGCCCAAACTCGAAACACCTAGCTCTATTCGTCTCCGAGTTCCAATAGTGACTTCCGAGGTATACCATCAGGTCACTCCACAAATCCGGAGGTAAGATCTCATCATGACTAAGAAAATGAGCCCAAACTCGAAACACCTAGCTCTATTCGTCTCCGAGTTCCAATAGTGACTTCCGAGGTATACCATCAGGTCACTCCACAAATCCGGAGGTAAGATCTCATCATGACTAAGAAAATGAGCCCAAACTCGAAACACCTAGCTCTATTCGTCTCCGAGTTCCAATAGTGACTTCCGAGGTATACCATCAGGTCACTCCACAAATCCGGAGGGAAGATCTCATCATGACTAAGAAAATGAGCCCAAACTCGAAACACCTAGCTCTATTCGTCTCCGAGTTCCAATAGTGACTTCCGAGGTATACCATCAGGTCACTCCACAAATCCGGAGGTAAGATCTCATCATGACTAAGAAAATGAGCCCAAACTCGAAACACCTAGCTCTATTCGTCTCCGAGTTCCAATAGTGACTTCCGAGGTATACCATCAGGTCACTCCACAAATCCGGAGGTAAGATCTCATCATTACTAAGAAAATGAGCCCAAACTCGAAACACCTAGCTCTATTCGTCTCCGAGTTCCAATAGTGACTTCCGAGGTATACCATCAGGTCACTCCACAAATCCGGAGGTAAGATCTCATCATGACTAAGAAAATGAGCCCAAACTCGAAACACCTAGCTCTATTCGTCTCCGAGTTCCAATAGTGACTTCCGAGGTATACCATCAGGTCACTCCACAAATCCGGAGGTAAGATCTCATCATGACTAAGAAAATGAGCCCAAACTCGAAACACCTAGCTCTATTCGTCTCCGAGTTCCAATAGTGACTTCCGAGGTATACCATCAGGTCACTCCACAAATCCGGAGGTAAGATCTCATCATTACTAAGAAAATGAGCCCAAACTCGAAACACCTAGCTCTATTCGTCTCCGAGTTCCAATAGTGACTTCCGAGGTATACCATCAGGTCACTCCACAAATCCGGAGGTAAGATCTCATCATGACTAAGAAAATGAGCCCAAACTCGAAACACCTAGCTCTATTCGTCTCCGAGTTCCAATAGTGACTTCCGAGGTATACCATCAGGTCACTCCACAAATCCGGAGGTAAGATCTCATCATGTCTAAGAAAATGAGCCCAAACTCGAAACACCTAGCTCTATTCGTCTCCGAGTTCCAATAGTGACTTCCGAGGTATACCATCAGGTCACTCCACAAATCCGGAGGTAAGATCTCATCATGACTAAGAAAATGAGCCCAAACTCGAAACATCTAGCTCTATTCGTCTCCGAGTTCCAATAGTGACTTCCGAGGTATACCATCAGGTCACTCCACAAATCCGGAGGTAAGATCTCATCATTACTAAGAAAATGAGCCCAAACTCGAAACACCTAGCTCTATTCGTCTCCGAGTTCCAATAGTGACTTCCGAGGTATACCATCAGGTCACTCCACAAATCCGGAGGTAAGATCTCATCATGTCTAAGAAAATAAGCCCAAACTCGAAACACCTAGCTCTATTCGTCTCCGAGTTCTAATAGTGACTTCCGAGGTATACCATCAGGTCACTCCACAAATCCGGAGGTAAGATCTCATCATGTCTAAGAAAATGAGCCCAAACTCGAAACACCTAGCTCTATTCGTCTCCGAGTTCCAATAGTGACTTCCGAGGTATACCATCAGGTCACTCCACAAATCCGGAGGTAAGATCTCATCATGTCTAAGAAAATGAGCCCAAACTCGAAACACCTAGCTCTATTCGTCTCCGAGTTCCAATAGTGACTTCCGAGGTATACCATCAGGTCACTCCACAAATCCGGAGGTAAGATCTCATCATGACTAAGAAAATGAGCCCAAACTCGAAACACCTAGCTCTATTCGTCTCCGAGTTCCAATAGTGACTTTCGAGGTATACCATCAGGTCACTCCACAAATCCGGAGGTAAGATCTCATCATGACTAAGAAAATGAGCCCAAACTCGAAACACCTAGCTCTATTCGTCTCCGAGTTCCAATAGTGACTTCCGAGGTATACCATCAGGTCACTCCACAAATCCGGAGGTAAGATCTCATCATGACTAAGAAAATGAGCCCAAACTCGAAACACCTAGCTCTATTCGTCTCCGAGTTCCAATAGTGACTTTCGAGGTATACCATCAGGTCACTCCACAAATCCGGAGGTAAGATCTCGTCATGACTAAGAAAACGAGCCCAAACTGGACACATCTAGTTCTTCTAGTCTTCAAGTTCCTGTCGCAGCCTTCGAAGTTCACTATCAGATCACTATCATGCTCAAGAAAAAAATCCAGCTAACGATAAAATGTGATAATAGGTACATAATATTATCATTATTATCTTACCTTGCCAAAATATCAGCACAATCACGGAATAAGTACCTATAAATATCAGTTAGGGTTTTGTCGAACTATTTTGTGTTCGTACAGCGATCTTTTCCACATCAAAAAATTATAGCAACCGACGCAGAGACCACCCACGAAGGCGGCTAGCCGCTGACTGATATAATTTTGAAATCATACCATTGCCTGCCCAATATCAAAATAACCCTTAGTGCACTGTATTAAGGTTTGCGGTTGAAGCAAAATACGTGAAAAATTTATACACGATGTTTTTATTTATTTTTATAATACTATTAATATAATAATCTCACATTTTGAGGTACACATTATGTGCTAACGGAAAATATTTATTAGAAGAATAAAATCCGTACGTAAACTGAGAAAAATGTACCTAAACTTGACCCTAAATCGTTAATTCTGCGTGGAAGAGGTGAAGGAAAATCGTTCTTATAGTATCAAAATTAATGAATTTATCAAAAAATTACTCGATCTCTGGAGATAAAGGACCAATCTATTTTTAGCAATCTGTAGTTCCAATTTACTTAGTATATTTTAGCCACAAAGCGTACCGAAAATCTATACAAGTGTGCAAATACGTCCTTAACAGTGAAGGAAAACATCGTGAGGAAACTTGCAAGCCTGAGAATTCTCCATAATGTTTTCAAATGTTTGTGAAGTCTGCCAATCGGCAGTTGGCCAGCGTGGTGGACTATGGCCAAACCCTTTTTATATTGAGAGGAGACACGTTCTCAGTAGTGATTCGGCGATGGGTTGATCATGTTGATGATGTATCATATCCTAACCCAATGGCTTTCCCAGGACGTCAGGTATGTCCCCAGTAACAAAAAAAAAGGTTGTTGGTGTCATTGCGATTCGCATAGACGGCGGATCTCCTCGGAGTTGCGAAGGTTGCGCCGGCAGGCTGCAAAGGCGAATTTTAATGGATGACGTCATCATCTCCGACACCGTGGCTTGCAGTAGACATTGGGACTGATTGGAATAATGGATCACCATTCAGATCATCGCATACTACAAATAGCTATAAAGTAGCAGTTTTTCGAAACTTACCATTGAGCTTACCAAATGTAAATGTCAAATTTTCACTCTTCAAAACAAAACCTAAAACCTGTTTTTTTAAATTAAAAAGATAAACAAGTCGCTTCTCCCAAAAACGCGTAAGCGACACACTATGCATGGTGCAAAAGAATTACCACAAAGTGGCAATGAAATCCTGATAATTTAATGAATATCCCAACTTCAGAAGGTCTAGACTCGTAGACTTTAGACTGAGGCAAATCGCGTCGCATAGCTATCTATAAAGCATCTATCTCTACCTGCGTTCTACGCGTTTTGTGGAGAAGTTTTCCTGATGAATGTGTTTTTGTAAAAAAATGTATTTTCCTATACAAAGATGTCAAAATCTCTTTATTCCTCACTCCTCAGATAAAAGCTATCTCTATATCTATTTAACGACTGAAAAATCGGCTTTTACTCAATAATAATAGCTGGACTACCATTTTATTTAAATGGGAATAAGTGAATTGTTAGTAAGGTCACAGAATAAATTATAAAGCCTAACTATACTGTAAACACTGAAGACGACTTTCAAAAATGCTTTTTTTTGTTTTGCTTTTGTCTGCTTTTTGTTTTGAAGAGCTCTACTTTCGCTGACCTACTTTTGTTTTTGTGTAAAATCTTTTAAGGCCTTGGTACGGTCGAGAGACTAAGTATTATGTTTATTTTTTAATAATAATTGTAGGCAGAATAATGCCACTACAGTAACTTATAAAAACCATCGCATCAATACGATTTTTATTGAAAATTCGTTTTTTTTTTGTAATTCTGAACTTGTTGGGGATCTTTTAATCACTATGTGACTAGATATGTCAGTTTCATAATAACCTAATTAATTTACGATCTAGGCGCAGTTATTTTATACTTAGGTGTATTTGTGCCCATGCCAATGACCATGATAGCCTAGTAGTTAAGTTAAGACGTCCGTTTCCTATTTGGGAGATCAGAGGTCCGATCCTGGACATACGCTTCAATTTTTCAGTGTATCAGTAAAATATCAAGGAAAATATAGAAAAAAAAATTAAATATCAACTACATCCTTATAAATCTGGGGCTTATGGAATATAGGTACATAATTGAATTGACACTAATCAGAAACAATTTTATTCTTCTACGAAGAGTTGAACTATCAACGACAGCTACTTACTATGCTATTTATTAGGTACTTTATAACTATTGCGTGCGCCCTACGTTTTTACCCGACTGCGGCAAAGCCAAAAGGAAGGGTTATGATTTTAGCAGTCTATGTATTTCGTTATAAGTCTTGCAAGTGCAAAAAAGCCACTGCTCATTTGAGTACCTACGGAATCCCAAAGCTCGAGAGTGCGCTACATCGTGACATCCCCTCGACGTCACGTCAACTTGACAGTTGGCAGTCACGCTCATCTGCTGTGACGTCAGGAAGGATGCGCATGCGCATGCATCCGCGCAAACCATTATTGTATGCAAATCGCTATATTTATAGAGCTTGGGAGAACTGTTCTCATGATGTTATGCGCTGAAAGGAAATTAAACTCACCAAAATCTATGCCAATATTCTAGGGCATGTCTAGGGCACACTTGTCTTTAAAATCTTATAAAAGTGCCGTTTAATCGCACACCGTAGTTACGGAAAAAGGTTGATTCCTTTGAATATTGAGTAAGTAAAGAACAAGCGCAATAACATTTTGTAGACACGCTCTACAAATTAATATCTGTTTTTATTTATGATGCACTCAGAGTAGGTATAAGACAAATCTTTGACCCTGCACAATAACTTTCTTTTGTTCATCCTGAAATTATGTTTCCTTAATTTTTTTTAATTGATGACAAGTTAGCTGTTGACTGTGATATCGCCTGGTGGAACTGGTGATGACGTTACAGCTTGCACAAAATTATATTCTGTGGCGAGTCTTACGTTGATCTATACCCAGCAGAGGATGCACATAACATTTTTTTTTTAATATCATAGTTTTTTATATAATTTTTTTTTAATTCTCACCAACAACTTCCATACTATTATGACTATAATATACAAACTCACTGCAGTATGGTTGTCCATTACAGGTGCACTTATAAAAGAGAATTTTAAGTGTTTGTGAGTTTGTCTTACATATTTACAGTTTCATGCAACCAAATATAGATAAATCGCTTATGCAATTAAAACAGTAAGTAAAGCAGGTATGAATCCTGTTCGCGCATCGAATGCCAAGCACCGGGCGGCGCGGCCAGTCGGAGGTGTAGGCTGTAGGTAGTGTACAAAACGCTTAAGTTGCGTAATGTAATTGATTGTGCGCTCACTGAATCGCGAGCATCTCGTGGCAACTCGCGCGGCTTGCGTCTGCGCCCTGTAGTCCAAGAGCTAATGTTGAAATCTATAGAGCGACGCACTTTTTTTTTTTCTCTTTTTTTCTGGCTTTACAAAGATTAGCCAATTTCAAGTTTGTAGTTATTTGTAACAAGTTAGTTAAACTATACGAGTATGGACCCCGTCTGTACCAGCGCTCGCCGACATACGCACGGCACCCCCTTAGAGCGCTTTCCAGTCAGTTTTAACAAAAAAAAAAAAACACTCCAAAAAGGCAGAGCACGCCCGCCAGCTAACACCGACACAGACGAAGTCCAGCGACGTACTTTGACTTTGCTCAGACTTAAGACGCTGTTAAAACGAGACAGCGATATATCGCTGGCACAAATCTGTCTCGTTTTAACTAAAAAAAGTCTAAGCAAAGTCAAAGTGCGCTCTATAAATGTCACCCTAAGAGCTCGTCCAGCGCTGTACTTTCCGGTGCGAAATCGCCATTTCAGCACCTTGAAAAGCTACGTTAGGGCTTCTGACCTGTGTTGAGGTTCTGAATCGAGATGAGAATCGGGGGCTGACGGGAACCGCGGTGTGAAATGCCCTTCCGGCATCCGTGTTTCCTGGAAGTACAACTTGAATACCTTCAGGGCAAGAGTGAATAGGCGTCTTCATTGCTCCATTTCTCAGGCATGATTGTTGTCATGCGCAAGCCTATCTCACAATTAAACAAAAAGAGTATGGAGAAGATTCTAAACAACGCATAATAAAGTTAGGTTAAAGGTCTCCTAGCCTATAAGCAGTGCAGACTCGATGTGATGCCGCGACGTGGTCGCACGGATGTCGCAAGGAGGGGCGCTTGCGTCGTAGTCGCCGCCCCGACCAGAAACACGGGATTAAAAAAAAAACCTATATCCACGCGAACGAAGACGCGGGGATCAGCTAGTTGATCATATTTTGTTCGCTTTGGTTGTATGTCGTTCGAAGTACAGTCAAAAACAAAGCTAGTTTGCACACAGTCGCTTGTATGTACTGATTGATGCAAACCAATCTTTGTTGCTGACTGTACTACGTTCCCGTAGATACAAGTCCTGCATCAGCATTCCATTCCACGCCCACCAGCTGTAGGTGGATGCACCTGCATGTTTACTGTAGCATGGGGAATCTTGTACCACCACATACTTAGTAAGTAGCTAATAAGTATATGTAGAAGGTATATCGCGAGAGTGATTAAAATATCGTTGTTTTGTGGCAAGTAAGTTAAGGCGTTAGATACGAATACTTACGAGTTGGTACTTACTCACCAAACCCACCTTTGAGAATACCATGAATTTCAGGCATGCTGGTTTCCCCACGATGTTTTCCTTCACTAAACAAATTAAGTATTTTATTTGAATTGCTTGAAACACACACAACTGGTGAGTGCCCAGCAGGATCGAACCTACGACCTCTCGAATAGAAGGCGGACGTCTTAACCACTATGCTAATCACAGCTCTTCTATCTTTTTGAATTTCAAAGAAAAAAATGTTTAAATCGCCTGTTTGTGACTACGTGTTATTTCAAAAATTTGATTTTTTAACCCCCGACCCAAAAAGAGGGGTGTTATAAGTTTGACGTGTGTATCTGTGTATCTGTGTGTCTGTGTATCTGTCTGTGGCATCGTAGCGCCTAAACGAATGAACCGATTTTAATTTAGTTTTTTTTGTTTGAAAGGTGGCTTGCTCGAGAGTGTTCTTAGCTATCGAAGCAAATCGAATCGAAGAAAATCGGTTCAGCCGTTTGAAAGTTATCAGCTCTTTTCTAGATACTGTAACCTTTACCTGTCGGGGGTGTTATAAATTTTTAATTTACACTTGTATAAAAAAGATTTGCAATGGCTGTAAATTATTTTCTGTCGAGTTTGGAAGGATACTGTGTTCTGTGGGATTAACTGTCCAGTATCATAGATTAAGAAACAAAATAAATTGAATGTAAGTCTTATCATATTATAATACCTATACCCAGGATAAATAGGTTTATACATTGTAAGTTAAAAATTACACTTTTCCGAAATAACACGTTATAGCCGCAAACGGTCGAAATTATTTGAATTAAATTGACCCTTAGACAGGTCGAAGATTTGTTGATTTCACAGACTCTTTATGCCACCTCGCTGGTCTTTCAATTTTTTTTAAGTTACCTAGTGGCCAGGGACCCATATTTTCCTTGATAATAATTTGTGATGTTCTTAATTTTATAGTTTTTTTTGTAATATAATACGTGAAACCTGGATATATAGTTTAGAAGTGAAAGTATGTCGCACCGGGTTGCGAAACTATCTGATGTCTAGTTTACACTTTACAGTTGTTTGGCAATGCGACAATTACATGATAATCTTTCAATCTTTACGCCAGACTATACGTTTCTATGCCTGGAGATGTTATCTGTATCCTTACTTGAACTTAAGATAAAGCAATTTCTTGTCCTTTTTGGTTCAGAGGTGTATTTTACCAAACACCTAGTTCGCAGCCTTTGCTTTTTTTATACGTTTAGTTTAAAAAAAGGGTTTGGGAACCTGCTCTTTTGGGAATTCCTTCACGTAAAATGCCCTAGGCTTAGGTAGGTGTTTTTTGCATTTGTAACTTTTTATACAAAATATTATCTTCTATTGCTTAGGGGGCATCGCCCATTGTGACATTTTGTAGCGATACAGCCGCGCTAGGTATCTTCAATGTAATTCTGAATCGCGACAGTCTGTAGCGATACAGACTTGTGGGCGAAGTTAGGTAGGTAATACGAATACAGGACAGGAACGAATCGCTATTGTATCGCGACCTTTTTGCGATTGTATCGCTACTGTGCTGCAAAGCGTTGCGGTGGGCGCCATCCCTTATCTATAGTTTATGCAGACTTTCGCGTATTAGGAAACTTTTCATAAGTTGTAAGTAGCGCCTAGTTTTCATAGTTCTTATTTTACTCTTACCTAGTGTTTATTTAAGTAGAATTTTATATTTTGCGCAGACATTAATTGTAGAGCATGAACTAAATATTTACACAGGTTATTCCAAATACAGACGAGTATTATCGTAAAATTACTGTATAAGATGTAACATTAACAATCAGCTGGTCACCCACAATGCTTATTCACTCCATGGTTGCTATATATAGCTTATGCATTATAAACCAATCGCTTATAGCTATCCACGTATGCTATTATAGCTCTTATGATTAACGACATAAGACATATTTTGAGGTGTATCGAGCGGAGGTTCTCCACTTTCCTTGCACACACGATTTGAATAAGCAAAGTGTGTGTTGGTATGCGCGTCCACGAGTGGACGACCCGACACACATTCATACAACTGCAGTGTTAACAATCATACATAAATAATAATTGGAAAAGTACAAGTTATCATTATGTTTAGATTTCACGCTAAACCTTTCTAATTGTAGGCATAAGTATCGGAAAATGAAATGCTGGTGAATTTATACTACAACAAGTAAAATTCTTATAGGACACTTCTTTCGCGTGGATCCGTGGGAACTCTTTGATTTTCCGGGATAAAACTAACCTACGTCACGCTCCAGGACTTTCACTATGACCATCCAAAAATAACGCTGATCCGTTGCTTTGTTGCGACGTGATTGAAGGACAAACCAATAAAACTACAAAAACCAAGTCAACAAACAAACACGCTTTCCCATTTATATTATAGTGATAATATTATGGGTAGTGATATCCATGAACAAAAACTGTTCAAAATGCAAATGCAAGTGTTTGCATTATGTAAATATTATCATTTAATTTAAAAAAATTACAGGGATTTTTATTATCCAAGCCGTATAAAGTTGTGACATTATTGTACTAAATAGGCCCCAGAAGCTTCTCGCACAGAACTTCTTAAAAATAAAACTTTATATTTATTACATTAGGTAACTAAAGTATATGTAGCCTCCGAGCTATTTAGATGTTTCAAGTGTCAATACTCAAAACAATAATATTATGCAAAACATCAACCAATCCAATAAAAACATCGAAATGTTTGCTTTGATTTTTTAAAAATAAAATCTACTTTGTATTTTATTATACCTACAAAGTTTTCTTTATTTTTTGACCCATCGAGTACCTACTTAATTTCATCTTCCCGATCACCGGTCGACCTTAAGCTGGACCGTGAAACTTTCGGCTTCGTCGAGTCCTCCTACGCGATCAATGGGCATCTTTACTTACTTTGTTTGGATTTTGGAACCTCAAATCAAAAATACATAGGCATGGCAACAATGTACTTATTTTCCTTTTATCTTCTATGCACACTACACAGCTCTCGTGCGTTCATGCTTGCTTGCTTTTATTGTTATCAAATATAAAGCACAAGTGTAAATTAAAAATTTATAACACCCCCGACGATCCGAAGTATCGAGTTTTCCAAAACATCATTTTCAAATAAATAATTATGTATTTAGGCAACGTCCATCTTGACAGCTTGACATTTGTCTATTGACATAATATTATGAACCTAACGGTTATCTAACCTTCTTTTCTACAAGAAAACTAGAAAAGAGCTGATAACTCTTAAACGGCTGAACCAATTTTTTTAGATTGTAGCTAAGAACACTCTCGATCAAGCCACCTTTCAAACAAAAAAAACTAAATTAAAATCGGTTCATTCGTTTAGGCGCTACGATGCCACAGACAGATACACAGATACACAGATACACAGATACACAGACACACAGATACACAGATACACACGTCAAACTTATAACACCCCTCTTTTTTGGTCGGGGGTTAAAAACAATCTAAATTAAATTTTGCAATCGGAATTTGAGAAAATGCTTTTCGTGAAAATTTGGACGGATGTCATGAAGAAATGACTACTTATTTAGCCATAAGCCTCGCCTACCTACCTACTTACTATATCTAGGTATAATTATTCAGACGTTTCTCCTACCAGTTTCATGTGGATATGGCGTGCAATAAGTATTCTAAGTATTCTCAATTTATTTTATTTTCTTTATAGGTAACTTCGACTTATTTTTCCAAGCCTTGAAAGACTTATGAATTTGAATCTAACCTTTCGTTTTATGCAGCAATGCAGCTTTGTAAAGCTGCCAAAGGATAACTTTGAGTCAGCTTAGAGGACAATTTCTTCACTTGGATCAATCAAACGAATCGAGACAATTTGTCTAGATCACATCCGGGGTTATAAGTCGTGAGGTTATTACCTACTGAACTATTCTGCAACTTGAAGAACAGTTATTTAACTAATGTTAAAATAAATATCGCCTCCAGGCTAATGCAAATTAATTTATACAATTGCCATGCCATGTTGGACGAGAGTTGGCTATTGTAAAAAAAATGCAGCTTTAAACCAAGATTAATTATATTATTAATATTGCCTTATCGGATGACCGAAAGGATCATTTCTCACGCAAAGAAGATCCGTGTGGAATTCAGCTAACTGTTTTGGCATCATTGCACATAAGGACATGATTAGAACAGTTGTTGAGTTAGAACTTAGATGACAAGTTACGTTTTAAGTTAGTTATGAGTTCCATTGTTTTAATATTGCCAAGTAATAATATGTTAAAACCCACGATAATTTCTTCTGGAAATATTGCAGCGTTACCACACTATACCTTATCGCGGAATATTACCGTATTGTTTGACGCGGTGTCTTGGGGTCTTTGTTTACATAATGCTGGACTTTAAGTGACCACGATTGAGTCAAATCGACATGTTTACTTGATATACTTATATTACTAGCTTATGCCCGCTACTACATCCGCGTGGACTACACAAATTTCAAACCCCTACCCCTTAGGGGTTAAATTTTCAAAAATTCTTTCTAAGCGGATGTCTACCTCATAAATAGCTATCTGCATGCCAAATTTCAGCCCGATCAGTCCAGTTGTTTGAGCTGTTCGTTGATAGATCAGCCAGTCACCTTTTCCTTTTAGGGATTTAGATTAGTTTACAATAAAATCTCTACAAAGTTTAAATTGTCTAGAGATTTTCATCTTTCATTTTGCTGCTTTCTCAGCTTTACTTACTTCCTTTCTATTTATCTAAACTATCTTTCGAATTATATTCTGGATTGAACTAGGACTCAGTTGAGCTTATTATTCTGTGCTTCTAAGTTCTAACGTCCATAGGGCATTCATCGGCTAAACTTTCAATAGTGTCTGTCTGTCTGCGTTAAACCCTTAGGGTTATTATGTGTACAGTTTTACGTCCGCTAGCCTGACTCACAACCTCCTCAACTCACAATACCGCTTATGAATCATTATGACACATTGTCATTCCGGCGGACGAGAGCGCCCGATGTTTTTGTGGCCCTCGAACAATTTCACGCCTTTCATTTTGAACGTTCTTATTTATTTTGAACTCAATTCGGGTGATTGAGATTTTGGTGACACAAAACAGTGCAGTTTGAGATGTTTTTAGCGCAGCACGAAACTGGACTAAAAATGTGCCTAACTGTTTTGTTTATCTAGAACTTATCTACACAATAAAGGTTTTGCAATTACAACGTGGTATCGGGGTATCGTGAGTTTTTAAGTCCTCTTTTATCTCCCACTAGAATATTTTACGAGACTCATAATTTTTTGGTACATGTGCACATCGGTCCTATAATTATTATTATCAGTTACCTAACGGGATGTTAGCATCGATATACGAGTACAATAATTAGCACCTGCGATGTTACGGACATTATCCACCACTGAGAAGTGTTCCGTTATCCACATTGTAGTTCAAAATCTGAGACTCATTTGTTTTGATGCTGCAACAATACTGACTCACAAGATTTATTAGAATAAATTGTTTGTTTTTGCGTCATCACACTTAAAACCATTATCCTCAATATCGACTTGTGCGTAAGATCATCATCATCATCATCAACCTGTGGACTCCACTGTTGGACATAGGCCTTCCCTAAACAGCGCCACCACACCCAGTCCTCAGCCTTCCTCGTCCAGCCAGTTCCCGCCAGTCGCTTTATATCGTCGGTCCATCGTGCTGGAGGGCATCCCACACTACCCTTGCTTTTACGCGGTCTCCACACAAGGACTTTCCTGTTCCAACGGCCATCGCCTTTACGACAGGCATGGCCTGCCCGCTGCCACTTGATATTACTAATAGTTTGGGCTATGTCAGTGACCTTGGTTGTCTTGTGGATCTCCTCATTTCGGATCTTATCCCTCAAAGAAAATCCTAACATAGCCCTCTCCATAGCTCGCTGAGCAAGTTTGAATGTGTGTAAGATATATCATCTTATGTATTCAAATGTGCACGTGGGCATCTACTATGTTGTTGATAGCCCGAGCGTGGCGCGTCCTTCCTTCAGTCAACAATCGGCTGTGACGACTGTGACCAATCGATCACCAACACAATGTTCCACGTAATTGCTTATTATTTTTCATTCGATGCCAGTTTTTAGATACACGTTCCATTATAATAAATCACAATGAACTTTGGAATGTTCAACGGAAATAAAATTTAAAACCAACAAAGCTGATATAATCAAATCAAAGCAATCAGCCTGTTGCGTCCACTGCTGGATGGGTATAGGCCTGCCCAAGAGCGCGCCACGATCACGATCCTCCGCCTTCCTCATCCACCCACTTCCCGCTATCGTCAGTCCGGCGGGTTAAAAGTCCTCTCTTCTTCTTCGTCGTATCACTCTTGGCGGAACGGTCCTGGTCATCACGAAGCAACGTTTTTGAGGGGAGATGTTATACGCCTCACGAGCATTCGCCACTTCTCCCTGCTGGCTGACAGCCTGGTACACTCGTGCAAGGGACCGCCCACAGCAGATTTAATTTGGTCGGTTCATCGCATGGGCGACCTTCCTCCCCCTAAAAAGTCGTCTCACACTGAAGTATTGGCCTGACTTGATCCAAATCGTAGTACTAATAAATAGTAGATACGAGTACTAATGAATAATGATCAGACAAAAAAAAGGTGCAAAGTCTATACAGATACGCTTGTCTCTGGTCTTGGTACAACGCGACGGCCAACTACAAATTGGTAATATTTGACAACGACTGAGTAGAGACTTAGAAACTTTAGCTGATATAGTGAAATGAGCCTGAGCTAATCCAAAATATAGTACTTAGATACTAATGATTTGATCGTTCTAGAGATGAAAAAACTCCAAATTGATATAAACTCAAAAGATACACTTGTTTCTGGTTTTTAGCTACGAATCTTTTCTATTGGTAAACCAATTATATTTTATACCTTTTCAACTTTTCAGTTTAAAAATCATAGTAAGTATGTAGTAACATCCTGTCTGTCTGTCAGTTCCCGGCGGTGAAAAATCAATGGTTTCTTCATTTTCATAAAACCTAAATCCACACGGAATCGTGGGCACTAGCTAGTCGTCTAATATACGCATGTCATCGGTATTGTTTGACATCCATATGCAGCTGTGACACAGTAAAACCTACCTGCCTTTGAACCTACCTACCTACCTACTTTATACCTACTGTCTTTGAACACCTGTGCCCCGTGACCCACTTCCGGCGCCTCCCGCGTCTCATCACTCTGAAATGAGCATCAGCGTTCTGTGTTAGCTTTTCATTTGCTTGTCTTTACCTTATACAAGGAACCAAAACCAAACAAATCTGTATGGTGCAACATGCAGCGTGCGACATGCATCGCCCGCCCTCCCACTGATAAACATGCAGGAAAAGCCAGTCACTAAACAAGCAATACGCACCACCACCACGCAACACCACACAAATCCCAAAACCACTCGACGCACGTTTCGCCCCGACACCGAAGCATCCTCAGGACATGTTGACCTTAGAATGCCTAATTGCTTTACCTTGTTTGAGAAGGACAGTTTTCTTTGCTTATAGGAATTTAGTTGGAAACAAGCAGTCGTATACTTTGCGGAGTTCCAACAAGGAACTAAGTACAAGCTTAATTTGCTATAATCTGGTAAACCAGATATCTGTATGGCATAACATGTGGTGTGCGATATGCGGCACCACCCGCCCTTCCACTACTAAAGAAGCAGGAAAAGCAAAGCATTACACACCACTAACATACAAAACTCCACAGATCTTTCAGAACACATTCAACTACTTACCTTCTTTCCTGCGTTTCACTCCACAATACACAATTGCAAAGTCTGCGTATTATGTGTCGAACGAATCGATGTGATTTTTTGCGTGGGAATAGTTAAAAACCTGAAGAATACCATAGGCTTCATTTTATCCCAGAAAATCAAAGAGTTCCCGCGGGTTTTAAAAAACTTAGATCCACGTTGATGACGTCGTAAGCATCAGATATTCTAAGGTTCTAATCTAAATAGCAGATATTAGTATATTATCTATGGTTCTAATTTGTAATATATGTATTTCATGATACTCAAAATACGAATGGGATGTTCTAGTTAATATTTAAATGATGCGTTACTGGGTGTAATGTTACATGCAAGTGTTACGTTTGCATGAAATAACTAAATACCTTACGTTGCGTGCACTCTGCAAATGTATATACCTATTGACTTACTTTTTACTGCATTAAATTATGCTCTCTCTGCATTACGTTAGTTTTACAGTCAAAGTCTCTTTATATTATGATAAAGTCTTTGCATACCTGAGGTCTCCTCGATACAGGTTCTTTAGTGTGGAGGCCAAAAGCAAAACGACTGTTAAACTTCTTTTCAATAAAGTTGTAACTATTTACTTATTTACCTACTCTAATTATATTATTTATCAAGCGTAAAATCAATCAAGAAAAAAAGTATGTTTCTTTATCTAAAATACAGTTTCCAAAAGACTTATTTATTTGCTAATGATACGTAATTAATTGTTCGTAACTATCTTTAAGCCATTAGTATTGTCTGAAACTATTAGCTCTACAATATGTTTTAAAGATAAATCGAAACCGTTAAACGTTTATCATTTTATCAACAAAATCAGTTTTCGGCAATGCAATATTGATACCGTTATACCGTTGTGTGTGACTTTAGAACCGTGGACGTTTGCCTCTTCGTTTCTCATTTAAACCGCAAGGATATAAGACATCCTTCCCTTCCGGCATCGGTTTCCCGTCCACCTTTGATATTAGTTTAAGGTTTAGTGAATACGCATCTTCTAGGCAAGCGCGCTCCATCTTAGTCTGCATCATCACCGCCAAAAATATACAATGAAGGTTGTCAAGTTGCAAGCTATCCATCATAAAGACTACCCAATTTCGTTAGGCTAAAATCTTATCTCGGCAAGCAATTCGGGTCGTCTGTCTGTTAGTATTTGCTGCGTGTGAAAGTGGGCCACTTTCGCGTGTGGTGGACCGCGCCAGCGTGCTGGACAAGTGACCTTGTCTGCGGAGATGTGTTCAATATTCATGCGGTGGACCAATAACCGAAATATGTAACTGTAATAACTGTTCACCTACTTGGACTACTTCATTATCTTTTTACAGCTTAAATTATTTCTCTTTGATTGTTCATTTGGGTGGGTTTGTAGGTTATGTTGAAACCTAAAGGAAGAGCTGACTCACTGATTGATTGACTGACTGACTGACTGATCTATCAACGCACAGCTCAAACTTCTAGACGAATCCGGCTAAAATTTGGCATGGTGATAGCTGTTATAACGTAGACATTCGCTATGAAAGAATTTTTGAAAATTCAACCCCTAAGGGGTAAAATGAGGGTTTGAAATTTGCGTTGTCCACGCGGATGAAATCGTGGGCATAAGCTAGTAGGTTTATATGAACAGAATAAATTCTAAATATTATAGAATGATTAAGAATCGAAACAGTTAATTCTTTATTCCACATTTTCATCTGACGTCGACCTAACTGAATTTCGTACTTCTTTGGGATTTTTTCATTGATATTTTTAAGTTTTTTTTTAGATTACCTTTCATCTATTTTTTTGTTATTGAAACCTTTTGAAAATAACAGTTTTTGTGATATTTAGCTTTATAAAACATACATCGATGTAGGTAGGTAGCTACGATGTATGCTTCGGATTGATCCATTTTCTTTCTGGCCTGATTTTTACCGAGTTTCGACCTTTGCAAATGCCCTCTCTAAAGCTCGGAGCTGTATGCCATGTTTAAGATTCTGTTATGAATATTTAACAGGCGCTAGATCCTGGTTAAAGTCGGGGAATTCGGGGACTGCAGATTTGCAAATTACTAGGAGTACCTTATTTCTTCATAAATTACCGTAGACTTACCTACTTATTGCCCGAAGGTGAAATCCTTTTACAAGGCTCTTACAAAAAACTAATCAAAAGAAGCGTTATGCCTATTTATAACAGGCAGTATGCATAACAAGTAGGTAGGTGTGTAGGTATACATATATGTTACGTTACAACTTACAACCTTCCCAGTATTAGCATTAATTAACATGAAATTATAATATTAGAATAATGGAGTGCGAATTTAATTTTATATAACGGATTTTGTTGTGAATAGTTATCGGTACAGATTGTCTGGAAAATACTCCCCTCTCTGATTGTTATAGGTAGTTTTTAAAAATTTTAAATCTTCCGATAGTAATTTTTTTTTACCACAACATTATATTCTTATTCAATTAGCTCTCAGTGATATTTTATGTACCAGGTAAGTTACATTTTGTGGGAGTTTAGAAAAATACCGTTTACAAAATAATAACCGTCAAAGTTTTTAACAACCAGTCATCTACGGAACCCTACCGCATGCGTGTACTGACACGCAATTGACTAGTTTTTCTTTATGCTTCGCCCATGCATCCACTCGGCACCTCATTTATTAACCCCCGACTCAAAAAGACGGGTGTTGTAAGTTTGACGTGTGTATCTGCGTGTAGTATCGTAGCTCCTAAACTAATGAACCAATTTTAATTTAGTTTTTTTTGTTTGAAAGGGGGCTTGATCGAGAGTGTTCTTAGCTATAATCCAAGAAAATCGGTTCAGCCGTTCGAAAGTTATCAGCTCTTTTCTAGTCACTGTAACCTTCACTTGTCGGTTATAAATTTTTAAATATGTATTTTTTGTGACACGGGTATTCAAGAACAGTCACAAGAACAAGTACAAGCCTCAGCGAAGAGTCAATGGCGGAGTATTTCTGCTAACAAGCCGGCAATCAGCCGCCTCGGAGTCAAGAGCGCACAATAAGTAGGTGTGTTTAGACACACTCCACATGTGGGTCACGTCTTCAGGAAGCAGGGTTTTCCTCGCCATTAGCGTACAGCCTCACTCCAACACTCAATGCCGGTTGAATTAAGAATGTTCTAACCAATTGATAATGAACCATAACCTCATGGAGACGAGGAGAGACGTGTGAAAACTCCAGAGAAAAAAATACCCTTATAATCATATAAGGGTTTTTTTACTTTGTTGTCTGTCTGTCATGCCATAATATTATTATGCCAGAAAGCTTCTACCATTTGATATGTATTAAATAGAAAGAGATACGACCCTCGGCAATGAAGAGAGTGATCCCTCTTCCTGCGTCGTTTCCTCAATTTTGAGGATCGTGGCTCCCCTTATGATGCAATCTTTGCTACGATGTTCTTCCATTTCTCTCTGTTTCTTGCCGCGTGGATTGCGTGGAAGAGAGTGATTACCTCATACGAATACTATGTTGAAGTTGTAGTTCAAGGGTTCATAAGAGGAACAGTTTAGGTAAAGTTTCCAATCCAATTCATTGGGCTGTTCATTTGGATTAAAAACTTTCTGAAAGCATTAGTTCATTCTTACGAAGGACCTCGGCAGACGTCTGTGCCATCATGCTTGTAAATGAAGCAATTCTCGATAGAAGGCGAAGCAGGCACGCGGCAGACGGCAGCGGCTATGCGGAAGCTGCGCAGATTATCTTGTCGCATTGCTGCTAATCCTAACCTAATCTAACTAACCTTTGTTTATGTAACTTGCTCTTGTATCTCTACGGATTTGGTATACCTGTTTGTGATACGAATATAACGAACGATCGGAACGTTCTATTTTGAGATCGATTCTACTGCGAATATGTATTTTCAAACTCCCAAAGCGCTTTAAAAAAGTTTTAAATTGACAACTGATTAAAAAACATCAATGTACTAAAGTAAGTTGTTAGATTCTCTTACATTGTAACGAAGTTTCAGGCGAAGCTAATCTATACTTAACATTATAAAGAGGTAAAGTTTGTTTGTAGGGGGTAATCTCTGGAAAACCAGAACCGATTTTGAATTCTTTAGTAGAAAGCTATATTATTCCTAAATAACTTAAGCCATATATTATTTTCGAAAAATTAGAGATCCCTACGAAACTCGCAATAGGTTACCGGTGCGAAGTGCGCAATAGGTTACCCGTGCGTGTCTATAAAATGTGTAATGAAAACATAAACTCCACTGTACATCTGAAGTTACGAGTAGCTCATGGATGTATGAAAATACTAGCTGACGCCCGCGACTTCGTCCGCGTGGATTTAGGTTTTCCGAAATCCCGTGGGAACTCTTTGATTTTCCGCGATAAAAAGTAGCCTATGTGCTAATCCAGGATATTATCTATCTACATTCTGAATTTCAGCCAAATCCGTCCAGTAGTTTTTGCGTGAAGGAGTAACAAACATACACACACACACATACAAACTTTCGCCTTTATAATATTAGTGTGATTAGTGTGAAGTGTGATAAATAGCTCACCTAGTGGGCCATTGAAAAGATTTGGCCATAGAGGAAATTATAGGTGAATTCATTGATAACATTTTGTCACTAACAACGCATTGTTAGTGACAAAATCTCATACTCAATCTCGTATTTTATCTCATACATGAACATTATTAATTAGTTCTCGACTCTTGATACAATTTCGACATCCACTTATAATTTTATTGTTATAACATTTTAATCCATATCCATACTAATATTATAAGTGTGTCCGTCTGTCTGTCTATCTACTACCTTTTCACGGCCCAACAGTTTAACCGATTCTGACGACATTTGGTACAGAGTTAGCGTAGGTGTATCCCGGGGACGGACATAGGCTACTTTTTATCCCGGAAAATCAAAGAGTTCCCACGGGATTCCTAAAGGCCCATCCGCTCCCAGGTAGCTTGCGTCCATGTTATTGACATAGACAACTTTTTATCCCGGAAAACCAAACAGTTCCCACGGGATTTTCAAAAACCTATATCCACGCGGACGAAGTCGCGGGCATCCTCTAGTCACAGTTAATATTGTTTTGCATTAGAAAAGACAATTCTTTGACTCACGTTTGTTGAACGATGACATTTGTTTATTTATGTCGTGTGTGCAACAGGGAAAACCTAACGCGTAATTTTGGTCAATTACGAATTCCTCCTTCGTTCCTCCGAAGGTCAGCGCTCGGCGCAGACGAGGATGATGTATGACCTAGTAGCACCAAGTAGTTACTCTGTCTACTTTATTCCGACCGACCATTAGCGCACCATGCTAACACATTTAATTAGGTACTTAGGTATGGGGGAAGTCAACCCACTGGAATACAGTGTTTACTAGTACCGAGGTTGTCTATTCGTACGTTCTTACTGACTTTTATAACATATATAACTCAAAATTTAAAAAACCCCAAAACCTCTATAAGAAAACTAGAAAAGAGCTGATAACTTTCAATCGGCTGAACCGATTTTCTTCGATTATAGCTAAGAACACTCTCGATCAAGCCACCTTTCAAACTAAAAAAACTAAATTAAAATCGGTTCATTTGTTTAAGAGCTACGATACCACAGACAGATACACAGATACGCATACCTATACACAGATACACACGTCAAACTTATAACACCCCTCTTTTTGGGTCGGGGGTTACAAAATACTAGATGATGCCCGCGACTTCGTCCGCGTGGATTTAGGTTTTTATAAATCCCGTAAGAACTCTTTGATTTTCCGGGATATAAAGTAGCCTATGTCTTTCCACAGGATATAAGCTAACTCTGTACTTTTATCAAAATCGGTTAAACTGTTGGTCCGTGAAAAGCTAGCAGACAGACAGACACACTTTCACATTTGTAATATTAGTATGGATTATAGTAAAAAATAAGGATACCTTTTTGTGCTAAACCTATAGAATACATAAATTTTGAATCTTTATTGAATCATCAGCTTCAATGCTCTCGAAATCAAAGATTTTCTTCGGGATTTTAAAAACCTATATGATAAATCCACACGGATGTATTTCTTGCGGCTATCAGCTCGTGTAAAATATGTTTTAAATTAATGAGCAATTATAAACAATACCGTCATATTGGCGTGTGAACCGACCGACACCGGTAGCGCCACGTGACAATGTAATTAAGAACTATAATATTAAAAAAAAAACTAAATTAAAATCGGTTCATTCGTTTAGGCGCTACGAGGCCACAGACAGATACACAGATACACAGATACACAGATACACAGATACACAGATACACAGATACACAGACACACAGATACACAGATACACACGTCAAACTTATAACACCCCTCTTTTTGGGTCGGGGGTTAAATACTCTACCATAGTCCACAACTATTCCATGGAAAACTTAGTGAGCAGAATATCTCTCAGATACAAGTTAGCCCTTGACTACAATCTTACCTGGTGGTAAGTGATGATGCAGTCTAAGATGGTAGCGGGCTAACCTAGAAGGAGTATGGCACTGACTGATGACTGATTTCAAGCTGCGACAGTATACATCAATCTATTGTGCTTGATAGCAACGGTAACTTAATTCGGTAACTGGATAAGTTGAACTGTTACCCATATTTAGTTCCTGCCAGTATATTATACAGCTAGTGATAAAATATACTAACATCCTGCATATTATGGGATTTTTCTTGACGCAAACCTGAAACAGGCATTTTTTGCGTGGCTCACATTTCACATTCTCAGACATAGACAATGAAGGTAAAAATAACGTTATTAATGGCATTGTTATGGTGTTTAAACATGAAATCAAATAAACAATGTCATCGATAAGTATACAGTAGGCAGACATGGTACTTTAATTGCAGTCAATTGTAAAATTATTATTATACACGTGACAAACAAAACAATAACTCTGTGTTTTCTTACATTTTTTTTTTGTAAATTTTAACTTTCCATTATATACTTTTATCTGTAGACCTTGACATTTTATTATAAATTAAGTAAAAAAAAATTAAAAACAGTACTCCGCTGAGGACAGGATTCGAACCTGCGCGGGTAGAACCCATTGGATTTCAAGTCCAACTCCTTAACCACTCGGACACCTCAGCTATATCAGCTGACTTGAAATACTGCTTTGTTTCATGCGATACACTTTATGATAAGTCTATTATGAAAGAGTGACTTCATTGAATGTCTATTATTTTTATAAAATAACCGGTTCCAGCGATATGTTTATTATTATGATGTGGAGTTATACCTAATAAGTTTATTTTTTGTCCGTTTTTTCGATATTTTAATATTGTGAATTATGATATCATTCAGTTGCAATTATTGTTACTACCTAACGCTAAGATTACAGCGATCCTTTAAAGTAAGCTGTATTCGATTCGATAATAAGTAATTAGAGAAAGTAGAGTCTGGAGTGAGTAGTTAGTGTGGTTCCCGATGTGGTCTAGTTACAAAGAAAAGTATCTATTCTATTGACTTGGGCATTTTTATAAATGAATGAAGTGATGATACTTATTTGCCTGGGTTAAGTATTGTCTGTATTGAAGAACCAGATTTATTCGCACCAAAAAATGTAGTTCCGTATCGCTCCTTTAGAAGAAAAGGTCTGTCTGTTTGAAAAGGCTAATCTTCGGAACGGCTGGACCGATTTTGACGGGGTTTTCACAGACAAGTAGAAGATTGATCAGGGAGTAACATAGGCTACTTTTTTAACCGACTTTCAAAAAGGGAGTTGTGTTTTTCTTCCTATGTACACCGAAATCTCCGAGATTTCTGAACCGATTTGCGTAATTTTTTTTTAAATCGATATAGGAACTTTGTGACAACTTTTCCACGGGATTTCAGACCCTAAATCCACGCGGGCGAAGCTGCGGGCATCAGCTAGTTAGTAATATAGATATAGCATAGCTACATCTTCAAATTAATTTGCCTTACGGTCCAATAAAATTAGGAGTTTTTTTAACTTTATTATTCAAGAAAATAGGTCCTATTTTGATGTATCATTATGGTAAATTTAAAGTACAACTTTTGAAAATGAGTATAGTCATAGTCTGATGTATAGTCTATAGTCATATTTACTTTGTCATAATAATATGTGTCAAGAGTCAAGTTATGGTCAAGTTAGAACGTTGAAATTTTTATAATGTACGTAGACAAGAAATAAGGCCGAATTTTCCAAAATTTGCACGACATAGGGAATATAGAGGTTCGATATTTTCCCCGAGTGAAGCCACGGTCGCTAATTGATAAATTGTTAGTAAGCCACTCACTCATAAAAGCGCATGGACTTAAAAACAAGCCCAACTATTTTATGGAAATTCAATAGAGAAACAATTGCTATTATTGAAACTAAAATAAAAATACCTACCACAATACTTAGGTAATATTCGGTAATCCGCGAATGATTTCGCATCTAATTGCGATAATAATGCTTTGTAATTAACAATAGCAGGTGCCATAAGTTTGCCGGTTATTGACCACCATCATGCAAAACCTAGCCGTCGGCCCACGTGGGAAAGACGACAATGGCTTGCAGTTTCAGTTGTTCAAACTTCAAATTAATTTTACAGTTGACGAGTAACGATTGTCAAAACTGTTCATAGGGATTTAGGCCTTAGTATATTTTGGGAAAGGATGAGAATGGCATGGAAGTTTGATTGTTCTAGCCAAGTGGGAGGGGGGTAAGGCTAGGCCAGCAATAAGCTAACTGGGTCATTGACAACGCAGAGGACGTTAAACCTGCGCCTGCACTTGCTAAATTGTCAATATACCTACCTACCTACCTACCTACTGAAATTTGCAACTCAGCCTCGTGCAAGCTTTTGTGTAAACTCATCACTGCCATCGAAATGTATGACATACTTTAATTGAGGATTGATGATTTATTCACTAAAGTGCAGGTACAATAGGTTGAAATAATGAAGAATCTGGCTATCTTGTATCAAGTCCAGCTAGGTGATTCGCTAATTCAATGTCTAACGCTGAATGGTAGCCACCTTTCTTCATTGTTGGTTCTTCTACATTGCTGCTTCACTGGGTGATATTAAAATATTGTTTCGTAGAAAATCTTCAATGGAAAAAATGAGCTCGGTTTCTATCAATCAGCGAGTTACCCTGAGGGTCAGTTCGTGCGTAGAATACCTACTGCAGTAATCTCTGTGATGGCTCCTCTAAGTACCAACTAGCTGCTTTACACGCTGCTGTCATCGGCGAGCTAGGAGACACATAATCATATACTTACGAAGATTCACCTCTTTTGGTGAAGCTTCAGAGACTTGATATACTTACCTACAAATTAAAAAGATTGTTCCTCTTATTATTTTTAGAATTCATCCCTAAGGGGTTTAAATAGGGGAATAAAGTTTATAATGTACTTATAAAAATCTGTGATTTTTCAAGTTATATTTGTGGAAATTGGTATTTGATTTTTCGCGTGAAAATAAACCTACACCTAAGTAGGTACCTTGGTGTTTCAGGATTTTTGAAAATTCCACCCCCTTACCTTTACCTCGGATTGTCAAAAAAACCATTCGAGTGAAGTCGGGGCGAGCGAGCTAGTTTTGTTATAATATTAGTACCAATAAAGTTACATATTAACAGCAATGTTTGTCCACTTGTGACCGAGTGACGGAGATAATCGAAGACAATGCGCATTGTCTGTTTGTGTGTCTGCGGCGAATCACACATTGTGCCTCGCTGCACTCGCGTCACGGTAATTCTGTTATTGCTGTTTGTTTATGCGCAGACTGAATGAAACACAAAGATGGTAATATCTATCTTCTTCATCATCATCAACTCACCCCATTATCACCCACACATAGGTCTCCTCTCAGAATGAGAATAGAATACGCTCCACCTCAGGAAGGTCCAAAAGTTTATGTTAAAAAAAAATATGGGAATGGGTATAATTTTTTATTACAAAATTTAATTTTGGACTTGCCTTTACACAAGATTAAAAATCTCTTATAATTATGCTCCTGAGAAAAGCATATTATACAATCGAAGATTATGTAAATGATTAAGAGCGTGGATTTGAAAGACATTCCGAACCAGTGGTAGATGCACTTGACCACTTAACGATTCAAAAGTACTTGTAAAAGTTTATTTGAATAAAAATATTTTGAATTTTGAATAAAATAGAAAAACGGTCATGTCGAGTCGGACTCGCCCACGATGGGTTACAGTTTACACCATCGTATAAGAAAAACCACTTATTTTCATGGCGGCCATATTGAAATTATTTTCATTTGTTGTTCTAGCGGCAATAGAAATTCTGTGAATATTTCAACTCTCAAAGCTCCTTCTAGTTTTCCTCTAGTCTGTAGTTTGACGTATTTTACCTATTTGCTCAGCTGTTATGTGGCCTGTGGCGGAAACAGTGTCGAGCGTCGTAGGTGGGTCAGTTGATTGGCGAATGTCGTCTCTCTCTATTACTGTGGTCTTCTTGAAGACCGCTGCTGATGCGTGTCAAGCGTTGGCGCTTTCAATGGTGTCAAGTGATGTGCTTCAAACTGTGGCTGTAGGAGAACCAAATTCTCACGAAAACTCTATTTTTTTAAATTATTGCAGTACCTACTCCAAACGTTTAATCGTGTGTGAATTCCTCTCATAGCAACGTCCTCATTATCTCAGTGTTGCAATGTACGCAATGTACGCAAACGGCGGAGCTAGTCCGACCTGTTGCGAAAACGTAAAAAAGCGCAAAAAACGCGCAAAAACGCGCGATCACGCGGTGAGTCAGGCGAACTATGCGCCCGCGCCGATCGTAATGTAATCATCGAGATATAGACCTGTTTCGATCTAACTTTGGTCTTAGAGCTAGCCTACGTCGCGTCTACTCTGTACGATGATGTAGCTTCATCATCATCTCCACTCAGCGCCAGTCCATTAGAGTACTGATCTCCTTTCACTCGCAGTCCGCCACGCTGGCCGAGTGCAGATTGGCAGACTTCACACACCTTTGAGGTCATTATGGAGGACTCTCAGGCATGCAGGCACAGAGTAATATTTACTCATGTGATGCAGGTCTCCTCGAGATATCAATATTGTTGAATTACATATACATATGTACTCACCTAAAATAACACGCACATAACTCCGAAAATTTAGAGTACGCGTCTGGAATCGAACCCCTGACCTCCGCTTGGCACTACCTTTTAGCCCGATCAGTCTAATTTGAACTCTGTGTTGATAAATCAGTCAGTCAGCTATTCCTTTTGATGCTCGCGACTTTGTCCGGACGGATTCAAGTTATTGAAATCCTGTGACAATTATTTAATTTTCCAGGTTAAAAAGTAGCCCATGTCACTCTCCAGGTATTTTAATTAAATCCATGCAAAAAATCACGTAAATCCGTTGCTCTGTTGTGGCATGATTGAAAGACAAACCAACAAAACAACAGACAAACATACTTTCGCATTTATTATATGGGTAGTGATAAATGGATTTCATGTACGACATTACAAAGTTAGTATTATGAACATAATTAATTAATGCGGCAAACGCAACGTTCTGTTGCGAACCACTCAACGAACATGTTCCTGCTGATCCCCAGCTTATCTCCACATAACACCAACTAATCCCTTTGGAGTAGAGCTTTTCAAACAAAGCTCAGCTAAGGGTTTGTTTTTACTGACGATTACCTTCGTGGTTAGTATTCCTAAGCTTTTCTTTTATAGGGTTCCGTACCTTAAAAGGAAAAAGGAGCTTTTATAGGATCACTTTGTTATCTGTCTGTCTGTATGTCTGTCCCGTCTATCGCGTCCATCAAGAAAACCTACCTATAGGATACTTCCCGTTGACCTAGAATCGTGAAATTTGGCAGGTAGGTAAGTCTTGTAGCACAAGTGAAAGGAAAAATCCGAAAATTGTGAATTTGTGGCTATATCCGGTAAAATTTAATATGTAACTTTTCTATGGCAATCTTTAGTTAAAAGGGCTTTATTCTTGAAACATCTCTATATCTGCTTCTGTATTTGAAATGTCTACTTGTATACTCCTAATGATAATGTTCATGTATAAAGCTAGTTGTGTCTGCAGTCGTTATAGCGCGCGTGTTTTTTACCCGTTCGTCTATGTGTATACGTTGCCTTTTTGCACACATTACCATATAGGTGTAATTCTAAGGACTCTATCAACTCGGAACTCGCTAAACAAGTCTCATCTTCAATATAAATAAAGCCACACACACAGTGCGCGACCGAAAGAGTAACGTGGCTCTTAGCCCTTGAAATTACTACTAATATGCCATTAATAATAATGCGATAGTGTGTTTGTTTTGGTTTGTCCTTCAATCACGCCGCAACAGGGCAATGGATTGACTTAATTTTTGCATGGATATAGACTTCACATTACTTATCACTTGTAATAGGATAAAAAAGAAATTAAAACACTTGGGAAACTGAATAGGAAAAAAAAATATTAAGCACAGCTTTTGTATTCCTTAGAGTTCGTATTTCTACACTCGTTACTGAAATCCGTCACTCGTACGCGCGCGTTCAGTGAAGTCTTGCTTCATGTGAGTGTAAGCTTTTAAGCTGACAGCAAAAAATGCACTAACGATCAATCCCATTTGTAGAGGCTAGTGCTAGTGATGTGTTGGATCACGTAATCACTGCTTTTGGCTGATTGTTCGACTTTTTAGGGTTCCGTATCCGAAGGGTGCCAACTAGACCCTATTACGTGCTATTACTAAGACTCCGCTGTCCGTCCGTCCGTCTGTCTATCAGCTGGCTGTATTTCGTGAACCGTTATAGGTAGAGAGTTGCAATTTTTAACCGACTTCCAAAAAAGGAGGAGGTTCTCAATTCGTCGGAATCTTTTTTTTTTTTTTTTTTTTTTTTTTTTATATTTTTTATGTATGTTCCCCGATTACTCAAAAACCCCTGGACCGATTTGGAAATTTTTTTTTTGTTTGAAAGGGTATACTGTGCAGGTGGTCCCATATAAATTTGGTGAAGATCTGATGAATATCTTCGGAGATGGAGAACAGAACTCCTCAATGGATAGGAGCAAATTGCTCGCGATCAGTGTAATAGCTTAGTAAACAGTAGGGTTTTAACAGGGCACAGCATATTATAGTACAGTGGGGCCACTAAAAATTGTGAAATAAAAAATTTTCAAAAGAAAAATAAAACCGACTTCAAAAACGACAAACACTAAAAAGTAAAAAATAACTTTTGTTTAGCTACACGTGTAATGTACCTAGGTATGAAGTCGGGCGAGCTTCACTCTTGGATTTCTAATTTTGTTTTAATATGCTCGCTCGACTTCATACCTAGGTACATTACACGTGTAGCTAAACAAAAGTTATTTTTTACTTTTTAGTGTTTGTCGTTTTTGAAGTCGGTTTTATTTTTCTTTTGAAAATTTTCACAAAAGTATTTCTATAGCCGCTATAACAACAATAAGTAGTAAAAATTTCAAAATGGCCGCCATGAAAATTAAAAAAAAAGTGTTGATTCTTGTATAGTGCGTTTCATCGAATAGTACCTATGGCGTTATGTTGGCTCCCCTGTCTGTTGGGTGGTCATTGGCACCATATTGGCATGAGAAGACGCAGATTTTGTTTATTTTCATTTGATTTTCATTTCATTCATTCAGAAAAATCAAATGAAAATAAACAAAATCTGCGTCTTCTTATGCAAATATGGTGCCAATGACTTGGACAGACAGGGAGCCAACATAACGCTATAGGTACTATTCGATGAAACGCACTATACAATGGTACGGAACCCTTCATTTGACATATCGTCAATGCAAAAGCAAAACGAGAGTTCCCTCTAGTTCACTCTGCTTTTACTGTCGTTTAAAAACACATTCCGTTGTTTTCAACATTCCTTAGCAGATAAATACCTAGCCAATGATACAAAGTACCGCATATTATTATCTCATACCAGTTTGTAAGGAACCGTTCGACATCTTTTTATTTTTATTTATTTATTTGGCTTTGCGACAGGTACATTCCGAGATTGGCGAGAGAGGAGAGAACGTTGACCTAATAAGTTAAATAAAAATAAAAACTGGCCAAGTGCGAGTCGAGCTCGCACACGAAGGATTCCGTACCATCGTGCAAGATATATAACACTATGTACTTTTTGATTTGCTTGGCTGTCATGTTGAAATTCACCATCACGGTTTTCTATTATACCGGCAATAGAAATAAACACTGTAAAAATTTCAACTCTCTTACCTCTCTAACTATTACGGTTTATGAAATACAGCCCGCTGACAGACGGACGGTCAGTGGAGGCTTACCAATAGCTTTCGGCTACGGATCCCTAAAAAATCAACCACAAGTAGCGGTTTTGGCGCCACCGTGAAATTGAAGCAATAATTATTGTGCGCGTATCCAATTTGAGTTTATTTTTTACTGAGCTTTTTCACTAAAAGACTTTGATTGGAATTGCGGTAAGTAGATGTTTTTACGGACGAGTTTATAGTAGGTGATACGAGTAGATGCACTATGCGATGTTTTTTAATATTTTGACGTGACGATCTTCACACTAATATTATAAAGGAGAAAGTTTGTATGTGTGTGTGTGTGTGTGTGTGTGTGTGTATGTTTGTTACTTCTTCACGCAAAAACTACTGGACGGATTGGGCTAAAATTTAGAATGGAGATAGATTATACCCTGGATTAGCACATAGGCTACTTTTTATACCGGAAAATCAAAGATTTCCCACGGGAATTTTAAAAAACCTACATCCACGCGAACGAAGTCGCGGGTATCAGCTAGTGATAAATAAAATCGTTTGGGAATATTTTCTTTACTTTTACTGAGTAGGTACTAGGTAGGTAGGTAGGTAAGTACTTTTTGCGCGTACTCCATATTGTTATTAGAAAATAAGCGCTTATAGCATATATAGAAATATAGAAAAGTAGCCCGTATAGGATCACGTTGATCACGTCTGTCTGTCCGTCTGACGTGTCTGTCAAGAAAACCTAGTATAGGGTACTAACCGCTAACCTAGAATCATGAAATTTATTTGCGCTCGAGTCTTTGAATTCCTCACTACGCTCAGGATTCTATTTTTAACCTTAGAATCCTTCGCTGGCTCGGAATTCAATACAAACTCTCGCGACAAAATATCAACTTTGCAGCCTTGCATAACAAATAACAATTTTCTGTTCATATTCAGTGTTTAAGCCAACAAGTTTCCTTCCTTTCTTTTATTCCACACCTAATTTCCTATATCTAGATATTCTTCAATTTATAGAAGTAGATATTCTGTGCGCAATTGTCGCGGTAAACAAATCATTAGACCACGTGCGTTTCGCTGTTTGCAGGCAAATATTGATCCATGTTTGCCGTAGTTTTACGGACTTTGCAGTTTTTACACAAATATTACAAATCCCACGCGGTGTAGCAAATATTTAGAGTTTTAACATATTATTATTGACGATAATATTATAAGGGGGTGAACAGGTTTTAGTTACCCGAAGTCGAAAGAGGCGGCTTTAGTTAGAGAAGCTTTTGTATGATGACCGCAAAAACATCGTTTCGAAGAGGGCGCGTGATGATGATGATGAAGATGTTATAAATACAAGATTCTAATTATTGGGATATAAACTGGACACTGGTAGCGAGGCTGCTCCACAAACTCGCTGAGCGTGCTATGGAAAGAGCACAGTATGCTCGGAGGGATAAAGTATGAAGTAATGAAGTAATTTAGCTCTTTCGATGCGATAACAGCTATAGAGTAATTTATTTTCTGAAGAGATTTACGTGGCACAGTGACGTGGCCACAGAACCGCATGCTGGCGATTTGAGTATTCACAGCAATCCTGTGACCTGAGTCGTCCAAATAACGTGAAGCTAATTGACTAGTGGCAATAATTGATATACGAATCATGCGCTGCGTGGAATGGTTCCAAGAATGCTTGCTGCATTTCCGCGCTGAATCGCTAAGCTGATCACGAGTACTTCACCAGTAGCTGCTGACTACATCATTGCGAAAAATTAACTAAACCATCAAGAAAATCACTAAAGTCGACGTTCATATATTATTAGCCTTTAAATGTAACTTCCAGTTTTACAAACTTAAATCTATCCTTTGGAGTTCTTTAAAAAACCAATTTGATTAGACCAAGCGGAATAATAATGTCGTCGTCTTATAGGCTGATTTACAAAACAAATCTTATTCACCTTGGAAAGACCTGATTCGGGTATGTTTTCGGGACCAAACTTATAAAAAGAGCACCACAGATGTAACTTAGTCTAAACAATTGAATTCTTATCACTTATTTTAACTGTGAAGGAAAACATCGTGAGAAAACCTGCCTGAGAGTTCTCCATAATGTTCTCAAAGGTGTGTGAAGTTCACTGGGCCAGCGTGGCAGACTGTGACCTAAACCCTTCTCATTCGGAGAGGGACCCGTGCTAAGTAGTGGGCCGGCGACGGGTTGATGAAGATGATGATGATTGAAAAAATTAGGTACTAGTTTTAGTACCTACAACAATTTTCTTTGAACAACTAACAAAATGGAATGTCAGCTTATTTATGTTATGCCGTCGGCTTTTGTACTAAACCACTCACTGGAGGGCCTTTCCTTTCAATGACTCTTCAGATTTCTCTACCATTCAATTCGTATCAATAAAGGCCTAGCCTGGTTTCTATCTCTAGGCTATTTAGATGAATCTCTATGTCCGTTTAACTCAAGCTAAATGCTTTTGACTAGTCATACTTACTTTCAGAATTTTGTCTAAACGCAAACTTTCTGTCAATGAAAGGAAGCCTTCGAATCTCTGAAACCCTAGTAAAAATACCAGTTCCTGTTTTACGAAATCATGATTATTTTGTAATAATCAATTAGACTGGGTTAAACTGTATGTTGAAGATGGCGTGCAACGTGTGGATGAGGAACGCTTACTTCTTACACTGAGAGTAATGTTACGATGAGACCTAATTCGCGGAGTTACCAGGGCCACATCAATGCAAAGCGATTGTCAGTAGACTGTTGAGTCACGCCATGAACTTTCACACGGAAGGCCGGAATGCTCAGAGAGTGTGGAGCGAGGAGCTATTATCCAATTGGGAGCAGACACCGATTGGAAAATGACTGCCGCCTGGACACCCGCGGTCAACTCCTGCGCATACACTTGCAATTTGAACGACATCGATAAAGCGTAGCTATATAATACACACTGATATATATCAGGGGGCACGGCAGTGCCCCCGCCAAGACGAGCCAAATGGCGGCCGGGGCGCTACGTACCTTTTTCTCGAAGTGTTTCGCCGTATTTTCGACCCGTCATAACTTCGGTCTGGATGACGCTAGAAAGCTGAAATTTTCAGTATAAGGTGTCCTCAGCAAATTTAGCAAATATACCAAGTATCAAATATCTAGCTTTTATGGTTACAGATTTATTGATACCTAAAATACGCCGATTTCGTCCCTCACTGATGATCATCAAAACCTCTACTCAAAACCTCTAAGGTACTTCCCGAAGTCCTAGAAGACTGAAATTTGGTATGTAGACTAGAAATTGACTACAAACTACAGGAAAATTATGAAATTGGAAATGCCCCCCCTCTACGCCTCTTATGGGTGAAGCAAATCTGTAAATTCTGTCGCTAGAATGCTGATATTTTCAGGATAAGATGTCCTGGGCAGATTTATTAAACGCATTGAGTATCAATTGTCTAGCTTTTATAGTTTCAGATTTATTGACAGTCAAAACTTCTAGTCTGTAATTCTAGGGTACTTCCCGAAGTCCTAGAAGACTGAAATTTGGTGTGTACACTAGAAATTGCATACAAACTACAGGAAAATTAAGAAATTCAAAATTTTCCCCCTCCACTCTCACGTATGGGGGAAGCAAATTATTTGTAAAGTCTATCGCTAGAATGCTGATATTTTCAGGATAATATGTCCTTGACAGACTTATCAAACGTACCAAGTATCAATTGTCTACCTGTTATGGTTTCAGATTTATTGCCATTCAAAACCCCTCTAGTCAAAAATTCTAAAGTACTTCCCTAAGTCCTAGAAGACTGAAATTTGGTATGTAGGCTAGGAATTTTATTCAAACAACAGGAAAATAAACTTTTCCCAGTCTGTACATTTAAAAAATGTGTTTCCTAAGACGAAGACCTCTTCTTAGTCTTAGAGTCCTAAAAGACTCTAAGACTAAGAAGAGATCTGCTTTAAAATTGAGTTGCAAGATTCCACCCAAACAAACATAGTTACATACATTGCAAGTGGAATAAAAGTTTTTAAAAAAAGAGGTAACGATAGAGAGCGGGCCATGAAAATGATGTAGGTACCTACAAAAAATAGATCCAAAAAAAAATCTAGGGCACCTGCCAAAAAGAAATGAAATCCCACCAAAAACATTTCATGTAAAATGTGGCCAAGACTCACAAGTTCATAATGCTTTCACTGTTAAAAAGTTATGAGATCTCTAGTAGAGCCAAGCCCCTAGCTGAGCTTAGAATTGCGCTGCCCATGGGACCTATCCCAAGTCCAAAGTATATAGCTCTTAAATGCTCTTGAGTATATCACATTTATAACAATAAAGAACAAATAACTCTACTTACAAGCTCTGATTTTACAAACCCTAAATCTTGGTTAAAAAAGGACGGCTTGGCCGTTTAATGTTCGTGGTACTTTTATCTGATATGACATTTAAGCCCGGAATAGCTTGTGCGACAATCATGAAGTATAATAAAAATTAGTAATTGTCGAACAAACTATTCCTTATGACCTTAATATAATATGTTATGTCATGTAATAGTTTCACGAACATTAAACGGCCAAGCCGTACTTTTTTAACCAAGATTTAGGGTTTGTAAAATCAGAGCTTGTAAGTAGAGTTATTTGTTCTTTATTGTTATAAATGTGATATACTCAAGAGCATTTAAGAGCTATATACTTTGGACTTGGGATAGGTCCCATGGGCAGCGCAATTCTAAGCTCAGCTAGGGGCTTGGCTCTACTAGAGATCTCATAACTTTTTAACAGTGAAAGCATTATGAACTTGTGAGTCTTGGCCACATTTTACATGAAATGTTTTTGGTGGGATACTTTAGTTTTCCTTAGTTGACATAAAAGGTAAACACATCGCAGAAGCTTTCTTAGATAGGTGCAAAAACTAAACTAAAGTTAATGGTTTAATTTAAGATTTTATTTTATTATAAGTCAATATTAATTTATTTTCAAAGTCCAACTATAGACCACTATATAATACTTCTTCTTCTTTTCTTGTTGGATGACTTTTTTTAGTGCTAGTCCCGCACAATGTATTTCTCCAGTGTCAAATAGCTGAGATCACTTTTCACTTCTGATGTCAGTCAGTCCACTAACTGCAAAAAAAAATGTAGTCTTCTTTCCACATAGAGATGATCGTCAAAGCATAAATGCTTTATTTCAATGCCTTTAACATTGCCCCCCAGTTTTAGTATATTTATTTTTATCTGATACAATATGGGGCAGGGTTCAGTGGTGCACGACGGAATCGATTGGGGGCAAGTGTGTCACTCTTCATTGGACTAGTTAGAAAGTGAAACAATGGCGGATACAGCTGTCAGTTTAAATGTCATTTGGACGTCACTAATATCACTCACCGCCAATTGGAACTTTCTAAAGCGTATGACATTTGTCATATTCTGGGTAACGCGGGAACCGGATGTGGAATATAAGGTGACTTGATTTTTTGCGAGCAAAATTATTCAATATAATCTTTCGACATCAACAGACAGACAGAATATGTCAGCCCGCTTCATCGAAGTCACTACTCACTAGGCTATCACCAGACTAGAGTTCGGGCTACTATCACTGCTTAGAGTTATTTTTAACCCCCGACCCAAAAAGAGGGGTGTTATAAGTTTGACGTGTGTATCTGTGTATCTGTGTGTCTGTGTATCTGTGTATCTGTCTGTGGCATCGTAGCGCCTAAACGAATGAACCGATTTTAATTTAGTTTTTTTTGTTTGAAAGGAGAGTGTTCTTAGCTATAATCTAAAAAAAATTGGTTCAGCCGTTTAAGAGTTATCAGCTCTTTTCTAGTTTTCTTGTAGAAAAAAAGGTTAGATAACCGTTAGGTTCATAATATTATGTCAATAGACAAATGTCAAGCTGTCAAGATGGACGTTGCCTAAATACATAATTATTTATTTGAAAATGATGTTTTGGAAAACTCAAATACTTTGGATCGTCGGGGGTGTTATAAATTTTTAATTTACACTTGTTATCTAAATATTTTCATGAAAACACCCAATAAGTGTCAATTGACCACTTTCTAAACGTTAAGTAATAAATGCGTGCATAAAGTTTACTTACGTAATTAAAATAATCGTCTAGCCTCAAATATACTAGTCAGTACTTACCTACATGCCTCACTAATACTAGTGTACAGGATTTATAAATAAACTCTTATGCGTCCGCTCACTCATTTATAGCATCGAGCAAAAACTTATTACATAGTATTATGGTATTATACCCAGGCTGTACCTGGCGCAGGATCGCATTACGTCAACATGGCCTGATCTAGCCAAGTCGGGGTCAATGACCCAGCCCTTGCTGGTCGCTAGTATGCGCCGGCGCATCTCGTTTGCTTTTTTTCGCATCGCATCCTTTTTAATCCAGTTTATCTTCTGATTACGTCTGGAATCGCAATTCTCATTTTATTATAAAACACTGCGCAAGCGAATTGACTCATAGCTCGAGTACCTACCTAATTAGATACTATCGAAATGATCTTATGGATAACTTACTATAGTTTTATTTATATGGTAATGTTATGTTAAGTATTTGAAGTCGATTAAAATAGTTTTATCTGGTGTATCTTTTTATTTGTTACTTAATATTATGACAAAGAATAAAAATACAGGATAGATTTAATAACAAACGGCGACCTTATCATGACAATGATCTCGTCCAGGTGACCCATAGTTAGAACTTAGAGAACTGTAAGACGGGGAGTCGCAATGCAACTATACATATACATTCATAGGTATACATAAAGATACAATCTAATAGGTACATAAAATATATAAGATATATGCATATAGATAAATACGTGTGGCCGGAGATATGACTTCCAAAAGAAAAATTCAAATACCCTATATCAAGGAGCATCCAAATCGCCCTCATATGTTTAGCGATTTTCAGCAGTTTTTAATAATATTATTATCATTTGTCTGTTGCAGGTCAAAAGGCGCCATGGCTTCGCCTACATATAGCTTACTACTGCTTATCTTCAGCATCGTTATCTGCAATTCAAGTGAGTTACTTATACTGTTACTTACGAGTTACAAGATATATCTAAATTATCTATTGCTATCTGTTTCCGCCACTAGCCAATATACGAGTACATAGTATTTTAAGGTTTCTTCAACGAATCGCTTTAATTGTATAGAAGCAGGCGTTACTTTGCGAAGTTCACGACATTTTGTTATACTCCCCTGAAACAGACAAACCATGGTGCAACATGCGTCTTCTTACTGCCAAAATATGCAGGAAAAGTCAGCCACCAAGTACACACCACACGTATCCCTCAAAAAGCACTCGACGCAAGTTTCCAAGGTTTTGCGAGTTGTTGAGTTGAGTTGTTGTTGTTTTGAGAGAGTTTTGAATGCCAGAGAGATTTTGTTTTAAAAGTTACGAAGAAAATGATTTCAATAAATGAAATGAAGATTAAATGGACATCTATCGTGAGGCGATTGAGGTATTTACCCACGTAATAGACATATCATTGATGATCCATATTGATGAACACTTTGCATAAGAATTCGCGACACAGTGACACATAACGCCTTTATCTTAACGACGTGATATTGTGCGGAATTGGGTGTGGGAGTGGTATACAACATAGGCAAAGAGTCAGGTGGTAGTTTTCGCTAGGAATCGAGTACTGAGACAGCTTTTTTTTTGAGCTGAAAGCTTCTTTAGTGCAGTTGTGATTTGAAAGTTAAAACTGGATGAAACGAAAAAGAATGAGAGTGAGATCATAGAACACATTAAATGTGCCTCCTATTACTTCATACTTTGGTCACGCGAGTTTAGCCTCTCGTGTCATTTGTTGAAATGGAAAACTTGGAGTCTACAGTAACAATAAATGATGCTACTCATGTTAGTAGTAGTACTCTGCATTCGACTCATTCTCTCGAAGTTTTGTTTTCTACCGCGTGTAAATTGCACATATTATGTTTTTAGGGTTTCGTACCAAAATGGTAAAAATAGGAGCCTTTGCGACTTTTTGTCCGTCTGTCACAGTCGATTATTTCAGTAAATAGTTATTTTACCTATCGCCACGAAATTATGAAAGGGATAGTTGGGAAAGTTACTTTGCAACGTTATCTGTCAGAAAATACCACAGGATTCTTCACAGAAAGACAGATTAGTAGGTACAGATAAAATTGGTTATTAACTGTGTTTATAATTAATTGTACCAAAAACAAATAGTTAAAAGAAAAAAGCTAAGAAGTGGACAGGGAAGCACTTATCAAATTAATATAAAGACCGTAAGTCCCGTGAACTCTATGACACTAAACTAACGTGTGTCTATAGTTTGACGCCTTTTGGAACATGATTTCTTTATGCTTTCGGGCCATCGGTTATTCCACGGCTATCTCTGCGACAAAATATTTGACGGTTTTGTGGTGAGTCCACACCGGACGTGTCGGACGCTGCCGGGGGTCGGGGGGTCGGGGGTCGGGGGTCAAGGCCGACGGGTTTCATTGAGACGTTCTGTCTCGGGTTTGTTTGACATTTCACAAATTGCGTCGAATACTGAATCATTTCCGCGAATGCGTGAGTTGTGTACAACTTTATGGTAGGTTCGAGAAGGTGGTTTTTATCTTTTCCTTCATCAAAAAGTATCGTTTATACTATTTTATATTATTCTATACTACCTTACGCCCACGACTTCATCCGCGTGGATTTAGATTTTGGAAAAATCCCGCGGGAACTCTTTGATTTTACGGTATAAAAGTAGCCTATGTCACCCTACGGGTATTCAAATATGTATCTATACTAATAAATAAAATTGGAGTGTCTGTCTGTAATTTCGAAATAACTACCTCATATTAAGCTCATATGGTTATTTGAACGATACCAACACTGAATCACATGTTTTTAAAATTTTTGTCTGTCTGTCTGTCTGTCTGTCTGTCTGTCTGTTTGAAAAGGCTAATCTTCGGAACGGCTGGACCGATTTTGACGGGGTTTTCACAGACAAGTAGAGGATTGATCAGGGAGTAAAATAGGCTACTTTTTTAACCGACTTTCAAAAAGGGAGTTGTGTTTTTCTTCCTATGTACACCGAAATCTCCGAGATTTCTGAACCGATTTGCGTAATTTTTTTTTTAATCGATAGAGGAACTTTGTGACAACTTTCCCACGGGATTTTAGACCCTAAATCCACGCGGGCGAAGCTGCGGGCATCAGCTAGTTAAAAATAAATCAGGTCAGTATTGCAGGACAACCCAAAAAACCAACTTTCCCATTTATAATATTATGGGTAGTGATAGTGCTATGACGAAAGAAGCTACATGGTGTCAAAGTGAATCACTTTCACTACCCATATTATAAATGCGAAAGTGTGTTTGTTTGTTGTTTTGTCCTTCCATCACGCCGGAACGTAACAATAAATCGACGTGATCTTTTGCACCTGGAGTATGACAGGCTACTTTTTATCCCGGGCGGGAAATCAATTAAATACATAATACTAAAAATCTGTTATTTGAACATGACAATCAAGATGACAATCAGACACTTTATTCTGTAGGTACTAGATGATGCCCACGACTTCGTCCGCGTCGATTTTTTAAAAATCCCGTGGGAACCCTTTGATTTACAGGGATAAAAATAGCCCATGTCCTTCCCCGGGATGTAAGTTAACTCTGTACCCATCAAAATCGGTTAAACTTTTGGGCCGTGTAAAGCTAGCAGACAGACAGACAGACAGACACACTTTCGCATTTATAGTTAGATGGAAGTATGGATGAATAGTTGGCTACCCTATTGGAATGAGATACTCCAGCACGGTCTGCACTGTAATCGGATAGGCGATATGATATGGTGGTTCTCGTGTGGAGGTATGCGGTTCCCATGGTGATGGCTATGGTTATGGTACGCTGGTGGTTGCTAGACGCGGCGCGGGGCCGGCCCGGTGGCATTCCGATCCAGCCTGGCGAGCGCTGTGGTATGTTACTGTCATGCATAGCTTACGAATTAATATACACGCACGAAACACAGGTTTATAGGGTTTCGTACCTCAAAAGGAAAAACGGAACCCTTATAGGATCACTTTGTTGTCTATCCGTCTGTCCATCTGTCGTGTCTGTCAAGAAAACCCAGAGGGTACTTCCCGTTGACCTGGAATCATGAAATTTGGCAGGTAGGTAGGTCTTATAGCACAAGTAAAGGTAAAAGATTAAAAACCGTGACTTTGTAGTTAAATTACAAAATAAAAAATTAAAATGATTACTATTTACTATTTTCAAAGTTAGATAACTATACCAAGTGGGGTATAATATGAAAGGGCTTTACCAGTACGTTCTAAAACAATTATTATTTGTTTATTTCATGCATTTCATTTATTGTGCAAAATGTCGGAAAAATACCTGGGAAGCTTCGGTGCGCGAGTTTGACTTGCACTTTTAGCCGGCTACCAATTCACGGATTTCCCTTTACTTGTGTTGTAAGACGTGTTTAAATACAGGGGTAAGGTACTGAAAAACATTTGGAGCTTTTAGTAGATTAAATGGATTTTCATCTTGTATCATATTATATGAAAATCAAGGCATAGCCGCATCGCATACAACACTATAGTAACCTCTTAAATCGTTTAACTTACACGTGATAAACGATAATAGTGTAGAACCGATGTAAATAATTGGTTCATTGTGTACTAATGCGCGATTTATCGGGTAATTTAGGCAAACTAATTGCGCTACACGTGTTGCATTGAATATGCCTTAATTATATCCTTCGTAATGATCGTTACTTACTGTATTTGCGTGCATAACATTGCCAGTTATGAGATTTGAATTTGTGATTAGTTTAATAAGTTATGATAGTAATTTAACATTTGTTCGTTCATTCGTTTATTTGTTTGAATACTTTATTGCACACACACACGCGCAATGCGCTTACATAAACAAAGAGAGAAATATACAATAGGAAAAACTAAACTAAACTTTTATCATTTAAATAAAATTATTTATTAGGGTTGTAAAAGGATTTTCAATTTTTTAAATCCTATTTTACAATAAGTTTTGTTTTATAAATTTTTTGAATTTGTATACACATGTCCAAAATGATTTCGGAAAGCTTATTAAAACACATACACAATTGCCAATAAATGAGTTGCTAGGTTTACCTTACCTACGCACGTTTTCAATATTCAATCTATCTGTAATCTGCAGATAAGTTACTTAGTGGCGATGTTATTTGTCAAAAATTGTATGATCTTTTTGACAAATAATCACGGTAACTTATCCACAAACGACTTACCTATAGATTGAATCTTGAAATCGACCTTGGGTAGGTTAGCGGGCATTTAAGTTCAGTGGTGGTTGTGCTGAGGTGGAAATCCGCTGGCAGAGTAACGAGGTGTTGTCGGTCCTTTGTGCTCCGTCGTTAGCGGTGAAATGGAGCTTCGTGAGGTTTTTAGTCGGTAGGAGTCCGACATAACCACTGTGTTCACCTGTGGCTGGTGGTATCCATGACGGATTTTCCTCACGAAAAAAGGGCATTTAATTTGAGACATATACATACCATGCCGGGTCCGTAATGACCGCGCACATCTCGCTGTCTCAAAGGAATGTGTTGCGATCAAATATGTGCCAACGACGCTACATAATGTGAGTCATGGGCCAGGCCATGGTAGCGCCGTGGTTAAGTGGATCCTAACTTAGAGCTTGCCAGTTCGAATACAATCAATGGTATTTTGGTTGTCACAATAATATTATAAAAGCGAATGTTTACGTGTATGTGTGAATGTTTGTTACTCTTTCACGCAAAAACTACTGGACGGATTTGGCTGTTTAGAATGGAGATAGATCAAATTCTGGATTAGCACATAGGCTACTTACTTTTTATCCCGGAAATTTATAGAATTCCTACGGGATTTTTTATCAAAATCCGTCTCTCTGAGTAGTATTCCTGATTAAAATAAAAACCCGGTCAAGTGCAAGTTGGATTCGCACACGAAGGGTTCCGCACCATTGTACAAGAAATAACACTTTTTTTTTTTTTGTGATGTAACAACAAATTCACGGTTATTGGATTTTTTCCCTTACTTGTGCCATAAGACCGTGCTACTTGCCAAATTTCATGATTCTAGGTCAACGGGAAGTACCCCATAGATTTTGATACCCTTGGCCGGTCTGACAAGACACGACAGACAGACAGACAACAAAGTGATAAGGGTTTCTTTTTTTTTCTGGAGATACGGAATCCTACAAACCAAAATCAAAATGTATTTTAATTTTTTTTCATGTAGGACAACTAGTGTATCTTATGCTACGTCTGTGACTCTACCACCCGTTCGGAATGTAGATTCTACTGAGAAGAGCCAGGAAGAAACTCTCTACTCTTTTCAAATTATAAAAGTTACACTGTCTATACACCATCTTGTGGACAACTGAAGCTCTACCGATTGCTTCCACGCAATTTTACTAATATATTTATAAGTTATCCTCACAAGAAATTTGCACGAGGGAAAACCCATATCTCATTAACCTAACATCAGGCTGTCTTGTTCGATTTAGTTCTCATGTTATTGCAGCTTGTCCGGGTTTGCTAATATGGTGGAAATTATAGAGGACCATAATTATTATGATAGTCGAAGCAACCTTATAGTAAGTGTCCTAAATGGACGACCGGGAATCGAACCCGGGACGTGAAGTTGCAACAAGGTCAAATAAATAACAACCAAGGACAAATAAGCTAGCACATAGGTACTTGTACATAGAGAGGCACTTGCGGCTCTAAAACCCTATTTTCATTAAGATGGAGTGAGGTCAAGACTGCCATATTTATGGACCCTAGAGGACACTTAGCGAGTAACTAGCGTACTCACATGACCCATCTTTATTACATTGCTCGTCTAGTAGCTGTTAACTACATAGTTAATATTATAGATATTATAAATATAAAAAAACCGGCTAAGTACGAGTCAGACTCGCACTGAGGGTCCCGAACTCGAGTTTTTTCCAACATTTTGCACTATTATGCATAAAAATAAACACAAATCTGTTTTAGAATGTACAGGTAAAGCCCTTTCATATGATACCCCACTTGGTATAGTTATCTTACTTTGAAAATTGGAACACATGTTAATTTTTTTTAAATGATTTATTCCTGTATTTGTGCTATAAGACCTACCTACCTGCCTTTCATGATTCTAGGACAACGGGAAGTACCCTATAGGTTTCTTGACAGACAGACAGACAGACAACAAATTGATCCTATAAGGGTTCCGTTTTTCATTTTGAGGTACGGAACCCTAATAAATTAAACAAAAATATAGAAGTTATAATTTTATACATAAAAGATTAGTTAAGTATTTTGTTTACAAAAGTATTTTAATGTTTACATTAAAATAAGATATTAATTTGTTTCAAGTAGATACCTACATACTTGAAATACTTTGTGATGTAGAATACAATCAAACTAAGCTCTACTTTTTAGGGCTCCGTGCCCGAAGGGTGCTAACGGTAACCAATTACTAAGCCTGCGCTGTCCGTCTGTCCGTCCGCATGTCAGACTGTCAACGGGCTGTATCTCGTGAACTGTAATAGGTAGAGAATTGAAATTTTCACAGTGTGTACCTATTACTATCGCTAAATAATAAAGATTTCAAAATGGCTTCCATATTTTATACCTAATACTTGAACTAGGTAATTTATGAACCTAATAATACTTCTGTTATTATTATTCGTATCGGTTAGGTAACTCTGTGATTAATTCTAAGTAATCTTATAATACATGCTGCTTGTTACATCTCAAAATATCTTTATCGAAATGAAAGCAATTCCAGATTGAATGAACGTGTAATAAGTTGTCATGTGAACGAGTTAATTTACATAAATTGGAATTGTATAATGGAATTACGTTACAATGGCATACATAAACAGTGATTTATTATTATTTGATCATACTACGAACACTGCGAAGTTACCGTTCACAATAGTTGTGAAAATTGTAAAACCATGAAATCATTTATCTTTACAAAAGATGTAAGAAAAAAGAATACGATTTGTTTACCTATAATATTTACTTTACTTGAGTATAACATCTATTATACGTTGAAATCTTGCAACAATGTTGTTACTTTACATAATAGTTCATAAGTACTTAGAAAGAGCTTGAAAGCATTATTTTGCTTAATGGAAAACTCATTTTTTCTCGAACATAATATTAAAATCTTTCATTGCATTTTCTTTTTTTATTTATGTATATTCTAAATACTTTTCCTGAGAACTTTCAAAGAAGCTTTTATATTATTTATTCACGATGTAGCATCTGCTCGACCTAGTTTCGGGATAAAGCTCGTATCCAATAGAAACTGCGAAATACGACAACCTGAGGCATGCCGCGTTGATAGGTATATTTGGTCGGATTGCTTGCGAAACTGAAAGTGTTTTGATTTTTTATTTACCCTAATCATATGTACATACCTACTTACTTAAAAATATCTTAAAAAAATAATTACTTACATTAAAAACCCGGTCAAACGCGACTCAGACTCGCACAAAAAGCTCAAGGGACTTCAAACAATCCTATAATATCTCAATGCAACTCGCTCACTGTTTCTTCCAGCTCGATGATCTGTCAGATTTGTGCTCAGAATCACACTACAAGCTCTTCACATAGATACAAGTGTCAAAGTAAAGAAACAAGCTTCCAACACTGTCGACAATACGAGAATCCTATATACATAGTACAGTCAGCAACAGAGCTAGGTCAGTACCTACTGGCGGGTGCAAACATGCTTTGTTGCTGACTGTACCTACTCTGTGAGCGAGTGACAACGGCATCCCTTTGTGAATGCGCAAGAAAAACGACTGAACGATTCCTCCGATGAGATTTTCCCTCTCGAGCGTATTTTCCTCTCGTCTGTGAAGTGTGTCAAGAGGGCCGAGAGGGACTAATGGCCGGGACGTGCCGGCCGTCTGTCCGTGTTATCGTCCTGCCCTACACTAAAGAATGGCAACTTGGCGCGTTCACTGCGGTTGATAATACCGTGTATGTGTGAAAACTGAAAAGCTTCTTGCAGTTTTCTCTCTTTTTTAATCAAAAAACCGGCCAAGTGCGAGTCAGATTCGCGCACCGAGGGTTCCGTGCTCGGGTATTTTTTCCGATATTTTACACGATAAATCAAAAACTATTATGCATAAAAATAAATAAAAATCTGTTTTAGAATGTACAGGTAAAGCCCTTTCATATGATACCCCACCACGGTAATATTATGTATAATATTACCGTGACCCCACTTTGTATACTATCTTACTTTGCAAATTGAAAATACTAATTATATTATTGGTTTATTCATGAACACATTTTAATTTTTTTTGTGATGCGACCACAAATTGACGGTTTTCGGATTTTTTCCTTTACTTGTGTTATAAGAGTTAAGTCTTACCTACGAGTACCTACCTGCTAAATTTCATGATTCTAGGTCAACGGGAAGTATCCTATAGGTTTTCTTGATAGACACGACAGATGGACAGACGGACAGACATACAAACAGACAGCAGAGTGACATTAATAGGGCTCCGTTTTTACCCTTTGGGTGCGCAACCTAAAAAACAACCGTCAACTTTTCTATGCACTTCGAAATACAAATATAAATTTTTAACAATTTCCGTCCTAACGTTACAACTTTGTCAGTCAAGTTTTCCCGTAGTCCTGTAGATACCAAAAGCGTAGAACCGCTATTCGGGTTGAAAAAAGTTTTGCGCATACAAGTTCAACAATCCATTACGAAACCTTGATCAGGCCTAGTGCCTGATCAGCAATGTATGTGATACAGAGCGATACATCGTAGAGTCTGTGAGGGTGCAGGTCTGATACAGGGTGACACGGGCGATCGATACCGCCCGCCCCCGCTGTCCTCGAATTTATACTTGTTTTGATTCGGTAGCTTTTTGTTCTACTACGCCTACGTTTGCGAACTTTTGCATGACTAGTCTTTGTGCATTGGAGCATGGTTCTATGAATATAGGTAATATTTCAGAAACATGACTTCGTTCTATAATTCAACCTAGTATCCTGTATCCAAGTACCTACTAGGTAAGCACAGGTATACCTACTTATTCGTGCTAGACCTCTTTCACCATACTACCACAGATCTTATACCACGTATCTTCCAGGCAAGCGCTCTCCAACCTAGATCTCGTCATTGCTTTTTACTAAGCACTAGCTGATGTCCGCGACTTCGTCCGCGTAGATTTAGGTTTTTGAAAAATCCCGTCTTTGATTTTGCAGGATAAAAATTAGCCTATGTTACTCTCCATGTCTTTAACTATCCTCTTGCAAATAATTACGTCGATCTGTTTCTCCATTGCGACATGATTGAAGGACAAACCACCAAACCAACAAACAAACACATTTTCGCATTTATAGTATGGATAGAAAAAAATGTTGCACAAGTAAATCTAAAAACTAAAATGACTAAGAAATAGGTAAGCAGAGTATAGGTACTTTACATAGATACTTCTATTTTTTTTTTTTCAAAAAGTTGGCTAAACCTGATTGACCCTTCGGTGAAAGTAAATATGCCGCTTTGAAAGCCACCTTAGACAGGTTGCAGTCGCCCATCGCTGAAGTCACACGGTGTGTTTGTCCGAGCCTTAGAGTATGAGAACGTGTGAATCATTAGATGTTTTCATTCCTCGATATGATATAACGAAGCATCGATACGAGACGATTGTGTTTCATATACTTATCTTGAATCGTTACCGCATCTAGTAATAGTTGATGCCTGCGACTTCGTCCACGAGGATTTAGGTTTCTAAAAATCCAGTGGAAATTCTTTGATTTTCTGGGATAAAAAGGAGCCTATGTCACTCTCCAGGTCTCTAATTATACCCATGCAAAAAATCACATCGATCCGACGTGATTGTAGGACAAACTTACAAGTCAAGTAACCACACAACAAACGAACACACTTTCGCATTCATAACAAGGGTAGTGATAGTGATCTACTTAAGGACGTATTTGCACACTTGTATAGATTTTCGGTACGCTTTGTGGCTAAAATATACTAAGTAAATTGGAACTACAGATTGCTAAAAATAGATTGGTCCTTTATCTCCAGAGATCGAGTAATTTTTTGATAAATTCATTAATTTTGATACTATAAGAACGATTTTCCTTCACCTCTTCCACGCAGAATTAACGATTTAGGGTCAAGTTTAGGTACATTTTTCTCAGTTTACGTACGGATTTTATTCTTCTAATAAATATTTTCCGTTAGCACATAATGTGTACCTCAAAATGTGAGATTATTATATTAATAGTATTATAAAAATAAATAAAAACATCGTGTATAAATTTTTCACGTATTTTGCTTCAACCGCAAACCTTAATACAGTGCACTAAGGGTTATTTTGATATTGGGCAGGCAATGGTATGATTTCAAAATTATATCAGTCAGCGGCTAGCCGCCTTCGTGGGTGGTCTCTGCGTCGGTTGCTATAATTTTTTGATGTGGAAAAGATCGCTGTACGAACACAAAATAGTTCGACAAAACCCTAACTGATATTTATAGGTACTTATTCCGTGATTGTGCTGATATTTTGGCAAGGTAAGATAATAATGATAATATTATGTACCTATTATCACATTTTATCGTTAGCTGGATTTTTTTCTTGAGCATGATAGTGATCTGATAGTGAACTTCGAAGGCTGCGACAGGAACTTGAAGACTAGAAGAACTAGATGTGTCCAGTTTGGGCTCGTTTTCTTAGTCATGACGAGATCTTACCTCCGGATTTGTGGAGTGACCTGATGGTATACCTCGAAAGTCACTATTGGAACTCGGAGACGAATAGAGCTAGGTGTTTCGAGTTTGGGCTCATTTTCTTAGTCATGATGAGATCTTACCTCCGGATTTGTGGAGTGACCTGATGGTATACCTCGGAAGTCACTATTGGAACTCGGAGACGAATAGAGCTAGGTGTTTCGAGTTTGGGCTCATTTTCTTAGTCATGATGAGATCTTACCTCCGGATTTGTGGAGTGACCTGATGGTATACCTCGAAAGTCACTATTGGAACTCGGAGACGAATAGAGCTAGGTGTTTCGAGTTTGGGCTCATTTTCTTAGTCATGATGAGATCTTACCTCCGGATTTGTGGAGTGACCTGATGGTATACCTCGGAAGTCACTATTGGAACTCGGAGACGAATAGAGCTAGGTGTTTCGAGTTTGGGCTCATTTTCTTAGACATGATGAGATCTTACCTCCGGATTTGTGGAGTGACCTGATGGTATACCTCGGAAGTCACTATTGGAACTCGGAGACGAATAGAGCTAGGTGTTTCGAGTTTGGGCTCATTTTCTTAGACATGATGAGATCTTACCTCCGGATTTGTGGAGTGACCTGATGGTATACCTCGGAAGTCACTATTAGAACTCGGAGACGAATAGAGCTAGGTGTTTCGAGTTTGGGCTTATTTTCTTAGACATGATGAGATCTTACCTCCGGATTTGTGGAGTGACCTGATGGTATACCTCGGAAGTCACTATTGGAACTCGGAGACGAATAGAGCTAGGTGTTTCGAGTTTGGGCTCATTTTCTTAGTAATGATGAGATCTTACCTCCGGATTTGTGGAGTGACCTGATGGTATACCTCGGAAGTCACTATTGGAACTCGGAGACGAATAGAGCTAGATGTTTCGAGTTTGGGCTCATTTTCTTAGTCATGATGAGATCTTACCTCCGGATTTGTGGAGTGACCTGATGGTATACCTCGGAAGTCACTATTGGAACTCGGAGACGAATAGAGCTAGGTGTTTCGAGTTTGGGCTCATTTTCTTAGACATGATGAGATCTTACCTCCGGATTTGTGGAGTGACCTGATGGTATACCTCGGAAGTCACTATTGGAACTCGGAGACGAATAGAGCTAGGTGTTTCGAGTTTGGGCTCATTTTCTTAGTCATGATGAGATCTTACCTCCGGATTTGTGGAGTGACCTGATGGTATACCTCGGAAGTCACTATTGGAACTCGGAGACGAATAGAGCTAGGTGTTTCGAGTTTGGGCTCATTTTCTTAGTAATGATGAGATCTTACCTCCGGATTTGTGGAGTGACCTGATGGTATACCTCGGAAGTCACTATTGGAACTCGGAGACGAATAGAGCTAGGTGTTTCGAGTTTGGGCTCATTTTCTTAGTCATGATGAGATCTTACCTCCGGATTTGTGGAGTGACCTGATGGTATACCTCGGAAGTCACTATTGGAACTCGGAGACGAATAGAGCTAGGTGTTTCGAGTTTGGGCTCATTTTCTTAGTCATGATGAGATCTTACCTCCGGATTTGTGGAGTGACCTGATGGTATACCTCGGAAGTCACTATTGGAACTCGGAGACGAATAGAGCTAGGTGTTTCGAGTTTGGGCTCATTTTCTTAGTAATGATGAGATCTTACCTCCGGATTTGTGGAGTGACCTGATGGTATACCTCGGAAGTCACTATTGGAACTCGGAGACGAATAGAGCTAGGTGTTTCGAGTTTGGGCTCATTTTCTTAGTCATGATGAGATCTTACCTCCGGATTTGTGGAGTGACCTGATGGTATACCTCGGAAGTCACTATTGGAACTCGGAGACGAATAGAGCTAGGTGTTTCGAGTTTGGGCTCATTTTCTTAGTCATGATGAGATCTTACCTCCGGATTTGTGGAGTGACCTGATGGTATACCTCGGAAGTCACTATTGGAACTCGGAGACGAATAGAGCTAGGTGTTTCGAGTTTGGGCTCATTTTCTTAGTCATGATGAGATCTTACCTCCGGATTTGTGGAGTGACCTGATGGTATACCTCGGAAGTCACTATTGGAACTCGGAGACGAATAGAGCTAGGTGTTTCGAGTTTGGGCTCATTTTCTTAGTCATGATGAGATCTTACCTCCGGATTTGTGGAGTGACCTGATGGTATACCTCGGAAGTCACTATTGGAACTCGGAGACGAATAGAGCTAGGTGTTTCGAGTTTGGGCTCATTTTCTTAGTCATGATGAGATCTTACCTCCGGATTTGTGGAGTGACCTGATGGTATACCTCGGAAGTCACTATTGGAACTCGGAGACGAATAGAGCTAGGTGTTTCGAGTTTGGGCTCATTTTCTTAGTAATGATGAGATCTTACCTCCGGATTTGTGGAGTGACCTGATGGTATACCTCGGAAGTCACTATTGGAACTCGGAGACGAATAGAGCTAGGTGTTTCGAGTTTGGGCTCATTTTCTTAGTCATGATGAGATCTTACCTCCGGATTTGTGGAGTGACCTGATGGTATACCTCGGAAGTCACTATTGGAACTCGGAGACGAATAGAGCTAGGTGTTTCGAGTTTGGGCTCATTTTCTTAGTCATGATGAGATCTTACCTCCGGATTTGTGGAGTGACCTGATGGTATACCTCGGAAGTCACTATTGGAACTCGGAGACGAATAGAGCTAGGTGTTTCGAGTTTGGGCTCATTTTCTTAGTAATGATGAGATCTTACCTCCGGATTTGTGGAGTGACCTGATGGTATACCTCGGAAGTCACTATTGGAACTCGGAGACGAATAAAGCTAGCTGTTTCGAGTTCGGGCTCATTTTCTTAGTCATGATGAGATCTTACCTCCGGATTTGTGGAGTGACCTGATGGTATACCTCGGAAGTCACTATTGGAACTCGGAGACGAATAGAGCTAGGTGTTTCGAGTTTGCGCTCATTTTCTTAGTAATGATGAGATCTTACCTCCGGATTTGTGGAGTGACCTGATGGTATACCTCGGAAGTCACTATTGGAACTCGGAGACGAATAGAGCTAGGTGTTTCGAGTTTGGGCTCATTTTCTTAGTCATGATGAGATCTTACCTCCGGATTTGTGGAGTGACCTGATGGTATACCTCGGAAGTCACTATTGGAACTCGGAGACGAATAGAGCTAGGTGTTTCGAGTTTGGGCTCATTTTCTTAGTCATGATGAGATCTTACCTCCGGATTTGTGGAGTGACATGATGGTATACCTCGGAAGTCACTATTGGAACTCGGAGACGAATAGAGCTAGGTGTTTCGAGTTTGGGCTCATTTTCTTAGTAATGATGAGATCTTACCTCCGGATTTGTGGAGTGACCTGATGGTATACCTCGGAAGTCACTATTGGAACTCGGAGACGAATAGAGCTAGGTGTTTCGAGTTTGGGCTCATTTTCTTAGTCATGATGAGATCTTACCTCCGGATTTGTGGAGTGACCTGATGGTATACCTCGGAAGTCACTATTGGAACTCGGAGACGAATAGAGCTAGGTGTTTCGAGTTTGGGCTCATTTTCTTAGTCATGATGAGATCTTACCTCCGGATTTGTGGAGTGACCTGATGGTATACCTCGGAAGTCACTATTGGAACTCGGAGACGAATAGAGCTAGGTGTTTCGAGTTTGGGCTCATTTTCTTAGTAATGATGAGATCTTACCTCCGGATTTGTGGAGTGACCTGATGGTATACCTCGGAAGTCACTATTGGAACTCGGAGACGAATAGAGCTAGATGTTTCGAGTTTGGGCTCATTTTCTTAGTCATGATGAGATCTTACCTCCGGATTTGTGGAGTGACCTGATGGTATACCTCGGAAGTCACTATTGGAACTCGGAGACGAATAGAGCTAGGTGTTTCGAGTTTGGGCTCATTTTCTTAGTAATGATGAGATCTTACCTCCGGATTTGTGGAGTGACCTGATGGTATACCTCGGAAGTCACTATTGGAACTCGGAGACGAATAGAGCTAGATGTTTCGAGTTTGGGCTCATTTTCTTAGTCATGATGAGATCTTACCTCCGGATTTGTGGAGTGACCTGATCGTATACCTCGGAAGTCACTATTGGAACTCGGAGACGAATAGAGCTAGCTGTTTCGAGTTCGGGCTCATTTTCTTAGTCATGATGAGATCTTACCTCCAGATTTGTGGAGTGACCTGATGGTATACCTCGGAAGTCACTATTGGAACTCGGAGACGAATAGAGCTAGGTGTTTCGAGTTTGGGCTCATTTTCTTAGTCATGATGAGATCTTACCTCCGGATTTGTGGAGTGACCTGATAGTATACCTCGGAAGCCACTATTGGAACTCGGAGACGAATAGAGCTAGGTTTTTCGAGTTTGGGCTCATTTTCTTAGTCATGATGAGATCTTACCTCCGGATTTGTGGAGTGACCTGATGGTATACCTCGGAAGTCACTATTGGAACTCGGAGACGAATAGAGCTAGGTGTTTCGAGTTTGGGCTCATTTTCTTGGTCATGATGAGATGTTACCTCCGGATTCGTGAAGTGACCTGATGGTATACCTCGGATGTCACTATTGGAACTCGGAGACGAATAAAGCTAGCTGTTTCGAGTTCGGGCTCATTTTCTTAGTCATGATGAGATCTTACCTCCGGATTTGTGGAGTGACCTGATGGTATACCTCGGAAGTCACTATTGGAACTTACAAAACGAGCTCAAACTCATAACATCTAACTCTACTCGACTCGAAAGTCCAATAGTGGCTTTTGAAGTATACCTTCAGAGCACTCCAACAAGTTTCAAGGTATAATCTCGTCATAACTAACAAAACGAGCCCAAACTCGAAACACCTAGCTCTATTCGTCTCCGAGTTCCAATAGTGACTTTCGAGGTATACCATCAGGTCACTCCACAAATCCGGAGGTAAGATCTCATCATGACTAAGAAAATGAGCCCAAACTCGAAACACCTAGCTCTATTCGTCTCCGAGTTCCAATAGTGACTTCCGAGGTATACCATCAGGTCACTCCACAAATCCGGAGGTAAGATCTCATCGTGACTAAGAAAATGAGCTCAAACTCGAAACACCTAGCTCTATTCGTCTCCGAGTTCCAATAGTGACTTCCGAGGTATACCATCAGGTCACTCCACAAATCCGGAGGTAAGATCTCTTCATGACTAAGAAAATGAGCCCAAACTCGAAACACCTAGCTCTATTCGTCTCCGAGTTCCAATAGTGACTTCCGATGATACCATCAGGTCACTCCACAAATCCGGAGGTAAGATCTCATCATGACTAAGAAAATGAGTCCAAACTCGAAACACTTAGCTCTATTCGTCTTCGAGTTCCAATAGTGACTTCCAAAGTATACCATCAGGTCACTCCACAAATCCGGAGGTAAGATCTCATCATGACTAATAAAATGAGCCCAAACTCGAAACACCTAGCTCTATTCGTCTCCGAGTTCCAATAGTGACTTTCGAGGTATACCATCAGGTCACTCCACAAATCCGGAGGTAAGATCTCATCATGACTAAGAAAATGAGCCCAAACTCGAAACACCTAGCTCTATTCGTCTCCGAGTTCCAATAGTGACTTCCGAGGTATACCATCAGGTCACTCCACAAATCCGGAGGTAAGATCTCATCATGACTAAGAAAATGAGCCCAAACTCGAAACACCTAGCTCTATTCGTCTCCGAGTTCCAATAGTGACTTCCGAGGTGTACCATCAGGTCACTCCACAAATCCGGAGGTAAGATCTCTTCATGACTAAGAAAATGAGCCCAAACTCGAAACACCTAGCTCTATTCGTCTCCGAGTTCCAATAGTGACTTCCGAGGATACCATCAGGTCACTCCACAAATCCGGAGGTAAGATCTCATCATGACTAAGAAAATGAGTCCAAACTTGAAACACCTAGCTCTATTCGTCTCCGAGTTCCAATAGTGACTTCCAAAGTATACCATCAGGTCACTCCACAAATCCGGAGGTAAGATCTCATCATGACTAAGAAAATGAGCCCAAACTCGAAACACCTAGCTCTATTCGTCTCCGAGTTCCAATAGTGACTTCCAAAGTATACCATCAGGTCACTCCACAAATCCGGAGGTAAGATCTCATCATTACTAAGAAAATGAGCCCAAACTCGAAACACCTAGCTCTATTCGTCTCCGAGTTCCAATAGTGACTTTCGAGGTATACCATCAGGTCACTCCACAAATCCGGAGGTAAGATCTCATCATGACTAAGAAAATGAGCCCAAACTCGAAACACCTAGCTCTATTCGTCTCCGAGTTCCAATAGTGACTTCCGAGGTATACCATCAGGTCACTCCACAAATCCGGAGGTAAGATCTCATCATGACTAAGAAAATGAGCCCAAACTCGAAACACCTAGCTCTATTCGTCTCCGAGTTCCAATAGTGACTTCCGAGGTGTACCATCAGGTCACTCCACAAATCCGGAGGTAAGATCTCTTCATGACTAAGAAAATGAGCCCAAACTCGAAACACCTAGCTCTATTCGTCTCCGAGTTCCAATAGTGACTTCCGAGGATACCATCAGGTCACTCCACAAATCCGGAGGTAAGATCTCATCATGACTAAGAAAATGAGTCCAAACTTGAAACACCTAGCTCTATTCGTCTTCGAGTTCCAATAGTGACTTCCAAAGTATACCATCAGGTCACTCCACAAATCCGGAGGTAAGATCTCATCATGACTAAGAAAATGAGCCCAAACTCGAAACACCTAGCTCTAGTCGTCTCCGAGTTCCAATAGTGACTTTAGAGGTATACCATCAGGTCACTCCACAAATCCGGAGGTAAGATCTCATCATGACTAAGAAAATGAGCCCAAACTCGAAACACCTAGCTCTATTCGTCTCCGAGTTCCAATAGTGACTTTCGAGGTATACCATCAGGTCACTCCACAAATCCGGAGGTAAGATCTCATCATGACTAAGAAAATGAGCCCAAACTCGAAACACCTAGCTCTATTCGTCTCCGAGTTCCAATAGTGACTTCCGAGGTATACCATCAGGTCACTCCACAAATCCGGAGGTAAGATCTCATCATGACTAAGAAAATGAGCCCAAACTCGAAACACCTAGCTCTATTCGTCTCTGAGTTCCAGTAGTAGGTTCCAAAGTATGCAATTTCATCAAGTCGGGAGGTAATGTAATGCTATCCTTCTCAGATTATTTTAGTCATAGTAGGAGCTCATAATTTCATAAGCATGGAAATGTTGTTCATTGCCAAGAAGTCATGGTGAAATATTTCATCATCAGACCCTTAGTCTGTAGGCACTGTTCTACTTACTGTATTATTGTCAAGATACATATTTAAAAAAAAAACTGTTAAAAAAAAATAGATGACCAAATATAAAATAAAATAAAAATATCAAAGTATCAAAATCAAGTCGATTCACTCATTTTGACGCAGCTGTGTGCGTGTGGGCAGTGTACTTATGTAGTAGTGCAATTTTGATACCTATTCATTTTGCAAAGACGTCCTTAAAGATAGGTATAGTTTTTAGTTTACAATAATGATCGATAATCGGGTGGATTGAAACAGCAATCAATCACGCAAGGCAGTCAGTTTTTGATTTACAATAATACAGTTTGACAAAATTGTTGGTTCTACTCATAGACTTACAATTTTTTCGCTAAACAAATTCAACGTAAAACTATTCCAGTGTCAGTTTAACTAAACTAGCTTATTGCGACTTTGTCCGTGTGAACTATACAAATTTCAAATCCCTATTTTAGGGGTTGAATTTTTAAAAATCCTTTCTTAGCGGATGGCCACTTCGTTCTGTCGCGTACTACAGGCTCGCTATAGGTCTCGTGTAGAGATTTCCACACTCCACGCTCGCTTGTACCTAGCGGTTCGCTGCGGCCAGTTTGATGTAGGAACATCATAATTTAATCATCAATTAATTACCTAATCAACGTGGAGTAGGCTGAATTCACCAGCGGTGGCGGAATTGGAAAATTACCGAGCCTTGGTCGTTAATGTGCTTGTGATTGCACAACGTCCTGCCGATCGTCAGTCGTCATGTCCTCAGCTTACTGCCGGGATACTAAATAACTGACTAACCTGCCGTAAAAATAAAACCACTGAAAGATTTTTTTAGGGTTCCGTATCAGAAGGGTGCCAACGGGACCCTACTGGTTGAAATCTATAGAGCGCACTTTTAATTTGCTGGTGATTTGCTTAGACTTAAGTTTCAGTTAAAACGTGACAGATCTATTTATTTATTTATTTATTTATTTATTCAAAGGTACACACAACAGGTTGTAACTAAAAATGGTCCAAACATAAAAACAAAAGATCCTAATCTAAGTGACAACCCCTAATAGGTGTACACAGCAATACTATACCTAAATAAAATATACATTACACAAGATACACACAGAATTTTTAACATGAAGGCTTAAAAAATTTACAATAATATTTACAATATAAAGTGGTTACTACATGAGATTAAGTATTTAAATGACAAATATGCATAGAAATTAAATCTTATATATATACGAACAGTATTTAAAAAATAAAGATGAAAGAAGAATGTTACGACAAAAGTTGATGAATTTCTCTTTTAAATTTATTAAAATTATTGTTAAAAATGTCAATATTATGATTTAATGTGAAAAGATCATTATACAGGCGACACATACGAACAACTGGATTATAGAAGGAAGTATTATTCTTGTAAACATTAAGGACAAAAGGTCTAGGGTTTCTTAATCGGACATTAAAATTAATATTAATCAAAGATAGTAATACGGGAGAATCTATTTTGGAGTGAATAATCCTATGTAAAGATATCAAATGGTAATACTTCCGACGAAATTCTAGAGTTTTCAACCCAAAGTGTTTTAGTCTGTCATGGTAAGGTGTGCGTCTATGGCCGAAGTGATAGCGAAAAGATAAGATTCGTATGAATTTCCTTTGTACGCTTTCTAAGCGATCACAGTGAACTGCGTAGTACGGAGACCATATTACAGAGTTATATTCCATTATACTCCGAACCATGGCTTGGTAAAGATGTATCGAACTAGAAGGCTTTTTAAAATTCTTCGTCGATCTTAAGATGAATCCAACCAATTTGTTACATTTGGCAATTATATATTCGTAATGGTCTCTAAACGTCAATTTATCATCGAATATGACACCCAGATCCTTTGCCGATGTCTTTTTAGTGAGAGTTTGGCTTTTCAAAGAGTAATTAAATGTAATCTATGCCAGTGATATAACGTTGTCTCGTTTTAACAGTATCTTCAGTCTAAGCTAAGTCAAAGTGCGATCTATAAATCTAAGTAGGTACCTATCTCGTGAACCGTAATAGATAGATAGTTTAATGTTATCATTTTCACAGAATGTGTATTTCGTGTATGTCGCTTGCTGCATGTTGTACCATACAGATTTACCTTTTTCTACGGATTATAGCTAATTAAGGTTTTTATTCCTTTGATATCATGGACTTCCGCAAAGGAACGCCTTCTTCTATACAACGATTGATACCAAATCGGTGTAGAGTACCTAGAGCCAATGCCTGTGGCCGACATTGACTCGACCGGCGCGGCCTCGACATGACCGTCTCGTTCAAGTTCACCCACCACAAGTGCCTCTCGACCGATCCAATCCTATTCCAAAAGAAAAACAACTCCCATCCTATGTGCAAATAAAACTTTTTCTCTTTGCTCTGCTGAATATATTGAAGTAGAAAACTGAATAAGTTTTTATTGCAATGTAGGTTAGGTAGAATGACTTAAAACTTGTCAAGTGTAAGTAAGTAAGGATCATGCTTAAAACTTCTCAAGTGTGAGTCGGACCTTCGGACACGAAGGGTTCCGTACCATCATTTAAAAAAATAACAATTTTTCTTCTTTCTTGATCGTGGAATCAAATCTAGACGCTTTTGTAGCAAATTAACTACAAACTAAAGACCATTTTAGAATTTACCCAATAAAAAATAGGTACGTATTAAATGGACTAGGTAACGTTAGGCACGTAATATAAGAATCGAATCGAAGAAGAGAGTAATTGAACTATTGTTAAAATGCTCGTTCTGGATTCATTAACCTCAAAATCGTTCAATCATGAAAGGGCGTTCACTTACCTACTCCCACTTCACCGGGGAGTGATGAGGAGCGAGGGAGGGAATGAGGAGGACGGGTGATCTAATTCTGCTAAATGATTGCCTCCTCCAGTGATAGCGTCTTGTGGATAGCCACTTAGCCAAACTATTAGGTTTAGGCTCGGTCACGTAGATCCTAATTAGTCATTTGACGCAATTTTAACTAGAGCCATAGATAAACATCATTATTCACTATGTAGAAGAGACATGGCTTCATAAGGGAAAGGTTCGCGGTTCGATTCCTGACTAGGTCTAGGAAAACTACATTATTAACCCATTTCAAAAAGGGGCATTTTCTGGGCAGACCCGCTCTACCTTAGGCTGCATCATTTCCTGCTTGGTGTGACTGCAGCCAAGCGCAAGCCCATTTAGTTATTATAAAAAAAAATAACACCGTTAAAAATCTGAGCCTCAAATACTGGATATGGGTGGGTTATGTAAATTCCAATTTATTTGAAAGCTTTCATGTAATGCCTATCTTTTACCAGATGTAGGTATAGGTACAGTCAATAATAAAGCTAGGTTTGCACCCGCCTATAGTCGCTAAGTATTGGCGGGTGCAAACCTAGTTTTGTTGCTGACTGTACATAGATGCGTGAAGAGCAATAGAGATCCGTTATTACTTATTACGTTATAGTAGGTTCTATAGCGGTATATGTAGAGCCTTTGTTACGAGTGCCCCTTCCCAAGTTAGTGAAGAGGTCCTCGCCAGGCGACCTCCCTCGAGGGCTGGGATCGCAGAGGTCGAGTCAATGTCGACACTCGATACTCGATGCTGTAACGCTTCGGGAAGCGCAGCATTGACCTCAGTGATTGCGTTGGTAGGAAACCTTCTCATCTACACTAATATGTGATCGTTATCTTCATGATCAACTTATCGCTGGCCCACTACTGAGCACGCGTTTCATGAACGGGGTTCAGCCATAGTCCGAAACGCTGGCCAAATCATCGGATCTACAAATTCCTAGGCCGGCAACGCATTACTGGTTCCTCTGGTGCTGTTCCCGCCTGCTCGTTTGCTCCTTATTTTCTTATTTTTAAAAATTGGTAGAGTCGCTCACCTTTGAGATCATTACGGAGAACTCTCAGGCATGCAGGTTTCCTGACGAGGTTGTCCTTTATCGATAAAAATTACAGGTGCGTAACCGGGATCGAACAGCTGACCTTCCCAATAGGAGACGGACATCTTGACTACTCTTATCATGGCCTTCTTTACGGCGCTATTTTCAAAAATTCGTTCACGTTAGCCTGTAATCTGCAAACAGTTTTTTTGCTGGCCGCGCATTCCGCAGCATGGCCGTGGCAGCCAATCTGGTCGATCCTTCGCGTCCTATTGCATGCATTGGATGATCGGATTACTTAGGATTGCTGCCGCAACTTGACTGCCGCAACCGAGCTGCCTAAAGCAGGCTACTCACACACCTGTCGCGGGGATAATTTGTCGTACGACGGAAGGGGTAATTTAGAATTTTTCGCTACACAGTACACACAAGCCTTCAGTGTGCGAGTAAACGTCTCGCAGACACGTGTGTTGAGTATGGCACCAGTATTATCGAAATCCCAAAGGAAAAAAAGATAAGTTTCAGAAATTGCCCCCATCTTATTACACACACGACCGTGTGGCGGGGCGGCGAGGAGGATCTAGGGAGCTAGTGAAGTATATCTCTTTAGTAGGTAGATTAATGACAGAGACGGCGTTGGTATAAACATCTTTATTATGTGAAGGCGTATGATCTGCAGACTTAGTGCTAACAATACCAAAAAAATCTTAAAGATACATAACCTACATAATTTTGCATCGCCTTTCTTTCGATTCGAAGCATAAGCAACCTTCATATTACACTCGGAAGGTTTTGCGCTCCTGTCACCCTGCTGATGGAACAATCCAGGAAATTGCTGACTTTGAAATTGGAAACATAATAATTAAGGAGGTCATTTTGGGTCAAATCCCTAGATTGCCCCTGCGGCAGATGTGTGAGTAGCCTTCTTTAGAGTTTACAGATTTTCTCTCTCGTGATAATCTCGAGCGCCGCTGCCTCGGTAATGTCATTTTCGCGCTTAATTTTCAGCCCAGACGCCGACGTTGCTCGTTTCCTTATTTTGCCGCTTTTTACTTCTTTTTGAAACCATTTTTAATATTACATGTTTACTAATTTTTCACAATTTTCGCGGCATTTCCTCACTGAACGAATAACGGACTTATATTTTAGAGGAGGTGTTTGTTTAATAAAGCAGGTAATTTTAGGTAGGTATTTGATAAGATAAGAGAAGTAACTCTAGTGCGTTGGCCATACAATGGTAATTTGACATTGTTAGTACTTAAACACTAAGGAATTAGTGACAACATACTTAATCTCTATGCTCCATTCCATCAGCCGGTATGCGTCCACAGCTGGACATAGGCCTTTCCGAGAGCGCGCCACCAAACATGGTCCTCCGCCTTCCTCATCCACCCGCTCCCCGCCACCTTCTTCAGGTGATCGGTCCTATAGTAGGTACTTAACAAAATTAAAAGGAATCTAGTAATTTGCATGAGTTTCCCCACCAGAGAACCATCCATTTTATCAGCTTTCATGCGCAGGATGCTGTTTCTGCTTCCACGATCCAGAAACGATCTAAAATAGCTGATAATTCCAAAATACAATAACGGCAAGTTACGTGATTCGCCTGCGTAACAGACTAGCTGCAGAGTTGACGTTGCACACCGCTCACGCTTGACCGCCCGTCCGTGTTACTGATGAGCTATTTTTATAGATATACGAACTCTTTCAAGTAATTTATCAACTAGATTACGTACATTATTATCATGATGTTTTTTTAAGATTCCGTGACTTCTGAAATGTTTAAATTAAGTATGAAATGGATATTAATAATCGATCAAGTGCGAGTAAGACTCGCGCAGCGAGGGTTCCGTACATTTTCGACATTTTGCACGATAAATCAAAAACTATTATGCATAAAAAAAAATCAGTTTTAAAAATTAAAATGTACACCTGTACAGCCCTTGCGTATGATGTACCCCACTTGATACAGTAATCTTAATTTGAAAGTTGAAAATACTAATTATTTGTTCATGAACACATTTTCTTTGTAATGTAAATTCACTGGTTTCGGTTTTTTTCCTTTCCTTGTGCTATAAGACGAGTTTTTCTTGACAGACAGACAGGCATAAAGAGAGACAGACAAACAACGAACTGATCCTATAAATAACCCTTGTTTATAGGATTAGTTCGTTGTCTGTCTGTCCTTTTTTTCTTTTCAGGTACGGAACTCTAAAAATATCTTTCTACCAATGAATAGTGAACAATGATAGCGCGGACAGCTCTTTAGATCATTAATACCTAATTATGTTTTTTTTAAATCATTTCAGGTCCCTTGCCGGCGAATATCACGAGTGCCGACTTGGGGTTAAAAGAAGGTAAATATACTTACATTTTTACAAAAATTATTAGTTACATGGAGTTTTACGCTACCAAAGACGAAGACAGGTGATAATATCTACTGATGATTACCAACATACCAAAAAAGGGGAAATAATTAAAAAATCCTTATTTTTAAAAGTTCGCAATGTATTGCAGATATAACATCTGACTGACGGTAGAGATCAACGAAGGTTGCGTAAATAGGTGCCGTGGGGTCAATGTCACGTTGTAGGCGGGACATCGACCACTAGTTTTGTACGCTATACATTATCGGTTTGAAAAATACTAAATAACTAAAACTAAAAAATTAGGCAAATGGTTATTAGTATTGGATTGTGTTTAGGTAGTAGTTATAATAATAGTGTTAAATTTCCGTTAGTTAAAAAATTATATCTTGTATATAAAAAAACTTGTAGGTACTTAATAGGTAATTTTTACCTAATAACAAGATGAGTAACCAAACCTTGTCAACCTGTTTGTCCCAAGAAAATGTTTTCGCGATGACTGGTCAAAAACACACAGCTTTTGCTGGTACGCGATCTTCATTGCTGAACATGTCTGGCCCAGTGGCCATTGGTTCTGTGACAGATATGGCCTGCTACTTTGGCTTGCTAATTCGTTGAGCTATTTCGGTCCAGTTCACTAATATTTTGGTATATTTTTCCAGGAAGCTGCGCTCTAGGCGACGTGGTGTACATGCCAGGGGACGAGTTCCCGGGGAGCGGCCCGTGCGAGAAGTGCAGCTGCGCGCACGGCGAGGTGCAGTGCGCCAAGCAGCGCTGCGAGCCGCGGCCGGGCTGCAAGGCGGTGCACCGGCCCGACCACTGCTGCCCCACGTACCAATGTGGTGAGTCATCATCATCAATCTTTCTTGCAGAAACTTCCCACGTCACTGTCTCGTGCCACTGCCGTCCAGTGCTCCCTGCGACTCGTTCGATATTTCCACCGGGTCAACCGGGTCGGACAGGGTCTTCCAAACGATGTGCTTTGCGGTGTGAGATCGCCATTCCAGCACCTTGGGACCCCATCGTCTTTCAGTTTTTTAAACTTTGTGCTCTGCCCATTGCCATTTCAGCTTCGCAACCCGTTCGGCTATGTCGGTTATTCTGGTTTTCCTACCAGACTTCCTCATTTGTGATATTATGATCACGTAGCTCTCCCCATCGCCCCCGCTGAGTGTCTCTGAGCTTTATTATGAGGCCCATAGTTAGCGAACATATCTCGTCATCATAAATAGATGAATGATGAACCAACATGCACTTACACTGAATTAAAATAGCTGTCTTATACCCTCTACCCTATCATCTGTTTCATTAAAGTTTTCTGTTGTCATATTCCAGAATGCGAACAAGAAGGTCGCATCTACGGCAACGGGGAGAAGCTGGTGGACCCTATGGACCCGTGCCGCGTGTGCTACTGCCAGGGCGGCGAGGTGGTGTGCCGCCGCATCGCGTGCTTCGTGCGTGACGACTGCCGCCCGCGTCTGGTGCCGGGCCGCTGCTGCCCCGAGTACGACAACTGTCCCGTCAGAGGTAACGTCATCATCATCTACGGCAACGGGGTGAAGCTGGTAGACCCTATGGACCCGTGCATATAATATGATGCCATATTATGGATCCATAATATGGCATCATTGTGACTAATGGGCCTGCAAACATCCACTGCTAAACATAGGACTTTCCCAAAGAGCACCACATGCTAATGGCAATGGATGTTTAATGTTTATATAATGATCATAAATCATACTTTTACACGATTATTTTGGTCAAAATACGTGACCTGTTCATAATAATCTAATTTGAATACAAATGTTTTAACATTGCAACGTGTTTCAGGTGTGACATCATTGCCCAGCATGACTCCATCAATGCCGAATCCATCAGTGGCTGATGTCGAAGCGAGCGATGCGCCTGTGCAGCCTGCTGAACCGGTGATGCCAGAATCAAAGATTACCATCAAAGAGATTACGCCCGTCTCCGAAATCCCTGTTATAACCAATGTTAAGATAAAGGAAATATTGCCGTCCCCTAGCATGGAAGTCGCTGAATATTCCTCATCAAAATCACCACTTATTACGAGAGAGGCCACATCTGAAAAGAGTCCTTCGAGCGTCGAGTCAAATGAAAGTATCGAGAAATCCGATACTAAAGACGTGTCATCACTTTCACCAGAATTGTCCACAACATCTAACGAGAAATCTGCTGAAATTAAAAGAAACGATGATCCGTCTCCATCCAAAATAAGTCTTTCTACTCAACAAGATTCAGAAATTATTTTCGAACCTAAAATTCCTAGCATTATTCCAATGATGGGAGGTCCCTCTGTTGCCGTACACCCGGAGCCCTTGACCACTAAAGCTCCAATACTTGAAGAAGAGGATTTGGATCATAATCCTGCGTTTCCACCGATTCCTGATGATTTATTTTTAGTTATAGGCAATCATGAGGAGGAAACAATTTCTGATCAAAATGTGGATAGTGAACATGTGCCAATAGACCATGAGGTCATAAGTGTATCGAGTGTGCCAATTTCTACGGAGGAACCAATTTTTAAGGAAACTAGTGGATCGACAGTTGGTTATATTTCAGAAGCGGTCTTGTTTACAAAAAATAATTTACAAGAGATGTCTTCCGAGACTAGTACTTTAAAGGATTCTGTCAGCACCGTACAACCATCTTCAACTTCAAGAGAAAACTCTATGTTGAACATGAGATCAGTGATCCCGACAGACATTTTAAATGCTCCTTCACTAATCGCCGATGACGTCACAGGTGACGTGTTCGACGTTACTGAAAGTGCAGTTACAACAGGAACTGTCAGTGATGAATCGTCTCCAACAGAGATGACCGATACTGATATAGCACCTAAATATTTAAATAACGAAAGCCAGTTAAATATTGAAGAAAATATTTCTGAATCCAACTATAATGTTTCAACGACTTCTGAACCCGTACCAAAAACATCGGAAAATATACAATCAATAGATGAACCCGATCAAATGACTAGCACTTTGTCTAAATCTACAGAAATAATATCAAGGACTGAATTCAGCTCTATACCTATTGAAACTAGTGATCAAAACCCACGTGAAACTTCAGACAAAGATAATAAGGATAAAATTACTGTTTCTACACCAGATTCCTTGGAGGAATCAACTTCTATATCACCATTTGGAGGTGATAAGGATAACACTGAATCTAAAGTTACACTATCTGAAATAGATAACCAGTCGTTTGAAAACGGAGAGACCACGGAATTTATACTGACATCTTTCGATTCTCAAGAAAGCACGACAGAAGACGTCGAGTTGATTAAAGTTTCATCAGACACTGATAAAAGCTCAGCTATAGTTGAGCCTCCTCGGGCTAGAAACAATAATGTTTTAACAGATCTAATAAACTTAGTAGGCGATGTCGCATCCATCAGCGATCATACAACAGGGCCTAATACCGAACGTCAAAATTCGAACCCGACTACTATCTCTGACTCTGAGGAATTAATTCCAGTCAACGTTGGTTATAAAAGTAAAAACAAAAACTGGAACTTGAATTCTATCACTGAAGTACCATTGAAGAATAAAGTAGCGGTTCCTATGATGAAACAGAAAGTAGTAGAGATCGAGGAGGACTCCGATACCATCACCGATTCACCTCCGCCATACGACAAGGTCGAACCGACGACAAAAACGCCCATAATCGACAACGTTTCAGATGATACACCGGAAAATAAGACAGTATCGACAGACAGAAAAGACTTTGAAATAATAACAAAATCTTACGTGCCAACAATCAATAGGCGGCCAACTAAAGTTGTAATGAAAAAGAGCAATGAGAAACCAATATCTGAGGACTCTTCCAGTGAAGATGTCGCTACGTCAACAGAGGTAGCTTCTGAAAGCAATGCCAGCTCTTTCAACGAAGCCACCAGTGTTTCAGACGTCAGTGCAACCAATTCAAACACTGAGGATAAAATGAAAGAAGATACAACAGAGTTGCCGAACACCACTCAGTGAGGCTCGCGCGAGCGACTGTCGACGGAACCTCAGCTTCAGCATTTGTAGTTATAAAGTTTCGTTCTTGAAACTATAAGTTACGTAGAGACTATTAGGTTTATCGATTACGAAGACCCTGTCAGTTAATTTAATTGTCAATTGGTATCCCTGCAGCGTAACGCGGTCGGATTCATATTTATAATGTAAGTAGACGCCAGACGATCGGTTGAATTTATTAATTGTATTAGCTGGACAAATTATTTATAACATTCTAGATGATAGCGTATCGCGGGACGATGTCGAGTGCGAGTCGCTCGACCGCAATGCGACTAAAGAAGTACTAGCTTTTCGTGTTAGAATAAGTAATTTATTTTAGTGACAGTAACGTGAGTAGAACGATTGATAAGTAAGCAACTAAGCTAGTCATCCTGTGACGAGGCGAGCGGCGCCTTCTCGAACGCCACGTTGCCATTTCCACTAGCCGCTCGTAATAGAGCAAGATCTCAGGACCGCCAGACCGTACTTACTTTATGAGAAAAAGAATCTGTGGGAGAGAATAGTTTTAGTGTATACTTTTAACGTACGTATAAATGCAAGCTGGTGCTGATATGGCCAAATTACAGGTATCAGCTGCTAAAGGTACGACAGTAAACGCTGAGTGCTGATTTTTATGTATGTATTTTTACAGAATATTATTAGTAATAAAATTAATATTCAGTACTGCCAGCTACTTCCTTGTCTCGCCAGACGCCTTAGAGCTCGCAAAAAAAATAACATATTTGATCATACTTATAATCTGAGTCGTAATTTTTATACTTATTGTGATACTCAGATAATATACATAAAAAGCACCGCTGACTTTAAGAAAAGCTGTATTATTTTTTAGCGTACCTTTAGCAGCTGATACCTATAAATGAGTCGTCAACACAAGATAGCAAATATGCGTACGTTAAAAGCACATGCTAACACTACTCTATCCCACACATTTTATTTCTTAGGAAACAAATAACGTCTGGCAGCACTGGGATCTCGTACCATAACTATAGTGGTGACGATCACTCCGCAAAGACCTAGTTCCTTTAGGATGAAGTGAGATCATATCCTTAGTCGACTCTGACGCGGGACCGTTTGGCCCTTCGAACGAATGTAACAAAGTAGGTTGGTACAAAACGAATTTGATATAAAATATTCAACCTTATGAATAGTCTTAGTTCAATTAGTATACATGTGATTGCACATAGCCTTTATTTACTGCACTTTTTATGATATTATATCGAGATGAAAGGAAATTTTGAAGGAAAGCTTTTTATTCCTGAAAGGCTCAAATATGTTGTAAGAGTGTAAAGCATGCAAATATTTTATGGACATTTTCTTAACTCCTCTATATTGTGTTAGCTATACAGGGTGTAATTGGAACGTTAGCAAAAACTTAGCGCTATTATAATACTACCTAAATACGATACTAATAACCATTTGCCCTACACTTAAACGTTTTAGTGATTTATTATTTTTCAAATCCGCAATGTATAGCGTGTGACATTTGCACGTCATCAATCGGGATTTGCTCGGGATCAGTGCCCCGCCTACGACGCGGATTGACCAACGCAACGTTCGTTGACCTCTAGCGTCAGACGTTTTATTTGCAATACATTGCGGACTTTTTAAATGTACAGGTTTTTTTGTGGTTTCTTATCACTTATCAGTAATCATCAGTACCATCACCTGTGTTCGTTTTTGGTATCGTACTAATTACCTCCAGTATTTCCGTCGTGGCTTCAGTTCGGTCAGGCCAGGTTCGGTTCGCTCCGCTTCACTAAGTTGAGATCCTGGATGCTCCTTCTTGCTCCGGAAGACCTTATCTTTTCCCGGGCAATAAGCGCATGTGCTCATTTATGTTTTATTTAAAAGTATTGTTTTTTTACAAATAAAACAAATTAGACTGAAAATTGTTTGTTTCTTATTTCCTGAAACCTAAATCCTTTAACCCTACTTAGCCGATCTACATAGAGATAAGACAACTGCGCGGGAAATATTATAGTATACAAGTGTGTGCAAAAACAGGTGCACTCTACTCTTCACTCTCATATCCCGATGGGAGGGAAATCCGAAACGATCGGAGAGAGAGCAGACGGGTGACGACTTTAGGTACTCCCCGAGGCATGTGTTGCAACACCGCCAACTTCCTTACTCTGGGCCTACTGAGATTTTAGTATCCCATTACAAGTTAGTCCTTTACGACTTAGTGGTAAGTGATGATGCAGTCTAAAATGGTAGCGCGCTAACTTGGAAGAGGTGTGGGTTTCTACATTCTATACGTCATCTTACCGGAACGCATAATCGCTTGGCGGCACGACTTTGCTGGTAGGGTGGTAACTACGTAACCACGGCCGAAGCCTTCCACCAGACCAGGCCAGAGATAATTTAGATAAAGTCCTAAATTGCCTTTACCGGGAATCGAACTCCCGACCTCCCAGCTTTAAAACCACTGCGCCAGGGAGCTCGACGAAACCTTGATTTTCGTTTGATAAAATCCAAATCAAAATATTATAATTATATATTATATTAAATAATAATTACACTTTAATAAGTACTTTTGAATCGTCAAAGGCATCTGCATAGTCAGAATGCCTTTCCTACCGAGAAGAACCAGCGAGAAACTCGGCGGTCGCTCTTTTCAAAATTTGATACCCGATATTATGCCATGTACTTAATTGAAATTCCGCGCATTGCTGGAGCGAGCTGCAGCCTGCAGGTCAAATAGCTAAAGACACCAATGGCCGCGACTGGTGGCGCCGCCATGGTGTAATAATGAAATATTGGCCTAATCTTGACGCTTGCTTGCGTATATCTACGCGAATGATGGTCTAATGAGGGAGCTGTTACCCAATCGCAGACGGAGTGACTGTCGACGCAGGTGACCTTTGACCTCACGTCGCAACAATGTCGCTCTTATGTAGCCTATTAGGTTCTAGAAACGCGTTGACCTAGCTTGGACGATTAACTCTGCACGCGTGCTCACAATCTTGGCTTCCAAACACAAAAAGAGATTTGTAAACGATGGTATTTCGAAGTAAGTAGGTACTCGTATTAGGTATTGATGTGTGGAAATTACCAGGCGCTTTTTGATGACAGTACAAATATCGGTCAAGTGCGAGTCGGATTCCCACACGAAGGGTTCCGTACCATCGTACAAGATATACCTAAAACCTTATTGTAGAACTCTGCAAGTTAATAACGGTCTGCCTCATCTATATGTGATTTAGTGAATTAAATTTTTTGCAAACACATTTAATTTTTTTTTAACGCCCTGTATAATATGTATAGCCACGAGGCTCCCATGGCTACACAGGGCCCCTAGCCCCCGTTCGACAAAATGGACAATATTGCGATTTTTAACAAAATTGCTGTTTTTGGTTGCATTTTCTCGCTATCACGCTCTTCTATATTATAATAACTAACCTCCGACCCAAAAAGAGGGGTGTTATAAGTTTGACGTGTGTATCTGTGTACCTATCCCTGTATCTGTGTATCTGTCTGTGCCATCGTAGCTCCTAAACGATTGAACCGATTTTAATTTAGTTTTTTTTGTTTCAAAGGTGGCTTGATCGAGAGTGTTCTTAGTTATAATACAAGAAAATCGGTTCAGCCGTTTGAAAGTTATCACCTCTTTTCTAGTTACTGTGACCTTCACTTGTCGAAGGTGTTATAAATTTTTATTTTACAGTTGTATACTCTCGACATTTATTTTCGATGTATTTTCTCACAAACGCAGTCATAGTCATCCACAGTCTAATGCTCAGTCATCATTATACGACGAGCCTCGCTGCATGTATAATGAACTTATAATAAAAGGTTCGTTGTAAGATGAAGAAGACGCACTAGATAGCTACAGGCTACAGTAAAAGCTCGGCAGGTATGGGAGTGAAGTAACCGCGATTGCGGAAACAATCGCCGGCTGTTACTGGCCGTTGCAACAGGCTGCAGACCTACCTTCACCCGAGAACATCACTAATTAGACACTCATGCACTTTGCCTTTCTAACTTTGTTGCTGTAGGTTCATATTTTAGCCCGATTACATGGCTTTGCACTTGGATCGGAGCGGGCTAAATAACCGTGATAGCCTAGTAGGAAAGACGTCCGCCTGCTAATGGGCAGGCCGGGGGTTTGATGAATAGATGTGCGTGCCTGGGACGCACATCTATTTTCCGAAGTTATGTGCGTTTTAAGCAATTCCTGATAAAATAGATGGATGGATCACTGGCTTTAACAATGCCTGATAGTCATCCGTAATGCTCTCAAAGGTCTGCAAAACGGCACTTAGCCAGCTTAGGTAGGTATATCTTGTGCGATGGTACGGAACCCTTCGTGTGCGAGTCCGACTCGCACTTGGACGGTTTTTTATGGTTAGTGTTTGTGTGTAAACGCGCTGCGCAGAGGTTTCCTAATACTTGCTCTGCCCATTAGAATGCTATCGGGCACAATATGAAAGTATTTGGGAATCGTGAGTCGTGACGTCACACGCGGCTCGAGGCGCCACACTCGAATGTATCCGGTTCTAGTAAAAGCATTGGTGACATGAATTGTTACTGTAGGTGGAGTTATTGTATGTTGTGAGAACGAGTTATAAGTCAAAACTGAAACTCGAACTCAAAATCCCGTGGGTACTGTTTGATTTTTCGGGATAAAAAGTTGCCTATGTCAATTACAGGGACGCAAGCTACCTCGGTACCTGGTATGGGTCTTAAGGAATCCCGTGGGAACTCTTTGACCAAGTAAATACCATGCTTACGAGTACCTAAAAGTTTTATTTGCGAGTGTCGAAATATGCGGCATAAATGGACGTATTTTTTCATTGCGTTGACTTGGATGCTCGATTTTGTTACAATTCCAAGGGACTGTAAACCTATGGGAGTAATATTACTTTATTTCAACTTGATATCTTCATGCGTTCCTGAGAAAAAGGGTTTTGGTGGACGGACACACAGACGGATATGAAGTGGTCCTAATTCCTATAAGGCTTTTTAGACACAACATCCGATTCGGGTCCAAGAACTCTCGATCCGAAGTAGCTGTATCACTATTTTGTATGAGAGTTAAGCACCAGGTAGATCCGAATCTCGTTTTATGACATCGGAAATCGGAAGTTTGGGTTTCAATCCCTTGCCACTGAGTTATTGAGCTTGTATCATATGTAGAAATTGTATACAATTACTCGAATTGGGTATTTGGGTACTAAATTCGAAAGAATATTCCACACCTTGGCCACAATAGTTTGATGATGATTGAGTTTCTTGCTGGTTCTTCTCGGTAGGAACGGCATTCCGAACCAGTGGTAAATTACTTGACGATTCAAAAGCACTTGTAAAGTTTTATTTGAATAAAAATCTATTCTATTCTATCCTATTCTACAAAAGCCAAAGAGCATAACTACCTTAGAGGCACGATTTTTTCCTTTCGTGAGATTTTAATAAAAATAAGGAGAAATTTTTTCAAACACACTAATAATCATTTGCTTAAAAGTTATAACACTCTGTTTAAAGTAAATTGATTACGTGATGGTCATCAATAAATTGCTTTGGGATCAGTGCTTCAGTTTTGGCGAGTTCGAGATGAACAACATTCGCGGTAAGTAATTGGTTCAGTCCTTAACCGGTGGAGAGCCACTAAACATGCGACGATTTTTAAAAGATTGATTAAATTAATGTCACTTACACAAGCAAAGATATATAAAACTCCAGATACTCTTGGACTCCACTCAGCATTTGCTGCGCCTGTGTCGGGAACGCAGGCACAGCGCTGGTCTTCCGTGGAGCCAGAAGTTACTGATAGTATAAAAGATAAGATAGAATATATGAATATGTGGTTAATAGATTATGCTGAGTTGGAACCTTTTTTAGTGTTATACCACACATAACAGAGTTTATTCCAGCGTTTCTTCTGCTTGAGGGGTTTTGGCTATAATGCTCAAGTGGAGGAAGTGCTGGGATAACCAACTCTTAGCTGTTATGATGTGCGGCACAATTTACAAAATAAAAGTTTTTCTTTCTTTTCTTTCAAATAGGCAGATCATACAATCGTATTTTAAAAAGTGAAGACAAAGATACCTGTGTGCGTGACACATACCTATGCGTAGGAATACATGCACAGGATACAATCTACATAAACGTTGACGCGATTATGTGCTCGATAGTATGTTTTGACAACGAAAGGTCAATAAACACAGCATCAACAAAGGGTTGCAAGAGGCGCGAGAAAGAGTTGTCTTATCGATTGTGCTTGGGCTAGATATTTAATTGCTCAAAACGCATATATCTCCGAAAAGTTCGAGGTGCATGTATAGAATCGAATCCCGGACTTCTGGAATATGAGGCCGACTCTTAACCAATAGGCTATCATCGTTCTTCCAATTATACTTATGTGATCATAATATAAATGCTTTCAAGAACTCATAGTGAATCCTATGATGAGTTTTATATTTCGTAGCTCCACGGAGGAGTTGCGCAGGAGTGGAATCCGCGGCGGGTGGCGCGGGGCGGGACGGTAACGTGAAAGTGCTCCGTGGGGAGCTTCGCCCAAGAGGGGGTGTCTATATGAGCAGGGCGATGGCGCGCGGGCCGCACTTGGTAACCTAAGTAACTCCTTACGCATCCAACATCTGTGAGTTGTATAGTTTAGTGTGAGTACCGTGGTTCATCGTGAGATATTCATTAAGAAGGTAATTATACTGTTTTGTGATTTATGTGTTTTTGTATATATTATGATAATTGATAAGTAGGTATCCTTATTTTATTCATTTTCCAAATCTGTTAAATTGTAAGACAGATTAACTTAAAAAAATCAAATTAGAAGTTAAACGCTTGAAATGTATACAGATAAGTAGTGAATTTTGAACGCTTTCCATATATCTAATCGGAGTTTGATTCCTATTTGAATACTAACCAATCAAATTCAATAAAATTTTGCAGACATATTCTAAAAATGAATATCTGTATCTTTGTTTTATAAATTTAAAAGAATTGTTATGGAGTGTTAGAGTGAAACGGCCTCAAAGATTTGAAAGAAAAAATCAATCCTCTGAAAAATGAGTAATTTAAGGAAAGGATGGAATTCGGAGTTATTTTTTGTGTTTACGTTTATGAACTTACATGATAATAGATAGGGCTTTTAAAAACTAAATTAGAAAATCCGCAGAGATTTAATTGTTTATGACGTCATTTTATTTGTGTGTGTGTGTAATTATAAAAGTAACTTAACATATTTTAATTACTTCCTTTATAGTTTCTTTTTGAAAGATTCTTAACTAGATAGCTCTTCAATTACGACTGACTACATTCATTTAAAGTTGATAATCATCTCAGTTTTAATTAGTTCCTATAGTTGACGTAACATTAAAATACGTGTTTACATAAAGTGACCATTTAAAGCTTATATGAGTGTAGCCAAGAATATATGTACTTTTTATTTTATAAACTCAAGTTAAAATTTACTGTTTACGATTACTATTTAAACTAAGTGATGTAGATAAAATGTAAAAGTATATGTAAGTGGAACTTTCGCATATGAATCTGATACATATATTGTACATAATATACTCGTATCTCGGTCGATTATTATGTAACCGAAGGAAAATGATAACATCTCGAATCACCGGTAACGTAGCAAGCCTGCCGGGCGATTCAGAACACTCGATTCGGTAAGTTACCGTTCGATAAGACGTATTCTTCATTGAAAAATACGTCTTATCGAACGATAACTTACCGAATCGAGTGTTCTGAATCGCCCGGCTGGTATATCTAGATGTCTGTATGTATAAAAGGAAAAGCTGACTGACTGACTGACTAATCCATCAAAGCACAGCTCAAACTAATGGACTGCTACTGCTGAAATTTGGCATGCGGATAGCTATTATAAACGTAGACATCCGCTACGAAAAGATTTTTGAAAATTCAATCCCTAAAGGGGTGAAACAGGGGTTTGAAATTTATGTACTCCACGCGGACGAAGTCGCGGGCATAAGCTAACACTGTACAAACTTTAATGATGTTTTATAATTATCATGCTCTGAATAAGTTCTATCCAAGTATGGAAACAGACTTGAAAAAAACTAAATTAAAATCGGTTCACTCGTTTAGGCGCTACGATGCCACAGACAGATACACAGATACACACGTCAAACTTATAACACGCCTCTTTTTGGGTCGGGGGTTAAAAATAAGACATTTAAATCAATAAGTTACAACTTGCAAGTAGATAGGTACTAAACTTTTAGAATGTCCTCCACTCAATAGTCATTTATTAATTTATGTAGGCCTCCGAAAAGTCAAGACTGGTACACTGGTTGTATAAACCATAGCCTCTCATGGTTTATAGAATTATTTCTCTAAACCGGCTTCTTACTTATAAGTAGGTAGTAGGTACCTAGAGTTTATCTAAGTTTTTTATAGAAACTACATAAATGCAGATGTTCTGATTCTTAATATAGATTAAACCGCTAGCTTTATAAGGTAGTTATTATGCAGGTGAATCAGTGTTCTTGTGTTCATTAAAATAAGAGCGGCCTAAGTAGACCACGCTGGCCCAGTGAGGATTGGTAGACTTCACACAAAATCAAAATATTTTTCATTTCATTAAACTTTTGCTAGTACTTTTGAATCTTCAAATGAATCTACACAGTTGCGGAATGCCTCTCCTACCGAATAACCAGCAAGAAACTCGGCGGTTACTCTTTTCAAAGAATTGATAGCGAGTTGTAGGGCGTGTGGTCGCAGGTGTTTAAAACGCACATACTTATTACGAGTAGCTCTGACAAGTTATAGGTGCGTGCCCGGGATCAATCCCCGATGAATTTAATAAAGATATCTTATGCGTAAGCAATTAGGCATACTGTTAGACTTAGGTAGAGACAGTTTACCACCCGTTTTTAGGCCTATAGAGTATCTATAGACTATCATTAGCTAATTAACAATTAATTCTGAAAGTTACATCGAGCCCTGCGGACCCCCAAATAGGAATTGAAGCCTTTACCAACTAGGCTATTACCGGTTATATAACATTTTCGATAGTGAATTCCAATAAAAATCAGTCAAGTGCGATTCGGATTAGCACACGAAGGGTTTCGTACCATCGCAAGAAATAACACTTTTTTATTTTTTCGATGGCCGTTCTAAATTTTTTTTTATTCAAAATCACAATCATTTATTCAAAATAGGTACTATTGTACACCTTTTGATAGTCAGTTTGTTAGATTTGAAAGATGATATAGTGGTGATAATTAAACGATGGTTCCAAACGCGCCCAAGTTTGAGAAGAATCCACAACAAACTCAACAGGGTATTGTTTTTTATTATCACCTCTTTACATAATCACTTATACAAAAGTTGTTATAGCGGCAATGGAAATACACATTCTGTAAAAATTTTAATTCTCTATCTATGACGGTTCACGAGATACAGCCCGCTGACAGACAGACGGACGGACAGTGAAGGCTTAGTAATACGTTCTCGTTGACACCCTTTCAGGTTTGGAACATGGAACCTCTCAAGAAGTCAAGGTTCCGCTTTATTATTACCACAAACCCCATTCGAAGCTTTCTTTCCCATTATATAGTCTATAACCTATACATATTGATAAGAGAATGGCAAATGAACATTTTGAATTCACTTGCACGGCCAGGATCGTGAGTGCGCTTTCTCTCGGTGTTCTTTATTTAAATAATTTATCAGTTTGTGTGCACGTTTCCTCATAGTTACGCAAGTAGCTGTCGCGCTCTCGTTGCGTTCTATCTATCCAAATTGATGTTACTAGAGTCAAGTCATTATAACATATTATGTTATGCGAGATGACTTCTTATTACATAAATATACATTTTTATGCAATATTTTTCCGGTTCATTGATGATCTGTGATTTGTGGAAATATGTGTAATATTTTATGATGAAACTAGATGATGTTTGCGACTTTATCCGTGTGGTTGTAGGTGTTTAGAAATCCCGTGGAAATGTGGATTTTCCTGGATATGAAGTAATTTATACTTATTTGTGTCCGGAATGCAGGCTATCTGATCAAAACAGATGATGACTGCGAATTTATAAACCTGAATTTAGGTTTCTCAAAATCCCGTGGGAACTCTTTGACTTTCCGGGACAAATAGTAACACATGCCCGTCTTCGGGGTGCAAGCTATCTCTGTACTTTTCATCAAAATCGGTTTAACGTGTGGGCTGTGAAAAGCTAGTAGACACACTTTCGCGTTTATAATATTAGTATGGATAGAAATATGGATATGAATGGCATAATATTATTGTAAATTGAACATTTGAAAAGAGCAACTGCTGAGCTTCTTGCTAGTTTTTTTCGTAATGCAAGGCTTTCCGAACCAGTGGTAGATTGTTTCGACGATCTACCATGCACTGGTTTGGAATGGCTTGTGATGATTCGAAAGCTTACCTTTGTAAAAGTTTATTTGCATTAAAAAATCTTTCTATTCGATTGTATTCTAACATGTCACATGGTTTTTGCCTCGTTACACAGGTATCTTGTGAAACAATGAGGTCCGTGGTGCTGTGCTTGGTGCTGGTGGCGGTGGTGGCGGCGGCGGCGGCGGCCCCGCAGCGCGACGGTGCCGTCTACAGCAAGGAGGCCATCAAGCAGGCCCAGAGCACCCACCTCATCCCCAAAGACGCTGTCATACACAAGGTATATAATCATCAATACACGTCCACTGCTGGACATAGGTCTCTTGTAAGGTTTTTTTAAAAAAAAACCCGTAGGAACTCCTTGACTTTCCGGGGCAAAAAGTAGCCTATGCCCTCCTCTGGAATGGAAGCCAACTTTGTATTTTGTATTCAAAGTACTAATGAGTATTTTTGTAATCACCCAGGTACAAGAAGGCGTAGAAATTGCAGCTTACGAGTCCATCCCCGGCAACCAAAAGATCAACCTCTACGAGATCCTCGGTGACCAGATACCGTCAGAAGTGATCAACAACCTCCAATCCCAGATCGACAACGTGGGCCAGCACTAAGCCCCGCTGTAGAACATAGGTAGTCACAGTTGGATACCAGTAACCGAAATACGAGACATTACCTACAGATGTTTATATACAACATTGCTAAAGGAAAAATCAAGAATGGAAAAGAAGAAGAACTCATGAGAAAAAGAATCGTCATATCTATGGAAATTCCAAGAAAATTAAAATGTTATGAAATAAATAAGCAGAACAAGGTCTGCACGAATGCCACGGACACGTACGAAGCGATTTGCCTCCTCGTTTCTAATTCGAAATATGGAACGCCCTTCCGGCATCAGTTTTCCCTTCCTATCATTTTAATGTGGGCACCTTCAAGTAAAGAGTGAATAGGTATCTTTTAAGCTCTATCTTAGACTGTATCATCACTTGCCAGCAGGCCTGATTGCAGCTAAGCGTTAGTTTGTAAATTAAAAAAGTTCATTAGTAAGTAGGTACGACGAAAAAAAAAGTTGACCGATGGTATGGTTCAAGCTTTCTCCAAATCTTAGCAAAAGTTGTACACTTGGAAGTCGAAAGGAAACAAAGACAAACTTTTTTATGCTTTTGCGGCTACGCTTGGTCAAGCAAACTTGAAGATAGTCAGAAGCACCTTCCTGCCTACTCCGAACTCCTGAAATCCTCATATCCTTATCCTTCTCACTTCTCTATCGGAGTTAGTTAGAGGCATCTTCCTTCCTGCTCCAAACTCCCAAAACCTTCATATCCTCATCCTTCTCCACTCCCTCGATCCACTGACCTCTGGGTCTTCCTTGGCATCTATAACACTCTGGTTTGCTGTTTGGAATGGATATAGTCATCATCGTCAACCGATAGGTGTCCACTGCAGGCCGCGTGTCTTGCGCCGCCGCCATCCAGCGGCTCCCTGCGACTCGTTGGATGTCTCTGTCCGTCTATTGAGAGGTTTTCCAACGCTGCGCTTTCCGAAAATTACATCTGGAAGATAAAATGTATAAAATGTAATACTATTTAGTATTAAAAACTCAATACTAAGAGAAAATCTTTTACTGAATGCGTAAAAATATGAAAATTCTTAAATTTCTGTTACTGGTTTCGATTTGTAAGGGCCGTGGGTCCACCCTGTTGATTAATGTTTAATTTATTGGTGTCGCAGTAAGCTGAGAATGTGATAATGTAACATCTTTTATATGTTTGTAGATAAAGAGTTTAATAATAAATGGTCGAAATCAATACCTTGTTTTATTGCGATTGCCTATACTTGTGGAATTATGTAAGTCGTGGCAGTAGACGAGAAGGTTCAGTATTTTATTTTGGTTTTGTATAGTTACAGCCGAAACTAATCATAATAGTTAGTAAATCTGTAATCCGTCAATTATAGGTTACTTCGAAACATTTTAGTACTTTTAGAACTCTATGGGAAACGTTGTTGTTGGTCAAAAATTGTTATGGTATGGTTTCGATATGATATGGCATGGTGGTAGAATATTTTTAACCGACTAAAAAAAAGGAGGAGGATTCTCAATTCGTCGGAATCTGTTTTTTTTTGACATTATAATAACTTCATAGCTAATTCATCTACTGACTACGAATAAATTGAGATTATTAATAACAGTCGAATGTTGCTGTAAAAACTGAAATAATTTAATGAATAGGAGTTCTTATAGTGGTAGTAGTTCTTAGAGTTGGAATAAGTAACTAATTGTCATGATCTATCTTTGTTCAAAACAAACGATTTCTTTCGTTATTGTTATCATGAACTTTTGACTATCTCTCATATTCCTCATCACTGAAGGTGAACCTCTTACCATGACCATCAAATTCTATGGACATTATTGATACGGTGAGCTCCCAGTACTTTCACGTATTTGATAAAATAAGAACAATGACGTTTTTGCGGAAGCTTTGGTAACAAGTGACAAAGTAGGTATATGAGATCATGATCAAGGTAGGTACTCTCATGGGAGAAAAATCTTGCTGAGATAATTAGTTTTAATCTATAAATACATATATTTCATTTATAAAACACTTAGGTAAATGAAATAATACTATTATTTATATTCTGTACATACAAAGCATAAAATTACAAGGTTGCAATAAAATACGTCACCTCGAGTATTATGTACAACCTTGAGAAATGCCTTGAGCTTTTTAGTGAAGTACTATAAGAATACCAGAAGTGAACCTCAATAAAAATATAAGAATGGATAAATATAACCCTTATTTGCATGATTAAGGCTTGAGACTCAACAAAACTAAGTTAGCGCATTAATACCAGATTGATAAAATACGTCCGCACACTAAGATCGACCGAACCAAAGTGAGTAGAACTCTCACAGGCCATTTTCAAGATAGTTTTTCGAGGTGGCGCCACGGTTGCGTTCCTAAAAACATTACCAACAGATGTCACGTGACTTCCGTTCAAAAGCGCGGCAAACATGTGCGATAACACGGCCGTCCTGTGCACGCCTCCGTCCCTGGATGGCGTTTATGTCTGGTGCAGTTGCTGAGAACAAAAACAGCAATAAGAAAATTTGATTTGGCTATTTTCCGAATACCAAGACGTGGCCTCCAATCTACTATCCCATCAACGGCCAGCAACCGGAGGTCCACATGTTCCAAATTCCAATACGTGGCCTCCAATCTACTATCCCATCAACGGCCAGCAACTGGAGATCCACATGTCCCGTATTCCAATACGTGGCCTCCAATCTACTATCCCATCAACGGCAAGCAACTGGAGGTCCACATGTCCCATATTCCACTACGTGGTCTCCAATCTACTATCCCATCAACGGCCAGCAACTGGAGATCCACATGTCCCGTATTCCAATACGTGGCCTCCAATCTACTATCCCATCAACGGCCAGCAACTGGAGGTCCACATGTCCCAAATTCCAATACGTGGCCTCCAATCTACTATCCCATCAACGGCCAGTAATTGGAGGTCCATCCAACAAGAACTTCGAGAAATTTAACCAATTAAACAAAGGGATGTACGAGCTACTTGTATATCTGATACGTAGACTTATTCTGAACTGTTCCATCGGCGGCCAGTTCATCTTACTATAAATCTTAACTTTTATTGTAATTGTTTAATTCTACACGATTAAATACCGTCACAACTTTTATCTTCGTAACGATAGACAAGTGTGAAGCATAATGCACTAGACATTTAAGATAAGGTAAAAATAAGGCTCATAGTAGGTACTTTAAAATAATATCAATCAATCCAAGAGCCATGCGATGCATTAAAATGGTATTATTACTTGAAAACATCTTAGGCCATCTCTAAACGCTTGTCACAAGTACATGTCATGGGAACGACCCATCTCCTATCATATTCAGTCCGTCGGTGGGTATATTTTATTTGCTAACAACTCGGTCATTAATTTTTTTTTTTTTAGCTCGGCTTGTCCTGATCATAACAATGAAGAGCAAAAGAACATTCGTATTTAATACGATTCTAATAAAAGTACTAACGGAAATCTTAAGTTAAAATGAGACTGACTCGATTGAAATCTTTGTGGCTAAAGTAAGTCACATGTATACAGTATACACATTATAAGCACTTCCCTTTTATGAAGTATAAGAAGCATTATTAAAAACATAAGTATGTCTAATTGGTAACTGGCATTATAACGTTTCTCAAAGCATTGAATGTGCCTACGTATCAATACACTGGCTTGCATATCTCACAAGATCAAGTCTAAGTCGGTATGTGAGAGTAAGAGTTACTTACTGTGCTCGCAACTTATTCAAAGAAAGTGCCTCATACTACAACACATACCGACATCATGAACACTAGTAAAAACAAACTGGAATGGTCTTACCAAACAGCATAAACAAACGCTTAGCAGCACTTATCATATTGCCTCATGAGACAGGCAGCAAATCTCACTGAGACGCCACGATGAGGTACCACGTACGTTTCGCAGCAACGTGCGTGGCGTAGCACCACAGCACTATCGACATGTTACGGCAAGTGACAAGCCTCGCATCCACGTGGAACGCGCAGTATTGCACCGGAAATTTCAAAGAAAAACAAGGTAAATGTGAGCACAGAGTTCAAATGAAGGAACTCTCGTTCGGTTAAGTACGTCTGTCTCTATTATGACAGGTGTACCTGTTCACATAACGATTTAAGACCATATTAAAATCAATTTCAAATGTTATATCGAAAAACTCAATAGGCAACGTCTTAAATATTAGATTTTTACATTTGGACTGAAAGTAACCATTCACGTTCTGTTATTGCCAACACATGTAACGTCCACCGGTACCTTCAACGACAGCATAACGCCGGTACTGAATTCTGAGACGCTATGTCTAATTATTATTATTATTATTTTTCAAAAATTTACATTATTGGTACTTCACAAAAAGTTACATTAGTCATTAATGGATCAAGGTTGACTGATTCTGAACGTTTATCAAAACAGTCAACATAACGTGGCCATATTTTATTTTTATCAAACGTAGGTAGGTTTTCACGGAAGGTGACAGTAATAGAAATGACACATTAATTTACCGGCTTCTTTCTTATTTTCTTAATAGACATCGGACAGCGGAAGAACCAAAACTAGTTCACAAAAACCGTAGGATATCACGGTTTGAACGGAAATAATTTTTCAGTTTTACCTACATCGACAAAAAATCTACTGTCACTAAATTATTATTTATGGCAGTAGCCTAAACGTGAGGGTATGTGATAACCCTTAGTACTATGACAACAATCAACAAATTTAAACATTCGTTAAGCCACACACTCGTTTCCGTGGAATATTTTCCACACCAAACGTTGATATTGAAAATATGCGCGTCAAAGTTACAAATGAAATAGTAATTAGACCTTACTTTAATCAACGAAGATGTAGGTAGATGTGCGGCTAGCAGTCGATTCGTCGCCACGCACAATGTTGGTACCTGTACCACTCGTTAGCGCGGGTACCGGGCAGCAGCGATTGTCGGGTATCCACGCAACCCGTAAACGTAGCTCGGACGACGGAGGTGACAGTGGAAGGATAACACTTTCTTACTTGAATCACGTTTCCGTTTACCACAATGCGATTGTTCGTACATTGAAACAACACTTACACAGAATTTACAAAAAGCAAAACTACTACGAAACTTTAAAAATCAAGTTTAAGTACTTTATTTTGATTAATCGATTCTAATGTCGGTCAGATGAACCAAAAGCGAGTGGGCAATTAGGTTACGATCCCACTTCTGATATAAGAATACCAGAAGTGAACCTCAATAAAAATATAAGAATGGATAAATATAACCCTTATTTGCATGATTAAGGCTTGAGACTCAACAAAACTAAGTTAGCGCAATAATACCAGATTGATAAAATACGTCCGCACACTAAGATCGACCGAACCAAAGTGAGTAGAACTCTCACAGGCCATTTTCAAGATAGTTTTTCGAGGTGGCGCCACGGTTGCGTTCCTAAAAACATTACCAACAGATGTCACGTGACTTCCGTTCAAAAGCGCGGCAAACATGTGCGATAACAGTACCCACTTACCAACTTCAAAAGTCTCAGGCATGTAGGCTTCACATACATAATATTATTCAAATTAATAAACTTAATAAAGTTGTGATAGATATTTTAGAATGTAAGGGTAAAGCCTATACATATGATACCCCACTTGGTATGGTTATCTTAGTTTGAAAATTGAAAATACTAATTTATTACTTGTTCATGAACACATTTTATTTTTGTGATGTAGCCACAAATTCACGGTTTTCGGATTCTTTCCTTCACTTGTGCTATAAGACCTACCTACCTGCCAAATTTCATGATCTATCGTTACGAAAGAAATATTTTCACCTTCGATGTACGTATGCTAAACGATGTCAATAAATAGTTATGTGAAGGCTATAATTGTTGAAAGGTTTCATCATTAATTGTATAAATAGTAAGACGTGTCTACAGGCGGTATGTTAAGCACACGATATAGGTATTTTACAATATAAAACCATGATACCCTTGCGCAAGACACTTAAAAGCTTATTCTTAGATAGTAATTAATATACGTAGATCCCACTTCTGAACTTTAATAAAGCGTGAACGCTTACACATACTCGTACATGCCAGTATAAATTACTAGATGATGCGGGATGCCTTTGACTTCATTTTAAATCCCCGCGCTTTAGGTTTTTAGATATCCCGTGGGAACTCTATGATTTTTAGGGATAAAAAGTACCGTATGTCACTCTCCAGGTCTTAAATCATTATGCATGCAAAAAATCACGCTGATCTGCTAGGTACTCCGTTGTGGTGTGATTGAAGGATAAATCAATAAACAAACACACTTTCGCATTTATAAAATGGGTTGCGGTTACTTAGGAAATAAGAACTTTTTGATGAACCCAAGATTAAGAAACATTGCAGGCACACGAAAATTCCTACCATCCTAAAGCTTATGTTGATTACGAAAGATGCATAGATGTCTCTCAGAGATATCAAATCAATGTGGAAGCTTGATTTGATATAGTATATATATAATATATATATAACCGCGTTTAATAGCCTCATCGGGTGACAGAAGGGCTGGCTCATTTTTTGCGCAACGGATCAGCCTGGCTGTCCAACGCGGAAATGCAGCCAGTATTCTTGGCACCATTCCACGCGGGCATGATTTGTACAGTAATTAGATAAGGCTAGCTTTAAGTTTTATTGTAATATTTTCACACATTAATTATATTATTCCAAATTGAAAAAAAAAAGAAGCTTGACAGAGGATCAGATTAAAGTTTATTGACACCAAGATGATCGCTGCACGTGCGTTCAATACAATTCGATGGAGGTTTTTTTATACTGATGAATGATGATTGTATCTGTTATAATTAAGTTCTAAGGCATTTTAAGTCGGAAAATTAAAGAGTTCCCGCAGGCATTTTAAAGAACCGAATTCTCACGGACTAAGCCGCAGGTATCATATATTTTTAAATATAAATAAAATAGAAAAGATTTGAAAGCCGATTCTCGAGGAACTAGGTTGTATTTTCCATCATCACGATAAGCTCGTTTTTGGGTGCGCGTGCGCATACGTCGAGGATTACGTACTATTGCATCCATTGCGACATCGTGTGCCGATCGAATTATAATAAAATATCGTTGCGTCGTGCGGCGATAAGGAGAAAGTATGTGTGTGAGGGCACACGACGACATCTCACGTAAAATATAAGAGGCCAGTCAAAAACAAATATTCAAAACTTCAAGGCTGTACCATATTATATGACGGTCTCTACGTACAATCTCCTATTTACAAAAAAAAATTGCAAATCGGTCGAAAAACCTCGAAAAAATCAGTGTACATGCATTGAAAAATAAATACGGGCCGAATTGAGAACCACCTTCTTTTTAGAAGTCGGTTAAAACGGTTTAAAATAGGTGTAGGTATCTATACTAATAAATAATATATGTATAATGAATCATATTCTACCACGAAATAGTCATGCATGTATAATGCATATAAGTATTTTGAGAAACGTTTCGAATTCATGTATTTAGTTTCAATCAATAGTTTTTGACAGTTGACATAATATGAACAGTTGACATTACAAACTAGATGATGCCCGCAACTTCGTCCACGTGGATTTAGGTTTTTAAAAATCCTGTGGGAACTCTTTGATTTTACGGGATAAAAAGTTGACTATGTCCTTACCCGGGATGTAAGCTAACGCTGTACTAAAATTCCTCAAAATCGACGTTGGGCCGTGAAAAGACAGACACACTTTCGCATTTATAATATTAGTATGGATTAGTATGGATATGGCGAGAACTTTCTCAAAATTATGCACTATTGTTAGTTTTACGTGCATAGTCCTAACTGCCATTTTATGCTGTACATTATAAACTGTTGTAGCTATGGGAAAAGTTTGGCGTTATTTTTGTTGAACTAAACGATGGGTTATAATAGTGGTCATGGAAACTAAACAGTGGATTATACGTAGAGAGTAGAGACCGTCGCTATCAAAACAACTTTTTTTTTAATTTATACTATTATTATATTATTTATTTGGCTGCAATCAGAGGTGTTAGCAAGTGATGATGCAGCATAAGATGGAGCGCGCTTCCCTAGAAGTTGCCTTTCACTCTTGAGTTAATGGTACCCATATTAAAACTTAGGCATTTGCTGCGAATAATTAGGTAGTAGGTAATTGAGGTAAGTATCTAGTGCTGCGTGCGTAGACTCTAGTCTGTAGAGCGTAGTTCATACTTATACCGATTTACCAAAGATATCACGAACAATGGAAGGAAGTAGTAAGTACTGGAGCAAAACTTGTAACAATATCAGTTAATCAGATGCAATGATGCAACCGAGTAAAAGTTGTTAGCAGCAGGCGGCAGCCGGCAGAGCTATCAGATTTGATATTACATGTACCTACAGAGGTGCGACGAAGCCGTCTATAGTCCGTTTTTTCCAAGCTTGCTTAAAAGATAAACAAATCGTGAAACTTTCTCGAAGAAACGTTTGCGATTCGCCTGGCATTTTAGACCTTCTGAAGTTTAACGGCCAACAACGCGATGTTCAACGGCGTTTCCCGTTAAACGTAGATGTGGCCACAATCAACGTACAACGGCATTCATAATGCCGTTTGGCGTTAGACAATTTTAACCGATTCAATTGGCATTCAAGTATGGCCACTCAGTTTAACGCGTTGATTATCGCGATAATTGTGGCATTGTTGGGCATTGACGTTAACCTTAATGTAGCCGCAATATTACGCACTAGCTGATGCCCGCAGCTTCGCCCGCGTGGATTGGTCAGATCCCCTGCAGCATCAGGATTGAGGAGTTGGAATCCAAATTTTTTATGAAACAATGTCGCAAAGTTCCTCTATCGATTAAAAAAAAAATTACGCAAATCGGTTCAGAAATCTCAGAGATTTCGGTGTACATAGGTAGAAAAACACAACTCCCTTTTTGAAAGTCGGTTAAAAAAGTAGCCTATGTTACACCCTGGTCAATCCTCTACTCGTCTGTGAAAATCCCGTCAAAATCGGTTCAGCCGTTCCAAAGATTAGCCTTTTCAAACAGACAGACAGACAAAAATTTTAAAAACGTGTGATTCAGTTAAGGTATCGTTCAAATAACCCTATGAGCTTAATATGAGGTAGTTATTTCGAAATTACAGACAGACACTCCAATTTTATTTATTATATATATAGATTTCAGCAGAAGAATCGTGCGGTAAGTGCGGGACGAAGTCCTATGTTGAACGGTCAGACTACTGTACCTCTCTTTACACTGTGGTGCTATAACTATCCAATCCTGGTCAGGCACACGAATTCTGGACTTCGTCTGTGTTGGTGTTAGCTGGCGGGCGTGCTCTGCCTTTTTGAAGTGTTTTTTTGTTAAAACTGACTGGAAAGCGCTCTAAAGGGGTGCCGTGCGTATGTCGGCGAGTGCCGGCACAGACGGGGTCCATACTTGTATAGTTTAACTAACTTGTTACAAATAACTACAAACTTGACATTGGCTAATCTTTGTAAAGCCAGACGAAAGAGAAAAAAAAACACGAATTCTTCTTAACCATAAAACATACATAGTGACACTGGAATATTTAGTGGTTTTTAATTCTAGATAGTTCAGTCGGATTTCATGCGAGTGCCTAAAAAAAGGAGCGTACCTAATGGTGTCAGGGTCCATGCATGTTTCTTTATTTCACCAAGATTTCTAAATACCTGAACAGATTTGTATGTATGGGGTATCGTAAGTTAGGGTAAAGTAATTTGATAATTTTTTTTTATTGTTTTAAATTTTTGACGAAAATTAATAGGTATATAGTGGCTGTGAAGCGCCATTTTCAAACTTTTTAATAGCTATCTCTATGTGTGCTGAATTTTAGCACGATCCATCCAGTGGTTTGCGCTGTGCGGTGATTGATAAGTCAGTCAGTCAGTCACCCACCTTTCACTGTTATACTTATATTTGGATAATTAGCATGTATATTTTGAGTGTAATTTTCAGTAGATACCTTGCCCACTTTCTCACTGGAATCATCTTTTCAATCGCTGGGAATTCAAATGCAGACTACGTTGAGAGAGCAACTACTGTGAACTAAAGGGAGTCTAAAGAAGTAGCAAACGCCTATATCTTACTAAATATTATAAAGGCGAAAGTTTGTATGTGTGTATGTGTGTGTATGTGTATGTTTGTTACTCCTTCACGCAAAAACTACTGGACGGATTTGGCTGAAATTTGGAATGGAGATAGATAATATCCTGGATTAGCACATAGGCTACTTTTTATCCCGGAAAATCAAAGAGTTCCCACGGGATTTCGAAAAACCTAAATCCACGCGGGTGAAGTCGCGGGCATCGGCTAGTTTAAGATAAATATGTATACTTGTCTTTCATAACTTGGAAGAGTGAACGCCAAAGGAGGACGCTCGAGCTCCATGCAATATTCATATAAAGCGATTCATTACCAAATTAGACGAAGTTATGGTAAAGCACCGTGGACCTTCACCGCGTAGGGGAAAAGCTACTCGTCTGCCAAATTATTGGACCACGTAGCCCAAAAAAATATATTAATTTAGTGACATAATCTACATATATAAGTAGGTACCTACAATTTTTTTAGAGAAGTACATAGACACCATGGCATTCATGCATATATAGCATGTGTAGTGTGCATTGGTTTTTTGATTATCATCTTGATCGACCCATTGCTGTTCCACTACTGAGCATGGGTCAAGTGTGGATTGGTAGACTTCCCACACCTTCGAGGAATCTATACTAATAAATAAAATTGGGGTGTCTGTCTGTAATTTCGAAATAACTACGTCATATTAAGCTCAAATGGTTATTTGAACGATACCAACACTGAATCACAAGTTTTTAAAATTTTTGTCTGTCTGTCTGTCTGTCTGTCTGTCTGTCTGTCTGTCTGTTTGAAAAGGCTAATCTTCGGAACGGCTGGACCGATTTTGACGGGGTTTTCACAGACAAGTAGAGGATTGATCAGGGAGTAAAATAGGCTACTTTTTTAACCGAATTTCAAAAAGGGAGTTGTGTTTTTCTTCCTATGTACACCGAAATCTCCGAGATTTCTGAACCGATTTGCGTAATTTTTTTTTAATCGATAGAGGAACTTTGTGACAACTTTCCCACGGGATTTCAGACCCTAAATCCACGCGGGCGAAGCTGCGGGCATCAGCTAGTACGAAATAAGTACGATCGCTTTTCAAAGGATGTGATTTGAGTCTGAAACCTTTCATATTTAACTCCACATCCGAACAGTTAAGTTTATTATGGAGATTGTCTTCGCATGAAATAGCAGAACTATGTGTCGGATGGGAGCACTGTGTCTACTCCGAAATGTGTTGCTTGATTATCCTAAGAATAAATTGAGATGCAGAAAACTAGAAAGATAGTTGTAGAGGCGACATCTGTGAACGTCGTCCAGAACTACATAAGTAAAACTACATAAGCTTAATGTGGTTGGACAATGTCTACAATTATTGATCGTAGCGACGTAATCCATAAACTTTTTCGGAGATGGAGTTACTTGACATTTTTTTAAATAAAAGGAAAATATAGTAGGTAACCTTCATCCGCGTGGATTTAGGTTTTAAAAATCGCACAGTGGACTCTTCGATTTTTTTTTATTGAAAACCAAACACGGTCCTCCACCTTCCTCATCCACCCACTTCCCGTTATATTCTTAAGGTCGTCAGTCCAACGGGTTGGAGGTTGTTGGTTGACCCACACTGCGCTTGCTGGAACCTACCTACGTGCTCCAGCAGGGCGATTCGCTAACTCAGTGTCTAACATTGAATGATAGCCACCGAGCTCTTTTTTAAATCCATCGACGGTTTTCTACGAAAAAAAATTTTTGCGGTTGGTTGGTTCTACACTGCTACTTCTAGCAGTGTAGAACCAACCAACCGCTATCATTCAGTGTTAGACACTGAGTTAGCGAATCACCCAGGTCCTAGCTGAACACGCCTGTCCCAGCGGTTCTGAGACAGACATGGCCTGCTCACTACCGCTTTTGATGGCTAATTCGTTGAGTTATGTCGGTGACTTTGGTTCTCCTATGGATGTAATCAACATAGCCCGCTCCATAGCACGCTGAGCGAGTTTGAACTTGTGGACACGGCCAACTGTCAAGAATACTTAGCCATAATTACGCACATATTTTTATCACCCTCTACACGCCCATTACGTAGTAATTAATGTCCATAGCGCTGCGCTCGTCGCCGAACAGTGCTAATGATGCTAATCGCTTACATAATCGCTGCTTCTTATGTCAACTTCGGAGAACAACACTTGGGCAAGGTAGAGTCGGATCAAGTGTCTGATGTAGAACATCACAAAAGTTACAATAAAGTCAAAGTCAAAATCATTTATGCAAAGTAGATACTATTGTTTTTTTTTGATGGTCGAAACTGTTAAATCTACGATATAGTGGTGATAATTAATTACGTAGGTAACTTAAGACTAAAGCTACGAGGGTTCCAATATAAACAGAAAATAGCCAAGTGTGTTCATCGTTCCAGTACGATGACGTTTAAAAACCACAGGAGTAATATGAAAACTGCCATACGGGTCATAACTCATACCCCTTCCAGGTCAGCCCGCTTCTATCTGAAATGCATCATCATCACCACCAGCTGATATTTCAGCCCGGCTAGCATGGGCAGTAGATAAAAATTATATCCCCCGATTATATCGACCGATGTCATACAAATCAGCAGGGGATATAATTTTTATCTACTGTCCATACTAGCCGGGCAGTAAAGGGCTAACTTGTATCTGAATAAAAAAAAAAACAAAAATAAGTAGATTTTTTTTATTCAAATAAACTTTTCATCATCATCATCATGATCAACCCATCGCTGGCCCACTACTGAGCACGGGTCTCGTCTCGGGATGACTTCTCGTAGGTCAGAGTCCGCCACGCTGGGCAAGGGCAAGATAGCCCTAGTGGTTAAGATGTCCGCCTCCTATTCGGACCCTTCAACTTTTCACCTTTAACTTTTCGGAGTTAAGTGTGTTTTAATTTTTAATGAATTTAATATCATTTTTTAGATATTGTATGTTTTTAAACATAAAAAGGCAAACACATGAATGTGTTCTTTGAACAAACTTAGGTAAAATTTCCTATGACAAAGAATTAATTATATATAAAGCATACATATTTATAAAGCATAAAAAAATTACAAGCAATGAAATAAATCTTCAAAGTATAAGTAACTACTCATATTTCATTTTGTCGCTAAGGAACCCTAAAAATGAATGGTTGCGTCGCTGCTCGCTCGCGAGTATGTGACATTTTTCTTGTCTAAATGACAACTAAGTGTGTAGTTAACTTCATTGGTCGCGCAGTTAGCTGCTATGATTATAGCTACCAGATTGCTTAGCTCCAAAGTATGTTTCATAGTGTCTACTAAACTAAAACCAAAAAAAATTATCGGTCAAGTGCCAGTCTGACTGACACACGAAGGGTTTCGTACCTACCATCGTACTTACAAGAAACAATACAATACTGTAGGTATTCAATTTTCATGTCGTTTTTTTTCTGTTTTCTTTTGTTATAGCGGCAAAAGAAATACTACACATTCTGTAAAAACGTTTTACACACGTTTTACACCAACAGGTTTGTAACTCATTTCGTCTCCGGTGTCCCAGCTAGAGACCTGTGACACGCGGGCAGACAGACATACGGACAGACAGACATTATTGTCACAGAGAGACATTGAGCTCCGTTCTTACTCTTTAGGTACGGAACCCTAAAAACGGATAGACGTTGGTATCCTAAGCTCCTAGACGACGTGAAGAGGTGTCATTATTGGTCAAACGCTGAAACAATTTAAGAAGTGTAGAAACATAGTAGAAAGACATTAGGTAGTTACTATTAGGATGCCCGCGACTTCGTCCGCGTGGATGTAGGTTTTTGAAGATCCCGTGGGAACTGTTTGGTTTTCCGGAAAAGAAGTTGTCTATATGTCAATAACATGGACGCAAGCTACCTCGGTACCAAATTTCATGCAAATCGGTTGAGCGAATGGGTCTTTAGGAACCCCATGGGAACTCTTTGATTTTCCGGGATAAAAAGTAGCCCATGTCCGTCCCCGGGATATAAGCTAACTCTGTCCCAAACGTCAGAATCGGTTAAACTGTTGGGCCGTGAACAGACAGACACACTTTCGTATTTATAATATTAAGTATTAGGATTAAGTGTAATTATAAGGCTCATAATATGAACATCATTGTAACTAATGGGAGCTGTAATGTCTGCTAACTGTGCGGGAATGTCGCGGGAAAAACTGATGTGACTGTGCCCATTGCTTCTAAGGTGACCATGGTGTAAACTTAGCCACATGAGTAGGTATAGTGCGCGACAGCTTGAGATGGCAACCGGGGCTGGGGCTGGAAGCCCCCCCCCCTCCTCCCCTTCATACCCCGGTTGCCATCTCAACCTGTCGCGTAGTATAGATATCCCTACTTATACTAGACCCCGTAGGTAGATTTAAGAGACTATTGAGGTTCAAATTAAGGGGTAGTGCTTTAGTGAAAATTTCTCGTATTTAGGGTTCTGTACCTCAAACAACCGGTCAAGTGCGAGTCGGACTAGCACACGAAGGGTTCCGTACCATCGTAGTACAATCTGATATTACGGTCTGCGCCATCTATATGTGATTTAGTGACTTAAATTTTTCGTGAAGATTATTTAATTTTTTCCCTATGATATAACCACAAATTCACGCTTTTCAGACAGACAGACAAACAGACAGTCGAGAAAGTGATCCTATAAGGGTTCCGTTTTACCTTTAGAGGTACGGAACCCGAAAAAGATTGTTGTGCGCCAGATTTGCTCTGAGGTTGTCAGTCATAGAAATCCGTGTAATTTTAAAACTACGTAGTTATTTTTACGGAAATCTGTCACATAGATTTTAGTTTTAGAACGTGTTTACAAAATTCCATTGAGTTGGATTGATTAATATCCAAATGAGAACCAAACCATGTACCTACCTATGGAGAGAGTGACGGAGAGACCACCGTTAAGAGGATTAGATAGGTTATACAAAGACCGACCAAGTGCGAGTCAGACTCGTGCACTGAGGATTCCGTACTCGGGTATTTTTCCAACATTTTGCACGATAAATCAAAAACTATCACACATAAAAATACATAAATAAAAACATTTTTTAGAATGTGTACGTAAAGCCCTTTCATATGAAATGATACCTCACTTGGTATAGTTATCTTACTTTGAAAATTGAAACACATTTTTTTTTAAAATGATGTAACCACAAATTCGCGGTTTTCAGATTTATTCCTGTACTTGTGCTATGAGACCTACCTACCCGCCAAATTTCATGATTCTAGGTCAACGGGAAGTACCCTATAGGTTTCTTGACAGTCAGACAGACAAAAAAGTGATCCTATAAGGATTCCGTTTTTCCTTTTGATATACGGAACCCTAAAAACTACATACAAACAAGCCCGTGTTCGGGGAAGCGTGTTCAAACTTCAGACAAGCGGTATCGATACAATCGGGCAGGCGGCGGGCGGCGGGCGGCGGTAAGGCGGCACACACACGCTTTTTGCCCGTAATCAGCCTCGTCAATTAAGGCAGGACACACACGCCGCCGGCCCGTTACATGCCGCGGCCATCCGGTCACCATTCATAATTAACATTAAGTGGCAAAAACTCATTTATTAGACGTCTTAGACGTAGGTACCCACCGTCAACTGTAACATCATAGATCTCTACAGGAAAAATGTAACGTTTTTTCTATAGTGGTACTTAATCCGTGTGGATTTAGAATAGAATATAATATATGTTTATTCAAGTAAACTTTTACAAGTGCTTTTGAATCGTCAAAATAATTTACCACGTACGTTTTTGAAAACCCTGTGGGAAGTCTTAGATTTTCAGGAATGAAAATTAGCTCAAGTCACTCTCCAGATCTTTAATTAGGTATGCTTTTCGCTTTTATAATATGGGTAGTGATTCGTGTCTGTTGCTGAGGCTTCGGGCATGGCTAGTTACTTACCACACAAGAAGGTAGAACAACAAAAATACCTATTTAGGAGTAGAGGTATGGGAATAATTAAGTAAGTAAGCCCACCCCTTCCAAAGTAAGCCTGCTTCCATCTTACATAAAATTTAAAAAAAAAAAAATATGTATAACACTCAAGCTGCCACGCTTCCTTATTATATCCCTACGAATATTATTTAAACGTGTTTATTTGTTGGTTTATTGGTTTGTCCTTTAATCACACCGCAACAGAGCAACGGATCGGCGTAATTTTTTTGCATGAATTGAAACATCTGGAGAGTTCATAGGTTACTTTTTATCCCGGAAAACCAACGGATTCCCACGGAATTTTAAAATCTAAGTCCACGCGAACGAAGGCACGGGCATCAGTCAGTGAGTAACCAAAGCTCCAAGTAATTTTGAAAGAAATTCCTATTTGTCACATGTCCACCGCAGCCATGGAACTAGAAATCAGCTTAGTTAATTATCCGTAACATCCTCGTACAACAACATTAATCATTACTCATTCATCTGTAATAGATTCGCAAGCGTAGTCTTTATACAAAGCGCGGCGCGACGCTTTGAAAGCCTCTGGAAGCTCTAAAGCGGGGCATTCACGCGGCGCACGCTCGACGAGCAAGCTTCATACACTCGCAGATATGTTGAGCCCAACACACAATCTACACGCACAATGTTTAAAGCTAATTTTTCATAATGGGCTATAATAGTCCGGTACAAAATAGACATTCAAGGATACAATAATACGGATTAAGCTAAAAATTGGTACAAATGTTGGGAATACCAATATAAATAAACTGAGAAAAGTCACCATCGATCCCACATTTGCAAACAATATATTGAAGGTAAAAATTCACAAAAATGGGTGTTTTGTAAGACATAAATTGTAGATCTTAAAATTATCTACAATTTTTTTTTAAGACTCACCATTCCTGAGATATCGTGATTCTAAAAGTTTTTCTGCTAAAAATGAGGTTAATGCACAAAATGTTTCAATTCAAAACTTCTTTTGATTTGCTTTGACTTCTCCATCTTTTACTTGGCTGACTTGCATCATCATCATCATCATTAGCAACCGATAGACGTCCACTGCCGGACATAGATATGGACTTCCACATCCACACGCCACAAACTAGCTCCGCTTCGATCGAGCGCGGGCTCTCTGCGCGTCATCGAAGCGCTTTCCGGTGCGAGGTCGCCATTCCAGTACCTTGGAACAACACGTAGCGACATCTGTCGGTTTTACGAACTACGTCAAACACTGCTCATTGCCACTTCAACATTGCAACCCATTGCACTTTATCAGTTACTCTGATTCTCCTCGTTTCTGATTTGATCATGCAGAGAAACTCCAAGCATTGCTCTATCCATCCCCGTTGAGTGACTGAACTTTCTTATTGGGTTCATAGCAACTATGTCTCGGATCCATGTTATGCCATGACTGGCAACACGCTGTTTTAAGACTATGGTATTCAAGCAGCGAAGAAAAATGGCTCGAAGTTTCATAAGTACTCGGAAATAAAGGCGGTAGCACACGATCGCAAAACTTTTGTCCGGTTAACCCACCATCCACATGTTGAAGTGAAGGGGTATAGATGCGTTTGGTTCTGGCGCTATCGAATTTGCTTGAAAGATTTAAGAAGTCGCGCATGTCCGCAAGTGAAGAGCCAGCATAACAGGCTTGATTGAGTACCCCAGCTCAGCTAAAGAGTGCAGTGATACCTGTAGTGGTGGTCAGTGGCTCAGCTGACCCCTGAGGCCTGAAGTGCTCAGTCAGTGCGATGCGGAGCGGCGCCGAGGTCGCACGCGCCATGTGGGTCGCCGTGCTCGTGGTGGCGGGCGCGCTGGTCGCAGGTTCGTAGTTCGCGCGAAACACGGTCGATGACCCCAGTGATTTATGCTAAGGATAAGCGCCCATGCCCCGGACGACACCGATAGCTTCACTTATTTTTTTTCTCCATCTTTCATTGATATAAAAAAATCAAAGATTCGAGCACAATATTTTTACAATTCTCAAAAAAACGAGTGTAATGTTTTCAGGCTTCATATATGTATGAATATATGTGAGTTTTTTATACCCCCGTTACTTCTAAATGCCTGAACAGATTTGGACGTATGTATCGTTAGAGTCCTTACATAGGTATCATAGAGTAGGTAGGATGCGTATTGCCTTACGCCATTCTGAGTGATCTTACAAGTTTTTTGAAAAAATTCAATTTAGCGGCTGTATGGTGCCATTTTTAAATGTGATTTTTTTATTTTGTAGAATTTTTTTTGGGATGCCAGACGTGTTTTCTAATTTTTTTTAATTGCAACTCGTTTACGTTGCTCCCTAAATTCAACGTATAATACAGACACATTTTTGTAAATATTATGAAAGGTGCATTTTCCTTATGCTACAAACTTACCAAAAATGTGTCACGATTTTTATCAAAACACTTAATTTTCTTATAAGAACTATCTATACATTTATGATCTCATTTTTATGTCTACCCACCACCCACTAATCGACCGACCCAAGGTACGCAACAGACTATTTGCATTGATCTTACATTCGGTAGTACCTAATTATGATTTTCATCGCAATAAATCGATCAGATAAATCGACAAACTGTGTAGAGTTAACACCTAACCCAAATAAATGAATTTGAACTCGAGAACTTTTGTAAATTGTTTACCAACATGTGTAACACCTAATTATAACTATGAAATACCTACTCAAATACAAATCTTGAATTTTTCACAAGATCTTCATACGAGGCTTTAGAATCTTCGATTTCATATTACATATATCAATACTTTGTTAGTTTATTTGTCGGTGAGCTTGCCGAGTGAACATCCTTGAGGCCCAGACGCTCCTTTGGTTTTGTGTTTTTTGCTATTCTGAGCGAAACCGCCGGTCGTGAGTATGTTCAGCTTGTATCCCGAATGCCTTGCAGTATCACAGCCTTCTCAAATCGTTCTTCTCGATGAATTTTAGCAGAAATGAATTCCTAAGTAGGTTTTTTGCGCTGGATTTGATCTGTTTTTCAAACTGGCCTATGTGTTTTATTTCTCATCTAAATAGAGCCTGTTTTAATGGATTAAATATGGATATTTGGATACTCTTCGATGATTTGAGACTGCCTGATGTTTATTACTTACTTCATAAAAATAAAATAATGTAAATTTTGTATTTGCTGACCTAACATTTTATAATTTTCCCTAAACAATTTGTTTATGAAGTTCAAAGGCAAAACATAGTACGTACATTATACCTGAGTGGATATTATATTGCGTGAATTAAAAAAATAGATGTAAGGTGTATTATGTACGTAGCTAGGAAAAAACAGCTTTTTCACCATTTAAACTATTATTTTATAAGATCCCTCATAACATCTTTTACATTACTATTTCGCATGATTACAAAGAAGATCATTAAACTGATGTCATAAGCTAAAAATAATAAAACTATTCGATGATTTATTTAGTCGTAATTTTTCTGATAAAGTAAGCAGGGAACTGGATCGTGCGTCGTTCGCTCGCAATAGAGTTCAACGCGCGCGAGTCACTCGCACCTTCTTTACCTTTATTGCTTCAATATTTAATTAATAACCGCCTTCGACGACAACTGCCTAAGTAGGTTAAATTCATGTCTATGTATATTTTAGTGGCGCTACTGTTTCGCTAACTCTGTGTCTAACACTGAATAATAGCCACCGAGCTCATTTGATATTTGTTTTTAATTCATTGAAGGTTTTCTTAGATAAACTATTTTACTATCACTCAGTGAACAGCAATGTAAAACCAACCAATGTCAGATGAGCTCTGGGGCTATTGTTCGGTGTAGGACATAGAGTTAGCGAATCACCCCCGGGAATCCAACTCAGCGCCTCGTCATCCGTAATTCGAGCATGCTAACCACTAAACCAGCGAGGCAGTTTTAATGTATGTAAATATCCGTGGTGGTACAGTAGTGCATTGTAGTGGTAATTGTCCTGACAATGCCTGAGCCACTGACACACTTGCCGTGCCATTGGCATTAGGAGGCACGCATGCAAATTAGGAGCAGATTCTAAACCATCTTCCGCGACGGAGGTAAGTGATAACTTTTTAGAGGTCCATACCCGAACCTAAGAGTTCCAACGAGACCTTATTACTAATACATATAATATATAGCACTAGTTGATGCTCGCGACTTCACCCGCGTCGATTTAGGTTTTGTAAAAACCCCGTGCGAACTCTTTTTTTTCGGGATAAATGGCCTATAACTATCCATTTTCGGGATATAAGCTTAAGTCCATACCTTTCATCAAAATCGGTTAAACTGTTGGGCCGTGAAAATCTAGCAGATAGACATACACACTTTCGCATTTTTAGTATTAAGTTAGTATGAAAGTGAAGATTGGATATATGAAAATGCTATTGAGCTGTTTTTTTGCTGAATTCTTTTTTCTTTAATTTTTTCCTGAAGAAAGAACTAAGTATTGAAAAGTTATGATAGAATCATTATAAATTCACAGTGATTTGTTAAGTATGTACCTATTTGTTAATCAGAAAGTAAACTTAACAGACTTCATTCCCTAATGAAATAGAACAGTAAATGCACTCCAGGGAAAATACGCCCTTTGTAGAGCACTCGAATAGATATTAAACAAACGGGTCAGCCAACTTTACTAGGAAATCTTTGTCAATGAGTTCATAGATTTTTGAGTTACCTGCATAAAGTAAACTGGGTGCGATCTATACAAGGATTAAATTTATTCATTTACTGCAAGATTATAAGTACAAGAACGATGTTATATCAATTACTAGAGGATGCCCACGGCTTCGCCTGCGTGGATTTCGGTTTTTTAAAATCCCGTGGGAACTCTTTGATTTTCCGGGATAAAAAGTAGCCTATGTCCTTCCCCGGGATGTATCCCATGTCTGTACCAAATTTCATTCAAATCGGTTCAGCGGTTGGGCCGTGAAAACGTAGCAGACAGACAGACAGACAGACAGACAGATAGACAGACAGACAGACAGATACACTTTCGCATTTATAATATTAGTATGGATTAAGATTATTAAGGAGGCACATATCACAATCTGCCATACAAGCAAGTATAATCCACACTCTCGATAGGTACAAAAAATATTTACTACTTATGTCGTGACATAATTAATAATCTTTATCAAAATATGAAAGTGTAATGCATTGTGATCATTATGATCATCATTATCGAGGCATCGCCACGCAAGCCCAGTGCAGATTGGAACACTTCACACACCTTTCAGAACATTATGGCGAACTCTCAGGCATGCAGGTTTTCTTACGATGTTTTCCTTCGCCGTTGAAGAAGTCACATTTAATTACTTAAAACGCACATAACCGAAAGGGTTCGTGGCCGGGATCGAACCCGCGACCTTGTGAATAGGAGGAGGTCGTCTTAAACTTCTCTCGTCTTACTTTCAAGCGAATTAAAACTTTGATGCGAGTGAAAACAAGTGGCAAAAACTATGTATTTCTGGGAAATAGGGCCAAGTGGGCGGTCGGCGGTCGCACATCCGATGCGCTTATAAATAATGCCCATTGTCTTAGCGGCAATTATGCTTTATTAGAACGGAAAAAGAGAGGCGCTTGAACTCCTTGGAGAGTCCCACCGACCACTGGCTTGTGGTGGCTATGAAGCTTTCAACTTTAAATTTCGCCAGCCAAACTTGCTGGTACTTCTCAGTGGAATCTACTTTCTGGCACTTTACGATATACATAGTACATATCGTATATCGTAAAACCGGTAGTCCGATTATGCTAATTTAAATCATTTTCATTTAGCGAAATTGCTATTTTTCTTCGCGATTTCGCGGGCAATTTTTCACGGAAAGTGATTTTTCAATCAACTTACAATCGTTAAGACTAATAGCGCTGATGTTTCGCATATTGCTTATACTAGCCTAGGCTAGACGGCTATAGGAATATAGGCTTGTGTATGTTAGTAGTGCTTAATATTAAAATGTACATGTTGCTTTATAGTGCTTTATTTTAAATAGCCTAGTAGATCGTGCCATTCTAAATAGATAGATATATAGGTAATTAGGTACTTTAATCTGTTCCACCATGGTTCCACCCGCATGTTTCCCCGGTTAGTATTCATAACCAGTGAAATCAGAATGTTACGTAGTAAGTAAAGAGTTCCGTACTCGGGTAATTTTTTCCAACTAAATCAAAAACTATTATGCATAAAAAAAAATCTATTTTAGAATATACAGCTAAAGCTCTTCGTTTCTGTCAATCTGAGATCTACTGGGTAGATATCACTCGGTGTCATTACACTTGGATTATTATTATCAAAGTTCACTTTTTAGACGATCGGGAAACCCCAATCGCTACTTCACATCTATTTATTGCTAAGTTTAAGAAAAAACCGGCCAAGTGCGAGTCCGACTCGCGCACTGAGTCCTGAGTCCCGGTTATTGTTCCTAAGTCCTAACCTCTAATCATCATCATCATGATCACCCATCATCAGCTCACTACTGAACATTGAGTCTCCTTTCAAAATGAGAATGGTTTGGCCACAGTCTACCACGCTGGCCAAGTGCAGATTGGCTACTTGGATACTACTCTTTACACAATACACACCTTTGACAACATTAATAAGGAGACCTCCCAGGCATGCAGGTTTCCTCACGATGTTATATGTATTTGCAACCAAAGCAATGTGATAGGTACTTAATTACAAGTGTAAATTAAAAATTTATAACACCCTCGACAAGTGAACGTTACAGTAATTAGAAAAGAGCTGATAACTTTCAAACGGCTGAACCGATTTTCTTAGGTTTATAGCTAAGAACACTCAATCAAGCCACCTTTCAAACAAAAAAGACATTAGTTTAGGAGCTACGATGCCACAGACAGATACACAGATACACACGTCAAACTTAAAGGACCCCTCTTTTTGGGTCGGGGGTTAATAAGGCACATTTGACTCCGAAAAGTTTAGCGTTGAAAAATTAGTACATATTTATTATACCTACTGGTTAGGGACAAATATTTGCTTTGGAAGTCATTCACTAGTATACCACCGATTACCACGAACACTTATACGCCTTTATCACCTGACAATAGAGTCCATTTATGCTGGCATTTTATATTACCCACAATACCGGAATAGTATAGGAGAAGAAAGTAGGTAGGTACCTACTTCTAATACGCAGTAAAACAGCTCATTTTTCAGTGGTCACTCTAAAATAAGCATTTGTATTCCTAAAAGCTTCTTATTACCAAGGAATAAGGTTGATTTTAAACTGGTCTTCTTGTAGAATGATAGCAGAATAGCGGTCACATTTGCATATATTATCGCTACGGGTGGACAGACAGGTAGGTACTGTGTGTGGGCTTGGATGACGTAAGGTTGTTTACACCGATAACTATTTTACAGCATAAGCTTAGAAGCCTAGATGTACAAGATATATTCTGTAGGTTGCACCCGTTATGGGAGCCAAGCCATACTTCGCGATCCCTAGCATGTAGGTAGCTAAGTAATCTAAAAGAGGTTTTTAACTTTTTATACCACTCGCTCGAAAATGCTTTATTACAAACCTGTTACCTAAAGGTAAAGTCCATCATGACATTCCAATATGTTGTTGTTCCAGTATGTAATGTTGTATTGAAACCCATTACGCCTTAAGGATGTATTGTAATTTGAATTTAGAACATCCCGCTCCCGAAGCAAATCCCAAAGTTCCTTCTTTCTAAAGGAGTTTTTAGCTCATCAACTATTGCTGTCTCGCTTCGGCCTTCGACGTTTGATGGCGTCCTTTTCACTCGCCAAAAACATGAACCATTTAAAGAAATAAAAGAATATTAGCCATGCTAATCATGACTAGTACTCCCCTTTCCACCCCAATTAAGCGTAAAGCTTGTGCCAGAAGTGGGTACGACAATAGTGCAACGGGTGGGGTTTGAACCGCCGACCTTTCGGAATTCAGTCCGCTCCTCAACCGTTGAGCTATCGAGGCTTATTGTAAAGACTAAAGATTATATCCTTCGAGATTAATGATTATCGAAATTTCCCTTCAAAACTTATGTGTGAAACGATATAATCTAACGGATCCAGAATCTTTCCAATACCAAATAATGGGTTAACGTTAACCACTAGACTGTCACTCCTGTAATACGCACCGCGTTATAATAGCTACTAATATCGTAGAACAATGCGTTCCCCGCGGTGGGACTCGCGCCGGACGGCGGAAATACCACATGGGCGTTCCCATGACCTCTACTTTGCATGGGAGCCTATTATGTTACATTTTTTACTTATTTTATAATTTATTCCATTTTTTTTGGAGTTTTAGTTAGATATGTCTAATAATACTAATATACATACTTATATCTAAGTAGATATAAGTATGTATATTATCTATCAAGACATCCGAAAAAAATTAATTAGGAAACAATTCAATGTTCATTTATTATGATTACCTACCTGGTACCCGCTTACTTACCCACACGCAGGCTTGTGATCCTAATAACAAAAATGTTCTATGACTTTCTTAATATTATGTTATCTTTTGTTTTCATGAGGAAAATCCGTCATGGATACCACGGGCCACGGGGCAGCACAGTGGCACGGTAATATTACCGTGACAGTGGTTATGTCGGAATCACCAATTAGAAACCTCATGAAGTTCTATTCAAAAGTTCTATTTTAATTCTCTTTATTCCAAAAATCTCAACGAAAAAACTTTCATGATATTGTGCATTGAGGTTACGCTAGTAATATAGTTCAATGATATTGTGCGCATAGACGTGTGAACGTGGAATTTAAAATGTTTTAACTAATAACCTTAATTTTGCCCGTTAAAACAATTTCTTTGTTTTCATTCACATGATTTTTTGCCATCTCTTTTGTGTCCAAAAAAGCGAATAATATAACACGGCCAAGATGGATAATTATTAACATACAATACTGCAACTTTCGTTTCGTAACCTACTCTAAATTACTAAAAATAACAATCAAACCACGTCCAAACGCAACCCAAGTCAAAGTCATGAGAGAGCGAGATGAGAGAAGCAATAGAAGTCATTGAATACAGGGTACGATTTGTTGATCATCACTGGTACCTAGCGAAAACCGATAAAGTGCATTTAGGGTAGGTAGGCGAGGGAGATGTTGAGAATGGGGAACGCGGAAAGGGAATTGACAAACGTTCCGTTCCGTTCTTTTTGAGGTACGGAACCCTAATAACTAAAATGTGATTCAGTTGATCTGTCGTATTTACCAATCCTCACAACAAACGTCCTAGAAATCATACAGTACCAAGTTCCATCTCAATGGGTCGGCAATCGGCATCAGGGTACAGTACTGTTACGTGCGGAACCGCCACCGCAGTCATGGCATATTGAGCCCTATTCCCTTGCGATAGTGTGGTCGCAGCAGGAGCGATGTAACCGTGAGACGGGTTCCTGCAGGCGACCATTCACGGCCGGGGTTCCCACGCTCCGACCAGTCCGACGGCTATTTGCCAATCCTGATTCTTTGGCTTGTTTATGGGTGGATTTGTAACCAGTTATTGTCATAGTAAACTCCAATCTTGACGATTTCCAACAAGGTTAAAATGTAAACAAACTTCTAGCCTTTTGATATTGTTATAGGACGCTAAACAAAGACCGGACGGACGATCTTTGAGGAAGCTTTTATTTGGCAAAGTTAGCAATTATGTGCTGATAAGATTAGACCTTGTTTCATAATAATGATTTTGTTACGCAAAAAGAGTAGGTATCTTCTATACCTACAACATCATCATCTTTTATACCTACAATAAATCAACTGTCAACGCTAATTATTATTAATTTGATAGTGCGTTCATGTCCTATTGCGACTTTAATGTAGATCGTGCCTAAAGGGACCATGGACGGCTGCAAGCCTAGCTTTGGTGCTGAGAAAGAAAGAAGGCCCCAAATAGTTGGTAGGAAAATAATAAGGCGCTTATCCTTTCAAGGTAAATCTAGATCATTCAAAAGTATAAAGCAAATATTGACATATGTATGTATTTACGTTTCAGAAAGTCACAAAAACGGCCGATACCCTTCTGGCAGTAGAGTCCTCAGAGCCTTGAGTGAGTACCAGCTTTGTGTTGTGCTTCCACGACCTGCCTGGTGCAGTGGTGCTGTGTATGACTTAAGTAAGGGGTCGCAGGTTCGATTCCTGGCAGGGGCAATTCGGGAATTTATAATTTCTAAGTTGTCCCTGGTTTGGTCAGGTGGGAGGTTTGGCCGTGGCTAGTTAAGCCGTGCCGCCAAACTATTGGTTTTCAGGTACGATTACATTGCGCACTACGCACCTGGTGTTCTACACATTAGCCTGGTGTCCGCTTGGTTGCGCAACCAGGTGAGGTAAACTTCATAGAGCTGTAAATACATTTTGTTGATAGTAGGTACGACCTAATTGCACCACCATTGGTGGAATGGAATCTCTACAGGAGAGCGATATGACGTTTATAATTTGACGATGATGATAATAATACCCGGCCGAGTTTGTTGTGAGCTGTTCTCAGACTTGGGCGCGTTTGAAATCCTCGTAGCTTTAGTTTTAAGTTAACGTAATTATTATTATCGGCACTACATCATTGTTTGACAGTCAGAAAGTGTACGATAGTATCCAATTTGAATCAATTACTTTGAGTTTGAGTTTGATGAACGTGTATTCTTTCAGGTAAAGCCGATCAACAAGCAGGGTGCCTATACGAAGGGCGATGGTACGTCGCCGGTTCCGCCGTGCGTACGCGCGAGGCGTGCCTGTCGTGCGCGTGCGCGCACGGCGCGCTGTCGTGCGCGCGCCGCACGTGCGTGCCGCTGCCCGAGCCGCCGCCGCGGTGCCACGTGCTGCACCGGAAGGGAGACTGCTGCCCCGAACTACGATGCCCTGGTTAGTATCGTCCTTGCCAATCCTACGTCAGAAATGTATTATGGGCTCGACCGTACAGTAGGAAGATATTCCTCCAAGTGGGTGTCATGCTCATGGCGCCAGCTGAGGCCTGAGCATGACACCTACTCTATATCGGTGCTATCTACAGTAAATCTAAACTACTTTCAGATGGCGTCAAACACCAACACGAGGCGTCAGCTCGACTCGATGACACGGACATCGACAGGCCAACATCACTGGGCCACGGTATGTATCTTCTAAGTATTCCTTATGAAGGAACCAAAGCTTAATTTACTATAATCCGCTGAAACAGACAAATCGTATGGTGCAACATGCAGCATGCGACATGCTCCGCCCGCCCTTCCACTGCTGAGCATGCAGGAAACGCCAGCCACCAAGCAAGCAATGCGCACCACCACCACGCAGCACCACACAAATCCCAAACCACTCGACAGCAAATTAAGCTTATGGTTCCTTGTATATCATGGACTTCCGCAAAATAACGCCTGCTTCTATACAAAGTATTTCTTCTCATCATTGACTTTAAAACAGCGGTCTCAAAATCAATTGGATTCCGAGTGTTTCCAGCGTGCGTGGAAGGTGGGACGGTGTACGCAGCCGGCTCCGCCATGAGCTCCGGCACGCCGTGCGAGCAGTGCTTCTGCCTCGGCGGCGCGCGCCGCTGCGTGCGCCCGCGCTGCCTGCCGCCGCCGCCCGGCTGCCAGGCGCGCCCGACGTCCGGCGCCTGCTGTCCCCAACGATACTACTGCGAGCATATCTCTAAGCCTGTAGACGAAAAGAACTCACATGGTAAGACCTCATAACCTATTTTTTAGGGTTCCGTACCTCAAAAGGAAAAACGGAACTCTTATAGGATCACATTGTTATCTGTCTGCCCGTCTGTCCTTGACCTAGAATCATGAAATTTGGCAGGTAGGTAGGTCTTATAGCACGCATAAGAGGAAAAATTCGAAAACCGTGAATTTATGGTTACATTACAAAAAAGGAAAAATTTGTATTTTCAATTTTCAAAGTAAGATTACTATATCAAATGGGGTATCATATTAAAGCGCTTTACTTGTACATTCTAAAACAGATTTTTATCTATTTTTATGCATAATAGTCTTTGATTTATCGTGCAAAATGTCAGAAAAAATACCTGAGTAGGAAAACCTCGGTGCGCGAGTCTCACTCGCACTTGGCCAGTTTTCTTTAAATTACTTGATTATTTGTTATTTCAGATTGCGTTACTCCCGAGGGTTCTTGGGCTTCGGAAGGAGAGCGGGTAAAGACAGCGGAGACGGGCTTGTCATGCATCCAGTGCTTCTGTCTCCGCGGTTCCATACGCTGCCAGCACCTGTCCTGCGCTCCTTCGCTGCAAGGCTGTACGCCACTGGTGCAGCCGGGACAGTGCTGCCCTCATCAGTACCAGTGCGATAGACATGCTAATGGTAAGTATCTATTTAAAACTAGGATTGACTTCCTTAACTCAACAATATCATCATCATCATCATCAACCCGTTTCCGGCTCACTACGGAGCACGGTTCTCCTCCCAGAATGACCAGGGTTTAGCCATAGTCCACCTCGCTGACCAAGTGCGGGTTGGCAGCCTTTACATACTTTTGAGAACATTACAAAGAACTCTCAGGCTCGTCAGATAAATTTACTTAGTTAAATTCTTTTATTTATCTTTCCAGGTACTAAGTTAAGCTTACATTCTCAACGCCAAAACATACTGATGTCTTTGAGGGATGAAGATCGATCGTTCCACACGTCGAAATCAACGAAACGTGACACAACAGCAAAGGAACAGACAACCGTAACCGACAAAAGCACAGTAGCTGTTACTGTTACAAAAAAAGATTTAACTACAACGGCTAAGGTGAAAAGGGAGACTGAGGTGCCAAATATTACAAGTTCAAGTGTCAGAACTGAAAAAAGCGAGACCAGTACTTCATCAATTGCACAAACAACTCAAAAATTAAATGAGGCAACACAAACACTAGCGACTGAAACAACAACATTGGATGAAACTTCAGAAGAACTCCCCATGGAGCAGCCTCCAGGATCTGTAAAAGTGATAATTAATGGGACAATAAATTGTACTACGGAACTATCTTCCACGTCTTTACTCTTAAACGTGTCAGATACAAACGACACTGTATGGATTGACAGTCAGACTCAACCACGTATACCTATCATCAATACGATTGATATCGAAGCTCACACCTTTCCGCCAAATGATATAATAACTGAAGGAAGTTATAAAGAAGAGTATGATGACAATGAAACGTTTACCATCAATGTAACCAGCTCGCTAAGAACTAATACAAGTCATTCAACCACCACTACAGTAAAACCTTCGCCTGTCGTCCCAAAAACTGTCCCACCTGCGCTTCTTGGAAAAGTGAATGTTTCCAAAACAAAGAAGGAAGAATACGATTATGATTATACGGAACCAACGTTACCACCATCATTGCCGAATTTGAAGTAAATATCTAAAGTATTTTATTGATTTTTTCTATTTAAAAAGTGTATTATAAAATAGTTTTCAATTTCAGAATTATTCCCTTTGTAGCAGCTGATGCCGTTGTAGAAGACGATGTATCATCGAAAGAAAGTCTTGATTATCCTACAATAGAGAGAGAAGACAATTTCCCAGTTTATTATCCAAGTAAAGAGACGAAAGATACGATTTATGCAACACGTAAAGTAGATGTTTATAATCCAACACAGTATCCAATATTTATATCTAAGAAAGTTGAACCTCACTATCCTAGTTTAACACAAGAAGCAGATAATACGAACGTACCTTTTCCGAGCATAAGGAATGAAATGCCAGTTCCCGTTCAGGAGTACACAGTTACTGCTTCGCTGGGAAGTTCAGCAAAGATAAACTATAAAGGAGATAACCCACCAACTGCTCCAAACACCCAATTTGAAGTGGAGCCACCAGCCATTAACTTATTTTCTCCACCAATAGAAACAGAAGGTTAGTCGATATTAATCCATAACTATACTATGTACACTAATAATATAAAACAAACGTTATATGTCTACATATGTTTTCATTTTTAGGTGGTTTCGTACCGAAGGGCCCTGGAATTGTGGATGATTATTATTCTGTGTATTCCAGCACGCCATCAGGAAATATTATGTCTCATTTAACAACATCGATGCAGTTAGAGCCAAAGGGTAACGCAATATTTCTGTATTGATATTAATGGTAATTTTTTCGATTACTCTTTATTAATTATTAATTGAATTTCAGATGAATGTGTTTCTGGCGATGGGAGGCACGTTTCTGAAGGCGAATCAATTTCTCTCTCCTGCTCTATATGTACTTGCGCCTGGGGAGAGTTGCACTGCTCCCCGCTACCATGCAACACACCGCCGGGGTGCAGGAGAAATGCTGCAAATATTAGCACAACCGATTTATGCTGTGGGGAACTAATTTGTGATAAATGTAAGTCTATGTAATGGGCAACAAATTACTTCCTTTAAAAAAATAAAAAGATTCAATAACATTTTTTTTTTTAAATATGTTTTCAGTGAAAAATACAACATCCATGCCATTGATGACAACGAACGATATTGCAATCAACCCAAATGAGACTGAAATAGCAAGTAAATACGAAAAAGTATCATTCACTTACCATGATAGTACAACTACACCACGCGTTTACACAAATATTGATACAGTAAAGGATACGAGTTTAGGAACTAATATTTCAGAAACTAATGAGAGATTCGAGAACATGACACCAATAACATCAGTCACATCCAGCACTACTGAAAAATCAGTTTCATATACAACGACAACTCAAACTGCTGACAATGCGGTTGTAGAAAATAATAACCAGTCTCTGGAATACGATGAAGAAGATGATGATGATGAAGGGTTTTCCTTGGGAAATGTTCTTAAGCTCTTGCTCAGCGAAACATACGACACTACAACTGTATCACCTAAAAAGAAGATGACTACAGTAATACCAAGCACGATGCCTAAAATGACTTCTACATCTGTTCCCACAACTAAAAGAAAGCAATTCACTTCATCTGAAAATGGTTTTGTACCAGTAACACATCGTTCTCCTTACGTACCACCAAAAAAGTTATATTCACCTAACACCATCAACAGAATTGACCATCTTGTGCTTGGAGAATCAAATGCTATAAGAAAGTCAACTCCGAAACCTGTTACACAAACAACAACAAGAAAAGTGGTGACCAGTGCTAAAACTACTCCGCAGCCAATTACTACGAAGACTGTAGAGATTTCAAGTAAAGAAGGTTTTGGAGGACATCCTGTAGAAGTGCGTCCTCCTAGTCCTAATTTCGTATCTGGCTATGGATTAGGTTTACCCAAACTTGCTGGATGCAATATTTACGGCCGAATGTATCGGGTGGGTAGAATCATCGCCGAGTTGTCGTCTCCCTGCCAAGAATGCAAATGTACCGAACTCGGTGTTCAGTGTCGGTCGCTAAGCTGCTGAACATCCGGACGGTCAAATTGTAGAATATCTTTCTACTATGAGTGATAATTTATGTAAAGACTTAAAGTGTACAACATTACAAAGAAATGGTGACGATATTCAACAATTTAGTAAGATTGAGCTGCAAGGTTCTCCTACGGATTGTGTTGAATTAACTTTTGTACAGTGTGTAATATGTGAGTTTGTGTGTACTTATAGATATTAGACGTAAGTTTTATTCTTATAAATATATTTAAACTAAAGAATGCCCTCGACTTCGTTCATGTGGAATTAAGTGTTTTTAAATCGGTAATACGGATGGGCCGCAAAAACTAGATGAAAGACAGGCAGACACATTTTCGCACTTATAATATGGATTAAGTACGTTAAATTGCTTAAAAGTTACAGTAAACAGCCGTCACACGTCGGTTTTGATCTCAAGTAGTAATACATTTCAATAACAGTATCATACTTTTGACTTTTCAACCAATAAAATATTAAACCTTGCCAGAACAGTATAACTAAAATAAGCCGTCTTGTTTGAGTAAAATTAAATGATTGACTGATAAAATTTTGTTTTTCTTCATTCGGTGAACCTGCGCGTGATGCGGGAGCGCCTACGACAGGAATCTACTACATATGCAAATCGCGAACCTTATTTGTTAATAGGTATACCTACAGGCTGTAACCTGAACGCTAGCAAAAACAAAAACGAAGATAGATGATACTACTCATATGATACTATAAAAACTACGATTTTCTTAAATCCTGTTTTTGTTTTAAAGTTTACAATATTTTGTAAATAAAACATCTGAATGACGTTCGAGGTCATCGAACGTGGCGTAAATAGGTCACTCGAAGTCAATACCGCGTTGTAGGGGGCATTGACCCAAGATTTTCACACTACATTTTTCACACGACATAATAATAACGCTAAGTTTCTGTTAGTGTTCTGGTTAGACCCTGTATTGTTGATGTTGATGCTGTATATATTGCTGTTCACTTGATCACTAGACGTGTGCATCCATTCTGCAGACTGTTGAATCGCTTTGTAGTCGTATACAAGACGGTGCTCGCCTGCCACGATATATTTTAATGCAATATCGTGGGAGACGACCACAGCACGGCTGACGTTTCCACTTCGTAGTTGCTTTGGTCACGCAGATTTTGATAATGCATGTACGGAGAGAAAAACGTTATCGCTTTTTGTATGAAATCTACTTCTACAAGATCCAAGAAAGTGGTAAATGAAATAAAAGGAGGGCTAAGTACAAAAATGACTTTTATTAACAACATATCACAATAATGTTGCCAACATACGAACTTTATAAAGAATAGGTATTTATATAAAAGTGAAAGGTTTCAACATCAGAACTTCAACGTAAATTGAACATTGTAAAATTTTGGAACAAGGTAATTTTAATTAAGTAAGTAAGTATATCCTTAGACTACGAACACTTCAGAAGGTATCATTTGAATCCCTAAATGACAATGGGTAACATTAAAGACTGTATACAGCTGATATAAAAGCTTCGTTAACTCCTACGGAATATACATGTTATTTAAAACAGTAAACAATTATTGATATGCAATACAAAATTTAATTTATCATTCTACTTATAATACACTGTTTAGTTAAAGAAACTTAACAATTTCAAAAACATCATAAAATTGGACTAGATTATGAATCTCTTTGGTTGTCCGTGGTTGCAGTTTTACATTATTATCACAACTAGGTACGAACATATTTTTTATTCAGATAAGTACAGAATTAAAAATTACATTTTAAATTTTTGTTACCTACTTGATTACCTCACGTATGCATCAAATATCTACCTAGCTCCGACATCAGCAATTCCTCGAAATTCTTTCATAAAATAGACATGTAGGGAAAAATGATTATTATCACATAGTGTACTTAGTTAGTTAACCATAACAATTTAAAATGTTTTGATACAAAACGACTGAAACTTACCTAATAATTTCATAGAAATTAGAAAAAAAGTAAAATTAAAAAGCACGGCAGATAATTATAATATGCATAAGAATCACTAAGTAGGTACCGAAATTATAATCTGGCACACACTGGCCTTAATGTTTTTATGAGATATTTTCACAAAATATTTAATGAACAATATTTTTGCAGTAAAATTACCCATGGATTAAGAACTATAAATGATATTTATATCACAAACTTGTACAACATTAAGTAATTAAAATAAAATTATCCTTAAATCTATTAAAATCACTTTGGTTAGTTTGACATCAGTAAAAAGCACAGTACTAAAATGTTTAAGTACAAGTCCGTTAATATAATGTTTAGAGTATTTCAATTTCATTACATTTTCTGGAAGACTTTTGTGCATATCGTTGTTTTTACTTCACATTAATTAATTAAGTTTAAGCTCAGATTTGATCATCACAATCATTTTGGTTCAAACTTTTTTCATGTTCTCACAAAACACCCAAATAATCACTTACAGTTCTCTAGATTTTATTTTCCGTATTTGAAATCCTTTCTCTGTTGCGTGGATCATAATATTGGCAGTCTTGTTTTCGAATTCATTTTATTGGTAACTACTTAAGACACCCGGTTAGGTTACTTAGTTTTCCTTATTCTTACATATTTGGTTTTTCGAAACTAGCTTTTTGGAATTACATCGCATTCGAATTCAATTCGGAACGGATTACAATAATTCTCACGGCCTTAATTGCAAGGCACCGATTCTTCGAGCTATTTTTGTAGCTACGTCGAAAGTAATCGAGCCTCCCTTGGTGGTCTCCTTACTCTCACGAAGGGAGTCAAAATCAATGGATCCTAAACTTCACCCCCTCTCTCGTCAAGTCCATGGGTCGATCTTGTACCAGTACACGTAATGAACGACAGAAGCGCACAAGCCTGATGCGAGCAGAAGGATCGATGATAGTCTACACACTGTTATACTTCGTTTGGGCGAATTCTCTCCTGAAACAAATGAATTCTTAGTTAATATTATTAATTTTTATCACCATTGAGTAGCTTTATTATGTCAAAGAGTTTTAACTCATAAAAGTGTGATTTTATTTATTTATCTTTATATATATTAAACAGGACATCTATCTACCTAATCGGAATTGAGCGCGTAAAATGATAAAAGGAAAATTAACAAATGGCACATGCAGTTAAAACTGTGCATTTATTTGTATTCTATTAGAGTATTAAAGAGTAAAGATGACAACACTAAACTCAAAGTAGAACGGTAGATTTTGAGAATGATGTCGCAGTACTATTTTCGCACAACAATAAGATAGCGTACGACTATGTATATTAATTGTCGCGACAAACCAAACACAAACTCATTTATTAAAGTTTGCACAGGTGATAGATGCCTTGTACATTTTAGTAACGAAGATAAAATTGAGTCGAGGCTATTATCCAATTGATGAATTCTTTAGTGACACAGTTGCGTGAAAGCAACCAGCTTTCAGTTCCCCACAAGATGGTGTAGTTACTAGTATTGTAACTTTTAATGATTAGAAAAGAGCAACTGCTGAGTTTCTTGGCGACTCAGTGGAATCTGCGTTCCAAACGGGCGGTAGAGTCACAGACGTAGCATAAGAGATACTACTTAGTTGTTCTACATGATATAAAATAATGTTGATTTTGATTTCGACAATGTCGCAGGAAAAAGCTATAGGTACGTCATTTGTATGGTCGATTACATAACAGACAGAGCCCTATTCTAAGTTCTCTCCTTGGGCATAGTGGCAGAAATATTTTTAAATTTACCTGTAAATACGAGGAAAGCCAGGGGAACTCCGACGGCGGCGCCCAGCGCATGCGCGGCCCACGCCACGTGGTTGTACGACACCTTCGGCCCAGGCACGCGCAGCAGCGCCCAGCAGCCTTCGGAGACGCCCAACACCACCACACTCAGAGGCCGAAACCACCAAAGGGGGATGTGGCCGAATCTGTAAAAAAATCATTGATGTAGCTAATTTATAATTTTATTTTAGTTTAAATAAAAAAAGATTAAATACATAGTATCAAAAATTAGAGGTTTCGTACTCAGGTATTTTTTCGACATTTTGCACGATAAATCAAAAACTATTATGGTTTCCTTATGATATTTTCCTTCACCATTAAATCAAGTGATGTTTAATTGCTTAAAACGTACATGACCAAGAACTTGATACCGTGCTTGAAGTGTGTGCCCGGGATTGAGCCCCCAACCTTCCGAACCTATCACTATCGCCGCTTTGTTGAGCTGAAATATACAAAGTTCATATTCCATACCTAAGGCACACGTTAGGCAGATGCGCAGTCAATAAAGCATAGACAGCGGCGGAGGCTCCCACCACGCGCACCTGCGGCTGCAGGGCTCCGGCCCCCAGCGCTCCTGCCGCCACTCCTCCCAGCCAGATCGTGGCCACGCGCAACCAGCCTTGCTCGCACTCGAGACGCCAGCCAACCTATAATGAAAAAAAAACTTTTTTAAGATTCATTTGAGCTTGTTATCTGAATTTCACATAGGTACATAAAATTGAAGAAAAATTGAGCTTTATGAAACTTATTTCGTCCTTCTGTCCTGCTATTTCGTCTCTTTTGGGAACAGGGGCTTCGAGGCAGGGTTATTTTGCCAAGGCGTGTCCTCACAGGTAGTCAAGTCAAGCCAAAAAAAATGAAGCTAGCGAATAAAACAGACCAATAGAACGAAAAAAAAATTACGGATTGAGCAAGAATCAATTTGGTTCCTTGTGTATCATGGACTTCCGCAAAATAACGCCTGCTTCTATACTACATCAATAAAAACGATTGAAATTTCACTTGCACTTTGCACTTTTACAGTTTTAATAGAAATCACGAACTTTGGACTTAATTTTAGCGCAGTTTTTGGCCACTCAGTGCTGGTGGTGTATTCAGTGGTCCAAAAACTTCCTTGGTCAGAAATGCAGGTAATTGCATCGTTTTGTTCGCCAGCTCCTCTAATATAAAAGTAAACTTACAGCCAGTGCCATGAGTGCGTTGAGCGCCAGATGGGTGGTGCCCATGTGCACGAGGCCGTACGTGAGCAGCCTCCAGGGCTCCTTCCACCACGCGCCCGGCGCCCACTCCAGCTTGGCGCGCCATTCCTCTGGAGCGCACAGGTGAACCATCACCTGGGGAAGAGTCACATTCATATAAAGTTTACTTGGAGTATGCCGTATCTCGGTGCGTGCTGCTGGACAGGATCGTTCGTGAAAAAGCTTCGGAAGCTATGGGAGTTCGCGCACCAGTGGTACAGGAGGTGGAACAGCTTGGCACCGTGATCGCAAACCAGTGGGTGTTTCAGAGAGGATCTGAACCGCGGGACACGCAGGAGATCTGCATGTTGTAAACGTCTGTCCCAGAAAGGCGAGAAAGACTCAAGTGACAAAGACAGAGATAAATAATTTGTAGGCACCCGGGCGGATCTCCTACATAAGGAGGGTCTCTTAAATTATTGAAAGTATAAAGAAAAAAGAAAGGTGAAAAAAAAATATTCAAAAATCACTTACATTGAGAAACAGCATGGTAATGATGAAGTAGGGAGGCCTTAAAACGTCTTTCAGCTTTTCTTTCCTCTTTTGGAATTTCGTTTTCGCTTGCGTTTTTAATCCGGACTTGACTGACGTACATTTTGGTTTCTTGACAACCAAAACTCCTAAAGTGAGACCAGCTTGAAGACGGCACGAGGATTTCTGAAGGGGTTTGCTTCCGAGGAGTCGTCGGTTCTCCCCGGGGCTGTTGGTTCTGCTATCGTTCCCGAGTCCCAACTCCTCGTTTTCGGCCCAGGCCTGCGCTGGTGGCGGCTCTTCTGGCAGGATCCGTCTTCCCTGATGAACTGGTACCTCTTGATAGTCTCCATTTAGCCGCTCCACCTGATTTCGATATGATAAGAATTAGACTTTATCCGCAAGAATTTACTAAAACTATGCCGAGAAAATCTTGTCTATATTTTGTATTTACTTGGAGTTCCATAACTACCGAAGAATATTTTAGAAGTAAGCTACAGTGTAGTTTTAGTTTTGTGACTTTTTTATTTTTTATACCAACCTGTTCGCAGTCCTCCGCATCCGGAGCCATTGTTCGCCGCAGAAGATACTCTGGTCATCTTCTAAAAGAGTCACAAGAGCGTTACACCATACCTCCGGCGAGTTCTGGCAACAAATGATACCTCTCGTCAAATCCCATCAAATTTATACCGTGTTAAAGGAAAATCGAGCAATTATATTATATTTAACTCCCTAATTAGGGATTCCCTTTAATTTGCCCGGAAATTAGAGCTATTAATAAACTATTGCGGTTTGCTTATTGGTTTAAAGGACACAGATTTGTTATATTGAGTACTACGTCTTCTTATCATTCGCTATGGTTTTCCAAAGGATTATGTGTTTTACCCTTTACTAGCGTTATCAAGGTGCGTTTCAGAATTTTTGTCATCGAAAATACCTGACGATGCCGGAATTCCTAGAGTTAGATTGTTTTGGATAACAAGTTGTCGAGTTTTGGATAACAGCAGTCGACCTCTACTGCGTAGTGATTGCATACTCTTTGCTCTACTGGCTATCATGCTCACGACTCTGTTGGTGCTGCCGAGTAGTTAGCTCTCGAGAGTAAGATACACACCTACATTATAAGTCACCATCGTTACCTGATGGTAAGGAAATGCGACGTAAACTAGAAGCTCATTTAGGTAATCATTCAATTAAGGAAAATATTATTTATGGCTTTCTAACTCTCCGCAACACAGTTTATGCTGTTCATAATTTTACTATAGACTTTAAGCTCATTTTATGCTTTAAAACACTGCTTACTAAGTATATTTTTCATACCTAATTTTATAAGGGAGAAAAAAGAATAGGTACACCTAGAATTAAGTACACCAGAAAAAATAGTGACCTAAATAGAATTCATAATTGAAAGAAAATTTTACCGACTGAAAAAGATTCATCAGCGAACTTTTTGAAAAACACTACGTATTTAGAAAAATTCTTGTGTAAAAGCGAAGTAATTGCGAAGTCTGCAGTGAATAGCTGTCAACTGCGGTGAACTGGACGTCGCGTCGTAAAGTGCGGGCCCTCGCATGAAAAACCTCGTAAACGACATGATACTCCACTCAAAAGGATATTTACTTCAGGATTTAAAAAAAAACTGTCGCTTCAATCTGTACGAAGCGCACGTATAGGCAAGGTTGCCATTTAAACTGAACTTTATGTAGGTAATTGGTGTTGTGTATGGTTAAAATAAACGGACGGAGAGAGGACCAGAAATGGAGCTTTTTTTGATAGCAAACTTTAACGCAGCTTTATCGGTATTGCATATGGTTGAAAATATAAAGCACAAAGGAGAGGGCCCAGATGTAGCTTTTTTGATAACTTAAACTCAGCTTTATTCGTTTTAATATATAGTTGAAATTAGTATAAACCACGCAGGAGATGGTGCGGCGCGCTTTTTTAATCGCCGTCGCTATGCCAAAGTCAATAGAGCTGAATTTGAGTTGCTTTCAAAAAGCACATCGGCTCTATCTACGAGTAGTTTGATAGATAATTATTTTTTTTTTAAATTTTTGTTCTCCATGACCATCACACTAATATTATAAAGGAGAAAGTTTGTATGTGTGTGTGTGTGTATGTTTGTTACTCCTTCACGCAAAAACTACTGGACGGATTGGGATGAAATTTAGAATGGAGATAGATTATACCCTGGATTAGCACATAGGCTACTTTTTATCCCGGAAAATCAAAGAGTTCCCACGGGAATTTTAAAAAACCTACATCCACGCGAACGAAGTCGCGGGTATCTGCTAGTTGTTTACTAATGAATAAACATTCTATCTTTACAAATTGATCTAAGTAATTATCAATTACATAAATGGAAGTTAAAAGAGTTAATCTAAACGTCTACTTAGTTAAGTGTTTTATCATGTCATAAAAAAATCAATACTCAGTAATTAAGCACCGTGATAACCTAGTGATTAAAACGTCCGCTTCCTCTTCGGGAGTTCGGGGTTTCGATCCCGGGCATGCATCTCTAACTTTTCAGAGTTAAGTACCTATGTGTGTTTAAAATAATTAAAATAGCACTTGCTGTAACGATGAAGAAAAACATCTTGAGGAAACCTGCATGCCTGAGAGTTCTCCATAGTGATCTTAAAGGTGTGTGAAGTCTGCTAAGCTGGTGAAGTGCAGTCACCAGCTTGGACTATGGCTAAACCCTCAATTCAATTCAATTCAATTTATTTTCTTGCTGAGCCCTTCTCAGTCAGAGAGGAAATCCGTGTTCAGTAGTGGGCTGGCGATAGGTTGATCATGAGGAATACGTCGGTAATTTAGTACTTTACAGTATGTACTTAGAGGTACGTGAAAATAATATGACTTCATCGCCTATTTAAAGTGACCCTGTAGGACTGTGCTTATGCGTTGTATCCCTAAATATTGGTTTTTCCACCTTATTAATATCCTCTTTAAATAATTATATTTATTATTGTCTGCCTATCCATACCATAATATTATTAATTATTATGTAAGTGAATATAATTAATATGGGCCTAATGGTGTGGTCATTTAAATAACTTTTAATAATAGTAGTTTTAAGTGTAGTATTTTTACATACTGTTACTAAATGCATGTTTTGTAATTATGACAAGTAGGCGCAATAAGCATTACGCAAATTATTTTTAAATGTTTTTGGTTTTTGGTAGAAATCAGCATGGACCTGTTTTTAGGTAATTTAATTTCAACTTAATTAAATCTACTTACCTACCAAAATATTATTGAGACGTTTTTATCAGGCTAACATAATATTATTGTTATACTATCACCACAGCATTACTTAGCATTTAATTAAGTATTATGTTAATAAAGAGATTAGATTTAAAATAACAGTTTAGGTTATAACAGGTTATCTGTCACTATCATTGGTGCCTACTTACAAAGATAAGATAAAAATTGGGTTATCATGAAATGTCAAATCCAAATTCCCACTGTTGCTAAATGTCAGATTACATAAAAAGAGTTTTCATATCGCTATCTACTTGAAATTTAAATGTTAAGCTACATAAGTTATGCTAATTACTGAACCAATCATGCCCTCGGGGAATGTTGCCAAGAGGTACATTTAAAAAAACATAAAATATTCAAAAAATTCAGAGACGAATTACGAATAACTAAAAACCCCTGAAATGGACCTACAAGTAGTACCTACCTAGGGTGGAAGGGTGTTTCATACAAAAAAAAATACAGTTACGTTTTGGGCCGTTTATTATTTGAATAAAAATCTATTCTATTCTATTCTGCTATCAGCCAAAATTAAAATGGCGAAAATTAAGTTGCATCAAAAACAGGTCGGCAATTGCAGTTCCAGCGTAGGTACATACCTACTTGTATTATATTAGTAGAGGTTAGTGCTGAAAAGTTTTAATTATAACTATTAAAACAAGAAATAATTTATAACTGAAAATTTAAAAAACCCCCGACACAAAAACCTCTATAAGAAAACTAGAAAAGAGCTTGATAACTTTCAAACGGCTGAAGTCACCTTTCAAAAAAAATTAAATTAAAATCGGTTCATTCGTTTAGGAGCTACGATGCCACAGACAGATACACAGATACACACGTCGAACTTATACACCCCTCTTTTTGGATCGCAGGTTAAAACATTCAAAAATGTAACTTTTTTTTTTTATATATATTTTATATACTTTTTATTATATTTATTAAAAATATTCAGTTACAGTAACGGTATAAAAAATTATCATGCACGTCAACAGTGCACTACTAAATAAAACATCACTATCCAAATCGGTCCAGCATTGACTATGGTGTTGACAGTTAGGTATCCCATGTAATGAAGTGTCATGCATGGTGTTCTGGTACCTATTCTGTATGCAGTCGCCGTTGCAATGCAAGCCGATGTACCTACTTCAAGAACTCGTGGATTTTACAAGATACCTATTTGGTAAAAACTGAAAGACTATGTATTTTAAACCCCTCCTGATATGGGTAGAGTCTAGATTTATTTGTGAGTTTGGTGGATTTACATTCTACTTGCAATATGCTATGAGCAGGTGACAAAAATGTACAAGAATTCCTGAACAGTAGGTATAGTCAAAATTAACTTATTTTACAATCATATTCATAGCGAACAAAAAATGCTCTTTTTTTGCGCTCACCCCTTTATCTAAATTAAGTGCCGTACGATTTTAGTCAGTGGAAAAAGATTGTAACTCAGCATCCATTGGTGATAATAAAATGGTATTACTAAAATGGTATTAATTAACCGTCTTCTCGGCAAGTATTTTGTCGTGTCAAGCGAACTTTCATCCTATCCCAGGTAACTTACAATATTTTTAAGTATAAAGGAGATATTAATACATAATATTGAATTGTATACCTAATTACAATGCCATTATTCATTTACTGTAGAAAATAATTGTAACTCACAAAAAATAATAAAGTAGGTAGGTACCTACTTGGAATAGCAAATAAATAAATTGAATTTGAATGATTATTTATAAACTATATGAAAGTTTAGATTTTACCTTACTGACAAACACTTTTAAAGTTGGACGGCGTTAAAGCTTTACAGAAGTTACGAAAAATGAGATACGATGTTTTTCCTTGCAGATGTCGCATTGTTCTTTCCCATCAGCTCTCTGACTAATGCCCTGTTTGTGGCTAACTCTTAGATAGGTCGGTATGTCTGTTTGTTATAGCCACAGGTTATAGCCAAGCCATCAGATATGCTTATAGGATCATCCGCGATTACTCAGCATTTATGAATACTTATGCCTGATTAGATCAGTACGCAGTAGTTATTGTTTTGGTCTGGCTAGTTTATCCACATTAGCTTTATACTCGTACCTACATAATTGTTCAGATTAATAAGCTCGCGTTAGTGTCGCGTTTGTTTATGCTACCATGACGTCCCTTATCTTCAATGGTAAACAACCACATACCGATAAACTGAAGCGAAACCCTAGCTTGAGATCTATAGAAAGTTTAACTACGCTACGACTTTACCTAGTTAGAGTTAATTAATGTTCCCATTATTTCGTAGCATGCGGCATATTATTTCTTTTTCGGCGTATTATTATATTTTTTTATACTTCCATTGCTATGGTGGTAAACGGAAAGTTAGCTGAAACTGAAAACTATGCGACATGCGTGTAGAACGCATAGTTTTCTGTATGGTGGTTGACCTAGACATTTATCGCTCCATTCACGCGGGCAGCGGGCCAAGGCTACTCTAGTTACTACGCTAATAGTTCAAATATTTGGCCGAACAGTTCACTCTGTATCACTGAGCTACTGGTTATACATATGAAAATACTCCTTTGGCCCACTCAGGTATTATTAGTTCAATGCTTTGGCCTGATGGGAGGCTTTGGCCGTGCAAAGCCGTGCTGCCAGGCGATTTTGCGTTCCGGTACGATGCCGTTTAGAAACTAAAGCGGTATATGGGTTTAATAACAACTGTCATATCCCTTCCAGATTAGCCCGCTTCCATCTTAGACTGCATTATCACTTAGCACCAGGTGAGATTGTAGTCAAGGGCTTACTTGTATCTGAATTTAAAAAAATGTCATTATCTGGCTTTGGCAATGAGTACGAAGTCGGGGCGGGTCATTAGTGCCAAATAATTCAACGTACTTACCTATTATCTTATCAGTGCGTAACTGGTGCATTTCATATAAAACAATGAACTTTAAAGTAAATTAATTTAATTCCATTATCATTACCGAGAAGTGGCGCGGTTTGGTTTTGTTTTTATGGCTAAAACAGGTTACTTACCGCCGCTTTGTCTGCGGATAATTGGCATTAAAATAGCCATTCCTAATTATTTTACCGCATAATATGACTATAATTGAATGAGTTTATAGTGTAATCACTTAATTATTTTTGGGATATCGTATCATACCTACATAATTTTTTTTATTTAGGATAAGATTCAGTTTTTACCTACCTGTGTGATAAAAATGTGGAATAAAATGAAATGAAATTAAATTAAATTAAAATTGTAAATGTAATGGTTGGTTTCGATAAAAATATTATGCTTACTTACTGTAAATAATACGTATGTACATTACCAAAGTGTCTCCATTCATACATCGATGCATTTAAATAATATGATCATGCGCCAATCAATAAGACTGTTCTATTATTGTTTTTCGAATTCCGTTATCAAAAACTAGATAATATACCTGCGGCTTGATCCCCGCTAATTTAGATTTTTAAAAGTCCCGTGGAAACACTAATTTTCTGGGACAAAAAGTAGCCTATATCCTTCTGAAGGATACAAGCTATTTTTGTACCAAACTTTGTCAAAATCAGTTAAACCGATGGGCTGTGAAAGACAAGCAGACACACTTTCGCATTTATAATAGTAAGCATGGTAACAAATGAAAAATACATTTTTATTTTTGAAAACAAAAACAAAAATTAATTAAATATCTCAAATAATCGAAAATCTACTGTTTTCGAACTATGTTCTTCTCTACTTGTAATTCCGTGTATTTATTTGCAGACAGGGAAAACCATTTAATTTACCATTGAATTAGCGAATAAGCTATATCATTTACATGTAATGTGTGGAATTCCTCAAAATTCAATTGGGTTAGTGTTTACTAGGTATTAGGTATACATTATTGTAATCATCAAAAGGGCCTGAAACGAATGACGCAACTCAACAGGATAACAAAATGGGTTTCGTTTCACCTCTAAGTGGGCAAAGTGGGGTTGAAGAACCTATGAAAGCTATACGAATTTCGGTCATAGTGGTTCCATATTATGTGTATGGTAAAAAGGACCTCTTATGTGGTGGTTAACAGTGAGTGAGCCTTTTTTTACAGTGAAAACATTTCTTAATCTCATGGGAAATCAAAAATTGTACGCGGATGTAGTCGCGGGCAGCTGCTAGTACATACTACATATTATAAACGAGCGTAGTAGCGTTTTTACTTGTTTTATCCGAAATGCGTCAACGCATAAACTAGAGATACCATAATCATACCCTCGACGAGTTCAAATATCCCTTTCAAGGCGAAGGCCACGTGAATACACACTACACTGCCAAGTGCCATTACCTCCCTGAGCGAACGCCCGTTAAGGTTTATTGATGTATTTATGGCGTGCTTTCAGTTTTGTAATGGAAATAGAAGTTTTTTATTCTAATAAAACAAAGTGCTTTTGAATCGTCAAATGAATCTACTACTGGTTTGGAATAAGCTCCGAAAAGAATCAGGAAGAAACTCGGAGGTTGCTCTTTTCAGTTAACAATAGATAAAACTGCAGGAGAATGTTTTAGATAAGTTGCGACAGCTTTTTCTAGGTGACTGGGTAGGCAACTCTGATCCATGTTGGTGTTTGGATGGTTGACCCTATCCCCTAATCGGTTTGTAGTTCCTACGCGGCATTGTACAAGAATGCTCATCTCTTGGCAGCATGTATTTGCTGGTAGGGAGGAAAAGAAACAGATAATGTTGCAGTGCTCCAATTTTCTGTCTTAACCACAGGACTTAATAACAGTTACATGATTGTAGGTAGCTCAGAACAATCTCCAGTCGACAGTCGACAGTGGGCAGTCGACAGTCGTCAGTCGGCAGGCTGTGCAGTTGCAGTGTAGTGGTATACAAGCCTCGACTCGCTACTGCATTAGCCGGAGTAGAAACAGACGTATTGTTTCACGATGGCTCTCGGTTAGGGGTGACAACTTCACTGCTTCCCAGGTAGATGTACAATCATTTCACTGTTCAAAAGTACCTAGGTATTTATTAAAAATATTTTAATTTATTTTATTTTATTCTGTTCTATTATTAGGCATATACTACCACATTTCCAAGAAAACCGTTGAATTAAAAAAATTACTTCCGTAGTTTGAAAGCTTTTATTCAAAACTTGGAAGTTTGAAATATCCTTTTTTAACCCCCGACCCAAATAGAGGAGTGTTATAAGTTTGACGTGTGTATCTGTGTGTCTGTGTATCTGTGTATCTGTGTATCTGTCTGTGGCATCGTAGCGCCTAAACGAATGAACCGATTTTAATTTACTCTTTTTTGTTTGACAGGTGGCTTGATCGAGAGTGTTCTTAGCTATATCCAAAAAAATTGGTTCACTCGTTTAAGAGTTATCAGCTCTTTTCTAGTTTTCTTGTAGAAAAGAAGGTTAGATAACCGTTAGGTTCATAATATTATGTCAATTGACAAATGTCAAGCTGTCGAGATGGACGTTGCCTAAATACATAATTATTTATTTGAAAATGATGTTTTGGAAAACTCAGATACTTTAGATCGTAGGCGCGGAATAGTCCAAGAAAATCAGTTCAGCCGTTTGAAAGTTATCAGGTCTTTTCGGTCTTTTCTAGTTACTGTAATCTTCACTTGTCGGGGGTGTTATAAATTTTTAATTTACACTTGTTGATTTTGTGATCAGATTAATCTTTTGGTTCGGCTATCTACTGTATGTAGGTATTGTTTCAAAAGATCTCAGAATTAAATAACAATTTAATAAGTAATCCTTTGAGCTAATCCTTTGAGCTATGTCGGTAGCTCAAAGGATTAGCAAGCTGAAGTGGCAATGGGCAGGCCATGTCTGTCGCAGAACCGACGGCCGTTGGGGCAGACGTGTTCTGGAGTGGAGACCGCGTACCGGTAAGCGCAGTGTAGGACGACCTCCAGCCCGCTGGACCGATGACCTGAAGAAGGTGGCGGGGAGCGGGTGGATGAGGAAGGCGGAGGACCGTGTTTGGTGGCGCGCTCTTGGAAAGGCCTGTCCAGCATTGGACGCTTACAGGCTGATGGATGGATGGATGATGGATTAATAAGTACTTTGGTACAGTTAAAAATTATATCTATAGACTCTTTGAAGAGATTGTTGGTTTACCGATAAAGCCGCATATTATACAATCAATTTTTTTAGTAGGTAAGTATACTTAATTTATTATTATTTAATATATTTTGATGTACTTTACTTACTAATTAAGGTTGAATAAAAGCTTTTTATGAAGAAAGGTAGTTCACGAATTGTACAAAAATGTTTTGTAAATAAGTACATATTTCAGGCTTCATATTTTTGTTCTGGAACACAATGAGGGAAAACATTTTCATTAATTCCAAGCAAAAAGTACAGTAGATATTTGTCCAGAATTAAAAGTTAATGAACAAGTACAAAATAGAGCTATCGTAGGGACGTGACAACCCTAGCCCATTGTCCTAGGCTTTTATGAAAACTGAAATATCTTTTCAAGCTTTTGTTGCTGTAATCATGGAGTAAGGACAGAGTCGGTGACCTGACTATTGAAGGTATTATTAAGGAACACAAGTTATGGATTTAAATAAGATCGGATAAATTTCAAGAGGCTAATTTAGAACTTTGCGGCTCTGGTTCGCTTTCAATCCCAGAAATTATGAAGCGGTAGCTTATAAAAAACAGTTCTTATTAATTCCTTTTCAGAACTTTTCTAGATTCATTTGCGGAGATTTTATCATTAGAAATCGATGAAAATTCATATTTATTATTTAATTTAAAAAAAACCCAGTTTAATGGGATCCAAATAAAAAAGATCTAAATTCATCTAATTAGAAGGATAGGTACTAATTTTCCTCTCAAATTTGAGGGAAAAATTAGTTTCCTTATATTTTAAAACCTTGATTATAGTTTAGTATCCTCACTTTTGAGGGGAAAATTAGTGTCCTTATTTAAAACTGGTAAAATTTGCAATGCCTACTGAATTGATTTTAATTGTATAGTGAACAATACCAAAAAATAAATTATTATTCAGTGATTATCATACAATAATTGTCATTAATTACGTAATATTATATTATGTTGGAAACTAGCCCGCGATTTCGTTCGCGAGGTATTCGGTTTTTAAAAACCCCGTGGGAACTTTTAGATTTTCTTATAGGTTAAAATAGCCTATTCTCCAGGTCTTTAACTACATATATCCATGCAAAAAATTACGTCAATCCGGTCTGTTACGGCGTGATTGAAGGACAAACCAACAAACAGACATACTTTCGCATACTAATATTACAAAGAGGCAATACTAATACTAATAAGCGGTAAAGTTCATAAGTTTGTTTGTAGGAGGTGGTTTCTAGAACTACGGGACCGATTTGAAAATTTTTTCACCAGTAGAAAGCTGCATTATTCCTGAGTGACATGAGCTTATTTTACTTGATTTTCAAAAAATTAGAGGTCCCTACGAAAATCCTCATAAGCTAGCCGTGCGAAGCCGAGGGTAATGATTGCAATAACCTACTTGTCTGAAGAAAAATAACAATAATAACTTAATTATTCAGTGGTATCTTTGGAAATTAAAAAAAAAATAACCATAAACTTAAACGCTAAATGGAAAAGCTACAACAATCTACCCACGAGTGGAAACATTTCCATTGTTCAGTTCATTGCCTGTCGCAGGGCTTTGATACGAGCTGCAATACTTCAGGCATCGCAGGCTTTGTCGAGGGCTGGAGTCGCTGACCTATCGATCGGAGCTCCATTGTGGAGTGGTGAAGGCTGTTGCGGCAGCCAGCGGACATGCCTGCTCGAGAGGCCATCGAGACTGTAATAAGGATTACATTTACGCACAGCTACAACATGCGTAACTACTACCTTGTTGTGGATACCGTTGTACAGTCAAAGGCCTTAAATCGTTTAGCACATTAATGATCATATTCGCGTGGCACGGTTATGCACATGCGTTAGGTGTGTGTGGCGTGTTTATAGAAAAAGTTCATACGTGAGACAAATTTTTCATGCAATAGTTTCGCGTAAAACGTTGTGTTCACTTGTAAATAGCGACTACATTTAGTAAGTAAGCTTAGACTAAGTACTATTTTAAATGTTTAATGTAAGTAGCTGTAAGTGAACCTAATTAATAAAAATAAAAAATAAAATAAAAATAATTGCTACTTGAATTCTGAGGCCGACCGTACCTTGAAAATATTTGTTTGTACCACTGAATAGGTTTACTTATTCAGTGGTTTGTAGGGTTTTAACCAGGATTTCTATGGCCTAGAGATGTATGACCACTAAAGCGATGCGATGTGTGCAGGCCAATTAAACTGTAGATAGGAATGTGCTAAAAATTTGCCGGCTCTCCTAGAATCTGCTTTCCGAACCAAGCCGGGCGTAGTATCATAAGAGACATTAGTTATCCTCCATAAAATATTTATTTTTGATTTTATTTTATTTTAGTAATATTATAAATGCGATGATGTATATGTTATTTTGTTGGTTTGTCCTTTAATCACGCTGCAACTGAGCAACGGATCTACGTGTTCTTTACCAGAGCCATAGCAGTAAGATTTCTATCCTACTGCTTTGGCTCGGCTCTGGTAAAGAAAGTTAAAGTAAGTACTTAAAAAAAAGCGCTCCTATTTGCTGTTGAGTAGTACACTCAACAGCAAATAGGAGCGCAATTTTTTTTTTCGGAAAGCAATTAGATATTTTGTTGAGAAAATGATTGATTAAATTAAAGTAATATACCATAAGTTTTGAAGAATGAACCGATTTTAATTTAGTTTTTTTTTGTTTGAAAGGTGGCTCGATCGAGAGTGTTCTTAGCTATGATCCAAGAAAATCAGTCAGCCGTTTGAAAGTTATCAGCTCTTTTCTAGTTTTCTTATAGAGGTTTTTGCGTCGGGGGTTTTTTAAATTTCGAGTTATTAATATAGACATTTTTATGACGATAATAAAGAAACAAACTATGTTTACTATTGCCATCCTGCAGGAAGATTTACGTAGCAAGGTGCGTGTTTGCATTAAACAGATTAAACGCGTCAGGTCATATCGATCGCAGTTGTAAACAAAGCAGCTGCACCCACCAGTCTAGGCCTGGAGAGTGGAGAGCTGCGTCTTTACGTGCTAATGAGGTTAGCGTGGGTTCCACAAAGCGCGCGTTTTGCATGCGGAACCATAACGTTGCATTCATTATACGACGCTTCCTTTGATTTACACCCCAAAGTTTTACACTGAATATTTTTCTTTTAAATGAGAGAATTCTGTCGACCTATACTTACCTATAATATAACGCAGTTGTAAGGTCTGTGGTCTTATAAGCGGAAGGTCACATAGGCTACTTTTTATCGCGGAAAGTCAACGAGTTCCTACGGGATTTCGGAAAACCTAAATCCACGCGGACGAAGTCGCGGGCATCAGCTAGTGGTTAGGCAAATAATGCTGATAAACGATATTTAATTCCAGTTTGATGTGGTGTAGAATGGGGTAAAAGGACATTATAATTATAAATGATTTTAGGTGTAGGTATTTAGTAAGTAGGTATATTAACCTAATACAATACATATACATATACTTTTAGGCATCATTAATTATTGTACCTCAACGATAACATTTGAACGCGTTACTTTCCCGTTTTGAGTTGGCTCAATTTGCCGTTACAAGGAAAAATATGAAATGTAGGTGCATTTATTTTGCCGTACCTAAAGTAGTACCTAATATTACCTAATTAAATAATTTCATACTTTTTTAGCTTAGCAAATGAACATTCATCTAGGCTAGGACAACTAGTGTATCTTATGTTACGTCTGTGACTCTACCACCGGTTAGGAATGAAGATTCTACTGAGAAGAGCTGGCAAGAAACTCAGCAGTTGCTCTTTTCAAATCATGAAAATTACATTTTGTATGTAAAACTATCTAGCTTATGCCCGCGCCTTCATCCGCGTGAACTACACCAATTTCAAACCCCCAACCCCCCTTAGGAGTTGAATTTCCGAAAATTCTTTATTTAACGGATGTCTACGTCATAATAGCTGTCTGCATGCCGCGCCTGAACCGTTCACTAGTTTGAGCTGTGCGTTGATAGATCAGTCAGTCAGTCAGTCACTATTTCCTTTTGTATATGCAGACAATACAGTTAAATACGTATGTACTACAATTATCTTGTGGGCAACTGAAAGCTCAGCCGGTTGCTTCACGCAACTTTGTCACAAATATAAAATAAATATTTTTAGTTCAACATCCTGTTTAATCTTAGCCTAGTTTGTATCTGCATCGTTTACACAACAATGGCCTGAGTCATTGAGGTGTTTAGCCTACTGTTGCCCAATAAAAGTTACCTAGCTCAAGTTGAATAGTCGATAGCCCTGTGGGGGGTCATTGGTAGGAATAAAACGTTGTACCTACCGTGAGGGGTGCAATGGGGGTTTAAGGTGTCAATGCCCGCTTTACCACACTAAGCTGTCAACCTATCAACGCACAGCAAGAATTATAGATTAGGTATTAAATTGTGTTATCGAGTATTGGCCTCTTGCACAGCGGTGTATAATGTATCTAGTGGAAGGTTTTCAAGTTAAAGTTTATTAAATTTTAAGTCTAAACTAATCTAGCCCTAAAATCTCTCACAACAATTTCCATAAACCATGGTCCTGTAAAGTGGAAATTACTGAATCCATCGCTATTCGCCTCCCATAACTTGACTCATCGTCAACCGATAGACCTCCACAGCTGGGTATAGGCTTCTTGCAGGGACAAGCCACGAGGTCCACCACGCGAGGTCGCCATTTCAGCTCTTTGGGAACCCAATGTCTAAAGATTTTTTGAACTTGACTCCTTCCTCATAAATCAATAAGAAATCAAAGTGTAAATGTTATAACTATAGGTACCTACCTAAAATACATATGGTGTGAATATATTTTGTAAATACAAATTATGAGATAATACCTATGTCTGACTCAAGAAATAAACCACCTATAAATGGTAAAACCACACAAATATAAATAATGATAACAATATAATTAATTACTACAATGTCCTACTAGTAAATTAAATATAGTTAAATTCTATAATAGGTATTAATTCAAGGTGACATACAAAGCATTTTTTTTCTGGTTAAGTTAAAAACCAACAACGTTCAACTGTAATTAACTATAAAATGTATTGATCATTTTAACGTTATTCACCGCTACTAATGAAAATATTAATTTATATAAAAATAAACTCAAAACTGAGGGATAGGACCAGGATAGAACAGAGGAGCCGAAGCAGGTAGAATAAAGTCTGGCCCGGTAATTTATTAGATTTCAACGACTTCAATCTAAAACATAATATTTTAATCTTCGTCAAACTTACTAATAATACGTTCATAGATAATAGCGGCATGTTTGTTGGATCGCACTATAATATGTGATAACGGTTATCATTGCCATTGTATTAAGATAATAACTGTTGATTGTCAGAGGTTTTTTAAAACACTCCGGTTAATTTTGGGTACGTATCAATTTAAACTTAATAATTTTTTTTATTTTAAAATTACAAAAAGAAATAAAAAAGAAATGGGCATAGGTTTATTTCTGAAATGTTTAGTTTTGGCTGAGGAATTTAAAAAATAAGTTGGATAATAAAATTGTTGACAGCTGCAACAGCCGTTCTAAAAAAATATTCGTTTATTGAATTTCTTTAGTATTTTAACCTTTTTTAACTTTTCAACAGATATAAGGAAATATTTTTGAGTATACTTTGTGTAGATAGATATCCAGGAGAAAGCTTTCAAATGAAATGTTGACGTAGAAACATTTATTTACAGGAGATATTATAGCAGTCTATAAGGAAACCTGACTTACACGGTGCAAGAGATAATGGAATATGGCCAGAAGTTGAGGAAAACCAGTAATTGTAATTGTCTGTTCGTGTCACGTGTGGCCACATGCGGCTGTTCCGTACTCACCACCCAGCAGGTGTTATAGCACGTTATAGTATATCCTTATATCAATCGTACTTTTCACATCAGAAGTTATTACTTATTATAAAACTCTCATGATCGAAGCAAAGCTCATACAATTGTATTTATAAAAGTGAAGACAAATTCGTACGCTTGTGTGCGTAACACATACCTACCTACACAGACTACATAGATATTGATGTGCGATTCGCACCTTTTGACACCTTTGAGCATGCTTCAAAATATTATAACTTTCTTTTACCAAATTTTAATGTCATAAGAATATGTTCGACAATAATTAGACTAAATTAATTATGATAATTAGAACCCATAAAGACTTGAGGTGGAATACAATCTGCCCTATGAGGTCCTAAACTGATGAAGTATTTTAAGTCCAACATCTAGGTAATAAATAAGTACCTACGCCGTCAAAGTAATAAATTATGACGTGATAAACAAATTAATATTTATCACGTCGTAATCAATTAAATAAATAAAATAAATAAATAAATAAATAAACTTTTATTTCAGGCCATTAGACCCATAATTGTGTTAGTATGACAAATCACTTAAACTATGTTAGTAGGTACTTATTTCTAGCTTAACAACTAATTCTATAACTAAAACTATAACTAAAAAGTCCGAGGGAGCGTCTTGGCGCCTATGTGCGCACCCCCCCAGCACCTCCAGAGAGGACTATCTAGTTTCCTGGCCAATGCGCTGAGAAGTGTTGGTACTACTCAGCCTGCGCATCATGGACGCGGCACGCTTGCGCATGATCGCGTAGAAATCATCCGCGCGAGCATCCGCAAACATTGCCGACGCACTGCAGTGTCGAGGCTTCCTCAACACCGCTCTCAGCACATTGTTATATTGAACACGCAAGGCACTGTAGGTCCGCTGCCTGTAGTCCGTCCACAGACTGCACGTGTAGAATGACTGGCAGTAAGCCCTAAATAAGGTCAGCTTTACTTGCCGAGTACAGCGCGCAAATCTGCGGGCTAACATATTGCCTCGGACCGACAGAGCTCGGCGCTCTCGTTCCATGTCACTGTCATCCCTCAGGCTGTCGGTTACTACATGACCGAGATACTTGAACTCAGTTACTTGCTTCAGAGGATTACCACATAGTTGTATCTTTGGTTTAAAACTGGTTTAAAATATATTTTTGGTTTTTATTCCTTGCTTATCCGGCATTGATAGGTAGATAAATATAATAATATTATTTACAACTAGCTGATGCCCGCAGCTTCGCCCGCGTATATTTAGGGTCTGAAATCCCGTGGGAACTTTTGATTTCCCAGGACAAAAGTAGCCTATCCGTAATAGCCCGTCCCGAATTTATAACCGACAGTTTCTAAATCCCATCAATATTGATGGTGTGATCCCCTGCAGCATCAGGATTGAGGAGTTGGAATCCAATTTTTTTTATGAACCAATGTCACAAAGTTCTTCTATCGATTAAAAAAAAAATACGCAAATCGGTTCAGAAATCTCGGAGATTTCGGTGTACATAGGTAGAAAAACACAACGCCCTTTTTGAAAGTCGGTTGAAAAAGTAGCCTATGTTACTCTCTGGTCAATCCTCTAATTGTCTGTGAAAATCCCGTCAAAATCGGTTCAGCCGTTCCGAAGATTAGCCTTTTCAAACAGACAGACAGACAGACAAAAATTTTAAAAACGTGTGATTCAGTTATGGTATATTCGTTCAAATAACCATATTATGAGCTTATAATATGAGGTAGTTATTTCGAAATTACAGACAGACACTCCAATTTTATTTATTAGTATAGATACGAAAACCGATTAAAGTATAAATTTCATTAAAATAATATTATTGCTAGTAATTCATTAATTAAAATGATATACTTGGTGTTATAGGTAGGTTCTTACTTCTTAGTTATCATCAATATCAATATATTTTAACGATGTGATAAACCGACTACAATAAAATTGATATGTTATACCTATAAAGACAACTATATTAAATCTGCCTGTCCACTTATATCTATGGATGAACCTCAGGTTAGTGACGATTTTATTAAAATCATTTCAAATGCATTCGTCGCGACTAACTAAGTAAATACAATAGAAGATGTATTTTTAATCAATTTTTGTATAAAAAATAATAGAATAACGTAGCTGGGTTTTAAAATATTTATAGAGAACTATTGAAGGGATTAGCTTTATAGGATGCTATAAAGCTAATCGCATTACGACACACATTTTTTAGAGCAAAAGGATCTCTTGCTCAATTTTCGGATCTTGAGCACATCTTGAGATAGTACGCGGAGTCGCAGCCGAAGCCTTCCAAAATGCTCTATATTTCTAGAGCATATTTTTTATATTCTTCTATACATTTCTTCTTCTATACTTACACTCTATATATGAAAAACTTGTCCTGACTGACTATTCTATCAACACAGCCAAAACCACTGAGGTTAGAAATTAGCAACATGAAATTTTGAGAATGGTACCTACCCATTCTCAAAATTTTATAAGAAGGGATTTTAGGAAATTCAACCCTTAAGGAGGTTAATTGATTTTGGGCTTTCGGTCAAAAATGTAGAGCTTCGTGTTTCAGGATTTTCGGATATTCCACCCTCTCAGATTTTCAAAATTTCAGCTAGTAAAAATATTTAAAATGTCCCGTCAGTTCGTCGCAACTCCTACCTGTCCTGGTTAAGTAGGTAGGTAGGCAGGTAGGTAGTTAGTCACCTTAATCCTCCAATTAGTATACATTTCAAAAGAACGTGGTTTTAAAAAACGGTAATTAGGGTCTTTGGCTGTTGACGACATTGACGACCTGCACAGACATGGATTTACTTTACATCGCTCACTACCTGTCTATAATAATTAACCGAAACAGGAAATAATACATACGTAAAAATATTGGTGCGTTTCTGGAATCGAACCTCTCCAAAAAAAAGCAACGTCTTTATCACTATAGGCTATCACCGCTTCACTTAAAATGAACTTATCAAACTGCCCTAAACATGTACACTTAGAAGCTGCACTTAGAAGCTGCAGAAATAATAAAAAATGATAATTAATGCAGGAAAAAAAAGAAAAACTTACATTTAATAAGGTTCACTCACAGTCTACCTATTTTCACAGACGGTTTATTTTCAGTCTCGTCCGATCACTCCACGTGTAAGATTGAGCTGAGCGGGCGAAAAGGCACTTTGTTGCGTATCTCTGCTTGTTTACATTAGTCACAGATTAGACCTCGGTTAAAGTTAACAATAACAAACATGTCGGTGCTGCAGCGGTTGGTGAGGACGCGTGGAGCCGACACGGCGTCCGCGCTAGTACTGATAACGACGACAAATTCTGATAACGGACAGCTGATTGGAGTTTTTTTTTAATTGGTTTGACGGCGATCTCTTCCGTCACTCGCTCCATATAAACTTAGTTTTTTTTTTCTTTTATTCTGATACAAGTTGGCCCTTGACTGCGATATCACCTGATGGTAAGTGAGATGCGATCTAAGATGGATGGCGGGATTACTTTGAGAGGTACGGCAGTTTCATTAAAGACCCATACCCCTGATTGGTTTCTACACGGCATCATACGGGAACGCTAAATCGCTTTGCGGACTTTACCAGTAGGGTGGTAACTAGCCACGGCCGAAGCCTCCCACCAGACAACGTGAAGTATTTTCTGCTTCTGTCCTTTTATATTATGTACTACAATAAAATCTCAGTACACATTGTTTGTATTTTGTGGCCATTATCATCATCATGATCACCCATGACCGGCCCACTACTGAGCATGGATTTCTTCTCGGAATAAGAATGGTTTAGAGTTTAGACCATAGTCCGCTTTGCTCGCCCAGTGATCAGAACTTTGAGAACATTATTAACTCTAAGGCATAGTTACAGGTTTCCTCACAATGCGTGCTCGGGATCGAACCCTTGACCACAAAATATAACAAGTGAGTAAACTAATCTCAGCTCCGACCTCCCTGGAAATAGAAGGCCGACGGTTCCTAGCAAATAGATTTCTTTATATAATTGAACAATTAAAAATTTATAGTAGGTAACACCCCCGACAAGTGAAGGTTACAGTAACTAGAAAAGAGCTGATAACCTTTCAAACGCCTAAACCGATTTTCTTGGATTATAGCTAAGAACACTCTTGATCAAGCCAGCTTTCAAACAAAAAAACTAAATTAAAATCGGTTCATTAGTTTAGGAGCTAGATGCCACAGACAGATACACAAATACACACGTCAAACTTATAACACCCTTCTTTTTGGGTCGGGGGTTAAAAATCAAGGGAAAGGTAGGATTTAAAATTTTACAGTGTTTTAATGAGCATTTTATTTTGCATTAAAATAAATCAAGCGTGGGCGAATCAGTTCCACTGGATTAACTGTGGCACATAAACGATAAGAAATACCAATAATAAAATGGTTATTTCGAATAAACTAGGATAGCTCTACGAAATAAAAATAAACTTATTACGAGCTCATCAAATCGGTAAAGAGAACGTAATAAAATGTTAACTTATTTGCTTTTTTTGAGAGCTTTGCCCACCGGAGTTTAAAAATAGGAAGGTAAGTACCTGCTTACCAAGCAACGGATCGATGGGCGACGTCGGCGGTCGGGGTTCATTATAGAAACTGTAGAGACGAACCATTTCACAGGTAGCAAGTGAAAAATCACGTGAAAAGCCTTTTCATATGTAACACTTGCTACTCAAAGTTTGAAAATTATTTAAATATTTCAGTTAATCACCCATTTAATCCCACTTTATTAGTACCGGTCATTGGTTCGAGGCAAAGAGCCCGCGAGCGAGAACACTCGCATCGCTGTTAGAAAGGTTCATCTAGTTCTAGTTCAATGAATTTTCACACGTACAATCGTGTGAAAATATACTTTCCGTGAACTTTCCTATTTAAATGAATGTAGCGAACGATTGTGACTTGTGAGGGCGAAAATTAAACAAAATACTTTCAATGAAAAATCATTTGTGAATTAATCACTATGAAGAAAAATAATTGTTTCACCAAATGAATGATTTAATATAGTAATCATGCCCATCGCTAATGGAAAGCCTGTCAGCGATTTCAGAAGCTTATAGTTTTTTTTAAAAAACATAACTTCCTGTTTCCTTAATGGGTAAAGTTGTTTTCAACGAAAACCAGCTCATTGAGTGAACTGAAGGAGGATGTCTTTCAATAAATAAACAATCTAGCCGCCCCGGCTTCGCTTACGTGGAATTTATGAGAATCTTAAATCTCAAGTTCGTAGACACTGCTGCTGTTTGAGCTGTATGTTGATTATGTCAGTCAGTTAGCTTGTCAGTCAGTCATTAGATTTTAGATTGATAGTAATATTTTTGTAAAATCCTATTTCCGATGTGTTTACCCGACTGCCCAAAATGAGAAAATAGACGAATGATGGACTTTCGTACAAAACTTTCATCCCCGATTTAACCCTTTTTACGCAGAATTCCCAAAAAAAAATTCTTAGTTAGCCTACCTAAACCTGCGTTATAAAAGGAACCTACTGTCAACATTTTAAGTTTCTAACTACAACCACCCAAATGGCTTAGGCTGTGCGTTGATAAGTCTTCTTAACCGACTTCAAAAAGGAGGAGGGTCTCAATTCTTCGGAATCTTTTTTTTAAATGTATAGATAGTTTTCAATAATTATGTTAAGCCAAGGAGCTTTTGGCCCACACATGTCGGTCTTTAAATCACTTGACCTTAGACAAAGAAGTGAATTTCAACATCCCAAATAAACGGTTGATGCCAATAAATTGTAAATGATTAAAGTGGTCCGTGAGACACAAAAGGTCCAACTCCTGACTCATATTATATTATTCACATTAATGCAGCTCCATATTTGCAGTTACAGTTAATTTTTTACCTTCTCTTCTTAAAAAGGCGCAGATAGTAAGTGTAGGTCGCAAATGATTGGGCCTCGCACATCTTTAGCAGGAGAAGGTTCTTTGTCTCAACTCAAAAATATCACAATGCAACGCCCTCAATCGATTTATGAGATTCTCTAGTGATAAGATAAGGCTGAGATCTATAGATAATTATTATTCAGAGCGCATTTTGACTGCTTATACTTAAGTTTCAGTTAAAACGAGATAGATTTATGCCAGCGGTAAGTATATATTATAACGCTGTCTTCTTTTAACAGCAAAGTCAAAGTGGTATAGATTACTTCCCTAACATCAAAAACGTGCTGCCAAGTTCCTGGTTACACAGGTAGGTAATTTGCTCATCCCTTTGTGATAGAATAATTATTCTTTGTACATACTAGTATTATAGTGTATTTGTTTGTTAGTTCGTTTGTTTAGTGATGTGCTGTGGAGATAGCGCGGCAGACGCGTCGTCGCCAAGTCGCTCAAGGGCGCCCAACGGGTCACCCGGTTAGCGGACACACCACCTAACTTGCAACTTACAAGTAGGACCTAAGTGAGTCACTTGTATTGATCGCAGATAACTTTGTTCTTTGTATAGTTTTGTTTTGTTCGTAGAGCCCAAAGGACGGCTGTGTACCGTATTATGTTACATAAATACAGGATGTTACCAGAACGATAGCAAAAACGAAAATAACTATGTAGGTATTGATGATTACTGATGAGATACCTACCATCGCCGACTCCTCCGAAACCTTCGATTGTTTTTCTGAATTTACAAGTTCACAATATATAGGTACAACACTTGACGCGTTGTTGTGCGTTCGTTAGATTGTTCGTTAGATCCCACTTAGAAAGGATTTTCAGGAAATCCAGCCGAAATCAGCTTGTGTGTATTTTTCCGAGTTCGGTTCTCGGCAGGGGCAATTTGGGAGTTTACACTTTTCTTTATCTCTGAATCTGATCTGGCGGGAGGCTTCGGCCGTAGCTAGTTATCCACCAGCCGGCAAAATCGTGCCGCCGAGCGATTTTGGGTTCGGATACGATGCCGTGTAGAAACCGATAAAGAATACCTATAGGTTGACCAAAATACATACACACCCCTACCAAGTTAGTCCGTTTCCATCAGACTGCATACGGCCCTGAGTTCTAGAATTTTGAGCCTTTATTACGGCGGGTATTTTTATAAAAGGTGTGCTTGACATAGTCATTATTCTTCGTAATAAATGCCCCCACTAGATAGATAATGAGGCAGAAAAAGAAAAACAGTTTCGTTGAGTGGAAAGTGTGGGTTAAGTGTGCGGCGACTTGGCGTCGTCGCGAAGTGCAACAAGTGACCTACACCGCACGCCAGTGACCCCGACCTGTTTAGGCAGAGCTCTACTTTGTGACGTCATGTGTTATGTTACCGCCAATATCTGGGCGTACCTACTTACGAGCTTCTTAGAACGACAAACGATCCTTTAAACAGCATTTCAAATCAATAAAATCCCATTGGATAATAATAACGGATTTTGAAGGCCTCTCTGGCGCAGTGGTAAGCGCTGTCTTTTTAGTGGAAGGTCCCGGGTTCGATTCCCGGCAGGGGTTAGAATTTTGTAATTTCTAAATTTCTGATCCGGTCTGGTGGGAGATTTCGGCCGTGGCTCGTTACCACCCTACCGGCAAAACCATGACGCCAAGCGATTTAGCGTTCCGGTATGATGCCGGGTAGAAACCAATGGATTATGGGTTTAATGAAAACTTACATACCCGTTCCAGGTTGGCCCGCTTCCATCTTAGACTGCATCATCACTTACCACCAGGTGAGATTCTAGTCAAGGGCTAGTTAAAAAAAAGGGTAATGATGCGGCCCTGTGGCGCACCACGGCACTGTGTCGCTCTGGCGTAAATGAAGCTTAACACTCATAGCATGTAAGTACACGGTAACCAAAATAAAAGGCTTACCAAGTTAAATCGTGACTAAAACTGAAACCATAAATTTCCAAATTCGCCGCACGCAAATCTCGCGGGCCGCGGCACATGTTTCACCCCCGCCGCGGCCTATGGCGTGCTGCGCCCGTCCCATAACTTATGCTGATTCATTTGCTTACCTCGTTATATTTCCAACTTTTCTACGTAAGTAGGTACCTTCTTAGTTACAAAACATACTTAACTAATTATTATTTTTAAGGAAATAAGGGTTACAATTTTGTCACGTTGCGATGAATGGTGTTAGCCATCAGTCGTTGAATTAGGCATGTTAATCATGACTAATATTCACCTTTCCCCTCCAAACTGACCTCCTAATAAGCGTAAAGCTTTAGCTAGGAATTCCTGTGACGGAGTGTAGAAGTCACGTGCCTTTTACGATTTCTAATTTGCCTGTCTGTCTTTTTGCCTGTTTGTCTGTTTGTCTGATCTGTCGATCTGTTCTCGACATTGTGGAGAGCACTCCAATATCCAAATGAAAGAAATATTGTGCAAGAAAGCTGATTCGTGGCAAGCACCTTCAGCAATGGATACAGTACAGAAAGAGAGAATCATGGGATATCCCTGATTCACTCTTTCTGTAAAGTGAGGATATCTATAAAAATACTTTGACAAACACTTTGAGAAATTATGGGCAAAGGCAATAGTTATAGAGAGTCAAATAATACCTATCATAGAATATTATATAAATTTACTGGCACAAGTTTCGTTCCACAAAAGTTACACATAACTATGTAACAACAGTAAGTGAGTAAGAGCATTTCGGAAATAGTTTTGGCAGAACAGTTATCAATGAATGGGTTCAGTGAATAAAGCGTTGTGTGAATGGTTATTCGCAATAAATCTTGATAGCCATGCATTACGGTTGGCGCCTTAGTTACTACAATAGCGCCAATACCGGATACAGATAACGTTTATGAGTATTTATCTTACAAAAAGCCGTGATGGCCTAGTGGTAAAGACGTCCACCGTCGGGAAGTTGGGGGTTCGATTCTGGGCAACTCTAACTTTTCGGAACTCTGTGCGTTTTAAACAATTAATAATGTCTGTAAAGGAAAACATCGTAAAGAAAACTGCATGACCAAGAGAATTATGGAGAACATAATGTTCTCAAAGTTATATGAAGTCTACCAATCCGCACGGCCAACGTGGCAGACTGTGGTCTAAACCCTTCTCATTCTGAGAGGAGACCCGTGCTCAGATTTCACAATGATCAATTTACCAAAAGAAAAATAACTAGCTGATACCCGTGACTGAAACCGTGGAAATTCGTTGATTTTCCGGGATAAAAAGTAGCTCAGGTCACTCCAGGTCTTTAACTATAAACATACAAATAATTACGTCGATCCGTTGACCTGTTGCGGCGTGATTGAAGGACAAACTAATAAACCAACATACGAACACACTTTCGAATTAATAATATGGTTCGTTTTATAATAAAGTCAACTTACTCGAGTTTCAATCCAGCACGCATTCCATTACGCACACCATGACAAAACCATTATCACAAACACAGAAAACCCTTCATCAAATCCCCATTAAGCCCTTCCCACTTCATTATCAACACCATCTATCAACCCCACATAAACCCCATCACAAATAACACACTAATTCACTTCACATCCGTGTGCTATCAATGCACATTTTCGCTTCACTTTTTGATTGCACGCACACTTCGATTTTCCCCCTAATTTTCTCGTACGACGGAGTTTTCAACTCTACAACAGATGCATGGGGCAAAACTATGCACACTAAACTGAGGATCCACTAAAGGACAATGTCTCGAGAGCTATAAATGTAGTGAAAACGTTATAAATAGGTTTAATGCTGTTGTTTACAAATAAAATGTGCAGGGCGGGCGTAGGGCGGCGTGCGGGCGGCGTGCAGGGCGGCGTGCGGGCGGGCGGGACGCGCCGCGCGAGGTCGTCGGCCGCGCCGCGTTGCCATGGCGACGGCTGCATACATCGATGCAATTCGGGATGAATATGCATGGATGCGTTGATCTTATTCTAAGGGTAATCTCATATTGGTTTGACGGTTGATGTGACTTCGATGTATATATTCGATGTATATAAAAGGAACTGACAGTTAACTTACGTAGACCGGTGGACCTCAAACCACTGTGTCTGGAAACTTGAGACTTTGCATGTAATTAGGTGTTCTCAATTTTGTATATCCATACTAAGAAGACTAAGAAAGGATTCTAAGAAACTTCCATGTTAAAAAAATGTAAATCTACGCGGATGAAGCGAAAGTGTGTCTTGACGAAAATTGGCAGAGATCATAATATTATAAGCTTACGTACACTAAGTGTATTTTGCCTCAGAAAGTATCTATTTCGAACCCAGCAGAAATGCAGACATCGACCTACTTGCAATAAACAACCTCATTCGGTTGCACGTGTTCAATTTCGTGTAAACTATTGATCAATAGTAAGTAAAGTAATGTTACATCGATCGGCCTGTGGGATATGTTTCATCTACCACGAGTTCGCGTGTATTTGTTTGTTTAATTTCTTTGAAGTCGTTCTGGCTCTGCGTCTCACACGTCGCCACCAGGCAGCGATATAAATGTTCCACTAGATGGGACGCTTCATAGTGACAACATGTTCCATGTTCTTCTTGCATCTTTGAAAAGAGTAACCGCCGAGTTTCTTGCTGGTTCTTCTCGGTAGGAAAGGCATTCCGAACCAGTGGTAGATGCTTTTGACGTACTTGTAAAAGTCTAATTGAATAAAAAATAATTTGAATTTGAATCATAATCCGCTTTAAGGTGAACGCACACGTCTTATCCGAGCCGAACGCGTTGAACGAGCCGAACGAAACGAATTTAAGAATAATGTACCTAAATTATGAAATGTCATGAAACCTCGCATACGCGTCGAATCGTCCGAATCGGAAGTGTGCATGAGGTTTCATATAGATAGCATAAATATTCATGTGCATAACATTAATGTCATTAATTATCTCCTAACATAACCTAACCAAACTAGATTTTGGCACCCTTTTTCTTCCTCTGGAATTTTCCGATTGTTAGCCATATCACTAAGGGAGTTGGCTAACTCCCGGCTTACGCGATTTCGCTGCGACATACACATACATGTAAGATACAGCATATCATATATTTATATCGCAGCCACCAGGTATATGTATTCAGTAACCGGCACCAGGTGAAATATCGGTCAAGGCTCAGCTGCTCCATTTTATAAACTGTGCTGTTTAGTTTGATAGGAGAGTCGCTAAAAATAGTTTCTTGCCAGCTGACTCAGTAGAACCTGCTGTCCGAACCGGTGGAAGACCTATCATAAGTTAATGAATACTCGTCTGAGTTTTGTTGTGGGCTTCTTATCAGACCAGAGCGCGTTAAGAACCCTCGTATCTTTAGTTTCGAGTTACGTAATTAATTAGGTAGGTATCACCATTATCTTACAAATTCCACAATAATTGACGATTAAAAAGTATACAGTGGTAAGTTAAGTAGGTACCGATCCAATTTGAATTTCTATAGACGACCCGACCCGGCTTCGCTCGGGTGGAATTTATGGAAAACGAGAGGATGCCCGCGACTTCGTCCACGTGGATTTTGGTTTTTAAGGATCCCGTGGGAACTGTTTGATTTTCCGGGATAAAAAGTAGCCTATGTCCGTCCCCGGGATATAAGCTAACCGTGTTCCAAATTTCGTCAGAATCGGTTAAACTGTTGGGCCTTGAAAAGGTAGCAGACGGACACACTTTCGCATTTATAATATTAAGTATGGATTTTCTCTAACAGATCTACATTATAAAGGTAGAAAATAAGATTTTCAATTGCTGTATACAGTCAGTTTCTTCTTTATTGAATTTATAGTTATGTATTTGAATTTTAAGTAAACTCACTTTTTTTTTAAATAAGATCAATTAATACTTAATCAACATTTTAAGGGTTCATTTGTTTTACTGCCATCTAACGGATATTGACTGTACTCCGTACGTACTAAATAAAGCTCTGACAACGCTCTTGTTTCACGGCGAGGTGGTTCTTTTTTTCAATTACTAAAGTGGTTACGTGGTTCTGATGCATTCTGTAAGATGGGGTAGTTGATTTATTTTTTGTAGAGTTCCGTAATCTAACAGCTGTTATCAAGTAAAGACACAGTAAAGAAAAATGTGTTGATGGAACATCTATGTGAATATTGTGAACAGATTCGGAGTATAACAAGTGTAAATTAAAAATTTATAACACCCCCGACAAGTGAAGGTTACACTACAGTAACTAGAAAAGAGCTGATAACTTTCAAACGGCTGAACCGATTTTCTTGGATCATAAGCACACACTCTCGATCGAGCCACCTTTCCAACAAAAAAAAACTAAATTAAAATCGGTTCATTAGTTTAGGAGCTACGATGCCATAGACACACAACACACACACACAACACACAAACACACGTTAAACTTATAACACCCTTTTTTTTGGGTCAGGGGTTAAAAAATAACTTTCAAAACCACTTGCGCCTGCCATGACTTTGTACAATTGCTATTTTTTCAGGTTAGGCTCCAGCTATTTATGATTTACGATAATATTATCTAGTGTTATAGAGGCATACATAATTACATAATACTATAACTAATACCTACAAAAATAAGAGTAGGTATATTATAAATATTTATAGATATTTACTTAAATAAAATATTTGTTTACAATACGAGTAGATAAGTCACGTCACAAAAACCATAGCTATCCATAAAATGTTTCAACCGTTCCCATACCATAAATTCCATCGCGTTGAAATAAAATCACTGACGCAGTTTATCCAGAAACAAGTCTATTTTTCCAAGAAATAATGGAAAGAATAAATTAGTATCCAAAAATAAACAAATGGTTTATTTTTGGACGGGATGCTAAAGCTTTCAACGCAATATTTTTACCTCGATGATTTTGAATGGTTGATTTGAATGGTAACGTAATATTATATGCTCGTATTAATGGGTATCCTATTTTTCTAATGCATAGATAATTGATTTTTATTAGGTACATAGGTATATATTATAATGCCTGCGCTTATTGTTCTACCACTTGCTACATTATTCGTCAAATTCTTGAAAAGCCGGCAACGCATTGGCATTTCCTCTGATGCTGCAAGTGTTCATGGGTAGTCATTTAGCATCAGGTGACCCGACTGCTTGTTTTTTCGGTATTTAAATTACAAAGACAACACTGTAATTAATAATTTAGTCAATAATTTAGAGTGGTCCACCTGCTGCCCAGTCATTATCCCTACATCGTTGTAAATCCTGCACTAATCCCAGGATTAAGCCGTCACCTTACCGAAATCCCTTCGAGTTCAAGGAACCAGGCGCTTGTAGGGTTGCCAACTCTTCGTTTTTAGATCTCATAATCAAATACACTTTGTCTCTTACCTTTTCACGGCCCAGTTGCCACCAATTTTGACGAAAGCTACAGAGATACCTCTCATCGGAGACGGACAGGCTATAATTATTTATCTGTCCCGGAAAATCAAAGAAAACGCACGAGATTTTTTAAAACGTTATTCCACGCGGACGAAGTCGCAGCTAAAACCTATTATCTTCTAGTAGGTAAGTATCTAATATCTTCCTTTCAGCCTTTTTCTGGATATGGACCATCCAGAGAGCGCGCCATCACACACGGTGTCCACTTTTCAGCGCCATAAGTTGTCATCTAATATCTTACCATTATAGAATAACAGAAATTACTTTATCTATGCTTGAGTTGTTTATCTACTTACTCTGAGAATAAATACATGCATGCAGTCCGGGCACAATTAGTGCGACACATGTTTTTCGGAGCTTTTGCAACGCTTTGTTGATGGAGTCAAAAGCTGCGAGAAAGCTTTGTCGTTGATTATGCTTGGGCAGCTTATTCGCATTTTGATGATCTAGAGCTCACTTATGAAAATCCGTTCGTCAATGGTTTTTAACATGATTTTTGACACTTGACAACCCTAAGTTTCCAGTATTTCGGCCGTATGTGGCTCGGTTCCAAATTTTTTGCTGTCAGACTCCTGTCCCGCCGCCATTCTGGACGCTGGGAAATATTTGTTGTCATTCCGTGTCATCTTATTTATTATCGTAATTGATTCATCAGCTCTATTAAATTACTTCAGACACCAGAAAAATAAACTAGGGAAAAAATGGAAAAATACCGTGTATTAGGCAGAGTCAGTAACTGTCAGTCAGTATGTAATTGACTCGTGTGTTTCGCATCGGTAAATCCGAACTGTGGCTGACAGAACTTGTATATTTCCGATCATCATCATCATCATTATGATCAACCCATCGCTGGGTCACTACTGAGCGTGGATCTCCTCTCAGAATGCGAAGGATATGGCCAGTGCAGATTGGCACACTTCACACCTTTGAGAACATTATGAGAACTCTCATTCAAGCTGGTTTCCTCACGATGTTTTCCTTCACCGTTAAAGCAAGTGATAATATTTGTTTCAGACGCACGTCTGAAAAGTTAGAAGTGCATGCCCGGGATCGAACCCCCGTCCTCCCGAATAGGAGGTGGACGTCTTAACCACTAGGCTACCATGGCTTTTTTTATAGTTATTATATTATATTAGTAAATATTAGTATGGAAAAACACAATTAATTATTACTCTCATTTATTTATTATTCTAATATTACCTTATTTAAAAAAAAATGTTTACAAAAAATTACAGAAATAACAAACAATAAAATAACAGAAACAAAAGAGAAATCAAGCCACCTTTAAAAAAAAACTAAATTAAAATCGTTTAGGAGCTACGATGCCACAGACAGATACACAAATACACACTTCAAACTTATAACTCTTTTTGGGTCGGGGTTAATAAAATAACAGAAACAACAGAAAACTAAAGTGACGAAAGAAAAAAACATTAACAATGAATATTATTATGAAAGTCGTAGCTTTAAGATTAAAACATTAGCTAAGCCTGCTTTTAGTCAACTTATTCGTGAAAATTCACTCCCCAAATCCTACTTAGAAAAGTCCCGTGTGCTCCACATATACGCAAATCCGCTTATCACTCCATTTCCTCTGCAACGCACACACTACACACTACACACTATACACTGATCGAAATTGTAGCTTTCTCCTGATTTATGAATCCGTAATACTGGAACCATATTTACTTTGCCATAAATTGTTTGCGCGTTTGCATATTTTTGCAAACAACATTTTTAGGGTTCCGTACCTCAAAAGTAAAAACGGAACCCTTATAGTATCACTTTTGTTGGCGCTAACTCAGATCGCGCCAACAGATACCTACATTTTGTGATCTCAGGATTTTAATTTTATTATTATTAATAGTAGTGAAATAAAACATAACTTACTCATAATTAATGCTGTATTTCTTATACTTTACCACTTGTCTTTACAATTTGCCACTTTAACACTTTAACACTTGACAATATTCCACTTCACACTTTCTCGATTGGAGTACAAAAATACACTGACTGAGCGGGCTGGCCCGACTCTCGAAGAAAACTCCAACTACTTCCGGACAATAATAATTGCCTTTGTCAATATACGTCTTGTCATGAAACGTATATTGACAAAGGTATAATAACATATTTAATAAGGTGTATTGACGTGGCTACACTTGTTTCATTACACAAAAGTTATATAAAAATAGTAATTTGGTCAGTGTTGCTGATAATAAACAGTATTTTAGCCAGTGTTGCTAACAGTCGGCCATCCAAATTGGGTCGTCGACCTCGAGCGACAAGCAACAAAACATGGCAGATTTACGTTATTGTATCACTAATAATTTCTAACTTTCTATAAATATAATTAATAATTTAAATAAACAAATTTTATTTTAAGTATTTACGTAATCATGGACCATGGTTGTCCTTGAAATAAATATTGGACCAGGTTGTCCAATGTTAAATGCTAAGACCAACGTTGTTCGTATGCCACCAGGCCTCTAATAATTTCAAATTAACAAATTCTATTTTAACTATAAACATAGTCACAGACCATGGTGGTCCTTAAAATAAATATTGGACCAGGGTTGTCCCAGCATATTTTATTCTAGGACCAGGGCTGTCCCTTAAAGGGTGATTCAGAAATATTTTCGTTTCTGTTTTGTCTGTAGTCTGTCATACGCAGGTAACAGAGGGTGAGGAAAGGTCTACAGGTTTTTTTCTTTTTACAAGGATCAGGATTTAAATATATATATCTTTACTGGGCGTCTCAATAAAATATTTTAATTTAATGTTGGTAAAAATAATGTTCTAAGTGCAAATTCAATTGGGTCCACAAGAGGGGACTGGGAACACAATGCCGGCCATAAGAACTTCAAGAACGGGGAAAACCGTCTACTATATGTCCATCTGTCTCAGCTAATATAGGACTATAATGCGTTTGGTCCCAAAAACTCTAAATTTGAATAAATCACAGTTCTGCCGATTATTAAAGGCATTACACTTGCGTTCTAATAAAGCTGTTGCCGTACAGGAAATAAATCCCGATAACCCTGTCAACTGACTCGAATTCTACAGTAAGAGCGTAATCGAGACGACGTTAATTGGCCACCGAGGAGTCCAGGTTTAATCCTCACAGACTTTTTCTTATGAAGCTATCTGGAAAGCAAAATTTACGATCCGTTACTGCAAAGTTAATTTTGATGATTGAAATTTTAGCTCCAGATTAAGCGAATTTAAAGTTAGTGATTGCCATTTAAAAATGGTTGTTTTCCATTGATAAAAATCTAGTTCTCTCTTTCATTTGGTGTTACATTTATTAAATTTAACAAAACTTTAATGTTATTGTCATTTATTTCCAACACGAAAATATTTTTGAATGACCCTTTTATTTTCATTTAGGACCAGGGTTGTCCATCAACCTATAACCATATCCATTAGTTACTTAGCATTTTATATTATTGTGAACTATCTTTTGTATGCAATTACTATCCGATTCGAATGAAACGATTACGTTTTAATTGTCAATTCATCAACTGTTGTGATATTTATTTCAATTAGATGTTTAGCCAATTACGGGTCCCTTTCTGAGGATTCACTGGAAGACATTAAGCAGTGTTCATGTGGTCTATTGAAAATAGCTTCCTACTACTACTGTCCTGCGACATATGCAATCTATCATATATCCTAAATAACAATATGAGACTGTTCCGTTGAGGACTGTCCTACCATGACTGGTAGACGATTGTAATGTGCAACACTTTGAACAGTTCTACTTTTGCTTCGTCAACTTTATTACAAACGCAGTGCTTTTACAACACACCAGCGTATAACCTGGCGTATGGTACTATGCTAGAAGAAATGTGCCTTACGCATTGGTTTAGTAGTCTACGACAATCTTCGCATCATTAACTTTCTAATGACACTGATTTCAGGCTCATTGGTTGGATGGTTTCAAAGTCTGTAACGGGCATATATAGTAACATTTTTTTTCTTTTGTATTATATTATTGGGATAAGGATGTACGAACAACAAAAGTTTGCAAGGCATACCAACACGCATCCACGTGTGAATGTGTGATATTACCAACGATATAACTGTAAATTCCTTAACACGCACATATAGGTGAAACTTATACGTAAAAGTATTATATACTCATCTCACGCATTCAGCATAAGAAGTGAGCTGCCCTTAACCAATAATATTAACCTATTATAAGCGTCACTCAGAAAAGCAGGTATTATTTAAATACTGTTGAATTATCGAAATGTCCTCCCAAAACCTACGTAAACACAGGTTCAATGCGAAGAGTTTATTCAAGAGTTTTAATTTAAAAATTTAATGGCAAAATTAATAATTTAATTAGAGCGTGATTGCTATCACAACATCTAATTATCCAGTTCACAATACAAATACCGAAAATATGCGATATCGCTCCGAATCTCAGATGGAGACTAAACCAAAACCTTCAAAACACCCATGTTTATGAAAGTTCAATATTGTTGGCCTCCTAGTAATAGATTGTATGAGATCGAATAAGCCAAATATCGATTTTATCTAACTACCTTCATCAGATAAATTTATAATTTTATATTATTTTGACAATTCAAAATCATTACAAAAAACTATTAACTACCATTATATCGCACCTACTTAAGACGCAATTCCGTGAAATTACGACATAATTTTGTATCCCGTGATTTTGTGTCTCTTTTACGTAAACAAGTCTCACAACTATGAAAAATCTAACGATGTTGCAAGTATATTTGTTTTGTTTGGACAAAACCTACCTATTAGTGAGGTCACACGACACTTAATGATATTGGTAAGTATCATACGAGAAGTATACCCAAATTTTTAAAATATAGATTGAAAATTAAAGAGATTCTATATTATATTATTCTATATACTTTATTACTATTAGAAACTACTTATTTATTTCAATTGTAACAGAATATGTAATGGAAGAGCGGGGTCGCCCGCCATAAGTACTAGTTTAATACCAGTTACTTACTGGGACGGTTCCAATTTCTATGTTATATTTAAAATATATTTAAACTTGTTTTTACTGAAATAAATATTTTTGTATTTTGTATTTTGTATTATATGTATTTATTTAATTAACCTTAATTATATTATGAAGGAAGATTAGTTATGTTTTGCCATAAAGTAAACTTTTATATTTGTCTGCAAGGGTGAACGGTGCAACTGTATAACGGTTATACAATGGTTCCACTTTAGTGACTGTCCAGCCAGAAATATTTCACAATTATTGTTAATGAGATTAGAGATCCTCATATCTCATACTAACAGAGAGAGGGGCTCCCCAGAAAAGTGATCTAGTTTGTACATAAGTAGATATGTGCATTAAAATGTACACAGTCTAACGTCACCCAATCTTGAATTAAATTATCTGTGTAATTTCTGTATTGTTCTAGTTCTAGTCTGTAAGGCGAGAGCACTGTTACCTATAACACGGGTTTATTTATTTATTTTATTTTTATTTATTTATTTAATTAAAGACTTAATTAAAAATAACATTTTACACTAATTGTTGTAGACCAAAGCACTAGATAATTAAAACTGAGACTGGTGTTTCAATATTTGCAAATAGATCGTAGTCTGTGCTAGGGCTGACAAAAAAAAAGATCAATTTATTTTAAGATTAAAAAAAAAATAAAAACTAGAGTTATAAAAAGGTTAAGCCTACATTTACATTTTTTTTTTCAATTCTAGTTATAGATAGTGCATCAGTGTTAAATAAAGCTTAGTTTGGTCATCAGAAGCTCAAACTAATTTTTAGGTGTAACATTAGAAACAATAGAGATTTTATTTATTTAATTCATTAATTCATTCATTTAATCATGTTAATTCATAACACCAATGGCTCATTTAGTTAATATTGTTAATAAAATGTAAAGCTCATCCATTTCAATAAAATTCATATGTATTGCAAAACTGCATAAGCAATTATTTATAAATATTATCGAAGAGTACGGACACCCCTTTTTTTTTTATCTTCTTACTTTTAGTTTATAATAAGTTTAATATGTATAAGAATTGATTTTGTTTTTAGGTCTTTAGACCTATGTAATTATTCAAATAATAAAAAGTACAAAAGAAAGAAATATGTCTATAACTGTAACTGTTCGATTAACTTGTATCATATGGCACTTTTATTAGCTTTACTGAAGAGAACAGGGATCTCAATTCCATTACGGAAGCTAACTCCCTTTCTATTAATTTGTTAACAGCTGTTCTATTGGTTTTTTTTTTGAGACATTTTATCGATGCTGATATTAGCATTTTTGTTTTTTAAACTACAAATAACAAAACATCAAAGACAATGTACAAGAGAGATTTGAACTCATAACCTCTAATCGTGGGCCTACCTGTTACACCACAAGTGCAAAGCGTGTTAGCCCGAATGACGATACCTTAAATCCATAGAGTGATTAATATTATCCTCATTGCTCTAATTATTAAGAATTCTTTCTAACTTAACCAACGCAACGTGATACGCATTCACTAAACTGGTTTTGCTTACATAATATGTGGGCGTCCTTAGTAGTTGTAACTTCAATATTTACGTGTGCTATATGTATGCTTTTGTGTGTGTTACGCGACACTGGACGGGTGCAAATATAACTATTTTACTGTGTGTACCACAGTATTCTCAAATCTTTGTCAGTATATTAGTTACTACGGATTTTATTTAAATCGTAATATCTAATTATGCAACATTCGCTGCCAAAATCAATGAAGGCCTTGAACGAAATTTGATTTATTCTGACAGCCTTATGATGTTAATATAAAAAAAACGATAAGTGATTATTAATTATTGAAACTATCATAACCGTTATTTTTTTCTTTGACTGACCGGGTATAATACGATAGTGATTTTGTATGTATTATACACTTTTCTTTATACTTAAGTTCTTTTAAGATTGATTAACGATATGACCGCTCCTATAACGTTTATTTATAAGTCATATTTTATTTCCATTTATTTACTTCTTGTTCCTTACTAATTGTCAGTCATACTTTATGATTATTTACTAATTGTTATTCATACTTTATGATTTTCATAAATGTTAACACTTAATAGAATAATAAATAATAATAAATAATAAATAATACTTGTAAGCTAGTAGCTTGAACTAGTACTGCTTGGTTCCGTGGCAACGTCACACTTGCCACACACTCACACAAAGTTCGTGACACATTTGTTTTTTTTTTTTTAAATTGGACTAAGGCTCTGTCAAGCCCCTCGAGCCGTCTGTTTGTGACCCTCGAGCTTATAGTTACAACTACGAGAGCTCTTCAGGCCCTGTTTGGATTGCATATTTATAGTTTTAACTGAGGACTGCGCTTTTAATGGTTTACTTCGGTTTGTGTCATAATCCATATGACAAATATTTATTAAAGCAATTTTACCCTAGTAGAATGTCTCCAGCGAATCCCCAAATTGGGAAAGGTTAGCTATGATCGGTTATCATGGCATCCGATCGTAATTTTCGTCAGAAAGTAACGCAGTTAACAATTTAGCTTGCCATTCTCACCCACTAGATGAGAATCTGAGCGTATCCTAGGTTTCAAGGCATCTAAAAGTTTCGTAAAAATACTCGAAAAGAAAAGACTCATTTTTGCGATCGCCGGCTGCACGGGCACCGTCTGGCACGGCTGCCCAACTGCCGGCTACGTGAGTGCCGGCTGGCGCGGCCACCCGAGCGCTGGCTGTGTGGGCGCCGGCCGTCGCTGCTGCGCGAGCACCGGCTGCATGGGCGCCGGCTGGCACGGCTTGCCCGAGCGTCGACTGCGTGAGCGCCGGCCAGCGGCGGCTGCGAGCGCCGGCTGTGTTGGCGCCGGCTGCAAGGGCGCCGGCTGGTGCGGCTGCCCGAGCGCCGGCCGCGTGAGCGCCGGCTGCGTGAGCGCCGGCTGGCGCGGCTGCAAGCACCACCTGTGTGGGCGCCGGCTGCACGGGCGCCGACTGGCGCGCCTGCCCGAGCGTCGACTGCGTGAGCACCGGCTGGCGCGGCTGCGAGCGCCGGCTGTGCGGACGTCGGCTGCGAGCGCCGGCTGTGTGGGCGCCGGCTGCGTGGGCGCCGGCGATGCGGCTGCCCGAGCGCCAGCTGCGTGAGCGCCGGCTGCGTGAGCGCCGGCTGGCGCGGCTGCAAGCACCGCCTGTGTGGGCGCCGGCTGCACGGGCGCCGGCTGGCGCGGCCACCGAGATCCTGGAGCGTTTCGCCTCCTTCCGCGATGCCGCACCATCTCGGTGGACTGAGACGTAGACACCATCTTGTTCGGGAGGGTTCGCTGTAAGCCATACCAGATACGGGAGGCAGTAAAAGTTCGAAAAAATATGAGGTTCTATGCATGTGGAACATATTAGTTTTATTCAATTATGAATTATAAATACAGATATTGATATTTTTCTGATCATTACGCGACTATATTCTCCTTGACTATCACCGTGAGGACGTACGAGTAAGTCACTCAGAGAAACTAATGAGAATTAATTTTAATGTTTATGCAATACCCACAAGAAGTCGATTATATCAAGGATTTGCCTTGAAGAAAAACTTGAAACAAAAACGAATAGCATGCGGTATTTTATTTGTCTCGTGACTAGCATCAATTTCAATTTCACAAAATATGGGTATTTTAAAAATAAATGACAAGTTTACGGTTCTTATTTGTTGGTAACTAGTATCACAAAATGAAATAATCACAAAATGTGTGTTTCATTTTATTTCATTTTGATAAAAAGAAATTTTAAAGTTTAAATGTTGTATATCTTAGTGGATTTTGCGTTAATTCATCCCACTTCTGAAATGTTGGCGCTAACTCAGATCGCGCCAACAGATACCTACATTTTGTGATCTCAGGATTTTAATTTTATTATTATTAATAGTAGTGAAATAAAACATAACTTACTCATAATTAATGCTGTATTTCTTATACTTTACCACTTGTCTTTACAATTTGCCACTTTAACACTTTAACACTTGACAATATTCCACTTCACACTTTCTCGATTGGAGTACAAAAATACACTGACTGAGCGGGCTGGCCCGACTCTCGAAGAAAACTCCAACTACTTCCGGACAATAATAATTGCCTTTGTCAATATACGTCTTGTCATGAAACGTATATTGACAAAGGTATAATAACATATTTAATAAGGTGTATTGACGTGGCTACACTTGTTTCATTACACAAAAGTTATATAAAAATAGTAATTTGGTCAGTGTTGCTGATAATAAACAGTATTTTAGCCAGTGTTGCTAACACTTTGTTGTCTGTCTGTCTGTCTGTCGTTGACCTAGAATCCTGAAATTTGGTAGGTAGGTAGGTCTTATAGCACAAGTACAGGAATAAATCTGAAAACTGCGAATTTGTGGTTATATCATTTAAAAAAAAAATTAAAATGTGTTTCAATTTTTAAAATTGGAAAACTATACCAAGTGTATAGTAGTAAGTATAGTTTTCTAAAGTAAAAGTAGTAAAGTAGTAGTATTCTAAAACAGATTTTTATTTATTTTTATGTCTAATAGTTTTTGATTTATCGTGCAAAATGTTGGAAAAAATACCCGAATACGGAACCTTCAGTGCGTGACTCTGACTCGCTCTTAGTCGGTTTTTCAAATCTAGTCTAACACTATAGTGTTAGACTAGATTTATCCACTGAATATCGAATGGGTAAACATGCATCGATTTTAAGCTATGTAAATTGTAAGTACCTAATCGTGCATCGTCAAAGTAATCTACCACTGGTTCGGAATGCTGTTCCTACCGAGAAGAACCAGCAAGAAACTCGGCGGTTGCTCTTCGGCGGGAAAGGCTTCTGCTGCAACTATTTACCCTTCTACCAGAAGCTTGTGCTGCCAATCGGTTAAGCATGTCTTTTAATAAAACGAAACATAATGTTTTCACATTTATCTAACTAATTTTTTACTATTTTTTGTCTCGATTTTAAGTCGCTAACGAAGAGCTATTTATAAAATTCTAAACTTAATGAACACTGTTTTTCCCAGCGTATAAATAAAACTCCGAGATTCCTACGATTTCAGCACTTTTAACAAGGTACCCTGCACGGCCAGCCAAGCCGCCCACATCCGTGATCCACATACCCTCATTACTGCTAACGACACTAATGTCGTTAGACTATAAGTTGTGTATGCAGACTCTAAAGTCTGCGCCCCCAATGCACAATACGATCGCGATATGCCATGCCATGCCACGATATGGTATGCCAGTCGAGATCGTTAAGGCACATGAGTAGCTATGGCCGTATTTATGAACATGTGAACGTCTCCGACTAAAAGACAGGCGGAATTCGGGAAGTCGGGGGGCTCGATCTCGGGCACCTCTAACTTTTCAGAGTAATATATCATTTGCTTTACCGGTGAAGGAAACATTGGAAGGAAACCTGCATGTCCGAGAGTTCTCCATAATGTGCTCGAAGTTGCCAATGCGCACTACCATAGCGTGGCGGTCTTTGAGTCCTTGCTCAGTAGTTGGCCGGTGATTTGTTGATCATGCTTCCCGCAGTCCACACTGAACAATGCAGCATTGTATGACTCCTACTAAGGGGACAGACGGAAGCAGCAAGGCGCTACAAGAAGGTATTCTGTGGAGTTTGCAGTAGAAAGCATTACTTAATTTGTTGGTTTCTTTTACTTGAATGCGTCTAAACTCTAAACAGTTAAGCTAAGAAAAACAGCAGCAATTTGCTCTAACCGATCGAAATTGCTTCAATATTTTATTGCAATGCAGCCAGCTTGCTCGCTAGTAAAAATATACATTTTAAAACTAAAGGATTGAATTAAAAAGTTCAGTCTTTTTTTCCATCTGGTATTTTTATAATGATAATGTTCATCTTTTAATCTCCCGTTTCATTTATTTTTAATTACGAGAAAACAGGTCGTTAAAATCGTTAGCAACTAAGTAGTTTCTAGAATTACATCATTAGGAAAAATAGCTTTAGTTCATAAAGCAATCTATTAGAAAATTATTTCATAATTCGGTAAATCAAACTCAAAATCATTTATTCAAAGTAGGTACTATTATTCTCCTTTTGATGGTCGGAATAGTTATTTTTGTGCGATATGGACCTCTATCGGTTGATAATGATGATGATGATGATGAACCCCAGCGTGTAAGGCTGTGCGTTGGTAGATCAGTCATTCCGTCCGTCAGTCAGCACAAATATGTACAGTAGGTAGATAGCTGAGAATAAGAATCCGGATAAGCAGTAATAATCACAAAATGTGTAGTTCCTATGACTTATCCATCATTGACGTAAGCTGGTTGTATATTTAACGCTTCCCTTGTCGAAACGTGAAAAGTATAAAATTACTCGCTCAGTTTTATACCGACGGTTTCCTGTTTAAATAACATTCATATCGTAAACACTAGATATGTGAAAATAAAATAAATACACAGTATCTGCATTAGTCGATCAGGTGGGATTTATTAATACGCACGGATTTAAGAAAAAAATACATAATCGTGATAGAAACATAGTCACCGTGTAATATATTATTTTTCTGGCTGAGCATCACCGTTACTGAACAGAGATTTGTAGTATGTTTTGAACTAACTGACACTTTTATTGTGGTTTAACAATTAATTTTAAAGTAGATGCGATACAGTATTTCTTTTCGTAGTTAATTTAGTCAATGTGAATTAACGTTTTCTTGAGTTTTTTTATAGATATTTTTAGTAATTTTATTTTTATTAATTTCTCATGGTTTCTGTGTATTTTCTGTTTTCCCGTGGTAAATAACAAGTTCACTTAAACTGAACTATATGTAAATATTGTAGAAAATATAAACTATGAAGGTAGGTACTAGTAATCTCTGCCTAAGTGATGCCTCGAGATCAAGATCGGGTTAGTGGTTTAGCCATGAAAAATCTATAAACCGACAGACACACCATGAAAATACAGTGCTGGAACTTCCACATGCCACGGTCGTGCGCCGCCGCCGCCGCATTCGTGGGAAAAGCTAGTTTTGAGAAAGACGATAAATAATAACCTACTTGTTTTGATTAACGAGAAGCTAACGCGCGTGGTGGTAGTGAGGCTTTCCGGCGCAGTTTCCGTTCCGGTTAACCAAATCACAGATTAACGGAGCGTGAAACTAGGCTTAGCGAGTCGGCGCGCGGCGGGCGGCCTCGCCTGCCGCAGATTTTATTTGATTGCCACGAATTAACTGGATTTCTAGGCTATATTTAGAAGTAATCTTGTCTAACTACAAACTATATTTGAATCGAAGCTTTCTATCGAACGTTATGTACCTACCTCCTCCAATTAACTGTGGGGAGTTAAATGAGATAAAATCGCACCGTCATCGTCTTTGGGGGATAACTTTCTCTCACTGTCATTGTTTCCTTCACAGTGATATAATTAGATATCGAGACGCAACTACTGATTGAATTTATTAATTCCCTCACTCTCATAGTTCACCTCTGACGGTCTAAGGGGCATTGTGCATGGAGTTCTTTCAAAATCGATATCTGGGAGTATTTTAATGATTAATAAATAGGTTATAATGGTCATTAAAGAGGAACTTACAGATTTTTTTTTATAATGAGTCTACTTACCACTGGTTCCGAAAATAAATTTTTGCGAGAAGGTTTGAGTTAGATCCCAATACTCTTAAATTTTCAGTACAATATGCTTACATGTACATATTTCCAATTTCCATAGAAAAACAGTATTTACCAAGTACACGCGTAAATTACAAGTTATTTTTATATGAAAGGAAAGAAAGCGCTGTGTTATATTCGGATAAAAAACAGAAGTTTCAAGTTCAATCCAACATTAAACACATGTTACGATTTATTTACATTGCCGTGAAAATGAACACGTAAAAAGTTGTAAATTAATAAACAACGGACATGCTTTGTGTATTAATATCATTCATCACAGACAAACGACGGGTGATGTTCTTTGAAGGATTAACGATAGCTCTTATTTGTTTATCTTTTCTTTCGCCCGAAGTTGATTTCCACGGTTGCACATCAGAGGTTTCGCTAGTGGTAGCGCACATAAATACCTACCTATATATAAAATAGGAAAAGACTGACTAATCTACCTAATCAACGCACAGCTTGAGCTTTCCGAATAGTCGGAATTTCAAGCCCTAACTTTTAACTGTAGCTGGTTACATTGAGGCTACTTAGATGGATACGTCAGTTTTTTATATCTACTAAGCGACTCCTCGGAACTCTTCCAAATGCATGTGAGATCGCACAGTGCTACGGGCGCGCTTTGAATCGTAGACCTTTCTTTCAGTCCACTTGACTTGAGCTATTGAGCTAGATTGCAGTCAAGTGCAACAGTTCCTCTTTTCTTTCCCTTGCATCTGTCCACCATCAACGAAGGTCTGTACACAGCCTAAGCAAACATTGAGCAGTCGCACCACTCTTCCGGGCTGTCGTCGTAAATATAACAGTAATTTGTTTACACTGTTTACAGCGGCTAATGAGGGCCGGCGGGCGGCGCAGACCGCAAATACAAACACCGAGAGGTGGACCGTTTCACAGGTAGCAAGAGAAAAGTCACATGAAAAGTTTTTTATTTGTAACACTTGCTACCTTACTTAAAGTAGCCTGTGGGAAATCACAAAGCAAAATCTTACTTAAGTAGTTTAAAAATTATTAGGTATTAATCCCGCTTTATTATTAAAATTTCGCACACGCACGGTCATTGACACGAACTAAAGAACACGCAAGCGAGAACACTCACACATTAGAAAGAAAAAACAAATAACAGTTCGCTACGTTTCATGAAAAGTAAATTTTTAATACAGTTGCTCAAAAAGTGGCGTATTGCAGGGACGTATAGCGTTCGGGATGTGGGCTATTACATACTCGTGCTTTTTCTTTACCTTTCCCGCACTCGTGCTTTTTCTTTCCCAACTGTCAAAATATTAAAAAGAAAAACCAACCATGAAGTTTTTACTAAAAAAATTCATAGAAGTTTTTATGATTCATGCAAATACGTATTTCTAATAAGAAGCTACTAATTTGTTTCAATATCAGATTTAATGATTTGATTGAATGAGTTTGGTTAGGTTTCATTTCATTTCATCTCATTAAATTTCATTTTCATTTCATATCACTAAAAAACTTCTACTGAAGACTTGGCTGTATAGCATAGTTCCCTTTGCCTACCAGAATGGGTGAAGAAAAAAAAAACTCTGCTTATATTCTACGGTTGGCGCAATTTTTCAGAAATTTTCTTTGCGAGTTTAGTTGTTGGTTGCCTAAAATGAGTAATTTCGACCCTAGTTTTTTATATCAATTAACAATAAAGTTGTTTTAAATTAAGTTAGTTGAGTTTATTGTGTTTTTATTATTTTATTAAATTGCTTCATTTTTTCGCAACTGTATTAAAAATAGTCGTTCAGTACACGTGCGGAACCGTCATTGCAACTCGTTCCGACTGTCAACCCTCGCCTTCAGCTACGCCTCGGCTCGGGTAGACATTTGTCGGAACTCTTTGCAATGACAGCCTTTCCGCACTTGTAATGAAATATACTATTTCGCACTTAGAGTCATTATAAGTGAGAAAATTAACTTTCCACAAAAACCAACTTGTGCAATATCATCGCTTTTAATTTTGACCTTAATTCCGAATTAAATTCATGTAGCAAACGATTGTAAGTGGGTAAATTGCAAAAATCACGTTCCGTGAAAATTCGCATGTGAAATCACTGTGAAGTTATAAATACTTACCTAATGATTTGACCAAATGAAAATGATTTAAAATTAGCGATCAAGACTGCGCTACAAACAGCGATAAACGTGAACTACATCGGAATTTATGGCGCCGTTTGATGTGCACTTTCATCAGAGCACATTTAACCGCTGCGTGGCTGTACTCCAAAGGTGGCTTCTCACAGCGCGTCGTGCGACGAGCCGACCCCGTGCTGCTGATCGCGGTCACTCGTCACACTGAAAACGTTGAATAGATTTTATTCACATGCTGAAATATTTACTACTAGACAATATCCGCGACTGGATTAAGGTTTTTAAAAATCCTGTGGGAACTCTACTTTCCGGGATAAAAACTTGCCTATGTCAATTCCCAAATTTCTGTTTGTCTCTGTACCAAATTTCATCAAAATCGGTTAAACTGTTGGGCCGTGAAACCTAGCAGACAGACAGACAGACAGACTTTCGTATTTATAATATTATTATGGATTATGTAAACCCGTGTTTTCAGAGTAATGTGAGCTTTAGGCAATTAAATCTCAAACTAAATAAACTAACTGCTGTAACGATGAAGTAAAACATCGTGAGGAAATCTGCATATCTACCTGAGAGTTCTCCATTATGTTCTCAAAAGTGTATGAAGTCTGCCAACCCATACTTGGCCACCATGACCAAACAAAACTCTTCTCATTCTGAGAGGAGACCAGTGCTCAGTAGTGAGCCAGTTATCTAGAAATCATACCGCCTTACCAAAAAACTTAAGGCGCGGTTTAAACAGTAAGGCATAATGGTGTGTAAAGTCTATTCAAACGAGGCTTTTTGGTAAGAGTGATAAGACCTGAAAAATTTACACCAAATATTATATCTAATATTATTACAGTTTGTATCTTTCACATGGTATCTAAGTAAATACATTATATAACAGAAATAAAAAAAAAAATGTTGATGTAAGAAGTTAGGTACATATCTACTTATTTAATATTGTAGAACCAATTGAATCCAAAATAAGAAAGTCGAAAAGTCGGAGACCTTTTTGCAATAAAGTTAAGCCGAGACATTCAGCCCGTAGACTTTGGTATGTAGTCTCCTTAAAAAACGATATTTCAATACAAGAGAAACTACCTAACATCCGTCTCTCTAAACGTTTGCCAACAGAACATTAATCTTAGCAAATAGAACTGTTGGCTGTAAACTAATGTACCTACTAACATTACCCACTGGTCCATGAGTATCCGTTTACGTAAGAAGTTTATACTATGTTTTATTGTTTGATACGTCCATTGGATCTTCCACAGTTACCTAAACTATTTCTTAAACTTTTGTAAATTGTCTTAAAAATGGACTACCCTGACAAAAACTAACTAAAAGTAAAAATTATCACATTTTTACACTTTTGCAATTTAATTTTACAAATTACGCACGTAATTTGCACGCCATTCCATGGCAAATGTGGGGTGGCTCTTTCAAAATCAATGGTGATTCCAAAACGAATTTGTAATAACTATTTTAACCTGCATTTAAGCAAATAAAATTGATTTGATTTGATTTAAAATGGCGTCATGCAGGCACCATATTGATTATTTGAAAAAAATTATAGCCAACATTACTCGGGATGATGTAAGGATTCTAATCATACTCCATACGTTCAAATCTGTTCCGACATTTTGAAGTTATGCTGGAATAAAGGAACGCACATAAGTTAGTAGGTATACATGAACCCTGAAAACAAACCCTCCATTTTTGGGCAGTCGTAAATAAATAAAAGTTTATTTCAAGCAACAAAGACCCATATCATACAGATGAAGGTAGAAGGCCCTAGGTAAGTATCTCTATGATAAATCTTTTATTTCATTGCGCCTCTGGGCATAAAGCCCCTAAACCTAGCCTGCTAAATTTTAAATCATTTCATGATCAAAATCAAAAACCACTGTAGGTATATGTACGGTGCTTTTTGAAAGCATAGTGAGTCTTAAATATTGTGGTCGTAAAATTAATAGTTTTCCGTATTCAATCACCTCTAATAACAATAGTCCAGCCTAAGATGGAGTATGCGCCTGCTTGAAAATTCAAAATCTTTACAAGTACTTTTGAATCGTCAAAAGCATCTACCACTGGTTCGGAATGCCTTTCCTACCGAGAAGAACCAGCAAGAAACTCGGCGGATGCTCTTTTCAAAGATTTGAAATACAATATTATGCCATGTATAATGTAAATGAAGTCCCGCGCATTGCTGAAGCGAGCTGCAGGTCAAATCTACACTCTTAATATGCCTATTCACTCTTTTGAAGGTATCAATGTTGTAAGATGACAGGAAATAGCCGGGAAGGTGTTCCATTAATTTCTATCAGCGTGCATTAGAAACAAGGATAAATTAAAAGAAGAGAAAGGAAGGGAGGGGTAGCTACTCGCTAACACAATATAAGATTGGTATAGAACAATCCCTAATCTCTGTGAGCAATCAGCGCAAGGCCGCGCGCCGCGGGGGAAATCTGCCGGATAATTCAGTAGCTACAACTTATTGCGCCGATATGATTACTTGCTATATTGTTCGGAAACTTGCCATTTATTTTCTTTTAATAGTCTTCTAAGTTAGATATAAAAAAAGCGGTTATAGTTTAGTGGTTAAGACGTCGGCATTCCAGCCGGGGAGTCCGGGATTTGATCCCGCACATGCACCTCTAACTTCATCTTCTTATATTGTGATTCGTGAGGAACCCTGCATGAAACTTTGAAACCGTTCAACTGATGTGTTCCAATCTGGTTTCATTAGAAAGGCAATAATGCGAAGATGGGTTTATACAACTAAAACAATGCATTAGGTACATCTTTTTTCAAGTGTTTTTAGTGTACCAACTTCCACACGCAGGGTACCTATCCGCTAGTCACTAGTCACTACCCATATTATAAATGTGAAAGTGTGTTTGTTTGTTGGTTTACTGGTTTGTTCGTTTGTCCTTCAATCACGTTGCAACGGATCAACGGATCAACGTGATTTTTGGCGGATATAGTTATAGACCTGGACAGTGACATAGGCTACCTTTTATCCCGGAAAATCAACGAGTCCCCACGGGATTATTAAGAACCTAAATCCACGCGGACCAAATCGCGGGCATCAGCATGTAAAGAATAAAGATTAATAATATGTAAATATAACCGGATGTATAACACCACAAATTGATCTTCGCTGAAAAATAAATTACCACGAATCCAAATATTTCTTTCACCATATTACATTAATCAGTGTAAATATCCAAACAGCCATACAATCCGAATGCCGTTTAGTCACCGTGTTGGAGACTTTCTACGTTTTCACCTTTTGTTTGTTGATTTGTGTAAACATAGTGTCTGAGGAACGTCCGCTGTGGGTCGGCCGCTACGCGCTGATTGTTCCGACTCTCGCTTTCCACTTCCTATCGTTAACGCGACAAAGCACCCTACTTTACATAAATAAAACCCATAGGAGCGGAAACATACTTAAAAAACGTCACTCAACCTAATGCCATGCAATATTAGTGGTAGAAAAAATCTTAACTTTGAATTAAAACTTCTGCGACACTTCTTCATCTACTTCCGTTCATATTCAAATTTTATTAGAGGTCTAGATGACCGTCAAATGGAACAGTAGTTGTTTTGGTACAGCCTTCTTTTATCGAAGTATTTTAAAGTGGCGACCTTTACATCATTATCATCATCTTCATCCTATCTTCGGCTCACTATATGTATAAAACTGATCACTGGCCTTCATTACAGAATGAAGACTATAATTAGGCTATATTAAAATAGTCCACCAAGTTGATCAAGCGCGAACTGGCAGATTTCACACATATTTGAAAACAATGTGCAGAACTCTAGGCATACAATACGCAGTGACATTTAATTGCTTAAAACGCACATAATTTAGCTGTGATAGCCATTTTTGCCTTTGCATACTTTTTAGTTTTTCTTTTTTGTGTATGTAACAATAAAGAAAATAGTTACTCTACCTATCTGTTTATCTTTGTCGAAGAAAATCCGCGCGATTGCTTACAAGGTAGCATGGCGTGTTACAAGTGTGTTGCCGGCATTAACATAAAAACTGTGAGACATCATACCGTACATGACTAATGACTAATCTAGAATTGTAGACTAGAACCAATTGATTGACTACGGTCGGATACTAGGCTAGGCTATTAGAGTTAGGATCTGTCGTAAAAAGGATTCTATTTAGGGTTCCGTACACCCTTACCTGTCCGTCCGTCTATCTATCAGTTGTGTGTATCTCATGTTTATCTCATGAACCGTAATAGATAAAGAGTTGAAATTTTCACAAAGTGTGTATTTCTATAGCTATAACAAATAGTAAAAATTTCAATGCAATTTTTTTTTTAAATTGAGATAAAAGTAGGCTATGCCCATCTCCAGGATGCAAGCTATTTCTGAACCAAATAGATGATGCCTGCGACTTGGTCCATGTTGATTTGGGTTTTTAAGAATCCCTTGGGAACTCTTCGATTTTCCGGGACTAAAAATAGCCTATATCCTTCCCTGGGATACAGGCTGCCTCTGTAGCTTGTCAAAAACGAGTTAACAGATGGGCCGTGAAAAGCTAGCAGACAGACACTTTCGTTTTTATAATAGGTATTATTAGTATAGATTCTTCATAACTGTTAGAACATCATTAAAATAATTGATTGGACAATTTTACGCATGGTCTGATAAAACAAATGGCCCATCCGGCATTTTGGCTTCCGCCGCTCACAAAAGGACAGCAGCGTGCGAATCCGGCGACCCAATCAACGATACCAATTACCAACGGCCTTCAAACGCTGAATCATCGCTAAAACCTTTGCTATAAACACGGAAACACAAAATACCTACTTACATTCTTGAAATAGATTCGGAATTTTATTGACCCACTGACACCCACATCAGGCTTTATCCAAATCTATATAAGTACCTTTTATGTTTTTGACTTTATAATGTAGAATTATGGATGAGAACCAAAGTAATTAGGTAATTAATATGAATTAGTTGTCTATGTATAGTAGTAGTATGTATAACTTGAAAAAACTTGAATACCTTCAAGGCAAAAGTGAATAGACCTCTTCTAGATAATTGAGCTTCTAAGCCTCATCATGGCTCTATTTCTAAGGCATGATTGTCGTCAAGCGCAATCATTAGAAAAAGGATAGCAGCAAGTAGGTATCTACACAATCTTCATCAGTGCATCTCAAATGTTTTCTGAAAATGTGTTATTTCTGCGTCTTTCTCACCATCAATAAAACTGTCTTTTGCAGTTCATGACACGTACGTACGGTACAAATAAACATGCTACCCGCTTAGTACATTATTTTGTTGGCAGAAAATGTGGAACAGACGTTACGTTTATTTTTACCGTTGCAAATAATACCTACATTTACTCAGAACAAAGACTTCCATTGAATATTATGTAGTCATGAATTGAATGTATCCAGCATGATTGAATATAATGTAGTACACTTACATAGCTTTTCGAGATACAGGTGCGTTTGGTTTCGAGTCTTCCTTATTGACTGGTGCTAGTAAATATAAAAGGCGTGTATAAATAGAAACGTGTAAATACTAGTGTATGATTAGTTTGTTTTCTTCGTTTGACTCATAGGTACAAGCCTGGACTTGTAAATAACACGTATACCTACCTACTATCCACGTAACTCCAAATGAGAGGAAATTGTATCCAATCGTACTTCTATTTCACGGTAAACAAAATAAAACCGGCCAAGTGCGAGTCGAATTCGCACGCGAAGGATTCCGTACCATCGTACGTACAAGATAATCTTTTTTTTTTAATTTACGGGGTGCTGTATTGAAATTTTTATTATGTGTTGTTATAGTGACAATAGAAATGCACACTATAAATAACTACCTATTGCGGTTCATAAGATACAACCCACTGCCTGAGAAACAGACGGATGAACAGACGGACGGACAGAGGAGGCTTAGTGAGATTTAAGGTCCCGTTGGCTGCCTTCGGGAACGAAGCCCATTGGAAGCACACATTGAAACATTGAAGTCATTTAAATTGTAGTTTTTTTCAAATAAAAAGCTTCCAAAATGGCAAAATTTTACAACTGGGCCGTTAAACGCTCTTCCACATATTTCATGTATCCAATACTTATTTTTTCTCATAAACATATACTTTTATAATAAGAAATTAGGGCATGCAGCAATAACAGCGGAATAGTACGGTGGTAGAGCGCGATCAAAATAAATATTATAAGTATTGTGTTTATTGGTGTTAACGGCACTCTTTGAGGTTACCCTTCCTTGTTATTGAAGAAACCTGTAAAATGACTGAGATATAACACTGGTTTAAACAGTTTTGTAGAAATAAGTAGGTAGGTATTCATGATGAAAAATTACAAGAGTGAGTGGATTTCAAAAAGTATCCGTGGAAATATCGGCTAAATTACGTAAATTGCATTGTAAACGCTTGCCAGACAGCTAGGTTAAAAAAATTATTGTTTGAGTAAACACCCATATTTAAGAAAATAAAGAATTAAATTAAATTAACTTTTAGAATCTTCTTATAAATTATTCTAAAAGCTTTTGGTTATTATATTAAACGTCCTACAAAATTATGCTCTCATCGAAAGTTAAAATATAAAAATGCAAAGCCATTTTGTAAAAATCTTGTTTGAACTTTTAATGGCCGACATCTCATCTATGTCGCCAAAAAATTGGGCAGTAAGCGTTGGAATTATGTAAGTAAATAAGGTAGCTGAAAATAACAAACAACAGGAGCAAATTAAAATTTACATTATGTATGCCGGCTCAAAGATCTATAGAATGCGCAGAATAAACATTATTGTTGTAGCGAGGTGATAGAAAGAAAGAAAGATTTTTTTTTTCATGGTAGGTCATACCTACCGAAAAATGATGACTTAATTATTTGATGATGATAATCACATTCGTCGACTTGAAAATGAGACATCCCAGTGCTGACAATATGGATCTGAGAATCAACAGCATCTTAGCGGGCGACAGAAGTTTCTTTACGTGATCAAATTAGAAATGAGGAGATCCGTATGAGATCCAAAGTAACCGACATAGCTAATGGAAGCTAAAATGGCAATGGGCAGGGCACGTACTTCGGAAAACCGATAGACATCCTATAGATGCTAGAATGGCGATTTTACACCGGAAAGCGCAGCGGTGGAGGACCCCTACAAGGTGCACAGACAACATCAAACTACGCGCAGGGAGCCGCTGCATTCAGAAGGGCAAGATCGTTGCATGTAGAGATCCCTGCAAGAAACTTATGTCCAGCAGTGGACGTCTATCGGTTGATAAGAGCAACCGCCGAGTTTCTTGCTGTTTCTTCTCGGTAGGACAGGCATTTCGAACCTGTGGTAGATGCTCTTGACAATTCAAAAGTACTTGTATAAAAGTCTAATTGAATAAAAATAAAATTGAAAAATAATTTTGAATTTGATAATAATGATGATGAAACACTCCTTAGCCCACAACAAAGTCAATAGAAATTATTCTTGTAGTCACCAATGCCATTTAAAGTTAGTAGCGATAAAATTCCTTGTGAATAAGGAAATAAAAAATGATGAAAGACTTCTAGCGGTTGATAGACTTGATAGTAAAATACATAAACCACATTTAAAAGCGACTGATCTTTGAAGTCAGCCTCGTAAATATCGCGCGCCTACATTTCCGGGATTTACGAGATTCGGTCAATTGCGTAAATTGATTTTCTACTACTCTTGTCCGGTTTAATTAATCTTTTTTTTTATGTATTTGCTTACCACTTTTGGACTGTCTTTTATTGCATTGCAAATCTCTTTTACAAAATTCATTCATCCATGCGGCAGCCTGTATGGTCCACTGAGACTTTTTGGACCATAGACGGTCCTCCGTTTTCCTCATCCACCCATTTCTTGTCATCTCTATATCAAGTGGGGTATCATATGAAAGGGCTTTACCTGTAAATTATCAAACAGTTTGTTTTTTTGTGCATAATAGTTTTTGATTTATCGTGCAAAATGTCGAAAAAAATACCCGTTTACTGAACCCTCTGTGCACGAGTCTGACTTGCACTTGGCCGGTTTTTGTAAGTAAATGATATTTTTGAAACAAAGCCCTCGCATCAGTTATAAGAGCAATCGCGGATTTATGAATTTCGTGCACGATAAAGCCAAAAGCTCAGAAAGCTCCAGATTTAGGGCTTTAATACACTTGGCGCGTGATGGCGAATCCTTGAATCCGTCATAAATTTCAATGTAATTGGAGCGAGTTCGTATTTAACTGTTTATAGCTATTTTGTGTGATGACGTGCTGGGATGATAAAGTCGCATTTCAGTGCAGATAACATTGGAGCACGAAATAACTTGCTTTGTAGAGCAAGCAGTTTGAGCAGGATCAGCGCTATAAATCTTTCTTTGGCAACGGTTTATCGACGAAAAAGACGCGAGAAAGCATTGACGCACAATGCACATGTTGTGTCGTATTTATTGTGCTTGACCTTCAGGCGGTACATATACAGGTGGCATCGGACTTCGAAGTCACAAAATAAATTCAAAAAAAATTCAAAATTCAAAATATTTTTATTCAATTAGACTTTTACAAGTTCTTTTGAATCGTCAAAAGCATCTACCACTGATTCGGAATGCCTTTCCTACCGAGAAGAACCAGCAAGAAACTCGGCGGTTGCTCTTTTCAAAGATTTGATATACAATATTATGCCATGTATAAAAGCAATTGAAGTCCTGCGCATTGCTGGAGCGAATTGCAGGTCAAATCCACGCTTTTTTATCATTTACATAATCTAAATCTAAATATAAATAAATAAAGGTTTATTTAGCAATACAATACAATGAGAAAAACACAGAAGATGAATTGAGAATAATTAAAACTAAACTTTGAACTACGAGTCACAAAATACAAGCAACAAAAACTATTCCGCGTGTGAACTAAGGCCACTCCTCAGCACAATGCTGCAATTTTTGACTAACTAGAATAAACATTGTTGACAGAAAAAAAGATTTCGACCTCCTCCCTTTTTGAAGTCGGTTAAAAAATCTGTACAATATGTAGGTACCTACCGTTGGATTTTGTTTATTGGCAAAATGGCGACAATATTACTACCTATTATAAATATGAAAGTTTTTGTTTCAAGTTCAAAGACATCCAAAAATAAAAGATAAAATGTCAAAAAATATACTGTAGTTAGGTACTAAGTCTAGGTATAAGCAAAAAAGTACTGGTAAGAGCAAAGTTTACAGAGTGAATGACTCTACAATTCACATGCCTACCTCTAATCATGTCCATTGCAGTCGCGTCGCGGCGAATCCGATCTGCTTTAATGAGAGTCGATTGACCGCAGCGTAATCGTCTGATTGACAATAATTGCTGGCCCACATCCTTCCCACTCCATCCCGTACATAAATACCTATCTAATACCTAGATTCCGTTGCAAAGGAAACGACCAGTAACTACCTTTTCTGGAATAGTCAATTAGAGATCTGATCCAGAAATAAAGATTTTCAAAATGTTGAGCCTTGAGTTCCTCAGATATATTATAATGTTCATCAAACAAGTAGTAATCGACGTGGCCTGAATGACTAGACCAACGTGAAGTAGGTAGCCTATAGGTTTTAATTCCCTTGGCGGACACGACAGACAAGAACAACGAAGTGATCCTACAAGATTTTTCCTTAGAAGGTACGGAACCCTAAGAGGAACTTTTTTATTTTGAAAACAACGACAACACCCACATAAACAAATAAACGAACCTGATACGGGTTCAAGGTCACATATATGCATTGAATTTCAATGATTCGCGACAGCTGCAGCGGCCGAGACCTTGTTGCCGCGGGTCAAGTTCGTGCGTCGACACCTCTGACCCGACCCCAATGATTTTGGAGCGCCATTCATTTATTCTGAGCCCGACCCCCCTGGCCTGATACAAATCAATCAACTGGCGGCTTCTTGAAGTTACAGCTTTTTGATTTTAATCTAATCAAAAGGTGGTGATAGCCTCGTGGTCAAAGCGTCGCCTTCAGTCCGACTCGCATTTGATCGGATTTTTAAAAGATCCGTGATTGAAGAAATCGGACTTAAAACACTTTAACATCAAAAGAAATATTATTTAATTGCAAGCTACTACACGATGAAAGCCAAGACTTTTTATTTCATCCGAACATAAAGATGCCAAAGATTTATGTCATCAAGTCTTTAAATTTCAATTAGCAATCAGAAAGAGAAGTAGATAAGTAGGTACCTAGCTTTCATTTTTCCCGGAACTATAAAGTTCAAGCAGAATTCAAATCGAGGGAATGTTTTGGGTGTATGCCAAGGGCAAGCAGCGTAATCGAATTATGAGACGTTCTAGTTCAATCAATTATGGATAATGAGAGTTTTGTAGAGCCGTGATGGTGTAGCAGTAGAACGTTGATGTTCAGGAGGAGGTCGCAGGTTCGCGCATGCGTGTCCCCTTGGCGTGTAAAGGCTGGCGTGCACTAGACTCGCCGAGCCGAGTCGAATCTGTTGGAACTGTCTGTAAGCTAAATTGTTTATTTTTAACCCCCGACCCAAAAAGAGGGGTGTTATAAGTTTGACGTGTGTATCTGTGTGTGTGTGGCATCGCAGTAGCTCCTAAACGAATGAACCGATTTTAATTTAGTTTTTTTTGTTTGAAAGGCGGCTCGAGATTGTTCTTAGATATAATAAATAAAAGTTTATGTTATGAGCAAAGCAAGAAATATCTTTCAGGCGGTTTCTGCGGCGAACAGAACCGCAACTGCGTCCGGGATGAGTTTACAGTTCCAGAACATCGTTAAACACTTCCTTGATTTTTAACATGTTGCAAAAGTAAACAGGAAAACTGCAAGATGGTAGATTTATAAACAGTTTGCCCGCAACATTTTAATGAGGGATTAGATGGAGTTTAATCTTAATTAAATGGTATGAGTTGAAACATGATATTTAAATAAATATCGACAGGAAATGGTAAGATTAGAAATGTGGACCGGATGTTTTTTACTCGACAGCGCCAGAAGGAAGGTAAGGCTTTCAAAGACAAGTACATTTGACCGTGATCTAGTCTGTTAAAGTGGCAAGTCCCAGAAAATTTTCGATCGAAGGTCATAAGGATCAAAAAGTAACTTCGACATTATCGTAGTCTCAACTATCCATATTCAAGAAACAGCCCAAATAAGGAATGACTCGAGTAATATACTTTTATAACTTTATTCTAAATAAGAGTTCTCAGATTTGCCATTGCATAAAAACACATAATTAGATAGATAAGTATCAGGGGGCACGGCAGTGCCCCCGCCAAGACGAGCCAAACGGCGGCCGGGGCGCTACGTACCTTTTTCTCGAAGTGTTTCGCCGTATTTTCGACCCGTCATAACTTCGGTCTGGATGACGTTAGAAAGCTGAAATTTTCAATATAAGGTGTCCTCAGCAAATTTACCAAATATACCAAGTATCAAATATCTAGCTTTTATAGTTACAGATTTATTGATACCTAAAATACGCCGATTTCGTCCCTCACTGATGATCATCAAAACCTCTACTCAAAACCTCTAAGGTACTTCCCGAAGTCCTAGAAGACTGAAATTTGGTATGTAGACTAGAAATTGCATACAAACTACAGGAAAATTAAGAAATTGGAAATTGCCCCCCCTCTACGCCTCTTATGAGAAAAGCAAATCTGTAAATTCTGTCGCTAGAATGCTGATATTTTCAGGATAAGATGTCCTTGGCAGATTTATTAAACGCACTGAGTATTAATTGTCTAGCTTTTATAGTTTCAGATTTATTGACAGTCAAAACTTCTAGTCTGTAATTCTAGGGTACTTCCCGAAGTGCTAGAAGACTGAAATTTGGTATGTAGACTAGAAATTGCATACAAATTACAGGAAAATTAAGAAATTGGAAATTGCCCCCCCTCTACGCCTCTTATGGGAAAAGCAAATCTGTAAATTCTGTCGCTAGAATGCTGATATTTTCAGGATAAGATGTCCTTGGCAGATTTATTAAACGCACTGAGTATCAATTGTCTAGCTTTTATAGTTTCAGATTTATTGACAGTCAAAACTTCTAGTCTGTAATTCTAGGGTACTTCCCGAAATGCTAGAAGACTGAAATTTGGTATGTAGACTAGAAATTGCATACAAACTACAGGAAAATTAAGAAATTGGAAATTGCCCCCCCTCTACGCCTCTTATGAGAAAAGCAAATCTGTAAATTCTGTCGCTAGAATGCTGATATTTTCAGAATAAGATGTCCTTGGCAGATTTATTAAACGCACTGAGTATCAATTGTCTAGCTTTTATAGTTTCAGATTTATTGACAGTCAAAACTTCTAGTCTGTAATTCTAAGGTACTTCCCGAAGTGCTAGAAGACTGAAATTTGGTATGTAGACTAGAAATTGCATACAAACTACAGGAAAATTAAGAAATTGGAAATTGCCCCCCCTCTATGCTTCTTATGGGGGAAGCAAATCTGTAAATTCTGTCGCTAGAACGCTGATATTTTCAGGATAAGATGTCCTTGGCAGATTTATTAAACGCATTGACTATCAATTGTCTAACTTTTATAGTTTCAGATTTATTGACAGTCAAAACTTCTAGTCACAAATTCTAGGGTACTTTCTGAAGTCCTAGAAGACTGAAATTTGGCATTAAGCAGGAATTTCAAGAATTATGAACAACAGATAAATTAAGAAATCGGGTCCCCCTTCATCCCCTCGTATATGAGATGCATATCTGTAAAATCTGTTACTCGAATACTAAAGTTTTCAAGATAAGATGTCCGTGGCAGATTTATCAAACGTACCAAGTATCTGTGTTTCCTGAAGTCCTAAAAGACTGAAGTTTGGTATATCTGCTTCAAAATTGAGTTGCAAGATTCCACCCGAACAAACATATTTACATACGAGTACATTGCAAGTTGAATAAAAGCTTTTAAAAAAAGAGGTAACGATAGAGAGTGGGCCATGTAAATGATGTACCTACAAGAAATAGATCCAAAAAATCTAGGGCACCTGCCAAAAAGAAATGAAATCCCACCAAAAACATTTCATGTAAAAAGGTAGCCAAGACTCACAAGTTCATAATGTTTTCACTGTTAAAAAATTATGAGATCTCTAGTAGAGCCAAGTCCCTTGCTGAGCTTAGATTTGTGCTGGCCATGGGAGCTATCCCAAGTCCAAAGTATATAGCTTTTAAATGTTCTTGACTATATGACATTTATAAGAATAAATAACAAATCACTCTACTTACAAGCTCTGATTCTACAAACCCTATATCTTGGTAAAAAAGTACGGCTTGGCCGTTTACAGTTCGTGGATTTTTTATCTGGAATAACATTTAAGCCCGGAATAGCTTCTGGGACCATCACGAAGTACAATACAAATTAGTAATTGTCGAACAAACTATTCCTTATGGCCTTAAAATATGTTATGTCATGTATTAGTTTTACGAACATTAAACGGCCAAGCCGTCCTTTTTTACCAAGATGTAGGGTTTGTAGAATCAGAGCTTGTAAGTAGAGTGATTTGTTATTTATTCTTATAAATGTCATATAGTCAAGAACATTTAAAAGCTATATACTTTGGACTTGGGATAGCTCCCATGGCCAGCACAAATCTAAGCTCAGCAAGGGACTTGGCTCTACTAGAGATCTCATAATTTTTTAACAGTGAAAACATTATGAACTTGTGAGTCTTGGCTACCTTTTTACATGAAATGTTTTTGGTGGGATATAGTTAACGAATTTCTTAACTGCCATTATTGAAGTTCGTCAAAATGTAAGGTTGCTTTAAAAAAAAAAAAAGAACAACGAGTGGTAGTTTTGACATATCCCAATATTAAGTAGCACATGCTATTCAAGGCTGTCGTACATTTAATAATATAAATTATAAGCTCATTTCATTTCGATTCGTTAATTCATTGGACCTACCTTTGACAGCTTTATACGACAAAGTTTCAGTACAGCTGAGTGTCGCTGGTTACAGTCCAAGTTTCACTTTGAGATATTATATCGGCAAGTGGGGTGGAAGTTTGTCAACTACCTACTCAATACTAGATAAGGTTCATATCGCTTTCGATTGCCCGCTAACCGTTAACGGTACAGCGAACGGACAAAGTCAAAGTTTAGCGAAACGGTTGGAGCGAGCTACTTTTGATGTGTAAGTCTGCAGTACGTTGAGTGTAATGAGAGCAGTGATTAGTATAACTCGTAGATACGTCGAGTTTCCAATATTATTTTGGTCTTGCAATACGAAGACCCATCGTTAGTATTTTACAACGATGTCTAAAAACAGAAGACTTGACTGACTGGCTGATCTTTAGAAACTTGTCATTTGGACAGTAAGTAGGTTTCTGTTATAACGCACGAGCTCACTAAGTATCTCGTAGATAAGGATTTTTGAAAAGTATTGGAATTTTGTATGGAAATCATATTTTTTTAAGTCTCTCGTTGAATTGGTATTTGGGCTTTCGAACAAAAATGAAGAAGTAAGTATATTTCAGGATTTTTTGAAATTCCACCATTTAATCGATTTTCCTAAATTTCACTCGAGCGAAACCGCGGCGGGACCGCTAGTGAGCTACATTTTAATTCTTGAGCAGATAATTTAAACGTAGCTTGAAGCAATCTTAAGAAAAAGACGAAAAGGTCGTGAACTTGTGACACAACTTTGAAACATTTGCGATTTGAGACTGAAAAAAGACACTTTCATTCTACAATCGTGTTTGCAAATAAGTGAAGAGCACAGAGTTTAAATGTCACATTGAGATACTCTCCTGAAAAACTTTTACTGTTGAACCTGGTGGGTGTACTTTATACAAAGTTGTTTATCTCTAAGCCCTTCAGCTGGACGTCTAAACCCGAGTTAAAGGTCTGGACAAACACATAGCGGCACAAGCATTGATATAAATTATGTTATTATCGGTTACAAGAGTGACATGAAGCATGACCGCAGCTACGAGCTAGAATACAAGGAACATACTTTGTAACATTTTGCATTTCAAAACAGTAACTGCTGAGTTTCTTGCCAGCGATTGTCGATATAATTTATTTATAGGTGGTAGATTCTTGACGATGGTGGCTAATATTAATCAAATGTTTAGATTTGATACTCACCTTTAATCTATATTTTATACTTCAGTAATATAATGAAGAGAGAATTTTGTGAGGTAGTAATATCCAGAACCACCTATTTGTTTTTTTTTTTTTTTCAAAAAATATTGTTCAGTATAACATTCTGCTGTGGTGTTACCGTGACATATTGTATCTGTCCAGGCCACAGATTCTGTGGTCCAGGCCTTCAAAGCCCGTAGCACGATTTGAGGTCAGGCGCGCTTTTAACTCAGTGAGTGGGTTAACGCCCGTCCGTTGCGGATACATTTCTCAAAGTATCATTTTCCGGGTTCGCCAGTTTGTTTGTATACTACGTAACGTATTTCCTAAATGAATTCAATTATAGTTAATTGTGTAGGTGTTGGCACTACAGATTATTACGGGCTATTTTATAAAACATTATGTCAAAATAATTGTGTAGGGAACATAATAAGCTGATGCCAGCGTTTCGCCAAGTTGGCTTTTTGTTGAAATGATCTGGTGGAGTCAGTTGTTCCCCGCTCACCGCGTTAATGGCTTATTGTATTGTCATTAAAATCAAAGAAATTAAATCAGTAATTTTCTAGTATGAACTTTTGTATTATTTCCTCACGACATTGGTAGACAACGAACACGGCGCTATCAGCATGGCTTCAGGTTGTTTTAAAAATCCCGAGGGAACTCTTTGACTCATCAATTTCCGGGACGCAAGCTACCTTTGAATCAAATATATAATTCTGTTAAACCGATGGACCTTTAAGAATCCCGTGGGAACTCTCTGATTTTCCAGGAAAAGTAGCCTGTGTCCGTCCCCGGGATGTAAGCTAACTGTGTACCTTTTATCAAAATCGGTCAAACTGTTGGGCCGTGAAAAGCTAGCAGACAGACACAGATCTTATACACTTTCGCATTTATAACATTTGTATGGATAATAGTTAGCCACAGTAGTTAGCAAACAATCTCAAGCATAATATTATATGCCTCTACTTAATATAAATGTTTGTAGTTAAAACTATGTAGTAAGAAAATCAGAGCTCGGTAATATGAATATTAAGTGAAGCCTTGTAGGAAGCGGCGGGGATAGAGTTTCATAGCCAAGGTGAGACGAGGACTTTGACCGTCTGTGGCGGCCGCTATTATTATACCTACTTTACTCACTATTCACTATTTTACTATGTCAATAGTACAGTTCACGACATCTGTGAAACGTGTAACCAAAACGTCGGGTGAAGAAAACATTTCGAACCAGTGAGAGATGCATTTGACGATTCAAGAGTAACGAAATAATAATTGTAAAAGTTTAATTGAAAAAAAAAAACTATTTTGATTTTTGATTTTTGCCTGAGAGCTGTCCATAATATTCTCAAAGGTGAATGAAGCCTGCAGGGCGGGGTGAACTATGGGGCTATGGCCAAACCCTTCCTCGTCTTGAAAGGAGACCCATGCTCCGTAGTCAGTCTCTCTAACCATCAGTAAAGTCTAATCTCGACTTGTTAGTCTAGATCGGAAAGATCTGAGAGCATACCGAATTACTTTCCCAAGAAGGTTAAGTACCTAAGAGGTCTCGACCCTCAACAAGGAGGATCATTATTCAGTATAATACAGAAAGAGAGTCGATTACTGTCATTATTTTCAGAGATTATAGATAAGAGCGTATTAGTAAGTAAAACAACTTTTTTTTTTTTTTAATTCACTATAGGTAAGCGCTTGACCACAATCACACCTGATGGAAAGTGATGATGTGGTCTAAGATGGGACGCGTTTACCTAGAAGGTGCCTATTCACTCTTGTTTTAAAGATACCCGGATTGTAATTGGTAGGAAACACAGATCGTTAATTGTTAACAGTTATTTGTTAATGTTCTAATGAATTAGTAGAGAGGTTGAGAGACTGGACTGAAATAAATCTAGAATAGCTAATAAAAATATCGTTCCGGCTGGAATAGTGTGGTGACCGAAATACGAGCGTAAAAATATCAGTTGATGTATTCGTTACACGAAAGTATGGTAGATACCTACCTAGGTATGCGGACACGTATTATTAGTACCAGATAATATTAACATACTACTTTCTTAGTCCGTTATCGCCAAAAATATGGAAATTTAGAAAAATCTGTCAGGTGCGAGTACCTACTACTCATACAAGCAGGTTTCCGTATCATTGTTTAAGAAATGTTTAATTTGTTTACCAATTTGTTTTGAGAGACAGACGGACGGACGGACACCGGGGCCTAAGTAACAAGGTCCCGTACTCCCGTTGCCCCTTCGGGTACGGAACTCTAAAACTAACCCTAAAGAGTAATTTATTCAGTTATCGCCAAAAACATGGAAATAGAAAGGCATGTTTCTAAAAAAATTGGCTTTATAGGACCCACATAGCACCAAGCTAAAAACCTTGCTTTTACGTAGCATTCTTTTCTAAAGGTCAGTTTTTGAAAATTTCCATTTTTTAGCGATTCTGCAGTAAACCCGTTGAAGAAAAAGGACGCCAGCCTGAAGCAATTTCTTTGTGACAAACATCGATGTTGACAAAGCAAAACGATATTGAGGCCATAAATAGGTACCTAATAATATTATCTGAATACGTATAATATCTAGGTATTTGTTATAACCACCCCATTTATCGAATATCGCAAATAGACAGTAAAAACATTACATTCCTTGCCCAGCTCAGTACTCACTCGGCGGCCTCATTCCGGCGGCTTCAATAAAACGGCTTTGCCTTGCAAGCCATCCGCCTGCATCAGGCACGACCATCTGTCTACGTACAGCGATATATTTTGACAACCTTTCTGGTGCAGTGATGAACGCTATAGTGGATTGCATTCCGGAACCTCTCACTGAATAAATATAAATTAAAAATTTATAACACCGCCGACAAGTAAAGGTCACAGTAACTAGAAAAGAGCTGATAACTTTCAAACGGCTGAACCGATTTTCTTGGATTATAGCTAAGAACACTCTCGATCAAGTCACCTTTCAAACAAAAAAGACTAAATTAAAATCGGTTCATTAGTTTAGGAGCTACGATGCCACAGACAGATACACAGATACAAACGTAAACTTATAACTCCCCTCTTTTTGGGTCGGGGGTTATAAAGTGAGAGGTTCCGAGTTGCAATCCCACCAGTGGTGATTTGGAAGTTTCTAGTATGAACTAGGGAGGGATTTCGATCGCAGCTAAATAGACAAGCACGATATGCCAAGAGTTCTAGTACGATAAGAAACCTATTGAAGATAGAAGATGTGGATTTATGAAACTGCCATACGTGATACATATTCCTTCCAGGTTAGCCTATATCACCTTAGCCAGTATCACCACTTACCACTAGCTGAGATCGCAGTCGAGGGCTATCTTTTTGCCTAGCTAGGTAGGTAATAATAAATTTTGAGATGTTTATTAGTGTTCTATTTTGCAAACTTATACCACGGTAATATTAATACATCATATCCTCTGTAAGCGCGCAATATTTTAGCGTCGCCAGTTTTTATGATAAGAGGATACATAAATTAGCTAGAAAACCACATGCTTAAACACTTTATAATTTTTTGCGGAATCTTTTTTACAATAATCAGAAAAACTGGAAAAAATCTTTATTTAAAATTAGCTCTTTGGATGAGTTATTTTCGTGGAACCGCAGTGGATATACTTAATCTATACTAATATTATAAATGCGAAAGTGTCTGTTCGTCTGTCTGTCTGTCCGTCTGTGTTTCTGTCTGTCTGCCTGCTACCTTTTCACGGCCCAACAGATTAACTGATTCTGACGAAAGGTACAGAGTTAGCTTAAATCCCGGGGACGGACATAGGCTACTTTTTAGCATGGAAAACCAAACAGTTCCCACGGGATCCTCATAAACCTACATCCACGCGGACGAAGCCGCGGGCATCCTCTAGTAAAAAATATTTTGACACCTTTCTTTTAACTTTTTTTATTGAAAATGTTAGAATAGCTCAAGACTTTGTGAAAATATTAAAATTACCTACCTAACAAAGAACCAATGCTTTATCTACTATCTACTTATACAATAAAACATATTTGCATCACAATTCACATCACACTTCATACTAATTATCTAATATTATAAAGGCGGAAGTTTGTGTGTATGTATGTATGTTTGTTACTCTGTCACGTTAAAACTACTGGACGGATTTGGCTGTTTGGAATGAAGATAGACTATACCCTGGATTGACACATAAGTTATTTTTTATCCCGGAAAATCATCGAGTTCCCATTAGATTTTTTAAAAACCTATATTCACGCGAACGACGTCGCGGGCATCAGCTAGTACATATTATCAACGTGGAGGATATGGATACACCTATTATTATCAAATCCAATATTATATTCAATATCAAATCCAATATTGTATGAATTATTATGGATGACAAGTTATTTGTATCATGCATAAAGAATGCTCATAAGAGAATTCTTGCGCTTCTTCCACTAAAGTCTACGTAGTAAGAATGTAGTATGTATCACTCATAATATCTTGATATGTTTAAATTTTTTAAAACTACATACCTACGACAAGAGACGTGTCTTTCATCTATAATATTTTAATTTGATTTTCTAACGGTTCAAGTACTTAATTTATTTAGCAAGAGATCGGTTCGATATTGAGCTGAAACATCTCTACCACGTGTAAAACCATTTGAAACCTAATTTTATGAACCTGTTGAAGCTGAAAATTGGTTATCGATGCCAGATGTTCAGATACTGATAACAAGATTATTATGTAGAAGCGTCGGTTACACGTGTTGTTAATGACTAGGTACTTACTTAGTTATTATTACTGTTTATTATTAAATGGCACGTGCTAATTTTTTTATTGCAGGCTAGCCTATGCCCGCGACTTCGTTCGCGTGGACGTTATAAGTATAACAATTTTGTATGATAGGTACATACATAAATGAAAAATCCTCACAATATAGTTAAGAGCTTTAGTGTGAAGTGCCAATCAATAATTCAATGAATTACTATATAGCTAAATTGATTGTGACTGAAAGTGTTCTTTAACTAGCCTCTAGATATCAACCGACTGGGCCTCCCTGATAGCAAGAGGCAAGGCATTCCACAATTCAATAGATTGTACTGTGAGTGATTTGTAATGATGAGGTATGCGTAGGCGTCTTTAAAATTAGCTTTCTAGCCTACGAATTCCTTCCTTGAAGTGATGGGTGAAGCAATACATACTCGTAGTACAGAATAGCAAGGACTCACTTACTTTTAAACGATTGTATAATATCAAGATCTATGGGCTCCGAAAACATAAATGTAAACAGCTAACAATTCACAAAGGCTATGTTCAACTGTTTGATATCAAAGTGATAATTGCAAATGGATTTTTCCGTATGAAAATATCCTGTGTTATTTTTAACACCTGTTTATTCGCCGTCAGTTTAGCGCAGAACAGTTTGGTTTATGGCTATCCAAACATACTGACTAAATACAAAACAGTTTAGTTTTAAATTAGGCATACGTAATGCTGATTTTAATGATGGACTAACAAACTGCATAATTATTATGATTTTATTTACTGAAATGTTCCAAAAATTAACCTGCTAGCTTTTTGGGGTTACGTACACAAAGGGGCCAACGGGACCCTATTACTAAGACTACGCTATCAGTCCGTCGGTCTGTCCGTCTCTCTATCAGCGGGCTATACCTATCTCATGAACTCTAATAGGTAGAAAGTTGAAATATTACAGAGAGTGTTTTCTATTGCCGCCATAACAACAAATAATGAAAATTGCAAAACACTCGGCATGTAATATTAAGTTTTTTACATAATTTTGTAACGATAGTACGGAACTCTTCGTCTCCGCACTTTTCCCACGGGATTTTAAAAACCTAAATCTACGCGGACAAAGTCGCGGTTATCAGCTAGTATCTAAGTAAAAATAAGAAGAAGCTAACTAACCCTAATAATTTCCCATAATTGTTTTTCATATAAAGCTTTCCAGACTTTCGCCTCGACGAACCAAATTATAGGTAATTCAATAAGATGCTCGAGCCGTGCCAGGAGATGAATCTGCGAAATGATACTTCGGAGCCAACGGGGAATACCACCCTTTTATTACAAGTATAACGATATTATGAAAACACTGACGCTGCGGGTTATAGTGGGGGATTGTGAATAGGTAGGTATAGCGACAGGTTGAGATGACAACCGGGGTATGAGGCGGAGGGACACCCCGCGCACGCGCACGTCGCCGCGCTAGCTTAGCGCCGTGACCTGTGCCACCACGACCTATCGCGAACTATAGGTAGGTTTAGGAATTAAAACGATTCCCCGAGCCGATAACATCGTGTCCAATTTACCTAAGGTCTGCTTTGAGAGATTTATCGCAGGGTCGGACGTAAATTAAAAGAGCCTTGGAGTCGCGCGTCGCTCCAGATTGCTCGCTTTGTATGGACAGCGCACGACAAATTGCTTCGAATAACCAATTTTATTGACTTTTATAGCTGCCTTGTTTGTTTTTTAACGTAAAATTAAACTCGTAGTTTCCTTAGGTACCTAAATAAAAAAACCGGTTAAGTGCGAGTCAGACTCGCGCACCGAGGGTCCCGTACTCGAATATTTTTTCCGACTTTTTGCACGATAAATCAAAAACTATTATGCATAAAAGTAAATAAAAAACTGTCTTAGAATTAACAGGTAAAGCCCTTTCATATGATACCCCACTTGGTATAGTTAGCTTTCTTTGAAAATTGAAACACATTTTTTTTTTTTTTTAATTATGTAACCACAAATTCGCGGTTTTCAGATTTATTCCTGTACCTACTTGTGCTATAGACCTACCTACCCGCCAAATTTCATGATTCTAGGTCGACGGGAATTAGCTTATTAGATTTTCTTGACAGACACGACAGACAGACAGACATAAAAATGATCCTATAAGGGTTCCGTTTTCCTTTTGAGGTACGAAACGGATTGATGATAGATAGATTCCGTGAACAAATATAACTATATTATAAATATATCCTATTATGTGAGAACATTACAGAATTTTCCGTGAAAATAATGTACAGAAAATGAGATTATGTTTTGCTAACCACATGTCATTTTATGTTTAGATAAATGAACGTAACCCTATACGAAAATTGGATGTTGGAAAATTCTTCTTTTTAATATAATAATATTAAAGATTCGTGCCTATACTATGTCTACGGCTTTTGATTGTTTCGAGTGTGGGAAGAAAAATTATATCAAACAACGCAATTTGGATCAAATCGAGATAAAATAAACACTTAAAATGTACCTGAGTATTCATTGTTCGAGATCAAATACAAAATGTACAACAAAATGATAGATTGAAGAAATAAACGATTTTAAATAATAAGTACATGAAAGATAAATAAATAATTAGTAATTACCTAAAGCGGGGAAACGAGCGATCATTAAGTTTGCAAACTTCCTAGCTTCGCGTAATAGTTGTGTTAAAGTTTAATTGAGGTTAGAGGTTTAGTTAGGTAATTAAAGTTTAATGTTTGTGTAAAGCGACCGCGCTGTCCGCCGCAGCCGTGCAGTTACTTAATTAATAACATACACTACATGTTATAACTGTCACGTAGGTTTAGTGGTTAGCTTGTTTGACTGCGGCGAGGGTTCATTTTCCGGGGCGGGCCAAAAACATATTTTTCACCGATACGATATAAACAAGAGAAGGCGTATCTATTTGACAAGCACTATATTCTAGCCGGTTTTTTATAACTTGTTGTTACTAAACGGCAACAACAAAACAAATCGATCCCGGGCACGCACCTCTAACTTTTCAGTTCACATAACTGAACGTTTTAAGCAATTGAATATCACTTGCTTTAACGGTGAAGGAAAACATCGTGAGGAAACCTGCATACCTGAGAGTTCTTCATGTGCAAGGTGTGTGAAGTTTGCCAATCCGCATTGGGCCAGCGTGGCAAACTATCGCCTAAACCCTTCTCACTGTGAGTAGAGACCCCGGCTCAGTAGTGGGCCGGCAATGGAAACAAAGAAAGGAAGAAAAGACATAGCTTACCTATTTCTCCATTAGCATGTAAGTGACCTGATATTCTGTGTTACAGAATTACTACAAAAGATAAGAATTTGTTCAAGTTTCTACGAAATCTGGCGGCTAATAGTTTTTTAGAAGAGTCGTATAACTCTTTGTTAGTGGAATGTGTTAAATGCAAAACACGAGTATGCATTTCATGGAAATAGGGAGCAATAATATAGTTACATGACTTCTAGCACTTGTAAATGTGACTGGAATTCTGTAGCTCACTAATGTTAAAATTAGAAATGGGTAAGTACTTACTTATGTCGCCACTCGACGACGTGATTCTTAGTAAACGACTAGGTGCATAATAATCGTGTGTCAAATAGAGGTTTCGACTTCCAAAGAAAAATATCAAAACTATTGCTGGTTCTTCTCGGTAGGAACGGCATTCCAAACCAGTGGTAGATTTTTTTGACGATTCAAAAGCAAATTCAAAAAATGGGTAATTGTATACTTAGTGCGAATATTCGCTTTACTTGAAAACGTACCTACGAAATATCAGCGCTATTGATCTTGACAATAATTCCTAAATAAATGATAACGATTGTAAGTGTTGAAACGGAAAACATTCCCTTGAAAAATCGCCCGTGAAATCACTGTGAAAAAAAAATATTCACCAAATGAAAATGATTTAAAATTAGCAATCATGCCCATCGCTAATTGCAAATCACACCTCATCCATGGACTTATAATTACCCTCAACAATAACCTTTACTAACTGATCTCGCAACTAGTTGTACCACCATGTACTAGCCTTATATGAAAAGCCGCAGGAGACCATATCAGTGCTGGCAGGCTCCCGGCATGCAAACCACGAGGCTTGCATAACCCTCCTTACTCAGATAGCACAACTGGTATTAGAAATGCCATGCCCATTTATTGTAGCTTCAGAAAAATGTTTCAAACTTAGCTTTTAAGGCTCCCTAGTAAAACAACGAACCCTTATAGTGTCGTCCAGTCCAACTGTCCGTTTGTCCGTGTGTCACAGCCATTTAAAAAGAACTATAAGAGCTACAAGATTATTTATTCGGGAGAGCTTTACAAACCTGATCATACACAGAAGTAGAGAGCATAAGAGATACTAACACCCATATTCTAAGTCGTAACCTCATGATTTCCTCGACTCGACTCAACCTCACTGAGGCGTTTTTATATTCTCAGTTATAAATTTTCGCCTCCACTCAAAGAGTTTCCTCATTCGAGTGAGTTTGAGTTGAGTGAAACGTAAGGTTGATCGCGATCTACCTTGAGGATGTTTTATGTATGTTAACTGGAACAAAGTGCATTTTATTTGTTATCTATTTTGATTAAATGAGGTGTTTTTAATATCATCATGATACCCAGTGTCGCCGGTTCACTACAGAGCACGGGTTTTCTCTGAATGAACCCGGTAATGCAACGTATATTATTGGTTGGGCTGTGGGCAGGAGGTCCAACTCACAGAAAGTGAAACGAACGAACGCGGTGATGAAACGCAACTTGTTGGCTGGGCAGCACGTCAGATTTATGTGTGAAGGTATTGTTTTGGGAGGTTGATGTACCTCACAGAAAGTGAAACGAACAAACGTGGCGATGACACATAACTTTTTGGCTGGGCAGCACGCTCATTAGAGATATACCATATTTTGATATGGGACCTAGATCACTCACAAACTGTGAATCAAACGAACGAACGCGGCAAAGAAACATGATTGATTGGCCAGTGCGTCTAAATGAGTAAGCGAAACAAAGTATAGGTACAGTAAAGGACAGAAAATGCAACAGGTTATTATGGTATACAATGTATTTTGACCCCTGAAAATAAAAGGCAAGCAAAATTTCGTTCAAAAACGAAATATTCCTCCAAATGATGACGAAATTCATGACGTTTTGCCTCGACTCACACTCATTCGAGGAACCTCATTATTTCCTTACCCTCACAACTAAGAATACCAATTTCGAGGTTCGTTCGAGTCATACCTTGAGGCTCCCTCGAGTGAGTTGGAGTCGAGGAGCTTTCGAGGTTGCGACTAAGTAGTTGTCCTACATGAAAAGTTAAATGACTATTGATTTTTCGGGTTCCGTACCCAAAGGCTAAAAACGGATTCCTATCAATGTCTGCTGCCTGTCTGTCTGTCCGCGTGTCACAGCTTGAAGACGAAATGAGTTACAAACCTCAAAGCTGCCAGTTTCAGATAATTTCTATGAGAGGATCTATTTAAAAAATGAAACCAGTAAGTCAGGAAAATGTATAACAAATACTGAAATCAACGATTCACAAAGTAGCTTCAGTTTGGAAGCTGTAACCAAAAAATTATGTACGGAACCCTAAATGAGCGACTCGCACTTGGTCGGTTTTTATCGTGAACAAGGCATATCTCAGATGCGCAGAAGTTTCGCACGTTTATTTTATTTAGAACCTACTTTTACTGTTGTACCGAATAAACACGGATATAATTTCGCAGTCCCCTGATGTGATGTGCGTTGACGCGGTGCGCGGTGTGCATTACATTACAAATACTTTATGTATTATACTCACTTAACGGCACTTACTCGAACCTTTAAAATTATTGAAAGTACCTTGTAAATTACTATAAATTAAATAGTAGTCTTCGAAAATTTAATTTTATAACTTTGATCACCTACTGATGCTAAATATTTAATATTTTCAAGTTTCATTCAATTATATTAACGTAATGGTAATATGTTTACAAATTACAGCAAAGTATTCGCAAAGCAATAACATCAATGGTTTTACTATTTTTTATTTATTGAAAACAACGGATATCTATTAACGTAGGCACTCACAAGTTAAATGTAAACATATTAACGCAATACAAAGCGAAAAGTACGTCCGAACCTTAATAATAACACCCCAGAATGTTTTCCACGCACCTACTTTGTAGTGGGCTATAATCATTGTGGCTATAACAGAACATATTGTATCATTTTGTAACACGCTAAAATAACAAACGCAAAACATTGTATAACAATCGGCACGCACTTTTGAACGTGATAAATCAAAAACTATTATACTTAAAAATAAATAGAAGTCTGTTTTAGAATATACAGGTAAAGCCCTTTCATATGATACCCCACTTGGTATAGTTATCTTACTTTGAAAATTGAAAGACATTTTAATTTTTTTAATGATATAAATACAAATTCGCGGTTTTCATATTTATTCCTGTACTTGTGCTATACCTACCCACCTGCCAAATTTCATGATTCTAGGTCAACGGGAAGTACCCTATAGGTTTCCTGACAGACAGACAGACAACAAAGTGATCCTATAAGGGTTCCGTTTTTCCTTTTGAGGTACGGAACCTAAGAACCGCAAATATGCATTCAAAGAGCGCCGCTCGCACGTGAACTCTCGCGCACGCACGCGCACGTCGCCGCGCTAGCTTAGCGCCGTGACCTGTGCCACCACGACCTATCGCGAACTATAGGTAGGTTTAGGAATTAAAACGATTCCCCGAGCCGATAACATCGTGTCCAATTTACCTAAGGTCTGCTTTGAGAGATTTATCGCAGGGTCGGACGTAAATTAAAAGAGCCTTGGAGTCGCGCGTCGCTCCAGATTGCTCGCTTTGTATGGACAGCGCACGACAAATTGCTTCGAATAACCAATTTTATTGACTTTTATAGCTGCCTTGTTTGTTTTTTAACGTAAAATTAAACTCGTAGTTTCCTTAGGTACCTAAATAAAAAAACCGGTTAAGTGCGAGTCAGACTCGCGCACCGAGGGTCCCGTACTCGAATATTTTTTCCGACTTTTTGCACGATAAATCAAAAACTATTATGCATAAAAGTAAATAAAAAACTGTCTTAGAATTAACAGGTAAAGCCCTTTCATATGATACCCCACTTGGTATAGTTAGCTTTCTTTGAAAATTGAAACACATTTTAATTTTTTTTTAATTATGTAACCACAAATTCGCGGTTTTCAGATTTATTCCTGTACCTACTTGTGCTATAGACCTACCTACCCGCCAAATTTCATGATTCTAGGTCGACGGGAATTAGCTTATTAGATTTTCTTGACAGACACGACAGACAGACAGACATAAAAATGATCCTATAAGGGTTCCGTTTTCCTTTTGAGGTACGAAACGGATTGATGATAGATAGATTCCGTGAACAAATATAACTATATTATAAATATATCCTATTATGTGAGAACATTACAGAATTTTCCGTGAAAATAATGTACAGAAAATGAGATTATGTTTTGCTAACCACATGTCATTTTATGTTTAGATAAATGAACGTAACCCTATACGAAAATTGGATGTTGGAAAATTCTTCTTTTTAATATAATAATATTAAAGATTCGTGCCTATACTATGTCTACGGCTTTTGATTGTTTCGAGTGTGGGAAGAAAAATTATATCAAACAACGCAATTTGGATCAAATCGAGATAAAATAAACACTTAAAATGTACCTGAGTATTCATTGTTCGAGATCAAATACAAAATGTACAACAAAATGATAGATTGAAGAAATAAACGATTTTAAATAATAAGTACATGAAAGATAAATAAATAATTAGTAATTACCTAAAGCGGGGAAACGAGCGATCATTAAGTTTGCAAACTTCCTAGCTTCGCGTAATAGTTGTGTTAAAGTTTAATTGAGGTTAGAGGTTTAGTTAGGTAATTAAAGTTTAATGTTTGTGTAAAGCGACCGCGCTGTCCGCCGCAGCCGTGCAGTTACTTAATTAATAACATACACTACATGTTATAACTGTCACGTAGGTTTAGTGGTTAGCTTGTTTGACTGCGGCGAGGGTTCATTTTCCGGGGCGGGCCAAAAACATATTTTTCACCGATACGATATAAACAAGAGAAGGCGTATCTATTTGACAAGCACTATATTCTAGCCGGTTTTTTATAACTTGTTGTTACTAAACGGCAACAACAAAACAAATCGATCCCGGGCACGCACCTCTAACTTTTCAGTTCACATAACTGAACGTTTTAAGCAATTGAATATCACTTGCTTTAACGGTGAAGGAAAACATCGTGAGGAAACCTGCATACCTGAGAGTTCTTCATGTGCAAGGTGTGTGAAGTTTGCCAATCCGCATTGGGCCAGCGTGGCAAACTATCGCCTAAACCCTTCTCACTGTGAGTAGAGACCCCGGCTCAGTAGTGGGCCGGCAATGGAAACAAAGAAAGGAAGAAAAGACATAGCTTACCTATTTCTCCATTAGCATGTAAGTGACCTGATATTCTGTGTTACAGAATTACTACAAAAGATAAGAATTTGTTCAAGTTTCTACGAAATCTGGCGGCTAATAGTTTTTTAGAAGAGTCGTATAACTCTTTGTTAGTGGAATGTGTTAAATGCAAAACACGAGTATGCATTTCATGGAAATAGGGAGCAATAATATAGTTACATGACTTCTAGCACTTGTAAATGTGACTGGAATTCTGTAGCTCACTAATGTTAAAATTAGAAATGGGTAAGTACTTACTTATGTCGCCACTCGACGACGTGATTCTTAGTAAACGACTAGGTGCATAATAATCGTGTGTCAAATAGAGGTTTCGACTTCCAAAGAAAAATATCAAAACTATTGCTGGTTCTTCTCGGTAGGAACGGCATTCCAAACCAGTGGTAGATTTTTTTGACGATTCAAAAGCAAATTCAAAAAATGGGTAATTGTATACTTAGTGCGAATATTCGCTTTACTTGAAAACGTACCTACGAAATATCAGCGCTATTGATCTTGACAATAATTCCTAAATAAATGATAACGATTGTAAGTGTTGAAACGGAAAACATTCCCTTGAAAAATCGCCCGTGAAATCACTGTGAAAAAAAAATATTCACCAAATGAAAATGATTTAAAATTAGCAATCATGCCCATCGCTAATTGCAAATCACACCTCATCCATGGACTTATAATTACCCTCAACAATAACCTTTACTAACTGATCTCGCAACTAGTTGTACCACCATGTACTAGCCTTATATGAAAAGCCGCAGGAGACCATATCAGTGCTGGCAGGCTCCCGGCATGCAAACCACGAGGCTTGCATAACCCTCCTTACTCAGATAGCACAACTGGTATTAGAAATGCCATGCCCATTTATTGTAGCTTCAGAAAAATGTTTCAAACTTAGCTTTTAAGGCTCCCTAGTAAAACAACGAACCCTTATAGTGTCGTCCAGTCCAACTGTCCGTTTGTCCGTGTGTCACAGCCATTTAAAAAGAACTATAAGAGCTACAAGATTATTTATTCGGGAGAGCTTTACAAACCTGATCATACACAGAAGTAGAGAGCATAAGAGATACTAACACCCATATTCTAAGTCGTAACCTCATGATTTCCTCGACTCGACTCAACCTCACTGAGGCGTTTTTATATTCTCAGTTATAAATTTTCGCCTCCACTCAAAGAGTTTCCTCATTCGAGTGAGTTTGAGTTGAGTGAAACGTAAGGTTGATCGCGATCTACCTTGAGGATGTTTTATGTATGTTAACTGGAACAAAGTGCATTTTATTTGTTATCTATTTTGATTAAATGAGGTGTTTTTAATATCATCATGATACCCAGTGTCGCCGGTTCACTACAGAGCACGGGTTTTCTCTGAATGAACCCGGTAATGCAACGTATATTATTGGTTGGGCTGTGGGCAGGAGGTCCAACTCACAGAAAGTGAAACGAACGAACGCGGTGATGAAACGCAACTTGTTGGCTGGGCAGCACGTCAGATTTATGTGTGAAGGTATTGTTTTGGGAGGTTGATGTACCTCACAGAAAGTGAAACGAACAAACGTGGCGATGACACATAACTTTTTGGCTGGGCAGCACGCTCATTAGAGATATACCATATTTTGATATGGGACCTAGATCACTCACAAACTGTGAATCAAACGAACGAACGCGGCAAAGAAACATGATTGATTGGCCAGTGCGTCTAAATGAGTAAGCGAAACAAAGTATAGGTACAGTAAAGGACAGAAAATGCAACAGGTTATTATGGTATACAATGTATTTTGACCCCTGAAAATAAAAGGCAAGCAAAATTTCGTTCAAAAACGAAATATTCCTCCAAATGATGACGAAATTCATGACGTTTTGCCTCGACTCACACTCATTCGAGGAACCTCATTATTTCCTTACCCTCACAACTAAGAATACCAATTTCGAGGTTCGTTCGAGTCATACCTTGAGGCTCCCTCGAGTGAGTTGGAGTCGAGGAGCTTTCGAGGTTGCGACTAAGTAGTTGTCCTACATGAAAAGTTAAATGACTATTGATTTTTCGGGTTCCGTACCCAAAGGCTAAAAACGGATTCCTATCAATGTCTGCTGCCTGTCTGTCTGTCCGCGTGTCACAGCTTGAAGACGAAATGAGTTACAAACCTCAAAGCTGCCAGTTTCAGATAATTTCTATGAGAGGATCTATTTAAAAAATGAAACCAGTAAGTCAGGAAAATGTATAACAAATACTGAAATCAACGATTCACAAAGTAGCTTCAGTTTGGAAGCTGTAACCAAAAAATTATGTACGGAACCCTAAATGAGCGACTCGCACTTGGTCGGTTTTTATCGTGAACAAGGCATATCTCAGATGCGCAGAAGTTTCGCACGTTTATTTTATTTAGAACCTACTTTTACTGTTGTACCGAATAAACACGGATATAATTTCGCAGTCCCCTGATGTGATGTGCGTTGACGCGGTGCGCGGTGTGCATTACATTACAAATACTTTATGTATTATACTCACTTAACGGCACTTACTCGAACCTTTAAAATTATTGAAAGTACCTTGTAAATTACTATAAATTAAATAGTAGTCTTCGAAAATTTAATTTTATAACTTTGATCACCTACTGATGCTAAATATTTAATATTTTCAAGTTTCATTCAATTATATTAACGTAATGGTAATATGTTTACAAATTACAGCAAAGTATTCGCAAAGCAATAACATCAATGGTTTTACTATTTTTTATTTATTGAAAACAACGGATATCTATTAACGTAGGCACTCACAAGTTAAATGTAAACATATTAACGCAATACAAAGCGAAAAGTACGTCCGAACCTTAATAATAACACCCCAGAATGTTTTCCACGCACCTACTTTGTAGTGGGCTATAATCATTGTGGCTATAACAGAACATATTGTATCATTTTGTAACACGCTAAAATAACAAACGCAAAACATTGTATAACAATCGGCACGCACTTTTGAACGTGATAAATCAAAAACTATTATACTTAAAAATAAATAGAAGTCTGTTTTAGAATATACAGGTAAAGCCCTTTCATATGATACCCCACTTGGTATAGTTATCTTACTTTGAAAATTGAAAGACATTTTAATTTTTTTAATGATATAAATACAAATTCGCGGTTTTCATATTTATTCCTGTACTTGTGCTATACCTACCCACCTGCCAAATTTCATGATTCTAGGTCAACGGGAAGTACCCTATAGGTTTCCTGACAGACAGACAGACAACAAAGTGATCCTATAAGGGTTCCGTTTTTCCTTTTGAGGTACGGAACCTAAGAACCGCAAATATGCATTCAAAGAGCGCCGCTCGCACGTGAACTCTCGCCGCTATCCTTTTGCTTGAGTTGAGTTATTTCCTGGCGAGGTAATTTCCCCCCGGACTCCGCTGAACCTGTGGAGTCTGATCGACCACGTGACCGCACTCTACTGGCGTGCTTTCATTTCAACTTTATTTATAGTTGTAGACAATTCTACGAGCTTTTAGTTTCTTCTACGAAACAGATAGTGTTATTTGGAAGCTTCTATACTCTTCCACGGTGAGAAGTTAGTATATGGCTCTCTGTTACGTAATCCCATACAATGACAAGGACCAAGAATTTAGTAAAAAAACTCAGATAAGGCAAATGGTTATTGGCATTAGATTGTGTTAAGGTAGTATAATAATAACGCTAAGTTTTCAATAAGTTCAATAATAATGAGCGTTCTGGTTACACCCTGTATAAATACTAGATAGCTATTAACTCCTAGGAATTATCAACATTCGCATACAAATAATCACACTAATATTATGAAGGCGAAAGTTTGTATGTGTGTGTGTGTGTGTGTGTGTGTGTGTGTGTGTGTGTGTGTGTGTCTGTGTGTGTGTGTGTGTGTGTGTGTATGTTTGTTACTCCTTCACGCAAAAACTACTGGACGGATTTGGCTGAAATTCAGAATGGAGATAGATAATATCCTGGATTAGCACATAGGCTACTTTTTATTCCGGAAAACCAAAGAGTTCCCACGGGATTTCGAAAAACCTAAATCCACGCGGACGAAGTCGCGGGCGTCAGCTAGTCTTCCATATATTTTTCTGACAATCTGAAATTTTCCCAACAAAAAAAAACTTTATGTGTGTGTGTGTGTGTCCTGCGGTCAGATTTGGCAACATGTCAATATTTGAGCAGAAAACGAGATGTTTACCGGATCGGAATATCATTTGGATTGGGGCTTCATGGAAATCGGGTGCCGCCATAAAACTAACTCCCGCCTACAGATACAGTGGGCTTATGAGATTACACTTGTCGAAACAGTACCTAGATATTTTGTGTTTGAAAAGCGTGACGCAAAATATCTACATACTCGGACCTTTTAGATAGTTATAATACTACTACTAAACTACATACATACATTTTTCAAACAAAAAAAACTAAATTAAAATCGGTTCATTCGTTTAGGACCTACGATGCCACAGACAGATACACAGATACACACGTCTTTATAACACCCCTCTTTTTGGGTCGGGGGCTAGAAAAGCTTTGCCAATACTTAGGCAATCTGTGCTTTTGCTGCTTCTTTAGCAATGGGAAAGCGTTATGCTGCGCATTGTACCATACAGATTTGTCTATTTTGGCGCTTTTCCATATTTTCCATGGGTTTCCACCAAGGAACACTTGCTTCTATCGAACTTGGATAGAAAAGCTCATGCCAAGTAGCTGCAATATTGAACTCATTTTTCCGATTAAGTAAATTTGAACATGATATTATTATACTTAGGACCTACTTTTCCGAAAAAAATCATACAATGTCATCGTAAATTAAACTTTAAATTTCCGTAAATTAATGAAACCTTTGAAACAAGCTTTCACTGTTTCACTGTGTAGTGTATATTTAATAATAAGTTAACTTACAACAACATTTTTTCGGAGCCTCGTACAATGTTATCAAGGTAAAGGTAAACGTCCATCAGGTATTATCCCGTTATGTCGCAATTACCTACATAATAACTACTGTGCTGGGAAATGACAGGTTTATTTCCAATTTGAGCTGCAGTGCGGTCCGTAATCACCCGTCCCGTTAGCGCGCCGGGTTGGAACCGGTCGCCGGTGGCGGTCGCAACCACTATTACAGAACTGTTTCAATGATATCAATCATCACCATCAACATTATCAACCATTAGACGTCCACTGTTGGACATAGATCTCTTGTAGGGATTCCCACACGCTACGGTGTTGCGCCACTGCCATCCAACGGCTGGGTTTCGTTTGATTTACTCAGTCCACAAGTGGGAAGACTCCCAACGCTGCGCTTACTTCGAAATTCTAGCACCTTGGAACCCCAAAATCTATCGGTTTTTCGAACTATATGCCCTGCCCATTGCCACTTCAGCTTCGCAACCCGTTGAATCGTGTCAGTTACTCTGGTTCTCCTATAATAATAATAATATCTTTTATTTATTCAAGCAACAAAGGCCCACAATATTATGTTAGTAAACATCTTAACCTATGTTAGTAACTAAATTATAATGTAATGTATGTTAGTAAGAAACTTATTCTATGTTAGTTAATATAATTAATGTACTTATTAACTAATGCAGACATCCAGTGCGCTTTGAGAGCGCTGTCCTGTCTGTCTGCTATCACCTTCAGAACAATGTTGGGACTTCTCTCCAGCCTGCTTTTAATTGAGGCGATCCTTTTCCGCATGATTGCGAAGAAACCGTCTACACAGTTCTCCGCAAACATACCGGACGCGCTACAGTACCGAGGCAGTCCCAACATTATTCTGTGTGCCTAGTGGGAGATTTTTAACCTATTCGATCGCGTAAAAGTTAACTGCGTTTTGTATGGAATTGAAACAACGCCATCTAGTGACAAGAAGATGATGCTGTTTCAATTCCATACAAAACGCAGTTAACTTTTACGCGATCGAATAGGTTAAAAATCTCCCACTAGGCACACTGAAGATGTTATTATACTGGACTCGGAGAGCGTTTATAGATTTTTGGGTATAGTCAACCCACAGACTGCACGTGTAGAAGCTCTGACAAAAGGACTTGAACAAAGTGACTTTAACTATGAATCGCATTTCTGATTTTGAATGATACCAATAAAGTTAATCAATTTAATGAAATCAATACGTAATCACTTCCGAATAGATACATTTTCTACAGAAATGTAATTTATATCCTCAATAGATGCCTTCATTATTATAATACCTGTTTTACCTTTCCCTCTAGCAAAGCGTGTAGCTTAGTGCTAAGTGTAGGGTAGGTACGAGACAATAATCCTATTTAAGTCAGTCCATAAAAGGTTGGTAAAATAATAATATCAAAATTCTCTCAGTAAAAACAAGAAAGTTATAAATAATAACTTTAGTATAAACTTTCTTGAGGTTTCCCAATAAGAAAGTTTCTTGAAAGATAAATAATAATAATTTTCGAATAATTTTCTTTCTTTGAATTGTTTATTTATTCTAACTTTTCCTCGACTTTTATAATATATTAAAATTAGTTAGTAAGTTGTTATAGTAACATCTGATGGACAAAGTGAGTGGGTGGGTGAGTGAATATGATATCAAAATGATTGTAATATTGAATTTTCTCATTATTACATTAAAACAAAGTAATAAACAACAAACTTCATATTGCTTTATAGAATTCCGAGAAAACGATTCCGTTTAAATGTCACTAATTATTATATTTTGGCTTGATCCTATACATAAATATTTATTAGATTGTATATTTATTTTTAATCCCCGACCCAAAAAGATGGAGTGTTATAAGTCTGACGTGTGAAAGTTATCAGCTCTTTTCTAGTTACTGTAACCTTCACTTGTCGGGGGTGTAATAAATTTTTAATTTACACTTGTAAGTTCCAAGCAACTAATTTGATGTTCTAATTCTAACGAATAGATTCGCAAAACTACTTACTATACCTACTCGTACACTATATACCGCCTCCTCCACTATACTATACTAAAATATTACCTTTATCTAGTTTTCAAGACCTCGGTGATGGTAATAAAAAACCACAAGACTCATAACAGTACCTACTTATTAATAATTTAAATAGCGACAGGGTTATGTAATAGGGGCAGTCTGATAGGGGCGGAAACGTCTCCTAGTGCTCGTAGGACTATCATTGTAATAAGTTAGAGCTCGTCAAGTAGGTACCGCTAGCTTGATAGCTTGACAGACGTTCCATGATCAGCAGACTGTTCAATTTGCTCTACAAAACTTTTTTTAGGTACTCTTTAATTTTATTTGTCCCACGTTTTTTTAATTTGAAGACTAGCGCTAGGTTGCAATGTAAATATTATAGAGTACCTAATAAGGTCAAAATAGGATTTACAAGTTAGGTATGTAGAATGTACATTCTACATTGATGTACATCAAACATTTACTACTTTGTAGTGGCATTAGGACTGATTTTTTTGGTTGAAATAAATATTTTTCAAGCAATAAAATTTCGTCCATATAAAAACTAAAAACACAGGTACATGTGATACGAAGAATTTGTTAAAAAATGTTCTATTTGCCAAAACATTTAGGTATGTTTATTTTCCAGAAGGTCAGTATGTCATAATCATAATTCATAGAGTCATATAAGAGGTACTTCCGTTAGCCGCTAAAGTAGTGGCACCTAGTGGGTCGGCCCGGTTCCCAGGAGGCAGGCATAACGGTGCGGCGCTACTAGTATGTGGCTGTGCGCCCTACTACCTCATTAACTTACTTCTAGTACTTATAACATCTACCAAGGCTGAATAATTGCTTTAACGGATCATCGTGTCTATTCGTCACTCAAAAAAATGTAGGTACCTAACTACTCGTGTTAGCTATTCAAATTTTTTAAATTCCATTACAAGCTAGTCCTTGACTACGATCTCACCTAGTGGTAAGTGATAATGCAATCTAAAATGGAAGCGAGCTAACTTGGATGGAGAATTGTTTCATTAAACCCTGATTTCCCTACATAAATGGCTTTACACCTATTAATAATTCTCAGGTTCATACGAATGAATGGATTAGTGTGGTAGAAGTCAATTTGCTGGGACAAACTCCTTCATGTTGCTACGTAGCAAGTAGTAACTTTATGCCGAGCTGTTAGTATTTAGGAAGAATTGTCATCATCATGATCAACCCATTTCCGGCCACCAATGATCACAGGTCTCCTCAGAATGAAGGGGTCTGGCCATAGTCCGCCACGCTAGCCCAGTGCGGATTAGCAGACTTTACATACCTTTGAGAACACTATGCAGAATTCTCAGGCATGCAGTTTTTTCCACTGTGTTTTCCTTCACCGTTAAAGTAAGTGATATTTATTTTCTTAAAACGAGAACCCCAAAAATGTAGAGGTGCGTGTCCGGGATCGAACTCCCGACCTTCCAATAAAAGATAGACGTGGGTATTAACCACTAGGCCAACACCGAAGCGTGATACCCATAGATTTAAGAAAAAGACTCGCTACCATACTAACGGATACTTGCCGTATTAAAAACTTAAGTAGATACCTTCTTAGTATTTGAAATGTGATCAGCAATTAATTAGGCTGTAAATGAAAGCGGTGACAAGGCTAACAAGGCTCTGGGTACAGTCTCTCGAGGCGGGAGGGCCCACCGACCATGAGTGGATAACAAACTTGCTCATTTCACATTGATATTAGAAACTTAAAGATTCACAAGTTTACCTCAATTCAGGAAAGTTTGAACTGCACAGGTTTCAACAGCTAAAGTCAAGTACAAAGCCGTGAAAAGGGGTAAAATTTCATTTTTTGGCGCATTTTAGGTCCAGTGAAAGGTGCTTACTTGGTTATACAAACTTCTCTACAACTCTACCATTAATGCCTTGCTTTTGCATAGTCAATATTGTGGAAAACCATTTCTTTTAGACATGTCAGTTAAGTATTATTAAAGATTTGAATACGACGAAGTTAGCACCAATACAATTCACGCAAAATCCATAGAAAAATAAAATAATGTGGTATTCTCTCCTCCCCGTTTGAATGGTTTCCATCAAAACTAAGCGGAGAGAAGATGTGAAAATAGCTATATCCCAGCCCGGCTAGCATGGGCAGTAGGCCCATGCTAGCCGGGCAGGGGCTATTTACGAAACATTCGTCTCCTCTCTACTCCTCTCCGCTTGGGTAGAAACCCACCCTAACGTTTTTGTGGTAAGAGTAGGTATATATCTTCAGCGCAGCAAATCAACGTGACTATTAGCTCTAAATACACGCAAACCTGTATAATATCTTCAGGTCAGTAAATCAGCGTGACTATTACATTTACTGACCTTGAAGTGAGAGGCACAGACTGCCTCGACAGTTGACAGTCGCCGCCCACAACAGCGCCAGCTTCCAACGCCTCGCCGCCGCAACTCATTACTTACATAAATTAATCATTAAACTTGTTTCTGTTATTAGCAAACTTTGTCTTATCTCGGCTTTTTATTTCACAAGACTCTTTTCAAAGTTTACAGACGTTCTTTTTTGTACCATTTTTAATGGCAGTTAATTAAAACAGATTGCTATCGAAATAGAGTAACATAATTCGTATAAATATCAATTAATTAAGTCTAGACAAAATAAATCTATGTACGAAACATTCACAAAACCATAATCCTAAAATATTCCTTTAGGTGGAGCAGTTCTTTGAGCTTCAAAACCCGACAAAGGTCCGACCCGACCAATAGGTCTTCTTGACTGACACGACAGACGTACAGACGGACAGACAGACAGACAGACAGACAGGCAGGCAGACAGACGGACGGACGGACAAATAGACAGACAACAAAGTGATCCTATAAGGGTTCCGATTAACCCTAAAAACGTCCTACAAATCACAATGATATGACTGGTGACTGGTACTTGTCTATAAGTGCGCATAATGTAATCTACAAACACTATAGTATCGATGTTACTGGCACAGAGCAGATGAACAGTAATCCAACACAAGCAGTACAGCATCATACAGTTAATTGGTCCACATATTTGTAGATCATTAGCTTGGCTTGGAGCGGAGAGAGTGCTGCGCTCGGAATGCGATGCGCGACACCCATTACTTAGATTTTCCTTTCAAGTCATTTATTTAATGCGTTTTGGGAGGTTTTTAACTATCCAGCGTATTTGATAAATTATATACTTACCATAACAAATGAGGTATGTAGCGCATAATAGTTAGTGGCTAGTGCCTAGAATCTTTCGTTGTTCCTGCGACTGGACAAACGTAATATAAGATAAAAATATTTAAGAAGGATGGCCCTTTGAATACCTTATAATAGATTCATTTTTGTGATCTGTTTGCAGTATTTTTACATTGGAGTTTAAACAAATTCGTATTAAAATCAAAATTATTAAAGCACGTAAAAAAGAAAATGAAAGAAAATTCATCTAAAACTGTCTTTATTATAAAATATTCAGATCACGCAAACTTTTCAAAGATAATTCGACCGAAGGAAGTTAAAATGTTGTTTTGATAGCAGAGTTATAAAAAAAACATGATATTTTCTGAAAATACCAATGATGGATTAGATAGGTTAGCATCTTTAGCTTTCTATTTCATGGAACTTATCAATACAAAATACCTATTTTACTAAAATAAGTAATCATAAGGTAGGTTTTATTAGTAAGTAATGTCTACAATTCTTTATTAAAGCCACTGAACTCTTGTTTATTTTCACAACGTTTGAAAGCATCAACTCAATTTTTATTGAACAGTAATGAAAGAAAGCTATATATTGTAATGAATACAAGCGACGTAGGTACGTGGTGTAATGTGGAACACGATAACATTTCCTCGTAATTTGACTCAGCATTTTCGTAATAGCAGATTTTAAATTAGCCTTATTAATGGCAGTCTCTTCGTCGCACGCTTCATACAAACGTAATTTGACTCTCAATTGAATATTAACCAATTGAATTCGATGAAATTATGTAGGTAGTAATATCAATGTGTGTGGTTTGCCAGATTTTCGTAAAAATTAGAGTTAAATATGATTTAAAAGATTTTTGGGAGTACAATCTGAAAAAAGACTCGCTATAATATTTTCTCCATGTCATGTCAAAAGCATGGTTTACCCTACGTTTATAGAGTTTTAGAGTTATACCGTAGAAATATGACCAGTAGACTTTCTCAGATTGTACGCGTTTAATACAAATCTTTTAACTCATGTAACTCTAACACCAAATATTTTTACGAAAATCCGGCAAACCACACACTCAGATATTTAGCTTCCAGAATGTGTCTACAAAATTTCATTAACTTCGATTAGTTAATTCAAATAAGACTCAAAATACATTTGTATGAAGCGAGTGATGGAGAGACCGCCTTTAATAAGGTTATTTAAAATCAGACATTACGAAAATGCTGAATCAAAATATGAGCGCACTACGAATGACCTTTTCAAACTGACTCGTCAAAATGAAAATGAAATGAATTTATTTCACATAGGATAGCATGTGCCACTTACCTATGATTAGTCAACACTCTACTACCGGTTCGGAATGCGAATTCTAAAGGTTAAAGAGGTAAGACAAAAACAAAAATATATTTTTTGGCTTTGTCACAATTTTTTTTTAGCTTTTTTTGCTGGGCACATTATTCATCTGTGCCCAACACATCTGAGGCTAGGGCCTTTGTTGGTCACAAGCCCCTGTGATAGTATTAAGCATATTTATTGCGAATTTTACGAGATTTTAGTTTTCCGTTTTAAAAGTGTTGAAGGTGTGTTAGAAAGCCATTTATGGTGCATTGCTGTGTGATCGGCTGTAACAGTGATCTAGCGAGTGTGATTTATCTTAAAAGCCTTAAAAAATAGTGTGAAGGTAATAGACAAGTCCTGCCTCAAAATGATGATTCACACTTGTCATCTCATTTACAAATTGCAGTATCCGATGCAAGTATCAAGTTGCAGACGGCCTCAATGACCTCAGTCCATATAGGAAGGCTCTTAAACATTGCGTAACCCAATTATACGGCCCATACCAACAGCTGATACGATCAGCTTGTATTAATTATAAAACGACGTTTTATTTGGGTCCCGTGGCCGATAAATGAACCAATATCCTTCTGAATAAAGAAACAGAATTTGTTTTTACGGTTTAAAATATAATAGTGATAAAAAAAAAAAACCGTAAGAACAAAAACGATCGCCCGCGGCTCCTGTAGGAATTTTCCAAAATCTGGCCTCATTCACTGTCTATGAATAGGTTACATAATGGTCAGGTACCGACAATAAGGGAACCTCTGTGTAAAATTTCAGCTTTCTATGTCAAAGCGTTTGGGCTGGGCGTTAATGAGTCATATCCGGACTTTTCTATTTATATATATTTAGATTTTGATCTATACTTATAATTTTGTTTGGCTACGGAACCCTTCCTCATGCGTGAAGTGACACGCACCTGACCGGTTTTTATTATTAACTGATGCAAGCGTCCCCAAACACGGGACACAGTTCGATTCCACATTATCCTCCCATCTTGATTGTTATTCACCAAATACATACACGTTTTGGATCCACTCATTAACTTCCATCGGTTAACGCATAATATACTCTCAGTTTAACGAGATAAGGTTGAGAATAGAGCGGGTTGTGTGGGAGATAAATGCAGGCAGCGTGTCGTGAAGGCCGAGGTCGGTTCTGCCTAAAGTTCCGCTTTCCCAACATAATAATTTATGGTGTACTCGATACGGCCTTAATTTGGATGAAAAAGAAATAAAAGTATCTTTAAACAAATCATCATCATGATAAACCCAGTACCGGCCCACTACTGAGCGCGGGTCTCCTCTTAGAATGAGAAGGGTTTAGGACATAGTCCGCCACGCTGGCTCAGTGCGGTTGGCAGATTTTACACACCTTTGAGAACATTATGGAGAACTCTCAGACATGCAGTTTTATTCACGATTTTTCCTTCACCGTTAAAGCAAGTAATATTTTAAGTGCTCTAAACGTACATACTTGGGAAAAGTTGAGGTGTCCGGGATAGAACAACCCACCTCGCGAATTATAGAAGGCCAACGACGTCTTAACCACTAGGGCCTAGGGCCTAGGCTTACACCGCTCTTTAAATGAATATGGTTACCACGGTTATCAAAGGGAAACCAGAATTGAAAGCCGTAAATAGAAAATAACATGGGTTCTTAGCAAGAGGTCACGGATCCAAAATAAAAGCATTTCCTAAAAAACGTTGGTAGAAATTCTTGTTGCTGAGATGTAAAAGAAATGATTAATTTTTATAAATATTTATACAAATGCATAGGTACCTACCCGTTAATGTTAGGGTAAGAAAAAGTAAGTAAGTAAATGAGTAAATTTAAGGCAAGATAATCGTACATCAATAAATACTAAAAGAAAAGGTTACGTCAATCAATCCATCCTTCTTTTTCTTTGGGTTTGTGATTCTTCAAAGAGATATAATTACAGGAAAACGCTGATCGTGATGAGAGTAAACAAGATTGTTTAATCTGGGATTTTCGCGATCTAATCGAACGTTAACGCGAAAGTTCTTCGAAGAACAAACCAGACAAAGCGGCTATCGTCTAAACCAAGCTTGTGATTACCTGCTTTGAACGTGGTTGGAATATTATTTTCTCGGATAATATTATCATTTGATGAGGCGTGATTTAGACAGGATATTTAAACTCCATATTAGTGACAGATAGGACATAATTACCAAAGTCATAATTCAAGAAAAGGGCGCTATTTGGCTACTTTACGCTATTCAAATTATAAGGATTCGTAATCCATAACTAATGTTTCATCTGCTAGTTCAAAATGTTTTTCTTCCGATGAATAGAAAATATAAAGCCTGTTACAATATTTCTACAATGATTTTCGTATTTAAAGACAGGTACCGATAGCCGCTCTTCTCTTTAGCTAAATGTCTTTGTATGAAATATAAAAATAATACGATACGACACGAGAAATAGGCGCAATAAATTGAAATGTCGGATTTGAACGGCGGAAAACAGTCCCGCGTGACATTTGGAGGAGGCGCCGACAATACGTTGTGATGCCGGGAATAAGGGACTATGTACACAGAACTGCTACGCTGGTATCAACTACCAAAAACGGGTCGTGTATTCCGTTGTATGAAAGTATTAAAAAACTTATCAAATTCAAATGTTTTTTTTGATAGATCATTGCTAAAACGCGTCCTAGTTCTTGTGTAAATTCTTCCTTACAGACCAATAATAATACCTAAGAGGCTAAGATTGCGTCTAGAATCTAGCTTTTAGACAACCACAAACTGTCATTTGATTTAAAAACTATAAAGCCACAAGTTTTCTTTAAAAATTTGAACCTTAGTTTTCGTAAAGGTACAAATTTTAAAAGCTAATAAAAACTTGTGGTCGAATATTTTTTAATATCGAACGACTGCTTATGGCCAGTCTACACATTTCAGTTGAGATCAAACGCCCTATAAACAACTAAACGGTAGTTTTTCTAAAGATTTTTCAATGGATCCATGGTTTCCGTAAAAAAGTTTAAGCATACCTCCTCTTTTTCCATCTAAAACATTAACATTTTGACACCATCATCAGTTACCGGTTGGCGGTAAAGTAATCAAGTGTCGTGGATAAAAAGTTAAATATTTTAAGAACATCTTACCAATAAATAAACATGACATTATTTAAATAATCTCTTAAGCCCGCTCTACACTCTTGCGTCAATCACTGCTGTGAAGTTTACCCGCAACTGATCTCTGCCCGAGAAATAGTGGCAGGGTTTCACAACTTTTCGCTGTCTAGTTCGCAGTCGTCTCATCGCGTATAATACATAATAATAAACTGGACGAGGAAAGCCGCGCAGAGAGAACCCAAAATGGCGATACCATCCATACCATTAAAACAAGGAAGCCTTAGAGTCAGTGCGTGTGGCCATTTCCCAGTATATCACAGCTATTTCAAAAATAAACTATTTAAAAGATGTAAGGTTAAAATTTACAATAGTTATTCAAACCTATTACCGCTACCTGAGATAAATTACATTTATATATTTTTTTTAAATATGTCTTTTTAAATCATTATGAGGTTTCTTAGACTGATTTTGGATAAAAACTACCATTTAACAAAATATAATGACCGCCAAAGATTTGAACAAAGAGCATGCAAACAAACAGTTTAACTGTTTATATATTCTGCTATGCTCCGTCCTAGAGTCACGTCGGAAAGTATGTAACGTACATGCCGTCTCAGCTTCTGTACGCGCTTTGCGAAACTTTGTGTATAGTATATCTTTTTTGCAAAACCTCATTACACAACTAAACATATATATAGAAAATATTAGAAGAAACTATACTGATGTTGGAAAGGTGGCCTTATTGCTATAGTTATTTTATTTTCCACGCAATTCGGTGCGATTCGTACGGACTCTTTGTTTCGCAGCTCAATGGTCATTCAAGTCCGCAGCGTTTGATTTCGCAGTGCGAGTGAAGAGCGGGCGTAAACAGAATAAAAAATGAAAGCTCCGATCGCCATCAATTGGCGCGGCGTGAAGGTGTCATGACGCGATAATTGACAGTAATGACCGCGGCGACTGCAGCCGTCGCTCTAATGACTGCGTCGAACGTCTCGCGCGAGGACCACACGTGGGCCACACGTGGGCCACACGTGGGCCACGGTCAAATTCCACTAAATAAACTAAATGTATGATTTTGTAATGGTTATATAACTGGATACGTGTTACGATCTCCCTTTCCTATACTAGCGCTTGGCTGCAATCAGACCTACTGGCAAGTAATGCAGCCTAAGATGGAGCGCGTTTGCCTATAAGATGACTATTCACCTAACTATATTAAAACTGTCCCTGGCACAGTTGTGAGCTCTTTGGCCTTATAAGTGGGAGTTCCCGGGTTCGATTCCCGTCAAAACTTTTTTTGGGACATTCAAATTCAAATTCAAAATATTTTTATTCAATTAGACTTTGCAAGTTCTTTTGAATCGTCAAAAGCATCTACCTACCACTGGTTCAGAATGACTTTCCTATCTATACTAATAAATAAAATTGGAGTGTCTGTCTGTAATTTTGAAATAACTACCGCATATTAAGGTCATATGGTTATTTGAACGATACTATAATTGAATCACACGTTTTTAAAATTTTTGTCTGTCTGTCTGTCTGTCTGTCTGTCTGTTTGAAAAGGCTAATCTTGGGAACGGCTGAACCGATTTTGACGGGATTTTCACAGACAAGTAGAGAATTGACCAGGGAGTAACATAGGCTACTTTTTTAACCGACTTTCAAAAAGGGAGTTGTGTTTTTCTACCTATGTACACCGAAATCTCCGAGATTTCTGAACCGATTTGCGTCATTTCTTTTTTAATCGATAGAGGAACTTTGCGACATTGTCTCATAAAAAATTTGGAGTCCAACTCCTCAATCCTGATGCTGCAGGGGATCTGACCAATCCACGCAAGCGAAGCTGCGGGCATCAGCTAGTCGAGAATAATTCTACTTATCAAGGTAATAATAATATAATCAATTAAGCTATACCTGCATAGTATGTTTATAATACTAATCACTTTGAACCATTTTATAACATAGATCTCCACTGGATTTATGGAAATTCCAGCCATGCAAAGCTGGGGCGCGACCGCTAGTCTTAACAATGTAAAACGCCTGGAGAAATATTTAGTAATTTATTATATGCTCATAAATTTCCTGTCCCTGTGACCCTTATATCAACGATGCAGTCATTTCTCATTCATTCATTAAAAAATTGTGTCAACACAAATCACACAATAACCGATAAACACAAGAAAACTGCGCGTTTGTTTGTAAAAGGATTACACACTGACAATAATATACATGACTCTAGAAAAGCAGTGTAATGTTTTCAGAGTTCATGTATGTATGTGAGTTTCTTTATTCCACCATAACTTCTAAATGCCTGAACATATATTTTGTATCGTTTATCCGAAGTGGCACGGACTATAAATATTTGAGAAATAAATTTAATTTGGCTGGCAGAGCAGTCTTGTTTTTAATCTTTTTAATTATAATTAGACTTGTTCCCTTCAACGCAACGCAAGCAGGATTTTACATCCGACGAAGCCGGGAGTATTAGCTAGTTCTCCTGAATAAATTATTATTTATTGGTTTTCCAGAACTAGTCGATACGAGTTAGTGACAAAGCTTTATCGTCTGACATTGGAAACAGTGTCAAGGCATCCGGGATCGTGTTCCCCGTCACGTGAATATGCTGTCCCCTTGGAGCCGCTGGTTTATGTGCCAATGCGTCACTTCGGTGACAGCGGACACGGCCGACAGGGGATTATTGTTCATTTCATGGGAGACGCTTTGAGATATGAGGTTACATACTTACTAAATAACGTTCCCCTGACCGAATTCCGGCCACCGGCGAGGCGGTCAATCTTAGCGGTAACTACACACTTGACTCTAGTAAAAATTTGTGCCTGAATTGAAAAATGGTTTTGACACGCAATTTTTTTGAGAGACCTATCCAACTAACCATTTTACTCGTCTAAACTAACTATTTTTTTCTCGTCTAGCTTTTTTCATACTAATAGTCTGAGCTAAGCCGCGGACGAATGGACGCACAGACATGTATACTTACACTCGGATATGACCAAACTATAAAGATTCCTTGTTTACTAGGTAAAGACCTCTAAAAACCCGCTAATGTAAAGAAAAATAAACAAGTCTTATACAAACCTCGGGTCAGACCGACCCGTTATTTCTCAACGTTTGCACTGTAGTTTGTACACTACTGCTCAGGTTTTTCCAAAGAAAGTGCGTGCAGTGAAAGAAGGCCACCAAACCCATCTGCTTGCTGCATCCGGGGGGGATATTGAAGCATGCTATTTGAAGTTTCCCAGTTCTCCACTCCAGCCTAGAATAAAATATGCCATTTTGCCACTCTTCCCTGTATCTGCCTACATTTTGTTTCAAACTTTATGTAATTTAAAAAAGTTTGATAAAATGTTATTTTAATACAGTTATTTTAAAACCATGTACAAAAAAAAGAAGAAAAACCAGCCATTTACAAGACAGTAAAAACTAAAGTTTGAGAAGCGCTGCACGTGACGTGAAGATAGATAAATCAAACTTTCGATCTCTCAGCGTGGTTCGTGGGAGGAGTGTTGTGAACACAACATTGAGGTGAAGTGTGAAGTGTGATGAACTATTTGTCGGTGTAGTACGTACTCGTAACTAAGTGCTCATTGATCTCCAACTCAATATCGGACCGGTAAAAAGTCGGCTTTCGGACTTGGTAACAAGGGGAGGAAAGTTGAGTAGTTATGCCAAGTTGCGACAGGATAGACATATTTGTACGCTTGGCTGTCCACGGTATCCGAAGCATGGATGGCATACGCTTCCAGGATCATATTTCGAACACGTAGGTATATGCCCTTCTCTACCTCTGCTGGTCCATAGGCGATACATAAATATCGGAAAACTTAAAGCACGGACTAGTCGACTTATATATTTTCATTATCGTCATCAGCCTGTGGACGTCCACAGTTGGACATAGGCCTTCCCTATAAAGAACGCCACCCCACCCGGTCCTCAACTTTCCTAATCCAGCCACGTTCCGCCAGCCGCTTTATATCGTCGGTCCATCGTGCTGGAGAAAGCTATGTTAGGAGTTTCCCTGAGAGATAAGATCCGAAATGAGGAGATCCGCGGGAGAACCACGGTCACTGACAGCCCAATCTATTAGCAAGCTGAAGTAGCAGCAGGCAGGCCATGCCTGTCGTAGAGGCGATGGCCGTTGGAACCGGAAAGTCCTTGAGTGGAGACCGCGTATGCAAGCGTAGTATGGGACTTATATTTACTATCCACAAAATAAAAACGATCTCGGTGCAGCGCGCACGGTTCCGGCGAGATGTGCGGCGCACTAGAGAGATGCAGGTCGTTGCTCCTGGCCGTGGCGCTATCGCAGGTCGCAGGTCGGCGCCACGTCCGCCGCGACCTGGCTATCAAGACGCACCGTGCCGCGCGACCCTCCGACCAGCGCAGCTCTACTACCGTATACTTCCGCGTGACGACATTCCTACCGCATGTCTGATACAGTTCAAGTAGGACGAGCATTTCGAACCAGTCAGTCCGTGCTTGATGATTCAAAAGTACTCGTAAAAGTTTATTTGAATATTTTTTTTTTCAAATTATAGACTAGCGCTTGACTGCAATCAGACCTGATGGCAAGTGATGATGCAGCTTAAGATAGAGCGCGCTTGCCTAGAAGATACGTATTCACTCTTGACTTGTAGATCAAAAGTGGAGGGGAAAACTGATGCCGGAAGGTTTCATAAATCTTGGAGGTTCGAATTAATAACCAGGAGGTAAAAATCTTTCTAAGTAGGTATACCTATCTCTTCTTATTTTCCAAGCACATGTTTATACAGTAATTTAGACAGCTATTTGAATTGTCCAATACTCGAGTCTCCTCTCAGAATTAGAAGGGCGAAGGTCATAGTCTACTACGCTGGCCACTTGCAGATTGGAAAATTTCACACACCTTGCAAAATATTATGGAGAACTCTCAGGCAAGGTTTCCTTCCGACGGGTTTCCTTTAACATTAAAGTAAGTGATACTGCTCAAAGCGCACATAACTGGAAAGTCGGCGGTAGACAGGTTTATTATTGTTTACTTTCCTTTGTTCTGGTACGTCGTCGTCGCATACTGATGGCGGCGCGGCACGCATGCGCACTGGCCAGTGTCTACGCAGCTTCCGGGGTGCGGGGTTCTCACGGGTTGCTTTATTCTAATCTCCAGGTATATTAAGCTGGTTGCCCATGCAGAGGCTTAGCGCGTGCTTTATTATATCACGAGAGCTTTGTGTTTTACAGGCAGCGATTACAGGTTTCATTGATTTTAGATACTTTAAAAAATTTAAAAAAACGTGTGACTCAGTAGTAGCAGTAGTATGTACCATCACCTAACATAATGTTCAAGTTGAAAAAATTTTGAAGTAATAGCATTCTTTCAAGTTACCTTTCATTTCAAACAAAAAAAAACTAAATCAAAATCGATCCATTCGTTTAGGAGCTACGATGTTACACACACAGTTACACACACAGATACACGGACATAATTGCCTCTTTGTTGAATGCCGTTGATCAAATTATCGCGTTGATCGTGGCCACACCTACGGTTAACGGGAAATCCTGTTGAAAAACGCGTTGATGGCCGATAATGTAGTCGCAGCATAAAAAATACAGAGGAGAAGGATGCAACGATGCTATTAAGGCTTACAAAAGGCTATATCGTCAATTGAATAGAAGTGGCGCTACAGCCATTTCCTTGAAAGGAATGTGTTTAGTGCTTGGCTCTAAGAATCTAGACATCAGACGTACAAGGCAGGTATAATTATCGCTTCCTGTGGCATTGCGAGGCAGCGCGCAATCAACATCGCTGCGTCGGCGCCTGCGCAGACGCAGCGCGCATCGCTAATGCCGCATCCAGACATAAACAGCTACCTAGGAAGAGCTTTTTAAGCTGCACTTAACTCGTAAATATTCATTAACTGATTAGAATAATCATACTCCTGCTTCGATGGGTTTGTTTTGTTGTCTTTTCTAGCGTAAATTGTTGCGTGATCTTTGGTTTAAAGTTAATAAAATAGCTGCCTATGCAAGTTTTTTAAATAATTTATGCAAAATACGCTCGCATACTACCTAACTTTTTTAGATTTAATTTTTCCTCCGCACTGAACTTTTTGAAAGGAAATATAGTTTTATTTCAATGTACCCATAAATAAACCTTTATTAGGCACTAGAGCTTTATCCTTCAAGTAATTCTACCTCTAATATAAATAATATCTCTACAACATAGACCCTATGCTGTAGAGGTAACCTGCATCATACATGCTAAATCTCAAATCTCTACAGTGTTGATATACTCACTCAGCAACATCAGATGACGCCTGCGACTTCATCTGCGTGTATTTCTTTTTGTTCTTCTTCAGGTGGATTTAGGTTTTTAAAAATCCCACGGGAACTCTTTGGTTTTTCGAGACCAAAAGTAGTACAAGTCCGACTCCGGTATAAGCTAACCGGAAATCGGAGACAGACACACTTTCGCTTTTTTTACCCGACTGCGGCAAAGCCAAAAGGAAGGGTTATGATTTTAGCAGTTTATGTATGTATGTATCCAATATCCATATTCTGTGTGTTCCACCGTAGCGTCTACTGGGCCGATTTTGATGAATGAGATGTCAATTGATTCGTTGTAAAGGTCCGGGTGACGTAGGCTATATTTTATACGAAAAAAATAGACCTAACGCATGTTACATCAAAAAAAGCGGTGGTCTCCAAAAAATTTTTTTTTATCGAGTGGGATGTCAAATGAAAGAGGAGAAAATTCTGAGTTCATAAATGTAAATGTACAATAACATTAAAATATACCAAACGACAGGAAAACAATTTTACTGTAATATTTCAGCGTTTATCAAGACGATCCCAGTCGGATTTTCGTTTTTAACTTTATCTTGTAAAAATCAGTAGGAAGGTATCGAATATGGATATATTTATTTATTGAGTGCCGCGTTTAGACAGGCCAGTCAGACGGCATAATTTAGTCAGTGCAGTCAAAATAGCCGCGCTCGATACCGCAGTCATTTCCGTCGTGAGTTGACCCCTTCAGCCGCGTCACGGAACATCGTTAGCCTCTTTGGCGCGCTCTAAACTTGCATCAGCTATTTATAGATACCTATAGTTTGTCGCCACGAGGAAGGCCGATACATAAATAAATTATGGTCAGATTAGCCGGATTTACTCGCGTGGATTTAGATTTCTAAAAATCGCATGGAAACTCCTTTTGGTGTTTGATAGATTTGGGTTTTCCACGCGGTAATAATTGTCAGGGAAAGGCCAGTCTTCTTTTATATTAAACGTTCTAAATAACGTTAACGCAAATAAAGTTACTGACTGACTGATATATTATCAAAGCACAGCTCAAACTTACTGGACAGATCGGGCTGGGCATGCAGATGTAGCTCTTATGATGTAGACATAAACTAGATAGGATTTATGGAAATTCAACCCCTAAGAGGGTCAAATAGGGTTTTGAAATTGATGCAGTCCATACAGACGAAGCCACGGGCATAAGCTATTTCTAGCTAGAAGACAAAATATTGGTAGGGATATTTTCTTTTCAAGGTTGTCAAAACGTTTTCATCGCTTTCAAAGAGGTTTTTTGTCTTACATCAGCTGAAAAAGAATTTTTGGGAATTCAACCCTAAGGGGGGATGTAGTATTGTATAAACAAGCAATGCATATCTCTCGTGTATAATGTGCGTACCTACACGCTTCAGCTGCCACGGAATGTATTCAGCGCGATCAATGGCCGTGTCGTCACACCGCACGCTCCATTGCCGCGTCAGCATAGCAATGAGCAGTAAGCGGACGAAGCTCGCTGGCCATTATGTAAATGCTGCAATAGCATGCGCTTCATTGCAACTGTGCGTAAAAACCCCATTTGCATATTATGTTGCATATTGAAATGCGCAACGGGAAATGTTCAAGTTGTATCAATGTTTTTCTCAACGGCTTCCTTCAACTGTGAAGCTAAGTGCAATAACATAGTAACAACCCTATAACTGATAATGTGTGGCACAGCTTTCAAAAATAAATGTATTTTCTTTCTTTCTTTCACCTTTTTAACCCCCGACTCAAAAAGAGGGGTGTTATAAGTTTGACGTGTGTATCTGCCTGTGGCATCGTAGCTCCTAAACTAATGAACCGATTTTAATTTAGTTTTTTTTTGTTTGAAAGGTGGTTTGATCGAGAGTGTTCTTAGCTATAAATATAATCCAAGAAAATTGGTTCAGCCGTTTGAAAGTTGTCAGCTCTTTTCTAGTTACAGTAACCTTCACTTGTCGGGGGTGTTATAAATAATTTACACTTGTCGGGAGGAGTTTAGGGGTCTCCGGAGTTGGATCGGGCACGCACCTCTAACTTTCCGGAGTTAGTGTGTTTCAACCAATCAAATAACGGTAAAGGGAAACATTGTGAGGAAAACTTGCTGGAGAGTTCACCGTGGTGGACTATGACAAAACCCTAATCATTTTGAGAGGAGACATCTCAGTCACAACTGAATACTGGCGATGAGTTGATCATGATGATGATGATTAGGATGCTTCTACACAACAGATGTATTTTCGAATTTTAACTAATTTTGCCTGATTGACTATGTGAGGCAATGTGAGGTGAAACATTACTACTGGACAATACTATACGTAATAACATCTCATTGTAATTTTTTTTCTGCAAATAAAGAATCTTGAATCTAGGTAAAGTATGTAGGGAGGGGAAAGGGGAATATTAGTCATTAGTAAAGTTTTCCAATGTAAAGCTGACACAGATGAGGGTCCGGTGCGTCTGAATATGAAGTGCAGCGGCATGAATGTACCGCAGCGGCCGTGACGATGTGACAGCCTGGTGTCCCGTTACTGCACGCTGGCTGGCCGCGCTGCACGCTCTGCGGGCGACATAATACTGCTCGCGCGCTGTCACCTGGAACTTAGCATTAAGGCCATTCACAGAACATTAAATCCATAAATTAAGAGAGATTGTCTGGTGAGAGGCTTCGGCCGTGGCTGGTTGCCACCAAGCGATTTAGCGTTCCGGTATGATGCCGTGTAGAAACCAAAGGGGTATGGGTTTAATAAAAACTGCCATACCCCTTCCAGATTAGCCCGCTTCCATCCTGTATCATCACTTACCACCAGATGAGATTGCAGTCAAGGGCTATTTGTATCTGAATAAATAAGTCCAGAAGTATGTACCAATTTCAGCATACGAAGATTTGATTTTATTGTTTTGCGAGGTGTGAGAAGAGATCAGTAATTTTATAGTACCTAGTGCTGGCAGAAACTTCACACTCTGTGTGGTATTTATTAAACTCGTAATATTTTTTGGGACGTTTGGGTTATCTCAATGTCAAGCTTAGTTGAGCAAGTTTCTTATCAGAATCGATGGTCGCTGGCAGTTTAAGTTATGCTCACGCCTGACCCACGGATCTCTATCGGAGCGAACTCCACTAGTTATGAAAACTTACGTCACGACAGATACGAGTAAGTGGCGAAGTTTTTCTGAAATAAATTTTTAATACATACCTATCAAAAATTGACAGTGAAAGGACCGTGGTCAAACATACTAGGTAAACATAGTAGCATAGGAATGCAGGTTCAATTCATGCTGGTTTATTTCTATTTAGATTTAGATTTTTAAAAATCCTTTGGTAACTCTTTGATTTTCTGGCATCAAAAGTAGCCTATGTCCATCCTCGGGATGACTGTACTAAATCAGTTAAACTGTTGGGCCCTGAAAAGCTAACAAACAGACAGACAGACAGACACACTTTCGCATCTATAATATTAGTATGGATATATCAATTATGGATTTATTAATAATATTACATTATTTTTACATCTAACGTATTTTATTATAATATTATATTTCCGTAGTTTGAAAGCAACTTTGTACCTACTCCCATTTCTCAACGAATACATTACTCCGTAACCCGTAGTATGAAGCGAATGGAAATCCGACAATATCATTATTCTGCTCCAATGTGACATGCTTGGATTGCTTTATTGGAAGGGTTGTGGTGATGCGTTGTCGCATTGTCAGGCTAGAATGTTTTGCCGCCTTACTTGTGGATATCATCATCATGATCAACCCGTTGCCGGCCTCCTGAGCAAAGATCTCCTCTCAAAATGAGAAGGGTTTAAGACATAGTACGCAAAGCTGTCCAAGCGTCAATTGACAGACTTCGTACACCTTTGAGAACATTATGCAGAACTCTCAGGCATACGGGTTTCTTTCACCGTTAAAGCAACACTGATCTTTAATATTTAAAATATTACATATTTAACTCCGAAAAGTTAGAGGTCCCCGGTATAGAACCGGCGCGGCGACCTTCCGAATAGGTTATGAATAGGAGGCGGACCTCTTATGAGGGGTCTCTCCGTCACTCGCTCCATACAAACGTAGTTCGTCTCTCATTGGAATACTAACCAATTATACTCAGTGGAATTTTGTAGAAACGTTCCGGGAACTAATATCTATGCCTGTGGTTTTCCAGATTTCCGTTAAAATATTCGGTTTCAAAGTTACGGGGTGTTAAAAATTTACATACAAATCTTTGAGCCCCTGTAATTTTAAAACTACATATTTTTTGAAAAATCTAAAACACCACAGGTACAGATATTAGTTTCTAGAATATGTCTGCAAAATTTCATGGACTTTGGTTGCTTAGTATTCAAATGAAATTGTATGGAGTAAGTGACGGAGAGAGCCCTGTTAACCACTTAGCATATTGCACGGCTCTCAACATCACACATCATATCATCATGATATTATCACACATCAAAAATAACTTTACAAAATCAACTAAATTACTGTCACTTGTTATGATACTGTTGACCTAGCTCAGAAAATGACGAAGTTAGGTATTTTCAGGAAACTTCTAATAAAGCTTGTTCATCTGTAATGAAAGGAATCATGTCATTTGATGTGAACCTTTTCCTCATCATTTGCACCTTTACAACTGGAACTATTCAATTCCCACACCCGAACTATTCATAAAATATTGGCTATGAAATTCAACTTACTTTGAATAACTTATTTATTATCAAAGACTCTTTTCATAAGTAATAGTTGCCGGGTGATTTTTACCGGGAAGTGAATAACTTTGCGAATATGCCAGCCCATGCTTGCAGAGATCACCTCGTCATCATCATCAACCGACAGAGGTCCACGGCTGGACATAGGTCTCTTGTAGGGACCTCCACACGCCATAGTCTTGTGTCGCCTGCATCCAGCTGCTCCCTGCTACTCGTCTGATGTCATATGTCCTTCTTTTTATTCTAACATCATTGCACATGTCCATATAGTGGGGGGCCTTCTAGTGCTATGCTTTCTGATGTGAGGTCGCCGTTTTAGCATCTTTGGACCCCTTGGATGAAATCATGCATGAAAATTCATCTAATTTTATCTATAAAAATTGCTACTTGGACTTTCGGACAGTAAATAAGAAGTAGGTAGGTACCTACGTGTTTTAAAATTTTTCGAAATTCACCCCCTCGCTAATTTTCAAAAGTTCCACTCGAAAGAAGCCGGGGCGGGTCAGCTAGTGATGTGTAATAAATCTTCGTCAGGGTATAACAAGGACTTGTTAATGCGTATAATCGAGTTGTCAACGCGTCCGAGTCTCGGCGTGTGTCAGTGAGATGTATTACAACGCCGGAAGTTGGCCATTAGTCGTGTTAGTTGTACGTTAGCGTGTAATGGACACTTGTCTCTTCGAACACTGTACGGTGTTGTGTCTACTGTTTTTCTCTGTAGCTTTTAAAGCTTGGATGCTAACAAAAAAAACCCGGTCAAGTGGGAATCGGATTCGCAAACCAAGGGTTCCGTACCATCGGACAAAGAATAACAATTTTTAATTATTTTTTATAATGTAAGCACAAATTCCCTTTACTTGTGCTATAAGACCTACCTCTGACCATGATTTTAGTAAGTAATCCAATAAGGCTTCTTGACAGACAAACAGACAGACAGACAACAAAGTGATCCAATAAGGGTTCCTAAAAGATCCTTTTTCCTTTTGAGGTACGGAACTCTAAAAAGTGAACGCATTCGAGATGTACTTACCTAATGCTTGTAAAGACATAGGTAAGCTAAGAGTTTCTTGAACAGGCCGCATACGAATTTACACCACACACTGTGTTACAGGAAATGTTGCGATGGTAGTAAAGATCAGAGCCCGGGGCTAACTTTTCGGCGTTACATGCGTTTTGAGCAATTAAATATCACTCGCTTTAACGGTGAAGGAAAACATCGTGAGGAAACCTGCATGCCTGAGAGTTCTCCATAATGTTCCCAAAGGTGTGTGAAGCTTGCCAAGCCGCACTCGGTCAGTATGGTAGACTATGAGCAAACCCTTCTCATTCTTAGAGGAGACCCGTGCTCAGTAGTGAGCCGGCGATAGGTTGATCAAGATAATGACCATAACTATTAAATGCTTGATGCAAAGTGAGTACGTAGGTGGTAGCACTTAATACCTTTGTCAGTGACTATGAATATAGATAGAGTTCGTAAGTGTCCCTTAACTTTGGCTTCCTCGTGACAGCAAGATGCAAATGCAATTGCCGGCCACCGGAAGTGGGCCATTAAGATTTTGTGTTCCGAACTGCCTAATGGAGCTAAATGGAGCCCCGTGCCGGACCGGAAGTAGCGAATTTACGCCGCCCACGCGCTGAGCTTTCGGAATTATCTGAGTTTTTAGGGTTCCCTACCCGAAAAGTGCCAACAGGACCCTATTACTAAGCCTCCACTGTCCGTCCGTCCGTCTGTCTGTCTGCTAACAAGCTGTACCTCATGAACCGTAATAGGTAGAGCGTTAAATTTTTACAGAGTGTGTATTTCTACTGCCGTTGTTCAAGTCACCACCTAAATCAATATATCTTAAAATGAATCGTGCATTCAACAACTGGAATTACCTGCCTAATCATTCCCAACTAGATAATTAGCTAAGAATTTTGAAATACCCTATAATATTTACTTAGCTATAAACGGTAAGTAATCATAAAAGCTTACAAACCCGCTGATAACGGGTAGGTAGTAGGTACCTACCGCAAGCAGTACAGATTTCAGTCAAGTTAAGGTACGGTGCGTGGAGAACATGATTATTGACAAAATACTTAACATTCATTGCAAACAAAAAATGGTTTTGTTGTATTGATTATTATTTTCCAGATACTGAGATACTTACTTTCTGAGAGTATAATTTCTTTAAAAACATAAGCCCCGAGTCCTGATCTACTAGACAATATTCATTTTTTAACCCCCGACCCAAAAAGAGGGGTGTTATAAGTTTGACGTGTGTATCTGTGTGTCTGTGTATCTGTCTGTGGCATCGTAGCGCCTAAACGAATGAACCGATTTTAATTTACTTTTTTTTGTTTGAAAGGTGGCTTGATCGAGAGTGTTCTTAGCTATAATCCAAAAAAATTGGTTCAGCCGTTTAAAAGTTATCAGCTATTTTCTAGTTTTCTTGTAGAAAAGAAGGTTAGATAACCCTTAGGTTCATAATATTCAAGTGTCAATTGACAAATGTCAAGCTGTCAAGATGGACGTTGCCTAGATATACATAATTATTTATTTGAAAATGATTTGTCGGGGGTGTTGAAAATTTTTAATTTACACTTGTTACTAAATAAGTCAAAATAAGTTTGAATGGAATGACATTATACCGTAGTCACAATTTGTATACGGAAGAAGGCATCAAGGTGAAATCAAGATGATATTACAAATGTGAAAGTATGTTTGTTTGTTGGTTTATTGGTTGGTCCTTCAACCCCATCGTAACGGCGGAACGAATCCACGTCATTGCTACGTGATTGCGACAAAAGGAGAGAGAGAGAGAGGAGAGTAACATATAGACAACTTTTTATTCCAGAAAATCATAGAGTTTCCACGGGATTTTTAAAAATCTAAATTCATGCGGACGAAGTCGTCTATTTTTTTTAAAGTATTCACTCGTTAAGAAAATATCACCTTTAATATCCTGTACCCTGTCCCACACACAGCGTAATGGCCGGTAAGTAGGAAGCGGTTTGGAGCGTCGTAAACACGCAACCCACAGGATTAACTAGGGCTTAGTTACACTTCATGCTCGAGGACCTCACGCAACGCTGGCTTTTACACTCTGGACTTATTTTGTTACTCATCGCCTTAGATAAAGTGTGACAGCCTCCTCGTCATAATAAACGACAATAAAGTAAGACAATAATATGCCTAGTTCACTCGCCGGCGATGAAGAGGCATGCTTAGAGTCTCTCTACATGATCAAATCATCATATCATCTGGCCACGGTCCCTACCATTTTATTAATGATGTATCAGTTGTACTCGTAGAATACAAAAGGAGATTTTGGCAATCTTTAATTGTAGACAAGCAATTGGTAAATTAAACATTTATTATTAACAATGTTGTTAATCAACAGGTTGAATCATTTCCATAAGCCGTATATAATCTCGGATTTCTCATCAAACAGTCTGTTGGCCAAATCTCCAGTTATCTTTGGAAGCATAATAATGGCTATAGTAATTATTCATAACATTTACAATTCATGTCTACCTGCTAAATTTCTAGCATGTACACCTGTAATTATAATAGTTTCAATAAAAGTATTTTATATGCGTTTTTATAAATTCAAATGCAATACTAATAATAATGATACCATCAATGATGACCGATAAACATCCATATCAGCTGGACAGTGGACTTGCAGGGACTTTAATGGATACGCAACGGGCTTTCGCCGCGCAAATCCCGCGCCTACCTGCAACTCGTCTGATTGTCCTCCCTGGGGATAAAGTGGGGAATAAAGTTGTACCAAAACCTAAAACTATAAACTTCTCGCATGCATAAAATATCTGGAAACATGTCGTAAGTAAAAAAAATAAGTAACAAGTGTAAATTAAAAATTTATAACACCCCCGACAAGTGAAGGTTACATTAACCAGAAAAGAGCTAATAACTTTCAAAGGCTGAGCCAATTTTCTTTGATTATAGCTAAGAACACTCGATCAAGCCACCTTTCAAACAAAAAAAAAACTAAATTAAAATCGGTTCATTCGTTTAGGAGCTACGATACCACAGACAGATGCCTAGTGTTCAGGCATTTATTTATCTCTACTAATACTATAAACACGTAATTGAGGTTGTAGGGCGTAATCTCTGGAACTAGTGAACCGATTTTCAAAATGCTTTCACCAGTAGGAAGCTACATTATTCCTGACTGATACAGGCTATATTTTATTTCAAAAAATTAGTAATTCCTATGAAAATTGTAATAAACTACCCGTGCGAAGCTGAGAAAGGTTGCTAGTGGTGGAATAAATAAACTCACATAATATAATGAACTCTGAAAACATAACACTCTTTTTTTTGAGCAGTCGTGTAAAAAACTGAATATGTAAATAAACACGCTGTCGTAAAAGCTGTAAAACGCGAGGCACTTTCATCTCACAAGGACGACACCTTGCGGCGCGAACATGTACTTAAATATTTTACAGTTATATTTGTTACACTTACAGGCGCGTATATCTTTGCTTTATACCTATTCGCTTTTATACCCAAAAATCATCATAATATGGAACGAACGAGTCTTTCTTTTGTTCATTTTTTTATTGTTTTGCTAAAGAAATATTTAATAGGGTGAAAAACATTTGCAGGATATTTTGAACTTATGAGTTACGACTACGATCCTGCTGTTATATTTTTAACCCCCGACCCAAAAAGAGGGATGTTATAAGTTTGACGTGTGTATCTGTGTATCTGTGGCATCGTAGGTCCTAAACTAATGTACCGATTTTAATTTAGTTTTTTTTTTTGTTTGAAAAGTGGCTTGATCGAGAGTGTTATTAGCTATAATCCAAGAAAATCGGTTCAGCCGTTTCAAAGTTATCAGCTCTTTTCTAGTTGCTGTAACCTTCATTTGTCGGGGGTGTTATAAATTTTAATTTACACTTGTCAAATAGCTTTTGACCGTGACTTCGTCCGCTTGATTCAGTTTTCAAAAATCCCACAAAATCCTTTGGATAGTTTATTAATAAAATGTTGCATAATGAATACTCCTGACTGAATTTCGGCAGAGGCGAGCCAACTGTGCAGGAGACAAGTTTAGTGTGCGAACACAAATGTACTTTCCATTCCTTCACTCCATCGATGCCTCACTCTAATAATAAAAACCGGCCAAGTGCGAGTCAGACTCGCGCACTGAGGGTTCGGTACTCGGGTACTTTTCCAACATTATGCACGATAAATCAAAAACTATTACATAAGAATAAACAAAAATCTGTTTTAGAATATACAGGTAAAGCCCTTTCTTAAGATACCCCATTTGGTATAATCTTACTTTGAAAATTGAAACACATTTTAATTTTTTTTAATGATGTTACCACAAATTCGCGGTTTTCAGATTTATTCCTATACTTGTACTATAAGACCTACCTACCTACCAAATTTCATGATTCTAGGTCAACGAGAAGTATACCCTATAGGTTTCTTGACAGGCAGATAGACAGACAACAAAGCGATCCTATAAGGGCTCCGTTTTTTTCTTTTGAGGTACGGAACCCTAATAAATGGGACGACCCTCTGAATACCAGGTATAGAACTAGGTAAATAGTTTTACGTGCTTTCCGAAGCACGGGGCTTCACCATATTAGTAAGTTCCAATAAACACTATCCATTAGTAACATACCTAACTATTTATATTATTATATGAATTAAATCACGAAATCTTATCTAACGACTCCCAGATTTTGCTAAACATTAAATTGGGTATCAAGAACAATAGGTCTTTCGGCTTAACGTTTCAGCAAAACCTTCCAGATAGGAATTAGTCCCTTTGTGCGACAACTAGCTAATATACTTGTATGATATGATAATCATCATTCGGGAAATGTTAGCCGCTTTGTTGAATATTTAAACACTTGATATAACGCAGATTAAAGCAGCCAGTAATTATTTTGTGAATTATTAATTTAGCCGCCGTCCCTTCACGCAAAATAGGAAGAGATGTAATTATTCCGAAACGGAATACGTAATTAAGTTATTATTTCGTTTAATTAGAGCACACACTTACAACCAAACACAAGTAAAGGATGTGCACTTATTTTTTATTCACATACGAGTTAGCCCTTGAATAGATTTAAATATGTAGATCGATGAACACATAATCACCCCTTTGCGGTGCGCAGTAGGGTACAATTAAGCAGCTTACGTTTCTGTTACAAAATATAACTAGCAACCGCCCGCGGCTTCAGTCTCATGGAGGTTTCTAAAATCAGAACTTATTGTTCCTTGTCTACATTGTAAAGAGAACTTCTTTGCAAAATTTCAGAAGTTGGGCGTTGAAGAGTCGGTCAATCTCATTTTGTTTGTTATTTTAGATTCATTTTGTGTTCAGAGTTTCATTTTAAGTGAAAGATGCCGAATGAAAGAAAGAAATGAACGAAAAATTAACCGTCTGATATCAGAGCCATATGGCTCTACGCCCTACTTCTCCTTACATCCTTTATTATTTCAAAAAAAAATTGGTTGTCTGTAAAGTCGGTTTACTGACGATAGTTGAACGTGACAACAAAGGCCGATTGTGCTTCTTTGTCGCTCGTTCCGCGCTCTCGCTTGCACTTCAAGCCTTACATGGAACGCCTCAGAGCGAGGTAACGCCGCATGAGTCATGTTTTTTCGTGCGTGCAGCCGGCTCTATCGAATTATAAGACGTTGTCACGTCAAAAGGTAATTTCAAAGTCGATTTGCATGCAAGTTTTCTCCTGGCACACGCTGACAGCTCATCCATTGCAATGAGGCGGGGATCTATAAAGTTTTAATGTGTGATGTAAATACGAGCCGAGACGCGCATTAAGATCAGAGGACGTGCGTAATGTGTCGCCAGTGGTGGCGGACCGCGACCTTACTCCTCTCCTTACAGGAAGTGTGTGCCGAGCATACAGCGATACCGATGCCACTCTTTAAGAGCGCCCTCCATGGTCGTTTCAAGTCGGCCGTGAGACCATGCTATTGCAATCAACATTGAACATTTACGGGCGGGACATAAACAGAAGCGAGATGCATGTTGGTGAACAACGCGAATCAATCGTTTGGTACTACGTTAATTTTTTGCAAACTAATCAAAATTTTATAACAGAATTTAAGATCTTTTATTTTGTTGTGCTTTGTATGTGTTTTTTCTGTACTAATGTTGTGGTGTACAATAAAAGTATATTCATTCATTCATTCATTCATCTTTGAAATCATTATTAAGTAAAGTTTGCCTTAAAGCAATAGTTTTGCAATCCATACTATTAGTAGTTATAAATGGCAAAGTATGTTTGTCTGTCTGCCTGCTAGCTTTTCACGGCCCAAAAGTTTAGCCGATTTTTATGAAATTTGGTACAGAGTTAGCTTGTATCCCGGGGAAGGATATAAGCTACTTTTTATCCCAAAAAATTAAAGGGTTCCCACGGGACTTTTAAAGGCCCATCCGTTTCACCGATTTATATGGGTACAGGGGTAGTTTGCATCCCGGAAACTGACATATTAGGTGACTTTTTATCTCGGAAAATTACAGAGTTCCCACGGGGTTTTTAAGAAACCTAAATCTACGCGAACGAAGTCGCGGGCATCATCTAGTTTTGTGATTAATACTGATTGCAATAGCTTGCTCTCACGATCGACTTGGGGTGACCATGAAGAGCACTCTTAATGTATGCTCTACGACATCTCGTAACATTAATTCTTTTCAATAAGATAAACAAGCCGCCTTTACACTCTATCCATACGGAATGATTGTTGCGCGTGCGCTATCGGATAAATTCGAGATTTATTCTCATTTACCTACATTAGATACACCACCTGCTTCTGTTGCCATTTTGCATGTTAGCCGGATGAAATCACCGACCGTGTACGCTGCACAGGTGTGCTGGTTTCCAGAACATTCTGGCCTGATATAGTTACCCGCATAGCTATCAAAACGTAAGTATATAAAAGACTCATCAACACGCAGCCCAAATCCTTGGACCTAGAAAGCTGTGAACAGAGATTCCTTGTTGTAGACAAGGAACAAGGCCGCATTTTTTGCCACGAGATAGGAAATACAGAGGATTTATGTTTTCAGTGTGAACGAAGCCGCGGGCGTTGCCCTGTCAATTAAATGAGTTGCTCCGACTTCGCGCGGGTAAGCTTGACGACATGATTAAATGAAATACAGGATTTAGCGGAAACACCGGATAACGAGGAATGCGACTTTTTATACTGTTTATACATTATTATAAATAAATACTTTAAGAAGACATTTTACATGCTATAAAGCAGAGATAACCAAATGAAGATGTAATAAACAACACCTCTATGAATAAAAGAAAGCCCCGCTTGCGTGAGCGGACGTTATCTTATCTTTACGCGCTCGAGTGCCCCCGCCCCCGCCGCCCCGCCACCCGCCCGCCCACGCCAGCCGCCCAAGTGCCCACAGACGATGCCCAAAACACGTGCCACGCTTGTCAATGGATATGCCGAAAATGAAATACTATTCTTGACAAAAAATAATAACTTTGCTAACAAATCGATAGACTACAGATTGATTGAATCTGACGACGTTAGCAACGTTGTTATATTTTGTCCAAATTGTAGTATTTTTTGTCTATTAACAACGTCGAAGTAACTTATCGACAGATCGCGGAAAGATTGATTCATTAATTTCAGTTTTATTAAGTTATGTTCTTATTTGAATCGACAGCATGTAGGAGTGTGGTGGGAGTCCGTAAGCCCCACAGAACAATAACTATTCGGGGTGAGCCGGGGCCTGCAGTATTGTGGTGTCAGGCGCGCGTGAAAGGCGCAACTTATCTTGCTTTCAACTGGTCCCGTCTGTTTTGCATAGCCAGCGAAGGCACCGTCTCGCCGGACTTGTTTCTGGTTGCTTTGTTTGATGGAAACACGAGATACGGCGGCCGTTTCATGGTTTAACTGCGGTTAAACTCTGTTATCCCATTTTTACTTTGCATTAACCTGGTGGCATTCACAATTTAATTTGGTTATTGTTCTCTTATTCTTGGTTGAATCGTAGAATTCAGTAGCTACGTTGCGAAACTTACCAATTTTAGCCAATAGTAGCCAATGAAGGACTTATCCAAAACTAGCGATTCACCCCGGCTTCGCACGGGTAGCTTATTAGTTGTTACAATTTTTGTAGGGATCTCAAATTTTTTTAAATTATATATAGCCGACTGGTAAAAAATATTTTAAAATCGGTTCAGTATAGTTCCTGATAGCAGTACCTCTTTATAATATTAGTATAGATAGATAGGTACCAAAGTTTTGCAGCATCAATAGAAGTAGGTACTTTCGTCACTATCGACAAAGCTCGTATCACAAAATTGTACTACAATCACTACAATAAAGAGTATTTTGAATTTGTCGTAATGATGTGTCATATTCCACAGTTACGAATTTAAGTAAGTATTTTGAACTGAATTTGTGCCTTTTAGAGAACAATGGCCTCCATCGTTGTAATTGCTTGAATCATTATAATTGAGATAAACACTGCGGTCCAATGCCCCAAAAATTAAGGTCATTCAAGATGTTAGAGGTCCACTATACTATACTATAGGTTTGGGTTTCAGTTCTGCCACAATCAGTTGCTGTAACTGATGCAGAGATAATAGCTACCGCCTGTTGCTTGACTGATGTTTGCATCACGACTTTAATTTATAGACTAGTTATATTGGAAGCGACTGCATGGGGAGCGAAAGGACTTTTGTTACTAAGCTTTTACATAATACTTATACTAACTCCCTAACTCCGATTTGTAGCGGAGGCTTCTATGGCTAGGTAATTGTGATGTGTCGGTTCGCAGTCCTCGCACGCGGTGCTCGCGAGTCCTGCCGCGTCAGCTGTCAGTTTCCGCGGCGACTGTGGGAACGCTAAGCAGGCACGTGTAGCGTTGCGCCTGACCATGCCTGCCTAACAGCACTGCACTTGGCTGCAATCAAAGCTGCTGGCGATGATGCAGCCTAAGATGACGCGCGCTCGCCTAAAATTTATACGCAAGTGACGCGGATGCCGGAATTCCTTTGCGGTTCGTATCACAAATCACACTAATATTATAAAGGCGAAAGTTTGTGTGTATGTATGTACTATGTATGTATATAAGTTTGTTACTCTTGCACGCAAAAGATAGATAATATCCTGGATTAGCACATAGGCTACTTTTTATCCCGGAAAATCAAAGAGTTCCCACGAAATTTTGAAAACCTAAATCCACGCGGATGAAGTCGCTGTTAGCTAGTGTTTAATGAATGTTTGAGAGTGTACAACGAACTGTAAAAGATCTAGCTCAGTTGTTTGTATCTAGACTAGACACGCAGCGCGGGCGTGACGCGTCGCGTGTCCGCTGCGATCAAGAGGTATGTGTTATGTGTTGATAGCATCGCGTGCGCGCATTAGTGAATAGCACCCCAGCGCTGCGCGCCGACAAACATTTCAGCAGTAACATTAATGTGACAGGTGACAAGTTCAAATAGCGGCATTATACGTTTAACGGCCCCATTACGCTGAAGCTGGATATTAACATATTCTTATTCAGAGGATAAGACCGCCTAGTGTCGCAGAATTATATAACAGATACTACATGATGTCCACGACTTTGTCCGCGTCAAGTTTAACGCAGTCCGGATTTAGGTTTTCAAAAACTCCATGGCATCCACTTGAGTTAACATCTGTACCCTAATTCAAATGAAATTGGAACTACGATTGTATGGAGTAAGTGATTGAGAGAGCCCTGTTAAAGTTTACGTAGTTACTAATTTGTTATCAGAATTATCAATCATTCATTCAGTTGTCAAGTGAGCACATTTATCGAGGACGGACTCCACAATCTCGTCTACTTACATCCACTATGATGTCAGCGTCAGTCAGTTAACTCGTAATCGATGAAAACAATAAACTTTCCAATAATAGCGTTGCATATTAATGCTGCTTCCATTATCACCTAAGTTATATCATAATAGCCCGATATTTGCGTACGGCGACCAACTAACTCACATTATTTTATGGGACATTAAATTTTTTGAAGCAAAAGCTTTTCTAGGCGCTTTGGTCGATTTCGGGATAGCTGAAAATTTCCAAGTCGCTTGCTGCAAAATCAAAAGTGGTTAAGTTCATATTTGGGTGAAATAATAACTGTGGTCAATCGTGAGTCGTCAGCATAGATACCTATAGCGTGCGTATAAACTTATTTTCAACGCTAAGGCAACGCCATAATTCTTGGGATGGGACACCGTTAGTTCCGCATGCTTAGACTATGGTGACGGTGGCGGCGATGAAGAACAGCAGGAACAGTCTGGATATAATCTGGAGCCACCTCCCCCTCCCCTAACCTTAGCTATCCTCACAGAATGCCTTGCAAGTAGCAACTAGCAACCCGCTCAACTCGCAGTCTCCTTAGGGTCGTATTGCAAGCAGAGATCCATTGAAAAAGGGACCGGGCCGGATCGGAAATGAGTCGGGCATACGCCGACAAAACACGTGACTTTACTGTCAGACATTTATATGTAAAAATACAATTAAGTATAATTTTTTAGGGCTCCGTACCTCAAAAGGAAAAACGGAACCCTTAGAGGATCACTTTGTTGTCTGTCTGTCCGTCGTGTCTGTCAAGAAACCTATAGGGTACTTCACGTTGACCTAGAATCATGAAATTTGGTAGGTAGGTAGGTCTAATAGCACAAGTACAGGAATAAATCTGAAAACCGCGAATTTGTGGTTACACCATTTAAAAAAAATTAAAATGTATTTCAATTTTCAAAATAAGCAAACTATACCAAGTGGGGTATCATATGAAAGGGCTTTACCTGTACATCCTAAAACAGATTTTCATTTATTTTTATGTATAACAGTTTTTGATTTATCGTGCAAAATGTTGGAAAAATACCCAAGTACGGAACCCTCAGTGCGCGAATCTGACTCGCACTTGGCCAGTTTTTTTCTCCATGGAAAACCCAGTGAAGAATTATAGAAGAAGATAGCTCAGCCTATTCAATTTAAGCAAACTCAGCAATAGTTCGCTGAGCACCCTAAGTTATTTTATGCTGACTGGTAAATCTGCAGTTCGCAGTAGTTATTACATCAAGATGTAAATTTAGTTTGGGTACATCAAAAAATATTATTACTGACTTAATTTAACTCAGTATTCATTTTTAGTTTAAAATTCCCGTTTCGTCCTGAATTTATGATTCCATAGCGGGGTGCTTCCTGCTTGCGCAAACAGCTAGACAGACGTGACGTCATCGCTGAAGATGCGCACTGGAGTGGCAATTGAAGGCTTAATTATATTTTATTTTTAACTTTAACCTTTCTATTTCTAGCCATTGAAGCTCTCCACGCGTTTGCCGGCTTACTGCCCTTTTGTAAGTTTCGCTATTTAAAATGTTGCTATTCTCTTCAAAGTGAAATCAATATCAGTCTTCATTACTTCTATTGACGTAGTACGTAGTATATAGTAACCAGTGCTTACAAAGTAAAGTTCAAAAAGAAAAATAAAACCGACTTCAAAAACCACAAACACTAAAAAGTAAAAAATAACTTTTATTTAGCTACACGTGTAATGTACCTAGGTATGAAGTCGAGCGAGCATATTAAAACAAAATTAGAAATCCAAGAGTGAAGCTCGCCCGACTTCATACCTAGGTACATTACACGTGTAGCTAAATAAAAGTTATTTTTTACTTTTTAGTGTTTGTGGTTTTTGAAGTCGGTTTTATTTTTCTTTTGAAAATTTTTTATTTCACAATTTTTAGTGGCCCACTGTACTATAATATGCTATGCCCAGTTAAAACCCTACTGTTTACTAAGCTATTACACTGATCGCGAGCAATTTGCTCCTATCTATTGAGGAGTTCTGTTCTCCATCTCCGAAGATATTCATCAGATCTTCACCAAATTTATATGGGACCATCTGCACAGTATACCCTTTCAAACAAAAAAAAAAATTTCCAAATCGGTCCAGGGGTCTTTGAGTAATCGGGGAACATACATAAAAAAAAAAAAAGATTCCGACGAATTGAGAACCTCCTCCTTTTTTGGAAGTCGGTTAAAAACTAAAATCCGATTACTCTTCTTAATAAACATTGAAATAGAGTAAAATTGATTTTCTGCGCTTGGTACATTTTAAGATTGTACTAAGGATCTAGTATCTATATTTATATTAACGAACTTAGAATTTTCTTTTCTTTCGTTTGACATCCCATTCATACTTAGCAAAAAAAAAAATTTCAAAGGCCCCACTTTTTTGTATACGTAACAACATCCACCATATTAATTTTGTTCAAGTCTCAGTCTTGTAGAAAAATGGAAAAGACTTTAGGCACCACAATATCTCTTCTTAAATACCTTTGTATCTCTTAGTATGAGGCTTACTTTTCAAATCTGAACGTGATCTCTGATCTAATCAGTGTTCAGATTTGAAACCGTAATTTCCCGGACGAGAATCGGTCATTTCCATAAGAGGATTGCTCGCTACCCAGCCATACCAATTATATTATTCTCAACATTCAATAAACTCTGTCCCCATTGCCTCCGTGCGATATATTCCTATGGCGACTTTTACAAATACAGCCGTTCATAAGGCGACTTCTATTTTTAATTTCTACAGCCTAAGGTATTAATTAAAATTCCTCTCTGCAGTTATCCAATACAATGGCAATACCACACGTAACGCGAGACGCCTCACCGCGACCGAGGCCATCGGGAATTAAACAATGTCATTTATATACAAACTTACTGTACCTACGCCAATTGCCTCCATTGAAACGTACTTGGCATAAAATAGCATTAGACGTACGTAGCCACTTGCTAACTACTCTCCTTGGCTTTGTCAGCGTAAGAAGGTGAAGGTGTTTCAAGTTTTATTCAACAGATTAATTAACATATGATCAAACTTAACGCATTACGAGATACGCATCTAAAAATATACTTACTTACCTAGAAAAAATATTAAGGAAATGATGCAGAGAAGGAAAAGCACAAAGAAATAAACTGGCAAATATCAAACTGACTTGCAAAGCTGTGCTGCTCGCTATAAGTGATACGCATTGGTGACATACTGTTTAGGAATATGAGCTTATAGCTCTCGAAATAACAAAAACGGCTCTTCTACAGTTTCAGAGATAAGCGTTGTCAAAAAGAGAAACTTACAAATTACTAGTACGACATCCACACCATACGTTTTTGCTCAACGTTTCTGATACGCATCGCTAAGATGTGGAATGCCCTTCCGGTATCCGTGTTTCCTGCCGCGTATAACCTACATACCTTCAATGCACAGTTAATAGGCATCCTCTTGGCAAGCTCGCGCCAACCTAAACGTTTTATTATGATTGTCGTTAAGTGCAAGCCTCGCAATAAAACTACATATTAAGTAGTATGAACAACAATGTAGTGATAAACATGAGTCGTATGTACTTGAGAAGACAATAAAAGCTCGGCCAACAAAGCAAGTACTCGATTAAAGGCCACAATGCACGCAAAAGACGATGTTGCTAATGAGTTGACCGTTCGTGGCATATCAATGGACCTCGGCAGTAATGGACGTTTGCGGGGCATTGACGATATATTGTTTGCATATTATGTTTAATAATATGATAGGCTTAGAGATAACAACTTGTATTTAAATATTGACTTGTTCTAAAAGACGCTAACCACTAGCATTGTACAGTAACTGGTTTCACCAGTAAATTTTACAGGATGGGTATATTTGGGAATGTGTACCCGAGAGCTTTATGACCTGGTTCCTCATGGGTAGGTACATCTTTCTACTACCGTACAGCAGGAAATCGACAAGACCTCTATTTTCAAAGGTATTTGAAGTCTGCCAAACCACACTTGGCCAGCGCGGTTCTTCTAACTTACCCTTCTCATTCTGAAAGGAGAGCCGTACTCAGTTGGAAGACGGTGATGGGATCAGGATGATAATGACTAAATATACAACTGGTAATGTGGTGTATGTCTGCATACATCCTCCTTAAATCCCTGCCGGGCTAAAAATTACAAGGTAACACAACTTAGTTCCAATTATCACGCAGCGCTGAACAAGGAGAAGAGTGTACTAGCCTGTAGGTATACACCGACCTCGGGTCAAGTTCACCCACTTACTAATCACTACGTGTTATTGTTTACACCTTTAGGATTTTCACGCCTTTGCACTAGTGCGCAAATTGTGCTATTCCGTTCGACCTGACATCATTTCAAGAATCGAAGTAGGTAATTATTTTATATTAGATGATGCCAGCGGATTCGCCTGTGTGGATTTAGATTTCTAAAATTCCCGTGGGAAGTTTTTTATTTTCGGGGGTGAAAAATAGCTTATGTCTCTTCCTTGGGTCCAGCTTTTCCTGTCAAAATCGGTAAAATGGAAGAGCCTTGAAAAGTTAGCAGATAGACAGATAGACAGACACTTTCGCATGTACCTATAATATATATTAGTGTGAATTACTTATTTCAAATCTGAGTTTTGATTTAGAATTATAAGGAATTGGAGAGGACTTTTCAGTAGATTCTAGGAGTCTAATAGTTGAAAACAAAGAAATTTTTAGTTACTTAAGAATGAGGTACTTACTAACCCCATAGCTGAAAACTGAAACGTTTTTAACGCTCATTTTTTTTGAATATTATATCCATATACCATACCTTCCTTTATCTAAGTACCATACAAGCTTAACAAATGTCAAAAAAAAAGTTACTCAATTTAATGCTCAGTGGCGCTGTGGTAGCATGCGGGTCATAGAGACATAAAAGCACTGTAGTTGTAAAAACGCAATGCTTACTTTTTCATTGTGACTTACCAGTAAATAGACTATGATGGCTGTGATAATATAGATAAGTGGGAAATTAAATGCTTTCACTGGCTTCAAACCCTGTGCATGGCATTGGAGACTGGCCTCTGAAGGATTTCACTAAGGCATATAAAGTGATCTGTTACCTTAGGATTCTTAGGAATATTTATGAAGAGCCTATATTTAGACGGCCTTGGCCGGCGTGTGGGGAGTAGGTATTTGTGTATGATCCCGCTGGAGCCTCGGCGGCGGCGCGCGGAGGCTCTACGTGCTATAATAAATTAACTGCGAGCCATAAAATGCTTTGTTTTATGATCTTTCAACTCTTTTTATTTCATACTAGTCTAGATAAGGCCACGAATTCATCCGTTCGAAGGTCGAATTGGATTTGGGTTTTTGAAAAATTCTGCGGAAACTCTTCGTTTTTTTTTTGGAATAAAAATAGCCTGTGATCCTGGGATGCAAGCTACCTTGGTACCAAATAAATGATGCCCGCGATGTCGTCCAGCCGGATTTAACGTAAGAACTCTATGATTTTCCAGGACAAAAAGTAATCCTGGGATGCAAGCTATTTCTTATACTTACCAATTTTCGTCAAAATCGTTTAAACGGATGGGCCGTGGTAAGCTAACAAAACAGACAGATGAACTTTTGCATTTATATAACCAATAATTTATATAAATATAAAATTAATATGGACGGAGACAAGGACGTAAGTAGGTACCTAGTACTTAATGCTTAACGGTCACAATACATTATATTATATGTACGGTTATATTTTATCTGACTGTGCACTAAGCAGCCTATAATATACCTAAATAATAATTGAAGCCAGGTCTTATAACTAGCAGTATAAAACTTCTTAGTTAATATTTATTGAATTTCTAGAAGTAGTAAAATAGTGTGTGATTCAAAACTAAGATTACAAACATGCTAACATTAATATCAAGGATTCGGTGAGTAGTACTTATTTATTGTTTCGATAAGGCAACATTGCGGTCAGCTGCCTACGTCATCGCGATCTGGTGTTGTATGACAAACACTGTATATGCACATTTGACTACAAATTGTGCATTGCGGGAATCAGTACTAAAATTAGAAACATACTACTACAGGCTAAAGTTAGATCTGCAACAGTTTGCATAAACCGAACGTACCCGCCCACCTAATTTGAGAAATGGAAATAGAATGAGTGTATGCGTAATGTGTTTATTCTGAAGCCTACGAACTAAGTAGGTACAATACAGATACAAGCGATGGAAATTCGGCGCAGTTTCATTTTAAAGATCTAAATTCACAACCACACAATTATTGCAACAGTATAGACCGGCGCCAACGGAGTTCTGGGGACGCCAGCTGGAACTTGAAAGGCTCCGATAATACAGGCTGTAACCCGAACGCCAGCAAAAACGAAGACAGGTGATAGTAGTTACTATAAGATACCATAAAAAACTACGAAAAAATTTTAAAAATTCAAAATTTTTTAAAAAATTTCGTCGAGGTCAACGAACGTTGGTAGTTGACTTATTTAACTTTTTATCTTTTTTATTGTTACTGTAGACTGTAATATTATTAAAATAGTTATGACGTATGCCAATATTTACTCAAAAGTCGTTGTTACTCAAATATTATAAAAGCAGCCATATTTTTTGATCGTATCTTCTAAGTCATAGGGAAATCAAATCTAGTGGCGTTGTTTTTTTGCACACTACTAGACCAAAGCAAGTGAGATAACGCGGAGATAACTGCAGCCAGCGTGACTGATGAAGATGAGTTCAGCTGCTTGATGCTGTACCAAATTATTGTTATTGTTCATTTTACATCTCCCCGCTTCCCTCTTTACCTCCCTGTGCTGCGGTGCTGGTTTTCACCGATAAGTGGGAGTCAGGGAATTTTCGATTTATAATTGCGTATGATACCGTGTACAAATCGACTAGTGGTGTGAGTAGACTATGGTATGATACCCGATGCCCGCGACTTCACGTATACTTATTAAGTTTTTAAAAATCCTGTAGGAACTCTAATTTTTCGGGGTAAAAGCTTCCTCTGTGCTGGAATGCAAAATCCATCCAAATCGATTAAACGGATGGTCCGAGATAATGTAGCTAACACAGACAGACACACTTTTGGATATTAAGTAGGTTACTATGAATTGGATTTAAATTCATCGTTGATTTTCTATAGTAGATACTTCATATTGAGAGTTGAATTAAGACGTAGTGAATATTTTAGGTCGCAGTGTTTAACACATCATCCAAACCTGCGCGACCAAAACTACTACGAAGCGGAAACGTCAGCCGCGCGGCGGTTATCTTTCAGTATCATATGCACGCTTACGCGACCACTACACCTGCACTTGTAGATTCGCGTCGTGCACGCTCCCGCATCGCTTCCCGCATCCCGCGTTCATGACGCGCAGGCAGGGTGAATTAGAGTGAGGAAAGAAACTCTTGGTGTTGATGATGAATTGATACCTTTCAAATTACGCCAGACTGCCGGGCTCTAAGCAAGGGTAATTTGGGAATTTATATTTTCTAAATTATCTCTGGTCTGGTGTGTGACGCTACGACCGTGGCTATAGTTACCACTCTATGTGACGTGAAATCAAAGATAGGTAGTCGTTTCATAGCCTACCTAGTTTCAATGTAGGTAACGTTTAACACCTGTCAGTGTAGGTGCAGCCTCAACGTTTTGTTACAGGTTTCCGAACTGTCGTGAACTGTGGCGCAGGTGTGGCCGTGGCTTATGTGCGAGTCGATGCAACAGCGCGCGGCCAAAGCTCCGTAATGTGCCATAAACTGTGCACCGCGCACTCCGCCGACGCGCAATGGCGAAGGTTACATCGACGCGTTTCTGTTTCGGCAGTCGCGGTCGCTCGGCTAGCGCGCGCCACTTTGCGGGTTTTACGACCATTCAATAACATAACATAACGTTACGAACTCGTAATCTGCGCCCATAGAGATTATAATAGTAGGGAGCACATTAGATCAGTCGTTTAAATAATATGTCCGGGGGACACTAAGTTTGCATTACGTATGACAATTCTCAAGAAAAGATTAAATTGCTCTACTCACAGGAAGGCAAAGCACAAAAATAAAAATAGAACTCGAATTTTTCAGGAGCTAACTAATCCTAACGACTAAGTCTGGTGATCTAGATTAGAGAGACATTGGCGCCAGCGTCTTGGCCATAATACCGATGAATGATGGACGGATTAAATTATTTTATGTAAAGGTTATGCAGAGCTGCCGAATCATACTCACCGCAAAAACTTTCGTAAATTATCATCTAATATCCACACTTCCGCACACAGCAAGTGCTGGAGAAGAGAGTTACATCCGCCTGTAAACAAGTCATAATCTCCGACATTAGTGCTCGCGCGTTCCCGAATCCCGACCTCTCGAGCTTAACACTGCTTAACATTACTTAACATCGCTTAACATCGCTCGATGCCGCGTCGCGCATACGAAGTAGGAGTCTTGAAGGATTACGTGACGGCCGCGGCCTTGAAATAGAGGGAGGAATGCCGCGTGACGTCACCACGAAACAAGGCCAATGCTGCCGGGGCAGGGCTGACACGCAGCACATGTTTCACTTTTATTTTAAGTGTCATATCAGGGGCACAGCATCAAGACCGGGAGCCCAGCAGAAATGCCTGAAACCGTTTGCCGCCGAGATCCTGGGGCCGTGAAGTCTTAGTGCAAAAAAAATTGCGAGATATTAAAGCGTGGTAAATAGTCTTATCTAATACCAGAAGCGCTAGCTCATTCTATGCGCAAAGGATCAGCCTGGCTGTTCCTGCGAGGGAATGCAGCTAGTACCCTTGGTACCATTCCGTACTGGCATAATTTTTAAAGTAATTAGATAAGGCTAGCTTTAAGTGTTATTTTAGCATTCAATCAATAAATAAATTAAATAAACAAAATAAATTATGTTTGGACTACTTCAATGCCATCTATGTGTTTTAAAATTAGTGTAGTATTGTAGTTTGCTTTGCAGGGGTGCAAACCCCTAGTCTCGAGGATCAAGAATTTAAATGAGAAAGTTTTCTGAGGAAAAGCTGCTTAAAGTTGAAATAAGGTAGGTAATAGATATCAATAAAAGCTACCTTATGTCTTTATACCTCATAGTTCTCTCTCTCTCTCTCTCTCTCTCTCTCTCTGTTCTCGGAGGATAGTGATTCCTTTACATTATGTTTTCATAGTAAGTACAATATATTTATTATTGTTAAAGGTCGGCAGATAATCAATCTTCAATCTTCAGTGTATCAAACCCTGACCCTAAAATAGCAACAATAGTTGTTTATCACTACGTAGGATCAATGCGCGGAGTCACCTTCTATCAACGACTTCCAAGTATTAATCTACAGCTGGCTGAGTATCTGCAACACCTTGCGGAAGTGATACGACAGGATTGTTTACGTTCCGCCAGTTGCGAGTCAATACACACCTTATCTGGACCAGGCATTATCTGCCATAGCTCGGTTAAAAATAACTAATGCACATTAGGGTTAGCGCAGACGACTTACTTCTCTGACGTGACGCTGAAAAAAGTTTTGCACGAAAAATTAGATAATATCTTATAAAAATTTAATTGTAAGCTATTAAGAAGTCACCATCATCATGATCGACCCATCGCCGGCCCACTACTGAGTATAGGTCTCTTTTTGAATGTGAAGGGCTTAGGCCACGCTGACCATGTGCGGGTTGGTAGACTTCACACACCTTTGAAAAGATAATGGAGACCTCTCAGGCATGCAGGTTTCCTCACGATGTTTTCCTTCACAATTAAAGGAAGTAATATTTCATTATTTATTCAAAACACACGTAACTCTAAAAAGTTAGACGTGCGTGCCGGGATTGAGCCTCCGACTTCCGAAAAGAAGGCTGATGTTTTAACCGCCAGGCTACGGAGCAAATTTATTTTCGGTTACTTATGATGTAAGTTTATAATAGATTATCTTTATAGGGTTAATTTAGTAAAAAATTGGAAGATAGAATGATCTAACGAGTGCTATCCACAAGCTTTGTCTCCGACTTCCTTTAGAACTCTATTCCAAAACGCTGGCTAATCTGAGTGGGCTAGCGTTGTACGCGGGAGCAGATTGCGGTTCGTCTGCGCTGAGCTTTATGAATGAATCTGCGTTCTGATGCTATGAATTGCTTTGTTTCCGCTTTAGGTATTATGTGTGCGCATATCACTAATTGTATATCTGTCTGAGTACTATTAGAGATCTGAATGCCCATCGCATTAGCGCAATTATCTAGTTCCACCGACGATGACCGTAGCTTACGAAGAATGGGTTTCATGCTTTGTTGATACTGTAATTCTTGTAAGGTACCTACCTAGAAACCGGCAGGATTTTTGCAATTTTTGTGAAAAACACCTCCTTGCATTATTCCAGAGAATAGTGGTCACTTTCCAAAAATATCAAAGGAGATATTTTGATACTCCTACTAGCTCAACGAGCTATGTTAAGAGTTTCCCTGAGAGTTAAGATCCGAAATGAGTGGATCCGCAGGATACCAAGGTTGCTGACATAGCCCAAACATTAGCAAACCTAAGTGGCAGTGGGCAGGACATGCCTGTCGTGTGTCGCCCTCCAGCACGAAGGACGACGATATAGTTTTATTGGCAGTACATTTTCTGGGCCTTTCTTGTATTTAAATATCATCACTTCAGTTTTTGCCACATTATATAATAAACCGTGATTTTCTGCATATTTTTCACAGATGTTAATTAGGCTACGCAGGCCGCAGACCGAGGGACTGAGCAGGGCCATGTCGTCGGCGTAGCTAAGATTGTTTACGCTGACGCCTCCAATCTGGCAGCCTACCCTAGCACTGCTCAGTTCCTCGATCAGTTCGTTTACATAGAGGTTGAACAGAATTGGTGACGTCAGACCACCCTGCCTAACACCGCAGTTCAGCCGGTAGGTATCGGAAAAGTCATTTTGCCATTTTACTTGGTTAATTTGGTTTGTATACCAAAACTGTAGCAAATCCACTATCTTACTAGGTACTTTTGTAGCTCGTAGCTTATTCCACAAAATATTGTAATTAATGGTGTCGAATGCTTTGCTCAGATCCAGGAAACATCCATATACGGATGTTTCCCGGGCGAGATAATAGTTTACAGTACTTTTTAAGGCAAAAATAGCTAAGTCTGTTGATAAACCGCTACGAAAGCCAAATTGACCGCAGTGTAATTCGATATTGCAATTTAAGTGAGATATTAACAATCTCTCAAAAATTTTTGAGAATATTGTTGCAAGAGAAATAGGGCGGTAGTTTTTAGGGTCGGAGACGTCACCAGCTCTGTTTTTAACGATCGGTATTACATTTGTTTTCGTCATATTTACAGGAAGATAGCTATGATCGATACATGTATTGTAAAATGTAGCCATTATTTGGAAGAGCCTAGGGCCCCCATATAGCACATGCTCCACGCTGAGGTGGTCGTGGCCCGGGGACTTGCCGCGCTGCATGTCGCGCACGCACCGCGCCAGCTCGTCGGCCGACACATGCAGCGCGCGCGAGTCTCCCGCGCTCGCGCCGCCACCGGAGAGTGACTCAGCGCTAGGGCACGCGCCGACTATCGGGCAGTCTACGCGGAATTTATTTACAAATAAGTTTGCTATATCTTTATGGTTGTGTAAACCACCCACCGACACAGGAGTACTGCATTTAGGCTGTAGTTTGTTCGTTTCCTTCCAAAATTTTCCAAAGTCATTATTTCGTCTATAGGTTGCGATTATGTCCATTTTAATTTTGTCCTGATTAGATTGGCACCATTTTAATTTTTGTTTAAAAGTTTTTCTTGAATTAGTCATTTCCTCGTAAATATCGCCATGAGAAGGACGCCCATGCCAATTCCACATCAGAAATGAATGTCTGGCCCTGGCATGGGAGTCCCTCACATGTCGATTCCAGCCCACCACTGTCTTTTTTCTGATCCTAGCTCCTCCTGTGTAGGTGTCAATGGCAGCCCTAGACAAACATTCAATCATGCTGGCATATAATGAATCTATATACTGGTGATGACCATGCATGTTACAAGAAGTACCATAACACGGCAGGTTATCATATTTATACTTATCTAGGTATTGGCTACATAATTCGGTATATTCACACTGCTGGTCCGAGGTTCTATATCCCCACTGAATTTTATTCACATGTATTCTATTTATCAAATTACTTTTTGGCACAATTACATCAAAATCAAAGTCAACAGCTAAAGGAAAGTGATCCGACCAATAGACGTTGTTGAGTACACGCACACTCCTGAGCGCGCGCAGGGCAGCGCTCGTGACTACGACATGGTCGATCCAGCTGGTCGTGCCGTGCGCGTCGCTCAGGTACGTGTATGTACCTGATGTAACGCCTAGAGTACATACATCCGCACAAGTCCATTCTTCCTCCTCGCAATAGGCAACTAATTCGCGGCCAAATAGGCTATGTTTACGTGACACATCACCATTAAAATCACCTAGACAGATGACACTTTCTACATCGTCATGTGACGCGATCACTGCACTAATGACTCCTAGGCATTCCGTAAACACCGGTAGGTTATCCGCGGCCTCTGTGGGCATGTACACCGACACCACTATGATACTGCGACGCGCGAGCTCTAGGCGAACTGCAACCACACGTGGGTTACCACAGTCGATAGGGGTGACAGTCGGGAACATATCCTTTCTCCATAGTATCGCGACGCCGCCGTAGGGTCGACCCTTGAGTACACCAGTCGTCGTATCGACCGCAGACACACCGTACGCTCTAAACTTATCATCGATAGTATTCAGGAAGTCAAGGTCATCAGGTAGAAGCCAGTGCTCCTGGATCGCGATAACCTGATAGTCACTACATAGATCTCGAATATGCTGGCAGGAACGTTTGACCGATCGGCAATTAAATGAAATCATTTTTACACTAGTCATTTTTGCTTACGACTGTACTCTCGACGCCTATCAGTGTAGAGGGCTGATCAGCGGGAAATACGATCGAGCGATAATAGCGTTTAGGTCTAAATTGGAATAGCCTGAACTCTATACCTATTGGCCAAAGATCGGCTGACAGTAGGGTATTTTCTTCCGTCTTATTTACTGTTATCTTGAACGATGAAAAGTTAGACTTTTTGAATTGAATTAACTTTTCAACCTTTACAGGCTCGACGTTGTTTTCTAGTAGAAAATCTGTGATATTACTGTCGGTGGTTTGCGAATCGAATCTGGACGCGTAGATGTATGTCAATCGTGGTGCCACCTTAATATTACTCGATGCAACAGCTGTCCCAGTTCTTTTTACAGATCCTATCGATTGAGTAGGTTTGTTGTTCTTAGGTTTGTTTTTCCTGCGTCTTTTCTTGTGAGTAACGGTCTCGAAACCGCCTTCTGGGTCAAAAAAGCTCGAGAGGCTTTTGGAGTTCGGGCTACTAGTAATAAGGGTCACTTGCCTTTTGTCCTTTTGTTTACCTCCTTTTTGTAGCGTGGCAGAGGCAGCGGCCCCGGAGTTTTGACGGACTCGGTGTTCACGAGCCCGCGGAGGCGCGGGCGCCGCCGAGCCGCAATGAAGCGCCGGCAGCCGCGGCGTGGAGGCGTGGTCGGACGGAGGAGGGGCCGGGGCAGCGGGCGTCACTGCTCCAACCGTTTTCGATATCACCGGCGGCGGTCGCGCAGATAATTTTTCGTCTACCCTCAACTTCGGGTATTCGTTTAGATTTTTCGGCTGAAATAGGGTTTTCAGCTCGTCCAGATGAGATGAAGTCACGTAGTTGGTTTTAATAGTGTTCACGTCTTGTTTCAAAATCAACAGATCCTTTAATAATGCTGTGGCGTCAACGTGGTCAAATGTCACAGGTGGAAGTCGGTGCAGATCTTTCGCCACGAAAATGGGCAGATCCTCAGGATCTGTTTCCTTAAGGATTCTCACGATCTCCTTTAGCGTCTTCTTTTGTTCTACGTCTCTTTTCCTGGTGATCCTCTGTTTGGTAGCCTCAAAGAGAACTAACTTTGCACTTTCGATATCTGATTCCTTAAAACCCGATAAACAAACTTGTATAAGAGCAACTTCATCCATTAAGCTGCGTTTACACTGTAGGTACGCCAATAATTCATTTATTATGACTTTACAGCTACAAGGATTCGTCATTTTAACAATAATAATTATTTATTTAACAAACGATTCGGTAGGTACGCATTCACGCACTAACTAATTACAGACATGACCGCGTTCGACCGCTGCGCACGGCTAACTGATATAAAGAGGCTGGCGGAAAGTGAAGAGGAAAGTGAAGAGGACCGGGTGTGGTGGTGGACATCTACAGGTTGATAATGATTGTCGTGTTCGTCGCTGATCGTGCTACATCCGCGTGGCCTCTTTCTTTCGATATTTCCTGAAAAAGATGAATGGGCTTTTAACGAACGGAAGTTTCCAAAATAATTTATGTATTAGCTTATGCTGAGCCTTTCAATGAATACATACAACATGCATACATATTGAGCGCGAGGCCAAATCACTTTAAATCTACTTAGCTAAATAGTTCAGTAACCAAATACCCTCGCAATCCGAAACTAACAAGCTTTAATCGTACATTCAAATAGCGCATTAAGATGAATCTAATCCGCTTCCAATTATATCTTTAGAATGGAGGACAGAGGGGAGGGCGGAGACGGGACAGGCTGAGGTCAACGTTTAAAGTAACGAGTCGACAGTGGCCTCCAAACAACAGTAATCCTTTTCACTGACCTTCCTTATGTCCAGGGTAGCTTTTAAAGCTGTTCGCCATATTAAGTGGCAATAGCTCACCGGAGAATAAATATATATTACTATTACATACAGAGGTTCGACGAAGCCGTCTGGACAGTATATACAATACAGTACATACAATAGTATGGCAAGTGCGGGACAAAGGGAAGGAGTGACCCGAACTGGCCTACGTAATGTTTCAAAATGTCGACGGGTCGTTGGTCGTCAATTACCACGAGATCAATGGCGTCGGACTACTGTGTCTGAGTGTAGTTTTTTATTCCACTACAAGTTAACCTTTGTTGACTGATCGCATCTGGTGGTAAGTGATGATGCAGTCTAAGATGGACGCGGGATCACTTGGAAGGGGTAAGGCAGTTTTATTAAACCCATACCCCTTATCGATTTCTATACAGCATCCTATCGAAACGCTTAATCGTTTGGCGGAACGGCTTTGCCAGTAGGGTGGTAAATATCCAAGTGGCAGATAGTAAAATCTCACATCAGACCAGACCAGAGACCATTTAGAGATTACAAATTCCCAAATTTCCCCTAAGGCCGCCGGCTAGTCTGCATCAAGGGCGTAGTTTCACTTTATTGGGCTACTCGCCGATTATTATTTGACAACCCGTACGTACCTGAAATATGTGTGTGACAAATTAAGTATATTTGTATAGTATAGTAGAACTTTAGTTTGACTTTTATTGAACATCTAAATCACCCGAAAGTTGAATATCTTGCCCTTAAGGCAGTGTGGGAACAACGTCACACGCACCAGTCCCTGCACATAAATCACCGTCCGTCGCCAGACGCGGCCTTCGTGACGTCACGCGATACTTTCCTTACTCTAATCCTTCCAAATTAAATTGCGTTTTAGCCCAATAAAGAGTCCATTAACGAGACGCTTTATAGGCTTTCTTCGCCGAGGCCGGCCACTAAACATAACTGATTAGAATTAAGAACCTTCAGTTTTAAATGTAAAGCAATAAAAATTAATATGATCAGTATAATACAACTTTTTTATTGCGCTACTAGCTGTTTCTCCCCAGCTTCACTCTAGTGAAATTTTTGAAAATCGGTTAAGGATTGAAGTGAGTCCCAAAAATCCTGACACACGTACCTACTTGTTTTTCTTTTCATTTGATCGAAACTTTTCGAACTTCATGTGTTTTGTTTATCCAAGCATTAAGGTTAAGATAAGGTGAACTTTCTTAACTACCTCCGCGGATTGCTTACAACAACCGGCCACCGAACAGACCAGTCGCCCTTGTGCGAGATTCCTCGACTCAGGAATGTTACTGCAGTGTCAACTTCGTTGCCAACACAAACCTTATCCACTAGACACCATACAGTCTTGATCTCGGGTTTTATGTTTTATCAATTAAATACAATGTCAGTCGGTTTTCCAAACTAGACATGTGCCCTGCTCAGTGCCATAAAGCCTCGATAGCTCAACGGTTGAGGAGCGGACTGAATTCCTTAAGGTCGGCGGTTCAAACCCCACCCGTTGCACTATTGTCGTACCCACTCCTGGCACAAGCTTTACGCTTAATTGGAGGGGAAAGGGGAGTATTAGTCATGATTAGCATGGCTAATATTCTTTAAAATAAAATAAAAATATGACTTAAGCTTTGCCACCCGTTGAGCTATGTCGAATACTTTGGTACTATGGATCTACTCATTTCTAATTTGCTCACGTAGAGAAACTTCAAGCATAGCTCTCTCCATAGCCCGCTTATTGACTCGGAGCTTTCTTATGGTGCTCATAGTTAACTATTGGATTGCGAAGCGTTGGAAAACCCCTCACTAGGTGGACAAATGGCATCAAGCGGCGCTCGCCCGTGACCTGTGGAAAAGAAGACCTATATCAAAACTTACTTGTAAAGCTTTTATCAGAATAAAAACATTTCTATTCTAGTGTGGGTATGTATCGGTTAACGATGATGATGATCATGCTCCCTACAAATAAACTTCTTTCCATCTAAATAATAAATTGTAATGTAATTTCTCCATTCACGCAGCAATAGATACGGGTAAGAAGCTTACAGCCTTAAATCACATGCACATGGCCATTTGCACAAGTGGACATTAGAACTGGCACTGACTTCTAATGCTTCTAATGTAGCCTCTAACATCTAACTCGCACCTGATTCTGGAGCCACGCCATCAGCGCAGAGCTAATGCGCCGGGATTGATCGCCCAATTCTTGTAACTACCCGTTATTTATGCGTCGACCATCAATAAAACATCAAGCAGGCGCGTATCGATGCGCCTCCCATTCATATCAAACAGATACATGTCCGACACGTGCACAGTTTCCTTTTCTTTATGTATGTGAAAGAGCGATGAATATTAGCTTAGAATAATATACAGGGTGTAATCAATGTAAAGTAAACAAAATCTTTTACCAATAACTATTTGCCGTATAGTTGCAGTTTTAGTGATTTACTATTTTTCAAATCCACAATGCATGTAAAACTCGGGCTCAATGCGCCGCCTACGACGTGGCATTGACCCCGCGGAACCTATCTACGCAATGTTAATTGTTCTCTAGCATCAGTCAGATATTTTATTTGCAATACCTACATTGCGAACTATTAAAAATTACCTCTGTATTAATATATTTAATGCTATTTTAATTCTTTATAACTAGTTGAGTGGCACTGTGACTGTCCTACATGAAATAAATAAATTCATTTCATTTGGATCACAACTAAAACGAGCTGCTAAAAGATAAAATTCGCGTCGCGTGGCGGCTCCACGTTCTCAATTTCCTATTTACTACTTTTACTGCTAATAAGAAGTTGAAAACTGATTAAAGTACTCATAGTTAAGAAAATAAAATATACATCCATACTAATATTATAAATGTGAAAGTGTGTCAGTCTGTCTGTCTGTCAGCTAGCTTTTCACGGCCCAACAGTTTAACCGATTCTGACGAATTTTGGTACAGGGTTAGCTTATATCACGGACGGACATACTTTTTATACCGGAAAATCAAAGAGTTTCCACGGGATTTCTAACCGCGCTTAGCCGGTATTCCTATTTTTCCTGAGTAATCCCTACCTAGATATCCGTGGTAGGTAGGTAGGTATTTGTTATAATTAATTCTGTGCCTTTACGCCCGCGCCCATGTCCCAGGCAAATCCCCGGCGAGTGGGTAAATATACCAACTTATTAACACTCGCTTTATAAAAACTGTTTCAGCGCATCCCATTTCATTAACATTCAGTAGGTATCTACCTACTACCTATGTATCTAGGTAGGTATCTAGGTAGGAAGGCAGGGCTCAAAAACCCTATTAACAAAATTAAACATTTCAAATATTTACATATTAAAGATTCTTTACACCATAATTTTGCAGATTTTTTGTATTTTTTATGTACACATTTATAATATGTATTGTGTAGGCAATGTTAGAGGTGTGAGGTAATGGTTGTGCAACGGAAACCTAGTAGTAAACGCAAATTATGGTTTAAAAACTATATCTACAGGAACGGTCGCCTTCCTTCGTCTGAGCTAATTCCTTCCTGGATTCATAGATGACGCTAGGGGTTAAGCTTAGGCTAACACCCGCGCCTGCGCACTGCCGCGCATAACCATTGACGCGACGCCATATTTGAACGCGAGAAGTCATTGCGACGAGCTCCTGTAAAAAAATAATTCCCATACGCGATGCTCACCGATCTGTTGTGAATTGTTTGTAAGAGGTGAGTGTTAGGTAGCTGTGGTTATCGTCCTCATCTGCACTTTAAGGATCGGACAGACACACCGCGCAGCGGTAGCGATGCTTTACGGAAAACTCAGCTCCTGTCTCCTACAACACACAGGCGTTCACACTATTGGACATAACCACGTAATATAACGTGATAACAATGCTCTGCAATAAGTAGTCGTTAATATCGTTCCTTGGATTACAATCACACGTTAAAAAAATCCGTGGATCGCGGTCAGAGCAATAGGCGGTTGCAATGGACGCGCCATGGCTGAAGCCAGAATATTTATACACTATTAGCTAATGCACGCGACTTTGTCGACGTTTTTAAACCACGTGAACTTTGATTTTCTGGGGTAAAAAGTAGCCTATGTCACTCTCCAAGTCTTTAAATATATCCATGCAAAAAATCACATCGATACATTGCTGCGTGACTGAAGGATAAACCAACAAACTAACAAATAAAAACCCACTTTTGCATGTTAGTTATTGATGAAAATGTATAGCACCACTTTCAAGCACGATGCGTGACGTTTTGCCGTGCTGCTTCGTGTTTGTCCAGACCTTTATATTTTATCTTCCGCCTACTCAACGACTCCTAATACACTATACAAGTTATAGTACGCGTCAGGTAAGCCGTTCGAAGAATCTATCCGAATATAAAACCACGCCTAGTGGTGTAAACTGTTTAAACACCGGCGTAAACAGTTCAGGCAGTTAATAGCCATGTGGCTAGTTTTTAGCCTCATCTCAAGAGCTTCGATGAATGTTATACAAGTTGAGTCAGTGTTAGAGTGCTATTAGGCCATTACTCGATAAACCTACTTGGAATGAACTGTTTCATAGATATTATGGATCCATGTGTTTGGATTAATCATCATCACTCATAGTACGAGACTTTATAGTTTTCGAAAACTTAATTCGTTGCGAGTTCTTCCACAAAATATAAGCACCCAGCGAGCCAGCGCAGCGGCCGTATTGAAATCTATCCGATTAGGAGTATGGGTTTAATGAAACTACCATTCCCGTTCTAAGATAGCTCGCTTCCATCTTAGACTGCATCGTCACTTACCACCAGGACATATCGCAGTCAAGGGCTAACTTTTATCAGAATAAAAAAACTTTGCTCCTGTCTACGAATGCTCATTGTTGAGGATCGTAACTCTTTTATTTAATTACTTATTCAGCTGATTAGAGGTTTCTTGCGATAATAATGCCATGGGCTCCCGGATCACATGAGCGAAACCCTATTAAAATAAAAAATATATACAAGCCTCTATGGTAATTTTGCTCTGTAATATTTATAATCCATACTTAATATTATAAATGCGAAAGTGACACACTTTTTAATATTTGTCTGTCTGTCTGCTAGCTTTTCATGGTCCAACAGTTTAACTGATTTTGATGAAACTTGGTACAGATTCAGCGTATATCCTGGGGACGGACATAGGCTACTTTTTATCCCGAAAAATCAAAGAGTTCCCACGGGATTATTAGAAACCTAAATCCACGCGGACGAAGTCGTGGGCATCATCTAGTAGATAATATTGGAACTCACGAAAACGATGGTAGTTTTCGAGATAAATAGACTGGTACTAGAGTACTAGAATACAGTAATTCGCCTTTCAAGTGTCGGTAATGTGCGATTTGGTGCCGACCTTATTCCGTATCGGTGCCGCAGGCTGGGTTAAAGTGTTATTGATATTCATCTGTAACATCTAAATGTACATTGCAAAACGTTTAGATTCTATTGAATCAATTATTTGCAACAATTTCATTCGAATTAATGTGTCTTCGAAAATGAAGCACTTCCATAATAGACTGCATCATCACTTACTACCAGGTGAGATTGCAGTCAAGGGCTAACTTGTATCTGGATAAAAAAAATATAAAAACTATTTTATATTAAACAATATTAAAATCTAAGCACTCATTTTTCAAAATTCTGATCTTTGCCAAACCGATTTTTATGAAACTTTCACATGCAGGTAGAGGACTTTGCAAGGATGGATTTAAGTGGAGCCATTAAATACCGGGGAGGTGACCGCCGCGCGGCTGACGTTCCTGTTTCGTTGTCGTTTGAGTCTCGCATGAGTCGTAGACGACATAGAATGTCTTTTTTTTATGGTATCGTACCCGAAGGTGGCACCTTTTTACTAAGCCTCCGCTGTCGGTCCGTCCATATGTCCGTCTGTCTGTCAATGGGCTGTATCCCGTAAGCCGTAATCGGTAGATAGTTGAAATTTTGAATGGTTTATTTCTATTGTCGCTATTTAAACAACAAATAAGAAAAATTTCAAAATGGCTGCCGTGAAAATTAAATAAATAAAAAAATTGTTTTGTCTTGTACGATGGTATAGTACGGAACCCTTCACGTGCGAGTCCGACTCGCACTTGACCTTTCAAAAATTCCATTTTCAAAATAATATGTCAATACGGTTTAACTGGAAAATAACGATTCGTAAATACATACCTAATAGAAACGTATTGAATGTTGTAAGATATACTATAACTAGAACCAGCTGGCGCGCGATCAGAGGCATGTGGCTGTGGGGTTCTGTGGGGTGCTGTGGGACAGACGCTCACTAATGAGTCCACTGCAACAAGGAAACGTCTTTGTCTTCACACAGCAAGAAATCTTAGCTCTTTGTGCTATATTCCGTTTGTGAAACACAGGGTACAAGACAAATAGAAATAAAAATATTTTTATGTAAACAAACTGTGACTGTTAAATATTCGAAAAGCAAACAGCAAAACTGGCAGGTGTATACAGTCACCAGTTAGCGAGGAAACATATTTTCCTTTATCCCGTAAAGTTAAAATTGAGGTAGTACCTTCCGGCTGCCAGTCGATATGACGTAATCGCTAATGCTAATATGAATACATAAATAGTAACATATTTTATTATGTAAGTAAACCAAGAGTTGAAACAAGACAACCGGGTAAGTATACACTACAGAAAACAGTAAAAAGGTACCCATAACTGCTTCAAAGGATACAATAATACCGTTCGAGGTTCGTTTTCCCAGAATTGTCAGACCTGGAGCCATTGGTGTCCTCACTAACGATAGAGGGACTTTATCCATGCTCGGTTATACCTTTTGAGGACATAGGTACTTGTGGCTACAGGAATGTGTTTCCTGCGGTGTTTAGCGAACGCTATCTACGGATACAGGCAGAAAAACGGGGAAAAGTCATGATAACTGTAGCATCCATAGATCCTTATACAGACGTGGCGAGTGGCGCGCGCGCATGTCTCTTTCCAAGTGTAGCGATAAAATAATTATTATTATGCCGGAATTGTATCAGGATTCTACTGATATTGAGCGTTGCTTCATATTTCATCCGACGTAATGATTTTCCATTAACCACCCTGGCGCAGCAATGAGCCCTATTGTCTCATAAGCAGTGAGTCTCGGGTTCGATCATCAGCTAGTATGGAGGTTTCGGTCGTGGCTAGTCACCACCCTACCGACAAACTGCGCAAGCGTGCCGAATTAGAATGTAGCGAAAAAGCGAGTGTACTGAAAACTGTCATACTCCTTGCAAATTAGCCTGCTTCCATCTCACGCTGCAGCACAGCTCGCAGTCAAAGGCTAACTTTGTTATTGAACGAAAGCGATTGCAAATATATTTTATTGCAGCACTTTATGGTGACAGATGTTAGTGCGGTGGACGCGTCGTGTGAGCGTCGCGCGTCGCCCCACTCAGATAACTTAACGACTCGGAGGCGCATCTCGCACAACGAGACGCCACTGTGCCGGATGACTGACAGCCGATAACACCAACTAAATGTACTTGCTTTGTTTTATTGTGATCGTCATCGTGTCGCCTCTGAGCAGACGGAAAGTAGATGACTATTCTATAGTCATAACTCATAAGCGCATTCATCCAAATGCAATATTATCTAAACTAATATTATAAATACGAAAGTGTGTCTACTCTGTCTGCTTCACGGCTCAACAGTTTAACCGATTTTGATGAAAGGTACAGAGTTAGTTTACATCCCGAGGAAAGACATAGGCTAGGTACTTTTTGTTCTGGAAAATCAAAGAGTTCCCACGGAATTCGTAATAAATGTGCGATCTAAGCAAATGCACTTCGAACCGACTGACCTTTTGTACTAAAGGTTGAAAACCAAATAATTCCATCTCATTGTTATTCAACACATTCGATCGCGCATAACGCACAAACACTCGTATCGTAAAATAGATCCTTGCGAAATTGAAATCCCAACACATAAATTTGGCAGTCAATCCCCTACAAATCATACATACTCATAGTATATAAAGCTTTAAGTCAATAGATAGATACTTACAATAGCGTATGCCGGTGAATAGATTATCTGACATTCTCATGCACGTGAAAGGGATAGCGGGCGGCGTGCGGCGGCTCATTGAGTGAATCCGACGTCTGCGGCGGCTTATCCGCCCACAGGACGCGCGCCCCGGGGCTGGCGATAACGAACTGTACGTACTGCGACTAGCCCTGCCCTGGGAGCTTCCAAATTAAACCATGCCCACGCAAGGGTCTATTGTACGTTAAATTAAATTTATCAAACGAAAGGCATTATACGTACTAAGCCATCGTAATCATCTGTTTGTCTATCGAAAGGACTTAGGTATTAAGATGGGTTTTAGATGGCCTATATTTTTAATCAGTTCCTAAAAGGTAGGTTGGTTATAAATATAAACGTCTGATGGCTGAAACTCACGCGTTAGTGGGATCAGTTTCGGACCCGTCCGGGGTCCTTTTTCAAAGGGTCTCCGGGAGACTGCGAGTAGTGCGGGCTGCGACGCGCATGGCACACTGTGAGAGAGTCTAAAAGGTTAGGGGGAGGTGGTTCCAGAGTCCAGATGATATATCAGTAAAATACTGGTACCTATATCAAGTATTTTATTTACAAAAACCTTAGGTTTATAGAGTAGGTAAGTATAATTAGTGCGATATTAAAATAAACCCATAATGAAACGATGAGTTTACAAAAGGTGTCGAGGTGACAAAAACACAATATGAAAGTATTGCTATATGTATATCCACTTTAAAATATAATAATATAATATTGTTTAACTTTGTTGTAAGTGATGACAGATGACATTAGATCTTGTGGAAGATGGAGGCTGCACACTCTAGAGCAATGAGCACGCCATACTGCCCGGGGGGTCGTCACGGAGCACGTGCTCCGATGCGATTCAACTAATTCACGCATTCCTTACTCTGTGTGATGCATACGTTCCGCTGCGCTTAAAAAAGTTTACTTACACTTAATAATTAATTAATTTAAAAAAAAAAAACTTTTTATTTAATTAATTATTATTTTCTACCTTTTGTACTTGTGATTTCTCTATCTATGAGCTATATTTTAAAGGTCTAGCTAATTGGAAGTTGGTTAGAAATCGATTGTAAATAATTATCAAGACAAGCGAGTTAAAATTGCATGTCATGCAATCAGACTATGAAGCACTAAGTGGTGTGTAGCAGGTCACTGTTCTTTAGCAGCTTATGCTCATTTGCATATAAAGCGAAGTCCAATGATTTAGGATGTACCGACGCCCTCGCGGGTTCCGCAGCCCCTTGCGACAAGGGATTAGCAGGGGTTTCTACTGCATTACGTGCCCTTATTACCATTGTTAATTATTTCTATTTTATATTTCACGCAAATCTTTGTTCGAGCTTTTGCGTTCCGAAATTTTGGTAGTGACTAAAAACAGAAAGACTGATTTACAAAGATAGAGCATACTAGACTTTCAAAAGAGTTTGTACTATTTTTTACCTACTTTAGATTCTTAATATCAGAGCTCCAGCTTACATATAACCATACTAATTAATTAATATACACGTAAATGCGCAATGGTCTTGCAGATTTGCACGTCCCATCCGTTTAACCGATTTTCACGTTTGGTATAGAGATCAGTTACATCGCAGGGAAGAATAGAGGCAACTCTTTATCTCGAAAAATCGCAGGGGCTTCCTCGAGATTATTACGCGAAACTGTGTAATTCAAAAGTAAACGAAACGTACAGTAAACTATGAAGGGCTTTAAATATGTAAATTAAAGAATTATTATAAGTAATGACGAATATAACATAATATCGAAGAAGTATATTAAACTCTTGATTTAATATAATCTTAATTAATAACATGATGAATGGCTGTCTGCAGCCTGCATGTGCGCATAAATCACAGCTGCGCGCACATCGTTGTGACGCACAGCGGCGCGACGGCGACGCGACGCGACGCGACGCGACGCGGACGACACGACCGCCGCGGCCGGCGAGCCAGCTGCAAGCACTTACTTCACAGCTAAGGGGCTCCACACAACTCCGACCGCCCAACACAATGAACCGTACACACAAGTGTTTCGCTAAGCAAAACTACAGTTACACATTGCACAAATACCTAGGTAATGAAGCATAATTATTTACCTATCAACCAAAATTAAGTGTCTCTTATGTAATAATATGTAACAATACAAATAGGTACATTTTACCATAGGATTAATTTTCGTTCAAGTGCCTTAGTGAAAATCAATTCTGGAGTAAAAGTCTCTATCCTATTACAATAACAATATTTGCCGCGGAGGGTTTTTACACTTACTTAGCAAGCCCAAGTGCTTCCACTTTGTGCCTCTACCTCCCAAAGTAAGTTGGTGTCTCCCGCCCGACATTGCTTTACGTGAGCTGGTAAAGATAGGCTCCCTATATACCTACCATGTTATTCTTTATTGCTTATATACAAACATCTTAACAGAACTTTGTTCTTGTTTTAATATTCGAACTAAGTATACTAAGAAATACACCAGTAATTCGATGTGTATAAAGTATAAATATGAAGTAGGAATGTATTACAAAGCTATGAGCTTGTTGTGATAACGTCGCGTGGACCAGAGAAATGACAACATTCATCTCCATTGAAAATAACATATTTTGAAAGATTCTTTGGAGCGATGTTGCACATTGTTTTTTGAGAAAACATTGTTGAAGCATAAACTTTCTGACTACTTGATTTGGATTTGGCGCCTCTGATCTCTCCCCAAATCTGTATTTTGTGCGCATTAATTGAGCAATTATCTATCTAGCCACCGCTCAAGGTCCCAGCGTAAAGGATTCAGATTATTTCACTAGGAACCTACGCACGTGGTACGGCGTACAGTGTGTACGTGTACACTGTACAGCATGGGGTTATTCAAGGGGCGGAACAACAAATTCCTGAAAGACCGCCAATTTATTGGCGGTTCCTCTGCTCCTGCAAATGTTCACGGGCGGCGGTAATCATGGTGACCCGCTTGCTCGTTTGCTCGCTATTTTTTATTTTTAAAGATTTTCATCTGGCAACGGAAGCAGGTAAATTTGATTGCGACGGAGAAGGTCTGTATATACCGAATATGAAAACCACTAGGATTCATCAATCAGATGTGTCACGTGGAGATATGACGTAGGCACAGGCAGGATGCTGGATAGCGCGCGCTGTGTGCGGGCGCGGCGCATACTAATGCCCGCCGAGAGGAGCCCACACGCTGTTCATTCATCAGAATACCTAACTAAGTGCCTAGCATCTGTGGCTGCAGACTAACCGAATCTGTAGTTTTATTAAGTCTGGTTTTACAGACCACGTCTGCCTTGCTTGCGTATTTACTGTTAAAACACTAAATTCAATCCCGTAAAAAGTAAAACCCTTTGTTTTCCTGAGTCAAATGCAGTTTGTACCACTCCTTGTTTAATTCTCTACGTACCTCTGTAAGTCCAGTCAAAATTGATTCTGAGTTTCTAACATACAAATGAGAATTAGGTACAAAAAGTAAAAAGTGGTGAATGCCAAACTAATTAAACGGGGTAAAAGGTACAGTATGTATTTCGAAATTGCAGACAGACAGTTATATTTTATTTACTATACGGAGATTATGTCAGAGTGATTTATAGGTAGATACAGTTATAAGTAATTAGTGAGTGCAAATCGAAGTAGAGGAGATTCCGAGAAAGCAATATGTTATCAGTGTGAGTCGCAGTGGTGTTGACAGAGACAATAGTTCAAGGCATTGTTAGTTCGCTGCTGAGTCACCCTCGCCACGTGAACTGTCTGTGGCTCCTATCATACCAATATTCTTGTGAACAAGTAGCTATAACGGTTTACAGACTTCTCTAATTAAAATAACACAGTTGTCTCCAATATAATATACAGTGATAAGCTGACACAAGTCATACAAGCGCTTTAAAATTTAAAAGATTATACAAATGGAATAAAGGTTTAAACTATCATATAGATCAGGCATAAACCCGGCCCAGACGGTCCGTATCTCGTCATATTCCCCTCTCATCTCATCCGATGTGCACTCGCAGCAGTGACTTACTAAAGCGAGATATTTGCACCCCCAATACCTACCCCTGTCCCTAGCGAAGGCGTTCAGCCGAAAAGCTTTCCTAACAATTCAAAGCTGCTGTTTGTAAACATGTGTTTTAAAAATGCATGTACATCAGCTTGTGAGAAATATTTAGAATCCTATTTGAAAAGGTCAAACTATGCGGAAGTAAATCGTAGGCTACCTACGAGGTTGCAAAAGAAAAAGTTTTATTCGACGTGTCTGCACCATTAGCTTTATGCTTTGGTACCTAATGGCGAATATGTGCGCTTTCGAATGCACTTCCCTTTGAAATACCTTCACTCATGGAAAGGTTATTGTTGAGGGAAAGCTCGCTTTGAAAGCACTTGTTGACACCAGCGCTAGGTGCTCGGCGTAAGTACATTCACTTTGTGTCAGTACTGAGTACCTTTTTGTTATACCTGGGTACCTACAGTTGAAAGCAGACTGGGTTTGTACAGATGTGTAGACCTTGTAACTTTGTGTTCAATCAAATCATTTCTTCATTGCGACCAATACCTACACTCTCTAGATTGTATACATTGTATCCACGCAATTAACTTGTTCGTAGTAATCCACACTTAGGTAGGTACATCCATTTGACGAAAGGGAATGAGATTACAGGTATGCTTGCATCCCGGGGACGGGCTGTTTGTCACAGAGTTCTCATCATCATCTAGTATCCGAATATATTGGTTACACAGTTTTCACTTCGGATCTGATTATTTGTTATTACACAAGGAACAGCAAACTTTTTCGCTATACTTATTGTATTTCAAAATGTGGCACCATAGATAGGTATATAAATTCCTGCAGGTCAAGCTTGTTGTTCCTCAGTTTAGTTTCTTTATTTTGTCTTGTATTGAAATGCTTCATCATTTAACATGTGCTCCCTACACACAGCTAATCGTTTCCGCGTACCGAAATAAATAACTCTTTCACGACTACAGCAGATATCTGTTAGATAATATAGCGCGCTATGTGACTCCGGTAACCTTTGCGTCCACCTACACCCACCAATAAATATCTTCATAGCTAGGGTTGCCACACATCACATTTTTACACGTTTTAAAAAGGAGTGTAATGTTTTTAGAATTCATAATGTAATGTACGAATTTCAGTTTCTTTATCCCACAATAACTTGTAAATGTCCAAACAGATTGGAATGTACGGGTAACCTTATGTCATCTCGAGTGACACTGGCTATAAGCCTTTTGAAAAAATTAAATATGGCGGCTGTACTTATATTTTTTGGCACGGCAGTCATAAATTTTTTTAGAATGACTTGTATCAGTTTTCGATTTAAAAAAACTCGATTAAATGAAATTTCACGGCAGATAAAAGCTAGTTTTGAGAGTAAGAGTTTCTCTTACGTTATGTATTTTTAACAGTGAACTACATTATATATTACACTATTTTGCCAAATGTACTACTACTTTCTTTCTTTCTTTCTTTGAACGGCAACCCTGGAAGTGAAGTAAGCTTTACATATTGTTATGCAATCCGATTTACTGCGAACTCAGCAACATTCAGTAAAGACATAACTTTCTCTTTCCAACTGCGATACTTGAACTGGCTCACCATTACATTTTATTTACATACAAAATGTTATATGTTTGACAATCTGAATAATTATATAAGGTAAAGGTGACTGACTGATGGACGAAACTACCGGACGGCTATTTAGCATGTAAATAACTATTATGACGCAGGCATCCGCTCAGAAATGATCTTTGAACATTTAACTCCTAAGGGGGTGAAATAGAGGTTTGAAATTTGTGTCGTCCGTGGGTGCATAGTAAGTTGCGAGTATAACCTAGCAAAAAATAAAAAACATTCTGCTTTAATAAAGCATTTATTAAGGCAAAACTAGCTGAGTACACGAATGATTTTTTACTTAAATATCTGTTTAAGTTAAATAAGACACCCATGACTATTTATCTAGATTCCACGCATAATAACATTAAATCTTTACCTAACTACACTATAATAAATTTTTGCGGAACGACTTTCCTTAAAAGGAAAAATTTTTTTTAAAAGATATAATCGATGATGTCATCAGCTCTCATTATGTCATCAGCCTTTAGCATCAGGTAAACTGACAAAAAGCAGCAAAATCATAGTGGTTAAGACCGATCGACCTCCTGTTCGGAGGGTTGCGGCTCGATCCCAGGCACGCAGCCCTAAAAAATATCGTGAGGAAACTTGCGTGCCTCAGAGTTCACCATAATTTTCTCAAACGCGTCCCATCTTAGGCCACATCATCACTTTCTATAAGGTGTGATTGTGTTCAAACGCTTGCCTATAATGAATTAAAAAAAGTGTGTTCAGTCAGTGTATGGACTACGACCAAACCATTTTCATTCTGTACAAACCCATGCTCAGTAGTGAGCTGGCGATGGGTTGATGACGATGACAAAATTGGCTTCACTTTTTTTAATGATTTCTATAAGAACACTTATAATTATGTACCTACAGTTCACCAATACTTGAACAATCTAAACTGGTGTAAGTTTAATTCTAATTACTAATATCTGTGTATTGGAAAGTGGACATAACGGAACGAAACGGTTTGATTACGTTTGACTCGATAACTCTAATTATGTGAAACAAAAGAGCAGCAAAGTGCTCAGACCAGTCCCCCTCCAGCCTTCAGCCTCCAGCAACAGGACGACTTTCTCCGTCGGCCCGCGACCGAACTGCGATGCAATGAATCGACAGATTGCTGCTAAACCTACATCTACACACAACCGTGACGTGGCGCGGCCGTATCCTCACCAAAATATAATTTATACACTCTTTACGCCAGCTGTGCATTGATATACCTACTTACCATTGATTAATTGTTATTTAAGGAGCCTTGTACACTTTGGCCTACCGTACTTGGCCACTCGGCAAAGATTTACCTTCCTACTCGGCGTACCTCGCGTTGCCTGCGCTCACATTGGCTGGCACTTGCTCAATGTGTAGTGGATCTACAGTTGAACAGATCACGCGCTAGCCACGTCCCTGGCACTTCACTTCGTAAACTGATGTCTCGCACATTTCACACAATGGCCGCAGTAGATTTGATGACCCCAGCTGATTACACGCAGGCAGATGTATTGTCATTGTATATTCTGTGGCATCGTGAACATGGCGGCATGCAACAAAGTAACGTTTACTTTCACTTTCGATGGGTTTTTAACAAATACACTTATATAATAATATCGGTCAACTTCTAAAAACGATATTTTGTTTAGACAAAAATAATGAATAGGTACAACACTGTGGTGAACGCATAAGACATAATTGAAAGGTTCCGGGTTCGATTGCAGAGGCAGTTTGGGAATTTATAATTTCTAAATTGTCTCTGGTCTAGTCTGGTGAACGGCTTCGGTCGTGGCTAGTTACCACCTTACCGGCAAAACCAATGCACCAAGAGATTTATCATACCGATACGATGCCGCATAGAAATCGATAGAGAGCTTAATAACACTGCCGTACCTCTTCCACGTTAGTAGGTACATCTAGCCTGCATCATCACTTATCACCAGGTGACATCGCAGTCAAAGACTAACCTGTAACAGAATAAACAACCAACGATTTTGTTAACCAGAAGAGTAACAGCCCTAACACAATGTCTTCTAAATTAAAAACTAGCAACGATATTTATAGTGAAATAGGTGTTACGTGCGACTCGCCCTGCGAGGACAAATTCGTTGTCTAATAGCAATCAATCAGTGAATGACGTTTAAATAAGCCTTACAACTACGCTACACACACACACACTAGTGCCTCTTATGCTACATCAGTGACTCTACCACCGGTTCGGAATACAAATTCTACTTAGAAGAGCCAGTAAGAAACTCAGCGATTGCTCTTCTCAAATCAAAATTTGATTACTCTAACCGTGGCCGAAGCCTCCCGCCCAACTTCTGGTTTACACAGGTCTAGATGTTTCATAATTCTGAAAATATTATCAAGGGACTTGAAAATAACCATTCCACAATGTTGAAGAATCCGATTGAATTCCTAATAACACCACGCGTATATTTACTACGTTCTTGGAATTCCCCAAATTAATGTGGATTCTAATTCAAAGCTGAATAATTATAATTCAGTACAATATTTTCAAACAATGTGGCACCCCTAACCCACAATCCTACAAATTGGAGCCAACAAAAGAGCTTTGTGGCGAACACTGTTGCATTTAGTAATAAGATACTTTCTCTTTCCAATTGAACCCACTATAAGTACCTACCGAGGATTCAAGAGTACTGGTTTCAATAGATTTTAATTGGTAGAAAGTTACGATATAATATACAATGAAACGCGATTAGTCCTTTTGGACAATACGCCTCAACAATCGTTGGTCTTCTCTGTTTCTTTAGTTGTAGCGCTGGCAAAGCCTTATTATCAGTTACAAGTTATAAACTTCATATATTTTCAGCCAAGTCAGCGAAATTTTCAGCAGAGATTATAGCCGATTGCAACTTTTACAATAATCAAATATTATGTAACTAGGTACTTAGTTGATCTTTAGAAAACTCTAGGAACCAATCCCTACCCTTGATTATATTATTATAAACGCAAAAATGTGTTTGTTTGTTGATTTATTGGTTAGTCCTTCAATCACGTCTCAAAGGAGCAACGGATTGATTTCATTTTTTTTATGAATATAATAAGCTAGAGACCTAGAAAATAATATAGTTTTTATCTCTCTTTGGGATCAAAGAGTTCCCACGGGGTCGTGGGCATCAGCTAGTAGGTAAATAGTTTTCTAAAGTGTAAACTCTACTAACATATAGCTATTCAAAGTGAAGGCAATGTGAGGGCGTGAGTGTGGGCGCATGTCATGACTCTCAGCCCTCTCTCTGCTTTATGCAGTTGAGATAAAAGCTGCTTATGCGATCGTCACCTAACTATTTGATTTGAAAGCGATCTCAGACTTGAGTGGGTGATTTATCCTTTACCAGTGCTCTGCGTACACAAGGTTTAAAGATAAACTTCGTCACTTCGCCTATAAAATTACCATTACATATCTATTCAGAGCCCATAAGTAGCCATATTTATTTATTCAAAGCCTTTTCACATTATTACTAGCATTTAAGCAGGTGCCTACTCGCTGTGTATTTAATTACTTATTTCCATTTGATTCCCCTTGGATCCCACTACACTACAAATGCGAAAGTGTGTTTACTGGATCACGCTGCAACGGAGCATTGGATCGACGGGATTTTAGGCTTGGACATAGTCAAAGACCTGGGATAAAAAGTAGCCTATGTCCGTCCCCGGGATATAAGCTAACTTTGTACCAAACGTCAGAATCGGTTAAACTTTTGGGCCGTGAAAAGGTAGCAGACCACAGAAATCCAAATAAGCAGACAGACAGACATACAGACAGACAGACACACTTTCGCATTTATAATATAAGTATGGATTAGATAAGTAAGAATCAACCCAAAGCTACACAAATAAATGAACATCAAGAACTCAAATGAATAACTCATCAATGATGACATGCAGTGGCCGTGGGGAACACAAAGTCGTAAGTCAACAAGCGGGTCGAGGAGCCAGCAGCGGGTGAGCCGGGCTGAACTGAACACTCACTTTTACAGTTTACGAGCGCCGCCGTTAAACTTTTACGAGATCGTACAATGTGGGCGCGAGGGTGCGCCGTACACAGAGGGAGCGGTTGGTGCGATTAAATAAAACGATTTCCACACTTGTTTAGCACTAAAACTTCTGTTTACCTACTTATTAACAGGATTTTGCACAATGTACAATTAGTTACCAATGCAAAATATTTGGGTTTTTAAGGTAAATAACTTTGTCAATGAATGTTTCTGATATGGGTTGGTCCTTGGTAGATACCTACTAGTATCTGATAAAAAGTCGTACTTAGAGTTTTTCACACTTTCGAGCGAAAAAACTTTAAATTGATATATGTTTACTACCTTATAGCATAATATCTATATAGGCACTGAATTCTAAACTAAATAAGAATGAATAGGCTGAATTCAGCGGCTCTTTCAGCTTTCTTGTACGAGGTCGCTATTCTGGCACCTTGGAACCCCAACGTTCACTATGTTTATTTAGATTATTCAAAAATAATATTTTTTACGTTTCAAAGCGATTAATAGCCACCATTCGTCATCGCATTAACAAATAGGCATAAAAGCTTGTTGTTCAAATTGTTCAATCTTGTTGAGCTGAGCGCGGCGCGAGCGTCGTTGCGTCAGCCGCGAAACGAGGTTATGATTTATGCTGAACTACACATTATCTAATCGCCCGCTACTACATACCACTACAGGGCATTATATAAATAGCAAATCAACTCTATTTCCGAACTTATGGCGTCAGAGCCTAATCGCAAATCCATTTTCCGCTGGCTCAGCTTGAAAGCCAACGAAAGATTGCAAGCGAAATTCCGCACGCGGTATATCTGCTCAGCAAATCGTCCAGATATTATGGCAATTATTGCTCATAATCTCTTGCTCGCTAGGTACCTAAGTAGCTGATGCCTGTAGCTCGAATTAGGTGCCTATACGTACCTAGGCAATCCAATTCGAGCGATATACTGCGCGCATTCTTCTCTGCTCATTGGATGTTTAAATTATTGCTGGACAGAACGCCCGGTGGGGGAATCTAGGAGGTCAGCAGAGCAAGAAGAAGGTCGCCCATGCGAAGGACCCCTAGCATGAGTGTACCTGCACCTGGCTAGAGGCTACGTGTGGTGAATGCTCGTGAAGCGTGTAACATCTGCCGCACACACGTCACTTCGGCAGACCACAAATACACTGCCAAGTGTTACGACGAAGAAGTAATTAGGAATGACAAACTGTTTAGCCAATTTTAAAGTTAAGTTTGGAAATCGCGATGAGTGGTCAGTGATCAGTCCACAGTGCGGTCTGCAAGCATCCGTGTTGCGCAAACACATACGCCCTGGAAATTATAATGATACAGCAATTTCATCACAACACTTTTACGTTCGGAACGTTCCTTGAAATAACATTGGATAATAGTATGGTGTTGCGTTACACGTTTTGTAAGATCCGTCTAGTTTTGTATGACGGTAGGGAAATAACTGTAAAGTTAATTTTAAGCGGTAGTAAAATTATTTCGTAACTGTAAACTAGTATTGAGGTCAGGGAACTTTGAAGGTTCTTTTCCCAAAAGACAAACTGTACTAAGCATAATATAGCTATGTCTATCTGTCTGTGTAAACTCCAACAGGTCATCGAACCGTGGCCTTGCATATCTGAGACGCAACACTATTTGCATACTTCCGCAAAAAGGAATTGTCCGCAATGCGTCCTGCAGTTTAAGGGAGGACGCTATACATATCGATGTTACTCGAGATTGTATCGATAATTGTAATAGTGCTTAATCGATAATTGCAATGGTTGATAGTGCATAAAAAGTAATACCTGTAATTTTAAATCACATCGCACGCTGTGATTAAACATTACCTACCAGCATTTCTCATTTCATGTGTAAAATTAATTTCGTAACGTAATTCTGTATAGTATAGGCACTAATAATATAAGTAATGAATACTAATGAGTTTTAAAGCTATTCCCATTTACTTAATTATTTCATTTGTTTCTAAGTATCATTTTAGCAAATCTAAAACTGCCTACACTGCAAAGTAATTTGGCAGTGTACCTAGCTAGGCAATTGCTGGTTATTTGGAAACAAACTATTTGCGTAAAAATCACTCCCTATATTATAAATGCGGAAGAGGTTGTTTGTTGGTTTGTCATCGCAACGGAGCAACAGATCGATATGATACACGCCAAGTGACAATGCTAGTTTTATCTCGGAAAATCAGAGTTCCCACGGGATTTTTAAAAATCCACGCGCACGAAGTCGCGGCCATCAAGCACCTAATTCTAGAGTAACGATATATCGTTACAAAATAAAGCGTTCACGTCCCTCCCTATCCCACACTACAGCCTACACGCGCAGCGGGAGTATTCGACTGTGGCAATTTGAAGGGTACACAGCATAAGCTGCCGTATTGTATTCGCAGAACAATCAGAATAGTTTGGTCGCTGCCGATGTAGTTAGGTGCAGTACTAACGCGACGCGACACAACAGCAGCAACATTCATTATACAATGCTGCAGTGCACCAGGGAGTAGCGAGTGGAAGTGGCTCGCTGCTCGCTGCTCGCTGCTCGCTGCTCGCTGCCAACTCGCGAGCTGCGCGCTGCGGCTGCAATAAAATGGAACTAAACTTGTTGCTACTTTTATTAAATTACCGTTGATTTTACTGTCATGTGTTTTGTTTACGTTATAAATACCTACCTATGCAATATAGCACAGTAGCTCGATTACGTAAAATCTGCAGCATTATCACAATCGCAATTTCTGTTATTGGCTATGCAACTCTTGTAGCAACAATGCATTGTAGCCAATAGCGAGCGAGCGTCAACCAATCAGAAGTGATCGCGATCGTTACGTTGTAGCTGTCATTCTGCCGCAATCGAGCTGTAGATTTTCAATGGCCAAGTAACATTGAACTGGGTAAAGATGTTTTCGAAGTCACAGAACTACAAAATAAGAGTAGTTACTGTAGAACTTGTAATTATGGAAAATGACAGCCACTTGGACGAATACCGCTTTTCATAGTACCTGCTAGAGGAACTGTTGTTAGATGACGAACAAACAAAAAGGTACAGGTCATTTTGCAACCTATACGTATACCTACTAAACCGACTATAGAGACTATAGTTAGGGAGTTTGACTTTTACACGGCACAGTGAGCACCTGTACAGGGGTATAACTTGGCAGGCAATAGATAGGGTCGCTAAAAGCATTATAGAACACTTATTGCTAACCGTTTGAAGCGACCCTCCCGCCTCCGTCCTCTGCTGCCCTCTTTGTGGCGTAACGAGGTTACCTCGCGTTCAACTTGACCGCTACTGCACTCCCTAACTGCATTACCACGGGGCCACGACCGCGGCGTTATAGCTGATTTGGCTTTCTATTAGAATATAATAGAACTTTTACAAAGTGCTTTCGAGGTTTAGATTTTTGGGCGGAAGGGACGAAAAACGGAAAAGACGAGTAAATGCAACCGATAGGTATGCGAAAGTTGAAATGGATGTGTGGTGTGACAACGATGGATAAGCTAAGGAATGGATATACATATAAAAAATTATGGACACAATTATTATTGTCTGAAATAAAATATTTTTATTTATTTTTATTTATTTATTTTATTTATAACGGGAAGTTTTATAATGGCACCAGTGGTGCAAAAGATGAAGGTTAGTAACTATAGGCTGGCATGGTATGAGCATATTGTAATGCGGAGAGGGAAAAACATCTATGTTAAACATGAATGTGGAAGGCAAAAGAGGAGAAGAAACCCAAATTAAAGATGGATGTATTGGGTGAAAGAGGATATAAGCGTGTTAAAGGTGTGGATAATGAGTTGAAGGGTAAGCGGGTGGAAAGAAGACATGTCGTGCCAACTCCACGAAGCATTGGATACGAATAAGAAGAAGAAAGTGCTTTTGAATGGTCAAATTAATCTACCATTGGTTCGGAATGCTATTCCTACCGTAAAGGATCAGCAAAAACTGGGTTGCTCTTACCAGTACTTTTGCATATTATTTTCTGGCTTGTCTGAACGTCTAACCCTAGTGGCGCGGGCCATAGAATCTAATCATAATTATTGTTTTAGAGCTTGCTGCAGCCGCTACGTAGTCGCTAACGCAACAAGGTTGTGGCCCCGCGGTAACAGCGCTACGCTAAGCGAGTGAAATGAAGTGACTACTCGTCAAGTGGTACAGCTGCTAACTGTAGGGTTAGTATGAGATTTCACATCTCACCAACGTTGACAGTATTCGAGCGCCGAAACACTTGGACCACCATTTTGAGCTTTAGAGCTTTAATAGCTCAAGTTCGTCCATTTATCTACAGCCAGCACTCCTACAAGTAGAAACATTGAAAAATTTAAACTGATAGTTGTGAATTCTTATCACAGAAAAACCGAGAGGTGTTGGGAGTCCCAAGGTGCTCGAAAGGTGAGTTGGGAGCGGAAAGCGTAGCGCGGGAACACTCCGCACTGACAACGCACAGCTCTGGACAGACGACATCTAACGCTGAGCGGCGGTGGTGCGAGACCATGGCGTATGGAAACTGGAAATCCCCACAAGAGACCTGTGTCCAGGTGCGGACGCCTATCGGTTCACGATATGATGACGACGATGACTGAATTTTTAACTTTAAATCAAGGAAGTTTAGATTTATTTTCCTCTGTGTTTGTTATGCAGCGATGCTCGAATTCAAAATCTCGTACTAAACTTTCCACTCACCAACTTTCCCCGTTGTCCATTGATAGGTAGGACGACTGAAAGCTTCGCCCTTTACACTCGCTCCCCATTCAAGCTTCCTGCAGGCTGCGTGCGTCGCGCGGGCTGTTCACCAACTACTTGCTCACCCAGTGCTCTCTCCAACTTGTTACTCACGTTTGGGCCGCGGTCAACTTAACAAATATACGGAAATACCGTACTTAGATCGAGTAAATATACTTAGATCGAATGGGGCTATTGCCCCAAAACCGCCCTGACAGGACTTCATGTTATAATTTTATATGTATTTTTATGATGTAAGAGGTATGTACTCGCAAATAAAGAATAATAAAGAAAGAAAAAAGGGTGGGGAAAAAGTGGTGATAGCCCAGTGGTTAAGACATCGGTTTCCTTGTCGGAGGGCTCCGGAATCTTAATACATATCACTTGCTTATAATGGTGAAGGAAACAGGCTACTTTCCGTCAATTAATTTATCGTCGAATTTGTATGTGGCTTGAAGATTTGACCTTATGGGGATGTGCATAACGAGCACACGTACAACGAACTGCCGATTGAATCAAACTACGAGTAAGTATCACGCAAATTGGATGAATACTGATGCTGTGTGCCTGCACGAACTACATCTGTAGATATGTTTTCAGACACGTTGTCTTATCCATTATAGGTTCAATCTGTAAACCACTCAATGTTGCTTTGAACTCACACAATAATAATTTATCAGTTCCAACTGCCTACATATCTAAATGCAACCTGTCTGAATACAACGTGTTATCTATTTCATAACTTCTTCCAACCTCACGTATCAGAACTAACACGTGTTGTTTATGTAATCAATTATTGGGAATAAACACAACAAATCTGAGCATAATCCGCGGCTGTCGGAAGTTGTAGGCGGCTGGGAAACATCAGGCCTGCGCCGGCCGTACGTACACTACCCTGTACAAGACTGTACCACTGAGTAAAGCTAACTATGATATTACATAGTGGTTTGACAAAGTCGTCTAGACAGAGCAATAGTGTAGGAAGAAGCGACCCTATCTGATCTCCGTAGTTACAACCCTATAGGGTCGTCGTGGTCATCATTACCACGAGGTCAAAGGCGTCAGACTACTGTGTCTCTTTACACTGAACTATACAGTATACAGTACATGGTATCACACGAGTCACATACCTAGTCACTGGACACGACACAAGACCGTGGATTTCAGATTGCCTAGAATGTTACCAATTCAAACCAAGGGTAGCTATTATTTTGATGTTGTGCTACAAATTATAATGTATATTGAGCTATGGTAATATATCATGTTAGTGGTCGGGTCGGTATCAATTAAGTAGTCTTGCAAATATCCGAGTAACATTTGAATATTCACAACACATCCTGATTCCTCCATGTACACCCCTGTCGCGTACAGATTTACGACGGGCGTATAGGCGGGTGATTAGAATGAGACATGGACACAGCGTAATATAAACAACTAACCCTTCCTTTACATTGAAATGTACGAGTATTTACTATTAAATGTAAGATTTCTAAAACACACGCTTTTGTGTGTAGTGATAAAGTAGTCCCGTTTACATTCGTGGAAATTCCGTATTTTGACGATCTCTCTGGCGCAGTGGTGGACGAGTGGTCTTGGGTTCGATTCTCAGCAAGGGCAGTCTCTGCTCTGGTCTGGGCGGAGCTGTGGGGGGAAGAGTTCTGCTGTCGGTAGTTCTTCCCCCCTTACCAGCAGAGCCAAGCGATTTAGCGGTGCGGAACGATGCCGTGTAGACATTGATAAGGGGTCCCCGTATAATTAAAACTGCCAAACCCCTTCAAAGTTAGCCCGCTTCCATCTTACCACACATATCATCACTTACCACTGCGTGAGGTTGCCACTAGGATTAGCTTATATTGGAATAATAAAAAAATCTTTTTTCGTGGATACGCGAGGCACACGCACGTACTACGCAGTACGCGATGCGACGGCATGTAAACGCAGCAGCAGCATTCGACCCTGGCTCCTCGGAATTATAATGGAAGAAACTGTACATCACTCGTTAGAATACAAGCTAATTATGTTCAAACTTTAGAATTCCTTTAGCATTTACAATATCCGCCTCCGCTCCCGCTCCCTCTGCCGCTTGTGCCTCCGCCGCCGCTCGTGCGCCCGCTGTGTCTCGTACTCCCGTTTGCTCGATGGAATACGCCGGAGAGACAGAGCCGCCTATCGGTCACTATTTACGATTCGTTGACATGAGCGCGCGGCTCCCGTACGCGCGTTCATTCCCTCTTGACGGGTTTATTTCTCGCGACTCCATAATGACTGACTGTTCATTCGTGATAGGTTTTAAACTGTATGGATTAAAGTTGCCGTCCACTTCCCGGTCCGTTCCTATTGTTACGTTCGTCGTTACTATTATCTTTTTTTATTATTCAAATACACGTTAGCCCTTGACTGCAATCTCACCTGGTGTTAAGTGATGATGCAATCTAAGATGGAAACGGGCTAACCTGGAAGGCGTATGGCTTTTATACGGCATCGTACAGGAACGCTAAATCGCTTGGCGGCACGGCTTTGTCGGTAGGCTGGTAACTAGCCACGGCCAAAGCCTCCCACCAGACTAAGAAATTAAGAAATCAAGAAATTATAAAATTGTCCATTATGTTTTCAAAAGTATGTTAAGTCTGCTAACCCGAATTTGGACAGCATGGCGGAGTTTGGTCTTCTCATAATGAAAAGAGATCTGTGCTCAGTAGTGGGGCGGCGATGGCTTGAAAATGTCCATAATCATTTCGGAATCATCGTTATGACGATGATTCCGAAATGATTATGGACATTGATGACATCCTTCATGATTTTCGACGTTTATTTGTAGAAATGCTTTTTTTTTTTTAATTCAAAACTCTACGGTATTTAATGATATAAAATCCTTGAGTGGAAGCAAAGCCTAACGAACACGCAACTGAAATGGTCGGAGCTGCGACGAGTTTTAATGAAAAGCTGTGAAATGAGTGCGGAGCGCTTTCACGAAACTGCACAAGCCACACTCGAGAGTGCCCACATCCATTAAACTCGGCGAAATAAATTATAGATGCTAGAAATGAAGGAAATGTTAGATATACTATGAATAGGGGTTGTGGTGTGTGGCACCTAATTCCTTTCTACATTGACACGGCAATAGTTTATTGATATATTATCAGTACTAGCTGATGCCCGCGACTTCGTTCCCGTGGTTATAGATTTTTTAAATCCCGTGGAAACTCATTGATTTTCCAGAATAAACAGTAACCTATGTATCCAGGGTATAATCTATCTCCATTCCAAATTTCAGCCAAATCCATCCAGTAGTTTTTGCGTGAAACAGTAACAGACATACATCCATACATACATACAAACTTTTGGGTTTATAATATTAGGTTGTAGGATTTATTTGTGAAAAAACTTTCCAGGGTACCGCTTATAGCACTATACACTAGTAATATTACTTTTTGTCTTTTGAACAAATCTAATGAGTTTCTTGGCTGCTCTTCTTAGTAGAATTTGCTTCCGAATCTGTGATAGAGTCTTGACTCTTGAGTTTGACTTATCATAAAATTCATAAGTTGGCCTACATGAAAGAAATAGGTAGGTATTTTTGAAATTTTCACACATTATTGTGGCAAACAGACCACCTTGTTTTGTGCGTTATAAAGTGGGTTAACATATGGCTTCAATTCTCTACCAAGTTCTTCTATTATACCACTTATAATAACATAATTATTATACCTATTTAGTATAATTAATTAGGTAATTAATGTTAAATATGCATCCAATTAGGTACATAATATGAATAATTAATGAACGTTTTGAACGATCTATTTGTGGCTTTTAAAAAATCGTTTAATCTTTTCATAACATCTCTTATTTCTCTCATAAGCAACCGAAACAACAGCTAAAACGAGTGTCCCATTTCACATGCAAGGATAATGAGGGGAAGTGATTAATGAGGAGGGTTCCGCTAACTCCTCCCTTCTTTACTTAATCACTTCCCAGAGACTGTGGTGGACCAAATAAAAGAATATGACAGAAAAAAGCAAAAAAAACTGTGCAGGAGTTTCTGTTGAATGGTAGGTCGGTATAGCATGTCATAGTGTAATTAGTATGTAGAAGCATGTAAAATCAGTATAATTTATGTAAGTATACATGTACTTGGTAAGTTTGGCAAGACCTGTATCGCAGGGTAAGCGCCTCTTGGTCTTCATTCGTCGCTAGTCGTTATGTCAAGTCGTGTGACTGTTCGCTGCAGACCGCTGACCGGTAGGACGAGGCCACGACGCCCCGTGACGCACGACACCTGCAGCCCACCTAGTGCCTGCGTCTCTAGGGCACAACGACACTTGAGACCTAGTGTGTTCTAGATACTAACTTACGTGCTAAAGCCTTGGAGACACACGACGCGTGTCGACACGTGTTCAGTACAAATCTCCTGAAGTTGTAGTACAAGAAAACTGGTATGGAAGCGTGAACACTGAAGCACAGAGTGAGGATATGATAATATGTATTCCAACTTTGTTTAATTATTATTATGCATTAATATTATATACAGAGGTCCGACGAACCCATCGAGACAAAGCAATCGTGTGGTAAGTGCGAACAAAGGGACGACGTTGAGACCCCATGTTATAGGCTCGGCATTGTCATCATTTACCATGAGATCTAAGGCACTGGACTACTGACCCTGTCTTTATACAGTGACTGAGGTACGTGCTTAACTTGATATCAGACTGTTTATGTTTTGTTAGAAGCTTTTCATTCGGTATCCTTGACTTAAATTGAAACGTCTGAATGTAAATGAATCAAAAGTGACGAATGCATTTATTAGTGAACCGATCCAACGATGTTGTATTGCGGTATCGTGTGAACGCGAACTGAAAACAAAATGAAACAATTACTTAAATGAACATAATATTATCACCTTGGGGAGGAGTCGTGTAAGTAAATCGTATCAGTACTCGATCAATATGACGATTGCCATCATATGATTACTGCCGCAGCGCTTTGTTTGTCCAGACCTTAAGTAGCTCTCTCTACTCATAAGTTTATGTCCATTGTTTTGAGTAGTCGCGTAATAAGCTTGTATTTGGAATAATATTATAATGACAATATGCCGTCATATTGTGGCGTACACCAAAGAAATGTTTAATAACATAGGTATCTTACTAGCTAAAACATACACGATTGGGAAATTAACAATGGAAATTATTAGAGTGACTTAGATATTAAAAGACCTTAGAACATGCAACTAAGTATAAAATTCTATGAGACAAAGTATTATATAACCAAGATTTTCTAAACGCATCGCAAATCTAATTTTATTTCATTATCGCCACCAGAAAGCTGTCTGGAAGGGTCAAGAGAGGTACAACTCTCGACTTGTAGGGCACGTCATGTGCCGAAACTATTCATGAAATAGCGACGCTCTCTCCATTCCAATACCCACCGACATATTTGTCATTGTATTGTAGCTATGAGCAACACAATATTTTGGTATGTTGGTTGGTAGGCCCGTGCTAAAGTGTTGACATACCAGATTGATAAGAGCCATATTAGTTGACATTTGACCTAGATGAAATAAATATAGTTGAATCTTGTAATGATGTTATTCCAATGCAATGTTAAAAAGCCACACAAAAAACTTGCTCACAAAAGTTGGTCACGTATTCGATTATCCTGCGTGATTCTCATCGGCTAAACAATAATCTGATAGTAAATAACGTCCAAAACAATTAGAGACAATGAATCCCTGTGTGTCCGCGGCGAAGTGACGGGCGTGTGTCCGCACTGCGCAGTGCGCGGTGAGCCGAGAGTTTCTGTCGTGAGGATATTGTCGTGCTATTTTTGCCTTCCTTCTATTTGTGTGTGTCCTACGCAAAAGCGAACCGGCATTAATAGCTCGGTTTCGATGTGCCTAGTTTTCAGAGTTCCATTCCCAAAGGGACTTTACTACCGAGCACGGGATTACACGAGAGCAACCGCCGAGTTTCTTGCTGGTTCTTCTCGGTGGGAAAGGCATTCCCAACCAGTGGTAGATGCTTTTGACGATTCAAAAGTACTTGTAAAAGCCTAATTGAATAAAAATATTTTGAATTTGAATTTGAGCCTCCGTTCACGCTATCCGCCCATCCAGCAGTCGTCCGTCCATTCGTCTGTCTGTCACCTTCTTAAAATTTAAAAGAGGCTGCAATGAAAATTTAAAAAAAATGTTCGATGGCACGGAACCCTTCGTGCGCGAGTCTGACTCGCACTTGCCCAATTGTTATGTTAGTCACACGTCGCACGAATTAACGACCACTCTGTAACGTGAGAATTCATATGTATTATGATTAATTGTCATAGAATATTTCGGTACTTACTATTAATATTTTGTTATGATTTAATTTAAAAATATTATTTAGATATTAATGTGAAGTTTTTCTTTTCTCTCCAAATTAATCAACGATAAATGACAGAAAATTGGCTCAGCTGCTTACGAGGAGAAACAAGAAAAAAATGTAATTTATTTCAGGTTGGTAAGTAGGTACCTACTTACCTATCTATTTTCTTAGAGAAAAAATAGCTGACTGTGGCTATTTCCCAACAGTTTACAGTGGAGTGGAGTAAGCTTGGTGCATCTCGGTCTGTTTGAAAGCGTGTTGAACTTTTCTTTTAGTTTTCATCAAAAAGGTAGAGTGCCTCTCAGAAAATTTCCATCCGCACGCGCCCCTATAACTTTTCCGAGTTATGTGCGTTTTATTGAAGCAATTACTAGTAAATATCATTTGCTTTAACGATAAGGAAAACATCGTGAGGAAATCTGCATGCCCGAGATGTTAATAATGTTCTCAAAGCTGTGTGAGGTCTGCCAATCCGCAGTGAGTCAGCATGACAGACTGCGGCCTAAACCTTCTTAGTTGTGAGAGGAGACTCGTGCTCAGTAGTAGGGCGGTCATTGTTTGCTCATGATAATGATGATCTAATTCTAGTGTATACTGTAACCCGAGGCGAGTCACGTGTTACAAGGCATGCAAAGTGCAAGGTAAGTAAAGTGTTCTCCATTTCTGGGTAATCAATAGTTCACTGGAATCAAACAATCGCCGGGCGGCGAAGGGTCTCGCGTTGCAGCGTTCCTCGAACTCGTAAAGTAGACAATGTGGTGGCAATTAGTGCATTCGGCGTAGTACTACGCAGGTACGGTAGTGGCTTACAGTTACGCCACCGAATTGACACCTGGCGACTGCTGCCGGGGACACAAAGGATGACTTGACTAGTTGCATCGCAATCACATCGCAATTTATTCGTAATAGATTATGTATTTAGAGCTGCTGTCCAATAAGTTTAGGTTTGGTGTAATTCGATGCATTTCGACATTTTGAACACCGTTATTGCTTTGTTTACGTTATTTTCAATGCCCTCGTGTGTACTGTACTGGCATAGTTCACTCCGCTCTGGTGCCGGTCAATCGCGCAAACTGAACGAGCTTATCGATGAAAGTTCGCTGAGTTTTATATAGGTACACAGCAGCAGAGCGGTTGTATTTGTTTAAACTAAAGTGTACCCGTAGAGCCCGCTGTTTGTCCACATAAATAGAATTTTGTGTAGCCAACTGTACGCTCACTGCGCCGCGTTCGCGCTGCACTCCGGAGTCCGGTTTCATAACAAGAAGGCCGGACGCAACGTGCAAACCCCCCTCTGCGCCCGCGCACGTGGGATCTCTTTCACGGCAGAGTCCGTCACTTTAGTGGCAGTTGTTTACTTTCCGATCGTGTTAAATACCTACCTTACTTTTGTTATACTTACACCTCTAGCTATACCTGAAATGACACAGGCATCATCTGATAGGTATGTCCTAGCCAACACATGTAGGTAAGTACACTTACAATGAAAAGGACGTGCACAGGCCAACTTATTTTTACTGCGCTTTCTAGCAATTGAAAAGGTTCAATATGTATTTTATTATGAAGTCAGAAAGAGAATTAGCTATAATACGTCTGCGCGATAACCTGCCTTAGCTCGATGTATCACGGGTAAAGCCTGAAGGCTCTACGTTTATAAATATGAAGTTATTCACAAAGAGGCAGCGGAAGCTACCCGGACCCGCTTAGCCAAGGCCTTTCTCTTCACATACACTGCCTCGGCTTTCCTCCATAGCGATATTATGCAGAGCCTGCTCCGGATTTAGACATTATGAACATATCTGCAGACCTTATGTGCACACTGTAGTAATGACGCATTTGTGTGCCGCTATGATGCTATGTTACTACATACCTAGATGTATACATATTAGTATACGGCAATTATTTAAATAAATTTATCGATCGATCAAAAACCTTGTTTTTGAAGTGAATTAAAAATGCGATAAAAAATGAAAGTAACCAAAGCATCGATGTATATGGATGGGCCCTTCGAAGATAAAAAACGCGCTCAAAAAGTCAAGAGAAATTGCAAAAGTCTCTTGACTTTGTCAATGACGATGACGTAAGATTCAAGATACATCGATGAACCAAAGCCAACTTTTTCTTCAATTACTATCACATTTCACTCTCACCATTAAGTTAACTGATACGCTCCATGTACGAGGAAGTAAGTGTGTCGCTACTCGCTAGTATGTAAATAACTCCATTATTTAACGGAGCCAATGATAACAATGTTAAATACACTTACTTAAGTAGGTACCTACTTACATTTTTATCGCTTGTCCTACAAAACATAATGTACCTATTCTGTTGTTAGTTATATGTATAGGCTAAGATAAATAACATTCACCTTTCTTTATTAGTAAAACTTAAAAGTAGCACTTCCTTTTACGAAACGTTTCTGAACCCCAGAGCTCGGTACAATATTTTTCAAGTTCTTTACCAACCTATCCAAGTAAGTACCAACTTATCCATAGTACCTACCTATTCACTATTTAGCAACGTTATTTTTTGTCAAAAAATTCCAGAATTTAGTGAACTGTACCAGTAAGGCACTATTTCGCGCTATTCATACTCGTATACATATCTACTAATTTCCATATCAGCACGCAATCTTCACGATGTATTCGCTAATTCCAAACTCGAAATGCAATGGTCTTCATCAGGATGCACCAAGCAAGCAGCTAAAGAGAAAGCGACACAACTTCTCCCTTGAGTCTAGCTGCTCACTACCTACCTAGCATTGTTCTCCATTGCAACACCATACCAGGCTTAAAATAGTTTCTCCGGAGACCAACCGGTCGTGAGTAGGTGCTCATAATCTAATTAACTGAACCGGTTCCGCTATAAATAATGGCATTCCGCCGCTGGTCTGCTAACTCGTCACATTCGCGGCATGCCGGAGTGCCGCGGCCGGCGTGCCGAGTTGCACGGCATGCAATGATACAGCACTGTGCCTAGAGGCCGTTGACCCCGGCCAAGTATGCAAATCCAGCTTGCCTTGCTCTGTAGCGTAAACCGTATCAATGATATTGTTATAAAATCATTACATTTATGCATCTAGACTATGAGCGTGTAACAAAAATTACTGACGAGACATTTTATGTTAGACAGTTCAAATTTAAAGTAATTATTAATTAATCGATTTATGTATTTTAATAAAAAAAGCTGTGATAGCCTAGTGGTTAGAACGTCCGCCTCCTAATCGGAGATCGCGGGTTCGATCCCGGGCACGCACCACTAACTTTGCAGTTATGTGCGTTTTAAGCAATTAAATATCACTTGCTTTAACGGTGAAGGAAAACATCGTGAGGAAACCTGCATGCCTGAGAGTTCTCCATGTTCTCAAAGGTTTGCGAAGTCTGCCAATCCGCATTGGGCCAGCGTGGCAGACTATGGCCTAAACCCTTTCATTCTGAGAGGAGACCCGTACTCAGTAGTGGGGCGGAAATGGGTTGATCATGATGATGATGATGATGATGTATTTTAATGTTTAAACTAGCGTGAATTATTGTTATTTTAAGTATACAATGTACCAGCTGTACTCACGTATTCACTCGTTAGTTTCGAATCCATCGATTTATGTAGGTAAAAATACTAAATACTAAAAATCCTACATAGCCCGATGTCTTTTCGAACGATTGTCACTACCATACCATCGGACGAGAACGCAGCCAACGTAGAAAAGCAATGAACACACAAAATAAAAGGTCAGCTGTATGCAGTATGCACGTGTATGGAGCGTAAATAACATAGATTATGTGGAACCATACCCTTCCGTGCTATTGCGCATTTGTACTAAGTATGTTCACTAACAAAAGGGCACTTTTATCGAACAGGACAATGGCGTGCCCCTACAATTTAGCCGAATAGATTTTATTAGTCATCAAAGAAATGAAAACGTTTTAATGTCAAAAATACGTATACCTAATCAGTTTGGTGGAATGGCCGACCCTCGGGGCACAGTAGAGCACCCGTTACACGTCAGGACAACAGGGCAGCGCTCGTCAATTAATCAGGGTCTAGAATCTAGGATCTGATTAAATATTTATTTTCGTAGCCGCTTCATCCGTTGTATAGTAACTGGATCTGTCTGTTAGGATCTATGTACTTACATATTACTTAATCATGGTGTTTTATAAATAGGTAAACGTTTCAATTTCGAGACTATTATAAAACTAGAATGTATATGTGATAGCATGATAAATAGTCGTAAAAGATGATGAAAAATCCAGGTTGCATGCTGGAATAACAAAACCTTTGGAAAAGTCACCGAACGTAGGTAGGTAGGAACTACTTACTCCGGCGAATAAGTACGCGACATTACTTTGAAAGTTAAAAAAGAAAAGAAAAATACTAAAATGTTGGATAGAAGCAGGCGTTAGTTTGCGGAAATCCGTGATAAACACACAATTGTGTAGGTATATAATGTATGTATATGCTTTATTGCACAACAAAACACAAATGAGAGGTTAAAAAACCCTTAAAATGTAACTGTGCATTGTAGAGTGCAATTGTGCATTGTAGAGTCTGTATCTTGTGAGGATGCTCCGGTGTCCTCGGAGTTTGTGTGGTGTTGCGTGTCGGTGGTGTGTATTGCTTGCTTTTCCCTCTTCTCTAGTAGTGGGAACGTAGGCGGTGCCGGTCGCATGCTGCGCTGCACGTATGTACTTACAGTTTAGTCTATTTTGGCGGATTATCGCGAATTAAGCTCGCAGTTCCTTGTATACTAAAATTTCAATTCTGCAATATGTTAGCCCTATATCCCCTATGAAGAGTAAATACATAGATCTGTACTTATATTATAATATTATAGGCAGCGGGCATTATGAGCAAATAAAAATAAACCCTATTTCACAGTCACAGTCGATAACGCCCGTAGTATTGCTACTGGTCATCAACAATACAATACTTTTCCGATTGGGTAACTACAGAGCTGACTTTTTGTCCGTCACTAAACAAATGTAACGTGGCAGCGAGAGTGGCGCACGTGGCGAATGTACGCCATGTACGCCATGTACGCCATGTACGCCATGTACGCCACTCGGCGGGCGTCAGCGATGCGGCGATAACCGCGAGGGCGATAATTGTCATTGTTCGCGGATCTATTTATGTGCGGGACTATCTTGCGCCTCGCGGCCGCTTCACACGCGCTGACATCAATCGCAGCAGCAAGAGTCAAATTGTGACATCGTTGTGCACGTCTCACATAAAATGTTGATAGATAATATAACGTTGAATCTTCATGCCGACTCTGTTATATTTTATGTAAAATCATCGCAGAAATCAATAATATGCTTGTGATACCCCGTCCACACACTGCCCGTGTGGCATGGGAGGGGGCGAGGCACGGAGGCAGGACGTAGTGTGGACGCGTTACTCGCGTGTTCCTCGACCACGCCCATCGCTCGGTCGGTAAGTATGCAATAGCGCAATACTTCGACGTACATCGCGTTGCAAAGGCGAGCGACCTAGTGAGGCGGCGTCGCGATTAATTGTGCGAGTAGAGCAGTGTGTGGACGCCACAGGTAAGGTTGCAGGCCTAGTTTGCCACTTTGATTTTTAAAAAATAGTAATAATTACGTCCATTTGGACAAAACAAATTACCGAATATTGTATCTATAGGGTGTAAGAAAATAGGTGTGTAGCGGGCAGGCGCCCGCTGCGTCTGTCGACGAACAGCGCCAAACATGACAGTGGAACAATCGCAGGGCACAATGACTACGTGACTACAATAATGCGTACACTGGCTCCTAATACCTATCTCTTGCGTAATTGAACTTGAACGCGACCACCTTGAGTTTTATATATTTTTAGGATCTGGGTCGTTGACCTGGTCGTACGTGCAAAGCATTGAAATAGCAAGAATCCTTGAAACATGCTGGACTAGAAACCAGAGGAACGGGACAGGCATCAGGCCAGGATACATCCCCTAGTGTACCTGTTCTAGTAAACTTAAAGCTAACGCGATTATATGTGTGTTAACACATATAATCGCGTTAGTTCAACGTCATCCTTGGAAAAGTATTCAATCCATGAGGTACACTGGACCCAAAAATACACGCTACCATTTCTTGGTATGCAATATGAATGTACTGTTAGCATGATGAGTATTACTTATAATAATCTAACGGTTTTGTTTTGTAATACCAATAATATTTAGGATTTGGATCCGCTCTTCTACCAAAACTATGAAATGTTTATAATGGATGTTAATAGTTTATCAATGCACGTATTCCTTTGATGCAAGTATTTATGCTCGTCAGAGCCTGGTCGCTGGGGCGGCGCGAGGCGCGAGGCGCGAGGCGCGAGGCTGCAGCGCGACCCCTGCCCTTGTCAGCTGCGGCGCTATTTATTGCCTTGTTGTTGTTTGCTGATATCTGCTCACACCACGTAATACAAACAACACTACACACTCATAATAATATCAATATGGCGATCGCAGTGGCTAAGACTATTGCCCTCCTATTCGGGGGGTCCTCCGCTAGCAATTACCTTCCGGAGGTTTTAATCGATTAAATATCACTTGCTTTATCGGTGAAGGAATACATTGCGAGGAAACCTGTATACCTGAGAGTTCCCCGTAATATTCTCAAAGGCGTGTGAAGTCTGCCAATCCACACTAAGCCTGCGATCAGAATTCGCATTCTATAATGACACCCCTGTTCAGTAATTAAAATGGTATAATCTACAATCAGTATCAGTAAGATCTCCAATAGTCTTCGCAAGTTCAACGGTCCGAGAATGAGATCTACTCAACGGTTATAGATTGCCCGTTGCACTATTGTCCTACCTACCTATTTATTTTCTTAAAAGCAGCTTTTTGGAGCTTTGGAGGTGATAATCATTAAGTGGGAATCTAATCACTGTTTACTATCGTTAATCGTTATCTATGAGTCTAGCTAAAAAAGTAATGGTGAAATCTTTTTTCTGGAAGAGAATTTCTCAAATACTTTAGCTATGACTCGCCCTATCTAATCTATAACCTTTTCTAAGTTCTTAAAATGCATAGAGAGGTTTAAATACTTTTGTTATGTTCCATTTGTGATTCTTTGTCATGTTTTGGACCACCGACGTCTAATATAATTGTAGGGTATCGGAAGTTGGTGGAAACAAAATCTTTACTCGGAACCCCTAGCATTTTAGCTTACGTAAAGTTTCGTTGAAAATTTAAATTTCTAACTACCAGCTCTTTTGAACTTTACAAGTACTTTGACGAGAGTAGTTAGTTACAATTTTTTTTTTTGAAAATATATTATACTTACTTTAAATTGCATAAATAAATAAGCTTTTTCATTGATTTGTTCGTCAAGTGTTTTGAACAACGAATTTCTTACTATTTACCATTTCTGCTGTGAACCTACTACCTACTTTATCATTAAATTTTGTTATTAACAGGGCTCTCTCCGTCACTTACTCCATACAATCGTAGTTCCCATTTCATTTGAATATTAAGCAACCAAAGTCCATGAAATTTTGCAGACATATTCTAGAAACAAATATCTGTGCCTGTGGTGTTTTAGATTTTTTTTTAAATATGTAGTTTTAAAATTACAGGGGCTCAAAGATTTGTCTGTGAATTTTTAAGACCGCGTAATTTTGAAACCGAATATTTTGACGGAAATCTGCAAAACCACAGGCATATTATATTAGTTTATAGAATATGTCTGCAAAATTTCATGGACTTTGGTTGACGGAGACACCCCTCTTAAATGCGACAAAGTCTTATCAACAGCTTGTATTTCCATAAGGGGCAGCTATGAACAACGTGGTGTTCCTGGTTTCCATTTAAATCCGTGCTGAGGTTAAGGGCTTCGGCACTGACTACCGCGACCGGCGGAATGCGCCGCGCAGCGCTTCCGCGTCGCCTCAGTAAGGACTAGCGCTGTTTAGTTGCATCGCCATGTACAGCTTACCTACTGATTACCTGCTGACCATCTGACGAACTAGACAATAACGACGTATGGTAAGAAAACTGATCGGTCATGTCTGAGGATTGATCCTGCGGTAGGTACTTACTTACTACCTACTTAATTCGTAGTCTCAGTGAACCAAAAAGGACACTATAGATGCCAGTCAGGGCGGTCGTGTCCCACTTCGCGTCCAATTGACCAATCCTAAGTTCTTCACTCAATTAGTTTAATTATTCGTCTAGCCAGCCAGTTTCTGTCTATAAAATATCTACTTAATATTATAGTAAGAATTAAAGTGGCTGGATGAGGCAGGCTGAGGACAACGTCCTTGCCGGGAAAGGCCCACGTCCAGCGGTTGGTGTACACAGGTTTTTATGAAATTGAACTATTGGTGAAGATGTGATGAAGAACTGAGGTTGCAATGAAACTTATAATGATGACTGTAAAGCATATTATAATTATAAGTCGCGAGCATCTCTTTGTGTTAATATTATACATAATGTGAAGCGAAAAAAGCTGCAATACGTAATTGGTGCAGCGTGTGTCACTTAACTAGGTACACGTCACGATGCCAAGCGACGCGGAGCGGAGGAGAGCGGAGGTGAGGAGCAGTTTTTTCGCTTGGAAAGACGTGTATGCGGCGCGCGCTGGTGCACTTCGCGGAAAATGCATGCATGGGGTGTAACGGTATTGTTACCTAACAGGCTAACGTAAGGACGTGTCTAAAGTATGGATCGGTGGAGTGACTTGTTCTGAATACCTATTACCTAATAGGTACCTACCGATGTCCGCAGAGAGATCGTTGCACTCTAATGCGACGTCTGCACGCGATCTTGAACGTCTGCTGCTTCCTTCCAAACCTAACTGCGATTCCTTGCCACGAGTTTATATTTAAAAATTAGGTACCTAATCCTAGAACCAAAAGAAAGAGATACCAACTAGGGTAGTCACCTTACCCAGCACAAAGTGTATTGATTCATGGCGGGTAACTGAGGTTAAAAGGCGTAAATTGATAGACATACTAATGTGTGTTTAATTGTTTGCCTGCTGAATGTGAGGCGCACACGTGGCAGGGTGTGGGTGCGGCCGCACACCGTGCTCTAGCGCTCAGTGGGTGCGCCCCGTGCGGCGGACGACAACCCTCGACTACAAATATCAGCTCGTGTGCGTGAGCGGAGTTTTTGCGAGTTTATTTATTGAGTTGTACGAAAATAGCGTCGCAATAATATGCCGCAAACTGCAAAGAATAGAAACAATACTAGACAAAAAATCACCAACTGACCAATCTAGACCAGAAAACAATGAGACACAAGACTATTGCTTTACTGCATTCCGAGAGACACGGTACAGCGCCGCCGTTTCCCAACATCGGGCAGAAACCCCCATTCACTCATCAGGTCCGACGGAACTCAAACTCTAATTAAGCCACACTCGAATCAGCTGGCCACTAGATCGAGCATTGTAACGAGGCAGTGTTACAATGTCATGTTGTGACGTCGAGTAACGTCCGCAGCCGACCTCTGACTTCCGGCACAGCTAAGCACCGAACGATGGCTCGGAGTTAGACGGTACTGTGTGTAACGCGACGTGACGACTACGGCTGCCGTGCACACGACCTACCGCACGCCTCACGCCTCACGACAAGCTCACGATTTATCACAGCCTCTATAGAGACGTGCCCCGTGCGTTATTCCAAAAATCGTGACAAGAACCGTGTCAAGAATATATACGTATGTACATCTAAGTGTCTTTGTATTTCATAGTCTCTCTATGTACACGGCTAAGTATGTATGTATGCACTTATACTAAAATTCATTATGGCTTTACCAAGGTTGAGATTATAATGTTAATACTGAATCTCTATAACTCAGTCGGCACCTATAGTTTTACACCATAATACATCATATACAGTGATACGTACATGTCTACATTTAAAAATAGGCCGAATTGAGAACCTTTAAAAATACGAATTTGCAACTATCTTAATGAGCTTAGATAAGGAACCACCTATAAGTTCGACGTTTAACAACAATTTCACTTGCGACAGCGAAAAAGAAAGTCGGTATCGGTAGCATATTCGTGTCCCGTGCTTAACTGAGCGCGTACCGGTTTAATTACGTACAGCAATGAATCACTGACATCGTAGCGTAGTTAGGTATATGTACTCAAATAAAACAAAAGACAATGTATGTTTTATGAATTCAAACAATCAAATGGGATTGTCAGCCACTTAATATGGCTCCCATAATAATGAATGGCGCGTCATAACGGCTCGTTGGAACGCGATATAAACACGAATTGAATGTGTGACTGTGGAGTGTGAAGTGTCGGCGCCAGATGGTGGCCTGCATCTGCAGGTCTTAGGGCTGTCACGTGCGAGTTCCGCTACTATTTGCTTTCTCACTAGAATGAAGGGATACGTATATGAAATGATCACCCTGTTGATAACGTTGACCCCGGTCGGTAAATGGTAGGTGACTGACTTTGGGAGTCCGAATTTATCCTATTTGTTACTATCGTTAACATCTGATAATAAACATTAAACCCAAAAGTTAAAATCTCTTTCTTTTACTCGAGTCGTATGCGGAAGGATTTGGGAAGCCACTGCAATAGTATCCTAAAAACTCCTACGATGTGAATAATGGAAAGGGTAACGACTTTCACCAATGAAGAATACAATGCAGAGGGAGACAGAGAATCTGCTTTTTAGACCGCTGGTAGAGACGCAACAAAAAGACCTAATTCACGTTTCAAAAGAACCTGTAAAATTTTCTGGTTGAGTTCGAGGTTTCTTTGTATGTGTTTGCCCACGGCGACACAACACATGCAGTAGAAGCGCGACACACGCAACTTTTCGGTACATATAGCTTCTTACTAACAATATACTTACAGTGCAGAAAATGTCACTGTATACCGGTACTTAGTTGTCAGCCCTAGCGAGCAACGCAGATGCATCAGCTTCCCTCCGCGTACACGACTAGCGAGAATCGCGCGCTGCCCCGCCATCTCACGTAGCATGCAGCATGCTAATGCGACGCGTTTACACGACGATAACCACTGAGCGATCTGAGCGATCTATCGCTTTCCATCTCACTACGTGGTGGTGTGTTCAATGTGCCCGCAACGTCGTCTACTAATCGTGAGTAGTGTCAGCGATCGCCCGCGAGATTGGCGTGAGAAGTGATCTCATCGCGTTCAGTGTTTACGTCTAACATCCTAGCATTCTTTTTAGAACAATAGATGAAAACTGACTGCCTTTTCTTTTCTGCTTCAAAATAACAACCGAGGAGCTGGCGAACTATGTAATTAGCAACTTATGTATTTGATTTATGTGCAATTTATGTACATAATTTATAATTATGTATTTAAAGAACTGAAAAAAGCTGTTCATACTCATGAACTCATGTGTAATTAATTTGGACTCAAAAGCACAGTTTTAAATCGTTTTGCTTGGAAATACAGGTGTGTATATGTATAGAGACATTTATTTGTATTCACGGCAAAAAAAAATTGGATTAAAGAAAAAAAAAGAATTTTGATCAAACACATAATTCCACCGTTCAGATCGCCAGCTTCTCTAATGGTTAACTGGTTTTGGAAACCATTAGTGTTACACATTTTCCTGGAATATTGGATTCCTAAGTAAGATAGAAGCAAACGTTACTGCTGGCGCCTGCTAACTTATTATTTAATCTTGTTCTATAATTAGTGTGTAACATATTATAATTGATAATAATTATTTAATGGTTTGTGTGCATCGGTTGCGTGAACTGAGTCAGCGTGGCAATAAATCAGCGTTGCTTGCGTCAACGGTTTCACTATCTGGCGCGATCGTCGAACCCTGCGCCTGCGCCTGCGCCGCGCCGCGCCGCGCCTCTAGGTGCGCGGTGGTCACCAAACAAACGCCACTTGCGGGATCCTTCCCACATATGTAGCCCAACAGGGTAACTATTGCCACAGTTTAAATGTCGTTAAACTGTGCTATTGCATAAACAAGCGAATAAAGAGATATTACCGCATATACCTTGAACCTGAAGTCTATAAGAATATGGGACGGACATGATGGACTATGCACAGCATACTAATTAGTTTGTTATGCTTTTTTCAGTTTAAGAAAGAATAAGATATGTACAATGTTGGAGGAGAAAAGGAAGTGGTTGATAATAATCCAGAAGTACCTACCTATATATGAAAGGCATAATGTAAAGAAATAAAAAATAAGCCAGGAAGTAATGGTAGGCCAACAGAGTGGGAACAATATTGCTTTGAGAAAGGAGGGGTTTTTGCAAATTGAAGACGAGCACTATCCGATTCCGATGTTCATGAAGATTTCCGCTTCTAAGGAGTAAGTAGAGGAACCAATAAGATATGCCCCTAAACTATCGCATTTATATGGCTCCTCGTGTGCAAAATGGCATTGCTGGTCAAATAGTATACCTACTAGTACGTAACGCAAACGATGCGGAACGCAGGTCGCGCGAGTACATCGGCGGTACATCGGCGGTACATCGGCGGTACATCGGCGGTACATCGGCGGTACATCGGCGCAGAAATAGGCGTCTTTTGACACGCTGACACGCTGACACGGATGCGGCCGCGCCGACCGCCGACTGCCGGCCGCTCTCTCAGGTGTCTTCAAAGTGTCGAGCAAATTGCGGGTAGGACAGAAATAGAGCACAGTGCATTATGTTGCACTGCAGACCTACACTTCCAGTTCAATTCATTCAACGTATAGGTACTGTAAAGGGCACGGTCAAAGTAATTGTTTTGATAGATTTTAGACAACTCTACTGAAATAATAATAAAGTATCATTTACTAAGGCTCTGTCTTGCTAATCCAATTCAAGCACTTCATTAAACTAATCCTTATATTAAGCCAAAGTAAAGTAATTATATGCAGAGTATTATAGTGGACTGGATTGGGCAGATATAATAATTATTTTATTATGATGTGTGTTAGGATGGCGGCGACGGCTGTTTAATTAATTTAGTTTCCCGAGGGACGGCTTGCTCCGTGCTCACCCCTTCATCACACTTCGCTTCACCCTGGCTAACTAACACTGCTTCAAGGACACCCCAACAACAAGCCTAATGCTTTGTATTACAAATTATTCTTCACTGCTGCAAAAATTCCCTAATTATTTCGCTAGCGTTCCTGTTTGAGCCTTTCCTGCAATACTTTGCACCGATTGATTGTTCCGACCACCTACCAGGTATCACCCAGCCACCCACAAACTGATACGACTAAGGGAACCAAGGAAGTACACGTAAATCTACTGAAAATACAAGTTACAGCTATAATATTCATCTTCGTCTTTAATTTGAGCAACTTTTCACACTAGACGATGACTCTCCCCACTGGAGTCCTAATGCATTTAGAGTCTTTAGCTATTTGGAAGCCTCAAGCATCAAGCACTTGCGACGATGACCGTCATCATCATTATCACCCGCTAGACGTCCACCGCTGGGCATAGGTCTTTTGTAGGGACTAAACCTCCACACACTAGGTGCCGCTAGTTAGCGAAGTGTCCAAGGCTATAATTTTTTATATTAGTTGAAAATTATTATTCCTGAACAGTTTACACTGTCGTAAAGGAAGTCGGTTTGTCAAAAGCTTGATCTCACTGATATTTAGGCATTGTAAATACTAAAAGGTACATAACATGCCACTGAAGTTGTTTTCCCTTCCGCGATAATAATAAGAGACACTAGCGAGCCACACGGTGTAGTGCGGGCAGTACCTGTTACACACACACAGCCTTGAAGTAGTATTTCGTTAAACTGTGCTATTACTATCACATTAAACCTCTTACAATACTCGTGTCGATTGCTGCTTTATTACATTTGGATGGATGTGAATATTGTGGATTAAAGGTTGTCATCGCTATTTTGATTTCCTTAATGTATTTCCGCAATCAATTAACGCAATATGTTATCGGCGGAGGCCACACGCGCGGATACATTTCAGACCTGCGTGGAAAATATATATTTTGCCCTTAAAACATATTTCTGAAAATGTGTTTACTGTATCTAATGTAGGAAGTAGGAACCCTCATGAATTCACGAAGACACATTTCCTGTTCGTGTTAATAACGAAAGTTTATTTGTTAACATCTCAGAATTCTCTGCTCAGGATTCGAACCTGCGACGCATAGTGAGGATTGCCATAAGGTCGTCACGCTCCGAAGTTATTGTGATTAATTATAACGCTCTCAACTCTCGTTGGAAGCTGATATCGCTACAGACGAGCTCGCAACAGAGCCCGATTGTTCTCGCCTGAACTCGGAAGATCTGTGCTGCGCTGACTCACTCGCCCCTCCCCACCCTGCCCTCCCCTCCGGTCCCTCCGCGCGTCTCCTGCGCCCTCGGAACTATCAATCACTATCGCCATCAATCATCACAAGTCGAGTGGTTGGATTAACTTATATCCGGATGATGAACCTCTTAGGAACGATGCGTTAATTGATTGAGTATGGAGGCTGACTTGGATAATATCCACTATTATCTATGGTTTTACCCATATAATAAAGTTTCGATAATGTAGCATTTTCAATACGTCAACTCTATTCGGAAGAGTTGCAGGTTACAGATCACGCATTAGGTGTACCACCGATGGAAACCAGTGTCGTCGTCATACTGTTCATAAAGCTAAGGCTTTTGTCACTCGTACAGCTGCGAATCCTCAAATGCTTGGAACACATTACGTTTAACGACGAAGAGTGGTACCTATTGTCGAACACCTCGTGGTCCGACCCGTGCGAGGTCCAAGCCAGGGCTCACCTGGTCGTTCCCCACAAACACGTCCGTCCCCCGAGTAGCGTGAGCTAACAGAAGTCGCTCGACCACTCTGCCAAGAGTGCCAGAGTGAGAAATTATACTGTTAATCAATGGTTTAATTCATTCCCGATTGATGGCTTTTAGATGTGTCTCGGAACAGATCCCTGCGCCAGTGTCGCACACATGCAGAATGAGGTTAACCGGCAATGGTTGCTCATGTTCAATGTTCATTCCATACAGATTAGAAAAACCGAGCTTTTTCACGGAGCGTTAGTTAGTTCAAAAATTTATAACTTGAGGTTGACAACTAAACTGGATACATTACCCTTATAATGTTCATCCACAAAGAAAGTATTGATCGTATTCGTAACAAGACTCTGCTGGACTAAGGTATTTCAGTAATTTCATTCAACAAAACTAAAGTTTGCTTGAAAGAGAAAGATGTCTACACTCTACAGATTGCACGTCTTAAATTTTAAGATGTGCAGTCTGTAGACGGAGGGCAAACATTCCCGCTCCGACCGCCGCGCCGCCGCCGCCCCTCGGCGTATAGTACGGTCTTTGATAAGGTTCTGCATATGAATGGACGAATGGAAGCCGCGCGACGATCGGCGAGGCACGACTACACCTACCTACTGTGAAACTTTCTACTTCACTGCACCAAACCTTGCATATACCACAGTCTCGTACGAAGGTAAATAGACTGTTTCAGTTAAAATATTAGATCGAGCTTAAAAGTCTGACCGACAACAAAATAGCGTGATCATATCCAGCGTGCAAGTGATGGAGGACCTGTAGTGATATTCATTATTTTTGTTACTTTAGTGTAACTCAACTAGTAAGTACACCCTGAGAAAGCTACTCTAGTTGCAGTCAGACAAGTGCTGCTGTGCGGCGGCCGCGAGTAATGCCATTGGACCTATTACATCTTCTGTGACGGATTTTGCGATCACGATGAATCGGAGTCGATCGAAGTGATGCAGGGACTTTAAATACCTGCACAGTCCCAATGATTTCTTCATTATCATAGGTAATGATCATCAGATTAGTATTACGGAGCTATAATAGTACCTATAGGAAACTGGCATACCTACGCAGTACGTAGTACAACTATACAGGAACAGGAACATGTAGAAACTCCATAATATAGAACTTATATTGAACTGCTTATCGTATCGTGCCCTCAGCCCTCTGTATAAAATTACTTTGTGAAATCGCAGACTAGAAAAACCTCATATGACAAATGGCAATAAACCTTCATACAGTTCCAGAAACGTCTTATCTCGATGTGTCGTGCATCCAAGAGTCGTTAAGCTATCGCCGTTTGACTTACGAAGAAGCTAAATTTAGACTGACTCCTCTCGTAGCGCTGATAAGTGATACCTTAAAGAGTTCACATCAGATAGTGCTCTAAGCGGCGGGTAATGTGGTCAAGTCGGAAACCACTTAGTTCGAAATGAATGAAGGCACGAGAGGCAGAGGGTGGAGGGAACAGATCCACAATTGCCTCTGATTCGGCTGATTGGTGCAATTAATCACGAGCGCTTGATGCGCCGGCTTTGATGTCTCTGCACGTAGCTCGCGGGAAATCGCAAGCTGTAAATTAGACCATATTGCCTGCAGTCCTCGGATCAGACGTGCTACTGGCGGCCGCGGCCGTCGACGCGAGTGCTCCGCGTGTTTGCATCTTCCCTTTTGATGAAGAGGATTTACTATTATTTGCAACGTTAAAAAGACGTGTACTCCAGGTTTGTGCTGGAGTCGAGTCGTAACACAGTGATGTAGTCTCCGAGTCACTCGGCGGCGCGAGCTACGTGATGCATCGCTCGGAACACGTCGAGCTAATGCATTGCCATTAGATATGCACGTGTCCCGGGGGCTAGGAAATCTTATTTCAGCCCTGCATTGCATTTGCCTTTTCAAATAAACTATAAGCAGTATTTCCTAAACTCACATTTATTTAGCTTAATAGTATCTAACAGTTCAAAATGGTGATTTCCAACTCTTGAACTTTCAGCTCTGGTGTTTATTGTAAGTTTCAAATGTTTTAAAGTTTCTGAAGCTAACGCTCACCGAGCAAAGCTAACCCGGCCACAGCTACAGGGTGTAGTCTTTCAATATTCGAAAAACCAATTCACAAAATGTATCTCTATATTGAAAGGAATCAATTCCAGGATCCCTTTTTTCCTTTTTCCTTGCGAGCCAAGCGTCTATATTGCCGCTTCAAAGAACTTTACTTTCCTGTAGGTTTCTTTAGATAATCATAATATATATAGGCTAATCGTTGCCTCGTAGCGAGTCCTCTGAGTGCAACCCGCAGACTCGTCACTCGCGCAGGCCGCAGCTGGCGTACAACCAGAGGTCAAGGCCGCGGGTGATTTCAAATTAACTTATTTTCGCTTTCTACTTGTTTTCGCATCGCTCACTAAAGTAGTATCGGGAGTATTAAATGTTTGATTTCAGCCGGTTATTCATGATGAATAGAAACGATCACAAAGGTTAGCATAGCTACTCGAAGCACATGTGGTTTTCACTAGGCAGGTAATCCAATACGCAAACTATCATAGTGTTAAGTCAGTCTGTGTAACATTACCCTGCTCGGCGACAAGGGTTCATTGTGAAACCAAACCTCCCCCGCAGTTGACATTGCATTTCCGCACTCGCCGACCGCGGCAAATGATCCTCCTTTTAGCTCAACGCACTAATAGTACTTACAGGCTTTTAGTTTTAGTAATTAGGCTTACCTAATGGGCCCCTTTGCAACAAACTATGACAATAAAAATTACATAAGTACTTAAATATTTTTTTTAATACAGTTGCTCAAAAAGTGGCGTATTGCAGGGACGTATAGCGTTCGGGATGTGGGCTATTACAACTCGCGTTCGGGATGTGGGCTGTTACAACTCGCGTTCGGGATGTGGGCTGTTACAACTCGCGTTCGGGATGTGGGCTGTTACAACTCGCGTTCGGGATGTGGGCTGTTACAACTCGCGTTCGGGATGTGGGCTGTTACAACTCGCGTTCGGGATGTGGGCTGTTACAACTCGCGTTCGGGATGTGGGCTGTTACAACTCGCGTTCGGGATGTGGGCTGTTACAACTCGCGTTCGGGATGTGGGCTGTTACAACTCGCGTTCGGGATGTGGGCTGTTACAACTCGCGTTCGGGATGTGGGCTGTTACAACTCGCGTTCGGGATGTGGGCTGTTACAACTCGCGTTCGGGATGTGGGCTGTTACAACTCGCGTTCGGGATGTGGGCTGTTACAACTCCTTCAAACGCAATACAATTTAAGTGTAAATGCAAAACATAATTATTAATATGTTCACTGAAATAGGTAAGAGTAACCTTTTTGAATTCCCTTTGAAAATAAGTAATTCGATACGTAAGGAGTAAGGACCTACCTACGAACAGAAGCTGTTATATACAAATGATTCGTCAGATAAGGTAAGTAATTGGCGGGAGACGGACATAGTACATTGTGAGGAGGTTCCTGTCTCTGACGCGCGGTAGCTCCTACCACGCAGCTAGTTTTTATATCAACCTTTTGAATAATTGTATGGTAGGTCATGATGTACAGATAAATGAGATACTTACTTACCTGTATTGAGAGCTACTAGGCTCTAGATAATTTAGTAATGCAATCACAAAACCCTTTGTATCTGTTTAAAGGCGATCATTAAAAGCTCTTATTAAGGCAATTCATGCTCGGTCTCAATAGCAGTAGTATGCATTATGCAGTATATCGCATAGGTATGTCGATGTCGGTGCAATATGGGCTGCGAGGAATGCACAGCCACACAGCCTCGCTCCCGTCGTGTCGAGCCTCCAACCGACATCACCCTATAGTACTTATATATACTTACTTAACATAATATTATATCTATCTGTATGTTAACTTTTCCTTAGTATTTTCCTTTTTTTTATGTTAGTATAGATTACCACTTATCGGCACATAAACACGCTGACCTTGAGACACCAACCCCCTGCAAATCGTACTGCCGGTCGCGCCGCCACACACGCGTCGCCACACACGCGCCGCCACGCGACTGTACTCGCTGTCGCCGGGGTCAGCTTGCACATATACCTAGCATACCCACATCGGACACATGGTTACTATCTTTATTATCAAGTCTCGCAGCCCCTTTTACAATATTTTTATATCTGACTACGCATAAATATTGCAATCAACACGCGTAGCACATAGTACGAGCTACCGAACGTGGCACATAAATTAAAAGCAACATTCAAAAAAGGCTTTTCCTATTCACATAGACCTATCATTCATAACTTCACTTTTATAAATCATCAGCCGCTACTACTCGTGCCTACGCCCGCGCCGACTTTATTTATTAGTATTTACCAAATCTTCGTTTCATAAATAAGTAACATCAAATAGTACTGCTGAGGGCCTCCTCAGATGTAAAATCGATGTAAAGTGATTCATCAGATGGGTAATTTGAATCCAAATGTTTCGTAGACTAAGTTCACACCGGCGAGCGCCGGTCGCGCCTTGCACTGCTCAGAGCTCAGATGTCGAGCCGCAACGCGCCACTGCGTGCAAGCTTCAGTCTATTTGGTTCGAGGTCGTCCACGCGGACCCTTTCGGGTCCCGGGGTGACTGCTCAGGGCGATGGCCCTCTTCAGTGGTGGCTAACTATTTGGTTGAGCAATGGAATGATGACATGATGACAATATGGACATGGAGGAGGCGACGTGGCTCAACGAGTTGCGAAGTCGAAGTGTCAATGAACTGATAGAGTGCTAGAATGGCCACTTTGCACCGGAAAGTGCAGCGTTAGACGACCCCCTAGGTCAATAGACGACATCAAACGAGCCGCAGCAGGGATCCACCGGATTCAGGCAATGCACCGCGGACCGCGCAAGACCATGTGGAGCGTGTGTGGATATGCAGCAGTGGACTTTGATGAGGAAGCGTTCACGAGAGGCGAGGCGTGATTTAAAGTGTTCCCTCTGGGTCGCCACGCGTTATCACGCGGAACCGCAATTTACTTATTGTATGTAAAACAATAGGCTGGCAAGACTCATGATTTAAAAACGTGCGTTATAATTTTGTCATCTGAATAAAGCCATGGAAAATTCCAACCGACCTGAAATGGATAAAAGGGACTGTAACCTGAGCTAGTTTTTTCCGAATATAATAAAAAACCCAAATGCAATGCGATACAAACGCGCCCCTCACGTCACGTCACTCACACTCGCGCGCCGCAGCACGTGTGCGCGACTCGCATGACGTCCCTTCGCAATCATCGCTGTAAGCCGATTAAAAAACGGTTTTTATGAGTAAAGTACACCCGATTCTGTGCACAAACAAAAAACTACAACAAAAAAAAAACGGGCCGATTTGAAAACCATCTCCTTCTTGGAAGTCGGTTAAAACAGATTTTACTCAGTTTTTGCGAGCTCATAACAAATCTTCCAAAACAAAAGTAGTGATGCGTGAATAACTTGTACTATTAATAGGTATTAATAATCCCAAATGAAAAAGCAGATAATCTCTACTTAATGTTGTAAATCCCACTGTTCGGACCTCCCTGGCGTCCCTGGCGTCCCTGGCGTCCCTGGCGTCCCTGGCGTCCCTGGCGTCCCTGGCGTCCCTGGCGTCCCTGGCGTCCCTGGCGTCCCTGGCGTCCCTGGCGTCCCTGGCGTCCCTGGCGTCCCTGGCGTCCCTGGCGTCCCTGGCGTCCCTGGCGTCCCTGGCGTCCCTGGCGTCCCTGGCGTCCCTGGCGTCCCTGGCGTCCCTGGCGTCCCTGGCGTCCCTGGCGTCCCTGGCGTCCCTGGCGTCCCTGGCGTCCCTGGCGTCCCTGGCGTCCCTGGCGTCCCTGGCGTCCCTGGCGTCCCTGGCGTCCCTGGCGTCCCTGGCGTCCCTGGCGTCCCTGGCGTCCCTGGCGTCCCTGGCCCTCTAACCGGTCAGTGAATTACCTTTTAACTCCTTAATCCGGAAAGACGATTTCGTCCGCCGCCCACGTCGCGTGGATCAGTCGTCACACCAACGTCCACTGACCACTTCCACGTGCTGCCACTGAACTTGATGATTCAGAACAAAGATCCAAAGTATATTTGTTTGTAAGCGGACCTACTCGCACCTACCTCGGTGTATGTAGTAGATAAATAGATTTAGCAGCTAAGTACTGGGCTGTAGACTCCGTTCGTTCAGGAGAGAGGTATCATGCACCTACCTAATTACATAGATATAAATAAATATAGAGCCGTGATCACTTTCGACCACGTCGCGACGGTATGTTGTGTGTGACACCTCCCTGGCTCTGTGGTGCTGTAACGTACAAGTGGGCGGTCGCAGGTTCGATTCCTGGCATAGTCGTAGAGCAGCATGCAGTACACACGTCGCTGCAGCATAACTCTTGATGAACTCATAGATAGGTACACTACGAGCAACGATTGTTTAACTAAAACACAAAGAGAAATAAAGCGAGTCACATTTCAAAAGACGTTTGCTTTGCTTTCCAAAATAGTTGCGAAAAATAATTGCGAAAAAGAAAAGACTGCTGCTTTCTGACTTTCGTGCTGTCTGAAGAACGGTACCTAAGTATGTTTTATTTATCAAACGAGTCGTTGATTTTACAAAAGAAGAAAGTACTGGCATGTCAAGGGGATATATAAATACAAAGGGATTATTTAAAGTTTTTGTTTAAGTACCTACCTACCTACGATCACATTATCCTCGGTCCAACCATTCCAACTCGGGATTGGCATAAGCATAGTAGGCGACCAGCTCCGAGTATATTCCATAATATTATATACATCGATAGTTCCATACAATTCAAACAAAACGGGATTCTTCATTCAAATTTTTTGAGGAAAAAGCTGATAATCTATACTTCAGATGAAATGTATGTAGGCAGGTATGTACTCGAACAAAGAGCGTAGTTACATCTCATTCAACTTCTTCGGAGATTAGCTGCAGACAAAACACTGCCTCGCCCCGTCCCAGGCGCGGGGAGCGGCCGCGGGCTGCGATCCCTTGTTACTATCAGCAGGCCTGCACCGACATTCCACAGATAGGCCCAAGTGATGAAGTATTCATGAGGCTCTGGCGCTCATTGGCATCGCGTTCTGATGCCATGTTGCCCGCAGGCGAGCGCTGGTGATACCAACCATCTGCACGCTAACTATATGAGGTAAAAATAAACTATGTATATGAGGTAAATAACAGCCTTTTATGCCACTTCTGACCTTTAAAAAACGCCTTCTTTGTCTAAGGTGAGAGGATTACAAGTTATAGAGCTTACTCGCTACTCGCTACTCGCTACTCGCTACTCAGATAACCTCACGATGTTTTTCTTTCAACGAAAAGCAAAGGAGTTAGAAAATTCAAATCGGTGTAGGTATTAGCTAGATTTTGGTCAAAAATCAAAACACAAAACGTATCTCAAAGTATAGGTAAAAAACTTATATGTACAAAGCAACGATTTATATTAAACTCGATTAAATTATTTCACAAGTACAAAATATCTAGGTATCTAAGGTATGGCATCAATGGCCATGGATTTGCAACAAACAATTTTAGTGACAAACTCTGAAGGATTTTTTCAGTTATAGTGCGTTTCATCGAATAGTACCTATGGCGTTATGTTGGCTCCCCTGTCTGTCCAAGTCATTGGCACGATATTTGCATAAGAAGACGCAGATTATGTTTATTTTCATTTGATTTTCCTGAATGAATGAAATGAAAATCAAATGAAAATAAACAAAATCTGCGTCTTCTTATGCCAATATGGTGCCAATGACCACCCAACAGACAGGGGAGCCAACATAACGCCATAGATACTATCCGATGAAACGCACTATAACAACGATATCGATAAAGAAGAGACTCTGTCTGCGGCCCCGCTGCTGCGCGGCGAGCGGAGCGGCGGGCGGAGCTGGCAGCGGGCGCGGTGCTACGCTCTCGCCTCGCGCTCGATGAGGACGCGTCCGCCGGCCACACCGCCCGCCGCGCCGCCCGCCGCGCCACCCGCCGCGCCGCCCGCCGCGCCACCCGCCGCGCCACCCGCCGCGCCACCCGCCGCGCCGCCCGCCGCGCCACCCGCCGCGCCGCCCGCCGCGCCACCCGCCGCGCCGTCCGCTGCGCCGCTCCCAGCGGCCGCAGTCTTAAGTTTAGGGTAAGATTTAACAACTCAAAATATATTTTTCAAATAAAAACTTGAGAATTACAACGATAGTAACGGATCTGGATAAGATTATATTAAATTTTTGATTGTCTGGAATTTTTAAAATAAATGTGGTAAATATTTTATCAATTTTCAAACAAAGCCTCGACTTCATGTAACTTTGTGTATAAAGAAATACAAAAAAAGTAAATTCACGCGGATGAAGTCGCGAGTATCATGTCTCAGTACGCATACGAGCTCATGATTGCTATCTGTCACTGTTTGACGCAAGCTCCTGTTTGGGCAAATATGTACACTAAGTATCTATTTCAAACGGACCTACCTACGTCACAGCAGTAGACTGGCCGCTGGCCGGTGAAGAAACAAGAAGTGATTAAACAACAGCCGTTATCTGGTGTTGAGTGCGCGCCGCGCGCCGACACTAACACAAACAGAGCTGGTGCGATGACCGTTTACTTACCTAAGCCTATGTCGTGTAGTCACGTATGCAGTACGCCTACAACTATACAAGATACCTACCTTGAATGAAATGAATGAATACAGTATAAATATTATACTCTAATGTCTTTGCAACAACCAGATTTTAATAACGACTAAGTACCTGCCCACTACAACAACGATTGCAAAAAACTAATAGCGGTCTTGGAAATATTCGCTACGAGTGTCCACTCGCCACTCGCCACTCGCCACTCGCCACTCGCCAGGCGCTGAAGTCATCATCATCATCATCTGCGCCGCCATCGATCTCACACTCGCCGAGCCGGATGCTGGGCGGACACTCTCGGAATATAAAGCTGCAGACGTTGAGTACACACCAACAACGATATGAATGTTTCTCTAGACGGCGCGCTTTATAGTGACAACATGTTCCGCGCTCCAGCCGTCAACCGAGACGTAGTCCGTTTGTAAAGATTAGTAAACTGGCGCGATAACTCTAAATTATTGGTCACACTCACACGGGTAGCTCTAGTACCCATAGTCTATCCTTTGCCTTATCTGTGATTCCAACGTAGCTGTGTTCGTAGAAACGGACTACAGCGGAATATACGTCTAAAGCGGATTACGATAAACAGTAATGCCACAGTTCTACGATGTACTTACAACTGTGGTAATGCGGACACCGATGCGCGATGTGGGTGGAACATATTATCGCAACTTGTACGTGTCGCATCTAGTGCAACATGTACATCGCTGAACACACGGTAACATTATACAAGAGCTCGTAATGATCGCGAGGAAAAATTAGTTTGTCATAACATTGCGAAATATTACAGGGGATTCGAGGTTTTGCCCACTTTGTATTGCGTGTATTAGAAAGTACAGGATACGACTTTCCTAATCATAGTAGGCAGGTACAAGATTCCCCCCAATTTCTGGGGCCCAATCTACCACAATTTATCAGCTCAGTGGCTCTTATAATGTCGCTTTTTGCATTTCAATTTTCAATGCGAAAGTGTTGTTTATTTAACTGTTTACCTCTCAACCGCTAAATTGAGAAGTTCCTTTCGTTGTCTTAATAATAATCATGATCGTCAACCATTTTTCCGACTTCCAAAAAAGGAGGAGGTTCTCAATTCGTCGGAATCTTTTTTTTCTCATGTATGTTCCCCGATTACTCAACGACCCCTGGACCGATTTGGAAATTTTTTTTTGTTTGCAAGGGTATAACTGTGCAGGTGGTGCCATATTTTGGTGAAGATCTGATGAATACCTTCGGAGATGGAGAACAGAACTCCTCAATGGTTAGGAGCGAATTGCTCGCGATCAGTGTAATAGCTTAGTAAACAGTAGGGTTTTAACTGGGCATAGCATATTACAGTACAGTGGGGCCACTAAAAATTGTGAAATAAAAAATTTTCAAAAGAAAAATAAAACCGACTTCAAAAACCACAAACATTATTTTTTATTTTTTAATGTTTGTGGTTTTTAAAGTCTGTTTTATTTTTCTTTTGATTTTTTTTTTCATAAATGTGAAGTTCAAGCGAACTGCATCGATACGGTGCAAGTTCGTAAATGTACCTACATGTTCTTCTTCCGTAAAAAGCAACAAAGGCAACAAAGTAAAAGCAGAAAGTAAGAGAAAATTCTCCAATTATTATTATTATTATAATACTAATCACAGAGCACTGAGCACTAATACTAATTCTAGAAAAAGTTTTTACGGGTGCGCTTTTGTTTTTAATAAGTATAAAAAAAAGATGTCTTACAAGTAACTAATTCTACGAAAATAAGAATTTTAAAAGGTACTCGTAATAAATAACCATTCAAGTGAAATCCGACAGAGGAATTATTCTATCGTCAGGCGATAAGTTAAATTCCTCAGATTTCAAAATTCACATCAGTTGTTTATAGATGTATAAAGTAGGTAAGTAAGCTCTATAATGAAAGCTAAAATAATGATTGTCATTGTAACACTCAGCAGCCTCGGTCACTCGCTGCCCGCGCCCCGCAGCCCACTGACCTGCGACATTCTCATTTCTCCGAGAGGTAGGTACCTACTTAGCTAAAGGCGTGAGATTCCATGGACGACAGAGGCAGGCTCGCAGACACGGCGTGCAACATTGTTGTGTTTGTCTGTGGGGTGGATCGCTTTGTGCCCGATTGCTTCCGCTGCGGACACATTGCCTCTACGAGCTCAGCTGAAACGGACGATCATGTGCCGAACGGAATCTTGTATTCCAATCCTCGCCGACCGGCTGAGTAGGTACTTACACTCCAGCGGACCTTCACATTGTGTTCGAATAGGAACTCATAAGTCGCTAAGTTATAGTTCTTGAAGACTTTGATGACCCTGTTGACGATGTTAAATTTTATACAGCTTCAGCTTTTTTTTTAAATAGATTAGCGTTCGTCTGCAATCGTACCTGTAGCTGGCAAGTGATGATGCAGCCTAAATGTAGCTCGCTTGCCTGGAAGATGGCTATTTATCCTTGACTATATAAAAATTGTCTATATTAAAAATGGAGGGGAAAACTGATGCCGCTAAGATGATGATATCTTAGCGGTTTGAATCAAAAACGCGGTGGCAAATTTTCAGTTCGTAAGTTGCGATCGCCCTTGTTTTTACTATAGCTACTGCAGTTTATCACAAAATCACCAAAGAGAACGGAAAGACCTAGTAAGTTGACTCTCTCGCGACTCGTCTCAGCGTCGTCGGTATGAAGTTGTAAGCCGCAATTTCGCGGTCGGGTGAGCTCGCGGCTCGCGGCCGCGGCCGGCGGCGGCTGGCTATCGTTACAATTAGATTATAACTCTGATCCGACGAAAATTCTGAAGAAAAAATCAGAAAAAGAATGATAAACTTCCCAAACTTGTCATTTTGGACATTAATTTTGCGACATTCATGGCTTTCAACGTCGTCGACGCTCATAGGTACGTTATAATATTCTACCTGAAATTGATATTTTAAGGCACTGCTACCGTATATACATCCTACTCTATGGGCACTGCCAAACCGCAACCCTACATCAATAATTCTGAATGAATGCCTGTGCCTGTGTGGAGGCTGTGCCTCGTGGCCGGCGTGCGCACGCGCCGGGCTTGTGCTCCGTCAGACGCTATCTAGCACTATCTAGTGCGAGCCCGCTGTTGACACATTACTGAAGCGACGTACCACCTGAACGCAATTGTCATCTTTTGTTCAATTAATTATTCTGCTTTCCTGGTAATATTTCAAGACTCTCTGTTATCATCATAAAGCCGTCGTTGCGGCGGTACATGAGCCGACGCAAGCGATGTCACCCAGGCCTGTCCGCGTAAACAGCCCGCCTACGAGTAATCAGCAGCAGTCGTGATAATGTAAGCATTACGTAACGGTGGCGAGTGCCGACGACTTTGACTCTTTAAACTCGAATGCTAGCAAACAGAAACTGTCCACGTGCGCTAGTGTGGCAGCTGCCTCGCCTCGCCGCGCCGCGCTGCTTTATATTATGATGACGCGCAAAAATGATTTAACTATCCCATGTTATCAAATCAAAGAGATTTTAAATATTTCTCTTACATATTGACCAAAGAGATTAGAAACTAGTACCACTAGAGACATCACCGGGTAGCGGTAGTGGGTACGCGAACCTGTAACGGGCAATAAACAGTGAACGGCGGAAACAAGGAACGGAACGTCACAGAAATTGGTCAATAACTTTACCGCTCTACTTTCAAAATGGATTTTTATGGACCGGTTTTCAGAAACGTATGCAATTAGGAATTTTTCGTTTCGGCGCATATTTTTTGTAATTATCAAAGGTCGCTGCCTCAAGCCGCGCTCAGCTGCAAGTTACAAAAACAATCGTATTGAAAGTGAAGTCCGCGTCAGCAGCGGGCAGCTCGTAGTGAGCGGCGGCCGACCATGCGTTCGAGTTGAACCACCCGCTAACCCAAACCGTTCCTTATAATATGTATTATGTAATTACATATCAGATGCTGGAAAGTGGTTTTTTCTCTGTTTTCGGAATAAACCTCGAAATAAAAGCCGTTATTGCTATAAGTAATATTGTTGCAGACCAAAGTATTATTGTGCGATCTTTTGTAACTGTCAGCAAATAGGACCGGCTCGACCGCTAATGTACGAAGCGATTAACGAATCGGCCTCTATATTAGGTAAGGTAGGTACCGCATTTTGTTGTTTTCTCGAATACAACGCGATCTCAGACATTATTCTTCGATGATTCACTACATGAGACTAGACGTGTGTTTAGAGTTTAGCCACTGCAGCAGAACCCACCCGCCGTGAGCTGACGAGTGACGGCGCGTGGTCAAATACGCACATGTTACGCTACGCAATTAGTGGAGCGGTTCTAAGAAGCTCGTATGGGATGGGTGGCGACTGGCGAGCCGCACGCGGCGGCCGGGTGCCGGAGCCGCGGGACGCACAAAGGAAGCGGGTCAGAGGAAGCAGCATTACGACATAACAACAAGTAGCCGCCGCGCCGTTGATTCCACTACAAAGCCCTGTCGAAACGCGCATCGCTGCGTTCGTATCTTGCTTCTAATCGAACTATCATACCTACGCAGAGAATAGAGAGCATTCCCTCTCGGCACTAACGTTGTGATTATCACATCGTTAATAAGAATAAGAATAAGAAGTGTTTATTTGCTAGAATATGGTATAATATACAAGTACATTGGTCTTCAATATTATATGGAACCGCATATTCTGCCAAGCATGGCGTGCAAAATTTATTGAATTTATTTAATATTATATAACAAACATGTCAAATTATTATTAATTATTGCATTCACTATTTAAAATTTGTCATTCAAAAATTCATTAACATCATAATAACCTTTGTTTAATAAAATTTTTAATAAATAACATCTAAAAGAAGTAAGGCTCATTGCATAACTGTGTGACGGTAGATGGTTATGGATACGTATTGTACGTTACAATCGAGATTACTGTGAGTTGGCTGAATCTATGGGATTCTTCCTGCGATTGAATGAGAGAGTGTCAGCTAGAGGCGGTAGGGGTGGGGGAGGCCTGTGCGCGTGCAGTGTGACCATCACGAGCACCTGCGAGCAGTTCAACGCTGTCACACTCTTAGCTGAAATTCAGTGACTCGAACACTGGACACCGCTGCCTTGCCTGTTGTAGGAAATTCTGAGCTATGTTGTGTAACTAGGCTAGGAGCGACCGCAAAAGCAGGATCAAAGTCACAAAATTGTATACGGAAGCACCGCCCATCTGTTTGACTTGACATATGTACATCAAGTCACCAGAAAGGATTTAGTCACACCTTCCGTTGAAATCTCTGTATACCCACAAGTAGCACGAAAACCGCTCCGTGAGTGGCGCGGGCGGTGGCAGGCCGGCCGCCGGTGATAATAATAAACAGGGAACCTTTCACTACATTGTATTACAACTACTAGACCCATTTATTATTCAATCACTTTCATATTGTAATCCACGACTGTAAACAATTAAAGTCTCAGATAGTAAAATCAACCCGTATAATGCAATGTGAATCGGTTGGAACGCAAACAGCAACTGAAGCTTGTCGTTGCACGCCACGTCCTCGCCCTAGCGCCATCTTTTTCGTCTCGATGGAGGGGGCTCTGACGTCACGACCACAGCATAACCACCAACACCAAGCAACACCGAACGTGAGAACGAGTTGTTGCCAACACGGCCATGCTGCATGGTGCCCGTCCCGGGCACCCCACGAGTCGGGATAAAATTACTGCAAAATAAACAACCGTTAACACCTGATTCACATTACCTACTTGTAAGGATCCTTCCTAACTTCCTAAGGAATATTGCCCATTCATTGTCACTTATCACTTAACAATCATACGACAGCTCGCAACTTAACAAGATACCTCCACTATGTACTCGTAAGATCCGGGAATATTGTCCATTCGTTATCACTCATCACAACAACAGCTTTCAATTTAAAGAACAAAACAACCGCATCTAAAGGGACTTTGCCACACTTAGGGGACCAGATTTGTCGTAGTTGAAAACCAACTGCACTTAAAGAGCGTTTCGCTCACTTAAATGCAGCAAGTTGGTCAAGACCACTTGCACTTAAAGAATATTTCGCTCACTTAAGCGTACCAAGTTGGTGAAGACCACTTGAAGACCACTTGCACTTAAAGAACATTTCGCTCACTTAAGTGTACCAAGTTCACCTTCAAGTTCCAAACATTATAGAAGACCACTAGAAGACCACTTGCACTTAAAGAGCATTTCGCTCACTTAAGCGTACCAAGTTCACCTTCAAGTTCCAAGCATTATAAAAGACCACTTGAAGACCACTTGCACTTAAAGAGCATTTCACTCACTTAAGCGTACCAAGTTCGCCATCAAGGTCAAGCATCGTAGAAGATCGCTTGAAGACCACTTGCACTTAAAGAGCATTTCACTCACTTAAGCGTACCAAGTTCGCCTTCAAGTTTAAGCATCGTATTCCAATGTGATATTTTATATTCATGGTACAATATTCCCAATTATCTTTCGAATATTTTATCAAAGTTCAAGCTTCGTATCCCAGTGTGATATCTTATATCCATGGTGCAATATTCCAACTAATTATTCTTCCAAAATTTTATCACGGCTCGCTGTATCAATTATGTTGCTATACATACTTAATTTTAAATAGATTACTCAACATAATACACAGGGTAGCCTTGCCAACACGGTTTTTAATACTCCATGAATATTCTTTAAAGAAGCAATGCATTAGCACTCACGATTAAAATCAGATCATACCTCTTTACTAAATCTCAAAATTCTTTACTAAATTCTGAACACATACTCAATGCCATAGCATCGTGCACCCACACAGTGCTCCGACACTATTCATCCACGTATGCAATCACCACACTATCTTTATCTACCGCGCATCCACGCAAGGGATCACCGGTGCCTAGTTCACCATAATACAAGTGATTTGATCTCATAAGAATCATATTTGATCTCATCCATTTTATTTTAACTATCAATGCTTTATTATTATAAACGGATCATTTGATTGTAAAGCTGGTGCTATCAAAGTTAACTTTAAATAATTATTATCATACTAAAACTATCACTTTTTAAACTAATCAATATCTTAACTGCAGTTATATTAATGATTTCACTAGTTCACTGCATTATTAATTACAAGGGTTGGTCACCAAATATAATCTTATAACCCACAAACTATTTTAATTCATGAATTACTCTAGTATCAAACAATAATAATAATTGGTATTTCATATTCCATATATGCAAATATTAAATTACGCTATCTCAAATAATTATTAGGCTAATTAAAAATGATAAACAGAGAGTCATGGATTATGAGCGACACCGATGCATGCCACTGCCAAAACCAAGACTTTCTTTTTAACTCATTCATCTGTCCATTCGCGCAGGGAATTCATCTACTGCCACTGTATGCTATTTAATATTTCTATTCGCACAATATACTCTTACTGTCACTCTTTATTATTTTCGGCCCGTCCTGATTATAGCACAGAATTGCAGCTGAGAGCATAAAAATGTTGCATTTGTCTACCCTCTTATTGTAATCTTTTTAATGAAAATTTCTCAAGTTAATAATACCCACTTAGCTATCCGGACAAGAATATTTCTTTGTTCAACGCAAATGTGAAGCTTTTACCCAAATTTGTAATATTAGGTATTAACTACCAACATAAATCATAGTTATTTTTTTTTAATATTATTCTAATTTGCATTATTAATGATATACTATAACTTTACAAACTAAATAAAGCTTCATTATCATATTATACACACCACAATCCGTAATTATTATTTGTTTTTGAAGCAGGTACCCAACAAATGCAACAAAACTTTTGAATTGAACAGACTAACTACAGGCACTAGTTCTAACTCTGAAGAGAAATATTACTTTCATCGTTACTAGTCTGTCTGTGTCTATTTTATTAAAATATAATGTACAATCCTTTTACCTTCGTTCTAGTTCAATCTAATTGACTTGTACATGTATACAAAACGGTTCTCTGTTTGGATGTACAAAAAATAGCTAAAATGCTTTCAGAGGTCAATGTGTATACGAGTCTACTACTATTACATTACTTTTCTCGGGGATAAACCAAATCGGATCACTCTGTTACATTCCGTCCAAGCAAGTTATTACTCCCTAGTACCCAATAGGTACATACCTATAACCTAAAAATAAATTCGCTTAACGCAATTGAATCAAAAGGAATGTTAACACATTTTTTTTTTATTACCTTTTTGTAATTTTGCTAAAACCCTTGTATCAACAAAAAAAATCAGCTTTATCTTTAAATAGAAACCTTACGTAAAATTATTCATCTTGTATGCCAAAAGTACGCCCTAATATTATAACGCTCTAGTCAAACATCATATTGTAATGCATGGTAAATTATTTTGACGATTCAAAAGCATTTGTAAAAGTTTACTTGAATTATTATATTATATTCTATTCTTTTATATTATATCATATTCTATTCTAGTCTAGTCTATTCTATTCTATTCTATTGTATATTGAATATTATATCGAAAAGGGGATGCTTATGTCGATGATCACGCAGAATATAAAAAAATAAAACTAAAACTTCATATGTAAATAATCTTTACTGTAATAATTTAAAGTTATTATCTATCTAATTAATTATTTACTTAGGTAGCACTAAGGTAAACCTGTACAGTACTTATTTAAAACTGCAACAAAGGCTCTTTTTTTAAATATTTACTGATTTAAATAACCTGTATAGCAATAATAATAGATGAAACAAAAGAAACAATATTTAAACAAAACTAAAAAATGGCTAATCCAAAAATGTTACTACAGTGTGCATGAACTATTGAATGAATATACCTCAATTATACGATAATACGATATAAAAAGATTGTAATAACTTTGTTAACCACTTTTTATTTGTAAGTACTTTTTTTTTAAAGTCTGATTAATTATAATAGGACATAATTTGAAAACTCCCATAGTCTTTATTTATATGTGACCTTTTTATTTTATTTTTATTTAATGACCATATAATTAATTCATAATTTTTGCTATTCATATTTCATATTTCATAAGAATTGTAATATTACCTTTGATTATTTACATATGTTTTACTTTGCAACGCCCCAACGGGGTTTCATGTTGTAATATTATGATATTTTTTTATTTATGATGTAAGACATGAATGCAAATAAAGGAAGAATAAAGAATTACCTCTATAAAGATACGAAAATTCTAAATATAAGTCACTCGTACGCGCTTCAAACTTGTATTCCTATCAGGAAAATAATAACAGGATATATACACTCCCAATTATGCTTTAAAAGAAGAACAATTACGAAAACTTCCCTAAAAACTAGTATTGTAAACGTATGGATGTTATTACTTACCCACACAATTATTCAATGTAGATAATATGAAGTACTAAAATGGATACTTGATATCATGTGCGTAAGTACCTACCATTGTAAATGTAAATAGCTGTAATTCCTGATATTTAAAAGGACTGTTATGCTCTTTATTGATAAATAAATGTTTTTAAACTGAAATCCCTTTACTGACGATTTTGATATGCGCGGACAACTACTTCCGGTATCTCTAAACACCTCGTGACATGTATCAAAAATATACACTTTTTAACCCCATATATTATGTAACATTTACTTACAATTAATATAATAACTTATTATTATAATATTAATGTTGACATTTAATTAAGAGACATGTTACCATAGAAATTAATTCACTTTTTGGTCTCATCAGGATTATTTGTACGGATTATTCCTGATGAGTATTAAATATTTGCATGCTTATGAAGTAGAATATGAAGGTCGCTGCTTAGTTATAATTTTTAACTCAACAACTGATATTCAGCAAATAAATAAATTTCATTTCATTTCAGTATACGAGTTCAGGATTGGTTATCATGATTTATATCTGAGCTAACATTTCGCTTGTGAAGTTTGACTAACCTAAGACATTCTTCGATAACATTTTAACTTGTTCGTCACGTATACTACCCACATGTTTAATATTTTTAGTATAAAAACTTCTATGTAAATAACAAGCTCAATAGTCACACGTTTTTAAATTATTATCTTCTAAGGACGTATATTACTGATTCTACTATAATAATTGACCCACTATAATTTAAATAATATTTTGTTCGAAAAAAAAAAGTTGAGACAAACGTGAATTTAACATTTAGTTCCAAAATAAAATTCGAACAAACTAAAAATTAACCATTTTAAAACATATTCCTTTGAATTTGGAACTAAAAGACAATTTCGTTTACCGATCACTATTCCCACGAGGACCACTTATAGACTGTACGCAATATTAAATCGTGTCAGACTTTTAGCTGATACCTTCAACTTAGTTTAGTAACGAATTATCTCACCTGACTATACAAAAGTTTGAGAATACGATTTAGTAATTTAAACCATATTCACTTAATCTTTAATAATTATTCAAAGTACTCACAGTTTCGGTATCTTTACGAGATACCTTATTACGTTTCCATCGCGGCCGACGGTGTCCTGGCACTTGAAGACCTCTAGGTAGAAAAGTACGTTTGCGTTTCGACCGATTTTTCCTCAAAGCGTAAGTTACTACACACTTCTGATGTAAACAATTAAAGTCTCAGATAGTAAAATCAACCCGTATAATGCAATGTGAATCGGTTGGAACGCAAACAGCAACTGAAGCTTGTCGTTGCACGCCACGTCCTCGCCCTAGCGCCATCTTTTTCGTCTCGATGGAGGGGGCTCTGACGTCACGACCACAGCATAACCACCAACACCAAGCAACACCGAACGTGAGAACGAGTTGTTGCCAACACGACCGAACGTGGACTGGTCTGACAACTCCACTAATGTTATGCAATAACAAATTGTATCCTTAGCTAGAACATTTCGACACTTGAGTGTTTACTGGATAGTGGATATCGAACGCCTATCGCGTTGACGGATGACACAAGTCGAGCCGACCGACCCCGCGCGTAGCAGGAAGAAGCCTCTACTGATTATGTGTAATATAATAAGTGGAAGCATTATAATACTATCCCAAGTTGTCGTCGATCAACTATCCGCCGCATCGGACCGCACTAAAAATTATATTTTTAGTGCGGTCTGTTTGTCCAGAGGGAAACCCGCGTGCTGAATTTTAAGTTTCTAAACCCAGGTATCAACCTGGGTGATATCGATCTGGGAGTCACTTGATCCTTTTATCTACGTACAGTCGAAGATAATATCTACCACATATGTTTGAATAGGGCTCCCCTAGGACATGTCGTTGCTCTTACAAATAGCGTTGGAAAGGTTTGATACAATGGGTAAGTGTGATCTATGATCTGAGTAGTTGTCGTGACGCGGCCGGGCGGCGGCGGCGCGGGCGGCGCACTGCAAGCCGTGCAGTGTTATCAGTGCAGGCGCCGCGCCAGGGCTGCCTCTCACCGCTGGAGTCGCATGCCTTACTACATACACTAATAACGCCTACATAACTAATAATAATGTTTTAATTCTATGCCTTAGTATTTATTATCTTATAAGGACATGAGTGAGTTGCTGCATAGATTGGCGCCTAGGGTTGTCGACCAATCGAAGCTATGCCTAACTTACGCTCGGCGCTCGACGCGATCCATTAAACTGTCCAACCTTGCAGTAGTATGCGAGGAGTAGACGCCGTGCAGAATTACATAATAATGAATAATGTAGTTGGGTTCTCTGGACTGAAGAGGGATAGTATTATTTACTAGGTCTCCTTCTAATGGTATAGGTATTAAGTATTATTAAAACGAAATATTATGTACCTAGTAGGTATCAAAAAATTACTTATTGAAAAAATAGGTTTTGATTTCTGTACAATTATACAAGTTAGCCCTTGAGTGATGATGCAGTCTAAGAGGGAGATGGGCTAGCCTGTAAGTGGTGGCAGTTTTTATTAAACCCATCTTAGGTTTCTATACGGACCTTATATTTTAGTGGTGGGACCTCGACAGAGACGAAGCGGGTGCTCCAATGAGGTGCGTTTATTTTTTTCTTATATTTTGTGAGTTGGCCCCCCTTAGAAACATGTTATTATTCCATTTACAGTAGTGGCAACCCTGTGCGTAGCGGCCGCCACATCTCCGCGTGTGAGACACCGTTGTATGCAGAACAAATGACTCGATTCCGCGAAACCACAATTGTAACCACAATTGTTTACTGCGATCGCCGAGCGAAGCTGCTGCCCTCGCCATCGATGTCCTCTGATAACGACTAATTCCCTTCTCCTCAGCGAATGTTATAGGAAGATCAGTCAGTGCGCAGTCCCAGCAGTCACCTACTTGGGGCAGTTACATTCGCGTGACTGCGTATCCGCTGTGGGCTTACTGTGAGAGTTCACGTCTCACCGACGCGACGCGACGTTGATAGTATCCGGGCGTCGAATCTACGACATTAAATTAAGATTGACTGAAAATGTAAATATCTTGTTTTAATGCTCAAGTTCGTCGGTACATCTACAATCAGCTGGTACCGAATGTTTGACTTTATTGTTTTTACACCTTTGTTACCTACACGGTTCTATCAAGCGTTGATGATAATATTATATTGTAGTCTTAGACTAAGCAGACTGACTGCAAGCAAGCGAGGAGCAGCGCCGGTGTGCGTGCGTGTGGGGGGGAGGGGGAGGGGTGCGACGCGACGTGAAACCAGCTCTCGAACGCACCTGTCCCGTCACATTCTCCGACATTGATCTTTTCAGCATAAGTGTAAGCCTTTGTCAGCAAAGACATCAAGGATAATGTGTTCATCATTGTTACTCGTTTTATAAAAACGAAAGTGTGTGTCTGTTTGCTAGAATTTTTGGTCCCGGAAAACAAAGAATTCCTCATTGAACTAGTAATACTAATTAATTTTATTAACTTAGGTATCTATCTCAGTGAAATTTCCACGAAATTTTTAAAAACCTAAATCCACGCGGACGAAGTCTGGAGCATCATGTAGCTTGGTATCTACGTATTATAAAGAAAACTTAAAAAAATGTTACAGTTAACATTTAATATAGAAATCCAGTGATTTCTAGGTTCTAAAATCTAATCAATCAAACTAATAATAAACTAAGAGCCAGCGCGTGCCAATCCTTCGTGATTATACAAAAGTCCCCAACACGCGCTTGCTCCCTTTATAAGTCTTCCTGCTGAGCCTGTCTGAATATAAGAGACATCTGGTCATTGTAGAATTAACGTCATTGATTGCCAGAAAGTGGATGATGTAGGTAAGTTACATTTTCAAAAGGTTCAATAAGAAGTAGGTTCTCGACGTACAAAATCGTACGTGTGCGTGTGTGCGTGCGCAGACGCATGTGTGTGACGTCGCGTTGGGACGACACATTCCACGCGCGGTGAAAGCGGGGCCGGGCCTGCAGCCACAGCGACCTTGCCGCTCGGGACGTGGCGGCGTCTGCGGCGCCTCGCCACTCGCAACCACACAGCAGCCGGCGAGCACATTCCTCCAACTACATATTACCCACTCTTAACTACGTTACTCTTACGTTACGACTTACGAACCTATTTTGATAGCTACAACCCGGTTACTAAAAGAATGGACCTCACTTTTTTCAATTTCAATGTATTATAAACGCCAAACTAAGACAATACTTACATAGCATCCAGAGTTTTTCACAAACATCAATCTTTTAGTAACCGGGTTGTACTTCAAGGTTTACGATACTCATGTGTATAATGTTATGCGCACGACGACACTCCCGAGCTGGCGCGAGGAGGCCTGTGTCCAGCGGTGGACAAGTAAGGGCTAACAAAGAAGACGGAGACGAAAATGTGTATAGGTATTTTCAAAACAAGAGACGAAAAAATCTTTGCTTTCGTGTACAAATTTTCACCTCAATAGCGACAAAATACAAGATGTATGTATATATATAATACACCTATAGTTATTTTCATGCGACTTTTCCGGAAGTAAATATATGTCACCGTAAAATTATAAATACGGTTAGATTATAATCTATTTGGCGAGATTGTGAACCTCGCTATTGTGAGATCTGTATGTCGCAGCGAAAGTGAAAATGAAACACTTGATAATATTAGCCGATAGAACCTAAATGCGATTACCTCATTTGATAGGTCGTAAAATCCTAGAGAAAGAAGAAGGGCTCCAAAATTGAAAGTTAGGTAAGGTTAGTACATAAATACTTAGGTTCTCTTGGCCAATATTATTATTATTATATTATTAATTAGTGTTTTACTAGACCAAACTCAAAATCTGATCATCCCAATTCCCATGCAGTCTATCATCTATCCCACCCCTAGAGTATTTTTGTGAAGAAAAAAGGTCAGTTGGATCTGTCGTTACATTGCATAAACTACGCTCAGTATTCTATGTTATCACATGGTTAACACTAGATTTGTTTAGTGAAGCGGTCTAGTAGAGTAGTCGTATTAACAAACTCCCGGTTTATGCCATTTCGCTGTGACATATCGATCTCAAAATAGAGAGGTTCACCATCTTTGGCCAGTTCACAATCTCGCGAGATATATATAATGTATAATGCAACCGTATTGACACTTTCACGCTGACATAATATTAACAATTCAGCGATAGGCACAAAGTCTTTTACATTTTGTTACTTTTTAAATACTTTACCTACAAGTATTTCCAAAGAAAGTAGGTACCTCATTAATAAATTACTGATACTCAACAGGACTCTCTCCGTCACTCGCTTCATACAGTCGTAGTTCCAATTTCATTTGAATATTAAGCAACCAAAGTCCATGAAATTTTGCAGGCATATTCTAGAAACTAATACCTGTGCCTGTGGTGTTTTAGATTTTTCTTAAAATATGTAGTTTTAAAATTACAGGGGCTCAAAGTTTTTATGTAAATTTTTAAGACCGCGAAACCGTAAATATTAACCGTAAAGTTTCTAGAATATGTCTGCAAAATTTCATGGATTTTGGTTGCTTACTATTCAAATGAAATTGGAACTACGTTTGTATGAAGCGAGTGACGGAGAGACCCCTCTTAATGACATTTTTTTTTGTTTTCGTCTGCGGTAACAATTGTCATTCATAAAATAAATAATTATTTCAAATCAGTGCCGGGCAGCGGCGCGCGGCGATGGCGTTAGTATAGTTATGTCTGCCTTATCGTTACTAATTACTAATTAGCTCGTTCCTTATATCTGTATGCACTAATGACCACCTACCAGTACTCACTCGCTTTTTGATTAGGCACACCGAACATTGACAACGAGACACTTTCATTTTATGACAAGCAGTAGTTCGTCCCAGATCTGAAAAGAAGCTTTTATGATTTTCCCGCTGCCCCCGGCCTCTCGTACTTAGACAAGTTATACTAATAGTAGTAATATTACTTGAGAAATTAATTAAAACAATTTATTTCCACATTCAGTTCTATTTTAACATCGAATCAAACGGGCGAGACGTTCGGCGAAGACATTTCGTCAATAGTCCATCAAATGCTTTGTTATATAATAACACGTACAGTCGTACATACATAATCTTTAATTATTATTATCATACAAATACGTACAAGTAACAGTACTTATTATATACATACAGACGTAGTACACTCTACGATACCTATGTTTACTTATATACAGCCTCTACACACCGACAGTCGATGCAGTCGCAATCCTCAGTCCTCACATACGATAGTACAAAAATAATACTGCAGAATAAATACGTGGCACTTCACGTGGGAGCAGGAGTACTGTCACAGCGTCGCACTAGGCACGGTCAGCGCACGGTCAGCGCACGGTCAGCGCACGGTCAGCACACGGTCAGCACACGGTCTCCATGGGAAGGCGCGCGGGCGGCGCGGCCGTGGTGTGCGTGAGCGACTCGCCGCACGACGGCAGCTGCGACGACGAGGCGGGCGCGCGCGCGCACCACGCGTGCGCGGCGCGCTTGAGCGCGGCCCACGCGTGCGGCTGGCAGCCCACCACCAGGAAGATGAACACGCCCTGCAGCGCGTTGAGCAGGTCCGTGGCGTACCACACGTACTCGGGCCCGCCCGCCGCCCACGACACCACGTCGGCGCCCCACGTCACGCCCATCACCACCACCAGCTTGGCGCACACGCGGCCCAGCGCCGCGCGCTCCGACGTGGACTTGACCTCGTCGCGCCGCCACAGGCCGCACGTGAGCTGGCGCGTGGTGGACGCGAACAGCGCCAGGTTCACGAGCAGCAGCACGCCCACGGGCCCGAAGAAGTACACGAGGATCTCCATGTCGCCGTAGAACCAGCAGCGCTGCACGGCGAAGCGCGGCCGCAGCACGCCGGGCGCCGCGCCCGCCGGCAGCCGGTCCAGCACGGCCGCCGCGCCCGCCAGCAGCAGCGGCCCGCCCCACGCGTACACCATGTACACGCGCAGGCGGCACGCCTCCTGCCCGCGCTCCAGCGACGTGGGCCGGAAGTCCCTGCGGACATCGGCCGCGTTAGCTTCCCGACTTACACTACCCAACTACAAAACCGGCCAAGTGCGAGTCAGACTCGCGCACTGAGGGTTCAGTACTCGGGTATTTTTTTTCAAACATTTTGCACGATAAATTAAAAACTATTATACATAAAAATAAATAAAAATCTGTTTTAGAATGTACAGGTAAAGCTCTTTTATTATGACTCTTGGTTTACTTTTTTTTTTTTAAATCTTTATTTTAAGAGATTATTCGCTGGGCGAATATGCCTCTCTATATAGCTGCAATATAGAACATTCTAAATCTAAATTAATCTAGATTAAAATCTAGCCAGTAAAAATTGAATAGCTTTAATTTGACAGACTAAACAGACGGACAGACAGACCGACAAACGGACAGACAAAGTAATCCTGTAACAGTTCTATTTTTCTTTTTGAGGTACGGAACCCTAAAAAACCGACCAAGTGCGAGTCAGACTTGCGCACTGAGGGTTCCATACTCAGGTATTTTTTTTATTATTTTGCAGGATAACTCAAAAACTATTATGCATAAAAATGAATAAAAATCTGTTTTAGAATATACAAGTACAGCCCTTTCATATGATACCCTACTTGGTATAGTTATCTTACTTTGAAAATTGAAACACATTTTAATTTTTTTTTAATGATGTAACCACAAATTCGCGGTTTTCAGATTTATTCTTGTACTTGTGCTATAAGACTTACCTACCTGCCAAATTTCATGATTCTAGGTCAACGGCAAGTACCCTACGGGTTTCTTGACAGACACGACCGACGGACGGACGGACGGACGGACGGACGGACAACAAAGTGATCCTATAACTATAAGGGTTCCGTTTTTCCTAAGAGGTACGGAACCCTAAAAACGATGTATTTTCAATTTTCAAAGTAAGATAACTATACCAAGTGGCCATCATTATGAAGGGCTTTACCTGTACATTCTAAAAATCTAAACAGATTTTTATTTATTTTTGGGCATCAAAGTTATTGATTCATTGTGCAAAATGGCGGAAAAAAATACCCGAGTACGGAACCCCCGGTGCGACAGACTCGCACTTGACCGGTTCCTTCCATGTCGGCCGTTTTGAATTTTTTTAACCCCCGACGCAAAAAGAGGGGTGTTATAAGTTTGACGTGTGTATCTGTCTGTGGCATCCTAGCTCCTAAACTAATGAACCGATTTTAATTTAGTTTTTTTTTTGTTTGAAAGGTGGCTTGATCGAGAATGTTCTTAGCTATAATCCAAGAAAATCGGTTCAGCCGTTTGAAAGTTATCAGCTCTTTTCTAGTTACTGTAACCTTCACTTATCGGGGGTGTTATAAATTTTTAATTTGCACTTGTAATTAAGTAGGTATATTATTTGTTGTTATAGCGGCGAGTTAGGACAGACAAAAATGGACAAAACTGCTCGGGGAAACAATGAACTGTAGAGGCTAATAGATATTCGTCAGTCATTACACTCACCGGAACGTCCACCAGATGTTGAAGCACATGGTGTTGAGCCAGAAGAACGCCGACAGGAACAGGAAGTGCATGCACACGGCCAGCGCGCGGCACAGCGGCGGCGGCACGCGCTCGCCCGCCAGCTGCGTGGCCGCCAGCAGCGCGTCGCCCAGCATCAGCGCCGCCACGTAGTGCGTCTGGCAGCGCCAGTGCAGCGCGTGGTGCGCCGCCGGCAGCGCGAAGCCGGCCGCCAGCGTGGCCGCCAGGAACGCCGCGCCCACCGCCAGCCCCGCGCCGTACACCACGTGCCGCGCCGAGCGCGCCGCCGCCGGCCGCGCGCACGCCAGCACGCGCGCGCCCTCCGCCGCGTCCACGGCCTCCGCGCACCACGCGCCCGCCGCCAGCCGCGCCGCGCCCAGCCGCAGCGCGCCGTCCGTCTCCAGCGCCGCGCCGGCCAGCGCGCCCGCCACCGCGTACTGCGAGCCCTCGGCGCACGCCGGCCAGCCCGCGCGCACGGCGCTGCCGTTGCCCAGCCGCCGCAGCTCCTCCATGGTGCGCTCGGCGCGCGCCTCGGCCGCCGCGCAGCGCCCGCCGTCGAACGCGTGGCCGGGCGCGCAGCACTTGGCCACGCCGCCGCCGCCCACGTCCTCGGCGCACGCCAGCGCAGCCTCCGCGTCCGCGCAGAAGCGCTCCGGCGGCAACGCGGCCGGCCCGCCGCGCACCTGCAGGCGCCCGCTGTGCGCCAGCAGCGCGTACGCCGCCGCGTGCTCGCGCAGCACGCGCAGCGCGTCGCACGCCGGCACGGCCGCGTACGCCAGCCGCCAGTTCTGCGGCACGAAGCCGCGCTCCAGGAAGCGGTTGCGCGCGGGCGCGAACACGAGCGGCGCCCACGCGCGCTCGTCGGGCGCGCACGCCGCCGCCACGTCCGCGGCGCGCAGCTCGTCCACGCGCAGGCTGTCGGGCGCCAGGCTGTGCGCGGGCGGGCAGCAGCGCGGCACGAGCGCGGGCGCCGGCCGCGCGGCCTGCTCGCCGCGCGCCGCGCGCGCGCACAGCAGCGCGAGCAGCGCCGTCGCCAGCATCGCGGGTCTCACCGCGCGCGACCGCACATACGACACCGCATAGTAAATCCGCCGAGGTCCGAGAGCACTGTTTCTGCACTGAACTGTCGCTTATTTAGTTTAGAAGTTTCCTCGATGTGAAAGTTCGGAATGCACTCGGAAGTTCACCGGCACACCGTCAACAGTAAACACAACATGCCGTCGAGAGAGCGGAGCACGTGAGGCGCGGAGTGCTGCGCGGCGCGCGCGACCTGTCGCTGCGGGAGCTCGAGCGACACTGACACGAGTCACGACTCGCTCGACGCTCGACGAAGTGAATAGTGCCTGCGATCGGAAGGCGGATAGTGTACACTTGCAATTCCGTTTGGCAGGCCGCAGCTTGCAAGTTGCAACGTAGCAGTCGACATCAGCGCTGTGCTCCCTCAGAGTCGCACCGGCAGAGCTACGTACGTGGTGCAGGAACTTTGCTGCACTGTGTGCTAGGGGCTAGGCTAGAGAATAGGTACGACATAATATCATCGGCATCTGAACCCATCACCGATGCCCTAGCGAGCATGGGTCTCCCTCCAGAATGAGAAGAGTTTAGGCTGTTAGCCTTAGCACACGTGCCTTTTGAGAACATTTTGAAGAACTCTCAGGCATTCAAGTGTCCCCGCACTCAGGTATCCCTCAATACCTACATAGCATCCTCGTAAAATGAGTTGTACTAATCTGATGTAGTATCTGAAAAGCGCAGCAATCATCGATGTATTACGATCCACCGAGACCTCCGCCAGTTCAGGGGCTATGAGCGAATACACCTACACAGACAAACACGGATTGCGATATTTTTCAAACTAGATTTTGAAAGGCATTCCGAACCAGTGGTAGATGCTTTTGACGATTCAAAAGAACTTGTAAAAGTTTAATTGAATAAAAATAATTTGAATTTGAATAAAAAGTATTATTCCAAAAAATCAGAGTTTTCACGGGGTTTGAACGAAGTTTTACAAAAATTTACAAAAAAGCTTGTAAATTCGAGAACTAGTATATTATGCATTTTGGAAACAATTTCTCTTTTGGGTTTGAACCCCAACCCCCCCCTGGCTACGGCCATGGGGAAGAACCAACAAGAAACTCGGCGGTTGCTCTTTTGAAGTATTCAATTTACAATAATATATTATATGAAGATAAATCATAAAGTAAAGAAAGTGCTTAGCCTAGAATACGAAAATAAATACTTAATAATAAATTGGACGCTTTATTAAACGCAGCCTCGCACGCGTTGAAATCGATAATACTGTACGAATGCGATAGTGAGGTAGTGAGTAGTGACATGTTGACAGTTGGCAGGGCAGCTGCCACACTGGCGCTCCTCGACCCGCCCAGTGCCGGCGTCCGGGGCTACGCGATCCATCTCAACCGAGACTCGAGAGCTCAAGCCAGTTGGCGCAGTTCAGTGCGTGCTGTGGAGTGTGGACGCCAAAAGCTGCTAAACATTGGACTGCACAATTCTCGGTGTTGCCTCTGCAGTGTGCAGTACTAACTGCGCAGGCAAGACGGAGCGTGACCAAATGCATTTTTCAATAGTTCCAAAACCGGCCAAATGCGAGTCAGACTGGCGCACCGAGGGTTCCGTACTCGGGTATTATTCTGATATTTTGCACGATAAATCAAAACTATTAAATGCACAATTGGAGGTAGGTACCTACTAAGTAAAAACTTTACAGTTGAACTCGAAGTCCATACTCCTCAACCGTGACGCTGTATGGAATTGCATTCCTAAATCGTGGGGACCCCACGGGATTTTTAAAGAATCATCCGCTTAAATATTTTTACGGGTACAGAATAGCAGCATCCGGTATAGCCTATCCGTAACTTTTTGTCCTGGAAAATCAGAAGTTCCCACGGGATTTTTAAAACCTAAATCCACGAGGGGGCATCTTCTAGGTCGCGAGGAAAGACTAGAAGGTATGTACTTGTAGGTGACCACCAGAGTACGTTTTACTCACGAGCTGTTTTGAAGGGCGCAGGCGTGTACAGCGCGACCAGGATCTTTTGGCGCGTGGCCAGTCGGAACTAACGCCGCCATCTTGTGAAGTGTCACGCTGACCCCTTGCATGTGGTGTCGCTAAGTAAAAAACCGACTTCGTCTGTGTTGGTGTTAGCTGGCGGGCGTGCTCTGCCTTTTTGGAGTGTTTTTTTTTTTGTTAAAACTGACTGGAAAACGCTCTAAGGGGGTGCCGTGCGTGTGTCGGCGAGCGCCGGCACAGACGGGGTCCATACTTGTATAGTTTAACTAACTTGTTACAAATAACTACAAACTTGACATTGGCTAATCTTTCCAAAGCCAGACGAGAGAGAGAAAAAAAAGTAAAAAACCCGAATTTCACTATTTTTAGGGTTCCGTATCTCAAGAAGAAAAACGTAACCCTTATAGGATCACTTTGTTGTCTGTCTGTCTGTCCGTCCGTCCGTCCGTCAAGAAACCTATAAAGTACTTCTCGTTGACCTAGAATCATGTTTGGCAGGTAGGTAAGTCTTATAGCGCTAGTACATAAATCTGAAAACCGCGAATTTGTGGTCACATGATTTAAAAAAAAAAATTAAAATACATTTCAATTTTCAAAGTAAGATATTTATACCAAGTGGGATATCATATGAAAGGGCTTTACCTGTACATTGTAAAACAGATTTTTTAATGTATAATAGTTTTTAATACAGTTGCTCAAAAAGTGGCGTATTGCAGGGACGTATAGCGTTCGGGATGTGTGCTATTACATAATCGTGCTTTTTTTTTACCTTTCCCGCACTCGTGCTTTTTCTTTCCCAACTGTCAAAATATTAAAAAGAAAAACCAACCATGAAGTTTTTACTAAAAAAATTCATAGAAGTTTTTATGATTCATGCAAATACGTATATTTCTAAAAAGAAGCTACTAATTTGTTTCAATATCAGATTTAATGATTTGATTGAATGAGTTTGGTTAGGTTTCATTTCATTTCATCTCATTAAATTTCATTTTGTTCAACACAAGTTTAGTTGATGGTTGCCTAAAATGAGTAATTTCGACCCTAGTTTTTTATATCTATTAACAATAAAGTTGTTTTAAATTAAATTAAATTAAGTTAGTTGAGTTTATTGTGTTTTTATTATTTTATTAAATTGCTTCATTTTTTCGCAACTGTATTAAAAATAGTCGTTCAGTACACGTGCGGAACCGTCATTGCAACTCGTTCCGACTGTCAACCCTCGCCTTCAGCTACGCCTCGGCTCGGGTAGACATTTGTCGGAACTCTTTGCAATGACAGCCTTTCCGCACTTGTAATGAAATATACTATTTTGATTTATCGTGCAAAATGTTGGAAAAAATACCCGAGTACGGAACCCTCAGTGCGCGAGTCTGACTCGCACTTGGCCGGTTTTTTTTTTTTTTTTTAATATTAAGAGCCATTCCGTATACGTAACTTCACGATAATATAGTAAGCATTTGAGCACCTGCTCGAATGTCATGATACCAGTAGTTTTTATTATTTTTTCCTAGTGAAAAACACTGGACGGCTCTCCCGATCATCCAGTTAGATAAAATGTACTCGATTTTCAACAATAACATTGTCTAAAGAGATTTTATTTGCTGGCAGCCTAAGCCAGCTACAAGCGCCACCTGTCGTCGTTTTGCAGAACAGCGCGCGGAGACGGCGCGGCGGCGGGCGGCCAGCACTGTCTGTCGCCACACGTATACATTATCATATACTCGTTCGCTAATGTTGTCGTAGATGTCGTTACTGACTCGATATTTTTATCGTATTTTGCGCTTAAAAATGATTTGCGGCTTATCTAAGTTGCGAAACAGCTCAGAGGTCAGCCTCACAACCGATATGCGATACTACTATAACAACTGAAACTTATTTCTTACGTACCTACCTACTTATTTGCTACTTGTATACTTTATGAACAATGTTAGAAATAAATTGGAAATAAAGAATTAAGCAATTTTAACTATTTGCCGCTTCTTTGTAGGTAGATTATTGATTTCTTGTCTGAAGGTATCCAAGGCAAGTTCCACAGCAGCGTCACCCGCATGTTGCAGCACTAGACACGTGGTCGTGCAGCCGATTCGTCCAGTTGCACGTTACAACACCGTGACAAAGCAGTCTACATGAATCGGTCATTATTTACTCCAGCTTTTGAGCAGAGCATTCCAGTCAGAGTAAATTATTTTGATCAAGTTTTTAATTACCAATGGATGGATAAGTAGTAAGGTAAGACAACTTCAACTGATTTGCTTTTGTAAAACTTCGGAAAAGTCGCCGTGCAAGTGGCATAGGGGTGATAACTGATAAATGAGACAGTACAAGAGGATAAAACGTTTATATTATGGCGGGCGAGATTCGTCGTGCGGCGTGGCGTTGGCGGGCGCGGCGTCGGGCAGCGCGCGGTAGTCGGGCGGGTTGGCCCACGGGTCGTAGCCCAGCACCGACAGCATGGGCGCCAGCTCCGCCATGTCGGCGCGCACGTCGGCCGGCAGCCGCCCCACCCACTTGTCCAGCGCGTCCAGGTTGACGGGCCGCACCACCTGGTCGCTGGAGCGCTCCACATCGCTCAGCGCCACGCCGTGCGGCGCGTTGATGTAGCGCTCGTGGTGCAGCACGGCGGCGCTCCACGGCAGCGCCAGGAAGCGCAGCACGCGCCGCAGCGTGCGCTCCGGCGCCAGCACCAGCGCCTCGTAGCGCACCAGCAGGCAGCGCGCGGCGCCCAGCGCGCGGCACTGCGCCAGCATCAGCTCCACGGCGTGGTTCCACTTGCCCAGGCACTGGCGGTACGACGACAGGTCGAAGCCCGTGATGGTCACCTTGCGCGAGATGATGGAGTGCACCGTGGCGCGCCCGTCGCGCACCATGAACACGAACTTGGCGTTGGGGAACAGCTCCAGCACGTACGTGCCCATCTTGAGCACGAGCGGGTCCTTGTTGCACAGGCGCGGCGCGGGCTCGCCGTGGCGCACGATCACCTCGAGGCAGAAGGCGGCGATGGCGTTGTCCAGCACGGCCTTGCTCACGCCGGCCGCCTCCAGCCGCACGCTCTCCTTCTGCGAGCGCATCCAGTGCTGGTGCATCTGCAGGATGCGCGGCACCACGCGCGTCTCCTGCCCGCAGCGCACGTCGGGGTGCGCGTCCAGCATGGCGCGCATCAGCGTGGTGCCCGAGCGCGGCACGCCGCCGATGAAGATGAGCGGCAGTTCGCGCCCCGCCACGCGCCCCGCCTCCCCCGCGCCGCGCCCCGCGCCGCCGCCGCCCGCGCCGCACCACAGCCACAGCCACAGCAGCGCGCCCGCGCCCAGCGCCGCCAGCAGCCGCGCGCGCGGCGCCCGCCACATGCCGCCCGGCTGTCCCCGCGCAGGCCTTTCCTTAAAATTAAAACATGTCATTCAGAATTCTTAAAAAGTCCACCTCAATTTCCAGGATTTCCACTGGACGGAAGCTGGAGCGGGAGGACTAGTATTGGTATTAGCATGAAATAGTTTCATTAAACTCAAAACATTAGTATTAAGAGGATTCATCTAGTAAATTAGTTAATAAATGAACTCTCTCGTTGACTTACAATAGTCCGGTGGCAGGTATCAGCTCCCTGCAACAAACGTCATCTCTTTTTACAACTCACTCATAAATTATATAGTGTTAATAACCATGTTATGTTCGGCAAATGGCTTCCAACACTAAATTAAGAAAAAGTTTGCGACATCGTGCGCCACAGTGATCATTTTTATCATAATGAATTTCCCTACCATTCACTGTAATTTGTAATTCCTATAAATATATTCTAGTGCAGAAAGACATCTCATTATAATATTAAACATTAGGGATTAGAGCCACAATCAGAAATTGTCTGCCTGAAAACATCCCGTGGCACCTCCTTCCTCCGCTGAATAGAGTCTGGTGACAAACACTTTCTGATAAAATGCAGTGGACGGCTCGACCAACCCCGACACAGCAACCTGTACCTGGACTGGAGGGGATCGTGTCCTTTATAAAAACTTCCTTTCCTTACATAAAAGAAAATGTTATGAAAAATCTGTCAAGCTATATAGGATTAAACTAAATATTACGGTTGCTATAGAATGTGTGTGTGTGTGTCTTGTTGAGTTGCGGGACACAGGCAGGAAGGGGGCGGGAGGTTCTCACTCTGGTTAAACTTTCACTGCACTGAAATTTTTCATTTTTATTTTTTCCAAATTCCAAGTTGAGCGAGCATAATAAAACAAAATTAGAAATCCAAGTGTGCACATTCCATGGCAAATGTGGTGATACCAGAACCAATTTGTAATAACTATTTTAACCTGCATATAAGCAAATAAAATTGATTTGATTTGAAGCTCGCCCAACTTCATACCTAGGTACATTTCATGTGTAGCTAAACAAAAATTATCTTTTACTTTTTAGTGTTTGTGGTTTTTGAAGTTAGTTTTATTTTTCTTTTGAAAATTTTATTTCACAATTTTTAGTGGCTCCACTGTCTATAATACGCTATGCCCAGTTAAAACCCTACTGTTACTAAGCTATTACACTGATAGCGAGCAATATGCTCTTATCCACTGAGGAGTTCTGTTCTCCCCACTTTTAGAAACCACTCACACACCCACATTACCTAAAAGAACCTAAGTGTTCAACCGCATAAAAAACCGCCCAAGTGCCAGTCAGACTCGCGCACTGAGGGTTCCATACTCGGGTATTTTTTCCAACATTTTGCACGATAAATCAAAAACTATTATGCATAAAAATAAATAAAAATCTGTTTTAGAATGTACAGGTAAAGCCCTTTTATATGATACCCCGCTTGGTATAGTTATCTTACTTTGAAAATTGAAACATATGTATTTACTCCTGTATTTGTGCTATAAGACCTACCTACCTGCCAAATTTCATGATTCTAGGACAACGGGAAGTTCCCTATAGGTTTCTTGACAGACAGACAGACGGTCAGACAGACAACAAAATGATCCTATAAGGGTTCCGTTTTTCCTTTTAAGGTAGGGAACCCTAAAAGTTGAGGTAGCAGTTAAATAATAACGCCTATTAAGTAATAAGTAAATTATAAAATTACACTAGGCTTTATTTAATAACTTATTGAACTGTTGATATTGGTTTCAATGCAACACATACAATCAATCCACAGGCTAGTGCTGCAACTCTACAATAATTACATTCTACATGTTTTCGGATAGGCATAATTCCACTTACCTGCGGACATCACAGTACCCCGAAACTGAGAAATACTATTTTATTGTTTTGCCAACACATCTTGGTCGACAACTACAATAAATAATTTCGACTACTTTTGTCAAAGCAAAAAATAAAATAACGTCTTAAGATAGGTACCTAGTTCTCAAGCAAAAGATTTTTAAATACTGAAAGTGGTCAATCAATTTGATAAAAATATTATTAATTATAATTTCAAAGAATTTATTATTCTTTTTCACAAATCAAAGAATTACAGTCCAAAATCAAGAATCGAATACTTTGCCGAATAGGTACCTACCTAGCTACCTAGTGTACCTAGATCACAGACCACGAATCTGACCTAGATAACTGACAAGACAAAAATTACTCTCGTGTCAAATGTCAATCTGACACACTGACATTTTTTTTTTCTCTTTAAATCTGGCTTTACTCTGATTAGCCAATGTCAAGTTTGTGATATTTTCAAGTTATTGAATTTATACAAGTATGGACTCCGTCTGCACCAGCGCCCGCCGACATACGCGCGGCGCCCCTTTAGAGCGCTTCCCAGTCAGTTCCACCATCAAAAAACACCAACTAACACAAAAACCAGCCACTCTTAACAAAAAAAAAACACTCCAAACAAGCACAGCACGCGCGCCAGCAAACGCCATCACAGACGAAGTCCCACTGACATTTTTGTCCACTGAGGTAAATTTTTTTTCTTTCTCGTCTGGCTTTACACAGATCATCACAGATTAGCCAATCTCAAGTTTGTAGTTATTTACAAGTTAGGAAAACTACAAGTAGGACTTCGTCTGTGTTGGTGTTAGCTGGCGGGCGTGCTCTGCCTTTTTGGAGTGTTTTTTTTTGGTAAAGCTGTCTGGAAAGCGCTCTAAGGGGGTGCCGTGCGTGTGTCGGCGAGCACCGGCACAGACGGGGTCTATACTTGTATAATTTCCCTAACTTGTAACAAATAACTACAAACTTGACATTGGATAATCTTTGTATAGCCAGAGAGAGAAAAAAAAAACTATACAAGTATCGTAGTGAATACATACTCTTTGACTTATAACTCTGTATAAATTAAAAAAAAAACCGGTCAAGTGACACTTGACAATTGTGAAAGTGTGAATCTGTGAATCGGTCTCGCACACGAAATAACAGTTTTATTTATTTTTAATTTTCCTGGCAACCAGTTTAAAGTTTAATATTAGTTACTAGCCGATGCCCGCGACTTCGCCCGCGTGGATTTAGGTTTTTTGAAATCCCGTGGGAACTCTTTGATTTTCCGGGATAAAAAGTAGCCTATGTGCTAATCCAGGATATTATCTATCTCCATTCCAAATTTCAGCCAAATCCGTCCAGTAGTTTTTGCGTGAAGGAGTAACAAACATCCCACCAAAAACATTTCATGTAAAAAGTTAGCCAAGACTCACAAGTTCATAATGTTTTCACTGGTAAAAAGTTATGAGATCTCTAGTAGAGCGAGCCCCTAGCTGAGCTTAGATATGTGCTGGCCATGGGACCTATCCCAAGTCCAAAGTAATATAGCTCTTAAATGTTCTTGACTATATCACATTTATAACAATAAATAACAAATCACTCTACTTACAAGCTCTGATTCTACAAACCCTACATCTTGGTAAAAAAAAGACGGCTTGGCCGTTTAATAACTTTTAACGTTTAATATGTTATGTCATGTAATAGTTTTACGAACATTAAACGGCCAAGCCGTACTTTTTTTACCAAGATATAGGGTTTGTAGAACCAGAGCTTGTAAGTAGAGTGATTTGTTATTTATTGTTATAAATTTGATACAGTCAAGAACATTTAAGAGCTATATTACTTTGGACTTGGGATAGGTCCCATGGCCAGCACATATCTAAGCTCAGCTAGGGGCTTGGCTCTACTAGAGATCTCATAACTTTTTACCAGTGAAAACATTATGAACTTGTGAGTCTTGGCTAACTTTTTACATGAAATGTTTTTGGTGGGATTTCATTTCTTTTTGGCAGGTGCCCTAAATTTTTTTCGGATCTATTTCTTGTAGGTACATCATTTTCATGGCCCACTCTCTATCGTTACCTCTTTTTTTAAAAGCTTTTATTCAACTTGCAATGTACTCGTATGTAAGTATATTTGTTCGGGTGGAATCTTGCAACTCAATTTTGAAGCAGATATACCAAATTTCAGTCTTTTAGGACTTCAGGAAACACAGATACTTGGTACGTTTGATAAATCTGCCACGGACATCTTATGCCGTAAACTTTAGTATTCGAGCAACAGATTTTACAGATATGCATCTCATATACGAGGGGATGAAGGGGGACCCGATTTCTTAATTTATCTGTTGTTCATAATTCTTGAAATTCCTACTTAATGCCAAATTTCAGTCTTCTAGGACTTCAGAAAGTACCCTAGAATTTGTGACTAGAGGTTTTGAATGTCGATAAATCTGAAACGATAAAAGCTAGACAATTGATACTCAGTACGATTAATGAATCTGCCAAAGACATCTTATCCTGAAAATATCAGAATTCTAGCGATAGAATTTAAAGATTTGCTTCCCCCATACAGAGGCGTAGAGGGGGGGAAATTCCAATTTCTCAATTTTCCTGTAGTTTGTATGCAATTTCTAGTCTACATACCAAATTTCAGCCTTCTAGGACTTCGGGAAGTACCCTAGAATTACAGACTAGAAGTTTTGACTGTCAATAAATCTGAAACTATAAAAGTTAGACAATTGATACTCAATGCGTTTAATCAATTTGCCAAGGACATCTTATCCTAAAAATATCAGCATTCTACCGACAGAATTTACAGATTTGCTTTTCCCATAAGAGTCGTAGAGGGGGGGCATTGCCAATTTCTTAATTTTCCTGTAGTTTGTATGCAATTTCTAGTCTACATACCAAATTTCAGCCTTCTATGACTTCGGGAAGTACCCTAGAATTACAGACTAGAAGTTTTGACTGTCAATAAATCTGAAACTATAAAAGCTAGACAATTGATACTCAATGCGTTTAATCGATTTGCCAAGGACATCTTATCCTGAAAATATCAGCATTCTACCGACAGAATTTACAGATTTGCTTTTCCCATAAGAGTCGTAGAGGGGGGCATTGCCAATTTCTTAATTTTCCTGTAGTTTGTATGCAATTTCTAGTCTACATACCAAATTTCAGCCTTCTAGGACTTCTGGAAGTACCCTAGAATTACAGACTATGAATTGTGATGATCATCAGTGAGGGACGAAAACGGCGTATTTTAGGTATCAATAAATCTGTAACTATAAAAGCTAGATATTTGATACTTAGTATATTTGGTATATTTGCTGAGGACACCTTATACTGAAAATTTCAACTTTCTAGCGTCATCCAGACCGAAGTTATGACGGGTCGAAAATACGGCGAAACACTTCGAGAAAAAGGTACTACGTAGCGCCCCGGCCGCCGTTTGGCTCGTCTTGGCGGGGGCACTGCCGTGCCCCCTGATACACAAACATGGCACACGGCCTTTGTGTTGAATCTCAATCAAGACGATGATAGCACTAAGCACAATCTTGTTTCTTTCTTTTTAGTTTATTTTACTTGTACGAAGTCGGGTTCAAGTTGTCTTATTTTTTCCGTAGTCGGGTTATAGTTTTTTCAACTTTTTTTTATTTCATTTGATTTTCATTTCATTCATTTAGGAAAATCAAATGAAAATAAACAAAATCTGCGTCTTCTGCAAATATGGCGCCAATGACTTGGACAGACAGGGGAGCCAACATAACGCCATAGGTACTATTTGATGAAACGCACTATAGGAATAACGTTTTTTTGCTATGAATCGATTCTGAATCAAATTCGGTAGTGTGTTGTTGAATCGAACTAATAAAATTATTGAAAAATATTTGCTTTTGTATAATACAAAAATATCTTCCTTTATGCACTAACAATACGATTTCATTGCTTCATACTTTTTACATAATGCCAATCCATAACATTTGAACTTTCAAAAAATAGTAATTTTAACAGCCTTTCCAGCCGAAATACCCAAGTTGGATTTTCATAAAGTGATATGGTGATATGATATTAATTAGTCAGCTAGAAAAAACGTTCTGAGATGGCATAGAAGTAGAATTTATCAAAATATATCGTAGACTATGAAATAAAATTACGATCTAGATAAGTCGATCCTTCTGAAGATCGATAGACAAAAATTGTGTATTTAAGGTGAAAGCAACGGGCTTTCCCACGAAATTCAAATTTAATTTGGTTTTTCGCAATTTGTAAACTAATACGACAAGTAACGTAGGATTATGATATTTTACTTAGTCGATACTAGAACTAATTTCTTAAACTGGACCCTTTCAAGTAAACATTTTTATATAAACCTATGAGGATGATACTCCCATTGTCTCAAGTAAAATATCATAATCCTACGTTGTCGTATTAGTTTACAAATTGCGAAAAACCAAATTAAATTTGAATTTCGCGGGCAGCCACAGACCAATAACATACAGGATACTGGATAGTACTTAAGTGGATAGTCGAAGTGGTCGAGGACTTCGTCTGTGGTGGCGTTTGCTGGCGCGCGTGTTGTGGCTTTTTGGAGTGTTTTTTTTTTTGTTTAAACTGACTGGAAAGCGCTCTAAGGGGGTGCCGTGCGTATGTCGGCGAGCGCCGGCACAGACGGGGTCCGTACTTGTATAGTTTAGCTAACTTGTTACAAATAACTACAAACTTGACATTGGTTAATCATTGTAAAAGCCAGACGAGAGAGAAAAAAAAAAAAGTGGTCGAAACGATGTGCATCCCTATGAATGAGACAAAAAATAAATTGCAGAAAAAATTAATTGAAATATAGTGATATTCTATGCATTTAAAAAAAATATTAGTGGTTTTAAGCAGTAGCTTTCAAAATAAGTCATAAATCAATATCATTTTTGTGGATCATGTAGTGTTTGGAAAAATATTCGCCGATTTAAAGTCGCTTTGTAAAGTGAAACATCAACTGCTTCAAACCTTCAATATGGCGGACGCCGGATTAGAGTCAAAGGGTTTTGTTTGTGACGGCTTGAACAGGGTTCACAGCACTTTTGAATTGAATTATTGGAACAAATCAAAGGCTCCAACAAACGCGAGATATTGATACCTACTGTACTATTTAAAAAAAAATTATAATGATAGTTACCTATTTCGGAGGACTGGCAATAATAAAAGTTTATATAAGTTTAGGTACATAATTATAAATTAATCGTGAAGTATTTTGCCGTCGAATGCATATAGATGGATTGTGATAAAGCTTGATGTGTGGACTTGGTGTATAGTGACAAGTGACTGGTGAAGTGAATAGGAAGTAAACAGTGCAGAGCATGGAAGTTAGTTTCGTCCGCAATGTTGCAGCATGAGCGCACGACATGAGCCCTCCTCACCCCCTGGAGCCACTTCGATCTCGCCACTCATGGTATTTGTCACACTGATATCCTCTACTTCTTAGTATTACGCTCAAATGTGTAAAAGCTAACCACCGCAATTGAAGTTGCAGCGAATTGCCTTTATAGAGCTCAGATACTGCATTGTCTGAGATGGAACAATTGATGTTTCTCTGTCTCAAATCACTGCGATATTAGTATGGCCAAGAGCCATAAGTATATGTATAGAAACCTGTATAACTATACTCTGTTTGGCGAAAATGTCAATTTTCAAGTTGCGACTATCTGCCCTTACACATTAACTAAGTACATTAACAGATACAAGCCTTAGCCCAAAACAGTATCAAAAAAATTAAAATGGCATGTGTGTTTAATTAAGCAAGTAGAATGATATCAATAATGTATAATTAGTTCACTTATTTTAGTGCTTTTGAAGTTTGTTCACTTATTACCCGACTGCGGCAAAGCCAAAAGGAAGGGTTATGATTTTAGCAGTCTATGTATGTATGTATGTATGTTTGTATCCAGATTCTGTGTGTTCCACCATACCGCCTAAACTACTGGGCTGATTTTGATGAATGAAGTGTCAATCGATTTATTGTAAAGGTCCAGGTGACATAGGCTACATTTTATACGAAAAAAATTGACCTTACGGATGATACATGAAAAAAAGTGGGGGTCTCCAAAATATTTTTTTTTTGCTATTGTATCCAGTGGGGTGTCAAATGAAAGAGGAGAATATTCTGAGTTCATAAATAAAAATGTACTACAACATTAAAATATACCAAGCGACAGAAAAACAAATTTTACTATAATATTTAGAATTTATTAGAAGATTGCTGTAGGGTTTTAGTTTTCAACTTTATCTTGTTAAACAGTTTTATTTAAATTGGTTATTTTGCGATCGGCGGTCAGGGCGTGGAGCGCGGACGCGCGTGCGCGGCGCCCGGCGGCCATGACGCGCTCGGCGGCGCGGCGGCCGAGCGCGACGAGCCGCCGCGCAAGCGCGCCAAGCTGCTCGACGACGCGGCCGCGCTGCGCCAGCGCGTGCTGGAGCACAAGCTGCTGCGGCTGAAGACGCTGCGCGACAGGTGAGTGCCGGGGCGGGGGCGCGGGGGCGCCGCGCCGACGCCGCTGTAGCGCCGCGCTGCTTACAGGTTCACGGAGCAACTGAGCGAGCTGTACTTCCTGCAGGCGGGCGGCAACATGATGGACTACGCGGCGTGGCGCAAGCGGCCGCCCGCGCCGCAGCTCGCCGCCTTCGTGGAGGCACGCCGCCCCGCCCTGCCGCCGACGCCCGCCGCGCCCGCCGCGCTCCCCGCCGCGCCCCCCGCCGCCGCCGCACCCGCCGACGAGATGGTGGAGAAGGCCAAGCAGGAGGCGTACGTGGCGGCGCGCGTGGGCGAGCTGGCGCGCGCGGGGCTGTGGGCGGAGCGCCGCCTGCCGCGCGTGCTGGAGCCGCCGCGCCCCAAGACGCACTGGGACTACCTGCTGGAGGAGATGGCGTGGCTGGCGCAGGACTTCGCGCACGAGCGCAAGTGGAAGAAGCAGGCCGCCAAGAAGGTAGGCCGCGTTCCTCGCACCCCGCGCCCGCACGTCGCAGCCCGAGCGTCGGTCGATCAACGTGCCGTTTCTGGTTGCAGTGCGCGCGAGCGGTGCAGAAGTACTTCCAAGACAAAGCGGCCGCCGCGCAGAAGGCCGAGAAGGCTCAAGAGTTGCAGCTGAAGAAGATAGCCGCCTTCGCTGCCAAGGAGATCCGGATGTTTTGGTCCAACGTGGAAAAGGTAAAGGATACTTTTGTAGTTAGATTTGACTGGTTGGGATGAAATGTGAATGTTGCATCGTCTCGGTCCTGCTTGCAGTTGGTGGAGTGGAAGCGCGTGCGGCGCGTGGAGCGCGCGCGCAAGGAGGCGCTGGACGAGCAGCTCAGCTACATCGTAGACCGCACGGAGCGCTACTCGCGCCAGCTGGCCGCCAACCTGGCGCCCTCGCCGGCGCCGCCCGACGACGACGAGTTCCAGCCGCGCGACGACTCGGACGACGACGAGGAGACCATCGCGGCGGCCGAGCGCGAGGCGGCGCACGACGACGACGAGCTGGAGGCGCTGCGCCGCGAATCGCGCCTGGCGCTCGACGACCTGCTGCCGCCGGGCTACGCGCCCGCGCACTCGCCGCCGCCCTCCGCCTCGGACGACGACAGCGACGCGGACGCGGCGTCCAGCGCGTCGGGCGGCTCGGCGCGGCTCGAGGCGCTGGTGGAGGGCGCGGGCGAGGCGGGCGAGGCGCGCGTCGAGGCGGCCGCGTCGCTGGCGGCGTCGCTGCAGCCCACGGGCACCACGCTGTCGGACACGGACGTGGGCACGCCGGTGCCGCGCCTGCTCCGCCACGCGCTGCGCGAGTACCAGCACGTGGGCCTGCACTGGTTGGCCACCATGCACGCGCGCCGCCTCAACGGCATCCTGGCCGACGAGATGGGGCTGGGCAAGACCATCCAGACCATCGCGCTGCTGGCGCACCTGGCGCTGGAGCGGCGTGACTGGGGCCCGCACCTCGTGGTGGCGCCCACCAGCGTGGTGCTCAACTGGGAGATCGAGTTCAAGAAGTGGTGCCCCGCCTTCAAGATTCTCACCTACTACGGCAGCATCAAGGAGCGCAAGCTGAAGCGCGTGGGCTGGACCAAGGCCAACTCGTTCCACGTGTGCATCACGTCCTACAAGCTGGTCGTGCAGGACCACCAGAGCTTCCGGCGCAAGCGCTGGCGCTACCTGGTGCTGGACGAGGCGCAGAACATCAAGAACTTCAAGTCGCAGCGCTGGCAGCTGCTGCTGGGCTTCCAGGCGGAGCGGCGCCTGCTACTGACGGGCACGCCGCTGCAGAACAGCCTGCTGGAGCTGTGGTCGCTGATGCACTTCCTCATGCCCGACGTGTTCGCGTCGCATGCCGAGTTCCGCGAGTGGTTCGCGCCCGTGGCCACGCGCGGCGACGACGCGCTGCTGCGGCGCCTGCACGCCGTGCTGCGCCCCTTCCTGCTGCGCCGCCTCAAGGCCGACGTGGAGCGCCAGATGCCGCGCAAGTTCGAGCACGTGCTGCTGTGCCGGCTCGCCAAGCGCCAGCGCGCGCTCTACGACGACTTCATGTCTCGCGCCAAGTGAGTACCGCTGCCTCACTTATATTGGATTCATGCATCAAGTCCTTTCGTAAATAAGCCATTCATTCGTAAAAAGCAAAGGGTAAAAAATGGGCTATCTCTAAGAGATAGACATGCCATCCTGCATCAAAATGTTTTGCGTAGTTTATAGCATACATAGGGACAGACAGTCAGCGGGAAGCGACTTTGTTCTATACTATGTAGTGATTGATTATGCCCGCAGCTTCACCCGCGTGGATTTAGGTTTTTAGAAATCTCGTGAGAACTTTTGATTTCCCAGGACCGTAATAGCCTGATTCGGTTACGGTATCGTTCAAATAACCATATGAGCTTAATATGAGGTAGTTATTTCGATATCACAAAATTTCCCAATAATTTTTAAGACAATGAATTAAAGAAATGTCTATTAAGAGCTTTCTAAAAAACATTTTTTCTCAATTGGTAAGCAAAAACTTTTTCTCATTGGTTGAGCAAAAACGACTTTTGCTCACTGGTTTAGGTAGCAAAGGCGCTCTTTTTTGAACTAGTAAAAATATTATTATACACATCATATTTTGTACCATCACTAGAAGGAAAATACAAAAATTATGAAAAGTGTCTATTTTGAGATGGGCCGGTGCTAAGTAGGTAGGTAGGTGATTGGTACATCACCAACTAGTGAGAAGAATGGAATAGCTCCGGCGTAGAGTGACCCTCGCGGCCTCCGCAGGACCAAGGAGAGCCTCCAGTCCGGCAACCTGCTGAGCGTCATCAACGTGCTGATGCAGCTGCGCAAGGTGTGCAACCACCCCGACCTGTTCGAGCCGCGCCCCGTGCAGTCGCCGCTGCAGCTGCCGGCGCTGGCGCTGCGCGTGCCGGCGCGCGCGCTGCTGCCCGGCGTGGCGGCGCGCGAGGCGCTGGCGGCGCGCCTCGGCGGCGACCTGGCCTCGCTCGAGGCGGCCGGCGCCGAGGCCTTCGCGGCGCACCGCGCGCGCCACCTGGCGCCGCCGCGCCGCCTCGTCGAGGAGCTGCCCGACGCGCCGCGCGCCGCGCCGCCGCGCCCGCCGCCCGCGCGCCTGCGCCTGCACCTGCGTCTCGTACCGCGCGCGCCGCCCACCGCGCCGCCGGAGACGCCGCCGCCGCCGCCCGCCGCGCCGCCCGCGCGCCGTGCGCCCCGCGCCGCGCCCGCCGCCGCCGCCGCGCGCCTGGCCGCGCACCGCCGCCACTGCGCGCGCCGCGCCGCCGCCGACAACGAGCGGCGCTGCTGGCGCCTGCCGCTGTGGGGCGCCGACCTGCGCGCGGCGCTGCACGCGGGCGCGCCGCTCGTGGCGCCGCGCGACCTGGCCGCGCTGTGCGACGAGATGCGCGACACCATCGAGAGGTGACAAGCTGCACGCTTTGTATCTAGGCACAGGATCCAGTTAGCTGATCGTCTCTGCCCGCTGGATCTAATTTAGCATCTATTCTCTTGTCCCCACTTACTTTTTACCCGACTGCGGCAAAGCCAAACGGAAGGGTAATGATTTTAGCAGTATGTATGTATTTATGTATGCATGTGGATCCTCAGCGTGTAAATAGCCAAGGATCCGGGAGCGTTTGCGGAAATGGTACAACCTAAAACCTAGACCAACAACAAAATAAGGCCTAAAAACAAATCCAACAAGAAAGATCACAAACCTTTGGTCTAAGCAATTCTTCCAGGCTCCAGAATCTCCTTCAGGGATGCTGTGGCGGTTTTTCGGTTGTATACGCGCGCGCGTATGTGATTGTATGTCCTGACTGGAGTAGTCATTTATTAAATTAATAAAAATAAAATGTATAATGTATGTTTGTATCCAGATTCTGTGTGTTCCACTATAGCGCCTAAACTACTGGGCCGATTTTGATGAATGAGGTGTCAATTGATTTATTGTAAAGGTCCGGGTGACATTGGCTATCACACTAATATTATAAAGACGAAAGTTTGTACGTGTGTGTGTGTGTGTGTGTATGTTTGTTACTCCTTCACGCAAAAACTACTGGACGGATTTGGCATAAATTTGGAATGGAGATAGATACTATCCTAGATTAGCACATAGGCTACTTTTTATTCCGGAAAATCAAAGAGTTCCCACGGGATTTTTAAAAACCTAATTCCACGCGGACGAAGTCGCGGGCATCGGCTAGTATTTTATACGAAAAAATTGACCTAGAGGATGTTACATCGAAAAAAGTGGGGTCTCCAAAAATATTTGTGAATATTCGAGAGAATTCTGAATTCATGGGTATAACTGTACAACAGCATTAAAGTACACCAAACAAAAGACAAACAATTTTACTCTAATATTCCAGTGTTTTAAGACGATCACAGTCCGGTTTTAGTTTTCAACTTTATCTTGTTAGTTTTTAGGGTTCTGTACTCAAAGGTTAAAAACAGAATCATGTCACTTTGCTGTTTGTCTGTCTGTTCATCCGTCCGTCTGACGAAATGAATTACAAAAAATAATGAAATGGGAGGCTGTCAAAGTTGTCAGTGGCTATCTCAAAAACTAAACTAGTGAGGGATATGAAACTTCGGTTTATCATGTACCATATACTAACTATATTTACACAACAAATACTGAAAACCATTTATAAAATAATTTGTAAGCTGTTACCAAAACTGTTTTTTTTTGTAGATCATCTATCTAGTTATACCTTAAGGGGCATGAGACGGGCCTGCCCGCCAAATTCAAATTTAATTTGTGTTTTCAGAAATTAATTCTAGTATTGACTATTCTCACAAATTACTTGATACTAGAATTAATTTCTTAAACTGGACCCTTTCAAGTAAAGATTTTTGTATAAACCTGTGAGGATGATACTGCCATTGTCACAAACAAAATACCATAAGCCTACGTTGTCGTATTAGTTTACAAATTGCGAAAAACCAAATTAAATTTGAATTTCGCGCGCAGGCCCGTCGCTTCCACCTTGATACTTTGTACTGACGCTCCATTAAACAGTGGAACAACCGCTGTTGTCGTGGCAGCGGTCAGTGCAGTGTGTTGACGTGGGTGCGTCGTGCGCAGGTTCGGCGTATGCTGGAGCGCGTGCCGCGCCGCCGCGCCGCGCCTGCTGGCGGGCGCGGGCGCGGGCGCGCGCGACTGGCGGCGCCGCGCCGCGCGCGCCGAGAGCGCCGCCGAGCCGCCCGCGCGCGCCGCGCTCGCGCTGCTGCACGCGGCGGCGGCGCGCCAGGCCGTGGCGTTCCCGCACCCGCGCCTGCTGCAGTTCGACTGCGGCAAGCTGCAGACGCTGGCCGCGCTGCTGCGCCGCCTCAAGGCGGGCGGCCACCGCGTGCTCATCTTCACGCAGATGACGCGCGTGCTGGACGTGCTGGAGGCCTTCCTCAGCCTGCACGGCCACGCCTACCTGCGGCTGGACGGCGCCACGCGCGTGGACGCGCGGCAGCCGCTCGTGGACCGCTTCAACGCGGACCCGCGCGTTTTCGCCTTCATCCTGTCCACGCGCAGCGGCGGCGTGGGGCTCAACCTCACGGGCGCCGACTGCGTCGTGTTCTACGACTCGGACTGGAACCCCACCATGGACGCGCAGGCGCAGGACCGCTGCCACCGCATCGGCCAGACGCGCGACGTGCACGTGTTCCGCCTCGTCACCGCCGCCACCGTGGAGGAGAACATCCTGCGCAAGGCGGAGCAGAAGCGCGCGCTGGGCGCCGCCGCCATCGAGGACGGCCACTTCACCACGGCGTACCTGCGCGCCGCCAGCGCGGCCGAGCTGCTGGCCGCGCCCGCCGCCGGCGAGCTGGAGAGCGCGCTGGCGGCCGCCGAGGACGAGGCGGACGCGGCGGCGGCGGCGGCGGCGCGCGCCGAGGCGCAGGGCGAGCTGGCCGAGTTCGACGAGACGCTGCCGCTGGAGCCCGAGCCCGAGCCGCCCGCGTCCGACTCGCCCGCCGCGTCGCGCGCCGCCTCGCCCTCCGCGCCGCCCGCCGCCTCGGCCGCGCCGCACGACCCGCACCGCGCCGAGTTCGCCGCGCTCATGAAGCAGGTGCGTACTCATGATAACTATCCATTCCCATACAACTCAAATGGCGACCAATAGCTTGTTGTATCGAATAATCGTAGTTGTATTGTTTTCATTTTTTAAAGCATTCAAGGTTAAGTTTCATAAAAATGTCGAAACAGCAGAATAATATGATGCCTTTATTCAATTTAATTTATTTATTTATTTAATAATAATAATTTATGTAAATGAAGTTCTTCATTTATATGGCAGCATAATTTGAATTTGCCGCGCATTAAAATTAAAATTATAGTATTTTATATATAACTAGCTGTACCCGGCATGCGTTGCAATGCCACATAAAATAAAGTGTTCCTTATAATTATATTAATTTCGCATTTATAATATTAATATGGAAGTATGGATTAGGGACGAGGATAAATTGCACATTGTATTTTTTGATACAATTGTTATCGACGGGTTAAACTGAGAAGTTGTCGGATGCCCCCAGTTACAGTACGATAGCGATAAGTTGACGAGTGGTGGTGTTGCAGCTGACGCCGGTGGAGAAGTACGCCATGCGGCTCGTGGAGAGCGGCGACGCGGCCGCCGAGGCGGAGCGCGCCGCGCTGGCCGACATGCGCCGCCAGCTGCGCGAGTGGGAGCAGGCGCGCCGCGCGCTGCACGCCGAGCCCGAGCCCGCGCCCGCGCCCGCGCCCGCGCCACCGCCCGCCGACCTCACCTACTGCCGCGACGACGCGCGCGCGCAGGTGCGTGCGCGCCGCCGCCCGCGCGCGCCCCCCTCGCCGCCGCCCTCGCCGCCCGCCGCACCGCCCGCGCCGACACCCGTCCCCGCCGCGCCGCGCACGCGCTCGCGCGGCGCCGTGCACATCAACCTGTGGACGCTGGACGAGGGCGAGGCGGGCGCGCGGCGGCGGCTGCGCGCCGGCACGCTGGACGCCTGGCTCACGCCCGGCCCCCGACACGAGGAACAATAAACGACTTCACGAACGCACGAGCCTATATATTTCTGACGTTCCATTTGGTGCCGCTCGCTCTCGCCCGTCAATGCTCGCCGCCGCGCGTCGCGCCGCGCGTCGCGCCGCGCACCAAACGAACGTCAGGGATGTAAGGCGCGCGAGCATTCACGGGCGACACCGAGCGGCGCCTACCCCACCCCCACCCCCGCCCACCCTCGGTGCCGCCCGTCGCGCACACGCTTGCAAGGAACGGGCGGGCCGAACCTACAATACCATTTCAGGAGTTTTAATAATCTCAGTACATAAATTAATGCATATAAACTTTATAAGTTCGACTGGTTTTCAAATGAACTTCTTTACCGACATTAAAAAAGCACAAAAAGCAACGAAGCAGGCCCTCCCCTTGGAGCACACGCAGCGGCCGACACATGAGACATCTGTCACGAAATGACAAACAACATGCGCTGTGCCCAATGATCACACGCTCACCCTCACCGTGTGCTCGTTGCCGCGCCCCTCGCCCCTCGCCCCTCGCCCCTCGCCCCTCGCCTAATGCAGGTAAAGAAGTTTCGTTTGGTTCAATGGCTGCTTTAAACCTACGATTCTTTGCAAGAGTGATTTTATATCGTGTGCATCTGGGAGTCTGCAGTGTCTTCGTGTGTCGGGGGTGAGTCGTGTACTTGTACTTGTTTGGTGCAGTGTCGCCGCTGTGTTGACTCACGCGCCCTCCCTTGCAGGTGTGGCTCAGCGGCGACGGCGCCGACCAGATGCCGCTGTGGTGCCCGCCCACGCCGCCCTCCGGCGACGGCGACGTGTACTGCGACGCGTGGGCGCGCGCGCTCTACCGCCGCGGCGCCGCGCCCGACGCGCTGCTGCCGCCGTGCCGCTGGCGCGAGCGCGCGCCGCGCGAGCCGCGCCGCGCGCGCCCCGCGCCCCGCGCCGCGCCCGCACCGCCCTCGCTGTTCGAGCGCGCCGGCCCGCGCCCGCGCGCGCGCGCCCGCGCCCCGCCCGCGCGCTCGCCGCCCGCGCCGCCGCCCGACTGGGCGCCCGCCGAGGACGCGGCGCTGCGGCGCGCGCTGCGCCTGCAGCGCCTGCCCGCCGAGCCGCCCGCCGCGCACGCGCCCAACTGGGACTGGCTCGCCGAGCTGGTGGCGGACGCGGCGCGCGCCTTCCGCTCGCCGCGCGCGTGCCGCGAGCGCCACGACGCGCTGGCCGACCCGCGCCGCCGCCACCGCCGCCCGCCGCCGCGCCGCCGCGCCGACGACGCGCCGCGTCCGCCGCTCGCGCGCTTAGACGCGCTGCGCGCCGCGGCCGAGCGCCGCCGCGCCGCGCCCGCGCGCCGCCGCGACGACGCGCCGCGAAACCCGCGCCACGCCGCGCTTCTGGCCGACCACGGCGTGGACTACGACGCGCCGCCCTCGCCCATGGACGTGGCCGGCCGCCGCGCCGAGCGCATCGCCAAGGAGAAGCTCAAGGCGGCCGGCGCGCCGGCGGCCCCCACGTCCGCCGCCGCAGCCGCGCCCGCGCCCGCACCGGCGCCCGCCCCTACCACCGCGCCCACACCCGCGCCCGCGCCCGCGCCCGCCGCGCCGCGCGCGCCTTTGCTGTACCGGCAGCAGGCGCTGGGCGCGCGCCACCACCTCAAGATCCTGCACCACGCGCACGCACCCGCCGCACAGGTACCGTACCCTAGATCCTCTCATACTTTTTATCTGCCATTTGTTCGGAAATCGATTATTATCATTATTGTTGTCAACTTGTATTGTATGTTCATGTGGATCAACTTTATTAGACAAACTTAATAAGGCTCAAAAACTCAATCTCAAAATTATTTTAGTTTTAGTTAAATTATTTTAATCCCGTGGGAACACTTTGATTTTCCGGAATACAAAGTGGCCTATGTCCGTCCCCGGGATATAAGCTAACTCTGTACCAAATTTCGTCAGAATCGGTTAAACTGTTGGGCCGTGAAAAGGTAGCAGACAGACAGACACTTTCATATTTATAATATTAAGTATGGATTATTATCACTCATCCATAAGATAATTAATGGTATAAATGCGTCTGTCAACTTTGGTACTTTTTCCTGGAAAATCGAAGAGTTTCCACAGGATTTTAATAAAATGTAAACCCACGCTGGAGCTGGAAGGCGTCGCCCCCTGCCCCATACCGCGTAGCTCGCTGACGACGCGCGCCTGTTGCAGGGCGCCGAGCCCGCGCTGCGCACGCTGCAGCTGCAGCAGCTGGCGCTGCGCCGCGCGCGCCCCGCCGCGCCGCACGCGCCGCACGTCGTGCTCGCGCACCTCGCGCCGCACGCGCCGCCCGCCGCGCCCGCCGCGCCCGCCGCGCCGCCCGCCGCGCCGCCCGACGCGCACCACTGACCGCGAATACACTGTGTCTGAGCACCGGAGACTTTCACTCGCACCGCCCTTCCCTCGGCGCAGAAACGTGCGAGCGACGCCACTGCTTTTCAATTTAGAACGCTCTGGACTCCAGAAACGTTGGAATTTTTTGTATATAATTAATTGTAAATCCCAACGTTTTATTTCATAAGCATTTTGTAAAATCTATTATTTAAACTATTGACTTTTAATTAAATGTGTTTTACACAGACTTTAAACTTATATTGTAAAACAAAATGAAACCGAAATAAAAGAAAATTCGTTTTTTACATATTTTATTATTTATTTTATGAATGACAATGAAATATATAAAAATCTAATTTGCTTTGAAGTTTGAATCATGAGCGTAGTGAGGGATTCAAAGGCAAAACTTTTACAAAATATTAGTGTCACTAATCATTTAATTTTCTAATTATGGCTGTCAGTATGCATGGCGTCTTGCACACCGAGCCATGCACTGTGAAGTTGACTGGACGCCGCGTCTAATATGAAAACAATGATTTGCCGCTTATACGAGTAGGTCTTGTGTCAATATAGTATTTATAGTTATTAATCATGGTAGGCACATACCCGCTACTTTAAAACCCCGTGAGAACTCTGTTGGTCTTCGTCTGCGATGGCGTTTGCTGGCGCGCGTGCTGTGCTTGTTTGGAGTGTTTTTTTTGTTAAGAGTGGCTGGTTTTTGTGTTAGTTGGTGTTTTTTGGTGGTGGAACTGCCTGGGAAGCGCTCTAAAGGGGCGCCGCGCGTATGTCGGCCGGGATAAAAAGCAGCCTATATCCTTCCCCGGGATGTAAGATAAATCTGTACCATATCAAAATCGGTTAAGCGGACAGACAGATAGACACACTTACGCATTTATAATATTAGTATGGATTTATGCCCATACAAATTTAATGTCGCCAACTGGACGCCTTTAAGTATAAAACAACCCTATTACGAAAGACAACATTAAAAAAAATCTATCACGTCACTTGAAGTAACAGCCTCTTTATCTCCTGAACCGTTGCACTGAAAAATCTGTAAAATTATAATTAACTGCAGCATAGCACAACGCTGTTATATACGTACTCAAGATTAACACAAAGTAAACATCTAATGAGATATTAGCGACCAACCTAACGTGTAGTCAGCAGCGCCCTACCTCGAACAAAGTATAGAGAAGAGAGTAGCATTTATAACTTTGTAAACTTAAGGACAGAATGCTAACCGTTAGGTTATGTTAGGTTATGTTAGGTTATGTTAGGTTATGTTAGGTTATGTTAGGTTATGTTAGGTTATGTTAGGTTATGTTAGGTTATGTTAGGTTATGTTAGGTTATGTTAGGTTATGTTAGGTTATGTTAGGTTATGTTAGGTTATGTTAGGTTATGTTAGGTTATGTTAGGTTATGTTAGGTTATGTTAGGTTATGTTAGGTTATGTTAGGTTATGTTAGGTTATGTTAGGTTATGTTAGGTTATGTTAGGTTATGTTAGGTTATGTTAGGTTATGTTAGGTTATGTTAGGTTATGTTAGGTTATGTTAGGTTATGTTAGGTTATGTTAGGTTATGTTAGGTTATGTTAGGTTATGTTAGGTTATGTTAGGTTATGTTAGGTTATGTTAGGTTATGTTAGGTTATGTTAGGTTATGTTAGGTTATGTTAGGTTATGTTAGGTTATGTTAGGTTATGTTAGGTTATGTTAGGTTATGTTAGGTTATGTTAGGTTATGTTAGGTTATGTTAGGTTATGTTAGGTTAGGTTAGGTTAGGTTTTTTTTTTTTTTTTTTTTTTTTTTTTTAAATGAATCAGAGTTCCTCTGACATGAATCAGAGACCTTTTTTTAACTTTTTTTATTTTTACCTATTATATTTTTATTATATTACATCCAAAATTTTTATCGAAGTTAACAATATCTATTCTTATAATAAATATCCAACTATCAATCTTTATTTTAGCTTAATATATTAAAATTATAACAATTTTATTTTAGCGTACTCTGACTTCTCTATCGTTTAGGTAACTATTTACAATTTGCTTGAGATTCAGGAGGCATTTTTCGTCCAGTAAGCGATATCTCACCGCCGGCCACCACGCGCTATCAAAGGCTCCCTCTATATCCAGTGATACGACAACATTGATAAGTTTATTATCAAGATTGCTTCGTATATGTTGCACCAAGTCCCAGAGGGAGCCTTCGGTACCGCGCTGTGGTACGAGTCCATACTGTCTTGGATTAGCTCTTGGCAACAGGTGCCATCGAAGCCTCCTCACGATCATCTTCTCCAGAATCTTTCCGAGGACCGGCAACAGTCCTATGGGTCTATATAATTTTAGTTGACTGGAGTCAGATTTTCCGGTTTTCCGCAGAACGATTGCCGTTGCCTGTTTCCAGAGTACCGGAAAACATGATATTTCGAGGCACCTGCTGACAATAGCCAAATATACACTTGCGTCAGCATTTATGGTCTCCGCGCAAATGTCAGCCGTGAAACCATCACTTCCTGGTACTTTTTTAGGGTTAAATGTTGAGATCACATATTTTAGTTCCTCTCTCGTAAAGGGAGGGTCCTTTATTTCATCTTCCATAGGTTCTATTATACTTCCAGCCCTTTCTCGTATTTTCCTGTGATCGGAATTGTCATCAGATTCCACATCCTGGGGAAAGAAAGTGTTGGCCAGTAATCTTGCAGATTCTACCGGAATTAGGACGGTTCCTTCCTTTACGAGAGGTTGATCTTGCGATTTTTTGGCCTGACTGCATACAGTGATGTCTACATTGCTTTTAAATTCCCTACCATTCCTTATCGTATAAAAAGTGGGAGTCCTGCCCTCATTCGGTGTGTTTAGATTCATCTCCGCAAAAACTCCGAGTACTTCCTTTCCTCGAAGGTCCTCTGAATTGCTGCCCCACCATGGACTCCATGAGTTAAAGTCCCCCCCTATTAAAATGTATCTTGTTTTTAAAATCTCTATAATTACTTTAAGTTGTGATAAATTTGGTTCCACGGGGAGGCTGTCCTCTAAGTATACGGAGATGATTCCAAGTTCCCATATTGTATTCGTTTTTATAATCGCGACAGCTATATTCTCAGAAGTGGTTGTGGGGCATTCAACGATCTGCATTTCGTCATTAAAATTAACAATTGCGCTCTTTACTGGCTTTGTCCGATTCTGTGATCGCCGAACTACCCTGAAGCCACTTTTTTGTGCGATTTCTCCTTTCGCCCCCACATATGGTTCCTGAACGAGGGCAAGACTAATCCCACATTTTTGTGCCTCCAGCGTCATTTCTTTGAAGGCCAGCTGTTTTGTTTGGAAGTTACCTTGGGTTATATTATTAGACTTAATTGATTCGCCCGAGGAGCCCTTAGCAGTACGCCACTCTCGCCCTTGCCAGAGCATCCCACTTTTTCCGGATCGGGCAGCTATCATCAAAACTGTTGTGATCCGTCCGGTCCAGTCGGCCACTCTGGCAGTTGCGACACGTGGGTCGGTCTCCAGCCTTCCACGCCGGGCACTCACTACGCAGGTGCGGACCTGCGCAGTGGCTGCAGGTGTCAACGGACTCCTGGCAGGCCCTGCGACCATGCCCGTAGCCGAGACACCTGGAGCACGTAACCAGCGGGGACTGATCCTTAGCCACAACTCGTTGCAAATCTATATGGACCTTCCCCACAGCTGTGACGCACTGCCATACTGGCGGCGACACCTGCAGGACGACATGGTTCTCGAGCGGGTTTCTAGCTCTTCTTCGGAATTTCACGCTTACCCTGTAGTCATCGTCAGGTATCGCCCCCAGCACGTTTTCATTTTGGAGTTTAAGGGCGCCCAAGATGTCCTCGTCTGTGTTAATGTTAAGGACATTTAATAGTATAATGAGGGGGTCCCTATTCTCTACCTCCTGTGTGAGGAGTGTTGGGCTGCCAGACTTGAGTTTCTCTGCCACTTTGGCAAGCTCTTCTCGCGATTGGCAGCCCAGCACTACCTTTTGATCCTTTGCCTTTCTCAGTCTATCCACTCGCACGCCTGATGTCTTCGCGTTCACAGCTGTTCTAATTTTATTGAGGACGTCTTCACTGGTATCTTGGGTGTCAACGGAAGACACTACGATTGAGTGGACAGGCCGGGGCTGGAGGGTAGCACCAGCGGGCTTGGCGGTCGCTGCCACCGCCGCATATGTGGTAGCCCTTTCCTGGATGTTTTCATTAAGACGCTCCATCTGTTCCTTTATGGCACCCATGTCTCGTCTGGACGCGGCCGCCAAATCTTTCTGGTGTTGGAGTTCGGCCATAATCTGTTTTTGGTGGTCGTCCAATTTTTGGACTATATCGACTGCGAGCACACCTTCACTTTTCTCGCTTTGCGCGCCTTGTCGTTTCGCTTGCTTATTCGGCAGCTCCTTAGCCTTAACCTTGCTCTGATCGGTGCAAGTTTCGGCGTTCTGAGGTCTCGCCATCTCTGCCTCCTTCACGAGCTGGTACAGCCTCTCAATGGCCTGAAGCACGTCCGTTTTAATGTCGGTTCTAAGGTTGCGAGAGTTTTTGAGTTGAAGCTTGGCTTTCAAGAGGCATCCTTTTGCTTCCGCAACCCTCCCTTTAGTTATACTCGTGTCCGGCCCCGGGGAGGTGAACGTTTGGTACGTCAGGTTCATCGCAGTCCCTTTTTTCTGAGTCACTTGACCATCGCCATGCAGCGGCGTGTCCAGCGTGCCCGGCTTGGGGGGGCTGGCTGCATCGTCTTTTTCATGCATCGGCAGGTTAGACCCACTCGCATCCTCGCCCGCCTTCGGCGTCTGAGTAAGCTTAGGCTCGGCCATCTCTCCAGCTGCAGAAATTGATTTCCTTGGAACTCCAGGGCTCTGTGTTTTGATAGGTGTTCTTAATCCAAGCATTTTGTTCCGAGGAAGACAGTATACTTATAACAGCACAGATTTTGTTTTAACCTAACCTATGTCAATTTACTAATTTAACAGGTGTAAAGAGCCCGTTAAACTAATTATTAGATTTGGAGATGTATAGGGTCTCCAGCTGTCAATAACCTTAACCTAACCTTTACAGTCAATCGCTAAGTGGTGTATAGGGCCTGTAGTCAAAATTAAAATTAAACTTAAAACTTAAAGCTACTTTTAACAAATTAAACCAGATTTGAAAAAGTTAGAGGTGTAAAAAGCCTCCAGCTGTCAAAAACCTATTACTAACTTATTTAAAGTACTAACTATCAGTGTACAATCAATCTGGTCCAATGAGTCTTGTTAATGGTCAACACAAACTAGCCTCCATAAGGTTTGTACATCAAAAAGAATCGTCCTTTACACAATGAAAAGATTTGTGTAGTCGGAATTGGTTTTGACAGAGATATTTTTGGGTGTAAAAGGCCCAACAGTCAAAAGATAGCCTAAGATACTTATAACTAACTAAATTTAAAACCTATTTCTAACTTATTTAAAGTACTGACTAACTAGCAGTGTACAGTCTACTCAGTTAAATAACTTAAAATTAATAGAATTTAGTGTCCACTGTTAGTACGTATTTTGCTATATACAAGTTTTAAAAGTTAAAAAGTTGGAGGTGTATGGGGCCTTCTACTGTCAAGAACCTATACTAATTAACTAACAGTCTAATTAACTATCACTGCACAATCTAAGGCCTATGCACGCGGTAGGTCCGGTGTATTGCAGAGTTATTGCACCGTTTTTTGAGAGTGTCGTGAGAACCCCGAATTTTTTAAAAAATTTAATATCTAATAAACTATTAGGCCGAAAATTTTGAAATTTAAAATGTGTGTACAACTAGTTGAGATCTACAGATTCTAATAAAAATAAATAGGGGTTCTCGATCTATATTTTTTAAAATAAAATTTTGAAATTTTGAAATTTTTAAAATTTTCAATAACTCTGCGAATACTTAACCGATTTTTAAAATCTAAGTGTCGCCGTGCGGGGCTTGATTTCTTCTTTTAAATGCGGCCTCCCGGAGCAACCCAAGTCGTCTCGATCCTGGACCACGTGGCCACGTGGTCGGTGGTTTTTCCTGTATTTCCCCCACTTAGCGGTGCAGGAAAAATCCAGCAAAGGTGTCGCCTTGTAGGGCTCCGTAAGGCTCGTCGACTCCAGCAACAAAAAAGGTATGTCGTCGATCTGGTTTTTGTGGCGCACGCCGTTTAAGTTCGAAAATTTTCAAACTTTTAGGTTTTTTGGCCACTGCCCGTCCAATTTTCAACTTATTTCTTTGCACTTTCCGCCAAATTGAAGGCCTAAACGAGGCGCAACTTTTGATGCATAACACTTCACAATCTGATAAGAAAAAACCACTTTTTCTATTTTCCAAAGATTAAAACTTTGCGGAGCGGGCGTTGGAGCACTTAAAACGCGCGCGATTCGGTTAGGTTAGGTTAGGTTAGGTTAGGTTAGGTTAGGTTAGGTTAGGTTAGGTTAGGTTAGGTTATTTTTTTTTTTTTTTTTTTTTTTTTTTTTTTTTTTTTTTTTTTTAAATTATAATACATTGACCTCTGACGTTATCAGAGACTGTGACTGCTTTTCTGTTTTTGGCTACTCTTTCATTCCAGTTCTCGCTAACATTCTGCTCGTACTTTCATTCTTCATACTAGATCTTTCTTTCATGCGTCTTCTTTCACTCGATGGGTGGGTTCCCTTCCTATCCATCCTTCTACTTTCGGGGGTGTTTTCTTTTCTTTTATTTTTATTTTATTTCTTTATTACACAAATCTAGTTACATTCTTATATCTATTTACATCTATTTATATATACTATTATTTATATATACTATTTTATGATGAATAATTAACAATACGATATTGGGGACAGAGCGGATCTAATTTTTACACATGTTGGTTACTATATTCAATAATATACAAGAAACATTGTGTCTACATTAGTCCGCTCTGTTCCCAATCAGGTTACTGTTTCGCTTATTTACTTCTATGCATATATCTTTACAATATTTAAAGAAAACATCCCTTTTTTTATTATCGTGTATGACATCCGCAATATTACCTATCGACAGCTGAATTTCGATCTCTTGTTCCAGCTTCATTCGTTTATACGCATGAACTGGACAGTCAAACAGGAGATGGGGAACAGACTCGGACACCCCGGGGTCGCAGATGCAGGACGGACTCTCCTTGCACTTGAAGCGATGCAAGTACTCGGAGAATCCGCCGTGCCCCGTCAACACCTGGGTGACGAGTCCGTCCACCTCCATTTTACTTACAACTCTGTAGGCCGCCAGGTTAGGTTAGGTTAGGTTAGGTTAGGTTAGGTTAGGTTAGGTTAGGTTAGGTTAGGTTAGGTTAGGTTAGGTTAGGTTAGGTTAGGTTAGGTTAGGTTAGGTTAGGTTAGGTTAGGTTAGGTTAGGTTAGGTTAGGTTAGGTTATGTTAGGTTATGTTAGGTTATGTTAGGTTATGTTAGGTTATGTTAGGTTAGGTTAGGTTAGGTTAGGTTAGGTTAGGTTAGGTTAGGTTAGGTTAGGTTAGGTTAGGTTAGGTTAGGTTAGGTTAGGTTAGGTTAGGTTAGGTTAGGTTAGGTTAGGTTAGGTTAGGTTAGGTTTTTTTTTTTTTTTTTTAAATAATTGACAACTCCGCAGACGCGTGGTCCGCGACCTTTTTTAGATTTATTTTGTTATTTAATTACTTCTACACAGCTTTTTTCCTTAAAACTAAATTACAAACTAAAATACATGCTTACTTATATTTAATTAATTTTTTTTTTTTTTTTTTTTTTGTGTTGATGTAGCAATCATGGTTTTTTTTTCTTTTTTTTTTTTTTTTTATTTTTTTTTTCTTTTTTTATTTTTTTTTTTTTTATTTTTTTAGATTATTATCATTAGTATTGTTATTATTATTTTTTTTTTTTTTTTTTTTTTTTTTTTTTTTTTTTTTTATATTAATCTTATTATAGTGATCAACAATTTACAGTTACTCTGTTAGTTTATCGAAACGTGCACGTCACTTATTGTTTATGTTAGTTACTTAAGTAAGACTCTAGTTTCTAGGGACTTATTGTAAGTAGTTGCCTCCAGACTGCCTCGTCTCCCCCCCGTATCGCCATCTTGATGTTATAGTCCCTGATGGTGGTGGACGTAGCCTTGACCGCCTTCGAGATGAATAAAGCGGTCGCGTCACTGCTGTCATCGGTGTAATATGTACAGCTTTTTGTGTGACGTGACACGGCCACGACTGCGTGTGGTACACTGTCGAGGAGCTGTATCTTCTTCTGTGATGTACGCACTATTACCACTGTCTCAAAGGTCGCTCCCTGGGCTTCATGGATGGTATTCACACGCGATCCCAATCCCGTCCCGAAACCCTCCTTTTTTAGGGTTTCCTTCTCACCTTGTGTGTGAGTGAGGTACAAGGTGTTGTCTGTACCTTTCGGGATGTTCGCGCCTGTATACTGCTTCAGCTCCAGGGATCGAATCTGAGTCTTGGATGAGTATATGCCCCCGTATACTTCACTGAGGGCATACGCTACATCGAGTGGGTTCCTGTGCGTACATAACAGCTCCTGGTCGACTGACGCGATTAGGTTAGGGCGGCAGTAGGACATCTTGAAGAGGTTTTCTCGGTCGATATACGGCAGTTGATTCATGTCACCGATCATGAGGGTCTCGCTGGCTCCCGCTAGCTTGGTTGCCATCATTATGGCCCCAAAATGGTTCATGAGAGCCTCATCGATAATAAGACGCTTACATCCCTTCCGATCAGGCTCCCTAAAACCATTGGCTAAAACTGAGGCCATAGTGCGCACCTTGTTCTTGGTTTGCGCTCCAATTTTGGGCTCCAGCTTCTCCCTCAAGTCGTTAACTGCCTCCGTCGTGCTGGTTATGACAATGTCGTTACTTGTGTCAAAGTTCCTCACGATCCAAGTCGTCTTGCCACAGCCTGGCACTCCGTTAACCCATTTGATCTTCGGAGTTTCCCAGAGCACCAGGGCCTCGTTGTTATTACCGGCGATGGTTTTAGCCCTCTCCAGGATCTTCTCTTGTAACATGATCCTGGTGCAGCGGGCGACAACCACCACCGGGTCATCTGGATCAGTTCGGAACTTTGGTTTACCGCTCCCTTTCGTCCCCTCCTCGTCCAGTTCGACGAAGCCGCGTTTGGTGTTATATGCGGCCATGTGGTCCCCTCCTTCCTCTCCGATGATGATTTCAGAGGTGTTGTTATTGTAGATCGATGCCTCCGCCTCCCTCAGCCTCACTTTTAGCAGGCTGGTGTTCTCCAGGAGGTAAGCCTGCATGATGTCTGCACAAGTCTTGCGGCTGACCTCCTGTTCTGCTTTTGTGATGGCTTGGAATTCGAGAAAGGCGTTTATGACATGATCTAGGGGCCTTTTGACATCTCTAAGGACGGGTGGGGAGACTTGTCCCTTATCAGCTCTAGTTCTGTCCTGTCCGGATGGTCCTGGTCGGATGTCTGTCGTGGGTTCGGTAAAAGTCCGTACGGCCTGTTCAACTTTCTTCGTTGTCTTCGTAGCTCTTATGTTGTCTATTCTTCCGGACATGCTTTGGATAGCTTCGGCTAGTGTACTCACCGTGGCGCTCAGCATGCTCTTTCCTTTGCTAACTACCCCAGCGGTTGCCTTGCCTGCTGACACTAGCTTCAGCTGCAGTTTTTCCGAGCCGCTAAGTGTCGCAGGAGTTCTTGACAATCCCTCTGGGTCAGTGCTTGAGCAAGGTGGTTTTGTGTTGCTGGTTTTTTGCGGTTTAAGAAAACTGAGGTCTTCACCTCTGTTTTCATAAACCACCACCTCGTGTGTTTTTGAGGCTTCGATGCACCCAATGAAGTCATCCACTATGCCCTTTGAGTATCCGACAGCCATCGCATCGACACTGATACGCCTCGGTGCGTCCACGTTCGTTTCTCCTATGCGTTTAAGCACAGAACTTGCCTGTGTGAATGGGGTCTCGAGGAGATCCCATTCAAATAGTGCGATGATTTTGTTCTTTGCTCGCACTATTCGACAGCGCTTTTCAGCCACTGTAGTCACAGGCATTGCGTTGTATGTTCTGCGCTTCATGGTATTTTTAGATGTGCTTCCGTTAAGCAGAGCGGCCAGTCCTGGGGACAATTCCACTCTGGCTGCACCGTGCGCATTACAGAAGCAAATTCCCAACGCTTCGAGATTGGTGTCCATGAACGTGGCTACTCCGCGCAGTCTGATCCCCGGTTCGCCTTTTTCCCCAGACTTTAGCAGTTCTTTGATAGTAATGGTTTGCACTGCTGCAGGACTAATGTCTATGGGTGTGACGGGTTGGTTCACAGAGTCAGTGCCGGCTGTATGGCTTGTTTCAGCCTGTCTTGGTGTCATGGTGCTGTTTCTTTTCGTCGCAATCCGGAAGATTTTTTCTATGAAGTCTATTAATTTGTCTCTTGTGTCATTGTCGCGAAGAATCTCGTGTAATGTCTTTGTCGTGAGTTTTACGTCTGCTCCGATTTCGATTCCCATCCTCATCGCCTCAAAGCGAGGACAGTCCAGAATGATATGCTCGACCGATTCACTAATGTCTCGGTCGCACTCGCACCCCGGGCTGTCTCTCAGTTTGAACCGATGTAGGTACTCAGCTATTCCCCCGTGTCCTGTGAAGGCTTGACAGAGCAGAGGAGTTATTTTGATCTTCCTCACCGTGCTATAGGCGTTTGCCACGTCTGGGAAGAAGATCTTCGTAACTCGCCCTGTTTGAGAAGTACTGTACCTGTCCTGCCACTTCCGTACAGACTCCTCTCGTATTTTCCTTTTGACATAGGATAGGGGGATCTTCGAGTAGTTTGGAATAGAGTTGATTCTTTGTGATGCCGCTTTCGCGAGTTCATCCGCTCTTTCATTTCCTGGGGTACCTATATGGGCTCTGATCCAGAACAGACGCACCTCTCTGTTGTCTTGGTGAATTTCTCTCAAGTTGTCTAAGATTTTCCTAGCCAGTGGGTGTGTTGTTTTTGGATTCTCCAGTAGCTCGAGTGACGATCTCGAGTCACTCATGATGTTGACTACTGGCAACCCGCTTTGCTTTGCAAGCAGAACTGCCCTGTGTAAGGCGTAGAGCTCTGCCTGGAAAACAGTGCAGGCTGGATCCAATGTGTAGAGGGCGTATCTTGTTTCTCTCCCTTCCTCCCACCAGGTGAGGGCAGCGCCTACTTTTCCCTCTAGTTTGCTGCCATCGGTGTAAATATGTGGGCCCGTTATGTGGTGCGAGTCCTGGGAGTTTTGATCCAAGCTCTCTAGGATCGTGTACTTTGTTGTTATAAGGTGTGACGGGTGTGGTTGGTTGATGTGTTTTATGTTGCTTTCTAGTTCCCGTTCGGGGGGCAAATAGTCTTTTGACCAGGTCTTTTTGGCCATGAATAGATTTGCCGCTTCTTGTATCCTTAAATCCAAGGGGAGTAGCCCCGACAAGACGAGTGCCGAGGTGAGTGAGACCGTGCGATACGCTCTGCAGATCTTCTGTGCGAATCCCCTTTGAAGAGACTCCAGCTGGTTTTTGACCGTTTGGAGCTCCGTGGCAGGGTACCACGCGCTTGCGGCATATAGCACGATGGGTTCAATCACCGCGACATAGATGGTCCTTGTTATCTCGCGGTTTAGACCCCAGGTTACCTTCGCTGCGCACGCTAGCTGTTTGTAGATGTCCGCCGTCTTTTTACATATGGCGGTAACGTGCGGTTTGAAGGTAAGTCTACGGTCTATGATTAGTCCGAGGAGCTTTATTTCGTCGACTAGATTTACCCTACTGTTGGCCATATAGAGGTTGGGGGTGTCGTACTTAAGTTTCTTTGTTATAAGCATCGCATTGGTCTTGTGTGCGGCAAAGTTTAACTTATTACGCTTCCCCCACCTCACTATTCCATCCAGTGTGTCGTTCGTTTTTTGCTCCATTACGTCCATATCATGTCCTGAGATAACAAGAACCACGTCGTCTGCAAACGCTTGGCAGTGTACCTCTTCATTTGTTAGTTTATTAAGCAGAGAATCCAGTATGAGGTTCCAAAAGGTTGGTCCACCGATAGATCCTTGGACGCATCCTTTTGTTGTCTCCCTCTCATGGGTTGCTCTGGCATAATTAACTTTGATTTTTCTGTCTGTGAGGTACGAACATACCATGGCGTATAGGTTTGCGGGGCACTTCTTGGATATAAGTTGGTATTTGAGTGCGGGCCACCAGGCGTTATCGAAGGCTCCCTCTATATCCAGTGATACAATTAGTACGCTCTTCTTTTGTTGTACTTCAGAGCGCACGTAATTTACAAGGTCATAGAGGGCGTCCTCGGTTCCGCGCTGTGGCATAAAGCCATACTGCATCTTATTGAGAGTTGGAAGGATTGCCCATTGCAGTCTGCCCACCATCATCTTCTCGACGATTTTGCCGAAGATTGATAGTAGGCCGATGGGTCGATATGACTTTGGGTGAGTGTAGTCGTCCTTACCGGGTTTCCGGAGTATGACGACGTGGGCCACTTTCCACTGCATGGGGAAGTACGTCAGCGCTAAGCATTGGTTTGCTATCGCCATGAACTCCTCCCTTCCGCAGTCTATGGCCTTAGTGCAGATGTCAGAGGTTAATCCATCTGGTCCCGGGGCTTTCTTGGGATTTAGCGCCTTGAGTACGGAGTCAAGCTCCGCTGGCGTGAATGGTGGATCATCCTCTGACAACTGCTCCTTCACTCTATGGTTGTTTCCCTCCGTCATTTCCCTGAGGCGCATGTGGTATGATGTTTCCGCTGCTGTTGTGTCTTCGGGGTAGAAGGTGTTTGCCAAAAGTTTAGCTGATTCTTTCGGGCTTAGGGTATTTCCTTCACCATCTCTTAACAGCGCGTCTTCGTGTCTTCGGGTTGTATTCCTTATGACACGGTATATACCATCCCACATGCTCTCCTTTTCCTGCGTTGTGCAGAACTCCTTCCAACTCTCAGTTTGGGCGTCGTTCGCCATGTTGGCGTACTTCTCCTTGGCTGCTAGGTAGTCGTCTATGACTAGCTGCCGACGCCTTGGTGCAGCATTCTTTATGCGTCGTTTTTTACGCAACACATCAGCCTTAGCTTGCGCTAGGTCACTGGTCCACCATGGTGGTTTGGGGTTTCCTTTCGCTGGTTCGACTGAAGGTATTGCACGATTGCATGCTTCCTGAACGGCGTTGATATAGGTTTGAATGATTGTATCCAGTTCTTCCGGTGTTTTGGCCTTTGTGATTCTTTCGGGTGTAATGTTATTTTCCTTAAGAGATGTTCTGAGGTGTGTTGCGAAGTCAGACCAGCGTGCCTTCTTTGTATTGTATCTCCGTGTCGTGAGAGGCCTGAGCGGTGTCAAGGCTACTCCCAGTGGCAGAGAGAAGGTAATTGCATTATGGTCTGATGTTGTTATACTTCGGTCCACACTCCAGTTCCTTATTTTCCCTAGTAATGATTCGCTGCAGGCAGTGACATCGACGATGCTGGTGCATAGCCTGTCACCCCTGTGCGTCTCAAAGGTTGGCGTATTTCCGGTATTAAGAATCTGGAGGTCCATGCCATTCAGGAAGGCAGAAAACGCTGCTCCTCGCTGATCCTCAGTCGAGCTTCCCCACCAGTGACTCCAGGCGTTTACGTCACCAGCTACTATGAGGTGCTTGACATCTAGCTTTTCACACGCTGTTTGTGTGCGGACTAGGTAGGGCTCTATGTCCTGGTCCCCTTCATAGTAGACTGACACGACTCCTAGCCTCAGCGTCCCTGCCACCAGGAGGACAGCGGCTTCCGTTTCAGTCACCAACTGAGGGTCATGGATAACCTCCAGTTGGTCACCGAACACTATTACTGCCGCCTTCACTGGCTTCTGACGGTTCAGAGTGCACTGGATGACTTTAGTGCCGGGGTGTTGTTTCAAGACTCCAGATCGTCCCACGTAGGGTTCTTGGACCAGAGCTATTGAGATTCCCTTTCTCTTCGCCGTTTCCAGCAGTTCCGCCGTGGCAAGCTTGGATCTTTGTAGATTCGCTTGGATAAATTTTAGCGTAGTGTATTTTGGCTTTGTTGTGTTGTCATTCAGTGGGGCACCTTTAGCAATAAGTTATTCGGGACCTCGCTATGGAGTCCCACTTACGCTTTTCTGGGCAATCCCCACTGAAAGCGATGTGATCATTGTTTTTGTTATTGGCCCTTTGGCAGTTTTTGCAAGACGGGAGTCCTCCTCCTGCTCTGCGGGAGCACTCCTCCCATGAGTGCACCCCCCCGCAGTAACTGCAGAGTTGGTCCGCCTCCTTGCATAGTGTTTTTGTGTGCCCAAAACCGAGGCATTTTGCACACTGTACTAGTGGCGACTGGTCCTCGATCGGTCTCCTCTGCAGATCTATATATATTTTCCCATGGTCGATAAACCGCTTGTGCACCTCTGGTGACAGCTCCAACACGACGTGGCACTCGAGCGGGTTACGTGCCTTCTTGCGGTAGCGCACTCGGACCGCCACGTCCTTTGCCGGAATTCCCTCCAGAAGGTGCGCGTTCTGGGATGTTATGAATTTTACAATATCTGCATCAGAGTTATAGGTGAGAACGTCCTTTACAATAGCCAAGGGATTGTTGGTTTTAGGGATTTCTGCCTTTAGGCCGTTGTCCGTCTTGAGTTTGTTTTTAATTATCGTGAGGTCGTCCTTAGTGCTGCAGCTGAGGATGATTTTATGGTTCCTTGCTTTCCGCACCTTGTCTATTTTCGCCCCCGTATGCTGGAGGTCCAACACCGCCCTGATATTGTCGATCACCTTGTCCCCCGTTTTGTCGGGGTCGGTAGCCGACACTATCAGTGTGTGGTTGGGTCTTGGGGGTCTGGGCTTCTGTGCTATTTGGGCGTATGTTGCCTTGCCCGCAGTTTGGGTGGCCGTTTTGACCAGTTCTGCTAGGGCTATTTCAGTGCCCAGACTTGTGGCGGGAGGCGGGGTTTTGTTCCTAGCCTCCCGCATGGTGCGGAGTTCCGACGACACCGCTTCCAACTTTTCTGTAATTGGTTGGAGCTGTTCCATGAGGTCCCCTTTTGGCGGCGCCTCATGTGCGACTTGCGGTGTTGGTGTTGGCTGCTCGGCAATGGTCTGACTGAGGTTCTTTTCAGCCTGTAGAATGGCCTCTTTGACCTCAGCCATACCCTTGCCGATTTTGTCGTCGTTCGTCCACAGCTGCAGTTGTTTTGTCATTTCGAAGTTTTTGTCTAATGTCCGTCTCATGTCGTCCAGTTGTTTGGCCATGTGGTCCAGCTGGGATGTCATTTTTTGGTGGTCATTGATGAGCGGCCCCATGTCTATCACCCTTTGACCTGTCCCTTCTGTATGGGACCGCTCACCAATGCTTCTCTCCATGGCGGTTATCTTTTTTGTCATTTCGGCTATCTCACTGATCTTCCTATAGGGTTCCTGAGTTTCGTACCCTAGCCAGCTTCTGATTGCTCTCGTCTCTTCTAGGTTTCCCGAGATGTCACTTCGGGCTTCACTCAGCCGCTGGTTAAGGTCTTTGAGCAGCTCCGCAGTTTGTTTATTGTGGGCTCGCTCTACCCTGACCAGTTCCTGGGCGTGCCTGGCTCGTTCCTTCTCCAGGTTGTGCTTGTGCCTTGACCTGGAGTCCGACAACGAGAGGACAGTCTCGTAGAGGACCTGCAGGCTGTCCAGTGCGATAACCTTGCACTCCTTCTTCATATTTCCAGCCGCTTCAATAGCATCTTTTGCTTTGAGGAGCGTTTCGTTCGCCAGTTTGGTTGCCGCATCCATTTCGACTCCCGTCCGTCTGGACGTGGTGAAGAGCATACTGCGGCGGCCCGACGGCGCTCTTTCAGAGATCGATGAGCCCTCCGAAAGTTCGTCGTCCGATTGTATAGGCCGAGGAGGGATCTCCTCCTGGTCCCATGTGCATACCCTTTCGTTTGAAATGTCCATTAGGGACGGGGGGAGTGACTGAGGCAACGGCGGCGGGGACTGTAGAGAGGTGTCCTCGCTGATTGAGGACCGCGCTGATGCAGTTCGAGCGAGGACCCTCTCTCGTAGCGACCGAGTAGGCCTTATCGGCCTCGCACCCAGCTGCTCTTTCTGTCTCGTTGGGCGCGAGGCCGACTTTTCCATGGTCGCTGACTTGGTTGATGCTTTGGATGAAACCGACCCAGTCTCCGTCGCCGCTAGCTTTTGGTTGTCAGACATTTTATGTTTTTAATTTGTTTTAAACTAAATAATAACACTAATTAATCTAAAATTACTATATTTACTAGCTACTTATGACTAACGCTGTGTGTTGAGTGCTGCCCGTTGCACGCTGGAGCTTGATGTTGTTGGCTCTTGTGCCTTCTTGTGTGCAGTGAGCCACGTGGGTCGTTTTTTGTGCGTTTTGTGGTCTCCGCAAGATGAAATTAGGAAATTTGGCGGGGCCAAAAGGTTCCTCTCCTCGCGCCGGTTACAGCAAGCCCAAGCTCGGGGGGGGTAGCTCTTATAGTTCCTGAGTTAGCCGCCGCGGGGGTTTTTGCTCGAGGGGGTGGGGGGGGAAATTTGATTTTTATGGTGAATCCAAATCAGATGTCCGAATTTGGAAAGATCCCAAGTGTGTTTTTGGGCCGTAGGTGTTCGTGCGCAAGGAATTTTGAAATTCTGCCGGAGCCAGAAGTTTCCTTTTTCCAGGGCGCGTTGAATGAACCCAAACTCGGGGGGGGTAGCTCTTATAGTTCCCGAGATATAGCCCGCGGGGGTTTCACCTGAGGGGTAATGTTAAAGGGGGGGGGGGGGAAAGGTTTCATAAGGGGACTATTCCCGATATAAAAAAGTGGGGGGTCCGGGGGGTCTCCCGTGGGGGGTCGATTCCCGGGGTCAAAAATTTTTGGGGTTGGGGGGGTCGGGGAGGTCTAGGACTTGTAAAATTTTCCAAGTTGTATTCAAAAAATTTTGAGAAATAGGGGGTCTGGGGGGTCTGAGTTGGGGGGTCAGGGGGTTTTGTGTGGAAGGGGCTCGCGGAGCTGAACTGAACAAGCCCAAACACGGGGGGTCTGCTACGTAAGAATTAGGAGTTCCCTCGAGCTCACCTGATGGCCTGATGTACTGGTCCTCCGTGTGATGATGCTCGCGGGGGCGCAGCCTTCGGTCCCGTGTTGGAGTACTAGGCAAAGTTCGCCGGTCGGCCGACGTCACCGGTACACGAGGCACGCCGCGAAATCTAGGTCGGTTGAAAATTTTCCACGCTAGAAGCACGTGTTTTCCCAAATTTCGCTGTACCTTTTTATGGTGATCCCGGCGTCCGATCTTCAAGCGGATTTCACCTTCCGGTAGATCTTCTTGCGGGCTGTTAGATGGTATTTGTGGCTTGTTTGTTGGATGTTGGGCTGCGGTTGTATTGATGGTTAAAGTTTGGACACTGTATCTCAGGATACCGTTGCGGGATGACGCTGCAAACGATAATCCTGGTGAGTCACAACACTGTTATTCACTGCACAAAAAATCACGCGCGCAGCACTACAATTTCCGAAGTAATTAATTTTTCAAAGGGAGCGTGTGGGTTTCATGCTTCGTTTATCGTTGCTATCGGTTAGGTTAGGTTAGGTTAGGTTAGGTTAGGTTAGGTTAGGTTAGGTTAGGTTAGGTTAGGTTTTTTTTTTTTTTTTTTTTTTTTTTAATTGTTAAATACATTGACCTCTGACGTTATCAGAGACTGTGACTGCTTTTCTGTTTTTGGCTACTCTTTCATTCCAGTTCTCGCTAACATTCTGCTCGTACTTTCATTCTTCATACTAGATCTTTCTTTCATGCATCTTCTTTCACTCGATGGGTGGGTTCCCTTCCTATCCATCTTTCTACTTTCGGGGGTGTTTTCTTTTCTTTTATTTTTATTTTATTTCTTTATTACACAAATCTAATTACATTCTTATATCTATTTACATCTATTTATATATACTATTATTTATATATACTATTTTATGATGAATAATTAACAATACGATATTGGGGACAGAGCGGATCTAATTTTTACACATGTTGGTTACTATATTCAATAATATACAAGGAACATTGTGTCTACATTAGTCCGCTCTGTTCCCAATCAGGTTACTGTTTCGCTTATTTACTTCTGTGCATATATCTTTACAATATTTAAAGAAAACATCCCTTTTTTTATTATCGTGTATGATATCCGCAATATTGCCTATCGACAGTTGAATTTCGATCTCTTGTTCCAGCTTCATTCGTTTATACGCATGAACTGGACAGTCAAACAGGAGATGGGGAACAGACTCGGACACCCCGGGGTCGCAGATGCAGGACGGACTCTCCTTGCACTTGAAGCGATGCAAGTACTCGGAGAATCCGCCGTGCCCCGTCAACACCTGGGTGACGAGTCCGTCCACCTCCATTTTACTTACAACTCTGTAGGCCGCCACCGCATCAGGAAGAAATATTTTGGTGACGCCGGCCGTTTCACCGGCTCGGTACCGGTCGTTCCATTCATCAAGCGATCGCATACGAATGCTCCGCTTGATGAATGAGACGGGGCAGCTGTCGTAGTCAAATTTGCGTTTAGACTTCAGAGCAGCCTCCTTGGCCAGATTGTCGGCACGCTCATTCCCCTCCAGTCCTGCATGGGCTTTGATCCAGAACAAGCTTATACGTTTGTTCTGGAGCAAAGCGTCTCGCAGGAACCCTCGCGCTTCTACCGCCAGGGGGTGGAGAGCCTTTGGATTTTGCAGCGTCTGCAATGCTGACAATGAATCGGAGTAAATTCCGACAGATCCGGCCAAGTTTGCTGCGGCCATCCGTGCCGCCCGGCATATCGCCAGAAGCTCCGCCTGGTAGACCGTGCAGTAAGACGGTAACGCAAGCTTGAGGGCTTTGGTTTCGGCGGCGTCACTCCATATGGATAGCGCCGCCCCCACCTTGCCCTCAATCTTGCTACCGTCCGTATAGATATTGAAGTCATTGTCATTATTGGCCATAAGTTGCTCCTGGTCCATCAGGCACTTGAACTCGAGGTCGAGATGACTGGCGGGATGCGGTGACCGAAGGGCCGAGGACATTCGCTCTACCTCCCGATCCCCTATCTCTCGCTGGGGCACCCCCTTCCTCGCCTCATACAGCGCCGCGGCTTCGCGGACGCGAAGGTCGAGTGGGAGTATCCCAGCGAGCAACAGGGCCGCGTTCAGGGAGACAGTGCGATATGCCCTACAGAGCTTCTGTGCGAAGCCTCGCTGGACCACGTTCAGCTGCTTCCGGATTCCGAGCCTGTCCACAGCAGGCGCCCATACGCTGGCGGCATACAGAACTACAGGTTCGACCACCGCTACATAGATAGTACGGATTACTTCGGGGTGGAGACCCCAGCTGACCTTAGCTGCTCGTGCCAACTGATGGTAGAAGGCTACCGCGCGCTTGCAGACACTCGCGACGTGGGCGTTGAATGTGAGTTTTCGGTCAATGACAACACCCAACAGTTTGATTTCGTTCGACAAGGCAACGTCGACCCCGCCCATGCGTAGACGCGGGTCGTCGTACTTTAATTTGCGCGTCATAACCATTGCATTGGTCTTATGAGGCGCAAATCGAAGTTTATTTGCCGCTCCCCACATTCTCACACGTTCAAGGGCGGCGTTGGCCTGCCGTTCGATTTCGAGGGCCGTGTCGCCCTCGAACACCAACACCACATCGTCAGCGAATGCCTGCACGTACGCGCCACTAGTTTCCAAGTCCCGGAGCAGTGGGTCTAAAAGTAAGTTCCATAATATTGGTCCGCCAATAGATCCCTGCACGCAACCCTTCTCGGTAGCTATTGCGTACTCCTCCCCACAGTACCTGACTTTGACGCTCCTGTCATTTAGATAGCTGCTCAAAAGCCGTCGGATGTTTATGGGGCATTTTTCCTCCGCCAGCCTGACCTTTATTTTGGGCCACCAAGCGTTATCAAATGCGCCCTCTATATCCAGTGATATCAGAACGACAATCTTCTTGCTGTCTAGTTTATGTCTGATATGTTTCACTAAGGTGTAGAGGGCGTCTTCGGTGCTCCGTTGGGGCATAAAGCCAAATTGGCGTGTGCTAAGCCTAGGCGCTATATGAAATTGTAGTCTAGTGACAAGCATCTTTTCCAAGACCTTTCCAAGTACCGGAAGGAGGCCTATAGGACGATACGATTTTGGGGTCGTGTAGGTGGCCTTTCCGGGCTTCCGAAGGAAGATTACTGTGGCCTCCTTCCAGGCTCCGGGAAAGTGGTGGATTGCCAGGCACCGGTTGAAAAGGCACAAGAAGAGGTCCGGGTTGAGGTTTATCGCATGCAGGCATATGTCGGCGGTGAAGCCGTCCGCTCCAGGGGCTTTCTTCGGGTCGAAAGAACGGCTCGCCAGCTTTAACTCTAAATGAGTGAACGGGGGGTCCCCCTGGTCCGAGGGAGTCTCGCTATCCGTGAGCTCCGCCAGGGCCCTCACCCGTCGGTGCTCCTCGGAGTCTTGCTCTTCGGAGTCCTTGGGGTAAAAGGTCTCGGCCATAAGTCGGGCGGAGCTCTTGGCATCAATTTCCGTGTTTTCTACCACCAGCGGTGGATCTTCCTCCCGCTTGGCCGTCCTGCCCAACACCCTATATATACCCCCCCAGAGAGACTCTCGGTCCTGTTTCCCGCAAAATTCCTTCCAGGACCTAGTTTGAGCCTCTTTTTCTTTGGTCTCGTACTTTGTCCTGGCCTCCAGGTATTCTTCGACCACTTTCGACCGTCGAATCGGTGCCGCACACCGGATCCTCCTCTTCCTGGTGGCCACCTCGCGCTTCAGCGTCGACAGCTCCTCAGACCACCACGGCAACGTGAGTGTGTCCTTCCTCCTAATTTTGGGAATTGCACACTCACTCGCTTCAGTTAACGCCTGTATAAGTTTGTGTATGATGTAATCTAATTGTGTAGCTGTGATAGTGTCTTGGATGTTTGTGACTGTAATGTTTTGGGATTGCAAAATTTGACCCAGTTTCTCACGAAACTGGGTCCAATTGGCTTTCCGTGTGTTATATGATCGTGTTGTGTGCTTGATATAGTTGTGTCTTGTGCGTTTTAGGTGTAACCTAAACGATATGCCGTTGTGGTCCGAGGTAGTTAAGTCTTCGCGCACGCGCCAGCCGTCCACCAGGTCCAGGAGGTCGGGTGACGCCGTTGTGATATCGACGAAGCTGGTGTATCTTCGCTCACCTCTTACGACGTCAAACGTGGGAATTTCCCCTTTGTTAAGGATAACAAGACCCAGGTCCTCCAGAGTCCCATGCAGTTCTTCTCCCCGGCGATCCGTCACGGGACTACCCCACCAAATGTTTTTGGCATTGCAGTCACCCGCGACTATCCATTTTTGTGCTCCCAACTCAAGCCGGATTTTGCGGAGGTGCGCCAGGTAGAGGTCCATCTCTAGGTCAGGCTCGAAGTAGAGCGATACCAGGGCTATCTCCCAGGCGCTGGTTCGGATCCCCACCACCGCGATGTTGTTCGTGGTGAGTTTTGGGTACTGTATGACGTGGAGGTCCGCATTAAAAACAATTACTGCAGCCTTTACCGTACCCTCCCCGTTGTCAACGTTCTGGAAGACCCTGATCCCGCTCCGACCCGAGACCCTGCCTTCTCTACCAACATATGGCTCCTGTACTAGCGCTATGTGCGCCCCGCATTTCCCCGACTCGAGTAGCAGCTCTGTGAACGCCAATTTCTTTCTCTGGAGATTCGCCTGGAGGAGATGAAGTGCCACCGTATCCACATGCGCAACCTTAGCAATACGCCACTGTGGAGCGGGCCAGTTCGTCCCATCTCCGCCTAATCGGGCAGTCGCTGCTGAAAGCGTTGTGCTCTCTATTATCGAGCTTCGCTCTCAAGCAGTTCCTGCACGAGGGCGGGGTGGCCGCGGCCCACTCCGCACACTTGGTCTTAAGGTGCGGTCCTCCGCAGTGGCTGCACCCATCCTCAGTTTCCTTACAAAATTTCTTACTGTGGCCGTAGCCCAGGCATCTCGAGCACTGGATCAGTGGAGACTGGTCCTCCGCTCTGACCCTCTGGAGATCTATGTGGACATTGCCCTTTACCGTGATCTGCCTCCAGATGGCAGGCGAGGCGCTCAGTACCACATCGGCCATGTGCGGATTGCGGGTTCTTTTTCTGTACTTGACTGAGATCCGGTCGTCCCCGTCGTTGAGGTTTCCAAAAATTTCCCTATTCTGGTTCCTCAAGGCTTTTGTTATGTCCTCATCAGTGTTTACAGTTAGGACTCCCTTGAGGACCAGAAGCGGGTCCCTATTTTTCACCTCCTCGACGGTGAGATCGGTTCCCTTCACCCTCAGTCTTTCCTTTACCTTGTCTCTGTCTTCCTTCTTTTCAAAACTCATTATGATCTTCCTATTTTTCGCCTTTCTCACCCTATCAACTCTGATCCATTCTTCTTTAGCGTCAACTGCTTCCCTTATTTTATCGAGTACTTTTTCACCCGTTATTCCTTCATCCTCTGTAGTTACGGCTATAGAGTGGAGGACTGTTTGCCTAGGTGGTGATTTTGTAGGCTGTCTTGCCACTGCACTAGCATATGAGATATTTGGCATATTTTCTTGGCTAGTCCGCAGTGCCTCTTTCAGCCTGTCCATTTTTTCGGTATTTTCTGCAAGTTTCTTGCTATGCTCTTCCAATACCTTCTTGAGAGCTGCAGTTTCAGACTACACTATGCCCTTTGAGTATCCGACAGCCATCGCATCGACACTGATACGCCTCGGTGCGTCCACGTTCATTTCTCCTATGCGTTTAAGCACAGAACTTGCCTGTGTGAATGGGGTCTCGAGGAGATCCCATTCAAATAGTGCGATGATTTTGTTCTTTGCTCGCACTATTCGACAGCGCTTTTCAGCCACTGTAGTCACAGGCATTGCGTTGTATGTTCTGCGCTTCATGGTATTTTTAGATGTGCTTCCGTTAAGCAGAGCGGCCAGTCCTGGGGACAATTCCACTCTGGCTGCACCGTGCGCATTACAGAAGCAAATTCCCAACGCTTCGAGATTGGTGTCCATGAACGTGGCTACTCCGCGCAGTCTGATCCCCGGTTCGCCTTTTTCCCCAGACTTTAGCAGTTCTTTGATAGTAATGGTTTGCACTGCTGCAGGACTAATGTCTATGGGTGTGACGGGTTGGTTCACAGAGTCAGTGCCGGCTGTATGGCTTGTTTCAGCCTGTCTTGGTGTCATGGTGCTGTTTCTTTTCGTCGCAATCCGGAAGATTTTTTCTATGAAGTCTGTTAATTTGTCTCTTGTGTCATTGTCGCGAAGAATCTCGTGTAATGTCTTTGTCGTGAGTCTTACGTCTGCTCCGATTTCGATTCCCATCCTCATCGCCTCAAAGCGAGGACAGTCCAGAATGATATGCTCGACCGATTCACTAATGTCGCGGTCGCACTCGCACCCCGGGCTGTCTCTCAGTTTGAACCGATGTAGGTACTCAGCTATTCCCCCGTGTCCTGTGAAGGCTTGACAGAGCAGAGGAGTTATTTTGATCTTCCTCACCGTGCTATAGGCGTTTGCCACGTCTGGGAAGAAGATCTTCGTAACTCGCCCTGTTTGAGAAGTACTGTACCTGTCCTGCCACTTCCGTACAGACTCCTCTCGTATTTTCCTTTTGACATAGGATAGGGGGATCTTCGAGTAGTTTGGAATAGAGTTGATTCTTTGTGATGCCGCTTTCGCGAGTTCATCCGCTCTTTCATTTCCTGGGGTACCTATATGGGCTCTGATCCAGAACAGACGCACCTCTCTGTTGTCTTGGTGAATTTCTCTCAAGTTGTCTAAGATTTTCCTAGCCAGTGGGTGTGTTGTTTTTGGATTCTCCAGTAGCTCGAGTGACGATCTCGAGTCACTCATGATGTTGACTACTGGCAACCCGCTTTGCTTTGCAAGCAGAACTGCCCTGTGTAAGGCGTAGAGCTCTGCCTGGAAAACAGTGCAGGCTGGATCCAATGTGTAGAGGGCGTATCTTGTTTCTCTCCCTTCCTCCCACCAGGTGAGGGCAGCGCCTACTTTTCCCTCTAGTTTGCTGCCATCGGTGTAAATATGTGGGCCCGTTATGTGGTGCGAGTCCTGGGAGTTTTGATCCAAGCTCTCTAGGATCGTGTACTTTGTTGTTATAAGGTGTGACGGGTGTGGTTGGTTGATGTGTTTTATGTTGCTTTCTAGTTCCCGTTCGGGGGGCAAATAATCTTTTGACCAGGTCTTTTTGGCCATGAATAGATTTGCCGCTTCTTGTATCCTTAAATCCAAGGGGAGTAGCCCCGACAAGACGAGTGCCGAGGTGAGTGAGACCGTGCGATACGCTCTGCAGATCTTCTGTGCGAATCCCCTTTGAAGAGACTCCAGCTGGTTTTTGACCGTTTGGAGCTCCGTGGCAGGGTACCACGCGCTTGCGGCATATAGCACGATGGGTTCAATCACCGCGACATAGATGGTCCTTGTTATCTCGCGGTTTAGACCCCAGGTTACCTTCGCTGCGCACGCTAGCTGTTTGTAGATGTCCGCCGTCTTTTTACATATGGCGGTAACGTGCGGTTTGAAGGTAAGTCTACGGTCCATGATTAGTCCGAGGAGCTTTATTTCGTCGACTAGATTTACCCTACTGTTGGCCATATAGAGGTTGGGGGTGTCGTACTTAAGTTTCTTTGTTATAAGCATCGCATTGGTCTTGTGTGCGGCAAAGTTTAACTTATTACGCTTCCCCCACCTCACTATTCCATCCAGTGTGTCGTTCGTTTTTTGCTCCATTACGTCCATATCATGTCCTGAGATAACAAGAACCACGTCGTCTGCAAACGCTTGGCAGTGTACCTCTTCATTTGTTAGTTTATTAAGCAGAGAATCCAGTATGAGGTTCCAAAAGGTTGGTCCACCGATAGATCCTTGGACGCATCCTTTTGTTGTCTCCCTCTCATGGGTTGCTCTGGCATAATTAACCTTGATTTTTCTGTCTGTGAGGTACGAACATACCATGGCGTATAGGTTTGCGGGGCACTTCTTGGATATAAGTTGGTATTTGAGTGCGGGCCACCAGGCGTTATCGAAGGCTCCCTCTATATCCAGTGATACAATTAGTACGCTCTTCTTTTGTTGTACTTCAGAGCGCACGTAATTTACAAGGTCATAGAGGGCGTCCTCGGTTCCGCGCTGTGGCATAAAGCCATACTGCATCTTATTGAGAGTTGGAAGGATTGCCCATTGCAGTCTGCCCACCATCATCTTCTCGACGATTTTGCCGAAGATTGATAGTAGGCCGATGGGTCGATATGACTTTGGGTGAGTGTAGTCGTCCTTACCGGGTTTCCGGAGTATGACGACGTGGGCCACTTTCCACTGCATGGGGAAGTACGTCAGCGCTAAGCATTGGTTTGCTATCGCCATGAACTCCTCCCTTCCGCAGTCTATGGCCTTAGTGCAGATGTCAGAGGTTAATCCATCTGGTCCCGGGGCTTTCTTGGGATTTAGTGCCTTGAGTACGGAGTCAAGCTCCGCTGGCGTGAATGGTGGATCATCCTCTGACAACTGCTCCTTCACTCTATGGTTGTTTCCCTCCGTCATTTCCCTGAGGCGCATGTGGTATGATGTTTCCGCTGCTGTTGTGTCTTCGGGGTAGAAGGTGTTTGCCAAAAGTTTAGCTGATTCTTTCGGGCTTAGGGTGTTTCCTTCACCATCTCTTAACAGCGCGTCTTCGTGTCTTCGGGCTGTATTCCTTATGACACGGTATATACCATCCCACATGCTCTCCTTTTCCTGCGTTGTGCAGAACTCCTTCCAACTCTCAGTTTGGGCGTCGTTCGCCATGTTGGCGTACTTCTCCTTGGCTGCTAGGTAGTCGTCTATGACTAGCTGCCGACGCCTTGGTGCAGCATTCTTTATGCGTCGTTTTTTACGCAACACATCAGCCTTAGCTTGCGCTAGGTCACTGGTCCACCATGGTGGTTTGGGGTTTCCTTTCGCTGGTTCGACTGAAGGTATTGCACGATTGCATGCTTCCTGAACGGCGTTGATATAGGTTTGAATGATTGTATCCAGTTCTTCCGGTGTTTTGGCCTTTGTGATTCTATCGGGTGTAATGTTATTTTCCTTAAGAGATGTTCTGAGGTGTGTTGCGAAGTCAGACCAGCGTGCCTTCTTTGTATTGTATCTCCGTGTCGTGAGAGGCCTGAGCGATGTCAAGGCTACTCCCAGTGGCAGAGAGAAGGTAATTGCATTATGGTCTGATGTTGTTATACTTCGGTCCACACTCCAGTTCCTTATTTTCCCTAGTAATGATTCGCTGCAGGCGGTGACATCGACGATGCTGGTACATAGCCTGTCACCTCTGTGCGTCTCAAAGGTTGGCGTATTTCCGGTATTAAGAATCTGGAGGTCCATGCCATTCAGGAAGGCAGAAAACGCTGCTCCTCGCTGATCCTCAGTCGAGCTTCCCCACCAGTGACTCCAGGCGTTTACGTCACCAGCTACTATGAGGTGCTTGACATTTAGCTTTTCACACGCTGTTTGTGTGCGGACTAGGTAGGGCTCTATGTCCTGGTCCCCTTCATAGTAGACTGACACGACTCCTAGCCTCAGCGTCCCTGCCACCAGGAGGACAGCGGCTTCCGTTTCAGTCACCAACTGAGGGTCATGGATAACCTCCAGTTGGTCACCGAACACTATTACTGCCGCCTTCACTGGCTTCTGACGGTTCAGAGTGCACTGGATGACTTTAGTGCCTGGGTGTTGTTTCAAGACTCCGGATCGTCCCACGTAGGGTTCTTGGACCAGAGCTATTGAGATTCCCTTTCTCTTCGCCGTTTCCAGCAGTTCCGCCGTGGCGAGCTTGGATCTTTGTAGGTTCGCTTGGATAAATTTTAGCGTAGTGTATTTTGGCTTTGTTGTGTTGTCATTCAGTGGGGCACCTTTAGCAATAAGTTATTCGGGACCTCGCTATGGAGTCCCACTTACACTTTTCTGGGCAATCCCCACTGAAAGCGATGTGATCATTATTTTTGTTATTGGCCCTTTGGCAGTTTTTGCAAGACGGGAGTCCTCCTCCTGTTCTGCGGGAGCACTCCTCCCATGAGTGCACCCCCCCGCAGTAACTGCAGAGTTGGTCCGCCTCCCTGCATATTGTTTTTGTGTGCCCAAAACCGAGGCATTTTGCACACTGTACTAGTGGCGACTGGTCCTCGATCGGTCTCCTCTGCAGATCTATATATATTTTCCCATGGTCGATAAATCGCTTGTGCACCTCTGGTGACAGCTCCAACACGACGTGGCACTCGAGCGGGTTACGTGCCTTCTTGCGGTAGCGCACTCGGACCGCCACGTCCTTTGCCGGAATTCCCTCCAGAAGGTGCGCGTTCTGGGATGTTATGAATTTTACAATATCTGCATCAGAGTTATAGGTGAGAACGTCCTTTACAATAGCCAAAGGATTGTTGGTTTTAGGGATTTCTGCCTTTAGGCCGTTGTCCGTCTTGAGTTTGTTTTTAATTATCGTGAGGTCGTCCTTAGTGCTGCAGCTGAGGATGATTTTATGGTTCCTTGCTTTCCGCACCTTGTCTATTTTCGCCCCCGTATGCTGGAGGTCCAACACCGCCCTGATATTGTCGATTACCTTGTCCCCCGTTTTGTCGGGGTCGGTAGCCGACACTATTAGTGTGTGGTTGGGTCTTGGGGGTCTGGGCTTCTGTGCTATTTGGGCGTATGTTGCCTTGCCCGCAGTTTGGGTGGCCGTTTTGACCAGTTCTGCTAGGGCTATTTCAGTGCCCAGACTTGTGGCGGGAGGCGGGGTTTTGTTCCTAGCCTCCCGCATGGTGCGGAGTTCCGACGACACCGCTTCCAACTTTTCTGTAATTGGTTGGAGCTGTTCCATGAGGTCCCCTTTTGGCGGCGCCTCATGTCCGACTTGCGGTGTTGGTGTTGGCTGCTCGGCAATGGTCTGACTGAGGTTCTTTTCAGCCTGTAGAATGGCCTCTTTGACCTCAGTCATACCCTTGCCGATTTTGTCGTGGTTCGTCCACAGCTGCAGTTGTTTTGTCATTTCGAAGTTTTTGTCTAATGTCCGTCTCATGTCGTCCAGTTGTTTGGTCATGTGGTCCAGCTGGGATGTCATTTTTTGGTGGTCATTGATGAGCGGCCCTATGTCTGTCATCCTTTGACCTGTCCCTTGTGTATGGGACCGTTCACCAATGCTTCTCTCCATGGCGGTTATCTTTTTTGTCATTTCGGCTATCTCACTGATCTGTCTATAGGGTTCCTGAGTTTCGTACCCTAGCCAGCTTCTGATTGCTCTTGTTTCTTCTAGGTTTCCCGAGATGTCGCTTCGGGCTTCACTCAGCCGCTGGTTGAGGTCTTTGAGCAGCTCCGCAGTTTGTTTATTGTGGGCGCGCTCTACCCTGACCAGTTCCTGGGCGTGCCTGGCTCGTTCCTTCTCCAGGTTGTGCTTGTGCCTTGACCTGGAGTCCGACAGCGAGAGGACAGTCTCGTAGAGAACCTGCAAGCTGTCCAGTGCGATAGCCTTGCATTCCTTTTTCATATTCCCAGCTGCCTCAATAGCTTCTTTCGCTTTGAGGAGCGTTTCGTTCGCCAGTTTGGTTGCCGCGTCCATCTCGACTCCCGTCCGTCTGGACGTGGTGAAGAGCATACTGCGGCGGCCCGACGGCGCTCTTTCAGAGATCGATGAGCCCTCCGAAAGTTCGTCGTCTGATTGTATAGGCCGAGGAGGGATCTCCTCCTGGTCCCATGTGCATACCCTTTCGTTTGAGATGTCCATTAGGGACGGGGGGAGTGACTGAGGCAACGGCGGCGGGGACTGTAGAGAGGTGTCCTCGCTGATTGAGGACCGCGCTGATGCAGTTCGAGCGAGGACCCTCTCTCGTAGCGACCGAGTGGGCCTTGTCGGCCTCGCACCCAGCTGCTCTTTCTGTCTCGTTGGGCGCGAGGCCGACTTTCCCGTGGTCGCTGACTTGGTTGATGCTTTGGATGAAACCGAACCAGTCTCCGTCGCCGCTAGCTTTTGGTTGTCAGACATTTTATGTTTTTAATTTGTTTTAAACTAAATAACAACACTAATTAATCTAAAATTACTATATTTACTAGCTACTTATAACTAATGCTGTGCGTTGAGTGCTGCCCGTTGCACGCTGGAGCTTGATGTTGTTGGCTCTTGTGCCTTCTTTTGTGCAGTGAGTCACTTGGGTCGTCCTTTGTGGATTTGTGGTCTCCGCAAGATAAAATTACGAAATCTGGCGGGGCCAAAAGATTCCTCTCCTCGTGCCGGTTACAACAAGCCCAAGCTCGGGGGGGGTGGCTCTTATAGTTTCTGAGTTAGCCGCCGCGGGGGTTTTTGCTCGAGGGGGTGGGGGGGGGAAATTAATTTTTATGGTGAATCCAAATCAGATGTCCGAATTTGGAAAGATCCCAAGTGTGTTTTTGGGCCGTAGGAGTTCGTGCGCAAGGAATTTTGGAATTCTGCCGGAGCCAAAAGTTTCCTTTTTCCAGGGCGCGTTGAATGAACCCAAACTCGGGGGGGGTAACTCTTATAGTTCCCGAGATATAGCCCGCGGGGGTTTCACCTGAGGGGTAATGTTAAAGGGGGGGGGGGAAAGGTTTCATAAGGGGACTATTTCCGATGTAAAAAAGTGGGGGGTCCGGGGGGTCTCCCGTGGGGGGTCGATTCCCGGGGTCAAAAAATTTTGGGGTTGGGGGGGTCGGGAAGGTCCAGGACTTGTGAAATTTTCAAAGTTGTATTCAAAAATTTTGAAAAATAGGGGGTCTGGGGGGTCCGAGTTAGGGGGTCAGGGGGGTTTTGTGTGGAAGGGGCTCGCGGAGCTGAACTGAACAAGCCCAAACACGGGGGGTCTGCTGCATAAGAATTAGGAGTTCCCTCGAGCTCACCTGATGGCCTGATGTACTGGTCCTCCGTGTGATGATGCTCGCGGGGGCGCAGCCTTCGGTCCTGTGTTGGAGTACTAGGCAAAGCTCGCCGGTCGGCCGACGTCACCGGTACACGAGGCACGCCGCGAAATCTAGGTCGGTTGAAAATTTTCCACGCTAGAAGCACGTGTTTTCCCAACTTTCGCTGTACCTTTTTATGGTGATCCCGGCGTCCGATCTTCAAGCGGATTTCACTTTCCGATAGATCTTTTTGCAGGCTATTAGATGGTATTTGTGGCTTGTTTGTTGGATGTTGGGCCGCGGTGATATTGATGGTTAAAGTTTGGACACTGTATCTCAGGATACCGTTGCGGGATGGCGCTGCAAACGATAATCCTGGTGAGTCACAACACTGTTATTCACTGCACAAAAAATCACGCGCGCAGCACTACAATTTCCGAAGTAATTGATTTTTCAATAGGAGCGTGTGTGTTTCATGCTTCGTTTTCCGTTGCACTGGGTTAGGTTAGGTTAGGTTAGGTTAGGTTAGGTTAGGTTAGGTTAGGTTAGGTTAGGTTAGGTTAGGTTAGGTTAGGTTAGGTTAGGTTAGGTTAGGTTAGGTTAGGTTAGGTTAGGTTAGGTTAGGTTAGGTTAGGTTAGGTTAGGTTAGGTTAGGTTAGGTTAGGTTAGGTTAGGTTAGGTTAGGTTAGGTTAGGTTAGGTTAGGTTAGGTTAGGTTAGGTTAGGTTAGGTTAGGTTAGGTTAGGTTAGGTTAGGTTAGGTTAGGTTAGGTTAGGTTAGGTTAGGTTTTTTTTTTTTTTTTTTTTTTTTTTTTTTTTTTTTTTTTTATATCCCGCTGGTGGAAATGCATTTACGCATCCCTGTCGAGACCTGCATCGTCTTAAGAGGAGGATGCAAGTCCCGGCAGGGTATGTGGGACTCCCAGAAACTGAACTACCCACTAAAACCACCAGCGGCCCACTTACCTGTTGCTATGAGTTATGCAACAACTTTGCATCCATATTTTACTACTACTATTTTAAAATTTAAACCTATGATTTAGTATATATACATATATACATTTTTACATACATAATATATATATTTTACATACATAATACAGATACACTATATATTATATTGCGCCCACATCATTATACTTAACTTAACCTCAGCTCCACAATTTCATTTCAAATCTACCAGTAGCCCTAAGCTGACGTTGAACCATTGGCTCTCGCAGTGCTCTTCACCACTTCCAAGGCAAATGCGAGAAAAACGCCACGGTGGTTCTTGTCGCTTAGTAACTCTTCCAGGTTACTCAGTGCAATCACCTGGTCCATCCTGCATTCACAGTCGTACCTGTCCCTCAAAAATTTAGGGCATTCAAGTATGACGTGCTCTACTGTCTGTGGAGTTTCTCCATCACAGTTGCAGAATGGATCAGGTGCCAGTTTAAATCTATGTAGGTACGCTCGAAAACCTCCGTGCCCCGAGAATAACTGAGCAACTTTATTGTCTAACTTAAGCGAACGGATTATCCTGTAGGCCCGTCTCACGTCAGGCAAGAACTTCTTCGTTGTGGCTCCTTTGTTCGACTCGGCATATCTTGCCTGCCAAGTGTCGAGCGTGGAGTCCCTGATGAGACGCTTGGCGAAGGACACAGGGAATCTGTCACACACAGGAACAGTTTTGCAGCTTGTAGCCGCCAATTTGGCAAGCTCATCTGCTCTTTCGTTTCCTACTATTCCTATGTGTGCTTTCACCCAAAAGAACTGTGCCTCCCCTTCCATCTCATTCAACTTACTTATAAGGTCTTTTATTTCCGCAATGATTGGATGTAGGGCTGAGGGGTTCCGAAGGCTGTCCAGAGTGGCTCTAGAGTCCGACAAAATGAATGCTTTTCTGAATCTTCTATCCTTTACCATTGTCTTAACCGCTTCGCGCAGCGCTACTGCTTCAGCTTGATATACGGAGCAGTAGCTTGCCAGCGGCAACTTTTTCTGAAGAATTTCCTTGTCCTCAATGGTACAGGATAGGGCTGCCCCAACCTTCCCTTCGATTTTGCTGCCGTCTGTGTAAATTATGGGCATTTTCAACTGCAGAAGCTTCTCCAGGTCCTGTCGGTCCTCTACCAGTCCATAATTAATGCTCCGTCTTTTCGCTGGATGTGGAAGGTCGTATGGGCTTATGGTAATTTCAGCTTCCCGACCTGGCAGTAGATCCAATTCCTTTCCTGTTTTTCTGACTCTGTATAATGTAGACCTCTCAACCGCTCTCAGATCCAAAGGCAATATACCAGCTAGTATAGCGCTGGATTCCAAGGAAAGTGTTCGATGTGCTTTGCATATAGTTATACCAAACGTCCTTGTAACACGATCGAGAAGCACTTTCACCTGGGCCGTCTGGCTCTTCCCAGCCCATACATTAGCTGCGTACAGCATAGTTGGTTCCACAACTGATATATAAATTGTCTTGAGGATCTCCGGACTTAAACCCCAATGTGCACGTGCTGTTCTGGAAACCTTTTTGTACAATTTTATGGACTTGGCCGTCACTTCCTTTATGTGTTGTACATAATTTAGGTTTTTATCCAGCGTAAGTCCAAGTACTCGTAATGTGTCAGTTTCTTGTAGTTCAAAACCATCCATTTTTACCTTAGGTACCTTGTATTTTAACTTCCTGGTAACCGTCATGATTTGGGTCTTATGAGGGGCGAATCTAAGTTTATTGTTCTTTCCCCACATATTTATCCTGGCTAGTACGTCGTTCAGAAGTTTTTCTATGGACTCCCCGTCCTTTGCGTTGCTTATTATTAGGATGTCATCGGCATATGCCTGCACATGCACTCCGTGACCAGTCGTCTCTTCCAATAGACTGTCCAAGAGAATGTTCCAAAAGATGGGGCCGCACGTAGAACCTTGGATGCAACCTTTATTTGTTGTTCTGCATGCTAGAGCTCCTGCATATTTAATGCTTATTTCTCTGGACGAAAGGTAGTCAGCTATTAGGAGGATGAGGGACTGGTCCACCTTCTTCTTAATCAACTGATTCAAGATAGCTGGCCACCAGGCATTGTCAAACGCGCCTTCTATGTCTAATGACACCAGGGTTGATATCTTTTTATTGTAATAGGCACTTTCCACAACTTGTACTGCGTCATAAAGGGCGTCCTCCGTACTTTTTCCAGGCATGAAGCCATATTGCTGCTTATTCAGGGCCTCTTCCTTTCCAAGTTGCCAAAGGAGGCGGTTTACCATCATTTTCTCCAGTACCTTGCCCAGAATTGGGAGTAGGCCTATGGGTCGATAAGCTTTGGGGGATGCATAATCCTCTTTTTGGGGTTTAGGGATTATCTTGATTATGGCTCTCTTCCAGATTTTTGGAAAACAGTATAGATGGAGACACCTATTGTAAATTGCTAGGAGCTCCTTTGGACACGCCTGATATGCTTTAATACAAATATCGGCCGTGAGTCCATCCTCTCCTGGGGCCTTCTTGGGACTCATATCCATCAGAACACCCTCTACCTCTTCTGCAGTGAAATTGATAATGCACTTCTGTCCGTTTTCTATAATCCCCTGAATCTGCTGTTTTACCTTATTTCTAAATGAACTTTGCACGGTCGTATCTGAAGAGGCATCATCAAGTGGGTAGAAAGTTTCTGCTAGCAAATCCGCAGACTGTTGGGGGTCCAAAATTGTATCTGTTGTAGGAGATCTCAGCAATTTATCTTCACTGTGCTTACTATCCTTTTTGAGTATACGATAGATGTTCTGCCACATGGTATCCTTGTGCTGACGAGTACAAAAATTCTTCCAGCTGCTGGTTATTGTATTCAGGATCTGTTCCTTGTATTCCGCCAGGGCTTTAAGATACTCATCCACTACAAAAGGTCTCCTTCGTGGATTTGATTTGGAGATCTTTCGCCTCCTCCTTAGAACTTCTGCTTTTTTATACGTGAGCGCTGGTGTCCACCATTCATTCTTACCTAATTTTACACTGGCTGAAATCCTGGGGATAGTCATCTCACAGGCCTTTTCAATACTATTTACGTAGATAGAGACTAGGTCCTCCAGTTCAGCCGTAGTTTGTATCCTTTGAATATTTTCAATGTTAATTGATCCTTCAGCCAGTTGAGAATTCAAGGCAGCAGTGAACGCTCCCCAGTCCGCTTTAGATGTGTTGTATCTTCTGGTAGAATTCCTTTGGGCCTTACCGGACTTGTTTCTGTCAAAGGTCAGATTGAATTGGATGCCTCTATGGTCAGATAGCGTGACCATTTGTAAATCGACATGCCAATTATTGACTTTGTGTAGTAGTTCATGGCTCGCAAAGGTCACGTCCACTATGCTACTGTATATTCGGTTGTTTCTGATCGCAAAGAAGGTTGGTTCATTGCCTTCATTTAAGACAGTCAGGTTGAAGCGAGCTAGAGATTGGATCACAGCAGAGCCCCTAGCGTCTTCCTCCTCACAGCCCCACCAGGGACTCCTAGCATTGATATCGCCACCGATGATGATATTCGGCGTACCGAGGTTATTGACCACTGTCGCGATGAAGTCTAGGTCCATATCAATGTCCGCATCTTTTTCTAGATAGACGGAGACAAAGCCTACCAGGACACCGTTAACCCTAGCCTTGCATGCCACAATATTCTCCGTAATTAATTCTGGATTCACGATTAAGTGTAAGCTACGGTCAGTGACAAGAACTGCCGACTTAACTGGTTTGGATCGGTCCATGGTGTCTTTCTGGATAACTCTGCAGTTACATTTAATTTGTGCGTCCGAGCCCACATACGGTTCTTGAACTAATAAAATAGCGATTTGGAGGTCGTAAGCAGCTTGAAGGCATTCTTTTTGGGCAGCATATCCCCTGCCCAAGTTTATTTGCGCTACTTTTAGTTGATCAATTCCCCTAGTAGTAGAGCTAGGGCTCTGAGGTTCTGAGAGCTGTGAGTCTAATACTCCCTCGTTATTGTCCTGGCTGCCCGTATCAGCAATATGAGACCGAACTTCTAGCTATTCGGTCCCATTTCTGCCATTCCGGGCAGCTTTGACTATAAGCTCCGTGGGTGCAGGTCTCTGGCTTTTCCCCTTTGTTTGAGCAGTTTATGCAAATAGGGGTTTCCGCCCTTCTCGGACAGTGCCGCGTGTCGTGACTTCCCGCGCAATGTCCGCACGACTCCTCACCCCGGCACTCCTTCGAGAAGTGCCCAAAGCCCATGCACTTGTAGCACTGGACTATCGGTGATTGGTCTTGTGCTACAATCACCTGATAGCCAATTCTCAATCTCATGTCCAGGAGAGTTTTATAGAGACCAGGGGAGACCTCGATTATGACATTACTAATGTCTTTGGTTCTCCCTTTAGTTCTCCTCACTACTTTGATATTTTCATTCAGCAACACTGCTTCCCCCAGAGTCCCTGTATTTTGCCTCATGATCGCTTCCACCACCTGTGCATCCGAAGTGTCGTTAATGACCCCTGGAAGCCTTAGGAGCGGGCGTTTGGTTGTAATTTGCGCCACAGTTAACTTTTGAGAGGCGTCTTTCAGCGCTGTTTGCAGCTTAGACCTGCCTTCAGCTGAGTCGCAGGTCAGGACCACTTTTTGGTTTTTCCGTCTCCTGATGGAGCTGACCCCAACCCCTAGTCCAATGACGTCTACGCTTGATTTAATTGCTTTAACTACGTCGTCACTGGTATCCCGGGGGTCGGCGGACTCCACCAGCAGAGGGAAATTCGGCCCTGGCTGCGTCGACGGCTTAGGTGTTTTCAATATTGTTGCAAATGTTTTCTGGGCCCACGGTGCTCCTTGCGGTTGCTCAGTGACCCTTGGTTCTTGCACCTTATTCTCCTCAAGGGTCATAGTGAGCGTTCCCACGTCCAATCTTAGTGCCGCTATGTCCTCTTGGACCCTGCGCATCTCCAGGACGGGGCATGGCGCCGTTGGGTCGGTTCCCACACTATATTTCTTTACCTGGTCCTGTAACTCATAAACCAAGTGTCTGACTGCCTCGACTTCTTTAAACGTGTGCTCTATTTTGAGCTTAGCCTCAGCCATCAGCTCCAGATGTCTTTTGTCTACTTCCAGGAGTGAGGCACCGTGCTTGGCCTCCATTTGCGCTAGCCGTCGCTCGTATCCGGCCCGCTGTTTTTCTTTTTCAGCAATATGTCGGTTACGAGAGTCTGCCAAGCGCAAGATCATTTCTTGGAGGCCGTGCAAGCCGCTAATGACATCCTCCCTGATGTCTCTATGCAAGTTTCTACTCTCCTCCAGCCTGGTTTTTGTTTTCTGAAGGAGAGTATTAGCAAGGCGAGGCATGTCATGCAGCGCCCCTCCACCGACGGCTGACAGATCCGACATGAAGGAGTCATCCCTTGCCTCATCTGCCGGCTCCTCGGCTTGCCGGACACTGCATTCTATCTCGGCTGCAGCCGCTGCTCTCAGCTGCGCTCTGATACGCAGCAAGGAAGACTCCGACCGTGGCTTGGCCGGTGACGTCCCAGGTTCTATTATCGGAATTGGAGTAGAGGTGGTGTGAAAAATGTCACCTTCACTACCTCTGCGCGCCCTACTGCCCTCAGTTTGTGGAGAGCTTTCCGCACTCCTGAACTCTGCGGAACTAGGGATCCCTTCTGTGGAGTCGCCTATCGCCTGAGCCACTGGAGATTCAGCTGCGCTCTCAAAGCCAACGCTACCAGGTGATGAGGTGCACGTGCCTCCGTCTCGGTCGGTGTCCTCCTCCGAAGGGGCAGGGATCCTCAGCCTGAGAGGCGGGGCTTGCTCAGGCGTAGGGTCCCGCTCTGGCCGTTTTGAGGAGGCCATTCCCTTGGAAGTCTTGGTATTAGCTCTACGTACCATAGAGGCAAGCCTCCTTGTTTGTTTTGCTGGCGAGCACGGCTTCGCCGTCGCCCGCCCGCTGACGCTCGACGATGTTGTTGCAGACATCTAGTAGTAAAATAGCTACTAATAAAATCGGTTTTTATTTGGCGCCGTAGCGCACCGTCACGCTCGCGATTTTAAGGTAATTTCGTCAAGAATGTTTTAAAGACCGATCGGAATCCGGGGACACAAAGGTCAAGGGGTCGTTACGGTCGCGTTTGGTCGAGTGTGATGGGCCGAAGGATAGTGCTCGTCAAGTCCAAGGCCCGAACTCGGGGGCTAACTGTAAGAGATTGGAAGCTGCGGGCTTAGGGGCCCTTCGGGGAAGAGAATTTCCCAGCCCCAAAAAACACCCCCTTAAGTGAATCAATCCAGGGGCGCTAATGGGCTGAAACTAGAACTATGGGCTGAATAAATTGAAGTGATGCACCAGGGGGCAGAGGGTAAGTAATCTACTCGCCGTCGGGGGCTTTAAAGGGGGCCCACGCTTTCGGCCTACGTCCCTTGGTTCAAATACGAAGCTGTTTGTGATTTGTCGCGGTATTACAGTCGGCGAGTTAGTTCGTGGCCGCTTAAAATTAAGAAAGCCAGCGGACCTTGCACCCCTAAATACCCCGACACGCCCAAAATAAAATAGCTCGTATATACCTTGAACAGTTGAAAACCGCCTTCACACGGCGAGTATTGTCCCAGGCTGACTCCCTAGGCAGGAGGTAGTTCCCGCCCAGCAGCAAATACCTCCAGATATCTTCCCCCTCCCACAACCTCACAAGCACACACGCGATTTTGACAAATGAAGTGTCAAATGGAAGGGCTTGACGAGACCTATCCACACTGGCAAAAAACGGGACTCCTCCAGGAAAACTGGGGTAGTTATCCCTGGGGGAATACTTCTTATTTGACTCACTGTAACTCCGCTCCCGATGATCGGAGAGGGATATCGATTTCGAAAATGCCCCTGAACTTTGGTCTGCTCCTATTTCCAGCCGGTCTTATCGTCGTGGTCCCACGGGAACTGGTACCACGTGGCCACGTGGTTTTGAACAACCCCGTTTCGCTCGGAAATTACAACAAAACGTAGCGATATCGCTTGCGGACGGCGCGCGACGTCCCGCGGACGCGAAAGGTTTAACGGTGTATTGCAGAGTTATTGCACCGTTTTTTGGGAGTGTCGTGAGAACCCCGAATTTTTTAAAAATTTAATATCTAAAAAACTATTAGGCCGAAAATTTTGAAATTTAAAATGTATGTACAACTAGTTGAGATCTAAAGATTCTAATAAAAATAAATAGGGGTTCTCGATCTATATTTTTTAAAATAAAATTTTGAAATTTTGAAATTTTTAAAATTTTCAATAACTCTGCGAATACTTAGCCGATTTTTAAAATCTAAGTGTCGCCGTGCGGGGCTTAATTTCTTCTTTTAAATGCAGCCTCCCGGAGCAACCCAAGTCGTCTCGATCCTGGACCACGTGGCCACGTGGTCGGTGGTTTTTCCTGTATTTCCCCCACTTAGCGGTGCAGGAAAAATCCAACAAAGGTGTCGCCTTGTAGGGCTCCGTGAGGCTCGTCGACTCCAGCAACAAAAAAGGTATGTCGTCGATCTGGTTTTTGCGGCGCACGCCGTTTATGTTCGAAAATTTTCAAACTTTTAGGTTTTTTGGCCACTGCCCGTCCAATTTTCCACTTATTTCGTTACACTTTCCGCCAGATTGAAGGCCTAACCGAGGCGCATCTTTTGATGCATAACACTTCACAAACTGATAAGAAAAAACCACTTTTTCTATTTTCCAAAGGTTAAAACTTCACGGAGCGGGCGTTAAAGCACTTAAGACGCGCGCGCTTCCTGCTGTGGGCAACGGCGGCCGGTTAGGTTAGGTTAGGTTAGGTTAGGTTAGGTTAGGTTAGGTTAGGTTAGGTTAGGTTAGGTTAGGTTAGGTTAGGTTAGGTTAGGTTAGGTTAGGTTAGGTTAGGTTAGGTTAGGTTAGGTTAGGTTAGGTTAGGTTAGGTTAGGTTAGGTTAGGTTAGGTTAGGTTAGGTTAGGTTAGGTTAGGTTAGGTTAGGTTAGGTTAGGTTAGGTTAGGTTAGGTTAGGTTAGGTTAGGTTAGGTTAGGTTAGGTTAGGTTAGGTTAGGTTAGGTTAGGTTAGGTTAGGTTAGGTTAGGTTAGGTTAGGTTAGGTTAGGTTAGGTTAGGTTAGGTTAGGTTAGGTTAGGTTAGGTTAGGTTAGGTTAGGTTAGGTTAGGTTAGGTTAGGTTAGGTTAGGTTAGGTTAGGTTAGGTTAGGTTAGGTTAGGTTAGGTTAGGTTAGGTTAGGTTAGGTTAGGTTAGGTTAGGTTTTTTTTTTTTTTTTTTTTTTTTTTTTTTTTTTTTTTATTTTAATTTTAAATACATTGACCTCTGACGTTATCAGAGACTGTGACTGCTTTTCTGTTTTTGGCTACTCTTTCATTCCAGTTCTCGCTAACATTCTGCTCGTACTTTCATTCTTCATACTAGATCTTTCTTTCATGCATCTTCTTTCACTCGATGGGTGGGTTCCCTTCCTATCCATCTTTCTACTTTCGGGGGTGTTTTCTTTTCTTTTATTTTTATTTTATTTCTTTATTACACAAATCTAATTACATTCTTATATCTATTTACATCTATTTATATATACTATTATTTATATATACTATTTTATGATGAATAATTAACAATACGATATTGGGGACAGAGCGGATCTAATTTTTACACATGTTGGTTACTATATTCAATAATATACAAGGAACATTGTGTCTACATTAGTCCGCTCTGTTCCCAATCAGGTTACTGTTTCGCTTATTTACTTCTATGCATATATCTTTACAATATTTAAAGAAAACATCCCTTTTTTTATTATCGTGTATGATATCCGCAATATTACCTATCGACAGTTGAATTTCGATCTCTTGTTCCAGCTTCATTCGTTTATACGCATGAACTGGACAGTCAAACAGGAGATGGGGAACAGACTCGGACACCCCGGGGTCGCAGATGCAGGACGGACTCTCCTTGCACTTGAAGCGATGCAAGTACTCGGAGAATCCGCCGTGCCCCGTCAACACCTGGGTGACGAGTCCGTCCACCTCCATTTTACTTACAACTCTGTAGGCCGCCACCGCATCAGGAAGAAATATTTTGGTGACGCCGGCCGTTTCACCGGCTCGGTACCGGTCGTTCCATTCATCAAGCGATCGCATACGAATGCTTCGCTTGATGAATGAGACGGGGCAGCTGTCGTAGTCAAATTTGCGTTTAGACTTCAGAGCAGCCTCCTTGGCCAGATTGTCGGCACGCTCATTCCCCTCCAGTCCTGCATGGGCTTTGATCCAGAACAAGCTTATACGTTTGTTCTGGAGCAAAGCGTCTCGCAGGAACCCTCGCGCTTCTACCGCCAGGGGGTGGAGAGCCTTTGGATTTTGCAGCGTCTGCAATGCTGACAATGAATCGGAGTAAATTCCGACACATCCGGCCAAGTTTGCTGCGGCCATCCGTGCCGCCCGGCATATCGCCAGAAGCTCCGCCTGGTAGACCGTGCAGTAAGACGGTAACGCAAGCTTGAGGGCTTTGGTTTCGGCGGCGTCACTCCATATGGATAGCGCCGCCCCCACCTTGCCCTCAATCTTGCTACCGTCCGTATAGATATTGAAGTCATTGTCATTATTGGCCATAAGTTGCTCCTGGTCCATCAGGCACTTGAACTCGAGGTCGAGATGACTGGCGGGATGCGGTGACCGAAGGGCCGAGGACATTCGCTCTACCTCCCGATCCCCTATCTCTCGCTGGGGCACCCCCTTCCTCGCCTCATACAGCGCCGCGGCTTCGCGGACGCGAAGGTCGAGTGGGAGTATCCCAGCGAGCAACAGGGCCGCGTTCAGGGAGACAGTGCGATATGCCCTACAGAGCTTCTGTGCGAAGCCTCGCTGGACCACGTTCAGCTGCTTCCGGATTCCGAGCCTGTCCACAGCAGGCGCCCATACGCTGGCGGCATACAGAACTACAGGTTCGACCACCGCTACATAGATAGTACGGATTACTTCGGGGTGGAGACCCCAGCTGACCTTAGCTGCTCGTGCCAACTGATGGTAGAAGGCTACCGCGCGCTTGCAGACACTCGCGACGTGGGCGTTGAATGTGAGTTTTCGGTCAATGACAACACCCAACAGTTTGATTTCGTTCGACAAGGCAACGTCGACCCCGCCCATGCGTAGACGCGGGTCGTCGTACTTTAATTTGCGCGTCATAACCATTGCATTGGTCTTATGAGGCGCAAATCGAAGTTTATTTGCCGCTCCCCACATTCTCACACGTTCAAGGGCGGCGTTGGCCTGCCGTTCGATTTCGAGGGCCGTGTCGCCCTCGAACACCAACACCACATCGTCAGCGAATGCCTGCACGTACGCGCCACTAGTTTCCAAGTCCCGGAGCAGTGGGTCTAAAAGTAAGTTCCATAATATTGGTCCGCCAATAGATCCCTGCACGCAACCCTTCTCGGTAGCTATTGCGTACTCCTCCCCACAGTACCTGACTTTGACGCTCCTGTCATTTAGATAGCTGCTCAAAAGCCGTCGGATGTTTATGGGGCATTTTTCCTCCGCCAGCCTGACCTTTATTTTGGGCCACCAAGCGTTATCAAATGCGCCCTCTATATCCAGTGATATCAGAACGACAATCTTCTTGCTGTCTAGTTTATGTCTGATATGTTTCACTAAGGTGTAGAGGGCGTCTTCGGTGCTCCGTTGGGGCATAAAGCCAAATTGGCGTGTGCTAAGCCTAGGCGCTATATGAAATTGTAGTCTAGTGACAAGCATCTTTTCCAAGACCTTTCCAAGTACCGGAAGGAGGCCTATAGGACGATACGATTTTGGGGTCGTGTAGGTGGCCTTTCCGGGCTTCCGAAGGAAGATTACTGTGGCCTCCTTCCAGGCCCCGGGAAAGTGGTGGATTGCCAGGCACCGGTTGAAAAGGCACAAGAAGAGGTCCGGGTTGAGGTTTATCGCATGCAGGCATATGTCGGCGGTGAAGCCGTCCGCTCCAGGGGCTTTCTTCGGGTCGAAAGAACGACTCGCCAGCTTTAACTCTAAATGAGTGAAAGGGGGGTCCCCCTGGTCCGAGGAAGTCTCGCTATCCGTGAGCTCCGCCAGGGCCCTCACCCGTCGGTGCTCCTCGGAGTCTTGCTCTTCGGAGTCCTTGGGGTAAAAGGTCTCGGCCATAAGTCGGGCGGAGCTCTTGGCATCAATTTCCGTGTTTTCTACCACCAGCGGTGGATCTTCCTCCCGCTTGGCCGTCCTGCCCAACACCCTATATATACCCCCCCAGAGAGACTCTCGGTCCTGTTTCCCGCAAAATTCCTTCCAGGACCTAGTTTGAGCCTCTTTTTCTTTGGTCTCGTACTTTGTCCTGGCCTCCAGGTATTCTTCGACCACTTTCGACCGTCGAATCGGTGCCGCACACCGGATCCTCCTCTTCCTGGTGGCCACCTCGCGCTTCAGCGTCGACAGCTCCTCAGACCACCACGGCAACGTGAGTGTGTCCTTCCTCCTAATTTTGGGAATTGCACACTCACTCGCTTCAGTTAACGCCTGTATAAGTTTGTGTATGATGTAATCTAATTGTGTAGCTGTGATAGTGTCTTGGATGTTTGTGACTGTAATGTTTTGGGATTGCAAAATTTGACCCAGTTTCTCACGAAACTGGGTCCAATTGGCTTTCCGTGTGTTATATGATCGTGTTGTGTGCTTGATATAGTTGTGTCTTGTGCGTTTTAGGTGTAACTTAAACGATATGCCGTTGTGGTCCGAGGTAGTTAAGTCTTCGCGCACGCGCCAGCCGTCCACCAGGTCCAGGAGGTCGGGTGACGCCGTTGTGATATCGACGAAGCTGGTGTATCTTCGCTCACCTCTTACGACGTCAAACGTGGGAATTTCCCCTTTGTTAAGGATAACAAGACCCAGGTCCTCCAGAGTCCCATGCAGTTCTTCTCCCCGGCGATCCGTCACGGGACTACCCCACCAAATGTTTTTGGCATTGCAGTCACCCGCGACTATCCATTTTTGTGCTCCCAACTCAAGCCGGATTTTGCGGAGGTGCGCCAGGTAGAGGTCCATCTCTAGGTCAGGCTCGAAGTAGAGCGATACCAGGGCTATCTCCCAGGCGCTGGTTCGGATCCCCACCACCGCGATGTTGTTCGTGGTGAGTTTTGGGTACTGTATGACGTGGAGGTCCGCATTAAAAACAATTACTGCAGCCTTTACCGTACCCTCCCCGTTGTCAACGTTCTGGAAGACCCTGATCCCGCTCCGACCCGAGACCCTGCCTTCTCTACCAACATATGGCTCCTGTACTAGCGCTATGTGCGCCCCGCATTTCCCCGACTCGAGTAGCAGCTCTGTGAACGCCAATTTCTTTCTCTGGAGATTCGCCTGGAGGAGATGAAGTGCCACCGTATCCACATGCGCAACCTTAGCAATACGCCACTGTGGAGCGGGCCAGTTCGTCCCATCTCCGCCTAATCGGGCAGTCGCTGCTGAAAGCGTTGTGCTCTCTATTATCGAGCTTCGCTCTCAAGCAGTTCCTGCACGAGGGCGGGGTGGCCGCGGCCCACTCCGCACACTTGGTCTTAAGGTGCGGTCCTCCGCAGTGGCTGCACCCATCCTCAGTTTCCTTACAAAATTTCTTACTGTGGCCGTAGCCCAGGCATCTCGAGCACTGGATCAGTGGAGACTGGTCCTCCGCTCTGACCCTCTGGAGATCTATGTGGACATTGCCCTTTACCGTGATCTGCCTCCAGATGGCAGGCGAGGCGCTCAGTACCACATCGGCCATGTGCGGATTGCGGGTTCTTTTTCTGTACTTGACTGAGATCCGGTCGTCCCCGTCGTTGAGGTTTCCAAAAATTTCCCTATTCTGGTTCCTCAAGGCTTTTGTTATGTCCTCATCAGTGTTTACAGTTAGGACTCCCTTGAGGACCAGAAGCGGGTCCCTATTTTTCACCTCCTCGACGGTGAGATCGGTTCCCTTCACCCTCAGTCTTTCCTTTACCTTGTCTCTGTCTTCCTTCTTTTCAAAACTCATTATGATCTTCCTATTTTTCGCCTTTCTCACCCTATCAACTCTGATCCATTCTTCTTTAGCGTCAACTGCTTCCCTTATTTTATCGAGTACTTTTTCACCCGTTATTCCTTCATCCTCTGTAGTTACGGCTATAGAGTGGAGGACTGTTTGCCTAGGTGGTGATTTTGTAGGCTGTCTTGCCACTGCACTAGCATATGAGATATTTGGCATATTTTCTTGGCTAGTCCGCAGTGCCTCTTTCAGCCTGTCCATTTTTTCGGTATTTTCGGCAAGTTTCTTGCTATGCTCTTCCAATACCTTCTTGAGAGCTGCAGTTTCAGACTCAATGACTCTCCCCACCTCCCTCTCCCGCTCAGAGCGGGAGAACGATGAAGGAGGAGTCACTGGGTCATTTGCCTCTATAATTGGCTTAGCCGCACTAATGGGTGGGGTTGCTTCGTGGTCCGCCTCTGCCTCTTTGACCAGACGGTAAAGTCTGTCCACTTGGTTTGTAACTTCTTCTTTTATTTCTTTCTTTATGTTTTTGGAAAGAGCCATGGCGTTCTTGACTTTCACGAGGCATGTTCTAGCCTCGACCACTCTTGGGTTCCGTACGATATTTTTGGGGCCCGGAGGGTTGTCAATTTTGAAGGCGATTGGCCTTTTTTGGGCGGGTGGGCTGGCTTTCTGTGTCGGCTCATTAGCTGTCTTCTTGAGCGAAGAGATGGACTTTTGTTTGTCTTCCAGTCTCGCTTCCCATTCGCCTACGCTTTTCCTTATGCTGGATTGCGAAGAAGATCCAGCCTCCTCCAGTGGCTTCGGCGGGTTCCCTTCGGGTGATTTTGCCATTGACGCGTTCTTGGTCGGGGTGCGTATTCCTAACATCTTTACTACTGGTATAGTATCCGCTAGTACAACGTCAACGGGGTAGTGTAAAGGTACCCCAGTCAATGTATTTAAATGTATAAATTTGATAATTGAATATTTAATAGTCGCTTACAATAGTTAAGTCAATAAGCTTAATAAAGGTTCCAATGAATAAGTGGTGTATAGGGCCTGTAGTCAAAATTAAAATTAAACTTAAAACTTAAAGCTACTTTTAACAAATTAAACCAGATTTGAAAAAGTTAGAGGTGTAAAAAGCCTCCAGCTGTCAAAAACCTATTACTAACTTATTTAAAGTACTAACTATCAGTGTACAATCAATCTGGTCCAATGAGTCTTGTTAATGGTCAACACAAACTAGCCTCCATAAGGTTTGTACATCAAAAAGAATCGTCCTTTACACAATGAAAAAATTTTGTGTAGTCGGAATTGGTTTTGACAGAGATATTTTTGGGTGTAAAAGGCCCAACAGTCAAAAGATAGCCTAAGATACTTATAACTAACTAAATTTAAAACCTATTTCTAACTTATTTAAAGTACTGACTAACTAGCAGTGTGCAGTCTACTCAGTTAAATAACTTAAAATTAATAGAATTTAGTGTCCACTGTTAGTACGTATTTTGCTATATACAAGTTTTAAAAGTTAAAAAGTTGGAGGTGTATGGGGCCTCCTACTGTCAAGAACCTATACTAATTAACTAACAGTCTAATTAACTACCACTGCACAATCTAAGGCCTATGCACGCGGTAGGTCCGGTGTATTACAGAGTTATTGCACCGTTTTTTTTGGAGTGTCGTGAGAACCCCGAATTTTTAAAAAAATTTAATATCTAATAAACTATTAGGCCGAAAATTTTGAAATTTAAAATGTGTGTACAACTAATTGAGATCTACAAATTCTAATAAAAATAAATAGGGGTTCTCGATCTATATTTTTTAAAATAAAATTTTGAAATTTTGAAATTTTTAAAATTTTCAATAACTCTGCGAATACTTAACCGATTTTTAAAATCTAAGTGTCGCCGTGCGGGGCTTGATTTCTTCTTTTAAATGCGGCCTCCCGGAGCAACCCAAGTCGTCTCGATCCTGGACCACGTGGCCACGTGGTCGGTGGTTTTTCCTGTATTTCCCCCACTTAGCGGTGCAGGAAAAATCCAGCAGAGGTGTCGCCTTGTAGGGCTCCGTGAGGCTCGTCGACTCCAGCAACAAAAAAGGTATGTCGTCGATCTGGTTTTTGCGGCGCACGCCGTTTAAGTTCGAAAATTTTCAAACTTTTTGGTTTTTTGGCCACTGCCCGTCCAATTTTCAACTTATTTCTATGCACTTTCCGCCAGATTGAAGGCCTAAACGAGGCGCAACTTTTGATGCATAACACTTCACAATCTGATAAGAAAAAACCACTTTTTCTATTTTCCAAAGATTAAAACTTTGCGGAGCGGGCGTTGGAGCACTTAAAACGCGCGCGATTCCTGCTGTGGGCAACGGCGGCACTCGGGTTAGGTTAGGTTAGGTTAGGTTAGGTTAGGTTAGGTTAGGTTAGGTTAGGTTAGGTTAGGTTAGGTTAGGTTAGGTTAGGTTAGGTTAGGTTAGGTTAGGTTAGGTTAGGTTAGGTTAGGTTAGGTTAGGTTAGGTTAGGTTAGGTTAGGTTAGGTTAGGTTAGGTTAGGTTAGGTTAGGTTAGGTTAGGTTAGGTTAGGTTAGGTTAGGTTAGGTTTTTTTTTTTTTTTTTTTTTTTTTTTTTTTATTAAATACATTGACCTCTGACGTTATCAGAGACTGTGACTGCTTTTCTGTTTTTGGCTACTCTTTCATTCCAGTTCTCGCTAACATTCTGCTCGTACTTTCATTCTTCATACTAGATCTTTCTTTCATGCATCTTCTTTCACTCGATGGGTGGGTTCCCTTCCTATCCATCTTTCTACTTTCGGGGGTGTTTTCTTTTCTTTTATTTTTATTTTATTTCTTTATTACACAAATCTAATTACATTCTTATATCTATTTACATCTATTTATATATACTATTATTTATATATACTATTTTATGATGAATAATTAACAATACGATATTGGGGACAGAGCGGATCTAATTTTTACACATGTTGGTTACTATATTCAATAATATACAAGGAACATTGTGTCTACATTAGTCCGCTCTGTTCCCAATCAGGTTACTGTTTCGCTTATTTACTTCTGTGCATATATCTTTACAATATTTAAAGAAAACATCCCTTTTTTTATTATCGTGTATGATATCCGCAATATTACCTATCGACAGTTGAATTTCGATCTCTTGTTCCAGCTTCATTCGTTTATACGCATGAACTGGACAGTCAAACAGGAGATGGGGAACAGACTCGGACACCCCGGGGTCGCAGATGCAGGACGGACTCTCCTTGCACTTGAAGCGATGCAAGTACTCGGAGAATCCGCCGTGCCCCGTCAACACCTGGGTGACGAGTCCGTCCACCTCCATTTTACTTACAACTCTGTAGGCCGCCACCGCATCAGGAAGAAATATTTTGGTGACGCCGGCCGTTTCACCGGCTCGGTACCGGTCGTTCCATTCATCAAGCGATCGCATACGAATGCTTCGCTTGATGAATGAGACGGGGCAGCTGTCGTAGTCAAATTTGCGTTTAGACTTCAGAGCAGCCTCCTTGGCCAGATTGTCGGCACGCTCATTCCCCTCCAGTCCTGCATGGGCTTTGATCCAGAACAAGCTTATACGTTTGTTCTGGAGCAAAGCGTCTCGCAGGAACCCTCGCGCTTCTACCGCCAGGGGGTGGAGAGCCTTTGGATTTTGCAGCGTCTGCAATGCTGACAATGAATCGGAGTAAATTCCGACAGATCCGGCCAAGTTTGCTGCGGCCATCCGTGCCGCCCGGCATATCGCCAGAAGCTCCGCCTGGTAGACCGTGCAGTAAGACGGTAACGCAAGCTTGAGGGCTTTGGTTTCGGCGGCGTCACTCCATATGGATAGCGCCGCCCCCACCTTGCCCTCAATCTTGCTACCGTCCGTATAGATATTGAAGTCATTGTCGTTATTGGCCATAAGTTGCTCCTGGTCCATCAGGCACTTGAACTCGAGGTCGAGATGACTGGCGGGATGCGGTGACCGAAGGGCCGAGGACATTCGCTCTACCTCCCGATCCCCTATCTCTCGCTGGGGCACCCCCTTCCTCGCCTCATACAGCGCCGCGGCTTCGCGGACGCGAAGGTCGAGTGGGAGTATCCCAGCGAGCAACAGGGCCGCGTTCAGGGAGACAGTGCGATATGCCCTACAGAGCTTCTGTGCGAAGCCTCGCTGGACCACGTTCAGCTGCTTCCGGATTCCGAGCCTGTCCACAGCAGGCGCCCATACGCTGGCGGCATACAGAACTACAGGTTCGACCACCGCTACATAGATAGTACGGATTACTTCGGGGTGGAGACCCCAGCTGACCTTAGCTGCTCGTGCCAACTGATGGTAGAAGGCTACCGCGCGCTTGCAGACACTCGCGACGTGGGCGTTGAATGTGAGTTTTCGGTCAATGACAACACCCAACAGTTTGATTTCGTTCGACAAGGCAACGTCGACCCCGCCCATGCGTAGACGCGGGTCGTCGTACTTTAATTTGCGCGTCATAACCATTGCATTGGTCTTATGAGGCGCAAATCGAAGTTTATTTGCCGCTCCCCACATTCTCACACGTTCAAGGGCGGCGTTGGCCTGCCGTTCGATTTCGAGGGCCGTGTCGCCCTCGAACACCAACACCACATCGTCAGCGAATGCCTGCACGTACGCGCCGCTAGTTTCCAAGTCCCGGAGCAGTGGGTCTAAAAGTAAGTTCCATAATATTGGTCCGCCAATAGATCCCTGCACGCAACCCTTCTCGGTAGCTATTGCGTACTCCTCCCCACAGTACCTGACTTTGACGCTCCTGTCATTTAGATAGCTGCTCAAAAGCCGTCGGATGTTTATGGGGCATTTTTCCTCCGCCAGCCTGACCTTTATTTTGGGCCACCAAGCGTTATCAAATGCGCCCTCTATATCCAGTGATATCAGAACGACAATCTTCTTGCTGTCTAGTTTATGTCTGATATGTTTCACTAAGGTGTAGAGGGCGTCTTCGGTGCTCCGTTGGGGCATAAAGCCAAATTGGCGTGTGCTAAGCCTAGGCGCTATATGAAATTGTAGTCTAGTGACAAGCATCTTTTCCAAGACCTTTCCAAGTACCGGAAGGAGGCCTATAGGACGATACGATTTTGGGGTCGTGTAGGTGGCCTTTCCGGGCTTCCGAAGGAAGATTACTGTGGCCTCCTTCCAGGCTCCGGGAAAGTGGTGGATTGCCAGGCACCGGTTGAAAAGGCACAAGAAGAGGTCCGGGTTGAGGTTTATCGCATGCAGGCATATGTCGGCGGTGAAGCCGTCCGCTCCAGGGGCTTTCTTCGGGTCGAAAGAACGGCTCGCCAGCTTTAACTCTAAATGAGTGAAAGGGGGGTCCCCCTGGTCCGAGGGAGTCTCGCTATCCGTGAGCTCCGCCAGGGCCCTCACCCGTCGGTGCTCCTCGGAGTCTTGCTCTTCGGAGTCCTTGGGGTAAAAGGTCTCGGCCATAAGTCGGGCGGAGCTCTTGGCATCAATTTCCGTGTTTTCTACCACCAGCGGTGGATCTTCCTCCCGCTTGGCCGTCCTGCCCAACACCCTATATATACCCCCCCAGAGAGACTCTCGGTCCTGTTTCCCGCAAAATTCCTTCCAGGACCTAGTTTGAGCCTCTTTTTCTTTGGTCTCGTACTTTGTCCTGGCCTCCAGGTATTCTTCGACCACTTTCGACCGTCGAATCGGTGCCGCACACCGGATCCTCCTCTTCCTGGTGGCCACCTCGCGCTTCAGCGTCGACAGCTCCTCAGACCACCACGGCAACGTGAGTGTGTCCTTCCTCCTAATTTTGGGAATTGCACACTCACTCGCTTCAGTTAACGCCTGTATAAGTTTGTGTATGATGTAATCTAATTGTGTAGCTGTGATAGTGTCTTGGATGTTTGTGACTGTAATGTTTTGGGATTGCAAAATTTGACCCAGTTTCTCACGAAACTGGGTCCAATTGGCTTTCCGTGTGTTATATGATCGTGTTGTGTGCTTGATATAGTTGTGTCTTGTGCGTTTTAGGTGTAACTTAAACGATATGCCGTTGTGGTCCGAGGTAGTTAAGTCTTCGCGCACGCGCCAGCCGTCCACCAGGTCCAGGAGGTCGGGTGACGCCGTTGTGATATCGACGAAGCTGGTGTATCTTCGCTCACCTCTTACGACGTCAAACGTGGGAATTTCCCCTTTGTTAAGGATAACAAGACCCAGGTCCTCCAGAGTCCCATGCAGTTCTTCTCCCCGGCGATCCGTCACGGGACTACCCCACCAAATGTTTTTGGCATTGCAGTCACCCGCGACTATCCATTTTTGTGCTCCCAACTCAAGCCGGATTTTGCGGAGGTGCGCCAGGTAGAGGTCCATCTCTAGGTCAGGCTCGAAGTAGAGCGATACCAGGGCTATCTCCCAGGCGCTGGTTCGGATCCCCACCACCGCGATGTTGTTCGTGGTGAGTTTTGGGTACTGTATGACGTGGAGGTCCGCATTAAAAACAATTACTGCAGCCTTTACCGTACCCTCCCCGTTGTCAACGTTCTGGAAGACCCTGATCCCGCTCCGACCCGAGACCCTGCCTTCTCTACCAACATATGGCTCCTGTACTAGCGCTATGTGCGCCCCGCATTTCCCCGACTCGAGTAGCAGCTCTGTGAACGCCAATTTCTTTCTCTGGAGATTCGCCTGGAGGAGATGAAGTGCCACCGTATCCACATGCGCAACCTTAGCAATACGCCACTGTGGAGCGGGCCAGTTCGTCCCATCTCCGCCTAATCGGGCAGTCGCTGCTGAAAGCGTTGTGCTCTCTATTATCGAGCTTCGCTCTCAAGCAGTTCCTGCACGAGGGCGGGGTGGCCGCGGCCCACTCCGCACACTTGGTCTTAAGGTGCGGTCCTCCGCAGTGGCTGCACCCATCCTCAGTTTCCTTACAAAATTTCTTACTGTGGCCGTAGCCCAGGCATCTCGAGCACTGGATCAGTGGAGACTGGTCCTCCGCTCTGACCCTCTGGAGATCTATGTGGACATTGCCCTTTACCGTGATCTGCCTCCAGATGGCAGGCGAGGCGCTCAGTACCACATCGGCCATGTGCGGATTGCGGGTTCTTTTTCTGTACTTGACTGAGATCCGGTCGTCCCCGTCGTTGAGGTTTCCAAAAATTTCCCTATTCTGGTTCCTCAAGGCTTTTGTTATGTCCTCATCAGTGTTTACAGTTAGGACTCCCTTGAGGACCAGAAGCGGGTCCCTATTTTTCACCTCCTCGACGGTGAGATCGGTTCCCTTCACCCTCAGTCTTTCCTTTACCTTGTCTCTGTCTTCCTTCTTTTCAAAACTCATTATGATCTTCCTATTTTTCGCCTTTCTCACCCTATCAACTCTGATCCATTCTTCTTTAGCGTCAACTGCTTCCCTTATTTTATCGAGTACTTTTTCACCCGTTATTCCTTCATCCTCTGTAGTTACGGCTATAGAGTGGAGGACTGTTTGCCTAGGTGGTGATTTTGTAGGCTGTCTTGCCACTGCACTAGCATATGAGATATTTGGCATATTTTCTTGGCTAGTCCGCAGTGCCTCTTTCAGCCTGTCCATTTTTTCGGTATTTTCTGCAAGTTTCTTGCTATGCTCTTCCAATACCTTCTTGAGAGCTGCAGTTTCAGACTCAATGACTCTCCCCACCTCCCTCTCCCGCTCAGAGCGGGAGAACGATGAAGGAGGAGTCACTGGGTCATTTGCCTCTATAATTGGCTTAGCCGCACTAATGGGTGGGGTTGCTTCGTGGTCCGCCTCTGCCTCTTTGACCAGACGGTAAAGTCTGTCCACTTGGTTTGTAACTTCTTCTTTTATTTCTTTCTTTATGTTTTTGGAAAGAGCCATGGCGTTCTTGACTTTCACGAGGCATGTTCTAGCCTCGACCACTCTTGGGTTCCGTACGATATTTTTGGGGCCCGGAGGGTTGTCAATTTTGAAGGCGATTGGCCTTTTTTGGGCGGGTGGGCTGGCTTTCTGTGTCGGCTCATTAGCTGTCTTCTTGAGCGAAGAGATGGACTTTTGTTTGTCTTCCAGTCTCGCTTCCCATTCGCCTACGCTTTTCCTTATGCTGGATTGCGAAGAAGATCCAGCCTCCTCCAGTGGCTTCGGCGGGTTCCCTTCGGGTGATTTTGCCATTGACGCGTTCTTGGTCGGGGTGCGTATTCCTAACATCTTTACTACTGGTATAGTATCCGCTAGTACAACGTCAACGGGGTAGTGTAAAGGTACCCCAGTCAATGTATTTAAATGTATAAATTTGATAATTGAATATTTAATAGTCGCTTACAATAGTTAAGTCAATAAGCTTAATAAAGGTTCCAATGAATAAGTGGTGTATAGGGCCTGTAGTCAAAATTAAAATTAAACTTAAAACTTAAAGCTACTTTTAACAAATTAAACCAGATTTGAAAAAGTTAGAGGTGTAAAAAGCCTCCAGCTGTCAAAAACCTATTACTAACTTATTTAAAGTACTAACTATCAGTGTACAATCAATCTGGTCCAATGAGTCTTGTTAATGGTCAACACAAACTAGCCTCCATAAGGTTTGTACATCAAAAAGAATCGTCCTTTACACAATGAAAAAATTTTGTGTAGTCGGAATTGGTTTTGACAGAGATATTTTTGGGTGTAAAAGGCCCAACAGTCAAAAGATAGCCTAAGATACTTATAACTAACTAAATTTAAAACCTATTTCTAACTTATTTAAAGTACTGACTAACTAGCAGTGTGCAGTCTACTCAGTTAAATAACTTAAAATTAATAGAATTTAGTGTCCACTGTTAGTACGTATTTTGCTATATACAAGTTTTAAAAGTTAAAAAGTTGGAGGTGTATGGGGCCTCCTACTGTCAAGAACCTATACTAATTAACTAACAGTCTAATTAACTACCACTGCACAATCTAAAGGCCTATGCACGCGGTAGGTCCGGTGTATTACAGAGTTATTGCACCGTTTTTTTGGAGTGTCGTGAGAACCCCGAATTTTTTAAAAATTTAATATCTAATAAACTATTAGGCCGAAAATTTTGAAATTTAAAATGTGTGTACAACTAATTGAGATCTACAAATTCTAATAAAAATAAATAGGGGTTCTCGATCTATATTTTTTAAAATAAAATTTTGAAATTTTGAAATTTTTAAAATTTTCAATAACTCTGCGAATACTTAACCGATTTTTAAAATCTAAGTGTCGCCGTGCGGGGCTTGATTTCTTCTTTTAAATGCGGCCTCCCGGAGCAACCCAAGTCGTCTCGATCCTGGACCACGTGGCCACGTGGTCGGTGGTTTTTCCTGTATTTCCCCCACTTAGCGGTGCAGGAAAAATCCAGCAGAGGTGTCGCCTTGTAGGGCTCCGTGAGGCTCGTCGACTCCAGCAACAAAAAAGGTATGTCGTCGATCTGGTTTTTGCGGCGCACGCCGTTTAAGTTCGAAAATTTTCAAACTTTTTGGTTTTTTGGCCACTGCCCGTCCAATTTTCAACTTATTTCTATGCACTTTCCGCCAGATTGAAGGCCTAAACGAGGCGCAACTTTTGATGCATAACACTTCACAATCTGATAAGAAAAAACCACTTTTTCTATTTTCCAAAGATTAAAACTTTGCGGAGCGGGCGTTGGAGCACTTAAAACGCGCGCGATTC